>NC_048282.1:27201745-28421871 GCF_009762535.1 Notolabrus celidotus | reverse complement strand
TTCTCTTGACACCTGTCGCTCCACCATGGACTGTTAGAACCTCTCACACACAGCCTTGTGAGCGAGTCACCTGCAGAGCAACAGCACACTGTACTTATAAACAGGCTCAATAAAAGTGCTGTTTTTTCTTTGGTACTGAAGGAACTCTTTCTAAACTTTTAAAATAGCCTCGCATTTCCCTTTGTCTGTTGTATACCTTAAAGATTTAAGTGACAGAGATATTGATAATATTGATCCGTACCCCTGCGTGTGACGCTGAGGAGACCAAAAGGTGATCACTACTTCATCAGTTAATATCACAAAGTGCAATTGATACCCAGATTAAAATCTTTATTATATCATTAACCGGGTTGAAATCACAAAAGACACAACAGAGCAGTGTTGTAGTCCAGTCCTCAAATCCGAGTCCGAGTCGAGTCCTCAGTCCTCTGTGTTCGAGTCCGAGTCCGAGTCGAGTCCTCATGACTTGAGTCCGAGTCCAAGTCGAGTCCTCACCGATAATGTTATATATTACAAGGAGGGCAGCGTTTGAATCCAAACTACTGACTGTTAGACTGGCTGTGTGAAACACAGAAACACATTTATTTCATTAACATTAGTGTTGGAGCTATTTCCATCATTTTATGCCATAAATATTAATTATTCTAATATATTCATAATCATTTTACTTTATGTCATTTATTTGTTGTTGTTTATATTAAGGGCAATGTCATGTGCATTATCATTATTTTATTTCAGTAAGCATTTTGATAGTTTGATGGTTTTCACCTGGATGTGCAGGTAAGATATGGAGGGGCGGACACAGGGAGAGGTGAATGTTTTTTTTCTTTGTTTTACCAGAAAACGTTAGAGCACCAGGATGCTACAGACTGTTTTGTGATAAAACTATCATGTTTATTGTGACATCAGAGAATCTGCAGTTTTTCCTGGACATTTAAAATGTGTCTGATCCTGTACGATCCGCTCTCCCCCAGTGCCGAGGCCGGTTTGATTTTCAGTTTCGATTTGAGTAAATTGACGAGGTCTAACTGCCACTGCAGTGAGATTCTAATGAAATCCGACAGGTGTGTCTAGAGATTAATTTATGAATGAAGTCACAGCGCTGTGTGACGTGCGTAAATGCGCGCCGCGCTTCAGTTGATGAGGGGACGCGCTCAGAGATTCTGCTACACTGGGATCACTGCCGGTGTCCAATAAACTAACAATAAATCAAACAACTTAATAACTTTGGTTTAGTTGTTTTAGTCACTAATATTACCTTTATACTAACACAGTAAAGTGATGAACGGTCTCAATAACTTTAGCGTCTCTCTCACTTTTCGGTTCATCCTGGACAGATGTCTGTTAAAGTTTGAGCTGGTCTCTTTCTTTGGTGGGTCTCTTAAATCTCCAACATGTTGCTCTGCTCTCGCTGCATTTACTGTGAAATATGTGAAAGAAAAATGCTCAGCTGGTAGCGTTTTTTAATCCTGGCAGACGTCACGTGAACGCGCATGCAAGCGAACGCTCGTGCCAGCCCTCGCTCTGAACGGAATACATTTTATGAAACATACAAAATCTAACATGAACATTAGAACAGTCTGTATCAATATATAAGCCCGAGTCCTCCTCTCTATCATCCGGGTCCTTTTGCAGTCAATGCTCGAGTCCGACCCCAAGTCCGAGTCATCAGCGCTCGAGTCCAAGTCAAGTCACGAGTCATCAGTGCTCGAGTCCAAGTCCAAGTCAGGAGTCCTGCAAAACGAGTCTAGAGTCCTGGACTCGAGTACTACAACACTGCAACATAGACTAGTGCCCATTTAGGGTTCCCTAATTTAATTAATGGCCACAGCCACAGCCTGATGTGCAGCAGGTGTTGCTGTGCTGCACTTTATGAGGCCTAGGCTGAAACTGTAAGCATACTCATGCAGTAATCAGCAGAGTGTACATTTAAGTCAATCAATTAATCAATCAATCTTTATTTGTATAGCACCAAATCACATATCTCAAGATGCTTTGACAAACAAAGGAGGTCTAGACCACTCTATGCCAAATTATGAACAGAGACCCAACTTCAAGACAGGATAAGACTCAGTCTTACCCCACCTTAATCCATCATGAGCATTGCACATCTCAGTATTTAGCTAGTTACAGTGGTGAGAAAAAACTTCCTTTAACAGGCAGAAACCGCAGGCAGAATCAGACTAGACAGCCATCATGCCTCGACCGAGTTGGGTCTTGAAAGAGGGATCGAAGAGAGTAAGAGAGAGAGGTGATAGGGATGAGACGAGTAGTAGAAGCTGTTGCCGCTGGAGTCCAACACGTCCGTATCAGCTGGAGTCCAGAACGTCTGCAGCAGGAGGATGCCTATGGCATATATGAAACATGTTGAATTTGAAAGGAATCTCAGCTTGTATGTAAATGTCAGGACCATATATTTCCTTTGGGTGGCGCTATGGCTGTAGGAGATAAATGAACCCATAGATGTGTTGAGGGATGGACCCTGATCATGTGTATGTAACTTCAAACAGATTGATCACTGTATGAAGGAGCTATAAGTATTTCCTGTTTTGTGGCGAGACATTTAAGTTTGGGGCATTGCCAGAGACAGGCCACCAGTGACCCAGACTCCTTCATTTCTGCATGTTAAGATAATCTTCTGGGCGCCTAGACGTTATCGGCATTTTTAGACCCTTTTTGTGTCCTCCCAGCACCCCTGAAAAATCATATGGGCATGTGCTCGACCATATTTTTATTTCAACAGGTATTTTTAAAGATCTTAACCTTATGTTCAAGATATCCATTTTATGTTATTAAATCAATCATATTGTAAGTTAAATATTTTCCTCTACTTAATCCATGGGAGAAAAAAAAGTGTTAATCACTTTTTTATCCAGTGTGGATTCTCTCCAACCTTCTCTTACCTGTAAAAAAGTAATAATCATACCCATGATAATAATAGTACTTGTACAAATTCAATACCTTTGCAATAACAGCATATTCAATTTTCTTCAATATTAATGTTATTGTTGTGAATAGAAATCTCCTTTGTAGGAAAATATAAGTTGGTGTTTAGTGGTAGGTTCCAGCACTTGCAAGAAACTCTCCATATCATAATCTAATTAGGGGCTGAAACCCTAGAAAGTGTGATCCTAAAATCACCCCTGGCCATATGCAAACAATGATATGCTGCTGAACATTAAGCTTTGATCAATACAACATGAGTTGACTGGTTGAAGTAATCATTGTGAGTGACATGTTTGAGGTTTTAAAAGAGGTAGGATGTGATTTTTAGTCAGAGAAAAACACCTTAGGATGTGCAAGACAAGGTTAGAAATGGAGATACGATATACATCTTCATCCACAGAGGGCGCCAAAATCCAGCACATACCAAAGTTTGTCACAGAAGCTTTAATGTCTGATTTTACATTTTTTACCTTCCATCAGTTGAGTGTAGGACTGGGATGCATTTCCTTTTTCTTAAAGGTGGATGCAGCCTTCCTCCTGGAAAAGAGCCACACAGTCCTAATCTCTGCAGTGAGATTGGTCTGCATCATGAACTTTCTTCAGGACTACCTTCAGGAAATTGAGGATTCTGGTATGTTTTAGCCAAGATGAAATATAATGTGACCTCTAAGATAACACACTGTCATGAAACTAGACTTACAGATGGATGAGTTGCATAGTTATATTGACTATAACTATAGGTGTCTGAACAGATGCCACAACATAACGCCTGTCATCCAGCTATAACAAATGCATTTTTTGTCAAAATCTCTTTGTAGTTTCTGCTTTGATTTATCATATGTTCTTATACTCAAAAAGGTCAATATGATTTTTGTAAATTGTATATATGTAAGGTATTTTGTCAACTTGAAAACTAAAATGTATTATTTCAATTCAGACTGACAATGTGTTAATCTCTTCATTTAGAACAAGATAAATCAAATGAACATTTGGTGTGGTCAACCTTTGCCTTCAAAAATAATCAATTCTTCTAAGACGCTTCCCCTCAGTTTTTTGGTGGTCGCACCAAATGTTAATTTGATTTATATTTATCTTCTATTCATTCTTTGCATGTTGTTAATTGATAAATACAACCTATAAAACACTTAATTTTTGGGGAGGAACATTCTGTGCTTATATGTTACTATTACCTACTGTAATTGTCATAACTGTCTAAAACTTTTGCACAGTACTGTTCATAAAAATACATTTCCAAATAGATGTTTGGGACTCCTGTCTTCTTCCAACTGTTCAACTTCATACCATTTCATCTCTTGCAGGATCTTGTTACATCTCAGGCATTTCTTCTGTTGCTCTTAGCCTTTCAATACACTGAACCGTTGTTATGTAAATGTCTGCCAAATGATTCAGATGATGCCAAGGGAGGTATCATGGACTGAACATTTTCAACAATAGGAGTCAGAGGGCACTCAATTTCCTGGACTTGAACCCCATATGGTTCCTCATGCACATCATCGAACATTTCCTAGTCAGTTCCAAATAGATCCATGTTCTGGAAATGAAAATATTACTGTGTTAGGAGAGTAGAATTTGGTAGATATCACAATCGAGCCAAAATATGAATTGGGCAATTAAGCTATGAGGCTAATGATTTAGAAATATTTCACTGTCCTACACAGGCAAAGTGCAGTGATGACAGAAAAAAATTAACCAGAGAATAAAATATGTATAATTTTTAAGCAATCAAAACATCTATTATAAATGTTGCTTAGTTGACTTGCTCTAATTGTGTGATTGCATCAATAAAGTAACACAAAGATACACACTTATATATGATAGTTGAACAATTTTCCCCTGTATTTTAACGTTCTACTCCTTCTACACTGTGGAAGATATTGACACCATTCAAATGTAAATAAAAATAGATTGTTTTAATATAACTTTCAGCCTCTACATATTCAGGTTTAAAACTTGTCAACTTCACTTTGCCTTTGTACACAGCACTTTGAGTTTGAGCATCAACAAACCTGCAAATCTTCATTCACATCACAAGGGTTCTTTATGTGACCCAAAACCCCGAGCTGGTTGGGGGAGAGTCCTCCTTCAGATCGTAAAGGGTGGGCCCCATTTTCAACGCCTTGATCACCTCTGACCGTTGAAAATACATGGGAGAATTGTTCAGTCATGTTCATCACAACAAAATTTTACAAAAAATGACTGAAATGAGTAATTAGTGCACGGAAACAATGGCCCATGTTTATATCATTGTGTACCTGGAAGGCCAGCCATAGTCTTCCACTGCCTTCAGAAAAAATGAATGAGCAGTGTCTGAGCGGTTGTTTGTTGCTGGTTCTAGATAGAAAATCTGTATAGAAAGACAAAGAGTGTTTGAATCTGTGGAGGCCATATACTAATGCCTCCGACACATAAGATAAATCATCTTCATTGATCCCTAGGGGAAAATTCAAGAATCATAGCAACAGTGGTAAAAACAGGAATAGGTAAGAGTCAAGAACACCAAGCATAAGCAAAATAATAATAATTGAAATAAGCTTTCTGACACATTACATCTGCACTATGTCCCTAAATTTCTGGGTTAGCATATGTACTCTGGGTACAGAGTTTCTACAGTCATTATAGGCATGTTCGTAAAGTATATAATGTTGAAAAGTATTTATTCCCTGCTTCTTTCCTCCTGTACATCCTCCTTTGCTTCCTCCCACCTGCCTTTCTCATCATCCTGCTACTCTTGACCTCTCACTCCGTTTCTTCTCATTATCTTCTCCTCTTCCCCTCATAGTTTTTCTCCATATGATTGGCCAAAAAAAAGCTCATCCCAGATGTGGCTTGATTTTTAATGTTGTTGTGATGAAGACATAGGGACAGTGCATTATGTTTTGGGTAACGTTATGTGTTTCATATCATGCAGTTCAGTGCTAATGAACTAACATAACTAAGCACTGGCCAACTTCTAATCCCAGTAACGATAGCACTAAGATAGCATCATCATCATCAATGGCTCACGATTACTTAAGATAAGGTTTATTGCAGCATGCAGTGTTGTGTTTGGCGTAAGGGCTCTGAACCTCATTACTCCTTGTAGATTATTTAAATGCAGACACTGAGGAGTAATCAGATAGGACTAACCTCGGAGCCCACAGGTGGATGCCGGGGAGGAGGTGGGTACGAAGTTTGCACTCGGCAGTGAGCAGGACAGCAGGAGCACTGGCAAAGCAGAGGCAGAGACAGGGGCTCTATTCAAAACGGCCTGCTAAATACTAGAGAGGATGACGTGTCAGTATGAATCAGCGCAGCTCGAGTTGTCTGCCTGAACTAGCTTGCAGGCGGCGCTCCATAAATGCTACATTAGATTGAAATGTGGACAAGTGACCTGAAGTAACAACTTTAAACTAGTTTTAATGCAACCAACTCAATGTAACTTTAGTTTACTCTATAACTAATTTAAAAAGCTTTTAAAGGCAGTGAAACTTGAAGTTTTTAAGTATTTATTTTCAAATTTTCTTATTGTGTCATACTATGTATTTTTGTATGCCCAGCCCGCATTGCAAGGCACCGTAAATGCATTCAGTCCAGGGTCAGAGCACACAGCAGGTCTATTCATTGTCAAGAAATAGGAGAAGAAAATGAAGACAAAACTAAACAGTCATTTCAAAGACAGTCTTGTCTTCTTTTCCAGGCTTTTGAGACAAAATTGGCCAGCTCAAAATTAAACAGCCAATTCTAGTTTTTGCTCATCTGTCCACCACAATATTCAAGCTTTTTACAATATCATGAAACAACAACTCTCTGAGGTCATCATAGTTTGTTCAGAACAAAAGAAAATGGGACTCAGTTTCCCCTTCATCTAAATCACACCACTCCCAAAATGTGTTTTCTTCAGGGATTTTTTTTTTTAATCAACCAAACTTAACAGCCAAAGGAAGAATACCAGATCTTAACAGTGCCGCTTAGGATCTTTGGTTTCTAGATAAAAAAGACTTTATATATAATTCAGGGATGGAATTCTATTTGATCTGCACATACTGTACATCCTTTGTATTGGTATGGACAAGTACATGTTCATTTCACAAAGATAAGAGGCTTGATTGTCAAGAAATATTTGACAAAGATGTTTCTGCTCTTTTTCCATGAGTGCTAGTAAGTCAGCTTGTTTCAACACTTTATCGTGACTTCTATGTCACAAACTTTTAAAGCCACTGTGGGAGATTTTAGCTGGTTGAAAAACAGACTGATGCTAACACAGCTGCATTTTTATGACCCACAAAAGCCAACAAGACCATCAATGACAAGATTGATTATTTCTATGTTTTAAACTTGTAATGCCTTAAACAGCTGGCAAGGGGTAGGTATCAGATGAATTGATTAACTGCATGCAAATGAAACAGCTGTGGCACAGATTCTTAACAGGTGTTAAAGTAAAGCAGGGTGAGATTCGTTGTTAGAAAATTCTGCTTACACATGTACATGACAAAACCAGCAAGGAGTCAAGAGGTACCCACTTGTCCACAGGGGGCGCCAAAATCAACACAAACTGGGGCTTTTGATAGTTTTTGAAACATGTTTTATTTCACAAGTGTTTCATGGGTTATTACCTTACATCCATTTTACATTAAAATTGTAATATTAAAGTCAAGACAGAGGCACAGGCTTTATATTTTTGCCTCACAATTGAACATCAGCCCTTTTAAGCAATGGCCAAATACAAATATAATGAGAAAATCCACACAACAGAGTTACATTCTCTAACAATAAGAGATAAACTCTCTATCATAGTTAACAACTAAGTAAGTAAGGCATGTCAGATTGAATGTGGAAAATAAAAAATAAGAACACCCAAATGGATAATAGTCACCTACAAAGAATAGGCAGTAATAGGACAATAATCATGGATACCTAATACAGTTCCTTAGTATGTATGTATAGATAAAATAATATAAATGCCCTTGCATATTGACAGAATTTGTACAGATCCTGTTTTTAAATTATTCCACCTTAGTGTAGATTAAAAAGGCAGGTTAGCTTTCTTTCCCCACAATGAATCAAGTTAAGAATCATGAGGAGATTATCATTTTACAGCTTTAATATGAACCCCTATCTGTTTGTGAGAATAAGTAATGTTACTCAAAGGTACAACAAGTGCAGGATGACTTAAAGACCAGATCATCTGGGCAGGATTGACGTTGAGATCTTATCCCGTTACAGTTGAAAAAATAATGTGGGTCAGTGACATCAGGGAAATGCCCAATCTTTTCCACACAGATGTCTTCAAAATATTAGCTGAATGTTTTTTGGTTATGCTTTAGATGCACTGGGGGGTGCAGTGGTTAGAGTGGTCCAAACACAGCGATCAATACTACATTGTAAATCAAGCCTGATTGGCAGGAAAAGTAGTAAGTTATGTCATGCACACAACTGGCAAACCAGTTTGGGAAATCAGGGACGGCATGATTCCCGTTCTTCTTACCAACACAGAAATCAGGCTGGTTAGGGGCATTTTGGTTTGTTGAAGAAGATGGGGTAGAAATGTGGGTTTTGACGGTTGTTGGGGTCGTGCTGGTGGTCCTCTCACAGCTATCCGATCCTTGAATGTAAAACAAGTCTGCTGGGCACAATCGGAGGTATGATATCTCATTCACGCAGCTGTAAAAACTGTGTGGTCGAGTAGGGTGGGCATAATTCCCATCGCTCCTTCCAACACAGAAGGAGAGGTCTTCCTGACCAGGGGTCTCTGTGGTTGTAGGATTTGTAGCGCCTGTTTCAAGAAAAGATATATCTTAACGAATAAGAGTCACATATCGGGTTATCATCCTATGATATTACTTCTACTAATCTAAATATTCCTGAGCCTGACACCCAAGATAAAGGCTTCTCTTTGAAGAGAAGGGATAACATTTGAAGTCTGAATCATATGAGTATCACCGGTAATCAAAGGTTATTATTCATATTTTTGACAGCATCAAATGTAATGTAGATTGGAATTACCATCCCATGACAAGACAGATCAGACACTTTTTCTTACCTCCTTGAAGGCCAGATGAGGGCCCGCCAAATCTACCCGGATGCGTATGACTGAAACATAACAACAGTTTATCAGTTACATGATGCAATAAACATTATACAATACTTTCCATGGCAATTTGTTGCACTTCTGCCATGGTTGCTGCTTCCCTAGAGTGTAGACGCTTTTATTGCTTGCTCTCTGCATTCTTTCGCATTTCTTACATTCTTTTGCTCATATCCCCCCTTTTTTTCACTAAAAGTAACGGGCACTGAATTTTGGACATTTAAAAATCACTTGGACAGTAATTAGGAGGTCAGCTACCATTTTTTCACCTTTTCACCGAGCTTCCATGGGAGTTTGTCTGACATCAGGAGGATCCAGCAAGCCCCAGGATCTTAAATTATGCACTACGGTCTCCCAAATCTCGGAAAACGCTCAACGGAGTCTTCATGCAAAAAGTGTCAGAGATTTTTACAAGAAATTGCTGTCCTCCAGACAAGGATTTTTACTCTTGAAGCTGAAAAAGGGCTTCATGACACACTTCCAATAACAGCCAAGGGTGAGATAGGTAAGTCTGGGGCTAACCAGAACACAAAAATGACCACTCTTCATGGCAAAGTTAACCATAGTGCAACTGCTGAGAACCTAAACCTAGATGATACAGTGTCTTTTCCGAAACTTTCTAAAGAACAGACTGATGTCACCTGGCATGCACTTGGTGCTAAGCCAAAACGTCCGACAACAAGAAAAAGGATTGCAAATACAGAATCATCGAGCATACAGCTCAGCAACAAAATTTCAGCCACTGTCTGAACTGTTGTAAATGACAAACGGTGAGCAAATGAATGACTGGATGCAAAAGAATTTTCTCCAACTGAACAAAGATAAGACGGACATTATTGTCTTTGGGCCACGTAAAGAAAGACAGAGTGTCAGCTCTCACCTTCAGTCCCTCTCCCTGGTAGCTAAGAGTCAAGCAAGAAATCTTGGAGTCATCCTGGACTTAGATTCAAATTTCAAGACTCACATCAAATCTGTAACTTCTTCTGCTTTTTACCATTTGAAAAACATAACCACAGTTTGAGGAATGATGTCACAGACAGACCTTGAGAGGCTGGTACATGCATTTATTTCTAGCAGATTAGATTACTGCAACGATCTGTTCACAGGACTGCCAAAACAAACTGTTCAGCAACTTCAGGGTATTCAAAATGCTGCTGCACGGGTCCTGACAAAAACTAAAAAGTATGACCACATTACTCCAGTTTCAAAATCCCTACTCTGGCTTCCTGTCAATCAGAGGATAGATTTCAAAGTCTATCTGCTGGTCTGTGAGTCTCTCTGTGGGTCTAAGCCAGCTTCGGGCTGTGACTCGACACAGTAAAGACTCAATGTGTGAGTCTTAATCCTTGAGAAGAAGTTCTGAGATGAATCGAATAATTAAAGGGTTAATTTCGGTTAAGACAAGATCAGTCCTGATTCTGTGTCCGGCGGGACAGTAAGACTCTGCAAGTTATGGACTTTAGAGCAGCAAAGGGGGCCTGAATATTTATAATAATCCCTCCAAATTTAAATAAATAAGACCCAACACTATTTACTATGTACGTTAAGTTACATAAGTACAGAGAGAGAGAGAGAGAGAGTAGATCAAACATAACTGGCTGCATATAAAATGTAAATGTTTGAAGTGTTTGTTGTATGTTTTTGTTGATTGTTACTGTTCTGGTTTTTGTTTTTAACTCTGTAAAGAACTTTGAATTGCTCTATGTATGAATGGTGCTTTATAAATAAACTTGCCTTGACCGGAATGCAGAGACAGGTGCTGTGATGATACCCAAGATGGCGAGAGTCAAACAGAGACCTTCATAGGGACAGACAAATTGGTAAGTTAAGAATGAAAATGGGAATGTGGAAATGTATATTTTATGATATGTTGAAGCAGCCTTGACCAGTGTGCCTTACCTGCAGTTGGACTTAGCTTCCACATGTTGTTACTCTGAGGATAAACAGAAATATGATCTGGTTTATAAGCAGTTGAAAAAACTCAAACTTATTTTCATAGATTATCACCTTGAGCAGGGGTTCCCAAACTGGGGGCCCCAAACGTTTTAGTCTGCAACCCCCAAAACAACAGTGCCAATAACTGGAGACTCTATAGACTCTTTAAAGTCTCCAAATGGTTAATTGTTGCTTATGGCTGAGTGCAAGAACTGTAGGCTAATCCAAAAACCTACATATTTCTTTGTAATTTTATAAATGCTACAAGCAGCAGAATTTCCTCAGGGTTTATGTGACAACAAGGTAAAGAAACATGATTTTTTTTTCACCTCAAATTGAGCTAAATTGTTTGTATATGTTTTGTACGAATGGATTAAAATATGCATTTTTAGATATCTCTAACGCCATCCCCCGACCCTCCCATCAGTGATCTCGCGAGCCCGGAGGAGGTCCCAACCCCCAATTTTGGAACCACTGGCTTTGAGTTGTTGTTACTTCCAGTGTTACAACAAAAATATGTTTTAAGTTGTTAAAGTAGAAAACTTGAATTTAAAATCAGTAAAGAGTCGTGTGTCTATTAAAATATTAGTTTTGAGTGGTCAGTAAGACTATAAAAGTGCTATATAAGTACAAGTCCATTTACCATTTAAAATAAGAGTTTTAAAAGCAACAATGTCCATAAATGGCTACAGAATGTTTCCTCAGTAGTTTTGCAGTTTGAAGACATCTCTCACTGTAATTTAACTTTAAACTCTGCACTATGTGTCACACATCATCATAGCTTTAATTCCCCCAACCCTTGTGACAA
Source organism: Notolabrus celidotus (assembly GCF_009762535.1). Taxonomy (NCBI): domain Eukaryota; kingdom Metazoa; phylum Chordata; class Actinopteri; order Labriformes; family Labridae; genus Notolabrus; species Notolabrus celidotus. The sequence continues at coordinate 28,410,097 of NC_048282.1, read as the reverse complement.
ATATGTCCATGACTTCAGGCAAAATTGAGATGAAATGCCATCAAAGTTAGCTAAAGGACTAATCTGAGGAACTTGCTCCTCTTGTTGAGATTAAAAGAATATAATCCCCATAAAGCACGTCAATTTCAACAGGTGTGTCCACCAGTGCAACTGTGCACCCAACTGCTGCCCAAAAAAATGAGAAGTATACATAGTACGTGTGATAAAAAGATCAAAAAGGTTGGAGGATAGGACGGTATTTTCTGAGCATAGCTTGAAAGAATAGTCAGATTACCGGCAGAAAAGCAAAGCTGTACCATCCCACACAAGAAACTAATCCATATACCTCTGAATGTGATGTAATGCAACTAATGTAATACAGATTGCAATGTATCTCTGTTCTCTTTTACAGAAACCACTATATTTTAACTTTAAGAGTGAATTATGTAGATTCAGCTCATGATCAAAAACATTAAATCAGCTTTTAAAAAATATACAAAGACACAATGATAATTCAATGATATCAACCATGTATCCAATTGTAGCAAAATGAATACTTACAAAGATGATAGCAGAAGAAGGAGCACAGACTTTCTCTCTCTGAGACTGGTTGATGCACAGATGTCTGATCGCGGTTTTTAAAGAGGTCTGAAAAGGTGTGGGACACAAGAAACTAAAAGGGTGTGGTTAATTAATTAAATTTTTTGAATGTCCATGCATTTTAGTTTAATTATACAATAATTATAAAAATGTGGCTCACAAATGAAAACTCGGACAAAAAACTGGGCTAGGTTTATAGACTCTCACGCTACATTATGTGTTTAAAGGAACACAGAGAGAACACAGCAATTATCAGTAGTTACATGTAATAATGACTCATTAGGTAACTAAGTATGTAGTTCAAACACATCAGATGATGATGAGAATTTTATTTTTCAATGTAAGACAAGTTCACATTTGGTGTTTATAAGTTGCTTACAAATGCAACTTCTCTGTCGATTATTCTCTACATATACTGTATATGATAACACTGGAGAAAATCTGTGTTATTTTTCAGAGCTTTTTTATTTCCCAAAATTTTAGATAGATACTTTGGTGTTAATGCACCAGGTTGCTTTTACATATCATTTTGTATTCACACTGGAGGAGATGTTTGAGATAAAACCTGAAATTATCAAAATTAAACAGTACCATAAATGGTGGCGTTGTAAACTAACTCAAATTAAAGTTTTAAGCATTACAAAGCATTTTCTCACAGTTTATGCTCTGCATCTGTTTTAAATAATGTAGGCTTAACTATTCATCAAGTGTGCAATCAAATGATTTTGATGTCTACAAACAAGTTCCAAGGATGCTTAAATAGAACCCTTATGTACTGTTGCAGAATATCTGTAAAAATTGGAATTCCTCCATGGGGATAAATAAAGTATGTTTATTTTCCTTGGTTTCTTCTTCTGAAGATCCTGTTACATTTAGTTGTCATTGATTTCAGTTTAACTGAAATCTTAAAAACAAAGTCTAAGCAAGTCCTACAGTCCTGAATTTCAAGTCTTCAGTGCTCCTTTTCAAGGTGGATGTCTAAGCCTTGAGTCTGTATCTCTGGCACCGGCAAACAGGGGTAGAGAGAGATGGACAGAGGACAGGGACAATGACAACATCAAAGTCATCAGTTGGAGTGGGGCTGTAGCAGCAGGACGTCTACAGCAGCGACCCAGAGGAACGACACGGGAGCTCAGGGACTCTCAGAAAGATCTATGGTTAGTAACTTTAATGGGACAAGAAGACTTGAAGTAAGTGATAGGCAGACAATTAATTAACAAGAATTAAATGCACCACAGCTGTCTTGGACCTGTTCAGCTTTCTACACTGCATTAGCTTGATTGGCGTGGGGTTAATATGCCAAAGCTTTCTACTAACCACTGCACACAATGCAACTTTTGAAGAGCTTATTAGATGTAAATATAAAAGGGAGAAAGCTGTACAGCTCCTTAGACTTAAAAATCTCACTGTCAGTCATGTGAACAACATTGCTCAATGACTGGTAATAACGATGTATTTGTGGTTGGCTTACTGCTTTGAATCTGGCTGATAAACAGCAGATCAACATTTGCTACATGTATTTTATGTCTTATCCATTTGATTTATAATAATTTAGATGACTTTCTAACATTTCATCTTGCAACGACATTAGGGCAGTGATTATTGTGTTCAACCAAATACTGAACAATGTTTGCAATGCTCATCAGCCTCAGCTACAGTGCAAATTGCATTGTTACCCTTTTCCGTAATTAGGCCTGTCATGGAAAAATGTTATGCATGATTTCAAAGCTCACTGTGTCATCAAGCTTTTCAAAGGTGTCATTATGGAAAGACTTTCACAACAATTAGAAAAACTAGCTCAAAAAGCTGCATTGAGGCTGTGTTGGCATATTTCAGAGCAAGAAGATGTTACCCCTATTGTATTTACCTGGTTCAGTTCACATCAATTAAGCATGTGACAGCCCTGAGCTATATGCCTATGTTTGAGTTGTCTATTGCTCCTCTGTAACATCTCACCATAAGAAGCACAAAGGCAAAATGGTGTCAGTGTGAACAGAGGGGGCAGTAGGACACACTGGGACATTAAAATTGCGACAGTGTTTTTCAGTGTAAAAGTTTTTTATGAGAAATGGTGAGCCCTCGTGACTATGCTGCTGGGGAACCAGGCTAACCAGAAGACTGTCATCTTCTGATTATTGCTCATGATTGGTCTCTGAATGATAAACCAAAAAATGCTTTGTATCTACAACATAGTCACAGTTTGTATGCACATGCTGCATGTTCTGAGTTGCTCCTATTTGTTTGTAAAGCTACAAATGAAATGCTGATTGATTACTCTGTAGGGTGAGTTGTTTCATGTTATTCCAAAGTTAGACTCTTCCAGGTAAAGCAGATCATAAACAGCTCAGACTAAACTCCCACTGGTATTGGATAAAACATGGACGTAGTCTGTGCAACGTCAACCCTAGGTTTCTGTAGTAATTTCACAGATGCAACTTGGTGTATCCTCAAGCTTGTGTATGGTTTGGTCAGGTTTGATACAAGCAAACAACACACATACCAGTCACATGTTAGGACACACCTTCTCATTCAATGGTTTTTATTTATTTTAATTATTTTCAACATTGCAGATTAATACTGAAGAAATCAAAACTATGAAATAATGTGGTTTTTCCATAATATGGATTACAACAGTAGTCAAATAGGGCTATCCATTGTGTACTAACCCTACCTCTAAACAACACAACTGATGGTCTCAAACACATTAAGAAGGCAAGTCATTCTACAAATGAACTCTTGACAAGGCTCATGTTAATTAGAAACCATTCCAGGAGACCACTTGATGAAGCAGACTGAGAGAATACCAAGAGTGTGCAAAGCTGTCATGAAGGAAAAAGGGGGCTACTTTACAGAATCTAAAATATAAAACATATTCTGGTTTGTTTAACACTTTTTTGTTCATTAAATAATTCATATTCTTTCATAGTTTTGATGTTTTTGGTATTAATCTACAGTGTTTCAAATAACTAAAATAAATACAAACCCTTGAATGAGAAGGTGTTTCCAAACTTGCGTGTGGCATGTATGAATGAACAGGTGGATAATTGGTGCAGCAGAGCAGCATGTAGAAAAAACTCCTGTCATCACGGCTGCTCATTTAAATCACTGATACTGGGTGTGGTTTAGGACGCACCTTTGGTGGGGTAGATTTGCAGCATTTTACAGCATTCCTTTTTTAATTTAAAATTAAATTATGGCTGAATTAAGGTCAGCTTGTGATCTAATTAAAGATGATTGGCATCACAACAACACAGCTGTAACACTAGGGAGGAGAAATTCTTATGAGGGCTTGGCGGTGATCAAAACTTCCTTTGATGCAGCCGCATGTTTTTAATAAAGGAGACTAGATTTTTAAGCCATTCTGGGCATTTTTGGTTTTGTTTAAGTTAGCTTCTTTGATTTGATATTATTATACTGATTGTTTGCTTATATTTTCCCTCTGTAAAACAACAAAAAATTGGGGCATTGTTTTTGTTTATTGGTTAAGTTGCACCCCCTGTGCAGAGTCCTCAAACTGACCACCCGATCTTAAAATTAGCAGGGGAAACTTATTTTAAGCAATATTTTAAAGCTCAATGTCTCAGAGTAAGCCAGGAATGCTAACAATTAGTATTTTTTCACTCAAAAAAAGATTTTTGCTCTAATACATTTCATGTCAACTTCTTCATTTGAAATATATTCACCTTAATTTGAGTTGTATTATAAAAACAACAACTTTTCTTTCTTTCTTTCTTTCTTTCTTTCTTTCTTTCTTTCTTTCTTTCTTTCTTTTATCAATGGAGCTGTTTTCTGATAGATTCTCCAATACAATGCATTTACTTAATTAAAGTGTTTGTCTTAAATCAAGATTATCTGTCTTCTACAAATGAGATCTCAGCTTAAAAAATGTATGAAATGTATTTAGACATTCTAAAGATGAAGACATTTACAACCAAATGTTATAGTATATCAAACTACAAGGTTTAACACAAAGATTATTTTGCTCTGTGATAAACAGACTACTTGTGTTTCACAGTGGGATGATATATTGATGAAGATAATGCTGTTTGTGCTCAGGTCATCTTTCGCAAAGTCAGAGCTTTCTCTTGACACCTGTCACTCCACCATGTACTGTTAGAACCTCTCCCACACAGCCTTGTGAGCGAGTCACCTGCAGAGCAACAGCACACTGTACTTATAAACAGGCTCAATAAAAGCTGACATTTAAGTTAGGCTACGTACTCACAGAACATTATATATTAAGCTGATGCAACAAACCTACACTGACATTCTTTCTTGATGAGTAGTAGCAGGGGACGCTAATGAACATTACACAACATGTAATCAGTAACAAGAGTGCTGTTTTTTCTTTGGTACTGAAGGAACTCTTTCTAAACTTTTAAAATAGCCTCAAATTTCCCTTGGTCTGTTGTATACCTTAAAGATTTAAGTGACAGAGATATTGATAGTATTGATCCGTACCCCTGTGTGTGACGCTGAGGAGACCAAAAGGTGATCACTACTTTATCAGTTAATATCACAAAGTGCAATTGATACCCAGATTAAAATCTTTATTATATTATTAACCGGGTTAAAATCACAAAAGACACAACAGAGACTAGTGCCCATTTAGGGTTCCCTAATTTAACTAATGGCAAAGAATATAATTTTGGGAAGGTTGAAGAAGTTGCAGTTCAATATTATAAAACTACAATTATTTCAAAATGATTCATCACTACAGGGCAACAATGGCATCAAAATAACAAGAAACACCCTGATAGATCAAATAAAGACATGATCTGTGGCCTAGGCTGAAACTGTGAGCATACTCATGCAGTAATCAGCAGAGTGTACATTGAAGTCAATCAATTAATCAATCAATCTTTATTTGTATAGCACCAAATCACATATCTCAAGTTGCTTTGACAAACATAGGAGGTCTAGACCACTCTATGCCAAATTATGAACAGAGACCCAACTTCAAGACAGGATAAGACTCAGTCTTACCCCACCTTTATCCATCATGAGCATTGCACATCTCAGTATTTAGCTAGTTACAGTGGTGAGGAAAAACTTCCTTTAACAGGCAGAAACCTCAGGCAGAACCAGACTCATGTTAGACAGCCATCATGCCTCGACCGAGTTGGGTCTTGAAAGAGGGATAGAGGAGAGTAAGAGAGAGAGGTTATAGTGATGAGACGAGTAGTAGAAGCTGTTGCCGCTGGAGTCCAGCACGTCCGTATCAGCTAGAGTCCTGAACGTCTGCAGCAGGAGGATGCCTATGGCAGATCAGAGGGACCTACGAGACAATGGAGCTCAGGGACTCCAGAAAGGTCTATGGTTAGAAACTTTCAATGGGACATGCAGAGTTAAAGTAAGTTATGGGGGGTTGGGGGGAAGGGGGTGAGATAGGATCACAGTGTGTCAGTGCACCAGTTTCCCTGGCAGTCTAAGCCTATAGCCTGTTACCAGTAGGTGGTGCTGTGGCTTTAATTATGTATTGAAGGACTGTTCGTCACAGATCATTATATCAATCAATCAATCAATCAATCTTTATTTGTATAGCGCCAAATCACAACAAACGTTATCTCAAGACGCTTTTACAAACATAGGAGGTCTAGACCACACTATGTCAAATTATGAACAGAGACCCAACACCAAGACAGGGTAAGACTCAGTCTGACCCCACCTTAATCCATCATGAGCATTGCACATCGCAGTATTTAGCTAGTTACAGTGGTGAGGAAAAACTTCCTTTTAACAGGCAGAAACCTCAGGCAGAACCAGACTCATGTTAGACAGCCATCATGCCTCGACTGAGTTGGGTCTGGAAAGACAGATAGAGGGGAGTAAGAGAGAGAGGTGATAGTGATGAGACGAGTCGTAGAAGCTGTTGCTGTTATAGAAAGAGTTGTGATCACAAGCATGTTAAAAAAAGGTTCTGAGAGTACATACCGCTTGTGTCCAATAGGTGGCGCTATTCATATGACCAACATGTGTGTATAGATGAGTTCAGGCTGGGTCCATGATGAAACATGTCAAATTTGGAAGGAATCTGAGACTGAATGTAAATGTCAGGACCATATATTTCCTTTGGGTGGCGCTATGGCTGTAGGAGATAAATGAACCCATAGATGTGTTGAGGGATGGACCCTGATCATATGTATGTAACTTCAAACAGATTGATCACTGTATGAAGGAGCTATAAGTATTTCCTGTTTCGTGGCGAGACATCTAAGTTTGGGGTGTTGCCAGAGACAGGCCACCAGTGACCCAGACTCCTTCATTTCTGCATGTTAAGATAATCTGCTGGGCGCCTAGACATTATCGGCATTTTTAGACCCTTTTCATGTCCTCTCAGCACCCATGAAAAGAATCACAGGGGCATCTTCTCAACCACATAGTTATTTCAACATGTATTTTTAAAGATCTTAATCTTATGTTCAAGATATCCATTTTATGGTATTAAATCAACCATATTGTAACTTAAATATTTTCCTCTACTTAGTTCATGGGAGGAAAAAAAGGTTGTAATCACTTTTTTATCCAGTGTGGATTCTCTCCAACCTCCTCTTACCTGTAAAAATAATAATCATACCCATGATAATAATAGTACTTGTACAAATTCAATACCTTTGCAATAACAGCATATTGCATTTTCTTCAATATTAATTTTATTGTCGTGAATAGAAATCTCCTTTGTAGGAAAATATAGGTTGGTGTTAAGTGAATGGGTAGTTTAGTGGTAGGTTCCAGCACTTGCAAGAAACTCTCCATATCATAATCTCATTAGGAGCTGAAGCCCTAGAAAGTGTGATCCTAAAATCACCCCAGGCCACACGCAAACAATGATATGCTGCTGAACATTAAGCTTTGATCAATACAACATGAGTTGACTGGTTGAAATAATCATTGTGAGTGAAATTTTTGAGGTTTTAAAAGAGGTAGGATGTGATTTTTAGTCAGAGAAAAACACCTTAGGATGTACAAGACAAGGTTAGAAATGGAGATACGATATACATCTTCATCCACAGAGGGCGCCAAAATCCAGCACATACCAAAGTTTGTCACAGAAGCTTTAATGTCTGATTTTACATTTTTTACCTTCCATCAGTTGAGTGTAGGACTGGGATGCATTTCCTTTTTCTTAAAGGTGGATGCAGCCTTCCTCCTGGAAAAGAGCCACACAGTCTTAATCTCTACAGTGAGATTGGTCTGTCAAGCACCAGATGGACGTAAACATCATGAACTTTCTTCAGGACTACCTTCAGGAAATTGAGGATTCTGGTATGTTTTAGCCAAGATGAAATATAATGTGACCTCTAAGATAACACACTGTCATGAAACTAGACTTACAGATGGATGAGTTGCATAGTTATATTGACTATAACTATAGGTGTCTGAACAGATGCCACAACATAACGCCTGTCATCCAGCTATAACAAATGCATTTTTTGTCAAAATCTCTTTGTAGTTTCTGCTTTGATTTATCATATGTTCTTATACTCAAAAAGGTCAATATGATTTTTGTAAATTGTATATATGTAAGGTATTTTGTCAACTTGAAAACTAAAATGTATTATTTCAATTCAGACTGACAATGTGTTAATCTCTTCATTTAGAACAAGATAAATCAAATGAACATTTGGTGTGGTCAACCTTTGCCTTCAAAAATAATCAATTCTTCTAAGACGCTTCCCCTCAGTTTTTTGGTGGTCGCACCAAATGTTAATTTGATTTTTATTTATCTTCTATTTATTCTTTGCATGTTGTTAATTGATAAATACAACCTATAAAACACTTAATTTTTGGGGAGGAACATTCTGTGCTTATATGTTACTATTACCTACTGTAATTGTCATAACTGTCTAAAACTTTTGCACAGTACTGTTCATAAAAATACATTTCCAAATAGATGTTTGGGACTCCTGTCTTCTTCCAACTGTTCAACTTCATACCATTTCATCTCTTGCAGGATCTTGTTACATCTCAGGCATTTCTTCTGTTGCTCTTAGCCTTTCAATACACTGAACCGTTGTTATGTAAATGTCTGCCAAATGATTCAGATGATGCCAAGGGAGGTATCATGGACTGAACATTTTCAACAATAGGAGTCAGAGGGCACTCAATTTCCTGGACTTGAACCCCATATGGTGCCTCATGCACATCATCGAACATTTCCTAGTCAGTTCCAAATAGATCCATGTTCTGGAAATGAAAATATTACTATTTGGAGAGTAGAACTTGGTAGATATCACAATCGAGCCAAAATATGAATTGCGCAATTAAGCTATGAGGCTAATGATTTAGAAATATTTCACTGTCCTACACAGGCAAAGTGCAGTGATGACAGAAAAAAAGTAACCAGAGAATAAAATATGTATAATTTTTAAGCAATCAAAACATCTATTATAAATGTTGCTTAGTTGACTTGCTCTAATTGTGTGATTGCATCAATAAAGTAACACAAAGATACACACTTATATATGATAGTTGAACAATTTTCCCCTGTATTTTAACGTTCTACTCCTTCTACACTGTGGAAGATATTGACACCATTCAAATGTAAATAAAAATAGATTGTTTTAATATAACTTTCAGCCTCTACATATTCAGGTTTAAAACTTGTCAACTTCACTTTGCCTTTGTACACAGCACTTTGAGTTTGAGCATCAACAAACCTGCAAATCTTCATTCACATCACAAGGGTTCTTTATGTGACCCAAAACCCCGAGCTGGTTGGGGGAGAGTCCTCCTTCAGATCGTAAAGGGTGGGCCCCATTTTCAACGCCTTGATCACCTCTGACCGTTGAAAATACATGGGAGAATTGTTCAGTCATGTTCATCACAACAAAATTTTACAAAAAATGACTGAAATGAGTAATTAGTGCACGGAAACAATGGCCCATGTTTATATCATTGTGTACCTGGAAGGCCAGCCATAGTCTTCCACTGCCTTCAGAAAAAATGAATGAGCAGTGTCTGAGCGGTTGTTTGTTGCTGGTTCTAGATAGAAAATCTGTATAGAAAGACAAAGAGTGTTTGAATCTGTGGAGGCCATATACTAATGCCTCCGACACATAAGATAAATCATCTTCATTGATCCCTAGGGGAAAATTCAAGAATCATAGCAACAGTGGTAAAAACAGGAATAGGTAAGAGTCAAGAACACCAAGCATAAGCAAAATAATAATAATTGAAATAAGCTTTCTGACACATTACATCTGCACTATGTCCCTAAATTTCTGGGTTAGCATATGTACTCTGGGTACAGAGTTTCTACAGTCATTATAGGCATGTTCGTAAAGTATATAATGTTGAAAAGTATTTATTCCCTGCTTCTTTCCTCCTGTACATCCTCCTTTGCTTCCTCCCACCTGCCTTTCTCATCATCCTGCTACTCTTGACCTCTCACTCCGTTTCTTCTCATTATCTTCTCCTCTTCCCCTCATAGTTTTTCTCCATATGATTGGCCAAAAAAAAGCTCATCCCAGATGTGGCTTGATTTTTAATGTTGTTGTGATGAAGACATAGCGACAGTGCATTATGTTTTGGGTAACGTTATGTGTTTCATATCATGCAGTTCAGTGCTAATGAACTAAAATAACTAAGCACTGGCCAACTTCTAATCCCAGTAACGATAGCACTAAGATAGCATCATCATCATCAATGGCTCACGATTACTTAAGATAAGGTTTATTGCAGCATACAGTGTTGTGTTTGGCGTAAGGGCTCTGAACCTCATTACTCCTTGTAGATTATTTAAATGCAGACACTGAGGAGTAATCAGATAGGACTAACCTCGGAGCCCACAGGTGGATGCCGGGGAGGAGGTGGGTACGAAGTTTGCACTCGGCAGTGAGCAGGACAGCAGGAGCACTGGCAAAGTAGAGGCAGAGACAGGGGCTCTATTCAAAACGGCCTGCTAAATACTAGAGAGGATGACGTGTCAGTATGAATCAGCGCAGCTCGAGTTGTCTGCCTGAACTAGCTTGCAGTCGGCGCTCCATAAATGCTACATTAGATTGAAATGTGGACAAGTGACCTGAAGTAACAACTTTAAACTAGTTTTAATGCAACCAACTCAATGTAACTTTAGTTAACTCTATAACTAATTTAAAAAGCTTTTAAAGGCAGTGAAACTTGAAGTTTTTTAAGTATTTATTTTCTTATTTTCTTTATTTCTCATACTATGTATTTTTGTATGCCCAGCCCGCATTGCAAGGCACCGTAAATGCATTCAGTCCAGGGTCAGAACACACAGCAGGTCTATTCATTGTCAAGAAATAGGAGAAGAGAATGAAGACAAAACTAAACAGTCATTTCAAAGACAGTCTTGTCTTCTTTTCCAGGCTTTTGAGACAAAATTGGCCAGCTCAAAATTAAACAGCCAATTGTAGTTTTTGCTCATCTGTCCACCACAATATTCAGGCTTTTTACAATTTCATGAAACAACAACTCTCTGAGGTCATCATAGTTTGTTCAGAACAAAAGAAAATGGGACTCAGTTTTCCCTTCATCTAAATCACACCACTCCCAAAATGTGTTTTCTTCAGGGATTTTTTTTTTTAATCAACCAAACTTAACAGCCAAAGGAAGAATACCAGATCTTAACAGTGCCGCTTAGGATCTTTGGTTTCTAGATAAAAAAGACTTTATATATAATTCAGGGATGGAATTCTATTTGATCTGCACATACTGTACATCCTTTGTATTGGTATGGACAAGTACATGTTCATTTCACAAAGATAAGAGGCTTGATTGTCAAGAAATATTTGACAAAGATGTTTCTGCTCTTTTTCCATGAGTGCTAGTAAGTCAGCTTGTTTCAACACTTTATTGTGACTTCTATGTCACAAACGTTTAAAGCCACTGTGGGAGATTTTAGCTGGTTGAAAAACAGACTGATGCTAACACAGCTGCATTTTTATGACCCACAAAAGCCAACAAGACCATCAATGACAACATTGATTATTTCTATGTTTTAAACTTGTAATGCCTTAAACAGCTGGCAAGGGGTAGGTATCAGATGAATTGATTAACTGCATGCAAATGAAACAGCTGTGGCAAAGATTCTTAACAGGTGTTAAAGTAAAGCAGGGTCAGATTCGTTGTTAGAAAATGCTGCTTACACATGTACATGACAAAACCAGCAAGGAGTCAAGAGGTACCCACTTGTCCACAGGGGGCGCCAAAATCAACACAAACTGGGGCTTTTGATAGTTTTTGAAACATGTTTTATTTCACAAGTGTTTCATGGGTTATTACCTTACATCCATTTTACATTAAAATTGTAATATTAAAGTCAAGACAGAGGCACAGGCTTTATATTTTTGCCTCACAATTGAACATCAGCCCTTCTAAGAAATGGCCAGATACAAATATAATGAGAAAATCCACACAACAGAGTTACATTCTCTAACAATAAGAGATAAACTCTCTATCATAGTTAACAACTAAGTAAGTAAGGCATGTCAGATTGAATGTGGAAAATAAAAAATAAGAACACCCAAATGGATAATAGACACCTACAATGAATAGGCAGTAATAGGACAATAATCATGGATACCTAATACAGTTCCTTAGTATGTATGTATAGATAAAATAATATAAATGCCCTTGCATATTGACAGAATTTGTACAGATCCTGTTTTTAAATTATTCCACCTTAGTGTAGATTAAAAAGGCAGGTTAGCTTTCTTTCCCAACAATGAATCAAGTTAAGAATCATGAGGAGATAATCATTTTACAGCTTTAATATGAACCCCTATCTGTTTGTGAGAATAAGTAATGTTACTCAAAGGTACAAGTGCAGGATGACTTAAAGACCAGATCATCTGGGCAGGATTGACGTTGAGATCTTATCCCGTTACAGTTGAAAAAATAATGTGGGTCAGTGACATCAGGGAAATGCCCAATCTTTTCCACACAGATGTCTTCAAAATATTAGCTGAATGTTTTTTGGTTATGCTTTAGATGCACTGGGGGGTGCAGTGGTTAGAGTGGTCCAAACACAGCGATCAATTACTACATTGTAAATCAAGCCTGATTGGCAGGAAAAGTAGTAAGTTATGTCATGCACACAACTGGCAAACCAGTTTGGGAAATCAGGGACGGCATGATTCCCGTTCTTCTTACCAACACAGAAATCAGGCTGGTTAGGGGCATTTTGGTTTGTTGAAGAAGATGGGGTAGAAATGTGGGTTTTGACGGTTGTTGGGGTCGTGCTGGTGGTCCTCTCACAGCTATCCGATCCTTGAATGTAAAACAAGTCTGCTGGGCACAATCGGAGGTATGATATCTCATTCACGCAGCTGTAAAAACTGTGTGGTCGAGTAGGGTGGGCATAATTCCCATCGCTCCTTCCAACACAGAAGGAGAGGTCTTCCTGACCAGGGGTCTCTGTGGTTGTAGGATTTGTAGTGCCTGTTTCAAGAAAAGATATAGCTGAACGAATAAGAGTCACACATTGGGTTATCATCCTATCATATTACTTCTACTGATCTAGATGTTCCTGAGCCTGACACCCAAGATAAAGGCTTCTCTTCGAAGAGAAGGGATAACATTTGAAGTCTGAATCATATGAGTATCACCGGTAATCAAAGGTTATTATTCATACTTTTAACAGCATCAAATGTAATGTAGATTGGAATTACCATCCCATGACAAGACAGATCAGACACTTTTTCTTACCTCCTTGAAGGCCAGATGAGGGCCCGCCAAATCTACCCGAATGCCTATGACTGAAACATAACAACAGTTTATCAGTTACATGATGCAATAAACATTATACAATACTTTCCATGGCAATTTGTTGCACTTCTGCCATGGTTGCTGCTTCCCTAGAGTGTAGACGCTTTTATTGCTTGCTCTCTGCATTCTTTCGCATTTCTTACATTCTTTTGCTCATATCCCCCCTTTTTTCCACTAAAAGTAACGGGCACTGAATTTTGGACATTTAAAAATCACTTGGACAGTAATTAGGAGGTCAGCTACCATTTTTTCACCTTTTCACCGAGCTTCCACGGGAGTTTGTCTGACATCAGGAGGATGCAGCAAGCCCCAGGATCTTAAATTATGCACTACGGTCTCCCAAATCTCGGAAAACGCTCAACGGAGTCTTCATGCAAAAACTGTCCGAGATTTTTACAAGAAATGGCTGTCCTCCAGACAAGGATTTTTACTCTTGAACCTGAAAAAAGGCTTTATGATACACTCCCAATAACAGCCAAGGGTGAGATAGGTAAGTCTGGGGCTAACCAGAACACAAAAATGACCACTCATCATGGCAAAGTTAACCATAGTGCAACTGCTGAGAACCTAAACCTGGATGATACAGTGTCTTTTCCGAAACTTTCTAAAGAACAGACTGATGTCACCTGGCATGCACTTGGTGCTAAGCCAAAACGTCCGACAACAAGAAAAATGATTGCAAATACAGAATCATCGAGCATACAGCTCAGCAACAAAATTTCAGCCACTGTCTGAACTGTTGTAAATGACAAACGGTGAGCAAATGAATGACTGGATGCAAAAGAATTTTCTCCAACTGAACAAAGATAAGACGGACATTATTGTCTTTGGGCCACGTAAAGAAAGACAGAGTGTCAGCTCTCACCTTCAGTCCCTCTCCCTGGTAGCTAAGAGTCAAGCAAGAAATCTTGGAGTCATCCTGGACTTAGATTCAAATTTCAAGACTCACATCAAATCTGTAACTTCTTCTGCTTTTTACCATTTGAAAAACATAACCACAGTTTGAGGAATGATGTCACAGACAGACCTTGAGAGGCTGGTACATGCATTTATTTCTAGCAGATTAGATTACTGCAACGATCTGTTCACAGGACTGCCAAAACAAACTGTTCAGCAACTTCAGGGTATTCAAAATGCCGCTGCACGGGTCCTGACAAAAACTAAAAAGTATGACCACATTACTCCAGTTTCAAAATCCCTACTCTGGCTTCCTGTCAATCAGAGGATAGATTTCAAAGTCTATCTGCTGGTCTGTGAGTCTCTCTGTGGGTCTAAGCCAGCTTTGGGCTGTGACTCGACACAGTAAAGACTCAATGTTTGAGTCTTAATCCTTGAGAAGAAGTTCTGAGATGAATCGAATAATTAAAGGGTTAATTTCGGTTAAGACAAGATCAGTCCTGATTCTGTGTCCGGCGGGACAGTAAGACTCTGCAAGTTATGGACTTTAGAGCAGCAAAGGGGGCCTGAATATTTATAATAATCCCTCCAAATTTAAATAAATAAGACCCAACACTATTTACTATGTACATTAAGTTACATAAGTACAGAGAGAGAGAGAGAGTAGATCAAACATAACTGGCTGCATATAAAATGTAAATGTTTGAAGTGTTTGTTGTATGTTTTTGTTGATTGTTACTGTTCTGGTTTTTGTTTTTAACTCTGTAAAGAACTTTGAATTGCTCTATCTATGAATGGTGCTTTATAAATAAACTTGCCTTGACCGGAATGCAGAGACAGGTGCTGTGATGATACCCAAGATGGCGAGAGTCAAACAGAGACCTTCATAGGGACAGACAAATTGGTAAGTTAAGAATGAAAATGGGAATGTGGAAATGTATATTTTATGATATGTTGAAGCAGCCTTTTAGAGAAACACAAACTTGACCAGTGTGCCTTACCTGCAGTTGGACTTAGCTTCCACATGTTGTTACTCTGAGGATAAACAGAAATATGATCTGGTTTATAAGCAGTTGAAAAAACTCAAACTTATTTTCATAGATTATCACCTTGAGCAGGGGTTCCCAAACTGGGGGCCCCAAACGTTTTAGTCTGCAACCCCCAAAACAACAGTGCCAATAACTGGAGACTCTATAGACTCTTTAAAGTCTCCAAATGGTTAATTGTTGCTTATGGCTGAGTGCAAGAACTGTAGGCTAATCCAAAAACCTACATATTTCTTTGTAATTTTATAAATGCTACAAGCAGCAGAATTTCCTCAGGGTTTATGTGACAACAAGGTAAAGAAACATGATTTTTTTTTCATCTCAAATTGAGCTAAATTGTTTGTATATGTTTTGTACGAATGGATTAAAATATGCATTTTTAGATATCTCTAACGCCATCCCCCGACCCTCCCATCAGTGATCTCGCGAGCCCGGAGGAGGTCCCAACCCCCAATTTTGGAACCACTGGCTTTGAGTTGTTGTTACTTCCAGTGTTACAACAAAAATATGTTTTAAGTTGTTACAGTAGAAAACTTGAATTTAAAATCAGTAAAGAGTAGTGTGTCTATTAAAATAATAGTTTTGAGTGGTCAGTAAGACTATAAAAGTGCTATATAAGTACAAGTCCATTTACCATTTAAAATAAGAGTTTTAAAAGCAACAATGTCCATAAATGGCTACAGAATGTTTCCTCAGTAGTTTTGCAGTTTGAAGACATCTCTCACTGTAATTTAACTTTAAACTCTGCACTATGTGTCACACATCATCATAGCTTTAATTCCCCCAACCTTTGTGACAAATATGTCCATGACTTCAGGCAAAATTGAGATGAAATGCCATCAAACTTAGCTAAAGGACTAATCTGAGGAACTTGCTCCTCTTGTTGAGATTAAAAGAATATAATCCCCATAAAGCATGTCAATTTCAACAGGTGTGTCCACCAGTGCAACTGTGCACCCAACTGCTGCCCAAAAAAATGAGAAGTATACATAGTACGTGTGATAAAAAGATCAAAAAGGTTGGAGGACAGGACGGTATTTTCTGAGCATAGCTTGAAAGAATAGTCAGATTACCGGCAGGAAAGCAAAGCTGTACCATCCCACACAAGAAACTAAGCCATATACATCTGAATGTGATGTAATGCAACTTATGTAATACAGATTGCAATGTATCTCTGTTCTCTTTTACAGAAACCACTATATTTTAACTTTAAGAGTGAATTATGTAGATTCAGCTCATGATCAAAAACATAAAATCAGCTTTTAAAAAATATACAAAGACACAATGATAATTCAATGATATCAACCATGTATCCAATTGTAGCAAAATGAATACTTACAAAGATGATAGCAGAAGAAGGAGCACAGACTTTCTCTCTCTGAGACTGGTTGATGCACAGATGTCTGATCGCGGTTTTTAAAGAGGTCTGAAAAGGTGTGGGACACAAGACACTAAAAGGGTGTGGTTAATTAATTAAATTTTTTGAATGTCCATGCATTTTAGTTTAATTATACAATAAACTGGGCTAGGTTTATAGACTCTCACGCTACATTATGTGTTCCAAGGAACACAGAGAGAACACAGCAATTATCAGTAGTTACGTGTAATAATGACTCATTAGGTAACTAAGTATGTAGTTCAAACACATCAGATGATGATGAGAATTTTATTTTTCAATGTAAGACAAGTTCACATTTGGTGTTTATAAGTTGCTTACAAATGCAACTTCTCTGTCGATTATTCTCTACATATACTGTATATGATAACACTGGAGAAAATCTGTGTTATTTTTCAGAGCTTTTTTATTTCCCAAAATTTTAGATAGATACTTTGGTGTTAATGCACCAGGTTGCTTTTACATATCATTTTGTATTCACACTGGAGGAGATGTTTGAGATAAAACCTGAAATTATCAAAATTAAACAGTACCATAAATGGTGGTGTTGTAAACTAACTCAAATTAAAGTTTTAAGCATTACAAAGCATTTTCTCACAGTTTATGCTCTGCATCTGTTTTAAATAATGTAGGCTTAACTATTCATCAAGTGTGCAATCAAATGATTTTGATGTCTACAAACAAGTTCCAAGGATGCTTAAATAGAACCCTTATGTACTGTTGCAGAATATCTGTAAAAATTGGAATTCCTCCATGGGGATAAATAAAGTATGTTTATTTTCCTTGGTTTCTTCTTCTGAAGATCCTGTTACATTTAGTTGTCATTGATTTCAGTTTAACTGAAATCTTAAAAACAAAGTCTAAGCAAGTCCTACAGTCCTGAATTTCAAGTCTTCAGTGCTCCTTTTCAAGGTGGATGTCTAAGCCTTGAGTCTGTATCTCTGGCACCGGCAAACAGGGGTAGAGAGAGATGGACAGAGGACAGGGACAATGACAACATCAAAGTCATCAGTTGGAGTGGGGCTGTAGCAGCAGGACGTCTACAGCAGCGACCCAGAGGAACGACACGGGAGCTCAGGGACTCTCAGAAAGATCTATGGTTAGTAACTTTAATGGGACAAGAAGACTTGAAGTAAGTGATAGGCAGACAATTAATTAACACGAATTAAATGCACCACAGCTGTCTTGGATCTGTTCAGCTTTCTACACTGCATTAGCTTGATTGGCGTGGGGTTAATATGCCAAAGCTTTCTACTAACCACTGCACACAATGCAACTTTTGAAGAGCTTATTAGATGTAAATATAAAAGGGAGAAAGCTGTACAGCTCCTTAGACTTAAAAATCTCACTGTCAGTCATGTGAACAACATTGCTCAATGACTGGTAATAAAGATGTATTTGTGGTTGGCTTACTGCTTTGAATCTGGCTGATAAACAGCAGATCAACATTTGCTACATGTATTTTATGTCTTATCCATTTGATTTATAATAATTTAGATGACTTTCTAACATTTCATCTTGCAACGACATTAGGGCAGTGATTATTGTGTTCAACCAAATACTGAACAATGTTTGCAATGGTCATCAGCCTCAGCTACAGTGCAAATTGCATTGTTACCCTTTTCCGTAATTAGGCCTGTCATGGAAAAATGTTATGCATGATTTCAAAGCTCACTGTGTCATCAAGCTTTTCAAAGGTGTCATTATGGAAAGACTTTCACAACAATTAGAAAAACTAGCTCAAAAAGCTGCATTGAGGCTGTGTTGGCATATTTCAGAGCAAGAAGATGTTACCCCTATTGTATTTACCTGGTTCAGTTCACATCAATTAAGCATGTGACAGCCCTGAGCTATATGCCTATGTTTGAGTTGTCTATTGCTCCTCTGTAACATCTCACCATAAGAAGCACAAAGGCAAAATGGTGTCAGTGTGAACAGAGGGGGCAGTAGGACACACTGGGACATTAAAATTGCGACAGTGTTTTTCAGTGTAAAAGTTTTTTATGAGAAATGGTGAGCCCTCGTGACTATGCTGCTGGGGAACCAGGCTAACCAGAAGACTGTCATCTTCTGATTATTGCTCATGATTGGTCTCTGAATGATAAACCAAAAAATGCTTCGTATCTACAACATAGTCACAGTTTGTATGCACATGCTGCATGTTCTGAGTTGCTCCTATTTGTTTGTAAAGCTACAAATGAAATGCTGATTGATTACTCTGTAGGGTGAGTTGTTTCATGTTATTCCAAAGTTAGACTCTTCCAGGTAAAGCAGATCATAAACAGCTCAGACTAAACTCCCACTGGTATTGGATAAAACATGGACGTAGTCTGTGCAACGTCAACCCTAGGTTTCTGTAGAGGTGTCTTGAAGCCCGACAGTCGAGGTCACCGTACTAGAAATGCTGACCTTTCTTAACTTTCAGCCAACCTAGAAACAGGCAAAGAGGTGGAGCTGCAGAAGGCTTTTAACTGCCTGAGAAGAAGTTACAACGTTGTCAGTCAACTCTGCTGTGTCTCTTATTATGCAAATTAATATATAACTCAAAGCCATAATTTCACAGATGCAACTTGGTGTATCCTCAAGCTTGTGTATGGTTTGGTCAGGTTTGATACAAGCAAACAACACACATACCAGTCACATGTTAGGACACACCTTCTCATTCAATGGTTTTTATTTATTTTAATTATTTTCAACATTGCAGATTAATACTGAAGAAATCAAAACTATGAAATAATGTGGTTTTTCCATAATATGGATTACAACAGTAGTCAAATAGGGCTATCCATTGTGTACTAACCCTACCTCTAAACAACACAACTGATGGTCTCAAACACATTAAGAAGGCAAGTCATTCTACAAATGAACTCTTGACAAGGCTCATGTTAATTAGAAACCATTCCAGGAGACCACTTCATGAAGCAGACTGAGAGAATACCAAGAGTGTGCAAAGCTGTCATGAAGGAAAAAGGGGGCTACTTTACAGAATCTAAAATATAAAACATATTCTGGTTTGTTTAACACTTTTTTGTTCATTAAATAATTCATATTCTTTCATAGTTTTGATGTTTTTGGTATTAATCTACAGTGTTTCAAATAACTAAAATAAATACAAACCCTTGAATGAGAAGGTGTTTCCAAACTTGCGTGTGGCATGTATGAATGAACAGGTGGATAATTGGTGCAGCAGAGCAGCATGTAGAAAAAACTCCTGTCATCACGGCTGCTCATTTAAATCACTGATACTGGGTGTGGTTTAGGACGCACCTTTGGTGGGGTAGATTTGCAGCATTTTACAGCATTCCTTTTTTAATTTAAAATTAAATTATGGCTGAATTAAGGTCAGCTTGTGATCTAATTAAAGATGATTGGCATCACAACAACACAGCTGTAACACTAGGGAGGAGACATTCTTATGAGGGCTTGGCGGTGATCAAAACTTCCTTTGATGCAGCCGCATGTTTTGAGTAAAGGAGACTAGATTTTTAAGCCATTCTGGGCATTTTTGGTTTTGTTTAAGTTAGCTTCTTTGATTTGATATTATTATACTGATTGTTTGCTTATATTTTCCCTCTGTAAAACAACAAAAAATTGGGGCATTGTTTTTGTTTATTGGTTAAGTTGCACCCCCTGTGCAGAGTCCTCAAACTGACCACCCGATCTTAAAATTAGCAGGGGAAACTTATTTTAAGCAATATTTTAAAGCTCAATGTCTCAGAGTAAGCCAGGAATGCTAACAATTAGTATTTTTTCACTCAAAAAAAGATTTTTGCACTAATACATTTCATGTCAACTTCTTCATTTGAAATATATTCACCTTAATTTGAGTTGTATTATAAAAACAACAACTTTTCTTTCTTTCTTTCTTTCTTTCTTTCTTTCTTTCTTTCTTTCTTTCTTTCTTTCTTTCTTTCTTTCTTTCTTTTATCAATGGAGCTGTTTTCTGATAGATTCTCCAATACAATGCATTTACTTAATTAAAGTGTTTGTCTTAAATCAAGATTATCTGTCTTCTACAAATGAGATCTCAGCTTAAAAAATGTATGAAATGTATTTGGACATTCTAAAGATGAAGACATTTACAACCAAATGTTATAGTATATCAAACTACAAGGTTTAACACAAAGATTATTTTGCTCTGTGATAAACAGACTACTTGTGTTTCACAGTGGGATGATATATTGATGAAGATAATGCTGTTTGTGCTCAGGTCATCTTTCGCAAAGTCAGAGCTTTCTCTTGACACCTGTCACTCCACCATGTACTGTTAGAACCCCTCCCACACAGCCTTGTGAGCGAGTCACCTGCAGAGCAACAGCACACTGTACTTATAAACAGGCTCAATAAAAGCTGACATTTAAGTTAGGCTACGTACTCACAGAACATTATATA
This sequence comes from Notolabrus celidotus, assembly GCF_009762535.1. Classification (NCBI taxonomy): domain Eukaryota; kingdom Metazoa; phylum Chordata; class Actinopteri; order Labriformes; family Labridae; genus Notolabrus; species Notolabrus celidotus. The sequence goes on along the minus strand of NC_048282.1, from coordinate 28,389,055 downwards.
TTAAGCTGATGCAACAAACCTACACTGACATTCTTTCTTGATGAGTAGTAGCAGGGGACGCTAATGAACATTACACAACATGTAATCAGTAACAAGAGTGCTGTTTTTTCTTTGGTACTGAAGGAACTCTTTCTAAACTTTTAAAATAGCCTCAAATTTCCCTTGGTCTGTTGTATACCTTAAAGATTTAAGTGACAGAGATATTGATAGTATTGATCCGTACCCCTGTGTGTGACGCTGAGGAGACCAAAAGGTGATCACTACTTTATCAGTTAATATCACAAAGTGCAATTGATACCCAGATTAAAATCTTTATTATATTATTAACCGGGTTAAAATCACAAAAGACACAACAGAGACTAGTGCCCATTTAGGGTTCCCTAATTTAACTAATGGCAAAGAATATAATTTTGGGAAGGTTGAAGAAGTTGCAGTTCAATATTATAAAACTAAAATTATTTCAAAATGATTCATCACTACAGGGCAACAATGGCATCAAAATAACAAGAAACACCCTGATAGATCAAATAAAGACATGATCTGTGGCCTAGGCTGAAACTGTGAGCATACTCATGCAGTAATCAGCAGAGTGTACATTGAAGTCAATCAATTAATCAATCAATCTTTATTTGTATAGCACCAAATCACATATCTCAAGTTGCTTTTACAAACATAGGAGGTCTAGACCACTCTATGCCAAATTATGAACAGAGACCCAACTTCAAGACAGGATAAGACTCAGTCTTACCCCACCTTTATCCATCATGAGCATTGCACATCTCAGTATTTAGCTAGTTACAGTGGTGAGGAAAAACTTCCTTTAACAGGCAGAAACCTCAGGCAGAACCAGACTCATGTTAGACAGCCATCATGCCTCGACCGAGTTGGGTCTTGAAAGAGGGATAGAGGAGAGTAAGAGAGAGAGGTTATAGTGATGAGACGAGTAGTAGAAGCTGTTGCCGCTGGAGTCCAGCACGTCCGTATCAGCTAGAGTCCTGAACGTCTGCAGCAGGAGGATGCCTATGGCAGATCAGAGGGACCTACGAGACAATGGAGCTCAGGGACTCCAGAAAGGTCTATGGTTAGAAACTTTCAATGGGACATGCAGAGTTAAAGTAAGTTATGGGGGGTTGGGGGGAAGGGGGTGAGATAGGATCCCAGTGTGTCAGTGCACCAGTTTCCCTGGCAGTCTAAGCCTATAGCCTGTTACCAGTAGGTGGTGCTGTGGCTTTAATTATGTATTGAAGGACTGTTCGTCACAGATCATTATAGAAAGAGTTGTGATCACAAGCATGTTAAAAAAAGGTTCTGAGAGTACATACCGCTTGTGTCCAATAGGTGGCGCTATTCATATGACCAACATGTGTGTATAGATGAGTTCAGGCTGGGTCCATGATGAAACATGTCAAATTTGGAAGGAATCTGAGACTGAATGTAAATGTCAGGACCATATATTTCCTTTGGGTGGCGCTATGGCTGTAGGAGATAAATGAACCCATAGATGTGTTGAGGGATGGACCCTGATCATATGTATGTAACTTCAAACAGATTGATCACTGTATGAAGGAGCTATAAGTATTTCCTGTTTCGTGGCGAGACATCTAAGTTTGGGGTGTTGCCAGAGACAGGCCACCAGTGACCCAGACTCCTTCATTTCTGCATGTTAAGATAATCTGCTGGGCGCCTAGACATTATCGGCATTTTTAGACCCTTTTCATGTCCTCTCAGCACCCATGAAAAGAATCACAGGGGCATCTTCTCAACCACATAGTTATTTCAACATGTATTTTTAAAGATCTTAATCTTATGTTCAAGATATCCATTTTATGGTATTAAATCAACCATATTGTAACTTAAATATTTTCCTCTACTTAGTTCATGGGAGGAAAAAAAGGTTGTAATCACTTTTTTATCCAGTGTGGATTCTCTCCAACCTCCTCTTACCTGTAAAAATAATAATCATACCCATGATAATAATAGTACTTGTACAAATTCAATACCTTTGCAATAACAGCATATTGCATTTTCTTCAATATTAATTTTATTGTCGTGAATAGAAATCTCCTTTGTAGGAAAATATAGGTTGGTGTTAAGTGAATGGGTAGTTTAGTGGTAGGTTCCAGCACTTGCAAGAAACTCTCCATATCATAATCTCATTAGGAGCTGAAGCCCTAGAAAGTGTGATCCTAAAATCACCCCTGGCCACACGCAAACAATGATATGCTGCTGAACATTAAGCTTTGATCAATACAACATGAGTTGACTGGTTGAAATAATCATTGTGAGTGAAATTTTTGAGGTTTTAAAAGAGGTAGGATGTGATTTTTAGTCAGAGAAAAACACCTTAGGATGTACAAGACAAGGTTAGAAATGGAGATACGATATACATCTTCATCCACAGAGGGCGCCAAAATCCAGCACATACCAAAGTTTGTCACAGAAGCTTTAATGTCTGATTTTACATTTTTTACCTTCCATCAGTTGAGTGTAGGACTGGGATGCATTTCCTTTTTCTTAAAGGTGGATGCAGCCTTCCTCCTGGAAAAGAGCCACACAGTCTTAATCTCTACAGTGAGATTGGTCTGTCAAGCACCAGATGGACGTAAACATCATGAACTTTCTTCAGGACTACCTTCAGGAAATTGAGGATTCTGGTATGTTTTAGCCAAGATGAAATATAATGTGACCTCTAAGATAACACACTGTCATGAAACTAGACTTACAGATGGATGAGTTGCATAGTTATATTGACTATAACTATAGGTGTCTGAACAGATGCCACAACATAACGCCTGTCATCCAGCTATAACAAATGCATTTTTTGTCAAAATCTCTTTGTAGTTTCTGCTTTGATTTATCATATGTTCTTATACTCAAAAAGGTCAACATGATTTTTGTAAATTGCATATATGTAAGGTATTTTGTCAACTTGAAAACTAAAATGTATTATTTCAATTCAGACTGACAATGTGTTAATCTCTTCATTTAGAACAAGATAAATCAAATGAACATTTGGTGTGGTCAACCTTTGCCTTCAAAAATAATCAATTCTTCTAAGACGCTTCCCCTCAGTTTTTTGGTGGTCGCACCAAATGTTAATTTGATTTTTATTTATCTTCTATTTATTCTTTGCATGTTGTTAATTGATAAATACAACCTATAAAACACTTAATTTTTGGGGAGGAACATTCTGTGCTTATATGTTACTATTACCTACTGTAATTGTCATAACTGTCTAAAACTTTTGCACAGTACTGTTCATAAAAATACATTTCCAAATAGATGTTTGGGACTCCTGTCTTCTTCCAACTGTTCAACTTCATACCATTTCATCTCTTGCAGGATCTTGTTACATCTCAGGCATTTCTTCTGTTGCTCTTAGCCTTTCAATACACTGAACCGTTGTTATGTAAATGTCTGCCAAATGATTCAGATGATGCCAAGGGAGGTATCATGGACTGAACATTTTCAACAATAGGAGTCAGAGGGCACTCAATTTCCTGGACTTGAACCCCATATGGTGCCTCATGCACATCATCGAACATTTCCTAGTCAGTTCCAAATAGATCCATGTTCTGGAAATGAAAATATTACTATTTGGAGAGTAGAACTTGGTAGATATCACAATCGAGCCAAAATATGAATTGCGCAATTAAGCTATGAGGCTAATGATTTAGAAATATTTCACTGTCCTACACAGGCAAAGTGCAGTGATGACAGAAAAAAATTAACCAGAGAATAAAATATGTATAATTTTTAAGCAATCAAAACATCTATTATAAATGTTGCTTAGTTGACTTGCTCTAATTGTGTGATTGCATCAATAAAGTAACACAAAGATACACACTTATATATGATAGTTGAACAATTTTCCCCTGTATTTTAACGTTCTACTCCTTCTACACTGTGGAAGATATTGACACCATTCAAATGTAAATAAAAATAGATTGTTTTAATATAACTTTCAGCCTCTACATATTCAGGTTTAAAACTTGTCAACTTCACTTTGCCTTTGTACACAGCACTTTGAGTTTGAGCATCAACAAACCTGCAAATCTTCATTCACATCACAAGGGTTCTTTATGTGACCCAAAACCCCGAGCTGGTTGGGGGAGAGTCCTCCTTCAGATCGTAAAGGGTGGGCCCCATTTTCAACGCCTTGATCACCTCTGACCGTTGAAAATACATGGGAGAATTGTTCAGTCATGTTCATCACAACAAAATTTTACAAAAAATGACTGAAATGAGTAATTAGTGCACGGAAACAATGGCCCATGTTTATATCATTGTGTACCTGGAAGGCCAGCCATAGTCTTCCACTGCCTTCAGAAAAAATGAATGAGCAGTGTCTGAGCGGTTGTTTGTTGCTGGTTCTAGATAGAAAATCTGTATAGAAAGACAAAGAGTGTTTGAATCTGTGGAGGCCATATACTAATGCCTCCGACACATAAGATAAATCATCTTCATTGATCCCTAGGGGAAAATTCAAGAATCATAGCAACAGTGGTAAAAACAGGAATAGGTAAGAGTCAAGAACACCAAGCATAAGCAAAATAATAATAATTGAAATAAGCTTTCTGACACATTACATCTGCACTATGTCCCTAAATTTCTGGGTTAGCATATGTACTCTGGGTACAGAGTTTCTACAGTCATTATAGGCATGTTCGTAAAGTATATAATGTTGAAAAGTATTTATTCCCTGCTTCTTTCCTCCTGTACATCCTCCTTTGCTTCCTCCCACCTGCCTTTCTCATCATCCTGCTACTCTTGACCTCTCACTCCGTTTCTTCTCATTATCTTCTCCTCTTCCCCTCATAGTTTTTCTCCATATGATTGGCCAAAAAAAAGCTCATCCCAGATGTGGCTTGATTTTTAATGTTGTTGTGATGAAGACATAGGGACAGTGCATTATGTTTTGGGTAACGTTATGTGTGTCATATCATGCAGTTCAGTGCTAATGAACTAACATAACTAAGCACTGGCCAACTTCTAATCCCAGTAACGATAGCACTAAGATAGCATCATCATCATCAATGGCTCACGATTACTTAAGATAAGGTTTATTGCAGCATGCAGTGTTGTGTTTGGCGTAAGGGCTCTGAACCTCATTACTCCTTGTAGATTATTTAAATGCAGACACTGAGGAGTAATCAGATAGGACTAACCTCGGAGCCCACAGGTGGATGCCGGGGAGGAGGTGGGTACGAAGTTTGCACTCGGCAGTGAGCAGGACAGCAGGAGCACTGGCAAAGCAGAGGCAGAGACAGGGGCTCTATTCAAAACGGCCTGCTACATACTAGAGAGGATGACGTGTCAGTATGAATCAGCGCAGCTCGAGTTGTCTGCCTGAACTAGCTTGCAGGCGGCGCTCCATAAATGCTACATTAGATTGAAATGTGGACAAGTGACCTGAAGTAACAACTTTAAACTAGTTTTAATGCAACCAACTCAATGTAACTTTAGTTTACTCTATAACTAATTTAAAAAGCTTTTAAAGGCAGTGAAACTTGAAGTTTTTAAGTATTTATTTTCAAATTTTCTTATTGTGTCATACTATGTATTTTTGTATGCCCAGCCCGCATTGCAAGGCACCGTAAATGCATTCAGTCCAGGGTCAGAACACACAGCAGGTCTATTCATTGTCAAGAAATAGGAGAAGAGAATGAAGACAAAACTAAACAGTCATTTCAAAGACAGTCTTGTCTTCTTTTCCAGGCTTTTGAGACAAAATTGGCCAGCTCAAAATTAAACAGCCAATTGTAGTTTTTGCTCATCTGTCCACCACAATATTCAAGCTTTTTACAATTTCATGAAACAACAACTCTCTGAGGTCATCATAGTTTGTTCAGAACAAAAGAAAATGGGACTCAGTTTCCCCTTCATCTAAATCACACCACTCCCAAAATGTGTTTTCTTCAGGGATTTTTTTTTTTAAATCAACCAAACTTAACAGCCAAAGGAAGAATACCAGATCTTAACAGTGCACTTAGGATCTTTGGTTTCTAGATAAAAAAGACTCTATATATAATTCAGGGATGGAATTCTATTTGATCTGCACATACTGTACATCTTTTGTATTGGTATGGACAAGTACATGTTCATTTCACAAAGATAAGAGGCTTGATTGTCAAGAAATATTTGACAAAGATGTTTCTGCTCTTTTTCCATGAGTGCTAGTAAGTCAGCTTGTTTCAACACTTTATCGTGACTTCTATGTCACAAACTTTTAAAGCCACTGTGGGAGATTTTAGCTGGTTGAAAAACAGACTGATGCTAACACAGCTGCATTTTTATGACCCACAAAAGCCAACAAGACCATCAATGACAAGATTGATTATTTCTATGTTTTAAACTTGTAATGCCTTAAACAGCTGGCAAGGGGTAGGTATCAGATGAATTGATTAACTGCATGCAAATGAAACAGCTGTGGCACAGATTCTTAACAGGTGTTAAAGTAAAGCAGGGTGAGATTCGTTGTTAGAAAATTCTGCTTACACATGTACATGACAAAACCAGCAAGGAGTCAAGAGGTACCCACTTGTCCACAGGGGGCGCCAAAATCAACACAAACTGGGGCTTTTGATAGTTTTTGAAACATGTTTTATTTCACAAGTGTTTCATGGGTTATTACCTTACATCCATTTTACATTAATATTGTAATATTAAAGTCAAGACAGAGGCACAGGCTTTATATTTTTGCCTCACAATTGAACATCAGCCCTTTTAAGCAATGGCCAAATACAAATATAATGAGAAAATCCACACAACATTCATCTTACATTCTCTAACAATAAGAGATAAACTCTCTATCATAGTTAACAACTAAGTAAGTAAGGCATGTCAGATTGAATGTGGAAAATAAAAAATAAGAACACCCAAATGGATAATAGACACCTACAATGAATAGGCAGTAATAGGACAATAATCATGGATACCTAATACAGTTCCTTATTATGTATGTATGGATAAAATAATATAAATGCCCTTGCATATTGACAGATTTTGTACGGATTCTGGTTTTAAATTATTCCACCTTAGTGTAGATTAAAAAGGCAGGTTAGCTTTCTTTCCCCACAATGAATCAAGTTAAGAATCATGAGGAGATTATCATTTTACAGCTTTAATATGAACCCCTATCTGTTTGTGAGAATAAGTAATGTTACTCAAAGGTACAACAAGTGCAGGATGACTTAAAGACCAGATCATCTGGGCAGGATTGACGTTGAGATCTTATCCCGTTACAGTTGAAAAAATAATGTGGGTCAGTGACATCAGGGAAATGCCCAATCTTTTCCACACAGATGTCTTCAAAATATTAGCTGAATGTTTTTTGGTTATGCTTTAGATGCACTGGGGGGTGCAGTGGTTAGAGTGGTCCAAACACAGCGATCAATTACTACATTGTAAATCAAGCCTGATTGGCAGGAAAAGTAGTAAGTTATGTCATGCACACAACTGGCAAACCAGTTTGGGAAATCAGGGACGGCATGATTCCCGTTCTTCTTACCAACACAGAAATCAGGCTGGTTAGGGGCATTTTGGTTTGTTGAAGAAGATGGGGTAGAAATGTGGGTTTTGACGGTTGTTGGGGTCGTGCTGGTGGTCCTCTCACAGCTATCCGATCCTTGAATGTAAAACAAGTCTGCTGGGCACAATCGGAGGTATGATATCTCATTCACGCAGCTGTAAAAACTGTGTGGTCGAGTAGGGTGGGCATAATTCCCATCGCTCCTTCCAACACAGAAGGAGAGGTCTTCCTGACCAGGGGTCTCTGTGGTTGTAGGATTTGTAGCGCCTGTTTCAAGAAAAGATATAGCTTAACGAATAAGAGTCACATATCGGGTTATCATCCTATGATATTACTTCTACTAATCTAAATATTCCTGAGCCTGACACCCAAGATAAAGGCTTCTCTTTGAAGAGAAGGGATAACATTTGAAGTCTGAATCATATGAGTATCACCGGTAATCAAAGGTTATTATTCATATTTTTGACAGCATCAAATGTAATGTAGATTGGAATTACCATCCCATGACAAGACAGATCAGACACTTTTTCTTACCTCCTTGAAGGCCAGATGAGGGCCCGCCAATTCTACCCGAATGCCTATGACTGAAACATAACAACAGTTTATCAGTTACATGATGCAATAAACATTATACAATACTTTCCATGGCAATTTGTTGCACTTCTGCCATGGTTGCTGCTTCCCTAGAGTGTAGACGCTTTTATTGCTTGCTCTCTGCATTCTTTCGCATTTCTTACATTCTTTTGCTCATATCCCCCCTTTTTTTCACTAAAAGTAACGGGCACTGAATTTTGGACATTTAAAAATCACTTGGACAGTAATTAGGAGGTCAGCTACCATTTTTTCACCTTTTCACCGAGCTTCCATGGGAGTTTGTCTGACATCAGGAGGATCCAGCAAGCCCCAGGATCTTAAATTATGCACTACGGTCTCCCAAATCTCGGAAAACGCTCAACGGAGTCTTCATGCAAAAACTGTCCGAGGTTTTTACAAGAAATTGCTGTCCTCCAGACAAGGATTTTTACTCTTGAAGCTGAAAAAGGGCTTCATGACACACTTCCAATAACAGCCAAGGGTGAGATAGGTAAGTCTGGGGCTAACCAGAACACAAAAATGACCACTCATCATGGCAAAGTTAACCATAGTGCAACTGCTGAGAACCTAAACCTAGATGATACAGTGTCTTTTCCGAAACTTTCTAAAGAACAGACTGATGTCACCTGGCATGCACTTGGTGCTAAGCCAAAACGTCCGACAACAAGAAAAAGGATTGCAAATACAGAATCATCGAGCATACAGCTCAGCAACAAAATTTCAGCCACTGTCTGAACTGTTGTAAATGACAAACGGTGAGCAAATGAATGACTGGATGCAAAAGAATTTTCTCCAACTGAACAAAGATAAGACGGACATTATTGTCTTTGGGCCACGTAAAGAAAGACAGAGTGTCAGCTCTCACCTTCAGTCCCTCTCCCTGGTAGCTAAGAGTCAAGCAAGAAATCTTGGAGTCATCCTGGACTTAGATTCAAATTTCAAGACTCACATCAAATCTGTAACTTCTTCTGCTTTTTACCATTTGAAAAACATAACCACAGTTTGAGGAATGATGTCACAGACAGACCTTGAGAGGCTGGTACATGCATTTATTTCTAGCAGATTAGATTACTGCAACGATCTGTTCACAGGACTGCCAAAACAAACTGTTCAGCAACTTCAGGGTATTCAAAATGCTGCTGCACGGGTCCTGACAAAAACTAAAAAGTATGACCACATTACTCCAGTTTCAAAATCCCTACTCTGGCTTCCTGTCAATCAGAGGATAGATTTCAAAGTCTATCTGCTGGTCTGTGAGTCTCTCTGTGGGTCTAAGCCAGCTTCGGGCTGTGACTCGACACAGTAAAGACTCAATGTGTGAGTCTTAATCCTTGAGAAGAAGTTCTGAGATGAATCGAATAATTAAAGGGTTAATTTCGGTTAAGACAAGATTAGTCCTGATTCTGTGTCCGGCGGGACAGTAAGACTCTGCAAGTTATGGACTTTAGAGCAGCAAAGGGGGCCTGAATATTTATAATAATCCCTCCAAATTTAAATAAATAAGACCCAACACTATTTACTATGTACGTTAAGTTACATAAGTACAGAGAGAGAGAGAGAGAGTAGATCAAACATAACTGGCTGCATATAAAATGTAAATGTTTGAAGTGTTTGTTGTATGTTTTTGTTGATTGTTACTGTTCTGGTTTTTGTTTTTAACTCTGTAAAGAACTTTGAATTGCTCTATGTATGAATGGTGCTTTATAAATAAACTTGCCTTGACCGGAATGCAGAGACAGGTGCTGTGATGATACCCAAGATGGCGAGAGTCAAACAGAGACCTTCATAGGGACAGACAAATTGGTAAGTTAAGAATGAAAATGGGAATGTGGAAATGTATATTTTATGATATGTTGAAGCAGCCTTGACCAGTGTGCCTTACCTGCAGTTGGACTTAGCTTCCACATGTTGTTACTCTGAGGATAAACAGAAATATGATCTGGTTTATAAGCAGTTGAAAAAACTCAAACTTATTTTCATAGATTATCACCTTGAGCAGGGGTTCCCAAACTGGGGGCCCCAAACGTTTTAGTCTGCAACCCCCAAAACAACAGTGCCAATAACTGGAGACTCTATAGACTCTTTAAAGTCTCCAAATGGTTAATTGTTGCTTATGGCTGAGTGCAAGAACTGTAGGCTAATCCAAAAACCTACATATTTCTTTGTAATTTTATAAATGCTACAAGCAGCAGAATTTCCTCAGGGTTTATGTGACAACAAGGTAAAGAAACATGATTTTTTTTTCACCTCAAATTGAGCTAAATTGTTTGTATATGTTTTGTACGAATGGATTAAAATATGCATTTTTAGATATCTCTAACACCATCCCCCGACCCTCCCATCAGTGATCTCGCGAGCCCGGAGGAGGTCCCAACCCCCAATTTTGGAACCACTGGCTTTGAGTTGTTGTTACTTCCAGTGTTACAACAAAAATATGTTTTGAGTTGTTAAAGTAGAAAACTTGAATTTAAAATCAGTAAAGAGTCGTGTGTCTATTAAAATATTAGTTTTGAGTGGTCAGTAAGACTATAAAAGTGCTATATAAGTACAAGGCCATTTACCATTTAAAATAAGAGTTTTAAAAGCAACAATGTCCATAAATGGCTACAGAATGTTTCCTCAGTAGTTTTGCAGTTTGAAGACATCTCTCACTGTAATTTAACTTTAAACTCTGCACTATGTGTCACACATCATCATAGCTTTAATTCCCCCAACCCTTGTGACAAATATGTCCATGACTTCAGGCAAAATTGAGATGAAATGCCATCAAAGTTAGCTAAAGGACTAATCTGAGGAACTTGCTCCTCTTGTTGAGATTAAAAGAATATAATCCCCATAAAGCACGTCAATTTCAACAGGTGTGTCCACCAGTGCAACTGTGCACCCAACTGCTGCCCAAAAAAATGAGAAGTATACATAGTACGTGTGATAAAAAGATCAAAAAGGTTGGAGGACAGGACGGTATTTTCTGAGCATAGCTTGAAAGAATAGTCAGATTACCGGCAGAAAAGCAAAGCTGTACCATCCCACACAAGAAACTAATCCATATACCTCTGAATGTGATGTAATGCAACTAATGTAATACAGATTGCAATGTATCTCTGTTCTCTTTTACAGAAACCACTATATTTTAACTTTAAGAGTGAATTATGTAGATTCAGCTCATGATCAAAACATAAAATCAGCTTTTAAAAAATATACAAAGACACAATGATAATTCAATGATATCAACCATGTATCCAATTGTAGCAAAATGAATACTTACAAAGATGATAGCAGAAGAAGGAGCACAGACTTTCTCTCTCTGAGACTGGTTGATGCACAGATGTCTGATCGCGGTTTTTAAAGAGGTCTGAAAAGGTTTGGGACACAAGACACTAAAAGGGTGTGGTTAATTAATTAAATTTTTTGAATGTCCATGCATTTTAGTTTAATTATACAATAATTATAAAAATGTGGCTCACAAATGAAAACTCGGACAAAAAACTGGGCTAGGTTTATAGACTCTCACGCTACATTATGTGTTCCAAGGGACACAGAGAGAACACAGCAATTATCAGTAGTTACGTGTAATAATGACTCATTAGGTAACTAAGTATGTAGTTCAAACACATCAGATGATGATGAGAATTTTATTTTTCAATGTAAGACAAGTTCACATTTGGTGTTTATAAGTTGCTTACAAATGCAACTTCTCTGTCGATTATTCTCTACATATACTGTATATGATAACACTGGAGAAAATCTGTGTTATTTTTCAGAGCTTTTTTATTTCCCAAAATTTTAGATAGATACTTTGGTGTTAATGCACCAGGTTGCTTTTACATATCATTTTGTATTCACACTGGAGGAGATGTTTGAGATAAAACCTGAAATTATCAAAATTAAACAGAACCATAAATGGTGGCGTTGTAAACTAACTCAAATTAAAGTTTTAAGCATTACAAAGCATTTTCTCACAGTTTATGCTCTGCATCTGTTTTAAATAATGTAGGCTTAACTATTCATCAAGTGTGCAATCAAATGATTTTGCTGTCTACAAACAAGTTCCAAGGATGCTTAAATAGAACCCTTATGTACTGTTGCAGAATATCTGTAGAAATTGAAATTCCTCCATGGGGATAAATAAAGTATGTTTCTTCTCCTTGGTTTCTTCTTCTGAAGATCTTGTTACATTTAGTTGTCATTGATTTCAGTTTAAGTGAAATCTTAAAAACAAAGTCTAAGCAAGTCCTAAAGTCCTGAATTTCAAGTCTTCAGTGCTCCTTTTCAAGGTGGATGTCTAAGCCTTGAGTCTGCATCTCTGGCACCGGCAAACAGGGGTAGAGAGAGATGGACAGAGGACAGGGACAATGACAACATCAAAGTCATCAGTTGGAGTGGGGCTGTAGCAGCAGGACGTCTACAGCAGCGACCCAGAGGAACGACAAGGGAGCTCAGGGACTCTCAGAAAGATCTATGGTTAGTAACTTTAATGGGACAAGAAGACTTGAGGTAAGTGATAGGCAGACAATTAATTAACAAGAATTAAATGCACCACAGCTGTCATGGATCTGTTCAGCTTTCTACACTGCATTAGCTTGATTGGCGTGGGGTTAATATGCCAAAGCTTTCTACTAACCACTGCACACAATGCAACTTTTGAAGAGCTTATTAGATGTAAATATAAAAGGGAGAAAGCTGTACAGCTCCTTAGACTTAAAAATCTCACTTTCAGTCATGTGAACAACATTGCTCAATGACTGGTTTACAGAGGCTCTGTCGCTCCTAGAGCAGGAAATAAGAAAGTAGGGAGCTCAACCTATTGGGAAAAAGTAAATCGAGATCACTTAAGTTTGTTGTATTCTTGCCCCCTCCAAAAAGATGAGATGATAAGATTTATAACACGCTAGATACTCAAAGATGCTTTATATGATGTGCAAAACCGAAAAAGGTAAAATAATAAATTAATAAAATGAAAAGAACAAGGCTGAAGTTTTGGAGGGAAATTAGACTATCATATTTTGCCAAGGTAAAACATCCCAAATATCCAGAAGCACTTAACTGCACAGACTTAACCCTACACTCTTCTCGTTTGACTTCTTTCATATTCGCTTTTGTTTGTACCCAAGTTATTGTGAAAGTTTTTCCTATGTATGACTGATCACCAGGAATAGAAGTTTGCCTCAGAGTTTACAGGATATGAATACATTGACAATCTACACCCTAAAAATGCCCAGGAAAAACCATTAAACTATATTTGGTGAAGTCACAGTTGATGTTTACTAATGCTATAACACACCATAGCTGTAACTGAACTATTTTTTCTCCCCTTTACATCTTTCACTCTCTTATATAATCTCTCTCATTCACTTGGCTCTTTTGATTGGCACACCTCAAGGGTGTGGAATGTTCAGCATGCGTGTGGCATGTATGAATGAACAGGTGGATAATTGGTGCAGCAGAGCAGCATGTAGAAAAAACTCCTGTCATCACGGCTGCTCATTTAAATCACTGATACTGGGTGTGGTTTAGGACGCACCTTTGATGGGGTAGATTTGCAGCATTTTACAGCATTCCTTTTTTAATTTAAAATTAAATTATGGCTGAATTAAGGTCAGCTTGTGATCTAATTAAAGATGATTGGCATCACAACAACACAGCTGTAACACTAGGGAGGAGACATTCTTATGAGGGCTTGGCGGTGATCAAAACTTCCTTTGATGCAGCCGCATGTTTTGAGTAAAGGAGACTAGATTTTTTAGCCATTCTGTGCATTTTTGGTTTTGTTTAAGTTAGCTTCTTTGATTTGATATTATTATACTGATTGTTTGCTTATATTTTAAACAACAAAAAATCTGGGCATTGTTTTTGTTTATTGGTTAAGTTGCACCCCCTGTGCAGAGTCCTCAAACTGACCACCCAGGTTTGATTCCAACCTGTGCACTGGAAAAAAAGCCCCTCCAAAAACAAGAAAAACAAACTCATTTCAAGGTACTTTTCCCTTGAAATTAGCAAAAAAAATATCTGCCTATAGAACAAGTGAAAATTTGTTTGGTAAGATTTCTTAAAATAAGACATAATATTAGGAAACAGCGATCTTAAAATTAGCAAGGGAAACTTATTTTAAGCAATATTTTAAAGCTTAGTGTCTCAGAGTAAGCCAGGAATGCTAACAATTAGTATTTTTTCACTCAAAAAAAGATTTTTGCACTAATACATTTCATGTCAACTTCTTCATTTGAGATATATTCACCTTAATTTGAGTTGTATTATAAAAACAACAACTTTTCTTTCTTTCTTTCTTTCTTTCTTTCTTTCTTTCTTTTATCAATGGAGCTGTTTTCTGATAGATTCTCCAATACAATGCATTTACTTAATTAAAGTGTTCGTCTTAAATCAAGATTATCCGTCTTCTACAAATGAGATCTCAGCTTGAAAAATGTATGAAATGTATTCGGACATTCTAAAGATGAAGACATTTACAACCAAATGTTATAGTATATCAAACTACAAGGTTTAACACAAATATTATTTTTCTCTGTGATAAACAGACTACTTGTGTTTAACAGTGGGATGATATATTGATGAAGACAATGCTGTTTGTGCTCAGGTCATCTTTCGCAAAGTCAGAGCTTTCTCTTGACACCTGTTGCTCCCCCATGTACTGTTAGAACGTCTCCCACACAGCCTTGTGAGCGAGTCACCTGCAGAGCAACAGCACACTGTACTTATAAACAGGCTCAATAAAAGCTGACATTTAAGTTAGGCTACGTACTCGCAGAACATTATATATTAAGCTGATGCAACAAACCTACACTGACATTCTTTCTTGATGAGTAGTAGCAGGGGACGCTAATGAACATTACACAATATGTAATCAGTAACAAGAGTGCTGTTTTTTCTTTGGTACTGAAGGAACTCTTTCTAAACTTTTAAAATAGCCTCAAATTTCCCTTTGTCTGTTGTATACCTTAAAGATTTAAGTGACAAAGATATTGATAGTATTGATCCGTACCCCTGTGTGTGACGCTGAGGAGACCAAAAGGTGATCACTACTTTATCAGTTAATATCACAAAGTGCAATTGATACCCAGATTAAAATCTTTATTATATTATTAACCGGGTTAAAATCACAAAAGACACCACAGAGACTAGTGCCCATTTAGGGTTCCCTAATTTAATTAATGGCAAAGAATATAAGTTTGGGAAGGTTGAAGAAGTTGCAGTTCAATAATATAAAACTAAAATTATTTTAAAATGATTCATCACCACAGGGCAACAATTGCACTAAAATAACAAGAAACACCCTGATAGATCAAATAAAGACATGATCTGTGTGTGCCACCGCCTGATGTGCAGCAGGTGTTGCTGTGCTGCACTTTATGAGGCCTAGGCTGAAACTGTAAGCATACTCATGCAGTAATCAGCAGAGTGTACATTGAAGTCAATCAATTAATCAATCAATCTTTATTTGTATAGCATCAAATCACATATCTCAAGTTGCTTTTACAAACATAGGAGGTCTAGACCACTCTATGCCAAATTATGAACAGAGACCCAACTTCAAGACAGGATAAGACTCAGTCTTACCCCACCTTTATCCATCATGAGCATTGCACATCTCAGTATTTAGCTAGTTACAGTGGTGAGGAAAAACTTCCTTTAACAGGCAGAAACCTCAGGCAGAACCAGACTCATGTTAGACAGCCATCATGCCTCGACCGAGTTGGGTCTTGAAAGAGGGATAGAGGAGAGTAAGAAAGAGAGGTTATAGTGATGAGACGAGTAGTAGAAGCTGTTGCCGCTGGAGTCCAGAACGTCCGTATCAGCTGGAGTCGTGAACGTCTGCAGCAGGAGGATGCCTATGGCAGATCAGAGGGACCTACGAGACAATGGAGCTCAGGGACTCCAGAAAGGTCTATGGTTAGAAACTTTCAATGGGACATGCAGAGTTAAAGTAAGTTATGGGGGGTTGGGGGGAAGGGGGTGAGATAGGATCCCAGTGTGTCAGTGCACCAGTTTCCCTGGCAGTCTAAGCCTATAGCCTGTCACCAGTAGGTGGTGCTGTGGCTTTAATTATGTATTGAAGGACTGTTCGTCACAGATCATTATAGAAAGAGTTGTGATCACAAGCATGTTAAAAAAAGGTTCTGAGAGTACATACCGCTTGTGTCCAATAGGTGGCGCTATTCCTATGACCAACATGTGTGTATAGATGAGTTCAGGCTGGGTCCGTGATGAAACATGTCAAATTTGGAAGGGAGTGGAGATTGTATGTAAATGCCAGGACCATATATTTCCTGTGGGTGGCGCTATGGCTGTAGGAGATAAATGAACCCATAGATGTGTTGAGGGATGGACCCTGATCATATGTATGTAACTTCAAACAGATTGATCACTTTATGAAGGAGCTATAACTATTTCCTGTTTCGTGGCGAGACATCTAAGTTTGGGGTGTTGCCAGAGACAGGCCACCAGTGACCCAGACTCCTTCATTTCTGCATGTTAAGATAATCTGCTGGGCGCCTAGACGTTATCAGCATTTTTAGACCCTTTTCATGTCCTCTCAGCACCCATGAAAAGAATCACAGGGGCCTCTTCTCAACCACATCGTTATTTCAACATGTATTTTTAAAGATCTTAATCTTATGTTCAAGATATCCATTGTATGGTATTAAATCAATCATATTGTAAGTTAAATGTTTTCCTCTACTTAATCCATGGGAGAAAAAAAAGTGTTAATCACTTTTTTATCCAGTGTGGATTCTCTCCAACCTCCTCTTACCTGTAAAAAATAATAATCATACCCATGATAATAATAGTACTTGTACAAATTCAATACCTTTGCAATAACAGCATATTTCATGTTCTTCAATATTAATTTTATTGTTGTGAATAGAAATCTCCTTTGTAGGAAAATATAGGTTGGTGTTAAGTGAATGGGTAGTTTAGTGGTAGGTTCCAGCACTTGCAAGAAACTCTCCATATCATAATCTCATTAGGAGCTGAAGCCCTAGAAAGTGTGATCCTAAAATCACCCCTGGCCACACGCAAACAATGATATGCTGACAAACATTAAGTTTTGATCAATACAACATGAGTTGACTGGTTGAAATAATCATTGTGAGGGACATGTTTGGGGTTTTAAAAGAGGTAGGGTGTGATTGATAGTCAGAGAAAAACACCTTAGGATGTACAAGACAAGTTTAGAAATGGAGATACGATATACATCTTCATCCACAGAGGGCGCCAAAATCCAGCACATACCAAAGTTTGTCACAGAAGCTTTAATGTCTGATTTTACATTTTTTACCTTCCATCAACTTAATAGTGTTGAATACGATAAGGAGAGCAGTTTAAGCTAAAGCTTCTGCTCGACTTCATAATGCCAACTCCAGTGGCGGCTGGTGGAGTTTTCTCCAAGGGGGGGCTATAACTCCAAAATAGACATATGCCAAAAAGCAAGCAAACATGTACTAAGGTATCACATCTGAAAAGTGCTTCAGATCAGTAGTACCTTTTTTAATCAATCCTGGGTCAGATCCTGATGTTTGAAAAAGAAGGCAGGGAAAGCAGAATAAAGCATTTGCCTCACTACATGCAGTTAGCCAAGCCTTGTTGCTAAACCAGGTCCTGGAAAAAGACCGGGTGTATTGTCTCCCTCTGTCTTTGGACTGCTGATTAATTGTGGTTTTGGGCTGATCAGGTCCGCGCTCTTTCACGTCTTCTCCTGGTACGATCTCCTCTCAAAAGGGGATGTCTTAACTGATTTCACTGAATTATTCAATTTCAGACAACACATTTATTTAAATGTTTTATGTCTTATTGAAGGTAATGTAGTGGGGTGGCGCCCTCTATTGGCCAGCCGCCACTGGCCAACTCGATATTTGTCTATTTATAGTAGACCATGAAAATAAAAATGTATTTTATGGAGCATTTTATTTTTAAATATATAAGTGATATCCTCTGGCTTTTATTGTTTTGTCAATTACTTTTGTGTTTGAATTAAAGGACAAGAATGAGTGCAGGTTTATAATAAACATTCAAAGATTTTATTCACTCATTTATAAAAAAATGACAAAAAGTTTCAGAGTTGTTGAAGTAAATTGAATAACAAGCAGGCTCTCAGGGCCAGTTACAGCATTTGCAGATATCATCAAAGACCAAGTTAGCGGGGCAGTTCTGGATCCAGGTGTTGCCGTTGTAACAGCTGTAAAAGGAACCTGGAGCATCAGGTTTGGCGTAAGACCCAGCAGTCTTTGTCAAGCAGAAGTTGTCAGGTCCTGTGGTGGTATAAGATGTAGGTGTGGGACGAGGTGTGGTGTTGGGTTTTTCTGTGCTGGTGGACAGGGTCACCTGATTTGGGGTGGTTGCTGTCGGGGCAACAGGAGGAAGATCTGTAAAAACAGGAAACATCATTGGAAAATGAAAATGAATATACATGAAGGAATCTTTGGGTAAGATTGTTCTAATTGAAGTGGACAGTTTTTTTTTGGGTTGTTTTTTTTCTTATTTTACTAGAAGTTAAAAGCGAACAGAGATGGTTGATGAGGGGATAGTTTCCTTGTTCACAGAACTGTCCATTGTTTATAATAAACATTCAAAGATTTAATTCACTCATTTGCATAAAAATGACAAAAAGATTTCAGAGGTGCTGAATTAAATTGAAAAACAAGCAGGCTCTCAGGGCCAGTTACAGCATTTGCAGATATCATCAAAGACCAAGTTAGCGTGGCAGTTCTGGATCCAGGTGATGCCGGTGGCACAGCTGTAAAAGGAACCTGGAGCATCAGGTTTGGCGTAAAACCCACCAGTCTTTGCCAAGCTGAAGTTGTCCGGTCCTGTGGTGGTATAAGATGTAGGTGTGGGATGAGGTGTTGTGCTGGGTTTTTCTTTGCTGGTGGATAGGGTCACCTGATTTGGGGTGGTTGCTGTCGGGGCAACAGGAGGAAGATCTGCAAAAACAGGAAACATTATTGGAAAATGAAAATGAATATACATGAAGGAATCTTTGGGTGAGATTGTTCTAATTGAAGTGGACAGTTTTTTTTTTTTTTTCTTATTTTACCAGAAGTTAAAAGCGAGCGGAGATGGTTGATGAGGGGATAGTTTCCTTGTCCACAGAACTGTCCATTAAAATCATCCAGATCTAGAGCCCAGACTAAAGCTCCTCCAAATCTGTTCTCTTGTAGGTATCGGACCTGAATAAGTAAAGACAGCAGCACTTCAACAACAAACTTCAAACTCAACCTACTTTAAATCATCTAATATCTGACACATTGAAGGAGCGACATTTTAATAAAAACGCATCACCACCTTTGTCGTGAAGCTGTCTTTGTTGTCAAATCCAACCCACTGGTTTTCTTTGACTGCATATGGAACTTTCTGATCCTCAATCATGTGGATAGTGGCCCCTTTGAGAAAAGAGCAAATCTGAAAGAAAGTTTAAATTCAACATTAACAGCTTATTTTTAAAAGCTTGTTACACATAGAGTGAGAATTCAATGTCACTAGTTTTCTACTTCACCTCATAATATGACCAGAAGCCAGCCTCTCTTGTAAAAGCACCCGCAGGAGCTGGACCACTGGCCGGGGCTCCGACCTGACTGGACTGAGAGGACAACAGAAATGTTCTCCCATATGGAGCAAAGCCCATATTTAACTTTTCCACAGGGGTGCCTTGGTCCTGCCAGTACTTCATGGCAAAGTCCTAAAAAGGGGAAAAAAAGAAAAAAAAGAAATGGACAACATTAATATTTGAATGGACTGAATTTAAGGGAAAAGGTGTCTGTACATAGGAAGTTGCTGTCTCCTTTAGACAGTTTTGTGCCGTTGAAGCATTATAAAAGTTAAAATAATGAATAAAATTATGAGTCAAACCTCAGGGAACCCTCTTAGGAATATGACATTTAATTCTGCATTATGTATGTCTCCTCCATGCTCCTCACAGATCTAGTGTGTTTATCTGCATCTATTGTGGAGCAGAAACTTCACACCTTTACATCACCTTCAGAATAAAATGCTCAGCCTGTTTCCTTTACAATAAACTCGATTAACATTGATTGCTTCACTCATTTAAGTGAACACCTTGAAATCATTTGCAGTATTACAGCTTTTGGAAATTTCCAGTGTTGCCAAACAACATTTTATTAGACAGAATTCAAGCATGCATTAAAACGATGAATAAAAATTCACTCATGGAGGGAAAAAAAGAGAGAATTGGCATCATAGGGCAGAAAATTTGACCTCTATATTCATTATGCAGCTAATAATTAAACCCTTGTACTCACCATATTTAAGTAGGCATGGTCCCCAATTTCTTGTGCTCTCTTGTACAAGGGGCTGGTATGTCCTGTCACTCTCTCCCCGATGCCATGAAAGTCATACGTCATCACATTAACAAAGTCCAGGTACCTGAAAAGAATACATTTTTATAAAACCCATAATGACTTCTGCTATAAATGGAAACAATGTGGGGTGTAGCACTGAGTCATACTTTGCCATCTCAGCGATTTCATAACCAGCATCAATAATGCCTTTCCCTGCGGCCACAGCAGCAGAGATCAATAACCTCGGGCGGCCTGTGGCTCTTCCTTCAGCCTCATAGCCTTGCAGTAGCTCCTGTACAACAAAGAGTCACATTAAATTCAAATCTTGTAAAAGTCAAATGATCAGAGTATATAATATGGGATCCTACCTTGCATAGCAGTGTGAATCTCTGCTTGTCTTCCGGAGGACTTCCTCTGGCACCGGGGTACTCCCAGTCCAGATCGAGTCCATCAAAGTTATATTTTCTGAGTAGTTTGATGGTGGACTGGATAAATGTGTTTCTTTTAGCTTGTGTTGACACCATTGATGTGAATCTGAAATCATTGTGTGGGAAATTAGAAGTATGCACACAGTACATCAATCTTTATTGGTTATTTTATGTTTAATATCTCACTTTTGCGTTCCAAAGTTCCAGCCTCCTACTGCCAGCAGTGTTTTAAGATTTGGATTACTGTAGGAACACACACATTAATTTTCTAACTGCATATTCTTTCACAACATTTTTTAAGACACAGTCTAAGAAAACGCAGGACTGACCTCTGTTTGAGTCCATTTAAGGATTGATAGAGGACATCATCATTCCATTCAATGGTGACCAACTCATGCACCTCATTGATACCAGCAAATGCATAAATCAGGTGGGTGCACATGTTTGGATCAACATTTGAAGGCATAAACTTCCCATTACCAGGTCGGTACTGGGACCAGTTGGTGAAATAACACAGCAATCTGGTGGATGAGACTAAACACAGAGAAACGTTTATTCATCTTTGAGGAATAAGTAATGACTGCACATTCAACACATTCACAATCAAGTCCAGACTGCTCAGTATTTGTTATTGGTATAAGCTGTGAACTCACCCAAGCTGCCAAGGGAAAGCCAGAAACCTTCAAAGTGACAGATTTAGTTGGTCAGTATTAGATAAAAGCAGATTTTAACATAACAGTATCTTGCTTTGAAGTTATTGGGCCTTACCTGCGAGTACAATTAGCTTGTTCATGGTGCTTGGAAAAATCACGCACTAAGAAGCTTTCTTTTCTGAAAGATGAACACAACCAAAACATGTTAGTCATTAACAGGAACAGGTTGCATGACCCAGAGTTTAAGGCTGATTTATACTTCTGCGTTACCCCTACGCAGCAGGGGCTGACGCGGACATGAGCACCACATACTTGTGCGTCGATGTGTCCGTGACGAGCAGCAATTCTCAGCCAAGAGTGGTCTCTCTGATAGCTGGTCGCCTGCTTCCGGCCCCGCTACGATCTCTGTTTACTTTTCCACAGCGATTCAGAGCGTGTTATGCTAATCTACAGCTGATACATTTTACTGTTTATCATACAGACATGATTACATGAAAAATAGAGAGGAGGAAATGAAATACACGGCCAATGTCCGGGATCCCGGGAGTGATATAAATGCGGGAAACACAATGCTGCCAAGCGGACCAATCACAGGGCTTGCGGTCCGCGTTGATTCTACGCGTCGTTACATTTTGGAGGACTGCATAGGTACAGGAGCTACGCGGACCCTCTGCATAGGTTACGACGTCGATTCACGCAGAAGTATGCATCAGCCTTAATTAGGTACAAAGATGTTGCTTCATACAAGTTAGTCAAACATCTGCACGCGCAACAATACGAAGACAATTTCAAATCTTAATATTCCAATGAAAATCGAACCACTTTTTATTTTGTAACCATTTCTATCTCTTGTGTTTTGCGCTGATTGTCATTAAAGCCAATATCTGACGCTCCCAAAAAGAGAAGAAAAATCTATATGTTTGAACTGAGTAACAAGGTTGTTCATTTCTTGGAATACATACAAAATGTTGCCAAACTCTAGGGTGCATGACACATTTTCAGCCAATTAAATGTTCTCTTTTTTTATGTTCCTCTCCCCAGTGACACACGGGACCTTTGAGTTAGCTTTCAGTTATTGGATGTGGTTGCATTTCTGTTGTTAATTGTAGACTCAGCAGTATTGGCCAATCAATATCTGCAACCGATCCCAATACAATGCAGTTTGGCCCTTAGACTGTATGAAACATGGACGGAACAACAGCTCTCCCAACTGAAGCCTGAATTTTCGAGAGCTCCCCCCTACTGACTGGCTGCAGTATAAGTCATAAAGTCTCCTCCATTATAACAGCTGAAACATTGGTCAAACTAGGGAATTCAAATGCATGTCAAAAAACAATTCTAAAACATGCTTTCTAACATAGCAGTTAGTTGTTATCATGCTCTGTTGACAAATGTGGCTTCTGCAGCCAGTATAGCAGAACAGTGAGAGAATATGTAACACAAAGAGTCAAACACAAACAAGCCCTAGAGCCATTGAACATTCCACAACAATGAGCGTCTGCTTCAAATCAACACAAGAATCTGTTCTGAAGTGTACCCACCTGAGAGATCTTTGCGTTGTTATCGGTCAGTTAAAGGCAAGTCTTGGTTAGCAGAAGAGTTGTGATGTCAGTCCTGCAGCTCCACCAGCCAGATTGATTCTTTGCATGCCTTGGCTCGATTGAATATGTCGGGGCCTATTTATATGGTATTTAGGCATTACAGAATACAATGGGTGGAGATGTAGGCACGTTGCATTTGCACACGTACACATGTAATTTGAAGACCATGATTTGACAAAGCAGAACTATGCTAATTGCTATTTCATAACACCTCCAAATATTTTGATTTTGAACATTGTGTTGACAGATAGTAGAGAGTGACTCTTAACCTATCAATAGTGTGTTATCCTTACAGACCATCACTTATGACTCATTATTACCCAGCTTCTTGTTGTGTAAGAAACTTGATTCTGATTGGTCAAAACCCCTTGACAGCTGTTATTAACATCCACTAACATGAGCAACGCCAGAGGCAAACTGATCACACGTCATGTCATATCAATCCACGCAAAAGAGTTCCGGCACATTTAGCTTCTGCTTGTTGACACCATAGACCGTAAGGTGAGGGGTAACTGTGAGCCTACGTAAGCATCATATTGGTAAATAATGTGGCTAAAATGTTAGCTTAGCATACTAAATCAGCAGGCTACTGAGGTTTACATATTTGATCCTGTCCAGCAATATTAAAAACAGCAGCGGAGCAGGTGGGAGCCACTTTACATTACCGGTCTCTACAAAGAAACTTAAACCATGAGCGGTGGTGATGATAGTAGCAGGGTTCAAAGTTATGACATTTGCCTTGTTTATCTTTAAAGGTGTGTGAACCACAGAGCTCAGAGAAGACATACTGACAAATAAAACAACAAGAAACACTAAATCTGTGACCAATCGTTCAGAAAGGTCCTGCTGCAGGCACCTCTCCATCAGGATCAGATTCTGGATCAAATTCAGAGGGTTGAAGTGACATGGGTCTGTGAGCAGCCATGTCTATGCGTGCAACATTTAAACATTAGATCAACGTGCTGGACAGCTGAGGCTCTGGAGGGGGCGTGGTCAGAGAGCTCATTCTCATTTAAAGGCGCAGACACAGAAAACAGCCTGTTCTGAGCAGGGCTGAAAAAGAGGGGTTTACATGCATGCCAAAATCTGATTTCAAAGTGTTTTTTGAGAAATAAACTTTAAAGACATGTTTTGGGGACCTCTTAGACCAATATGTTTTGATGAAAAAGAGCATAATATGTCACCTTTAAACCATAGACTGTATAAAATATGGACATAGTATCCGTGACGTCACCCATTTGTTCCTGAGCGCTGTTTTGAAGCCAATCGTTGGCGGGAGCCATATTACTGCTGTTGAGCGATTGTGACGTAAAGAGGTGGGCTTTGAGCCTCCCAGTCAACAGCTACAGTGTTCCTGCCTGTCAATCAAGTCAGCTGTGCCTCTCATTGGAATATTCATAATCTCAATATCTTCAAAATTGCCGCAATAAAAAATACATCCCCCAGTGTGTGCAGATTGAGAAGTGAGCTATCCAGACTACACTTGTTTTTTTGTAACAGGCTGTAAACATGTTTATTTCTGCTGTAAAGATCGGCTTTTTTGAATTGGTGTGTATGTGGTTTCCGGTACTTCCGGAGCCAGCCTCAACACATTTGTAGGTTCAAGAAATTATTTTGAGTTAAACTTTCAAAAACTCTCCGGTGTGTGGGTTTGTAGTTCACCTGAGTCTCAAAGGTGGCACAGGTAGCCAATGAGAGGATGGTTTCCTTGTCCGCAGAAGGATCCAGCAAAATCATCCAGATCTAGAGCCCAGACAAAGGCTGCTCCATATTTGTTGTTTTTTAAATATTGTGTCTGTGGAAAATCAGTCACATACAGATCTGTAGTTATGCTGTTTGCACAAAAAAAATTGTCACACAGAGACCTTTCTATTATTAGAGTTAAAGTGAATCAGGGAGCATGTTTTTGTTTTCCTTATGGGTAGCTTAAGCGTCTCATCAATTGTTCAAAGGAAATGAAAAGACTATAATTTGAGCCCACACCCAACTTTTTACACGTCTGCAAACAAAGACAACAATATAATGCTCATAGCCAATTGACAGTACTTGAACCTTTGCTACTGTTGAGAAAATAATGTTTTGTCACATTGCTGAGGCTGTTAGATAACATTAGCTACATGTGTTTCTACACTGTGGCTGATCCTGAATGTTTTGAAATTGCCTTATACCAGATAATAAACCATGACAAAACAGCACACTGTACACTTTAAAGTGAAATCAAGCAACATTTAAACATTAAAGGATCTTTGTCAGGTGTTAAGGAATCAAAACATCACAATACAAGAGATGAACAACAGCGATCTGTATTACATACCTACTTTCTTTCCATCGCGTGTGTTTGTGTCCTTCATGGCAAACATCTGACTGTGTTATATAGCTCTGATCTCATTGGTCCAATGTAAGACAAAACTGACTAATGGTTGTATAATGTACACAAACATGAGTGCTGATCTTTATTTCTTTGTTTCTATATTCTTTCTTTCTGTATTTCTTTCTTTCTTCCTTCCTTTTTTCTTTCTCTTTTTTCTTTCTTTCTATCTTTCTTTTTTCTTTCTTTCTTTCTGTTTATCCATCTGTCTTTCTTCCATTCTGCCAACCTGTCTGTCTGTCACCTTGTGTTTGCACACAAGAATGTCACACGGAGACCTTTCTATTATTCGAGTTAAGGTGAATCAGGGAGCATGTTTTTGTTTCCATATGGGCAGCTTAAGCATCTCATCAATTGTTCAAAGGAAATGAAGAGGCTATAATTTGAGCCCACACCCAATTTTTTACACGTCTGCAAACAAAGACAACAAAGTATTGCTATGAGCCAATTTAAAGTATGCCTGAATCTTTACTTCTGTAGAGGTAATAATGTACTGTCACATTGCTGAGGCTGTTAGATAAAATCAACTATATGTGTTTTTACACTGTTGCTGCTCCTGAATGTTCTGACATTGCCTTATACAAAATAATAAACCATGACAAAACAGCACATTGTACACTTTAAAGTGAAATCAAGCAACATTTAAACTTTAAAGGATCTTTGTCAGGTGTTAAGGAATCAAAACATCACAATACAAGAGCTGAACAACAGTGATCTGTATTACATAATTACTTTCTTTCCATCGCGTGTGTTTGTGTCCTTCATGGAAAAACCTGACTGTGTTATATAGCTCTGATCTCATTGGTCCAATGTAAGACAAAACTGACTAATTGTTGTATAATGTACACACAAATGAGTACTGATCTTTATTTCTTTGTTTCTATATTCTTTCTTTCTTTCTTTCTTTCTTTCTTTCTTTCTTTCTTTCTTTCTTTCTTTCTTTCTTTCTCTTTTTTCTTTCTTTCTTTCTGTTTATCCATCTGCCTTTCTTCCATTCTGCCAACCTGTCTGTCTGTCTGTCACCTTGTGTTTGCACACAAGAATGTCACACGGAGACCTTTCTATTATTCGAGTTAAGGTGAATCAGGGAGCATGTTTTTGTTTCCATATGGGCAGCTTAAGCATCTCATCAATTGTTCAAAGGAAATGAAGAGGCTATAATTTGAGCCCACACCCAATTTTTTACACGTCTGCAAACAAAGACAACAAAGTATTGCTATGAGCCAATTTAAAGTATGCCTGAATCTTTACTTCTGTAGAGGTAATAATGTACTGTCACATTGCTGAGGCTGTTAGATAAAATCAACTATATGTGTTTTTACACTGTTGCTGCTCCTGAATGTTCTGACATTGCCTTATACAAAATAATAAACCATGACAAAACAGCACATTGTACACTTTAAAGTGAAATCAAGCAACATTTAAACTTTAAAGGATCTTTGTCAGGTGTTAAGGAATCAAAACATCACAATACAAGAGCTGAACAACAGTGATCTGTATTACATAATTACTTTCTTTCCATCGCGTGTGTTTGTGTCCTTCATGGAAAAACCTGACTGTGTTATATAGCTCTGATCTCATTGGTCCAATGTAAGACAAAACTGACTAATGGTTGTATAATGTACACACAAATGAGTACTGATCTTTATTTCTTTGTTTCTATATTCTTTCTTTCTTTCTTTCTTTCTTTCTTTCTTTCTTTCTTTCTTTCTTTCTTTCTTTCTTTCTTTCTTTCTCTTTTTTCTTTCTTTCTTTCTGTTTATCCATCTGCCTTTCTTCCATTCTGCCAACCTGTCTGTCTGTCTGTCTACTTGTGTTTGCACACAAGAATGTCACACAGAGACCTTTCTATTATTAAAGTTAAAGTGAATCAGGGAGCATGTTTTTGCTTCCATATGGGCAGCTTAAGCGTCTCATCAATTGTTGAAAGGAAATGAAGAGACTATAACTTGAGCCCACACCCATTTTTGACACGTCTGCAAACAAAGACAACAAAATAATGCTACGAGCCAATTGAAAGTACTTGAACCTTTGCTGCTGTTGAGAAAATAATGTTTTGTCATTTTGCTGAGGCTGTTCGATAACATTAGCTACATGTGTTTCTACACTGTGGCTGATCCTGAATGTTCTGGCATTGCCTTATACCAGATAATAAACCATGACAAAACAGCACACTGTACAACTTTAAGTGAAATCAAGCAACATTTAAACTTTATAGGATATTTGTCAGGTGTGAAATTAATCAAAACATCACAATACAAGAGCTCAACAACAGTGATCGGTATTACGTAAGTACTTTCTTTCCATTGCTTGTGTTTGTGTCCTTCATGGCAAACACCTGACTGTGTTATATAGCTCGGCTCTCATCAGTCCAATATAAGTTGATGCTGACTAACGGTTATATAATGTACACAAACATGAGTGCTGATGTTTGTTTCCTTGTTTCTATATTCTTTCTTTATTTCTTTTTTTATGTTTATCTATCTGTCTTTCTTCCATTCTGCCAACCTGTCTGTCTGTCTTCCTCTGTCTGTCCATCCTTCCTTCCTTTTCTTTCTTTCTTTCTTTCTTTCTTTCTTTCTTTCTTTCTTTCTTTCTTTCTTTCTTTCTTTCTTTCTTTCTTTCTTTCTTTCTTTCTTTCTTTCTTTCTTTCTGTTTATCCATCTGCCTTTCTTCCATTCTGCCAACCTGTCTGTCTGTCTGTCTGTCTGTCTGTCTGTCACCTTGTGTTTGCACAAAAGAATGTCACACAGAGACCTTTCTATTGTTAGAGTTAGAGTGCCTCAGGGATTTTTTTTTCCTTATGGGCAGCTTAAGCATCTCATCAATTGTTCAAAGGAAATGAAGAGACTATAATTTGAGCCCACACCCAACTTTTTACACGTCTGCAAACAAAGACAACAATGTATTGCTATACGAGCCAATTTAAAGTATGCCTGAATCTTTATTACTGTAGAGATAGTAATGTACTGTCACATTGCTGAGGCTGTTAGATAAAATTAACTATATGTGTTTTTACACTATGGCTGCTCCTGAATGTTCTGGGATTGCCTTATACAAAATAATAAACCATGACAAAACAGCACTCTGTACAAGTTTAAGTGAAATCAAGCAACATTCAAACTTTAAAGGATCTTTGTCAGGTGTTAAGGAATCAAAACATCACAATACAAGAGCTGAATAACAGTGATCTGTATTACATACTTTCTTTCAATCTAGTGTGTTTGTGTCCTTCATGTCAAACACCTGATTGTGTTATTTAGCGTTTTGGTAAGTTTGCAAGTGGTTTTCGAACTGTTGGGCTAGGTTGTAAGAATGAAAAATTAAAGCATGCTCAGTCTCTTCAGAGACAAGTTCTCATGTTTTTGGATTCTCCAACTCGAACATTTGATGTGTCTTTCTGGGTCAGGCATGAGGATGTGTTTTACATGGTGTATGCGAGTTTGGGGAGCATGACATGTTTTGAGTGTGGTGACGTGGGTCACAAACGTGTTGCATGTCTGCTAAGACAGCACACAGCGGGCCCTGCGGGGGCTGAAGGTGGGGAAAGGAGCACCGGAAGGTTTGCCGTTGCGGTTCCTGGTACCTCAGCTGATGCGGGCTCTGCGGTGGCTGATGCCACAGAGTGGTCGACCCTGATCATGTGTATGTAACTTCAAACAGATTGATCACTGTATGAAGGAACTATAAGTATTTCCTGTTTCGTGGTGAGACATCAAAGTTTGGCGCGTTGCCAGAGGCACACCCTTTACTGACAGGTCACAGTCTGACCAATGATGCTTCATGAAGGTGTAAAGGTCATTTCTGAGCACATTTGAATAAGAACTGTTTAAAGCAGGAGAAACATTTCATCACAAAGTAAGACATGTGACTTCCTGTTGCCAGTAGGGGGCCCTATAACATATAGGGAAATATTTACATACAGATGCATTACACCTGGGACAGTTATCATACATGTAATGTTTGGTCCGGATCTAACATTACATCTAAGAGACATTAAGGTTTTAATATCCTAAAAGATTTGGCACAGTGCCAAAAACAGTCAAAACCCTGATTACCTTACATTTTTGTAATGCCTGTATAAAATAGTCCAAACATATATAAATGCGATGACTTTGGGACTAATTTTAGTGAGTTTTGGGCCACATTGAGGCATGCAACTTTGGTTTTGAAGCGGTGGAAGAATCCTAGTGATCCTTCAGGATACAATAGGGCCTCGCCCCCACTGCGTGTCAGTGCTCTGACCCTAATAAGGCTCCCTGTTGGTTTTAGAAAATGGGTGCAAGAGGCTTTTTTGTGCGTCCTGATGCTCTGAATGAGCATGTCTGAAATGGTGCACATAGCTAAAAAAAACCTCTATGGGGAGGGGTATTTTACTCATTTTTTTAACCCTTTAGGTGGCGCTGTGGAGCAGATTTTAGAATTTTTTGGACGAGAGCCCCCAAAATGTTTAAAGGGGATGCGTGGCCGATGCGTGTGGCTGATTTGGTTTTAAAGCCCCCAAAAATCAATTTCCTGCTTATGGCGAGACATGAGTGTTTGATGTACCTGCCACTCCCCAACTTTTTATATTTTGCAAACGTTTTCTGATAACTTTTACTCGTCAATATGTCTACTTTGGATTGTGCCTTGTTGGGATTGGATTGGAGAAAAACCCTAGGGCTAGATCTCTTTAATATGTACCCTGCAATTTGCCAAAATCAGACATTCAACTCAGATTTCTGCACTTCCTGTTGGGATTTCATGATGACACCTGGGACTTTTTTATAGGTCTTGGGATGGTAGGAAAAAAAAAATATTCAGGCATGTAGGTTAAAGTAGCTGGCTGGCATTTTAAGTCATTAGGGGGCGCTATGGAGCGGTATTGGCACAAAAGCAATGACTGCCTAAATGTTACGCCATGACTGACTTTGGGACAAATTTTGATGAGTTTTGGGCCACGTTGAGGCATGCAAATTTGGCTTTGAAGCAGCGGAAGACTCCTAGCGATCATTTGGGATACTATAGGGTCTGCCACCACTGCATGTCAGTGCTCTGTTAAGTGTTAATCACTTTTTTATCCAGTGTGGATTCTCTCCAACCTCATCTTACCTGTAAAAATAATAATTATGCCCATGATAATAATAGTACTTGTACAAATTCAATACCTTTGCAATAACAGCATATCCCATTTTCTTCAATATTAATTTTATTGTTGTGAATAGAAATCTCCTTTGTAGGAAAATATAGGTTGGTGTTAAGTGAATGGGTAGTTTAGTGGTAGGTTCCAGCACTTGCAAGAAACTCACCATATCATAATCTAATTAGGGGCTGAAACCCTAGAAAGTGTGATCCTAAAATCACCCCTGGCCACACGCAAACAATGATATGCTGACAAACATTAAGTTTTGATCAATACAACATGAGTTGACTGGTTGAAATAATCATTGTGAGGGACATGTTTGAGGTTTTAAAAGAGGTAGGATGTGATTGATAGTCAGAGAAAAACACCTTAGGATGTACAAGACAAGATTAGAAATGGAGATACGATATACATCTTCATCCACAGAGGGCGCCAAAATCCAGCACATACCAAAGTTTGTCACAGAAGCTTTAATGTCTGATTTTACATTTTTTACCTTCCATCAACTTAATAGTGTTGAATACGATAAGGAGAGCAGTTTAAGCTAAAGCTTCTGCTCGACTTCATAATGCCAACTCTATATCTTACTATTTTTTGTAAACCATGAAAATGAAAATAAAAATGTATATTATGGAGCATTTTATTTTGAATTCTAGAAGTGATATCCTGGGGCTTTTATTGTTTTGTGGATTACTGTTGTGTTTGAAATGAAGGACAAGAATGAGAGCAGGTTTATAATAAACATTCAAATATTTTATTCAATCATTTGCAAAAGAAATGACAAAAAGATTTGTTGAATTAAATTGAATAACAAGCAGGCTCTCAGGGCCAGTTACAGCATTTGCAGGTATCATCAAAGACCAAGTTAGCGGGGCAGTTCTGGATCCAGGTGATGCCGTTGGCACAGTTGTAAAAGGAACCTGGAGCGTCAGGTTTGGCGTAAACCCCACCAATCTTTGTCAAGCAGAAGTTGTCAGGTCCTGTGGTGGTATAAGATGTAGGTCTGGGACGAGGTGTGGTGCTGGGTTTTTCTTTGCTGGTGGACAGGGTCACCTGATTTGGGGTGGTTGCTGTCGGGGCAACAGGAGGAAGATCTGCAAAAACAGGAAACATCATTGGAAAATGAAAATGAATGAACATGAAGGAATCTTTGGGTAAGATTGTTCTAATTGAAGTGGACAGTGTTTTTTTTCTTATTTTACCAGAAGTTAAAAGCGAGCGGAGATGGTTGATGAGGGGATAGTTTCCTTGTCCACAGAACTGTCCATTAAAGTCATCCAGATCTAGAGCCCAGACGAAAGCTCCTCCAAATCTGTTCTCTTGTAGGTAACGGACCTGAATAAGTAAGGACAGCAGCACTTCAACAACAAACTTCAAACTCAACCTGCTTCAAATAATCAAATATCTGACACATTGAAGGAGCAACATTTTAATAAAAACGCATCACCACCTTTGTCGTGAAGCTGTCTTTGTTGTCAAATCCAACCCACTGGTTTTGTTTGACTGCATATGGAACTTTCTGATCCTCAATCATGTGGATAGTGGCCCCTTTGAGAAAAGTGCAAATCTGAAAGAAAGTTTAAATTCAACATTAACAGCTTATTGTTAAAATCTTGTTACACATAGAATGAGGATTCAATGTCACTATAGTTTTCTATTTCACCTCATAATATGACCAGAAGCCAGCCTCTCTTGTAAAAGCACCCGCAGGAGCTGGACCACTGGCCGGGGCTCCAACCTGACTGGACTGAGAGGACAACAGAAATGTTCTCCCATATGGAGCAAAGCCCATATTTAACTTTTCCACAGGGGTGCCTTGGTCCCGCCAGTACTTCATGGCAAAGTCCTAAAAAGGGGAAAAAAAGAAAAAAAAGAAATGGACAACATTAATATTTGAATGGACTGAATTTAAGGAAAAAAGTGTTGATTGATTCACTCATTTATGTGGACACCTTGAAATCATTTGCAGTATTTCAGCTTTTTGAAATTTCCAGTGTTGCCAAACAACATTTTATTAGACAGAAATTTAAGCATGCATTAAAACGATGAATAAAATGTCACTTATGGAGGGAAAAAAAAGAGAAAATTGGCATCATAGGGCAGAAAATTTGACCTCTATATTCATTCTGCAGCTAATAATTTAACCCTTGTACTCACAGTATTTAAGTAGGCATGGTCCCCAATTTCTTGTGCTCCCTTGTACAAGGGGCTGTTATGTCCTGTCACTCTCTCCCAAGTGCCATGAAAGTCATACGTCATCACATTAACAAAGTCCAGGTACCTGAAAAGAATATGTTTTTATAAAACCCATAATGACTACTGCTATAAATGGAAACAATGTGGGGTGTAGCACTGAGTCATACTTTGCCATCTCAGCGATTTCATAACCAGCATCAATAGTGCCTTTCCCTGCGGCCACAGCAGCAGAGATCAATAACCTCGGGCGGCCTGTGGCTCTTCCCTCAGCCTCATAGCCTTGCAGTAGCTCCTGTACAACAAAGAGTCACATTAAATTCAAATCTTGTAAAAGTCAAATGATCAGAGTATATAATTTGGGATCCTACCTTGCATAGCAGTGTGAATCTCTGCTTGTCTTCCAGAGGACTTCCTCTGGCACCGGGGTACTCCCAGTCCAGATCGAGTCCATCAAAGTTATGTTTTCTGAGTAGTTTGATGGTGGACTGGATAAATGTGTTTCTTTTAGCTTGTGTTGACACCATTGATGTGAATCTGAAATCATTGTGTGGGAAATTAGAAGTATGCACACAGTACATCAATCTTTATTGGTTATTTTATGTTTAATATCTCACTTTTGCGTTCCAAAGTTCCAGCCTCCTACTGCCAGCAGTGTTTTAAGATTTGGATTACTGTAGGAACACACACATTAATTTTCTAACTGCATATTCTTTCACAACATTTTTTAAGACACAGTCTAAGAAAACGCAGGACTGACCTCTGTTTGAGTCCATTAAAGGATTGATAGAGGACATCATCATTCCATTCAATGGTGACCAACTCATGCACCTCATTGATACCAGCAAATGCATAAATCAGGTGGGTGCACATGTTTGGATCAACATTTGAGGGCATAAACTTCCCATTACCAGGTCGGTACTGGGACCAGTTGGTGAAATAACACAGCAATCTGGTGGATGAGACTAAACACAGAGAAAAGTTTATTCATCTTTGAGGAATAAGTAATGACTGCACATTCAACACATCCACAATCAAGTCCAGACTGCTCAGTATTTGTTATTGGTATAAGCTGTGAACTCACCCAAGCTGCCAAGGCAAAGCCAGAAACCTTCAAAGTGACAGATTTAGTTGGTCAGTATTAGATAAAAGCAGATTTTAACATAACAGTATCTTGCTTTGAAGTTATTGTGCCTTACCGGCGAGTACAATTAGCTTGTTCATGGTGCTTGGAAAAATCACGCACTGAGAAGCTTTCTTTTCTGAAAGATGAACACAACCAAAACATGTTAATCATTAACAGAAACAGGTTGCATGACCCAGAGTTTAGGCACAAAGATGTTGCTTCATACAAGTTAGTCAAACATCTGCAAGTGCAACAATACAAAGAACTATTTCTATCTCATGTGTTTTGCGCTGATTGTCATTAAAGCCAATATCTGACGCTCCCAAAAAGAGAAGAAATATCAATATGTTTGAAGTGAGTAACAAGGTTGTTCATTTCTTGGAATACAAACAAAAATGTTGCCAAACTCTAGGGTGCATGACACATTTTCAGCCAATTAAATGTTCTCTTTTTTTATGTTCCTCTCCCCAGTGACACACGGGACCTTTGAGTTAGCTTTCAGTTATTGGATGTGGTTGCATTTCCGTGGACAGAACAACAGCTCTCCCAAATGAAGCCTGAATTTTTGAGAGCTCCCCCCTACTGACTGGCTGCAGTCTCCTCCATTATAACAGATGGAACATGGGTCAAACCAGAGAATTCAAATGCATGTCAAAAAAGAATTCTAAACTTGCTTTCTGGCATAGCAGTTTCTGGCTATCATGCTCTATTGACAAACGTGGCTCCTGCAGCCAGTTTAGCAGAGCAGTGAGAGAAAATGTAACAGAAAGAGTCAAACACAAACAAGCCCTAGAGCCATTGAACATTCCACAACAATGAGCGTCTCCATCAAATCAACACAAGAATCTGTTCTGAAGTGTACCCACCTGAGAGATCTTTGCGTTGTTATCGGTCAGTTAAATGCAAATCTTTGTTAGCACAAGAGTTGTGATGTCTGTCCTGCAGCTCCACTAGCCAGATTGATTCTTTGCATGCCTTGGCTTGACCACAATATGTCAGGGCCAATTTATACGGTATTTAGGCATTACAGAATACAATGGGTGCAGATGTAGGCACGTTGCAGATAATTATGTAATTTGAAGAGCATGATTTGACAAAGCAGAACTATGCTAATTGCTATTTCATAACACCTCCAGATATTTTGATTTTAAACATGTGCTTGCAGAAAGTAATCCGACCATCCTGAGAGTGACTCTTAACCTAACAATAGTGTGTTATCCTTACAGACTATCACTTATGATTCATTATAACCCGGCTTTCTTACTAATCTTCTTGTGTAAGAAACTTGATTCTGATTGGTCAAAACCCCTTGACAGCCGTTATTAACATTCACTAACATGAGCAACGCCAGAGGCAAACAGATCACACGTCATGTCAAATCAATCCACGGAAAAGAGTTCCGGCACATTTAGCTTCTGCTTGTTGACACCATAGACCATAAGTTGAGGGGTAACTGTGAGCTTTATTTTTGGAGGGTTTGTGAGATCAAGGTGAGAAGACTGGGGAATCGCAGCATGATTGCGTTTCAGACACATAGCAAAACTTTGTTTTGTTTTGGTGAATGACTGCAGGAAATGTTATCTTCCTTTTACAAATCTCAGAGAAGGAAACAGCCTTCAGTGTCTTTACAAAGAGTTTATTGGAAGTTGACTAAATATGGCACAAAAACGTTTTCTACAACACTTACAGGGCATACATCTCATTAGAACCAGAAGATCTCGTACACTCAAACTGAGCGGTGAGTTCTGCCAGTGTTTGTTTTTAAGTGTCCATGTAGTGCTTCATGTTAGAAACATTTAATAGAGATGGAATTCAGTCTTTTTTTCTCAGCAGGCTTAACATTTTAAAAAAGGCATTTTAAAAAACAGTCTCAGAGGGTCTGGGACATTGATTTAAGCCCAGTCGCAGCATGTGCATTTCTCATTAAACACAAGGTTCAATGGACATCTCTGGAGGTATGTCTGTCCGTCAGCGCAGTGATAGAATGAACTGCCATCTTTGTCGTTTGTGTACAGGCCGTCAGCCTTCCCACCACAGAATCCACTTCCAGGGGCAACTCCTGCCGTGGTCGGCTTGGCAGTGGCGGTTGAAGGAGCCAACGTAGCAGCAGATGTGGTGCTGCCAGGGCCGGGGCGGGTTGTTGTGACCACAGGATGATGTGTGGTTTCAGGAGAGGGAATGGGAATGTCTGAGAAGATAACACATTTTTAGGTTCCAGAAATTATTTTGAGTTAAACTTTCAAAAGCTCCCTGGTGTGTGGGTTTGTAGTTCACCTGAGTCTAAAAGGTGGCGCAGGTAGCCAATGAGAGGATAGTTTCCTTGTCCGCAGAAGGATCCAGCAAAATCATCCAGATCTAGAGCCCAGACAAAGGCTCCTCCATATTTGTTGTCTTTTAAATATTGTGTCTGTGGAAAATCAGTCACATACAGATCTGTAGTTATGCTGTTTGCACACAAGGATGTCACACAGAGACCTTTCTATTATTAGAGTTAAAGTGAATCAGGGAGCATGTTTTTGTTTCCTTATGGGCAGCTTAAGAGTCTCATCAATTGTTGAAAGGGAGAAAAAAGAGGCTATAATTTGAGCCCACACCCATTTTTGATACATCTGCAAACAAAGACAACAATATAATGCTACTAGCCAATTGAAAGTACTTGAACCTTTGCTACTGTTGAGAAAATAATGTTTTGTCACATTGCTGAGGCTGTTAGATAACATTAACTACATGTGTTTCTACACTGTGGCTGATCCTGAATGTTCTGGCATTGCCTTATACCCACAGACTGTATAAAATATGGACGTAGTATCCGTGACGTCACCCATCTGTTCCTGAGAGCTGTTTTGAAGTCAAACGACGGTGGCAGCCATATTGGAAATGCGGAACTCAACCAGGCACAGTGTGTCGTAGTGGGGGCCTCTTAGCCAACAGCTATGTGTTCCCGACCAGGAGTCACGTCAGTCATGCCCTTATTTGGGCAAAAACTCGGAATCCTAATATCTTCTGAACCGTCACATTAGAAAAAAATTCACCCCCGTACAGTGTGTGCCATTAGAGAAATTAGCTTTGTAGGGCCAAGCTGTTTTTTGAACCAGGCTGTAAACATGTTTATTAATGCTGCAAAGATCATATTTTTCCCATTCATGTCTATGTGGTTTCCAGTGTTTCTGCAGCCAGCCTCAAGCGGATTCTCGATGTATTGCAGTTTATAACACTTCCGAATGGGCTTCATTGTTTGAGACCGGAGGTTGCCGCTTGCTTATACCAGATAATAAACCATGACGAAACAGGTCATGTCTGTCGGGTCGGGTGTCTGTCTGTCTGTCTGTCTGAATGACGGTCGTTCTTTCTATTTTTTTTTCCCTCTGTCTTTTTTGTGCGTTCCTTTTTTTGTTTCTTTGTTTCTTTGTTTCTTTGTTTCTGCCTTTCTTTGTTTCTTTCTTTCATTCATTCTTTCTTTGTCTTACTGTACTGTACTGTTTATTTATTATTTTATTTCTTTGTCTGTCTTAGCTGCTGCATTGCAGCTGCTGTCGTTCTGTCTGTCTGTCACCTTGTGTTTGCACAAAAGAATGTCACACAGAGACTTTTCTATTATCAGAGTTAAAGTGAATCAGAGAGCATGTTTTTTGTTTCCTTATGGGCAGCTTAAGAGTCTCATCAACTGTTGAAAGGAAATAAAGAAGCTATAATTTGAGCCCACACCCATTTTTGACACATCTGCAAACAAAGACAACAATATAATGCTACTAGCCAATTGAAAGTATGCCTGAACCTTTGCTAATGTTGAGATAATAATGTTTTGTCACATTGCTGAGGCTGTTAGATAACATTAACTACATGTGTTTCTACACTGTGGCTGATCCTGAATGTTCTGGCATTGCCTTATACCAGATAATAAACCATGACAAAACCACACTGTACACTTTAAAATGAAATCAAGCAACATTTAAACTTTAAAGGATCTTTGTCAGGTGTTAAGGAATCAAAACATCACAATACAAGAGCTGAACAACAGCGATCTGTATTACATAACTACTTTATTTCCATTGGGTGTTTTTGTGTCCTTCATGGCAAACACCTGACTGTGTAATATAGCTCTGATCTCATTGGTCCAATGTAAGACAATACTGACTAATGGTTGTACAAACATGATTGTTGATCTTTGTGTCTGTATTCTTTCTTTCTTTTCTGCCTGCCTCCCTGCCTGTCCATCTGTCCGTTCGTCCTTCCTTCCTTTTATTTTCTTTCTTTCTTTCTTTCTTTCTTTCTTTCTTTCTTTCTTTCTTTCTTTCTTTCTGACTGTTTATCTTTCTTTCCTTTTTTTCTTTCTGTCTGTTTGTCCATCTTTCTTTTTCTTTTTTTTCTAATTCCTTCAATCAGTATTTTTTTCTTTCTTTAATTAGTAAATAAGCTAGTAAGTTAAGAAGTTGGTTAGTTAGTTAGTTAGTTAGTTAGTTAGTAAGTAAGTAAGTTAGTAAGTTAGTTAGTTAGTTTGTTTGTTTGTTTGTTTGTTTGTCGGTTACATCAGTTAAGTGTATTTTGATCCGTGTTAGCTACTGCATTGCTTCACAATACATAACATTACAACATAAAGAGCTCTAGTCTTTGACATATACTCAGAAAATGTAAGACAGCTCCCTGTGACACAACAGCAAAGATTCGTTAAGTGTAACCTTAACTTATTGAACCTGGAGATACTCAATGACATTTAAAATCTTGTTTTCAAGAGTGCCCTGACAATGACAGGCAGCAGCACAGTTTAAAAGCTTCTGACAAAGAGCAGCCATATACACTAACGTTTTATATATAAAAAAAAAGGTCATGTAGAAGCTCCTTAAAAAGCATTGAATGAGAACAGATCATTAAGTTTAGGTTTTGAAAAATACTGACATGACTTTGTTAGGAATAAATTCATAGGTGTGCAGATAATTTGTCTTACTTTGCCTTATTTGGTCCAGTGCCTGTTGTATCATTCTGGGTGTGAGCACTGACACAATCTGTCTCAAGCCAGAGTTTGAGTTTTACCCCTTCATTTCTCAGACACTAAGTGAGATCAAAAGTTTTAAGGAGTTCAAACAATATGGGCTGATTCACACAGTTGATGTTAAGAAGCACAGAATGTGATGTTTTGTGGCCCTGTCATGTAAGAATCAATCCATGTTTTCTGTCTTTGATTTGTTAGACCTGTTTTATCTCATCTCTTGCACTAGGAAGATATTAATAGTTGACTAATTGAATGATGAAAGAAGTTGCACGACTGCCACCTGATTTTGACATGAAATAACTTGTCATGTTTCAACCAACTGCCTAAAGGAGAATGGAGGCCTGAGTAGACTCTCTTAGAGTGCCACCTTCTGCTCAATCTGAGGTACTAAACATCTTACAATTCTTTATGGTCAACTATACCCAGTGCCAAATCTAATTCATAAAGTAATATACTGATAGCTGCCAAGTAGAGAAAGTGATAAACAGTTTTTCTGTTCTTATCTTCAGTAAACATTTATGAGGGGTAATGTGGTATTAATTACCTTGATCTCAAAGCTCCGCCTGTTATCAAATCCGACCCACTCATTTCCTTTAACGGCGTAGGGAACCATTTGCTCATCGATCCATTGGACGTTAGCTCCTTTGATGAAAGTGCAAATCTGGAGAAACAGATACACAAAACCCCTTCAACATGATGTCTCTTTTAAAACATCTCCATGTGTGTTTTATTCTGTAACTGAACATTAGGGAGTTATATTATACTGTTTTTCTCTCCTGATGCTGCTTTCTCTCACCTCATAGTAAGACCAGAACCCAGCCTCCCGTGTGTAAGCCCCAGCAGAGGCTGGCCCGCTGGTGGGTGCTCCAAGATTGTTAGCTGCTGATGTTGTGCGAAATGTGCGTCCGTACGTGGGGAAACCAACCATGAGCTTGTCAAGAGGAGCTCCGTTTTTCTCCCAGTATTTCATGGCAAAGTCCTGTTGAGGGGGAAAAGGAAAGAAAATGCTCAAAGCAGAGAAACTTAGGTCGTTTTTTGTATTGAGGGTGTATTTTTTAAAGGTTTTTACTCACCACATTGAAGTACAAGTTGATATCCGTATCCATAGAGCTGCTTTTGTACAGTGGGCTGTTGTGACCTGTGAATGTGTCCCATGCGCCGTGGAAGTCATAGCTCATGACATTTATAAAGTCCAGGAACCTATCAGACAGAAGCACAATGATGTGAATAGAATAAGAAATCATTGCGAGTCACACCCATATCCTTATGGCACACCATCAGTGGACTTGGGAGGTCCTTGATGGCAGATCGGGGTGATAAACATCCAGAAACAATCAGTGTTTCTGTTGCAATGGAGTGGAGATGTAAACAAAGAAAAACATGTGTTTACTTGAAAGTTCTGTCACAGTAACTCACTTTGAAACTTTAGCAATCTCATATCCACTGTCAATATATCCCTTCCCAGCAGCCACGGCAGCTGTGAGCAGCAGTCGTGGTCTTTTGGTCTGAGCAGCCTCTTTTTCATATGCAGCCAGTAATTCCTAAAGGCAAGAGGGAAAGTGTTGATGCTAATCCTGCATATGATGTTGAAATTGCAGTTTCATTAATGTTCGGTATCCTGTCAGTGCTGCTGCTGAAATGTGAGACATAGACGTCCAAACTGACCTTGCAGAGGAGTGTGAACCTCTTCTTGTCCTCTGGGGGGCTTCCACGTGCTCCAGGATACTCCCAGTCCAGATCCAGTCCGTCAAAGCCATGCAGTCTCAAGAATCTGATCGAGGACTGGATGAATGTCTGGCGGTTTGCAGGAGATGAAACCATGGTGGTGAATCTGGCAACATAATAAAAGAAACTTTGAGCACTGCTAAAGATGTTCTGTTAGCAGATGTAATGGTTTGCTTATTGCTGAAGTCTTGTGGACTCACTGTGGGGATCCAAAGTTCCAACCACCAACAGCCAACAGAGTCTTCAGAGCAGGGTTTCTGTGTGAGGAATGAGCAAAGACACGTCAGATTTGAACCAGTAGGCATAGCCAGTACTGGAATCTTTCACTTCTGTAAAAGTCAAAGTCACACCTCATCACAGAATACTCCATTCCAACTAATAATCATTTAACTTTACACTCAAAGAAATAGTTTGTTGGGTGAATTTAATACAATTATGGAAAAATGGCTAAAACTACATGATTTAAAAATGTTTAACAACTAAACATGAATTAATATAATAGAAGCTACATGTTTATACTTAAGTTGCTTTTTTTGAGTGTATGTCATAATATTGTCTTCAACACCTTTTTTGCTCACAAATCTAATCTCAACTCATCCCAAGTCTCTGTGTAAACTCCTTTCTTTTGCATCTTTATTGTCTCTATATTTGTGAGCTAACTGTTGCTTTTTCTCCTTAATACTTGTAAGTATACTTAGTATCAATAAATGCCTCATAAACACTTGTACAAAATATAGAGCAGAAAACATTAAAGAGAATATACAGGAATTTGATCACTTACGCCTAATGTAGAAAAGTAAAAGTCCACTTATACTCTCCAATATCAGCGGTTAATTACATAGAGGGAGATATGTACAGTGTTCAGGTGGTTAGCTACCATACATTAGTAGTTCCTAAGGCTTCTCTCACATCTGTACCAGCAAACCATATTTTTTCTTGACTTTAAGACCAGCCTGAGACAGAAAGTCACATTTTTGCCAGTGTCAACAGGCAGAGGTGAAATGTGCTGTACTATTTTCTGCTAAGTTGATTTGATATAACGTGTCATTGTCACGGCTATTAATACAGGTCTTAGAAATTAAGTATAGCTTCTGAAAAGTGCCTTATTAAACGAACTTGTAATTAAATGGGCCGATGTCAGAATGAAGGTGTGTTTATTTGCCTCTGAGGTGTAGAGAAATTGATTAAAGGTTAAGAATGTACGTCAGATACTGTTGGAGCCGATTTATTATTTGAATTAACATTATTATTATTATCATTTATATAATGCTAGGGTTAACTAATTTTGAATTATTATTGTTTATTTTGTAT
This sequence comes from Notolabrus celidotus, assembly GCF_009762535.1. Lineage (NCBI taxonomy): Eukaryota > Metazoa > Chordata > Actinopteri > Labriformes > Labridae > Notolabrus > Notolabrus celidotus. The sequence continues at coordinate 28,347,105 of NC_048282.1, read as the reverse complement.
TTTGTTTCTCACGTCCCTCCTCCTGCCCAGGCTGTCCTCCTCCCCACTCCTTTGATTAGGGAGTCAGGCCACCTGGCTCAAGGTGTTTTTCCTTTGTGTGCAGGAGCGAGGAGAGTGAGGAGTTCAACCACACGAAATTAAGCTGAATTCCGTTTCTTTTTCTGAAAGTCAACCCGGAGTATATTTTCGTTAATCTGAATAAATTCAAGTATTTTTTGAAACCAAAATCTCCGAGAGTGCTTTTCATTTGTTTAGTGAGTTCTTAAGCCTCCTCCTCACGGACTACTCTTTTTATATTTTGACATTTTTTGGATAACAAGAGTAGCCGCAACAGATACTTATAACATTATGGACAATGCTCTGCTGGGGAATGACATATTTCTATTCTATAAAATGTTCCAAATGTGCGTAAAATGACCAATGATGATAAAGTATCAGAATAAATACGTTGCAAGAAAATGAAAATAAAATAAATCAATGATTTGACGAAAAACTTTGAAAATTGAAGATTTGGTGTTCATCTGCAGTTTTAAATAATCCTTCTTACATTCAACTTTAATATATGGAACCATGCTTATTTTGAAATTGTATTGGCACAAAGCCTAAAACCAGGCTGATAATAGTGTACTGTAAAAAAAAAATGAAAACTAGATGTTTTGACCTACATTGTTTTCACAGAACAAGAGAAAAGTGTACCCAGCAGCTGTACTTCAGATGTCCATCTTTATCACCTCTGCTGGTGTAATCAGTTGCAGTAAAACAACACTAGATAATACTGCAGATACAGGTGGGAATAACTCACCTGTGTTTGAGCTCATTGAAGGATCTATACAGGACGTCGTCATTCCACTCGTAGGTGGTCAGCTCATTAGAGGTGCTGACTATGGAGAAGGCATAGATAAGATGTGTGCAGAGGTGGGGGTCTACATTGGATGGCATAAATCTTCCAACGCCCGGTCTGTACTGGGACCAGTTGGTGAAGTAGCACACCAGTTTGGTGGAAGATGCTGTTGGAGATAGGGAAAAAATTCAAAATCTGGGTTCCAGTCAAGATCATGGTGGTGTTTGAGCATTTTTCAGTGATATATTAAGACATTAAAAAAAAAAAACTTACCCAATTGAAGGCACATCAAAAGGGACAGACCTGGAAAAAAGACAAACAGTTTCAGTTTGTGTACATTTCTTTCCTTGATTAATGTCTGTAGTTGAATTAACAAACAAAGAAGAATATAGTAGGTTACCAGCCAAGATTGTAAGTCGTGCCATGTTGTGTCAGGTGAGATTTTTCCTCAGAGTGACCTACAACGCCAGAAATGTTTGTGTCAGAAAATCAGAAAACAAAACCAAAGGCTATTTTTAGCCAGATCGAGGCCTTTACCAAACCTGATCTGGCCTTTTTATAATGAAGCACAGAAAAATGTATTAATTTAATAGCCTCTACAAAAAAATAAAGGGAATGAAGGAGACATCTACTCCTAATTGTACTTCTCTTTGAAGATTATAAAGGTACATTTAAAAACATTCAACAGTCTGAAATAATAAAACTTATCCAGGCTTTAACTTATCTTACATTCTGAAAAAGTTCTTGAATAAACCTGTTAAATGCTCCACAAACCTGTACACTAGCAAAATATCAGCTGCTAAAACCTCTGTGTGTTGATGACTTACCTGTTCCTTGGGGACCAGCAGACTGGAGCTGCCTCTCATCCACCCGGAGGTCCTTTTTATAGCCATGCACAGGTGCAAAGGCCACATACATGTGATGTCTACAGCATGCTTCAGCATAGGATAATGGTCTCTGAGAAACTGTTAGCTGTTGGAGGACAGTGTACTCTAAGAAAGAAGAGGACTGATGATGATATGGTTTTCATTGCCAGAGAAGATAAGAGGGGGTGAGGTTATGTAAACTTGCCTTTGAAAAGTCACACAGGTCAGATCAGCCGGACAGTTTATGCAGATAAGATGTGCTTGATAAATGTATGAATTGATATACTGTATGTTATATAACTTGAGGATTAAATTGCATAGTTTCCAGGGATCAAACAACACAACATTTCCAACAAGGCCTGGGATCAGTGTGTTTAATATTAACCTTTGTTGTTGCAGGTCCTGCTGTTTACAGTATCTGTTATCAGACAGGTTGTTAAGGACTGATCTTTGTCTTGGACTTGAGTCAAACTTGACTTGTATTTGGCCTTTGGTTTGCTATTTTAATCTTTTTTTCCCATCTACTGTATATGAAGCTTTTAAATATTTAAAAAAACAGCATTTTGCTAATTGGTTAATCTCATTTCTCAATTCATTCAAGCAACTTGCTAATCAGTGATCCCAATCCCTCAATTCAAACTCATATTGATATCTACTTGTTGATCTTTTCAAACGGATCATCAGAAAATGCATTTATGAAAAAGCAGCAAATGATCACATATAGGTAACAGCATTTTTTTTTTGTCATTTGAAATTGAAAACTTCAAAAATGAATCAACTAATCATTATCAATGAGCCTGACTGTTAATATTCACTATCAGCACAAATGTTTGAAGCACCATACACCTCTGTGTAGCTTGGTTGATCCTTGCATAGCAGATGTGTTTCTCTAGTCATGTATCAACATCTTGGATGCATTACTCTCATTTGCTCCAAACCTGATTTGACTAAATGAAATTGTAAAATGAGGCATTATCACCTATGGTTTATAGTATTTGATTATATCACTTTTGCATGTCTTGGTCTTAGTCCTGAAAAAAACTTTTTTTTTTTCTGGGCATGTTGATGACATGAAAGAAGGGGCTTGTGTGTTAATGTATACCGATAATTGGGTCTTTTATTGCTGCTATCAGAGGCGTGCTGAGATTTAAAAAATGATGCACTTTTAAGTCCAGTGATATCAGAGACAGTATCATATCGGAAGCCCAATAAACTAGAGGTTAATAGATAAGATGTCCCATTAAGCTGTACTATAAGCTGTACTATAAGCTTTGTGACGTAACTATGAGTTATCTTCTATGGCAGCTAATTGACCAAAGTTCAGTAAGCATTGTTTAGGTTTAGCTTTATGTTCAAAGATCACAGTAGCAGTTTAAAATATGAGGTAGTACCAACGTGTGCTGTCTTTTAAAGAGTCACACAGATGTATATTCATAAATTTCACATATGTAGTGTTTCCTATGAAGCTGCAGCAGTCAGCTAACTTAGCTTTGCATAAAGATTGGACACACTGAGACAGCAGGGTAAGCTATGAGGCAAACCAGGAGAGACTCCATTAAATTATAAGTCTTAGCAAAAAAATAACTGTCTGGAAAATCCTGAAATACAACCAAATGAAAAGTTGTTGTTAATTTATTTTTTGTGCAGGTTCAACTAGATTATTTATGAGCTTTAAAACACAAGTATCGATGTTTTGTTACCTTAGGACAGAGCTTATACACTGTGGGTTCATGCGAAGCAAAATGAGCCACCCTCAGATTTTATTATTTGTGCACAGGCATGACAGTGGTATAAATATTTCCAAATAACTCTGGAAAATCTGGAATACATTTTTTTAAGTGGTTAACCTTGCTTTAAGCTTTAAATGACTCAACCCTGTTGTTGTGACACATTGATGGAACTGTCCCGATGACTCAGATCCTGTAAAAACCTACCTCTAATGACTAAATTCAAAGAATATACAACAGTTAGCATCCAACACGTATTCTAATTTAACAGGAGGTGTTTAATGATCACTCTGCTTTGAGTACTCTAAGGAACAATGCAGCAAGCTGGAATCCCCTCATAGAAGCAAACCTTTCTGTTCAACAAAGATTGATGTTTTTTCTCAAATCACATTAGGATTGGGGCACTGGTTTAGCTTAGTCACTAAAATAGGTGCCCCATGTCCAGAGGCAGAGTCATTTGCTTGTTTTACTCCTGACCTGTGAACATTGGTGCATTTCTTCCCCCAAGTCTCTCTTCCCGATATTTCCTGTCACTCTTCTTTGTCCCTTTTTAACACACAATAATGTGGCTTCAACTATGCCTTGTAGCTTACAAACATACACTAATAAGCAGGTGTGCAGCATGATGTTTGTGTTGCTTAGCAAACTGGAAGACTAGTGTTGGTGGAGCTGAGTGAAAAGTTTAACAAAAATGTTTATCATTGAAAAATCTAGGAACATTCAATTGTGTTTTTACTGCCAATATACACTGCTCAGAGAAGTGTGTCTATAAGAAAATCCCAATACAGATGTTGTTGTCATACTAATTATTGGTAAGGCAAAAAATTAAAGCTGCTATGGGGAACTTTTGGTTTGTGTCGATTTTGGCGCCCCTTGTGGATACATTAAAACATCCTATCTCTTTACCTAATTCTGACCTGTGCTTGTGTAAGTTGTGTTCTCTAATGAAGAAGCTAAGTTTCAAGAGTGACCCTATAATCTGGTGCTAACTAACTTTAGCCAGTTAGCCTATGGCGAAATTGTCACAAGGCAGAAAGTTGGTTTTATCATTTGCACATTCTTTTAAGCATGCAGAAGTAGTCAAGAAATACTATTGATTTGAAGCAAGCTAAGAGCGCACTTCTTCAAGGCGATCCTGGCTCGCTTGTTTGTTCTGCTACAGTGAGTGCGATTGCTGTGTGTGACTTATGTCTAAACGATCCAAGCCAAGGGGTTGTTTCTGAACATCTGGAAATGATACAGTTGTGAAAATGTCCCAGTTACAACGCCAGCGAAAAACTCCTTACAGTAGCTTTAACTACCTCTTTATAGGAGAAACAGGATTCAACATTCAGAGTCAAGTTAACCGTATTAGAAATAAATGTCTCCACTTTATTTACATTTAAAAATAACTGCAGTACACAGATGATATCAAGATTAGTTATTCTTATTTCATCTCTATGGTGAGTAAAAGGAAAAGGGGGATAGTACTAAAGGGAAGATAGTTAAGGCAAAGAAGGTGGAGAAAATGAAAGAAAAAAATCTGGTTTATACCTGCTAGCTGTTTCCTTTGACCTCCTGCCTCTCATCAGAGCATATTTCCAAGCCGACTAAGACAGTGACAGTAAATCCCTGGAGATATTTTATCATCCTTATCTATCACAAACAACACTTTTATATTATCTAACTGCACTTTCAACACCAGTGTATAATGCAGAGAGGAGGCAGTTGAAGTTCAGGGGACACTAGATAGACGGACCCCATGCAGCCTATATGTTGCACAGCCAACATAGAAAAACAGAACATATGTCATTAAAGAATTAAGCTTAAAGAAAAAGATGACATAAAAGTGGTTAACTGGTCCTCACAGTCACTTTTATCAACATGATAAACTGATCCACTTCTCTCTTATGTGCACCTTCTATCCTTTGATAGCTGATCATGCACAGCCTTTTTTATTTACAGGAAATGCGATAAAAACACAAAGTAAAGCTTGCTTTTCATCAGATGAATAAGCACTTAGAGCCGTCCTTACTACTCCTCCGTTACGCTCCTTTTAATGCACAAATGTTGCCCTGCCTGCATCTCAGACACCAGCCCTTCCCTCCTGCAGATGAACCACATGTTCTCATTGCTGGAGTTCAAGGGCCAAAGCTTGGAGAGTCACATGACAAAAAGTTGAATTGAAATAAGGAAGGCGGTTTATAGTTTTGAGTTTCATGCCAGGGAGTAGATGGTATTCATTGGTGAGTGGAGCTCCAGACTTCCAACACCAAAGTCCACCTCCCTGATATCTCTCCTGGTTCCTGTGTACTGGCCGATGAACGAGCCGTCCTCGTTAAACTGTATCTCTCCTCCTTCGCCGTAGTCCACCAGGCTGTCGTCACTGTCTGAGCGCTTCATAATCGACTCGATAGACGTCTGGCCTCTTTGCAGCCCTCTCTCCTCCTCTCTACAAAAAAAAACAATGATTTGATTTGAGGTGCAGATTATTGGAGGAAACAGAAAACACTGATGATAAAAATCACTCTGACGTATCAATGTTTAAGACATGGACATACCGTCGAGGATAGGGCAAAGTGGAGACCCGTGCTATCCTAGAATATCAAGAGAGGTTGTTATGGATCAGCCTTTGTTTGACAGTGTGATTTGTTCAATCACATTTCATCAATTATCCACATACAAAATAATTATTAAAATACTAGTTACATGAAGAATGCACTATTTTTTTTAGCTTAAAACAGTCAGTTAAACACTATATGAACAAATAGCTGTTTGTACCCTGTAGGGTTTTACAATTTAAATGTCACTAGAGTCAATGTGTCAATATTTAGTCATTTCATACCTTTCAAGAGACCTTGAGTGATTCAGTTGGAAAAGAACAGGGTTGAGATAGGGAGGGGGAATAAAGATTTACATAGGAAAGGTAGGGTAAATAGAAAAAAAAACAGATATTATGTAAATAAAGTGAAAGAATTATCATAAATAAGGCCATAAATACAGTAACAAGGCTGGATTTGTATCTGTGCATTATGTGTAAATTAAATCAAAATTAAAGGCACCCTAAGGAGCTTTTGACTGCTAGTATCGCTATAGGGCAATGTTTTGATCAGTGGGTCCACATGTTGTTTTTATTTTAAATATTCATTAGTGAAGGTAATGGGGGAAAAAAAAACATAAATCCACAAAAAAATATATATAAATTGAAAGAGAACTGTTGGTTTTCAAACACGGATCTTAACAACTCAGGTTTTATAATCTTCAAAATACTTACTTAGTAATTTTTTCATCTAGCTAGGGAATGTATAAATATCTATGTATGTATAAAATCAATGTTTAATTTATTATTTTTTTTAATTTACTAAATGTAAATACAATTTTTGTTAACAGTGTGGCTCCACAGGGCAGCTTTAATTCACAAACTAGAATTCTGATGCACAGCTACAGATCATACAGGTGTAAATACAGGTCTGCTGTTGTTATAGTTACAACAATAATAGTGCTATACGTGTTATTTGAAACCTTTCCAATAACATTGTATACAGTACTTCAATTGAATAATATTACCACTGTATAACTGCTAGTACATAGTATTCCACTTCTTGGGAAACCCAAACTGGGATTTTGTACAAAAGTTCAGTAGATAAAAAACTTTTAACTGGGTGTCATAAGTGCTTACCGGTAGTCAAATGATCCCTCCTGATCTTTGTCATCCACCGGCTCCAGTGAGATGTCTTTCTTGTCTCGAACTAAAATGAAACAAGCCTCTGTTATAAGAGATAAATTATAGTAATTTTGGACTCAGTAGAATATGAATAATCTCTGTACCTGGGTATTTCCCCCCTCGGCTCCTCTTGATGAAGCACACTATGAGGAGTATGAGTACAATAAGCGCCACAGCACACATTATCCCGATGAACCAGCCCTGAGTGGTGATGTCCACCTGGTCTGTAGCATACGCTGAGATACACACAAGTGCATGCACACATTTTAGACACAAACTTCATCAAAGTTATATCCACTCAAAGTACTTTCTTATAGACAACAAAGCCTCAGAGAGAGTGTTACATTACTTTCAGTGGTGTAGTGAGGTGACTCGTCTGTATGCCACTCCCCTAACCCAAGCCGAGTCCGAGCAGCCACTGAGAATCTGTATCGAGTGTAGCGGTCGTATCGCCGGACTGAGAAACTTGTAACATTAGGAGGCAACTCCTCCACTCGCAGCTCCTCTCCTCTGGTGGCGTTCACTGTGAAGAGAGTGAAAATTACAGAGCGTAAGGAGGACTCTTGATGCTGGTAGAGTGAACACAGCTGAGCTATTGAGTACCTCACCTGCTCAGAGAGAGCCTACACAAGTGTTCATTACCCCCTCGAGAGTACACTTCAGTGGTGTTCTAGTCTTTGAGTGCATATCTAAGTCTGCTATTATGTGCCACTGAGACGTGGACTCGTGTCTCATCTGAAAACCTTTGCCAGCTTTTGTAGAATAAAACCACAAACCATTTCTTCTTCTGTTTCTCCTTGGAGGACTGCAGAACACTACATTATTCTTTGACGATAGTGAAGTCTGTGAAGATAGAAAAATCTCCAGGGGTTTTTGAGAATGTTTCAGATGTAGGAGTGGCGTACCTGTCTGATACTTGAGGGAATATCCTGTCAGAATACCATTGGGTTCAGCTGGCAGCTCCCAGTCGACATATATACTGTCCAGATGCCGCTGCTGGATTCTGAAGGATTTGGGAACAGATGGAACTACAGACAAACAAACAGCAGGAGATGACAAACATTACTTTCAGGCGTTCTTTGTTATTTGGGGTACATTGGTGAATTTTCTTACCTCCTTCGGGTGTTGAGAAGTGTATATAATTACTGGGCGGACCTTCAAAGCGATTGTTTGTCACCACTATATACATCCTGTAGTTGCTATAGGGTATGAGCCCCGTGACGACACCTGAAGGCTCTGGACCCTCCTCTTCAAATGATTTCGACTTCATGGCTCTATTGACCCTATGCCACCTCAGCAGGCTGCTGTCTCGCCAGTAATACACCTGAGAGTAGACAACAAACACCACACAACATTTTGAATCGTCTGCAAGCACTCAACAGATCATTTGTTTCACATTCTTTCAAGGACTCCTGAACAGCAAAGTGACCTTTCTTGTAAGTTTCAGGTTTCTAATTATCTGTGCAAACAGTGAGTGTGCTTATAACATTTTTTAGGCTAGTTGTATTAACTTAAGATAGGCAAATTAACATCTGTGTTTTTACTTTGTTTTAAAAGATACCACTATAGTGATATCCTTTTAGGATGGAGCAGATTATGTTGCTGTTGTTGTGCATAAAACATGATTTGAAGACAGGGTTTGTAGCAAGCGAGTGACTTCAAAAAGTGGTCTCAACTGCAAAAACTGAAATCTAAGTTAGATTGAATATCTCAGATAAGGGTGAAATTTGTTTATTTTTTGCCTGATAAGATGATGATAAGATTGCCTGATTTTATGTATGAGTGTTTCACTTGTTTTGAGTGTTTTGGTCCTAAATTATCACAGTAAGATATTACAGCTTGTAACTGAGATTTTATGACCTATATTGAGTAAAATTCCCCCACTCTCTCCCACTTTCCTGCACTATCCACTGTCCTCTCCTCTACATATAAAAGGTGTAAAAGCCCCCACAAAGAAATAAAAAAAGTTAAATAAAATAAAAAATATAATGGAATTAGCATTTACTTAATTTAAGAATATTTTTCAACATATTGAGAAAAAAAGTCTCTTTTTTTTTTTCTAACAAGAAAAATACTGTTGTTATAAGTGAAAATACACAAATGTTAAGGTATTTCTGGGTTCATTGAGGTTAGATATTTTCACTTGTTTTGGAATGTCTTGACAAGCCAAATTTGCTTGTTCTGTTGGCAGATAATTTAGCTTAGTTTAAGTAATATACCCCCAATTTTTGTAATTTTTTTCTTGTTTTTGAAGGCTTGCTTTTTGCAGTGCACCTCCTTGAGTAACACTGTCAGCAGTGTCAGAGTTGATTAGGGTTTTACTTGTTCAGTTGGGACCTTTATCAGGCATCAGTTTGTACGCTCTTTATGTTAAAGCTACAGGCAGTAACAACCATCCAAAAAGGGAACCAAATCTCAAATCCTCAGCTGACTGTTACATTATTGATTTATCAGAGAAGAAAACCATCATTAAATAAGAAAGAGAAGACTGTAAAAATAAATAAATCTGAGTCTGGATTTTCTAAATAACTAAACAAATAGACGGCATTAAAAGATGGCTGACATGACAGCTCCCCTAAAGTGAAGTCAAACCATTTTGAGCTCCCCCTACTGCCTGGTATAGTATAGCTTATAAAGCCTCCTCCATGTACATATACGAGACATGGGGCAAAATATAAAAACTAAATATGTCATAAGAAATTGTTCTCAAAAATGGGTTCTGTCATATTGGTTAGTTGTTATGCTGATTTATGTCCAAATATTCATGTTTCAAATGCACAAGATGTCAGCACCCATCACAGAGGAGGTAAGGACCCGTGGCTCATTTTCATTACTTTACAATCAGAGTGTGAAACTCATTACACTAAGCTAACATACATAATAGTCAACAGTGAATTTGTAACAGACAAACCTTGTATTCCTTTAGTTCTCCCATCATGGAGCTTCTTGGCACCGGGTCCCAGTGTGCGGTCACCTGAGTGCTCTCAATTTCAGACACTCTCAGGTTTAGTGGTGCAGTCACAGGACCTGAAGAGGAAAGAGATCATTGCTTTAACCAGTGAAGATAAGTAGAAGGGATGACAACTTCATGCATGTCAAACAAACATATTTGTTTTATGCTGCATGTAAATCATTATAAAGGGTTCCAGTGTTCCAGCAAGATAATGGAGTGCAAATGTGCTGAATATCTACTAGTGTAAGCTCCTCAATCAGCTTTACCTTCACACTTTAATAATCACTCTAATCCTATACGTGCCATAACAAAGTAGATTTAGGAACTTACGGTCCTCTCCAGAGTAACCAGTGACAACAGGCGACTCTGGACCCAGCCCAAAGTCATTGACAGCCTGAATTTTGAGATCATAAGGAGTGAAGGTATCTGCATCATAGATGTAGTACTTCAGCCATTTAGTGGTTGCATTCTTCCACTCCTCCCGAGAATCTCTCCTTCTCCACCACACTAGATACTTCAGGTGAGGCCCGTTCCACTCTCTGTAGGTCAGAGGCTAAAGCACAGTGATTTCATTGTGTTAGACACTGAAAAATCAGATAATGCAGATTATTAAAGTGTCTATATTACCTCCCAGCTGATCTCCATGTTATTCCTCCATGTACCTACACCCTTTAGGTTCTTTGGGATGACATCTGGGGCTGTGCAGGGACACAAATTCAGTTTTTTGATCATTTGTTAGAGGAAGAGCTTAGTATTTCAACAAATGTGCTAATGTTCTGTCTTGGCAAGAGAAGGGATGAAAAGATCATAACCACTCCCTTCTAAATCTGATCAATATACTGTAGAAGCTACAGCCAGATGTTAGCTTCCTTAACATAAAACTGGGCTAGATGTCCCACTGTTTTCAGCATTTTGCTAAGCTTAGCTAAGCTAACCATCTCCTTCACTGCTTCCAATTTAATTTACAAACATGAGAGTAGTAGTAATATTGAAATTCAACTTTCAACTTCTAATTAAAACTTCTTTGCATAAAAACTAGCAAGGCTAGCTGTCTCCAGCCTTTGTTCTACTCACAATCATCCCTCAAATGTATATGGAAACAGCCCAAATTAAAAATAGTTTCTTATATGGTGCCGAAAAAAATATTAGCTAGCTTTTGGTCAATTTAATCAAAACTCACGTGCACCGCTGCTCTGGAAGCGCTTCGATGCACGACTTGGGCGACTCATTCCAATTTCATTGATGGCGATGACCCTGAACTCATAGTAGGTGAAAGGATTAAGATGCAGAACGACAGAGTTGAGATTCCCCGGGTACGTTGAAAGGTTCCTCCACTTTCCAGGCAACCAGTCATCATCGTCGTATTGTATTAAGTACTCTGAAACAGGGAAATATGTGGTAAATGTAAAAAGAACTCCTTAAAATCAATTAAACTTGTAAGATGTTTTAACTTGGTGAGGTATTTAGTTAAACAGCTGTTACCTGTAATCGGGTTGTGGTTGCTGGCACCAGAAACCCAATTGAGTCTAACACTGCGTTCATACGGATCTGTCAACTCCAAGTTAGTGGGAGGTTCAGGACGGTCTTAACACAAACAAAAACTAAAATTAAAAAGCTTACATGCTTACAAGCTGTTGAAGTGTTGTTCATTTTAAACGTGTCATACCCATCACCATTAGGCGTGCTGAGGCAGACTTCTGGTCCAGGTCACTCTTGATGATACAGGTGTAATTTCCCTCGTCACCTCGGTTTACATTCGTAATGACCAGATTTGATTCATCTAAAGAGATCCTGGGGAAACAGAAGTGGGTACAACCTCCTTCATAAACATATAAAAGACAGGGGTTGCATTCTGTTTTCTGGGTGGGACCAAGTGGCAACCCCCAGTGTTGAAAAATGCATATCACTTTGGCCCCACCAAAACAAGACTGGGCAGGCAAAAATGCCACAAACCACATTTTTCACAAACCAGTGGATGATCTCATCATTTCATACAGTCCATGGTTCACACTTGAGCATTACATCGAATTAACAACAGCATGTATTTATCTCATGAATCTCAGAAGACGTACCTCCAGCCATACGCTACTGTCCTTTTGTCTTTCATCCAGGTGGTTGTGACAGGAGTAGTTGCATCAGCCTGTACACCACAGTCGAAGCGCACATCTGTTCCTCTGATGACTTTCATACTCTGGGGTTTAGTCACAATTAAAGTCGGCTCTGAGGAGAACGGAAGAAATAAAGTAATTAACTAGGTAGTATTAGGGCATGTAAAATCTAAGTGATCAAGTCTTAAATTTAAGTTGATTAATTGAGAATAAAGATGTAATATTCCAAGAATAATGTTGCAAATTTACAAAATAAATAATACATTTGTGAGGAAAAAGACAACATTTTAGGAAATGGTTGGTCAATGGTATTTTAAATTACAAATTATTTCTCATGAACTAACTTCTGTATTTTTATAAATGTACACTTTTTTCTCTTACGACCTTATCCTCATTAAAGTACGACTTTATTCTTGAAATATCAATTCTTTAAATTCCTTGCTCATCGAAAAAGTTTTGTAATTAAATAAAGACGTTTTCACCTTTGACCTCTATCCGGACTTGACTCTCATCTCTTCCTGCCAGATTGCTGACAACACACAGGTAAGTCCCCTGGTCCTCTATCCGTATACGTCTGATCTCTAGGGTCCCGTTATCGTAGGTCTTAAAACGATTTCCTTCAAGATTCCCCTGCCCATATTTGGACCTGATTGTGCAAAAACAAAAAACTGTATTTGCATTTGCTGTGAGCTAATGTTTAAATTCATTCGTAACGCTTTAAGTCTCAAACTGCTTGTAATCACCATCGTAAGTCCGGCACTGGAGATCCAAAGAAGCGGCAGTCTAAGAAGGTATGACTGCCCTCTACCACCTTGATGAGTTCATTTCTGGGCCCGATAATGCGAGGCGTTGCATCTACAGAAACATTCAAAAATGTAATTGTAAAATTTTAAATCTCAAAGCTTTTATTAAATCTTCTGTACATATGCAGACCCAGTTTTTAGAGACACTATAAAACTAAATTCAAAACGTTGTCATTCTATATTCCTTATTAATTTACTCAATGTTTTTGGACTGTATTACACAGTTGTAACAGTGCTGAAACTTTTACAAGTGCCATTTATCTATCTATTTATACATCTATTTATTATCTATTACTCATGGCTCCATCATGACTCTGATAAACAATATTTTAATTTGTAAAAGTCTGGGATCACAGAGTGGTAACTTACGTAGCACGTTGACAAAAGCATTGGCATACAAGTACCCAAACTGGTTGGAAGCATTGCACTGGTAGACAGCATTGTTTGCAGCAGTCACACCACGTAAAGTCAGCGTGTCTCCCGACACTTGTCTGTTTGGCTGTGGTGTAGCAGCTGGAGAAAAATACAAATAAAAAGGAAAATACAAGCAACATATGATTTTGTTTTCAGTCAAATTTCAAGTTGGTAGACTTGATCTTGAAAAAACTCACTTTCAATTGGTTCCCCGTTGATGAACCAGCTGATTGTGGGACGAGGAACTCCATCAGAACGACACACCAATTGCCCATTTTCCTCCGGCGCCAAAACTAAATCAGTGGGCTTCTCCAACCAGAAAGGAGCCGCTGTCAAATATTAGTATGTTAGTTGTTTCCAAATGATTCAGCAGTAAGAGGAGAAGTTGAAAATGAGTGTCTCACCTTTGACCCTGACAGTTATCGTGTGCATGATGTATCCAATCTTATTGGCAGCAGTGCAGGCGTATTCACCCATATCTTCAAAAGCTGCCTTTGGGATTTGAATCATCTTGTTGAAGTTTTTTACTTTCATGCGTGGCATTACTGGAAGGTCGTCCCCATCTTTGGTCCATGTGATACGAGGAGTCGGCCTTGATGGTGAGAAAAAGAAGGTGACTCTTGTGAAATCAAACTGTCAAATCAAACAGGACGAAAAATTAACAAACAGAACTTTTGGACTATTTTATTTTACATTAGCTCTAAATATATTGTTAACCAAAAAACATACAGCGTCAGTATATTTTGTGATCTTGGTGTCTTACACTCCAGCAGCAACACACTCTATCAGCAGTTCCTCCCCCTGCAGGACCTGGATGGAGCTGGACGAGCCTTTGGGAGACAGCCAGGTGGGGGCAGCTTCGGCCACAGTACGAGCTGGTTGAAAAAACAAGAATAGAGAACATCAGTCAGCCAGGTTTTTATTTACATTTTAACATTCACAAACCCCAAACAGTGCAAGTGGACCATAAAAAAGAAGAGGAGAGCTGAAGCAAAGCACACACTCACCACAATTAGTAAGTTTAGTTGGAGCAAATGAAGATTCATTATAGGGTGTGGTCTGAAATAAAACAAAATGTTCCAGTTTAGTCAGTGCAGGGACACTAGAGGTTATGCAAAGTGATTAAAAATGATTGTTGTTAGTCTCTATGTTTGGTTAGATTAAGTCAGGTCAGTATAACTGATAGTATTTGGAGATAATATTTATGCACAAAACTAATTTAAAAAGTATGTATTAAGCAGTCCATTGCGATAGTGGTGCAGCCTTTGTACCTTCTCTTGACATGGATCTAAGGTAACACTTACACCATTTTTGTTTAGTTTCAAGTTAAAGTTTTCATTAGAAAATTGTAATATCTTAAATTGTCTTCTGCTTAAGGTGCCAGTGTTTATTTTTGTACTTAAACTGGCAACAGATAGCCTACAGTTTTACATTACCTACAACAGGCTAGATACAGTTCCATTAATCAGTGTAGCAGTGTGTCAATATTTCCACTAGCCATCACTTGTCAATTTTTGCAAAATCTTGTCATTATTGACACTAAATGCCCTTATTTTGCGATTTCAATGTTGTAACTATTCATAATGTATTCTACCTGTATTATTTATACAGTGACGTCTATGATTCTACCTGACTTCCCACTGGGGCTGGCATTTTATATGTAACATGAACGCCCTCTGCTGGGGATCCTGTAGACTTTTTTTTTTCTTCAGCTTTATTATCAATGTACATAACAAACAATGGGTACATTCAGATGGAGCGTCATATATAAACATTCATTAAGGATACAGAACAATACAGCTTCAGTTGGTAATTTAAGGTAGGGATCCGTATACTTGAGGAATGCACTCTCTATGTTGTTGATTGGCTGCATACTGTCACTGGTAATAGGTTGACTTTAATAATCTAAAACAAGGTATAACAAGGACTTTATTTATGGTAAAATTGCTATTTATTCATGTAGTATGTTTAAGAGAATCTCCAAGTTTGATATCAAATACTTTTGTGTCGTTATTGCTTTGTTGCGCAGTAATATAAGCTCACAGCTTAATATTTTGCTAGCTAAGACGTGTTTTTTAGCCTGCTAACCAACATTAAGTTAACCCAGCGATTTTCAACCACTGTGCGGTGGCACACTAGTGTGCCATGACAGATCGTCAGGTGTGCCGTGGGACATTATCAAATTTCACTTAATTAGTCCAAAAAAATATTATGCATAAAATGCAAATAATTTGCCATGTAGTGTGTCTGTGCCTGCAGTGTAGTGACTGGTGGAGTAATTAAATAGTGTCCATGTTATGACCGGCGCTACCCATCCACTGGGTGACAATAAAACACACTTATGACCTTGTTAATTTAAGACAATAGAATTAATGATGCGTGCGTGAGGTGTATGTGACAAGACGTAGGCGTACAACAGCGATGGATAAATATTCAAAAAGGAAAAATGAAAACTCCAAACAGGGCCCTGGACTAAATTCTAACCCAGATGAAGAGCGTAATATGGGCGGTGGAAAAGGCAACTTTTCTGAGAAAATAAATTACAACAGTGACTGCGAGAGCTCTCAAAGCTAGCTACTTAGTAGCTGAACTCGTAGCCAAATCAAAAAAGCCACACATTGTGGAAGACATTAATACTACCTGCAAAAGCTATTGTATATAAGATGCTTCGCCCTAACACAGTTAAAGAAGTAGCCAAAGTCCCTCTCTCAGATAAATAAATTCATATATTTAGAGACGAAATGTGTCATTTTGTAAAACTTTTGGTTAGTGGTGTGACTCTGGATTTTTGTAATGTATGAAACGTGCCTTGGCTCATAAAAGGTTGAAAAACACTGAGTTAACCAAGTGAATGTATTCCTGGTTCATTACACAAAGCAAGAGAAGGCAAACAACTACATCAGGACAATCCTATCCTCTTGCCATGCACTTATAAATTTAGCTGAGTCTAAAGATACAGAATGGATTACTTTGCTTTCAAAGAAGTTTCAAGAGCAAATACGTGAAGTATAATTTCAAAAATAAGCATGGCCAAGGAAGGCAATGTACTAACAAGACATGTAATTATATTTCAGGATCAATGAAATATAATAATAAGTATAATCATGTAATGATACTCACTGGTAATGACTTTTACAACCACAGGCATCTTCTGCTGGATGACATTCTTGTAAGGTAATCGAGCGTTACAGCAGTAATCATGAGCTGAGTCATTGTACAAGACGTTTGAGAAGTACAGGTCTCCATTCACTCCCATGGACACCCTGCGGTCCGGCCGCACAGGCTGCATGGTGGGGAAAGCCGTCTGAATGGGCCAGTTGAAAGGTCTTGCATAAGAGCCTGCATTACAACATCATTTTTAAATGAAGTCAGTTCACAGGAAGAAAACATTAATACACATTTGAATGGAACTTTTGAGAGACACTTACAGCTAGACATCCAGTAGGTTTCAGGTTTAGGTGGGCCAGGTGGAGGGTCGCATGACAGGACTAAAGGCAGGCCTTCGCTTACCACCACAGGCTCAAGAATCTCCCTCGGCCACACAGGAGCTCCTACACACAGATGCATACACAGTCCATGAATCCACTTAGAAAAATCAGGTTTTGTTGTTTGATGACACAGGCTAGAAAAACTCTTGTAAAGACCAAAACCAACCAGTCAAGTCTGAAAACGTGTATTACCTGTGTATATGTTGCCTGATACTCTTTATTTCTTGCTGACTAAGAGCTCTACTGTTGTTATCCCACCCAAAATTGGGTTTTAAATTCATCATTAAACCACATTATTGCTCTGGGGAATCATGTTACATCATTAGGATTGACATGAGCACAGTTTCAGTACTGTATTTTAAGTCAGGCACTTGGCCCTTAATCCTGTTGTTGTCTTTAAAAGAGAAGATCAGATCTGTGGCTAAAAATAGTCCCCAACAAAAACACCATTTACTCTTTTCCTGATTCTCTAAAATCTGCAGCCCTGAGCTATTCTGGCAAACTACAGTACTATGCCTTAAAGGTATAGTGTGTAGAAATGTGAATATTTAGTGACATCTTGTGGTCAGGTTCTAGATTGAAACGCTCCCTTGGACAAGAAGCTGCTGTAATGCATGATAAGTACCATCCTACATACTGAATACATACAGTGCAGTGACTGCAGTTTACATACATACTCTGCTGTCTCTGTACATCTGAGTCAGTGGTACATCAGTTTTGGAAACATTATACACATAAAACTGATCTTACTATATAGTTGTAGCATGATCTTGTTGGAGTATGCAGATCCATACTCATTGGAAGCAATGCACTGGAACTCTGCTTCATACTGTTCTGGATCGTTCCAGGCGTAAATGTCCAGCGTCCCTGAGCGCCTTCGCATCGACGCTTGAGGGTCACGTGCTATGTTGAAGTACTTCCCATTCCGCCTCCATGAGAAACTTTAAAAGAGACAGAAATCTGGATGAGGTGGTTTGCAGATTATGTCAGATTTTACTAAACTGCTCACCAGGCGTCATCAGCTCTCACATGGGATGGGGGTTTCCTTTGGCTTCACATTCAATGACCATGGTGTCTCTAGCGTCAACAATGTGCTCCTTCAGAGACTGCTTTATGATGGTCGGAGGCTGTCTGACTGCAGGCAAAGGAATAAATCAGCTTAGTATTTGAAAAACATACATGATGTGTCAATAATTTAATTACATCAGGGTTTTATTTTTTAGTGACTCACTTTCCAGAGGAATGTCCAAACTCCAAACACCCTGCCATAGAAGTAGCAGCAGCGCTGGTGTGAACAGTTTCCCCATCTTTACAGTGCATGGAATCCAGCAACACTTCCCTTTACCAACTCTTAAAATAAAAGGAAGAAAAACAGGAAACAGGAAAGGTCAGTTTGCTTAACATCTCAAAGCTTTGGCAAAAGAACACCAATCTCAATCAATCAATTAATCAATCAACCTTTATTTGTATAGTGCCAAATCACAACAAACGTTACCTCAAGACGCTTTTACAAACATAGGAGGTCTAGACCACTCTATGTCAAATTATGAACAGAGACCCAACTTCAAGACAGGGTAAGACTCAGTCTGACCCCACCTTAATCAATCATGAGCATTACACATCGCAGTATTTAGCTAGATACGAGGTGAGGAAAAACTTGCTTTTAACAGGCAGAAACCTCAGGCAGAAACCAGACTCATGTTAGACAGCCATCAAAGTAAAGTGGTGATACCACATGTAAGAGATATGATTATGTAAAAAAAAGTAATCAGTCACACATTCAATCACTCAGGATCCTTTTGTTACACCCAAAGGGAAAGAAAAGTATTCAAAAAATATAGAAAATTGTGTTCAATAAAATATTCAGCCATTTGATTTCTATATTGGATCAATTAAAGTACACTGTGAGGAATTTTCTTGTGTTGATTCTTGAGACCCTTATGATCGAAATCAGTTGTGGCTCTCGCCAAAACATGCATTTGTTGTGAAGGCAAATTAATGAAATACCGATCCTGTTTTTGATACTACTCTCAGACAACTTTTTGCAGGAGTTAGAGTGATGAGGTAATGTATTCATTTGTTGAGTTAAAAACATTGAGGGGTACTCTACCAATGGGAAATGTTCAGCATTGCAGGACCTGCCCCCAAAAGTTCCTGGACCTCCAGAAAGTACTGCCCCCAAAGCAGAGGCCTTTTCAAGAGGTAGGTGAATGACAATGACAACTTAATTAGATATAGACCCTGGTTCCTGCTATCGAAACATTCCTCAAAAGGTCCGTAGTTCCTTGAGAAAGGTGCTGCTGTGGAAAAGCACCTTCAGTTCTCACTGCAAACCTTTTCCAGTGGAGTTCTTAATGTAGCCACTTCCAGGTGAGACTTGGCTTTTCATGTGGAAAATGTGACCCATAATCAGGCAATGAAATTCAGTATAAAGAAATAACCATTCTTGTTGCTTATAACTTCATCTTACTACTGTATGTATGTCATGGAGAGGCAGCGGTGTAAGAGCAAGACTATTTTAAAATCAGTTAAAAACATATCACAGTGCTTTTATTTTACAAGAGTATATTTACTTTATAAACATCTTTGAGTTCTGATACTTTTATTAATCTATGTTAAAAGTTTAGAAGTTAAATTCAATTACAAATTCATGTTTTTTCTTTACCTAAGAGGCAATCTGCTGTTTGGCAGCCAGATGTGTACATAAAGCAAACATAAAACAATTGCAACAACAAAAAAAGAGATTGATGACAAGACTATTTCTTATGAGTAAATGATGGTGAGGGTGAAGAAGAATCATCAAATTAAAATGTATACAGACAGTGTATTTCTACCACTTACATCACCACCACTGACAACTCAGATTCTTTGACAGATGAGTTTATCATCATCAACATTTCTCAGCCTGCCATAAAAGTGAACTCCCTGAATGCCTGATAGGATTAGCATGGGGTTATGTTTGTGTACAGGAAATCATAAACTCAGAGTACTTCATCAGATGCCTATTTTTGAATCTTCATCACACTGTTGCTTTGAATAAGTAATAAACCACATGTGATGCAAGTATGATCAGAACAAAAGGTTGTCAGTACTCACGTCTCTCATGTCAAAGTCAAATCACGACTCTCTCCTCTCCATCTCTGCAGCTTTTTGCACTAATATTGCCTTTGACTTCTCTCCACAAAGTTATTCCCGTTCACGCAGTTTACCAAAATAATTCCTCAGACCTTCAAATATCAGGTCAAGAACCCTTGAGGACTTCATTCACTTCAGTAATAGAGTTTCTGTCTGTCACTGCCACTTACACTCTGCCCACCCATCTCATGAATAATGAATGAGCCCCATACACCACCCACTCATCACCCACTTCAGTACACTGTTCTGACTAGGCTCTCATAACTCTGAACAATCCATCTCCATCAAAAACATCCACAAGTCTGTCAAACAATACAAGACCAGAAGCTACAACAACAGTATCACAGGGGTTTGAATGTTTTTCAGCTGAGCCTTTTTTAAGACAGATTGGACTGGGCATTTTTGTCCCCCTTAAGCCCCAGAGCAGAATAATGTTTGCTTTCAGTGTCAACAAAATCAGATTGGTTTGGTCGAATGAAAGCATGAAACAATTTGCATTCCTGTTGGTTTTGATGACATCAAAATGTGGGCCTTATTGTTGACTGGAGAGAGCCAGGGAACAAAGTATGAAAGACCTGTTTGTTTCTCTTGTATGAATTTAACATGTGGCAGTTCTCAAGACTCATGAACCCTGACAGGGGCCCAGAGGATGGAGATATCCAACTTTCAAAATGTTTTCAATAATAGTTCACATTTTTTTCACCCTTTAACTTTGTGAAATTGTAGATTCAACATAGAAAACTACCTTGACAGACCTTCTGTATTTTAAAGCTCCTGTGCTGAACTTTCAGGTTGCAATGATTTCTGCGCCCCGTGGACAAAGCTGTACAATACATCTTTTTTCCAATGTTGTCTCTACACTGATGATTTTTGGCTTTCGTAGATCATAATGACACATCAGTATCAATATCAGTTTGTTTTATGACCAGCAAAAAACTCCTCACAGGAGCTTTAAATTTCCCACAATTTCCCATAATACCAATATATATTCACAATCACGTCCTGTGAGGGGGAAAGGTCATTACCATTCTGCTGAGATAAGCCTACAGAGTGAACGAGCATTTTTTTTTTCCTGGGACAAAGTGCCAAAAACACAGGAGAAGCTGTATTTGTGTAAAACAAAAGCCATCTTACAGAGTCCTGACCTGTGTGGGCATTCAGGCATCCACATGGGGCTGTGTATACAAAGCAGCACTGAATGAACAATAGCTTAGTGATGGAATAGGGAGGGTAAAATAAGGTGAAATAATTTTTCAAAACTGTAGTCTTTACAAATAAATGACTTTTCTTGTAAGATTTGACACCCTGCAGTCTGATTTAATTTTGTTTCATAGCTCCTATAACAGCGCTGGTGCTTTGCCTCTTCTGGCCTTGATCCCGTCCTAGACGCTCACAGCTGAAAAAACTTGACATGCCTCACATAGAGAACAAAAGCAGAGGGGCTATGTTCAGCTTCTTGGCTCCCTGAATGGGCTTTTTCCAGCCCATACATTGAACTGAAGCAGGCCTGGCAGAGAGCAGTGATCAGTGCCATGCACCAGATTGCACAGTGAAGAGGCAGAGAGACGGACAGAGGCAGCTCAGTGACGACAACAAGGTCTCTATGCTAACAGGGTCCCCTTTGGCACGTGTTGGCCAGGGCTTGGGTAAGAGCAGATGGCATGTGTGAGGGGAACGTTCGACAGCACAAGCTGCCTGTTCAGAATCAGAGCACCTTATCATTCACAGTATGACGTCACCGCATCAGGGCGAGCACAGGAGAAGGCTGGAGAGAACCTCCATAGCACTGACACATGAACTCATCAGCAGTGTGCATTAAAACGTCATGCAGAAAAATTCTAACTTCAAGGTGACATAAAAGTTTACTAAAACAAACAACATATTCAACAGCTGCAATTGAAACATATTCATCAGAGCTTCCTGTAACAAGACATTGCATTGCAAGCAGCTAGCCGCTAAATGCTAATGCTGCTATGTTAACATGTTTACAGTTACATTGCTATCATACTGCTGTTAAGCAGGTAGCTTTGTGCTCCCATTATCATTATCATTGCAAGACAAATGTTGTAATTAATTTGCAGAAGTGTGGTCATAAGCCAAACGTAACTTGGAATATATAGGTTTCATTTGAATAATTTGAATCACCCATTAATTCTACTTGCAGGAGATACAGTAATGATTGTACCAAATCAAATAGCAATTCAACAACTCTATTAAATCAAAACAACAAATGTTAACCTCTTAATGACGCAAAATTAAAGGTTAGGAGAAGCATTTCACTGCTTCATTTTAGCTTGGTGTTACTTTATCTTGTTGGGCAGTGACCTTGAGTGTTGAGAAAGGCGCTTTTAAATAAAATGTATTCTTCTTCTTCTTCTTCTTCTTCTTCTTCTTCTTCTTCTTCTTCTTCTTCTTCTTCTTATTATTATTATTATTATTATTATTATTATCATTATTATTATTATTATTATTATTATTATTATTATTATCATTATTATTATTATTATTATTATTAATTCAAAAGAGTTCAGACCTCTACGACCAAGAACATCAGCAAATATCTCATGACACTGTAAAATTCTCAGAAATAATTCAGCAAGCATTAAAGTAGTGGATCTATCAGCAGACCGAAATTGTCAGCGATACAGCAATGCTACTGGCATAGCTAATATAGGGCACCTGGTAGATGGTTCTGTAAATGTGCATTACCAAGGTAAACTTCGAGTCATTTTTCAACAAACATATTGTAAACATATTGCAGTTTTTATAGTCAGTATAGTGAGTCAAAAGTACATTGGCACATATAATATAATGTAAAGTCATCTCATTGGCAGGTGTGAGAGCTGAACGATGTTGAGTTCACTCTCATAAAAATCTGCTGATGCACTTTTAGACCCATCCCACTTCTCAACTCAGACAATGACATCATTCAAACCTTGACTTCCATTGACAAGTGTCCTGAACGACAGCTGGGAGAATTAAAACACTCCTTCACACATTTATACTCTCAACAGATCTCCAAAGTGTCCGAGTGGGATTTAATACGGCATACTTTATATGCAAAAGAAGTGCTGAAAATTACAAATAGTGACGATAATGGATCCTACCTGGAGTTTTTTCTCTGCTCCTTGGTCCTCTTGGTCTGAAAAGTCCTACTTTCTTTTCATCTTCTGTCACAGTAGATTCGTAACATCATGCTCACAGTCATCCTCTCCTTTACAGCAGCATCCTGTTGTGGTGTTAATAGTTACTTTTTCATCCTAAAGCAGATACCAGGCAAGATAACCAATGCCCATGCTGCCCACCAGGATGGTGGTCCCGAGCTTTGGTCACACGACCAACGAGGCCCGAGAGCCTGTTATAATAAATCCATTGTGAAATCCCCACACACATATAACGTCATCTTCATTGTGATGGGAGAATAATACAGATCTGATGTCATGAACTAGTTGTTGGATAAAGTTGAGGTGTCGTCCAGCTTCTATCTCACATTAACTAACACCAGCGTGTTAAAGAGATCAAATGATATCAGTATTTTTTCGTGTGAGCTGTTGATATTTGGTGTGTTAGATTGTGGGTGGGTTACTGACCTTGTATCTTCACTCTGGCTGGCACGAACACACACACGCTCTCTCACACAAAGCCTTTCTGTCTGGAACAAAGTCAGTCTATTGTGGACAGGGAAGGCACAGCTTCCAGACACATGGGGGGGATTTAACCCATCACATTCAAGTGATTGGATGATTTCTTCTTCATTGATAAAGACTTACATCACTTAACGGGAACAGGCTGATGTAACTGTTGATTTAGGAAGCTTAGGAAAGGAAAAAAAATGTGAATGAAAAGAAAGACTCATCATATATACCAGTTTATTTAAAACAAATAAAGTGACTAATAACTTACTAACACAGTTAGTTTCACATGTGCATGTTACATGAGACTTTTCTATAAATAAAATATATCAAAGTGCTTTCTTCATTAATGTGCGTATTCATTTTGTGCACCAGTATCAGGAAGTCATCAAACACCATGCTCAATATAATTGAGGCACCAAACACAGTAGGTAGTTGAGGATGATTTGATGTCAAGTTTTGAAGGTAAGAATTAGAGGGATTTAGATTATAGCTTGATGATGCAACAAGTGTTAATGAATAAAGAGATCACTTTTATTACAGTTCATCCTCAGAGGAGTGTGAATGTTGGCAACAAGTGTCAGGGGGAGTGATACGATAGTAGACAATATATTAAACTCCAAATTACAAATGTCATCCTAGTGATTGAGATTAGGGGCGGGGGTCAAGTAATATAAGTGGGTTCATCTTCTGTGGAGTATGAATGTAGATTTGGGGACAGTAAGACAACCATTTCCAACCAAGACAAGAGTGACCACAGAGTTCAGGGAGTCTGATGACGGTCCAAACAATTCCAAAAGCAATCAGCTATCGTCTGATAACAGTTTAGATCAGAAGAGGATTAGGGCTACTGAACTTTTTTTTGTAAGTTAGGCAAGTAACAAAAAATAAATAGAAGAATCGGAGTCAGAATTCTGAGAAAAAAAGTCAGAATTCAGCCTCTCGGATCAATGGGAAACATTTCAAGGCTTGCGGCGAAACTACTTATTAGCAATAAAGGACTTCTGCTATGACTTCCGTTCACTGCATTCGTTTACAGTTTGACGAGCAACTTGAGAAGCAAAAATGAAATTGGAACAAGACATCAGATTACTAGTTGAGCCTACTTGCAGACATTTGTTTGAAGATATTAAACTAAAGCTACATCACTAGTACATGGCGATTGATAAGTTCCAAGATTGTGTTACAGTAGATTGCGATCCCCCTCTTTTGTTCCCCTGGATGGTACCACAACTACAAATGCAAACCAGAACACTTCCAGTACCAAAATCCGGTCCTGCACTAATGGATTGAGTATTTTGTGCAGAATTGTTGTACTGTCAATGGCTTTCTTTCCTTTTCTCCATAGCTCGTACATTTATACACCTGTGTTTCAACCTTATAATAAACCAACTCAAACCCATCTCTGCTTCATCTCCCAGGCCCTCTCACTTATCCAGTCGTTAGTCCTGCTAACAGCTGACCGCTCTGCCCCTAACACTAAACACAGCCGGGCTAGTTTGGGCCGGTTTCTCTCCAGGTAGCTCTGGGTGTCCCTCTGCAGCTGGTCCAGAGCCCTCGGCCGGCTCTCATCCAGAGATACCAAAGCGCTCAACATTGGGTTAAAGCGAAAGTACACGTCTTGAGCCAGCAGGTCATCCAAAAGGGTGTGGACCCCTTCTGTGTCAGTGGCACTGCTGATCAGGTTGCTGATTTTGGCCCTCCAGCTTGTGGAGGTGGCAGGTCCTCTCTTAACATTGTCAAAGCGGCCAGTGCCGAGGGACAGCACACACTGGAAGGGCTGGTTGGGCCACAAAAGACGGCTCTCATGGACCGCCAAGGCACAGGGGTTGTTCAGGATGATTCCTCCATCCTACAAAAGTAGACATAAATAAATCTAAAAGGTTACCATTTTTAATAGTCTAAAAAATGTGTAAACTTAAAATATTTACTACTAATCTCTCTCAAATCTCTTGATTTAAATGCATTTTATACTATTGCTATGAGAATGTTCAGGGGATGGGGAAGGTCACGGACAAATGGGACAGTTTGATAGTTTTATCTCCACTTTTTCACATTCCTATATTAGGCTTTCTATAAAGTTGAATATAATGGTTTTTTTCAGCATGTCTTTTTTAAATATATACACACAGTATAAAAAGAGCGAGTATAGCCACAAAGAAATGTGTTGACTGCTGTATTGAGGCCTCAATTTCTGAATTGTTATCTTGCTATCTCTTCTTTTCTGGACTAATAAGTCACCATGTTTTGAAAACAGGAGGAAGACATGATACTGTGTCCATATTTTGGTTCAAAGGTCAACAAGTTTGCAAAAAAAAAAAAATAAACACAGGTAGCCACTACTTAAGCATACACTACTTTATCATCACTTCTACTGAACCATACTTTTACTATTGAGCGAGGCATCCTACATTTTATTTTTTTTGTTTTTATTTATTGTGGCTTTTTTCTTGTGTTATCTATTGTGTTTTTAATGTGGGGAGTAGAGAGTGGGGGGAGACATTCAGGAAATGTGCAACCCGTCGGGTATCGAACCGGCGACCCCTGCGACGTGGACTGTAGCCTCTGTATGTGGGGCGCTTAGACCGCTAGGCCACCAGCGCCCCTTACTATTTGTTTTTATTGATTGTGTTTTTTAAGCTTCTACAGCACTTTGGCCAACTGCGGTTGTTTTTTAAATGTGCTATATAAATAAAGTTGACTTTGACTTTTAAATATGACGTCTGGTAACATTAAAAATCTTAATTTGTAGCAAAAAAATGTTCACAGATGTAAGAAATCAACTGACAGCTGAAACTATTTAATCATCTAGTTCTAAACATACTTAGCTCTTGTTATTGCAGTCTCCCCCTACAGCCTTTAAAATCAAATGCAGGTAATAGCTGCAGTCTGTGGTTCCTACCTGGTGAATGTCACTTTGTAAGGTAAACTCCTGGAAGTATCCTGGTGCAGCAGATGATGCTCGCACTGCCTGCCACATCTCGCAGCCTGAGGCTCCTGCATAGCGACTCAGAGACCCTGGTTTGTGGTTGTAGTTGCGGAAGACAAAGGCCTTTGGACTCGTGCCCCAGTTTACAACCGCACTGACTGCAGAAACCTGTGCAGACATAAACAATCCTCTATGTAAAGTTTTACAAAAAATGTATTGAACGCAAACCTTACAAAGGCCAACAGAGGTATTGTTACCTTTGGACTCAACTCATCTCTGGCAGTTGTAATGAGTACTCTGTGCCCCAGCTTCTCTCTGAATACAATAAAAACAGAACGTTCTTTCAGATCAGGTTTCTAATGATTGTACTGCTCACTTATTCACATATTGAGTGTTTAATCTACCCTAAGCTTACTGTAGTATTGTCTCCCAGGTCTCTGTATTATAGTAAGAATGACTCCAACCCATCTTCACGGTGCCAACCAGCGGGTTCTGCCGAAAAACCTCAGACCCAAATCGACGGTACATATCAGCGCACTCCTCCAAGGAAAAGTGGGCCAGACCAAGCATGAAGGCCAGAACGGCACCTTTAGTGAACACACATGCAGAGACACACAACATTGTTGATTCAGAGAGCAGAAAAAGAGCACATCAGAGTTATTCAAAGTTGCATGGTGCTCTGTTGCTTCTCACCTGTGCTCACTCCACAAATGTAGTCAAACAGCTGGTGGATCTTTTTGCCTGTTTCTGCTTCCAGTATCTTTAACACCTGCAGGGGAACCACCCCTCTGGAAAAGACCAAGAAAAATACCAATGAAATGAAGAAGAAATATTAACAAAAATACAAACTGCCCGAACATCACCCTGGGTTTTACCTTGTACCACCACCATCAATGGAGAGCACTCTAATGCCTCGACCTTTCACCGGATCCAGATACCCGATCAGCGCCAAGGTTTCTCTTAAAGTGTTCTGAAGCTCCGGGTTGTCTCTGTAGGTTCTTCGCTTTCTCAACAACGTGACTGCACTTTTCTCCTAGGAAAAGAGACATTCTTAGGAACTCACTGAAGGTTAAATGAGTCAACAAAACCTTGTGCATGTGTTTGTTAATCCATGACAAACCTGCCACATAACAGCTTTGCATGATGGGTAACGGATGAGGTGTTCGTTGAGTGCGTCTACGCAGGCGGTCAGAGCCTCAGGAGATGAAGCCTGTGCCAGACTGCCGATCAACCGTCGAGTAATTTCCTCGGCCTGCCTCTGACTCAGGAAAAACTGAAAATATACAACCAGAAATTACTCACAAACATCTCCAAAACAGTACAGTCTTGTTAGATTTGAAGCTAATGCTACAAAGAACAAACTGTGTAGCTTTTTATGCTAACAACACTTTGTTCTCCCATTTTCAGTTTCTCATATTCTTTATCAGTGTGTTGTCACTAACTTCTAACTTTGACTCACCTTTTTGTTCAGTATTCTCTCTGGTGAAGTCATGGCAGGTTTGGGCTTAGCCTGAGCCATTGGGTTTAGATAAGCACCCAGCAGGTTAGGGATGGCACTTGTTGGGTGGCGAAGGCATTCCATAAAAGTTAGAGTCCCCAATCTCTCTGAGGTAGCAGATCTCTGGTTCATCTGTACTACGACATCTCTATCAATGTCCTCCTCCAATTCACCTTCACCCTTGAAATACTGGTTGATGTGACCGGACATTTGGAAGAAGTTCTCCCCAAAGGTTGTGGCGTTGCTGCTGCTGTGGAAAAGGCCTCCACTTACAGGTGCGGTAGGTTCTTCCTTCTTGGGTAGTGACGCTGTGCTTTTAGTTTGTGAGTTGGGTTGTGTTGGGCGGTGTTCTTTGTAAGGGCTATTTCTTTCCACTGGAAGCGGTTCTCTCTTATTTGGATCTTCAACCTTAGCACCAAAGTATTTATTGATATGTGTTGCAAATTGACGGTGGCCCGTATTACTCGGTTCCACTGCTGATTTATCTGCATCCAATTCTACTTGAGAGATTTCAGCTTCATTAGAGTTTATGATTCCAGTGTTTGATACTTTTCTCTTCTTTATCCTTCTGCTTGTCCCTTTGGTGGACGATATGGTGTTCAAAGTCTCTTGCGCTTTGACTTTTGCAAAACCCAGAGAGAAGGCTGAGTTGATGTGATTAGCGACATAGCTGTAGCTTTCACCAAATGTTGTCGCCAAAGAGCTGATGTGAAATAGTTGCAGTCCAGAATAGCTCTGTGCTGGAGGATTCGCTCCAGAGCCCTCATGTTCCTTCTTGCTTTTCAAGGTTTCTGTTGTCTCTTTGCCCTCTGTTTTTTTGCGCTCTCTGGTTGCCCAATAGCTTTGACTTCGTCTCTGTGACCTGCCAACATAACCTTGGGTTGTGTCCATGAGACTAACATTTCCAGCTAAAGGTACAACTTCCTTGCTCTTAAAATAATAGTTAATGTGGCTGGACAATCGATTAAATGACTGACCAAGGCGTCCTCCCAGTGAACTCAGATTATAGCTGTTTTCAGACTCCTCAAAAATTCCAATTGGAGCCTCAGCTTTGAATGTATTCCTATTGGAGGACGAGTAAAAACGCACAATTTGGAGATGTTTCACTCCCTTCGTATTATCCCTGACAAAAAGGTAAGATGTAGAGCCTATATCACTGTGAGTAAAACCATTTGAAGTTCCTTTTCTTGTAAACCTGAAAGGATGAGGAGTTGAAACCTGTGAATATCTGTGCAGGTCTAAGCAGAGCGGTGCTTTTGCCAGCCGAGGGTACTTTCTGAGAAGGATCATTAGGTACCTAATTTTGCAGTATGATCTCAAAGTCTTGTTCACAGAACTCGCACAGGAGTTGGTGCTGAGGTAGCGACCCATGTTTGACCTGATGTCGAGAGCAGTAATCAATCAAAATACAAACATCACTCTTTTAGTTGCACTGATTTAGACTGTAGCAGCATCTTAAACCGGGATCTAGGAAGACACAAAAAACAATACATTAGAACAGAACAAAGGGGCTACATCCATGCTAGCCAACAGGTGATGTGTTTTGGCACAGTAGTGCTGCTGGCTAATTGCTAACACCATGCTTAAATGCTCAAAGCAGTGAAAGTATTACCATGAATGAAATTTAGCATGTTTACAATTAACATCTGTTTATTATCACTTAGCAATGTATAGCAGAGGCTAAAAGAAATGTTGTTTGTGTATGTTAATGCTAACCAGTTACTAAAATAATTGAAAATTTGACCTGGTATCAGTTAAAAAGGTTGGGTATCAAATGTTTACGCATGAGGAGCATTAATACTTATGGGCAAAGTCACCCATAGATTTAAAAAAGCAACATCCAACACTGTCAACCTTCTGGTGGCACTTGAGGAGAGGTCAGAAACCATTACGGTCAGTGTGGGATACATCATTTAGGAAAAACACAAATGTCTGTCTGAATGTTATTCCAACCAGTCAAGTAGATGCAGTGTTATTTTATTCTATAACTGAAAAGGTTAACCCGTAAAATATGAAGTCATTAGCCATAATCTTAGAGTGGCGTAGAATACATAGAATTTCCTAATTATCCATGCAAAAGTTGCAATGATGTTGCAGATCAATTTGAATTTGTCAACTGTCACCCGAGTCTATCATCTGAGGACAGTGACTGTCTCAAAGAAACTGCATGACCACCCATCCAATAGCTGTTGCGTTATGCCAGTCTGGAGCAAACTGGTGGACCAACTTTGTCTCCTCCAGAGAGGCAAGCATGGCTAAAACATACAACATAAATCTGTTTTGGTACAATACACTAACTTGTACACAAAATAATGTCTCACCTTGCAAAGCCATAAGGACACAAAGTGAAAGGTAAACGTGTACAAGAATCAGGTCCGTTTGGTTATTAATATCTGTGCTGCATGTCTGTTCAGAACAGATGCATATTGTCACCTCTGTACACAGGTAACTAACAATAGAGAGTCCAAGCTGAGCTGATTGAGTACAGACATTATGTTCAGCAACGCCTTTCATTAATAAGTTTGATGTTGTGTCTTCATGCATAATGTGAAACCACAGAGTTAATGCACCAGTGCTAATAGCTGTATGTTCTGTGAACTGACAGGTATGTCTGCAATGTATTCTGGATATTTGAGAGTACTGTCAGCTTTGACCTTAGTTGCTCTCATATCCTGTACTGTGCGACTAAGTAAAATATAGAACCCTCATGAACACTTCAGAGATAGAAAGCAACAAACCTGTGTATGCAATAGTCAAACATCTACCAGAGCTGTTTCCTACTTAAGTGGGGGAAGGTCATGAACTAAAGAAGCTTAGAGCTACTCTAACCTTGACACACAATGTCTAATGAAAACACTCACTGAAGATTTACCTGGAACAAATCACCTACTTCTTCTGCCTTCACAATTCTTCTTCAGTGAAATGTCTGTTCCTCAAAACCCGAACCCTTCTTTTGACAACTGTCAGAAGTACTATTTCTGTTGTGTTTTGATTCTTAACTCAGACCCTTCTTTCCTGTTGTGCTTTAATCTCATTGGTTGAGCTGGGCTGGGAGGTGGTCAGGCATGACCAATGCTTTGTAAGACCACACAGCCTTTAAGTCATGTGCTGCCACTGCAGAGTGCCAGACTGGAAGCACATGTCTGAAATTGGAGGAGGGGGGTGATAACTTAAGGGTCTGAGTGAGCTGAAGTTAGCTGCTTCTCACGTCATAGTGCAAGACAAACATGCACACACACACCTCCCCTCAAACCAGATGGAGTCGTCTAACTGGTCACCAGCTTTGTAATTCTTGGAAGCTGTGCACAGTTTCCACAAGGTACAAGTGATCAAAACAAACACACGTATACAGTGATACATGAGCATCTGTACATAACATAATGTGCTCATGCTCTGGATTATAATCTACAACTTCAAGTAGAAATACTTGGTAAATATGTGGCACAGAGGAAATACTGGCTGGGTTTATATTGTTTGGGTTAAACAATTTTACCGGGAAGGTAACAAAACAAATAACTTTTTTGTCTGTTCTGGCATTTTATAAAATGGGTATTGTTGTTTGTCTTTTTTATAAAGCTATCATCATTACAAAATACATTATTGCACACATAAATTTACTTCAATACAAGGAATTGTGTACATTTAAATGGCTTCTTATCTAGCAGGAATATAGCTGTGGAAGTTAATTATCCAATGGGGGAGCTACAGCGTACAGCCTCACCTGGTGGGGGTGAGCTCTGGCCCAAACAGACTCCTCACCTTCCCTGTCTTCCTTCTAACATCTCTCTTCAGCCTCATCTCATTGTTCTTTCTTCTTACCTTCTCTCTTCCCTTCAATGAAAATGGGGGAGGGAGGGCGTACTGCCTAATCCTACTCTGGTGAGTGAGTCCTGGTCCAAACAGACTGCTTAGGGTGGGACTAACTAAATGGAAGTGCCCAATCGATAACCCTGGTGATGTACTGGCTCTCACCACCCATTTATCCCCAGCTGTGTCCATGCTTGGGTGTTAGAGGATGCCAGAGGCCATGTGGTTGGTTGTGTGATTTATCAGTAGAACATAAATATATGGATGAGGGCACAATAGGATAGGCTTCTTAACAGAGCACTTACACAATACCTTGTGTTTAATTGAAGGTCAGATGACTGCAATATATTTGTCTACACCCAGTAATTACTCCTTTTCCTTTTCACAAAACCTGTTACTCTCATGTGTTAACACTTTGTGGTAATTGTATTCTTACTCTGCACAAAATAAGTCCCCTGACAGTTTTCAGGCTGAAATCTGAAGTACACCTTTGTCGTTTTGATTGAGGAAAGGAGAAGCAGGATGTTATTTAAAGTATGTGGATTCAACTAAAATGTCTCTGCCTTGAATCACAGAGCATGTTTTGTAAATATCACTGTCCTTATGCCCTAAAGTAAGACCTACAGCAAGCACAAGGTGTTCTGTATTGTTAGTGAAACATGTCCACAGCTTCAGGGCTCTGTGTCAGATTAAAAATCATCAAGGGTCTGGATCTGTCTGTTCAAAAAATGACCCAATAAGAGTAACTGAAATAGAAAATATTGTAAAATTCAGGTCTTCAGTTCCCTTTAGTGTCAAAATAGTGTTTTCACACAGTTCCTTTGGAAGATATATGTAACAGACTCATGATTTATCCTCTGTTAGCCTCTCAAAGAAAGAGATGACATGTCATCTGATCATTTTCTCTTCAGATTTAAAGGCCGCCCCCAAAAAAAGATACTCCCAAGGAGCAATTTCACCTTCACAGCTGATATTATTTCAGCCTTAGAATGACATCTAGTGGCAGCTCCCTGACAGTTTTATTCTCAATCGGCTTTTGAATGAGCTTCAATCTGAGACAGTGTGAGACAGGGAATGGACTTTATTCCTTAAGTGATCTATTCTGTACCAACCATTTGTCAAATGATTGAAGTAAAGCTATACTCTTAGACCTTTGCTGTTAAGTGGTTTTCTTATGGATAGGTTTTATACAAGGGCTATCAGTTAACATGTTAAAAACAAGTCACAGCAAATTCCTTTTCACGTCACTTTTTTTTTAGACACACGATTATTGCACTATTTTTCTGAGTGTGACCCTCTCTTGTGTGTGTGTTTGTGTGTGTGTGTGTGTGTGTGTGTGTGTGTGTGTGTTCTCATTGCTTTTTCCCCTAATTATGGTGATTTTCATTAATTTGTTTTTCTTATTGCTTTTGGTCTTCCCTGCCTTTTCCTTCTACTGTCCCTTCCTCCTCCCTCTTCCACTACTCCTGCCTCAACCTTATACTTTCCCTACACTGGTCTTAAACCCAGAACCATCAGACTGAAAGGTAGCAGCTCTGTCCACTACCCCACAGAGCTGCTTGGCAGTGCATGCTTTTTTGGGGGGACTTTTCATTCCACCATTTTGCTGTGGTAGTTTAAAAGCATAGTACAACCACACTGTGAGGAAAGTGTTTCATTTCCAGCTTCCATTGGAAGCCCAAAAAAAGAAATTTTAGCTTATGAACGAAAAAACATGAGAAAAGAGAAAGTTTTGCTTCTGAAGGGAACAAAGAAAATGAAATGTGTTTTTTTTTTTAATGTTGTTATGTAGTGTTTCCTGAAATGTTGTGTTTTGCTCTTCAGGGCCACTGTACTAAATGCAATGCCTTCGTCTGTCTTCATGTTATCAATTCTCATCAACTGCTGCTGTGGGAAAGTCATCCTCCTCCTCCTCCACTCAGTGCAGCCCTGGCTTTGCACCCAAACTTTGTAGCAACTCCGAAAAATCAAAAAGAATAATCCAATATAGAAATGTGTGTTAAAAAAAAGGCAGGATAGAGGTGAAGTAAGGTTACATTAGGATATGTTCATGGTCTGGTCGGAAAAATGACAACAAAGTGAAGTTAAATAAAACACCATCCCGATGTGTTCTATGTCACGTCAATAAAATGAAAACTCACATTCGGAGAGAAAGGTGAACAACAGATTTTTGAAGGAGATATTTGTAAAAAGTAGATATTGCATTTGCAATAACAAGCTGTTAAACTTTTCTAATGAACTTCAAAAACATCATCAAAACAACTGATGCCAAGATTTTCAAAGAAAATATTCAAATTCAAATAAAAAAAAAAACAAGCATAATGTACTCATAATGTACTGCCAACAAAGACTCTCTGCCATCCGAAAACTCAAAGCACTTTCTGTCGCCCCCCACCTTCTACTGTTACTGTACCAAAGCATCATCCAACCCATTCTCCTCTACTGTTTCCCCTGCTGCTACAACATGCTAACTGTCTCCAACAAAAACGAACTCATACGCACCACAAACACTGCCACCAAAATCATCCGCCTCCCCACACCCAACCTGTCTGACCTCAACAACAGAGCCATCATACGCAGAGCACGAACTATAACACTGGACCCCCAACACCCCCTCTACTCAGTCTTCACACTACTCCCCTCTGGTCGCAGATACAGATCCCCATACTGTAGGCGAGCCCGGTTTGGCAGAAGCTTCGTCCCATCGGCCATTGCACTGCTAAATAGAATGCCACTGTAATGTGTGCGGTGTGTTTTATATGTGTCCAGTGTGTTCATATGTGTCCGGTGTGTATATATGTGGGATGAGGTGCACCATTGCTGTGAGGCTGGGTGGATGTTTATTGTTTATTGTGTTCATACATGTATTCCTGTACAGACGGTGGCAACAAATCTCCTAATTAAGGACAAATAAAGATCTATCTATCTATCTATCTATCTATCTATCAATCTATCTATCTATATTTGTCACCTACAGTGCTGAGAGGAGCATTAAAAACTTGAAAAATATCCCTGCCGGGTACATTTAGATGAGAATTTTTTTGTAAAGTGCAATTCATTTGTAAATAATCCTGAGTTAACCATGTGAGCAATTGCTATTTTAAAAATATATTTTTTCACAGCCGTATTTTATTCTTTTATATTTGAGTAGATAGTTTCTTACGTCCACAATGTCATCTTGTCAGTGTTGTTGAAAGAACATCTAAACTAAATCATACAAAGCCCAGTGGTCTTTATGAATACAAGAATAAGTCATAGCACCCATTAAAAATAAAAAAAATATCTGAATTTAAAGAAATAAGCTGTAAAATACCTTTTGCTTTTTACGTCTTTTATTTGGAAGGTCATTTGACAGCCATTCTTGAGCATGAATGTTTAGTATTTTGGGCCATTTACGGTGAAGTGCAGAAAAAAGATTGAGATTTTCTTCTGGTACTTCAAGTCAGTTCATTCATGTCTTTTTTGGATAGTCTGGATAGTCTTAAAAGGAAAGGGGTTCTGCATTAAAATGATGCCTCAAAGAATACACATTCAAGCAGACACTTAATTCTGCCCTTCTGCTGGAAACAGTCCAGGAACTTTTCCAGTTTATAACAAACTGGTATTTTAACAGGACAAACCATTATGTTGTTCTTCTTCATAGTTGAGTAACGTATTAAACGTACTGTTTTTCTGCAATAAAGAGTCAGTTTGCTTTCTTTTCACAGCGTCCTGTGGTGCACTCGTCCCCTCGTCCGGTCCACTTTAAACGATTTTTGGCAAAGATTGCGTAGGATTTGTCCATAAACGGTCTCACAGGAGGCCACATCATGAGGCGGCCCAACCAGCCGAGTCCCACTGCGCCGTACATGACTGCAAAGGCTGGGATTCCACGGTGCACCTGACAAAACACACACACACAGTTCACTGACCGTTCATAACAATACTTGTAGGCTAACGTGCAGTCTTTAAAAATGTAATTTTGACCAACAATACATATATATATATATATATATATTATATATATTTTTTATTTAAAGTTATATTGTTGGTGCTTTTTGCCTTTATTTTATAGGACAGCTGGAGAGAGAAAGGAAGCGTGGGGAGTGGAGAACGGAGAAGACATGCAGGAAATGGTCACGGCTGGGAATCGAACCGGTGACCCCTGCGACGAGGACTGTAGCCTCTGTATGTGGGGCGCTTAGACCGCTAGGCAACCAGTGGCCCAGACCAACAATACTTTACAGTCCTGGTTACATTTATGTCATGAAACTTTACCTCCTGCTTCTCGTCAATCACATGCATCTCGTCCATGGCCATCTCATAGCTGACACCCTTGTGTTTCTCTCCATCATATCCTGGCAGGGAGATGTCGATAAAATCAACTTCTCCTGGCTTGCTTCTCTGCAAAAACTGGAGGAACCTGATCTCGGTCACACAAATGGGACACAGCCCATCATACAGCACCTGAAACAGAGCACACAACCACTCATGCATCTAACTACACAAGAGCATAATGACTGATGACAGAAGTTAAGATGTGATAATAAACAATGTTGAGACTAGTATGAACAACCATTGTAGAAAATAATGTTATCATAGCGTTCTCAGCTTCAGTTCCGCAGAAAGGAGTGCCAGGGGTACCAGGAAATGAGAAAATCAAGGAAATGCCAAAATGAATGATAAATAATGTAAGTAAATGAAAATTCAAACCCTTTATAATCCTATAATTTTAACAATGATTTTTGACTGTTTGTGAAGTGCTGATTGTGGTTACCAATTTCCATCAAGATACAAAGATGAAAGATAAAAAGGCATGCTTGACTTATAAAAAAGCATATTAAGTCAAATTCAAATACGAGTACTTGGATCTAAATGAGACCTAAGTGAAAACTGAAATAGTGAGTCATAATTATGCTTATAGTCACACTTTTGACCCACTAACACTTCTTAATACCTCATATTTGTTCTGCCTTGAGTCATATTTATGAGCAGCCTCAGGCATTTTTGCTGATCATTATCATTACAGCTTAAAATAACTTCATTATGCAAAGCTTGACTGATTGGTCTAATGTAATCGCCCACTTGGGGCAGATATGACAAACGGCTTGCTGTCACTTTTAATATCTATGGCGTCGTTTGGGATATGTAAAAGCTTCTACAGGATTTTGACCATATTTAATTTCATTGTTCCTGCTCAGCTGAAGTCTGGTGATCACGACTCAGAGGTTTTAAAAAGGTGAATGCTTTTGATATAAATTTGATATTTTCTTTAATGTTAAACTGGGGGAACTTGTTTAACCACTGGTGTCAATGTAAAGTATGCCACCTGGTAAACACCTACCTTGGGAGCTGTCTGAGAAAGAAGGCACAAGGAGAAGTAATATACAGAATTGGGACTTGTCAACTGGTCAGGACCATTGGCATCTAAATTAATTGTATGCTGAACATTATGTACTACTCTGTTCGCAAAACTAACAACAGAGTGATGGCTCTTCGTAGTGCAAAGTCTTTGATTGAACATTTGAACACAGACTGTACGAGCATATTTAGATACTACTACATTGTATACTTACTATAATAACATGCAGGAAAGCTTACCTTGACACCTGCAGACTCGGAGCTGTAGGTCCGATGCTGATGTCTACAGATGGCAGGTGTCACCCTTAATGCCCTTGAGTTTACACAAGTGGACAATCTGGCCAAACCTGAGACAACACATGGTCGTGCGTTGGAGAACATCAGCAAATACCTTCAACTCACTACAGAAAAACGTGTTATTCAAGAGCCAACTTGTAAGACAGCTTTAAAGCAAAGTGAGGTCTTCACTCCTCAGTGCCTGATGTTGGTGTCCCAGCTTACATAGCCAGCCAACACCTCGTGTTACGCAAGCAGTTTAGTAACAGATGCAGATCGTACACTGATAGCGTTCAAAGTAAATAATAGACTGACTTATTTACGTTTTACTTTACATTTATCTGGGTTAAAACGTTCGTATATTTTACAAGAGAGAGTTAAACCCATGCAAACGGTGGAGCGACAATTTCATAACATCGGCTGTCCGGGGGATGTGACGGAAGGGGGCGTGGTTCTCTCAGCTGAAAAGAGAGGTCTCACTCTGTTGTTTTTTACTTCATAAAATAAGATAAGATAAGATATTACTTTATTGATCCCCCGGGGGGGAAATTCAGTTGTTACAGCAACCCAGACATAAGTACAGTCAAGAAGAAGTTACAATAAGTAAAATTAAGTGAAATAAAATGAAATAAAATAAAATAAAATAAAATAAAATAAAAATAGATATATAAAGATGAAAATACAATCTAGATATATACAATGTTAAAAATGGAATTTAGATTAAATAGCAGTAATTAAAGGCAGTATTAAAAATGTTTCAGTAGTGACAGGTTGACATGGTGTGATTATGGTTGGTAATGACACATGAAGCACTGTAATAAATAAATATGGGTATATAATATGCCAGTGAATTGCAGTAAATAATTAGAATGTAATATAACATAATATAATATAGCAAAGATAATTATATAATATAATGTAATATGCATTATAATGTCATCGGCAGTCAGTGAGTCAGTACGAGAAGAGATGATGGAGTGTGACAGACAATGCAGGAATGGTATGGACCAAATGCAGGCCATGCTAAAGTCCCCTCTTATTTTTTTTAGGAGAACGTGCTCCACACTTAAAAAACCACAAACAAGAAGAATTTTTTAAAGTAAGTGTTCAAAACATGCTTCTGTCTTCCCGGCCACCGTAGTGTCAGGTAAAGGTAAGCAGGTGGAGGAGGCTTGGTTTAGACCCTGCAGGTGCCTGACTTACGTGCAAACAATTTCCCTTTTTTTTTTAAAAAAAAACGCTTTTTGTGGCGTTTTTAGTTACTATTGCGCCTATTGCGTTTGGCCTCCTCATCACAGCCGCAGGTGGGCAGTACTGGAATTTTTAGCTAAATCACTAGAAAAACGTAAGGGGTTCTTTGAGATGATGTTGGAGATTAAGAGGATGAGAGGAAATCTACTTACCAGAAAAAAGGCAAGTGGAGGATGGTGGTGGAGGATAAAGCAGTGCCCAAAATTGAGGATAAAAAGGAGGATAACGAAGAGGAGTGGCTCAAAAACCATCAGTAAAAACAGTAAGCTGCAAAAGTTCTTCTTGTGTGCTTGTTGCTTTGGGCAAGCATTGGCTCAGGAGTTGTATATTGATTTTTCCATTTGGACATTAGATGAATGTTTCATTTTGAACTGTTTCCCATACTCTTGTTTTTGCTCACAGTTTGAGTATAAGTTGTAAATCCACAGAGGTTTTTTGACATGATTATAATTTTCAAAAGTGATTTTCATGGTTCGATCAATTTATTTAAGTATTTGTACTCCCATTCAGCTAGACTTGTGTTTTACACAAAGAAATAAGCATTCCAATTCTACATGGGTCCCTTAACTACAACTTTGCAAAAAATATCAGCACCCTCCTATTAACATGCTTACATTCACAACACACATCCCATAGCTCATTAAAGAATAATTCCTTTGAGCTGCTGCTGAAGCAATCCATTTGAATACATTCCTTAGATTGTTTCATAACAGATGGATTATAGTACTACAGCTTGTCCTCATTTGACTCGAACAGGGTACTTTGTTGATATGACCTAAAGGACATTTGCTGTGGTGACTATAAGTAAATTTAAACTCAATGGGTATCCAGTATTTTCATTGATTGCATAGTTGTCTCTGAAGCCACCATGCAGTCAGCCTGAATGCATTACAGATGCATCATCTTACATCCACAAAGTACGTCATATCAGCTCAGCTGATCTTGGAGAAACCCTGCAACACCAACTGCTTGTTATATTGCCATTGTGTGGGCCTTGATTTTACCTTGGTTTCTATTGTATTCTCTCTCGTGTATGAGCTGCTTTTATATTTGCTGTTTATTGATATTCCATCTTTATTTGTCCTTTGGGTTCTTTGCCATTGTTGTAAACCAGATTTGTTGCAATATTTAATTCTCCAAAAGAGGAGAGGTGCAATATCTACAAAGGTGCAATGTAAGTTTGTCATTGACATAAGGGAATGTATACTGGTGTGACAGTGTGGACTGGCAGATTTTTTTCTATCTTCATTTGTTCTTTGTCTGTTGTGAAATAGTGCTTTACTATTACCATACCATTTTGTGTACTAGTCCGATGGATGTATGAACTGTGATTGCAGCCTGGGATGGTACTGTAGTCCAAGGCACATTTCCCCCAGGGGGCATTAAAGTTTATCCTTATCTAGAGATGGGTATCGAATTAGGTTCTTGTACCACCGAGTATAAATCACGTACAATAAAACGCATCCTTGTGACTGTGAGGGAGTGGAAGAGTAGGCGATTTTCCATACTGTCGCCGTGTAATAAAGTTCGCGACTGATCGGGTGGACGTCTTTGCTCTTTGCTCTCTGCATCTGCGCGGGAGCGCGCCAAACGGAGCCTGCAGCTGACGGGCGCGCGCACTCACCGCGAGGCAGAGCTCTGCATGAGGATTATGTTGAGACGCACTCTCTCGCTCCGACTACCTGCCCTGTTTATAACCGTTCCTGTGTGCGTGAATGCCCAACAAGTAAGTTGTGTGTCCTGTTATTATAAAGAGACGGAGAACTGACTTTTTCACGTCCGCAGGCATTCACGTGTGTTACTTGATAAACTCCCGAAAGAGAAATTAAAGCCACGAGCAAGCTAATATATGTAATCACCTATATAATTCTGTTTCTGTTCATTTCATGTTGAATACATTTATATATAGGCCTACAAACAGTTGGATGTTATTTTGATATATTTGTTAAAGTTTATATATTGAGAAATAAATACGTTAACTTTAAAAAAAAATTGAGATTTTGTTGTAAACAAATTAACATTTACAATTGATTTTATAAAGTTGGTATCGAAAAAAGTATCGTTAAGGAACCGGTATCGAAATAACCGGTATGAAACAACCCAACCCTATCCTTATCCTTATCCTTATAAGATCAGAGTGGACTTGGGGTGAGCCTTAATGTGCCTGCACAAAATCATCAAACTAGTAACATGGCCATCTATGCTATTTATAGACAAAAGTATCTCCCCACTGATGTATGCGTATATATATCCATGAGTATCTGTCAGTGTCTCAATCCAATCCAAAATAATACTGGGATAAACTTAGCCGGGGAGTGTTTGCAACCTTGAGTGGCCTAAATGAGAGCTTCCATCTGGATTCGAGGTTTCAGAATCAGGTTAATTATGAAAAACAGAGCAGATTTTTATTTCTTTGTAAACATACTTTTCATATTATTGAGATACCTATCTCATTAATTCATTTTTTTCTCAGGTGAATTAGATGCAGGTCCTTATATATCGGTGTGCTTATAATTTAGATACATATCGTGTTTGCAGACAGCACTATGTAGTATTAATAGAAGTAAAAACAATACATGCTATTTACGTAGCGCCTTTCAAAACACAGTTACACAGTTAGTAAGTGGTTTACACCATATACAAATAGACAGGGCAGATTAAAATAACATTAAAATGCATAAAAAAAACATTAGGTGTAGGACGTTAGCTGTTAAAAAAGCAAGATACAATACCGGCTGGGCTGGAAATGAAAAGGAACTTAAAAAAAATTGAGCCAATAAAACAATAAAAAACAGTATTCACAATAAAACAAAGTAGAAATAGAAATAAGAACAAGATTTAAAACAACCAGTCAGCAGATTTACTTTCAAAAGAAGGTTTTAAGGAGTGATTTATAAGCAGAATATATTACCTTTAGCTCAGTTATTCCTATTCCGGGGTACTTCATTGTGTCAGTGTTTTTTTTGACACAGTATTGGTGTTATTTTTTTGTAATCCTGTTGGATTGTTTATCCAGACTGGATATTTGTATACAGTCCAGAAACAACAAGCTTAAGTGTTCCCTTGAAACTGTCCCAGGTGTAAAGTTTAGTCGTACAATATGCAGCATCAGGGTTCCCACGCGTCCTGGAAAACCTGGAAAACCTGGAAATCAGTTGACCAGTTTTCCAGTACTGGAAAACACCTGGAAAATGGGAGAAAAAGTAAAATGTCCAGGAAAATCACATATAGTCCTGGAAAATGATTCCAACATGGCTGCGTTTGACCTGACCCTATTAACAAAACACATCCCCATTCATTGAAAGTTGAGTGCACGCTGTGCTGGAAAAGACAGCGACACTGCGCAACTTTTTTCACATCTTTTCTCCTTCACTTCATAATCATGCATTTACAGAAAACGGGGGTATATTGTTTATGTTTTATGGTACATTTGGCTCAATTACCGTACTCTAGCTCAGTTGTTCTCAAAGTGGGGTCCTGGGACCCCTGGGGGTCTGCGAACCATAGCGTGGGGGTCCGTGAAATAATTTGAATACATTTCTAATAAATTATAAAATTGTGCTGTGTCATTACAAAACAGCATATACACCATTGTTATGATACCATTTGGTGGCTCGAAGGGATATGTGAGTCTTGTTACTGTTAATTTTCTGAAAGCGTTTAAGATCAATTACTTGAAAAGTATAAATGCTGTCATGTTGAGTCCACAAGGAATGAAATGACCCTCTGTTTTAAAGTATACAAGTGGTATTTACCTGATTCAAATTGAAGTGTTATCTGTTTATCACTATGGTACAGGTCTGAAGGATTTACATTGATACATTTTACAATACAAATAGTTCCAAGGGCAACTAAGAGTGCAAAAGGTAGTAAGCATGTGCTTTAGTGATGGGAAGTTAAACTCTTTACAGAGAGCCGGCTCTTTCGACTCTCAAACGGCTTTTAATTTAGGATCTTTTGTAGCCGTATATTTTTTACCTTAATTTTCAAAAAAATAATAGTTTGTGTTGAAAACCCTTTACGTACGGTGTTTTATGAGAAGCCTTATAATGCCCAATTGTGTGCATTTCTTCTGTTACAAAATCATTCTCACCCTGATCCTAGGGTTATGATTAGGGTTAGGGTTAGGATTGTGGTTAGGGTTAGGGTTAGGATTAGGGTTAGGGTTAGGATTGTGGTTAGGGTTAGGATTAGGGTTAGGGTTAGGATTAGGGTTAGGGTTAGGGTTAGGATTAGGGTTATGATTAGGGTTAGGGTTAGGATTAGGGTTAGGATTAGGGTTAGGTTTAGGGTTAGGATTAGGGTTAGGGTTAGGGTTAGGGTTATGATTAGGGTTAGGGTTAGGATTAGGGTTAGGGTTAGGGTTGTGGTTAGGGTTAGGGTTATGATTAGGGTTAGGGTTAGGGTTATGATTAGGGTTAGGGTTAGGATTAGGGTTAGGGTTAGGATAAGGGTTAGGGTTAGGGTTAAGATTAGCGTTAGGGTTAGGATTAGGGTTAGGGTTAGGATTAGGGCTAGGATTAGGGTTAGGATTAGGGCTAGGATTAGGGTTAGGGTTATGGTTAGGGTTAGGGTTATGATTAGGGTTAGGGTTGTGGTTAGGGTTAGGGTTATGATTAGGGTTAGGGTTAGGGTTATGATTAGGGTTAGGGTTAGGATAAGGGTTAGGGTTAGGGTTAAGATTAGCGTTAGGGTTAGGATTAGGGCTAGGATTAGGGTTAGGGTTATGATTAGGGTTAGGATTAGGATTAGGGTTAGGATTAGGGTTAGGGTTGGGGTTATGATTAGGGTTAGGGTTATGATTAGGGTTAAGGTTAGGATTAGGGTTAGGGTTAGGGTTATGATTAGGGTTAGGGTTAGGGTTAGGATAAGGGTTAGGGTTAGGGTTAAGATTAGCGTTAGGGTTAGGATTAGGGTTAGGGTTAGGATTAGGGCTAGGATTAGGGTTAGGGTTATGATTAGGGTTAGGATTAGGATTAGGATTAGGGTTAGGGTTGGGGTTATGATTAGGGTTAGGGTTATGATTAGGGTTAGGGTTAGGATTAGGGTTAGGGTTAGGATTAGGGTTAGGATTGTGATTAGGGTTAGGGTTATGATTAGGGTTAGGATTATGATTAGGGGTGGATTAGGGTTAGGATTAGGGTTATGATTATGATTAGGGTTAGGGTTAGGGTTTTGATTAGGGTTAGGGTTATGATTAGGGTTAGGATTAGGGTTAGTGTTAGGGTTAGGGTTAGGATTGTGATAAGGGTTAGGGTTTTGATTAGGGTTAGGATTAGGGTTAGGGTTAGGGTTAGGATTAGGATTAGGGTTAGGGTTAGGATTAGGGTTAGGGTTAGGGTTAGGATTAGGGTTAGGGTTAGGGTTAGGGTTAGGATTAGGGTTAGGGTTAGGATTAGGGTTATGATTAGGGTTAGGGTTAGGATTAGGGTTAGGGTTAGGGTTAGGGTTTAGGGTTAGGGTAAGGGTTAGGGTTAAGGTTAGGGTTAGGATTAGGATTAGGGTTAGGGTTAGGGTTAGGATTAGGGTTAGGGTTAGGGTTAGGGTTAGGGTTAAGATTAGGGTTAGGATTAGGGTTAGGGTTAGGATTAGGGTTAGGTTTAGGGTTAGGGTTAAGATTAGGGTTAGGATTAGGGTTAGGGTTAGGATTAGGGTTAGGATTAGGATTAGGGTTAGGATTAGGGTTAGGGTTAGGATTAGGGTTAGGGTTAGGATTAGGATTAGGGTTAGGATTAGGGTTAGGGTTAGGATTAGGGTTAGGATTAGGGTTAGGGTTAGGGTTAGGGTTAGGATTAGGGTTAGGGTTAGGGTTAGGATTAGGATTAGGGTTAGGGTTAGGGTTAGGATTAGGGTTAGGTTTAGAACCAGATCTAAACTTAAGCATACAGAACTAGAACCGAACTCATGCAAACAGAACCAGAATCAAACTCAACCAGAACCAAACCAGAACCAAACCAGAACCAAACCAGAACCAAACCAGAACCGGAATAGAACTGAACCAGAACCGACCCAGAACCGACCCAGAACCGAACCAGACCCGAACCAGAACCGAACCAAACCAGAACAAAACCAGAACCAAACCAGACCCGGAATCGAACTGAACCAGAACCGAACCAGAACCGA
Source organism: Notolabrus celidotus (assembly GCF_009762535.1). Classification (NCBI taxonomy): domain Eukaryota; kingdom Metazoa; phylum Chordata; class Actinopteri; order Labriformes; family Labridae; genus Notolabrus; species Notolabrus celidotus. Next base: position 28,302,211 of record NC_048282.1, on the reverse strand, counting down.
ACCAGAACCGAACCAGAACCGAACCAGAAACGTACCAGAACTGAACCAGAACCGAACAGAACCATACCAGAACCGAACCAGAACCGAACCAGAACCGAACCAGAACCGAACCAGAACTGAACCGGAACCGAATCAGAACCGAACCAGAACCGTACCAGAACCATACCAGAACCGAACCAGACTTGAACCAGAACCGAACCAGACCAGAACCGAACCGGAACCGAATATGAACCGAACCGAACCAGAACCGAAGCAGAACCGAAGCAGAACCGAACCAGAACCGAATCAGAACTGAACCAGAACTGTACCAGAACCAAACCAGACGTGAACCAGAATTGAACCAGAACAGAACCTTACCAGAACCTTACCAAAACATAACCAGAACCGAACCAGAACCAAACTCAAGCAAACAGAACCAGAACCAACTCAGGTAAACCGAACCAGAACCAAACTCAAGCAAACAGAACCAGAACCAAACTGAAGAAAACAGAACCAGAACCAAACTCAAGCAAGCAAACAGAACCAGAACCAACTCAGGTAAACCGAACCAGAACCAAACTCAAGCAAACAGAACCAGAACCAAACTCAAGCAAACAGAACCAGAACCAAACTCAAGCAAACATTATTAATGTCCTCAGGTTGGTATTGAGAAAAATCAGATGCCTCAGCTTGGATGGGCTGATCCGATTTCTCCTCTCAGTGAGTATTTGCCCGGTCTTCAAGAAGACTCTCTCTGAAGGAACAGATGAAGCCAGGATACACAGCCTCCCCTAAGTATGTAAGAGATGATTTCATTGATAGCCATAGACTACATGTCTTTCAATGTAGACTTCCACTGAGAGGAACATATTAGACTATTTAGAAACTAAATTTAGACGGTCATACCAGCTTGATCATCAATGAAAATGTCCTGGAAATATCCTGGAAAATGATCTCTGGAAAAGAGTGGGAACCCTGAGCATGTATGCATTGATGGTCTGGTGTCTGGAAATGATTAACTCAAGTACTGGTACAAGTTAACATACTTCAAAGTGAATACCTTACAGGTAAAAATCATAAAAGTACATGATTATTATCTTCTGACACAAATCCAAAATGTATCAAGAGGTTCATCAGGGCCACAACACTTTTAAACAGATTCAGAATAAATGGATGTACTTTACTTGTCAGACATTGGTACTGATCCTTGTCCGAGCATGTTGTTTTTCTTAAGTTTGTCCATTCATAGTTACAGGCTACATATTAATCGCAGGCTGTCGCCGGGTTATAGCTGTGTTTGTGTGTGGTCACTTGTATTTATCAAGCGAGCCCACGTGATGAGATCAAAGGCCTTACTGCAGGGTCTTGCTGAGGGAGAGAGCCTCAGCCTGGTACAACAACAGGGTTCACAGACCGAGTTGATACGGTTCCAAAGATTTGTACAGAGGTGAGTGCTCATGTTTCAATGTCCCGTCTGCGATACGAGGCCACTGCCATAGCTTCAGAAATGTGGATATGTTTGATGATTGTGTTCACTTCTTTTACTTTTTTCCACTTCTCAGCTGGTGTGTAGAACATGCCCCCCGCAGCAACAACCAATCTCGGCTACACCCCGCCAGATGGAGGCTGGGGCTGGGCTGTGGTCTTCGGTGCTTTCATCTCCATAGGATTCTCCTACGCCTTTCCTAAATCACTCACCATCTACTTCAAGGAGATTCAGGAATATTTTGACATTTCATACAGCCAGATTGCCTGGGTGTCCTCTGTCATGCTTGCATCTATGTATGCAGGAGGTTAGTGTCCAGTCCACACAATGCTTTTAAGTTTGAAACTTTCCCACACTTTGACTGAGGGTGCTTTCATCATCATTTATTTGTTCTTTATTAAACCAGTACAGATCGAGCCTCAGATTGTAAACCTTTAAGAAAATAGTAAGTTGGTTCTCTTCTTTGTACAGGACCTGTGAGCAGTATTCTTGTCAACCGCTACGGCAGCAGACCTGTGGTTATGGTCGGCGGGGTCATGGTCAGTGCTGCCATGGTGATTGCGTCTTTTGGCAAGACAATCATTCATCTGTATCTCTGTGTGGGAGTCATTGGAGGTAAATGTCATTCACATTTTTTATTTTTTGTCTTCTTCACATCACATAAACTACATTTGATTTAGATGTTTCTATTATCTTACTACCAATAAGGTTGCTGCTAATCTGTGCAGTGTTTGCTTTACAAAGCTTGACTGTGACTGGCTGACACAGGAGGATGCTACTTGTCTGGTTACTCCCATTCAGGAGGAGGTTTTTCCATTATCAGGGTTAGTCCACCAGAGTCCTTGTGCCCTGGTGTGGGATCAAACAGGGTCAAATTACACAATGAGTAAATATACGCACAAATCACTGTGAAAAATCCAAGCATTTACATGTAGTGCTATTAAAGCAATAATTAGATTTCAATAGACCTATTTTTTTTTTCTGTTATGGGAAATTTCTGACTCAGTCAGATGCGTTTTGAAAATCCCCCATGTGCATACATGTATGCCAGACCACGTGATCATGCTACAAACTGTGAGCAAACAAACATCTCAGACTTTAAACTTTAAACGCATAGAGATGCTCCACCTACTGGGGATCAAGCTTGGAATAGGAATACTATGCAAAGAATAGATAACTTCAGAATGTACCATTTGGGCTACAACCGCAAGTTATATTCAGTCTGCAGGTTATTTAATCATACCTTCAAAAAAACCAACCAAAATTAAAGGGTAGAAGTAGGAACAGTTTTCTTTAGGTCAAGATTTTATCTTCAAAGTGCTGTTCGACCAACTATCCAGATTCAAAAAATGTTTAGCTTGCTGGAGAGCTTTGTATAAGATGAGCCTCTCATTCAGCAATTTAGAAATATTTTACTGCTTATAGCATAATTAATGTAATTCTGCTAATAAAGCTATTTGGGTGTCAATGTGAAGCCACTGTTGTAAACACAGGATTTGCTAGAAGAATCACTCAAGGCAAGGCAAGTTTATTTACAAAGCACCATTCATACAAAGAGTAATTCAAAGTGCTTTACAGAGTTAAAAACAAAAACCAGAACAGTAACAATCAACAAAAACACACAGCAAACATTAACATTTTATATGTGGCCAGTTATGTTTGATCTACTCTCTCTCTCTCTCTCTCTCTCTCTCTCTCTCTCTCTCTCTCTCTCTATTGTACTTATGTAACTTAACGTACATAGTAAATAGTGTTGGGTCTTATTATTTATTTAAATTAGGAGGGATTATTCTAAATAATCAGCCCCCTTCACTGCTCTGAAGTCCGTAACTTGCAGAGTCTTACCTTCCCGCCGGACACAGAATCACAAATGATCTTGTCTTAACCGAAATTAACCTTTAATTATTCGATTCATCTCAGAACTTCTTCCCAAGGATTAAGACTCACACATTGAATCTTTTCTGTGTCGAGTCGCAGCCCGAAGCTGGCTCAGACCTCTTGACACCCCTGCAGGGTGCCCGTATGCCCAACATTTAATTGTAGATCCAATATCAGGTTAGTATACCTTGTCAGAAAATACCCAATTTAAAATATTAAAAAAACATAAGAAATAAAAGATAAAATATTTTAAAATCTAAGATCAAGAAAGAAAGAAAGTAAAAAAATTAGTTACGAAACTTCATTAAAACTCAGTTTGTTAAAATAAATTAAAAGTTTGTAGTTACAGAAATAAAACTAAGGTTTAAAAATTCACTCAGAGGGCAGCAATCATTCCAAAGTTGGTTTTATTGATCAAAAATATGTTCAAAACCAAAAAATCTAAACAAAAATACCTTAATGAATCATTATGGGAATCAATGTGACCTTAACTCATCATTGCATGTTGAGATCTGAACGCTCAGTCTGCATACAGAGGTGGTCTTGGGAGGCATTTGTCCACATTGATCTGACAGTGTGTATGCTCATGTGTACTTGGCTGCATTAAGATCCACCCACTTTCCTGTATTCACAGCAGTGATCATGCAGAGTAACAGACCACCCGCTTGACTGATGTTTTTTCAGCTTTCTCTGCTGAACATCTTTCACTTCTCTCATGTCATTTCAACATCTGTTCTTTCATGCTCTCTCTCTCTCTCTCTCTCTCTCTCTCTCTCTCTCTCTCTCTCTCTCTCTCTCTCTCTCTCTCTCTCTCTCTCTCTCTCTCCCCCTCTCTCTCATACTGCATAAACAATGTGATCTGTCCTGGATGTCACTGAGCCCCCTGATGTAATACATGATCAATGCTTCCAAGTGCAGGAGGAGAGCAGTGCATTAATTAGATATAACGTGGATCTTTGGGCTATCATGGTCAATATTCTTTCATTTAACCACTGTAATCAGTCTCAAGTCTGCTGTCATTGTAACACAAAGATAACCATAGGACTGTAACCCTAGGAACACCAGGCTTCAAATAATCAAATCAAAGTTAATATCATGTCATCACTTCAGCCTGTGATCACCAGCTCCCCCCTGCTGCTCGTGCAGTATGTGTGTGTGGGAGAGAGAGAAAAAGTGCAGCCTTCACTCTGTCAGCAAAAATCTTTGTTATCATGCAATGTTTTAAAGTTTAATGAGGGTGAATGGGGCTTTGTGTTAGTTTGCATCTAAAGCAGGGCAGTGAGATCCAATATGAAGGTCACTGGAGTCTAATCTTTGATGCAAGGTGTGAATGTTCATACTTAATGCTGGTCACTTTTGTTCCAATCACTAAAAACAACAGGTTGATGCACAGTATGAACAGAGTCTCAGATTCAAATGTCCCCCTTAATGTCAGTCTGCTCTTTTATTCATGTCTTGGCCCTGCCTTGACTGAAACAGACCATAAGGGATATGAATAGGTGTTTTATTGGTTTGGTGATATCTAACCATACTACATGATCTAGAACAGTCCATGTGAGAAGTATAAATATCATCATCAAATTCAGAAGTTAAAATCAATTCTTTATGGTATGTTTACTAACCATTTTCTTCATTTTAACAGGTTTTGGCCTGGCCTTCAACCTGCAGCCTGCTCTGACAATCATCGGTACTTACTTCCAGGTCAAAAGGCCGATGGCGAACGGGCTGGCTATGACAGGGAGTCCGGTTGTTCTCTGCACCCTAGCTCCTCTCAATCAGTTTCTGTTCGACTCTTTCGGCTGGAGAGGGAGCTTCCTGATCCTGGGGTCGATCGTTTTGAACTGCTGTGTGGCTGGTTCTTTGATGCGGCCAGTAAACAAAAATGCTCTACCCAAGCCAGAGGCTGAGCCATCAGAGTGTAACGGGGCTGCTGCTGAGGAAGCTGCAAGCGTGCCATCGGCTAACCTCCTGACTGAGAAAAATCAAAGTGAAAGCAAGAGTCAGGGCTGCATGGAGAAATTGGTTGATTTCTCCCTTTTCAGACACCGGGGATTCCTCATTTACCTTGTTGGTAATGTGGTCATGTTTTTTGGCTTTTTCGCGCCTGTGGTTTTCCTTGCACCGTACGCCAAACATCTGGGGATCGATGAATATTCAGCGGCTTTCTTGCTTTCTATTTTCGCTCTGGTGGACATGTTCATCAGACCGGCAACTGGCCTCTTAGGCAACACCAAGTGGGTCAGGCCGAGGATCCAGTACTTCTTCAGCTTTGCAGTTTCCTACAATGGAGTGTGTCACCTTTTATGTCCACTGGCAAATGGATACGTGGGTCTGGTTATTTATGCCGTCTTCTTTGGCTTGGCGTTTGGGATGGTTTCTGCACTGCTGTTTGAAGTTCTGATGGATCTAGTCGGAGCGCATCGCTTCTCTAGTGCAGTTGGACTCGTCACCATTATTGAGTGTGGACCAGTGCTTCTTGGACCTCCATTATCAGGTTTGTGAATTAAAAAAGTGTTAACATTTTTAATTTCAGATTACAGTGCATAAAAAAAAGAAAGGTGATCACAACATAATGACTCAATTACTCTGCATCTTCTCTTTCAGGAGCTCTGGTTGATTATTTCGGGGACTACAAATACATGTACTACGCGTGTGGAGTGTTCATGCTGGTGCCAGGTATATTTTTCTTCATCATGCATTACTTCAACTACAAGAGACTGGACGAGGAGCAGAGGCAGGCTGAGGCTGTGGATATGAGGACTTGTGAAGAGGCAATGGAACTTAAAACGAGCCCGGATGATAAAACGGTGCATGAAACAGATGGATGAACTTGCTGACTCTGAATCCATTTTAGTGGACGTAGAAAGATGACACCACAGAGGCCTTACAGCAGGGCATACAGCGTATGGGGTATTATTGATAGAAATTATTTTCTACTGTGGATGAGGTTGTTGGACTCCTTGGACCCTTTGCTACATATCTTCAGACCATCATTTGGTATTTTATTGGTTGTTTTATGAATGTTATTATTACTACATTATGTGGCAATTGTAGGCTCTTAAGGCCTTCCTTCATAAATCATACAGTAATGCCTTTGGTACAATTACCATAATGGCTCTATAAACATTTACGATTCCTCTTTGTTTTTTCAGAGGCTGAATAAATAGTGATTTTCCTAAGAGACTGATATAAAATAATGAGTCAAACCCTCACTTAGTCTTATTACAAGTGTCCCTTTTCATGCTTTATACCACTAGATGGCACTAGACACTGTCATGAGAACTGACAGTGCTCCACATCTCTCTCATTAGGCTGCAGTGTAACAAAGGATATCTTCATTGGTGTTTTGGTTCATTACAGTATAGCTTTCAAAGTGTGGGGCGTGACCCGCCTACAGGCCGCCTGAACTTGCGACCGGATCCCCAAAGGAGCAGCAATTAAAAGATGAGAAATTAACTGACTGTTGTAAAGACCACAGACTATATTTTCTTAGGATATCTTTCCCAAAGCCTCCTCATGCAGCTCATAAGTGAAAGTCTTAAGTGAAAAGATAAATCCCTATTTGTTCTTCAGGTTTTGGTAAAATTCATTTTCAGTGTCTTAGGGATGTGCACATGTTTTACTGAAGTGCAGTCATAAAGATTCAGTATGTTTAAAGCAGATGTTTTTGCAGTGATCTTTCCTGAAGTGTGGGAAACCCTCTATGGATTTATTATTAGAACTACATTTGCATGCAGAGGCAAAACGCCTGCTATGCCTTGTTGACATGAAACATGTCATGCTTGTAACACCTTTAATGCATTTGCCACTTACTTACATTCATTTAACCAATTCCAATATTAGTCTTTAGTTTTGTAATTTTGGCTGAGACACATTTGTATGCTGTACATTGTAAAAAACATTATAAAAGAAGTTCAAAGATTGTGACTCATCTACCTTCAGAGAAAATACCATCTGCAGATAAAATCTGTCATTTTATACCAGGTCGTTTTCATCCCACCACAGGTCAAACTTTATATTCTAAACTTTATATTCTAACACATTGCATGATTACACCCCCTTAGTGTCTGGCCTTGAGCACCTGCATTTCAAGATACATGGAGAAGCAGTGCGGGAAAAGAACAATGCCATTATTAGAGAAATCTGCTTAAAGGATCCATTTTTATCACGTCCCTGCAAGGTGCTTATTGACTTCCTTCTGTAGATAGACCGAAATTGCTTAAGTGAAAAAAATCAATATGTTTATTTATAAGCTTAGATAACCGTATCTGAATATGAGATAAACGGTGTGAGCCTATGGCTTGTGGGAGTGTGCTCTTCTTCTTGTGTCCTGCTTTGGTTCCAATCAACTTAAAATCACTGGGTCAATACAACAGCAATGTAATTCTGGATTAATGGTGATGGGTTGTTTGCCCCAGTGGTAGTGTTATCTATTTGTAGCTTTGTAGTAGGTAGATAGGGAAGTGTGTGTGGTTAGTCGAGTAAAGGGTTGGTTGTACATTGTGTCTGAACTGTAGCACAGCCTTCCTACACAAGGCTTTAAATACGGTTAATGGCTACTGCTGTAATGTTTGACCACCCAGATGTAATCAAGCACAGATGACAGATGGCATTTTGGAAGTATTTTGATGTAGAAAATGGAGATAAGGTTGTATGTGGGCTGTGTCTGGTGAAACTGGCAAATAACCAATCCACCAGAACAATGCATGACCAGCAAATGCATTAACCTGCTAACCTGCCACATACAGCAAAATAACTGTTTACCCGTAGACCCTATAATCTAGTGGTTTGTGTGGTACATCAATTGTGCTCAAGTTTGACTGTTTCTTAGTGTTCTCCTCCTTTAGACTTATCATTAAATTGGAATTCAAATTAGGAATTTAGTTGCAAAGACGGTTTGACCCCCTCACAGCAGCTATGGCAATAAAAATATTGATATAGAATTATTTATTTTTCTTGCTATTGGTATGGTTTGCTGCTGTCAGTCCTGAAGAGGCATCAATATTAATTTTAGTCTGTTTCATAACCAGTTAAAAAAATCCTCACAGGACAGGTTGCCAGCCTATCACAGGGCTAACAAATAGTGTCATATAAGTTTAAAACAGCTTGGTTGGAAGTATTTCATTTCAAGTTTTAGGGTTTAAATGGAAGAAGTGGTGTAGGGATCTGTAATATAGTGCAGATATGGAGCACACTCCAGTTGTCATCTACTGTGATGGACATGTTTTCAGGTTTATGAGTAGACTTTAAGTGGGAAAGTGAAAACCTCCAATTAATAGCAGCTCCCATAAACTCTGTGTCAACTCCTCCATGAACAGCTTGAGCATAATCACTGTGATGAACTATGACTGATGTCACTAAATCTGTCTTTAATTGGGACCAGGAAGATTGAATCCAGGCAGCTATGCGTCCAATCCCTGCGACTACTGCTGCCCTGCTGGGACACGATGTTTGAACCACCCTGATGGTTCAACCCCCCGAGTTCTGTTGTAACCACGAGCCTGGGATGTCTATAAAGAAGGGAGTGATACTGTCTATTTAATCCTACATGTTTGTTAATAATCTCTGCTAATCTTCTTTACCCACAGCGGCAGAACTAATCTGTCTTCACAATGTTTACACTCGGAGGGAGGGCAACGTCATGCAAATAGCAGAGACTTAAGAGTTTATTTATCAGGCCTGTGGACAGAGCTACTAATGACACATCGCTGGTCTAAAATGAACACAGATAGACTGAGTCGCTAACACGGGCACACAGGGCATCTTGACATGTTCCCGCAGACAGAGGAGCGATTGCAGTTTCAGTCTCTACAAGGAGCTCTCAAGGACTCAATCACACCTTGCAGAGAGTAGAGACACCATGTCCTGTAGTGGGTCTTAACTGACTGCTGAAACACAAGATTTAGTGACATCATTTGGGGAAAAACAAGGCACAGAGTACCCTACTCCCAAAATCGATAATCTCCTAAAGCGCCACCACAACATTGATGGAGGTCACCCTGATTTTTATGAAGAGTAAAATCTTCTGTATATTCTTGAAAATCAGAATCTGTAGCAGTCAACATCTGAATTTGTAGAGTGGAAAATAGAAAGTCTACATTTTCTCTCAGTCTCTTGGGAGCAGCTTGAATAAGATGAGAGAAATCTGTTCTACAAAACGCTCAGAGAGCTGAAGGAACTTGTTATTATTCATCTTGAATGGACATTTGCAAACAGTAGTCTGAGTATTACAGTGGTGGAAACTGCTCTTTACTGATGTGCTACTATGGTATTCCTAATCGTGACGACTTTACACTTCTACTCCACTATATTATAGAGTATGTGTACTTTTAAAATCGCTGTTTATCTAGCATCTCATGAGCGGCTTGCAAAGTAGGATTTTACCTAAAAATAATATCACAGACTTACAAAATACTATACATTATTAAAGATAAAACTAGGGCTGAGACTTATGAATATTTATATGTAATGAATATTCAACATTTAGTCTTCAAAATGTCAAAAAATCTGTTTAAAATTTCCATGTGTCATATTCAGTCACTCTGGATTTATCATGTCTTGTTTGGCCCAACAACCCGCCAAAGACCAAAGATATTCAGTCCACAGTGATTATCAAACAGCCAGCATGGTAAAGCCTTTTTTATTCAGACATCTTGAGGAAATTGTACATTGCTTTTCTGGGAGTTATTAATCAACAAATTGTTTCAGTTCATAATTAAACTAATAGAATATTCTATTACTGAGCTTCAGGCTCCACTTCAATCAACTGTGACATTAAACTGCAGCTTAATGTATCAATCATAATCCATTAATTTAATACATATTAATATAATAATCTAAAAGGGGATATTCTCTGTAATGAAAACCTTTGCTTTTATTACACAGGGGAAGAGTAATTCTCTGTATGTTCATCAGAATATCATAATGTTTCATATTGTCATTTATAAGAGCTGGTTTGATCAGTGATAGATCATCGTAATGATGATTATTAATTATTTAGAATGACTGTATGGAAGAAGTGGAAATTGTAAACTACTGTTCTGATCCCTGGATTGGCATTTGGCTGTTCTTGTTTTGCTACAGCCAGGAGTTATCATACTAAATGTGGACAAACAGTGGATACCAATCGTTTATTCTCTGTCCTGGTTGACAGGTTTCTATGGTAGCAACTCCTCCATCATATTTAGCCATACCTGAAATGTATTCCCTGTTCTACTGCAGGTTTTACCCCAAATTGATAGCCCAGTGTTGCCCGGCCATTCACCTTCTTGAACAGGAGTTTTGCACGAGTATTTATGTTGACATCTCTGTCCTCATTCCACTCTCGTTCCTGGAGCTTTGTAGTTCACCACCTTTAAATATAAATGAGGTGAATGTTACAACATTTTTGTTTCAGATAGCTGGGTCCCAGTAGATCTTCAGGCTGTTCTCACATCTGTGCCTGATTACTGTCATTGTTTCCCATCTCTCAAGACCAGCCTGAGACTCTAGCATAAGTTTTTCCCACAATGTCAACAGGCAGAGGTGAGATGTGCAATACTCATTTTCGCAGACTGATTTGATATGATGTGTGCGGTCAGGCAGGCCCTGAGGATGCTTTTGTTATTGAGAATCAATTATTGTTATGAGGGGGGTTTGACCAATCAGGGTCAAGTATTTAACACAGCCGCGTGAAAAGAACATACATCAGGATTTTAGTTAAAATTATGTTAAAACAACATGGAAACCTTTGGATGAGTATAATTGATGTCTTTAAGAGACAGAGCCAGTTTGGTGTCAGGAACAGTCGGCCATTCAAACTGTGCCACTGCTGCTGCTGCTGCTGCTGGACATCAGGCTTCCTTGTGGAATACAAATGTAACAAAGCAGATCCCTGGTGAAGACGGCCATTTTTGAACCCAGACAAAAGAGGGAACTTAAACTCCTCAAACTACTCAATCATGACTAATGTTTGTAAAAGAAATTGAGTCGCAAAGCAAAGGGACTTAATGAGATTATGTTACCCATAATTAACAATCTGTGGAGCACATTTTCCCAAACTGAGCACAGTACGTCTTTTTTGTCTGCCGTCAAGCCTGAGAATGCGTGAATTATCATCCAAACACACATTTACCCCACTTTTCCGACTTGACAATGCAGAGCCCCTGACCAATATGCTTAATCTGCCACTCAAAATACATTTAGCCTTTGTGAGAACAAATGTGCGCTGCTGAAACACTGGTTGTGGAGACTCTCTGCTGCCTATTAGAACCATTGTTCCTTTTTATCTGGCGAACACAGACAACCACTGAAGCTGGCATGTCTGGGGACGCTGGTGCTGTTTTGTGCATATTACAGGAAGAATAAAAGGATTGTCCTGTGGATTATGATCTATCCTTTGAATACCACACTGAATTACACTGCTTTATGAACAGTTTTGATTGAAGAGCTGAAGGAATGGATGACAAAGTACCCACAAGCAAAGTAGCATCTTCACATTGTGTACAAATGTAGCCAGATGCAATCTGTAGCATGTGGATAATAAAAAAGTAAATAGCTTGTGTTATCAGTCTATCAGGGCAGCACACTTGAGTGACCAATTCCACCAGAGAGATAACATTGAAAGATTTCATTTAATTCCTCAGTCTTCATTTGGAAAATTGTATTGAATCTAAGATAGTTCCCAATCCCCGTCTGCAGACGCCCGAGATAGGCATTCCAGCTCGCATATCCTCAGGGATCGACACCCAGGCCGCGGCTGAGACTTAGAGCATGACAGAGACGACTGGGCATGGAAAAGGGAGAAGAGCAAAAATAATTATAAGAGCAACTGAGGCGTATCGGCTTGTCCTTGCCTCAAAATGAAAAGCAGGATGAAACATGATGACACAAATCAACTCCAAGCCCACGCACAGTACCTGATTCACTCCTAACATCTGTGTAATTACACATCAGAAACCCTGTAGTACTGGGAATCTGTTAGTAAATTGTGTCATCTGCACATTTCTGGCCAGGACCCAGGATCATTAAGTGTGTGATTAGCTTGAACTGAAATTGTTTATGAGCAGAGAGCAGTGATGATGCCAGTTATCTCTGGGAAAGTGGGAGGCATACATGACTAACTTATTTTGATACCCAGAGTGCAGGATGGCTTTTCACTATTAGTGCTGAAAAGGTTCGGACTACACTGGCTTTTGTAACCATGACTGAGCGCTACAGTGGCTAAATTGAATCAATGTCATCAGGGGTTCTTTGTGTTTCAAGGACAGTCTCTCCTGAGTCTCAGACTGACATGACGAGGTTGTTGACTGCCACAGCCGCCTCGCTGAGCCCGCCAAAGGTGTGTGATTAAATTCTCATTCTTTTCCTAAAGAGAAGTGGAGCCATTTAGAAACCTATAAACCATATGGACAAGTCAATAAAGCGTCTTTCAAGTAGACCTTATTGGTTTTCTCAGGGGGAAATGACAATAGAACCTGGATGCCTTTGTGTGCAGCACATGGAGTGTGTGAACACAATGGGAGTTTTTTTTTAAGATTTCACATGTGTGAAACAGTTTTAATAGTGTTTCAGCAGCTACGCAGGTGGAGGGAAGGCGTTCAAGTCCTCATTATGTGTTTTGTAGATGTCAAAAGTAGTTTCAGTCTTTTTAAAAACAGAAGATTGCAGAACTAAACCACTGAAATGGTTTATCGGATGCAATCAGCAGCAGTGACCCTTCACAGTTGGTCACCGGCAAGTATAATAGTGTGACAAAGGCCAAGACTATGGAGTATGGATGGTTAGAAGATGTCTCCAAGTCCCATTTTATGACTTCAACATAAAGCTACTACTAACACTATGTTGACAGTCACAATTCGGATATTGACATTCAAACCTTTAGGCACAAAAAGTACTAGCTTAGGTCTTTTTTAACTGTACAAGGCACTGGTTTAGCTCGGGGTCAAATTGCATGCCACCTGTACAGAGGCTAGTCCGCAAAGTAGACCTCTATGACCTGCAGCCCTTCACCACGTCATTTCTTGTCTGTCCACATTCCTGATAGAGGTGGAAGTAAGAGAAGACAGAGTGAGGATGGCATGCAGCAAGGTGCGGAGGGCTGGGGTCAAGCTCAGTGTGGAGGACTGAGCATCTGTGGATGTAGCGTGAGCTTCACCCACTGATTTGGAAGCAATCTGTCAGTAATACCACACAAGCAGCTATGTAAAAAAATATTTGAACTTCTTCAATTTTACTGCATAAAAGTGTTAATTCATTTTTGTTCCAAATGAGTCAGAAGAAAGCACTATGTAACTTTAATAAACCGGTGTTGTGCTAGAGCGCGCTACAATGAACGTGCTCATCGATTGGCTCATACTTTGGCGAATGGTGATCTGAACGGTTCAATTTGCAACTAGTGCTTCTCTCTGGACACAGTGAACCACCGCTCATGTTCTGGGAGGAACTGAGAGCTATAGAGCACCCTGTTTTACAGCAGACAAGTCAGATTTACGGCACCTGGCAGGCATTCCCTCATCGTCTTTTAAGAAGCAGATTTTTCCTTGTTTGTTCAGCTGTCAAAGTTTGAACCTTTAGCCAAATACTCAGCCAGCAAGTTGTGGGTATATATGTGTTTTCAAGTTTTCAAAGCTGCAGTTATTTGCCTATGTTTCATTGGGATTTCCTTATCTTTTAGACTTAGTATCTGTCTATGATTTTAAAGTAGAATATAGTAATTAATTTAGTTTAGGAAGTGTCAACAATTGAAGGCTAGGGATGAATCATAAGAGGCTCTCCTGAAAAAAATGTAGGAGATTTTTTTTTTAATAGACACAAACCAGTTAATTTTAATCTGTGTGAGCTGAACTTTGAGCTACCTTACTTTTAGGGTAAACTTGCACAACACTGGCCTTAACCACCGGCACTAACATACTTATATGCTCTTCATACCACTTCCCATTCAAAGACTATGGCGTCATATTTTAATGTCTTGCACTGCAGACCAAGCTGCTGTATTTGATGATTTGCTAGAGAACAAGCTGAAATGTTGAACGTACAACTTACAGTCAACTTATTTTTTTAGTTGTGTCTTAGTTTATTTATGACCAATATTATAACAGGACATCACCCATGGTAATGTATGAATAGGCTGACGTTGTTCTGGTTACTTCTTGTCTTTAAACTACAAAAAAAATCCCACTACTCTTCAGCAGTCCTTTTCTTGTTAGCTTTTTGTTTTCCCTGTGAATTCAGTCCAGTCATTCCTCTTCTTGCCAGGCGTGATCAATCAATGGTAAACTTTTAAATGCTTACAAGGGCATTTGATTATCAAGTATTTGTTGGCGCTGGGATATATTTATGAAAGCTCCACTGAAGCCTGAAGTGAGAATTACAAGTGATTTCCTTTATTTCCTCTACGTAGAAAATTAATCCTCAAAGAGTCGTTTGGCATAGATTTTGAGAGATCTAAGTAAACACTGGCCACAGTGTTTATAATTGTAACGGAGAGAAGAGTTAGAGCTAATTCAACAGAATGACAAACAACATAACTCACAAACTGACTCCTGTGCAGCCAGTCAGCTTTAATGTATTGAAATGTATTCATAAGGTCGCTCAGTGGTGATGGATTGGCTGAGTCTCAGAAAGTAGGAAGCTAATAAACAAATTTGTTAAGTCTTTATCTTTCTTCACTGGTGCAACTCAGGATGCAAAACCACATGTCCAGCTTTGAAATGACACTGAGACACGTTTTTTTAAATTGAATTAAGACTAGAACATAAAAATGTTGAATCGCTCAGCGTGCATTGGCATCAAGAGAGCATAAAACCAAAATTAAAAACAAGCGCAATGTGCTCAATTCATGATTTAAAAAAAAAGTCTAATTGTTAAAAGAATAACTTGTTCTGCAGGCAAAGTAAACGGCTTATATAAACAACCAAATAAGCAAAATATACACAACAGAACAAAATTAACTTCATCATCACAGAGTGAAGAGCATGATTGCAAGTGCAGGCAGCATTATACAATGCCATGTTTTGAAAAGCAGCCCTCTCAGCTGTCTAAATAGGATGATTGCTGCTGGTCTGAAGGGTCCTTCAGTGAGAGGAGCTCCAGAGGAAAAAGAGACACAGAGAAAGAGGCAGCACATGTGGGAGGTGCCAAATAAAACATCACTGATGAACTTGTTTAGTGCTGTGCAGTGGTTCTAAAATGTGACTGCATTGTAGTCTGCACGTACGGCTATAATTCGTGCACGTCCACATGTCAGAGGATGGCAGGTTTACTAGCACTTTTGCTAACAGAAAATGAAAGATGTCTGAGGCAAGGTGCTTTTTCTTCTCTGTCTTGTCGTCTCTTTGAACAGCGGCAGCGTTCACAGCCAGGTGAAGGACAGAGTGGAAGGAGGGCAGCCTTTGTGCAAAAGGCTGATTCTTATTATCCTTTAACAACATGATGATCTAATTATCTCCCCATGTAACTGTGTAGAAATATTGCCAATAGCAACCATTTATCCAGACATATTAATTGAAGCAGACTCCTGTAGTTAATCAGTTGTTTTGGCGATTTTCGTGTCAGGTTACTTTAACCCAGCTTTCTCTTTGTAACCGCATGATAGTCAGTGGTAATCAGATTTGGAGATCTCATTTCCACTCTTGTTATATAATTCAAAGAGGTTTTTGATGAAAATTACTTTTTCTTTTCTTCTGTTTTTCCATCCCAGCTCACCTGCGTTAAATGTTAAATGAGAAACCACTCTTGTCTCTTGTGCCTAATCGAGAGCTTCTTGCTGATTATCATGCTCATTACAGGCTACATGAATTCTGTCAAGCCAGTGCAAACTGGTTGAAGACACTGGGTTTCATTTGATGAGCCAATTATATTTTTGTTTCATTTTTATTTTACTGTTGTTGTTTTTTGCAGGTGTGAAGGAGAATCGTTCTTTGAAGAGTCTGTTTACTTTGTTTGTTAGGAGGCTGAATAAATAGATTTATTGTGAGACAGTATTTCCTTTTAGAGGGGTCAGAGTTGTTGCTTTAGGCTTGTCAATAATTCTGTTTAACAGGGGAACTCCTCTTAAAACAGGGGCGTATCATACAGTAGGAAGAGCAAAAGAGAAACTCATACTACACATCTACTGTATACTGTATGCAATGTTTTCTAGTGCTGAGTTATGACACTAGCACACAATGGATGATAGGACCATCGGCTTATCAATAATGCATAAGATAGTAAGAGAAATGACAGGCACTCTGCTGGTAGGTTCTCTCTAGAAGCAAGCCATAAATTTGCAGGGCAATAATAATGACTCTTCTCAGGGAAATAAAGGCCACCCTCTGCTCCCCGTAGTCATAAACCTGACTCACTGTTCCATTGGTTGGAAGAAAAATGCTTCCTCCCTCAACCACACAGGAGTCATACACAGGAGGTACTTCAACCAGCCAGCTTGATATGCAATCATCTCTCTTTACAGAGGAAAGAATTACAATTTCAGTTTTTGTATTAGCTATTTCCTGTTTTGCCTGTGGAGGTGGGGAGAAGCACAGAGCTCAGTAACAGTAAAAAGAAGTTCACATAAACAGGTCAGGAAAATGTTCCACTAAGATTTCGAGTCGTTTCATTTTTATTATTAATTACTTCAAACTTTCACTAACACAAAGTTAGAATGTCCCTCTTTTAGGATAGTAATATTAAAAGAGTTGTATGAAAGTTAGGGAAGATTGATACTGTAGTGATATCTGTGAAATGAGTAGCTGGAGTCGGGAAGCAGCTAGCTTGAGGTAGAATCATTAGAATATTTGTAATAAATGAGTTATAAAAGGGTTATGTGTTTCCAGGTGTTGTTCCAAGCTAACTTAACCTTCTGCTAGCTATAGTTTCACGTTTACTGGTAGATATTGGTGGAATAACAATGGGCATGCCAATATGTTATGCTTTGTAGGGGAGGAAAAAATGCATTTTGAGTCAGCTAATTCAACAATTAACTTTTGGGAGACAAACTAATGACAATGTGGCTAAATAGCATTATAAGATAGCTACTTAACTAGGGAAAGTAGCTAGCTAATATAGCTAGTTAACTTGGCAAAGTAGCTTCCTACTCATAAACTGCATAAATAATGGACGAAGTAGCCGTGACGTCACCCATTTGTTCCTGAGCGCTGTTTTGAAGCCAATCGACGGCGGCAGCCATATTGGAAATGCGGAACTCAACCAGGCATAGCGTGACGTAAAGGGGCGGAGTTTGAGCCTCCTAGCCAACTGATATGTGTTCCCGTCCTGGAGTCAAGTCTGTCATGTCCTTATTTGGGAAAAAACTCGTAATCTTAATATCTTTACTAGTTAACTAGGGAAAGAAGCTTCCTTGCAGAGCTAGTTAGCTAAGCAGCATAACAGTGCTAGAACACTTGGAAAACTAGCTTCCTAGCAATAGTCAGTTAGCTAAAAAAAAAGTAGGCTCCATTGCTGGTTGTTAAGATAGCTTAAATTAAAAATAGCCGGCTTGCTTACAAAAGCACTGGTTGTTGCTTATTGACACATATTTTATACTTTATTACAGTATAAACACATTTACAAACAAACACTGTCAGTTAGTGAACTGATCTTACTAAGTGGTGACAAAACTGCAGGAAAGAAGTTCAAACAAAAATTTCTCCTTTGTGGTTATTGCAGTTTTTTGGTCAGGGCAAGAACAGATAATTTTGTTCACACAGTAAACAAAACAGAATCCCCTTTTTGTCTAAATTTGTCTAATACTAGGTATTCACTTTTGACCCTCCAACCATTAGATTACAGAAATTGCACTGTCGCACATAGTTAAAGGTTTGCAGCTGACCTCTGCTGGTGAGGTCCCTTCAACTATTCATGTCATATTCAGTCAGCAGTGGCCTAAAACAAACACTGTGGGATGAAAAGTGCTGGGGTGAGTCTCAATAATCAACTCCAAAAGGCAAACTGCCTTTGGAGTTCAAACAGCAGGTTTGAAACAGTTTAGGGTCCATTTGTTGTGCTTCCCACGAAAAGGTTGCATGAGACACTCTGACCTTGTCGTACTGAGACTACTCCTGAATCCCTTCAACACTGCACAGGAGACTGGCAGGGATATGACACATCTCCCATGTCCTCTTGAATTATGTATCTTCAAGTTGGCGTAACAGCCGCTAAAAAATACTTTGTGTTTTGGTGGAAGGTTGTAATTGCCGTCTGTTGCAGCAATTTATTCCACAACTGTGTTAAGCACTTAATTCATTAACGGATAAATAGATGGATTTTTAGCATGCTCTGGAGTTTACCCATGCCCTAAAGCCATTCCAATTGAACTGGACTATTTTTAGCAGAATAAATAAAATCATTTTTTCTTCAATAAGACACTCTTTGAGTCAAAATGTTGTATCAAATTCTTGATCTTTTTTGTAGGCAGCTTTGCAATGAGCAAGATGAGACTTCAGGAAAACCCTGTATGTCCTAGTCCTGCTCATTCTATTGGGGTTCAATTGGCTATAACAATCCGCCTGTACATTATCCCTTACTTAGTTATTGGTATTTGGAAGTAGTAGTAGAAATGTGCTTTTCTCAAATCCTGGATCAACGGTAGCATAAGCTCAGACCCACCATCTCTCTATAAGTCTCATCTGATTGCTTGTGCATCCCTGACATGTAACATACAGCCGCTACAGGAACACAACCAAATTATTATGTTCATGCCATTCATGTTGTAATGTAAACATCTGAAGGGCAAATGTGGTTTCATCTCAGGAGATGAATACGGACATCAGAGGAGGACTGGCAAGTTCAATTACATGAACAACCACAATTTTTGGCTTGTCATTTGATGTGATGGAGCCAACGTGACTTCAATGCGTCATGTCAAGTGTATGAGCACGGGGAGAATGCACAAAAGGGAATGAGAGATGATTGATTGTATGACTTTGTGGCGAAAAACATCTTCTGGTAAGATTTCCACGCTTCTCAAAATCCTTCAAAGAAACTCTAATCTCCCTGTTTAATGTTTCATATCTGATTTGACAATCTTAAAGACAGGGGACACAAGAAACTCACATCACACTTGGCATATGCTGCGTGCTTAATCTCAGTTATTAACTCAGCCCTGTGCTCTTAACACAGATAGCCACTGATGGCTGATGACATTTTTAAAGAGAGGGGGAAAAATCCACTCATTGTGTCTTTTTCTTCACCTGGATGCCATGGGAGAAGGCAGGTTTTACAGTAGCAAATCTCAGGAGGCACAGAGGCGGTCACTGGGATGGAACGGTGAAGCTCAGAGCCAGAAGGCAACAGCATCTGCTCTCTCTGGGGACTGTCATCAGCAGTTTAGGCCAAAAGAATGGCTACTTTTGTTGAAATGTCTATGTGCTGGTTCTGTTTTTTTTTTGTTTTGTTTCCAGCTTGATACTGCAGTAGCGTGATCCTCTTCGTTAATTTGAAAATTTCCCAACATGCATGCAATGACATTTGCCTTAATGGTTGGATCAAATAGTGTAGCTCTCAGTAAATGTCAATCGGACTCGGGAAATAATGAAGGCCTTTTCCAGTTTTTAATTATGAGCGTTAAAAAAAAGAAGTGCGAGGCAAAGCATTAGGTTCACAAACTGTGAGCTTTTTCATTCTGCTTCTCACCTGAATTTTCTCATATCACACCTCAGGTGTAGAAAGGTTTGTGTCTGGGAAGTTAATGAGCTGCCTTGCCTGAGAGAAATATGCCCCGCTCTTATCCACAACAAAGATATAATGGAA
Organism: Notolabrus celidotus; assembly: GCF_009762535.1. Taxonomy (NCBI): domain Eukaryota; kingdom Metazoa; phylum Chordata; class Actinopteri; order Labriformes; family Labridae; genus Notolabrus; species Notolabrus celidotus. Next base: position 28,282,161 of record NC_048282.1, on the reverse strand, counting down.
AAGATTAATATCCTTAAAAGAATCTATTAAACGTTAAGATCAACTGATGTAAAAGGTGAGACACCCAATTTCCATTAAACATGAGGGGCTCAGCGAATCGAAAAAACACACCACTCAAGACTTCAGTTATTTTAATAGCAGTACGGGGCTGATTCTACCCGCTAAGACATTAATACTCTGCTGAATAAGATTCAAAGGCCAGATTCTCACACTGCCTACTATAAAGATAATCTTATTTCTTACTTGGCTGAACTTGAGAGTTGGCTCATGCAGATAAGGCAGACACCAACCGTTTTCCATTGACCTTTCCAGAAAGGAGCGGAGAATGCTTCAGAAAAACAAAAACACTCAATGAAAATGCAAATGAATCACTTGAAAGGCGTCCCCTCACTCTTTGACTGTAAGTAATTTACTGGCAGTGATTTATTGATCTAAGAGAAGAGATATTTCAGCTGTTAAACCAACACCAGGATATTATCTCCTTCTATTACTGAATCTTTGAAACTGTTGTCACACCCCTTGTCTTTTGGTGTCACAGCTAGCATATAACAGCTGGTGTGAATTGAAGGTGCATGTGAGGATTTTTATAAAATGAGAGCAAGAGAGCCTGTAGAAATGAATGACTTTTATCTACACCAATCACCCCCCCCCCCAACTCTTCCTCCTCTTTTATCGTTCAAAAGGCACTGCTTGGTGATGCATGACGTGATCTACAGTATGACATGTTCTGTGTCTGATAGAAATCGGCCTCCTGGGAATGTTGTGTTGTAATCAACAGTAATACTGTCTTGAAATGTCACATGTTTTTTTAGGGCAGCTAAACCTTTAGTGAATCCTGTTATGACAAGAGTCGGCACAGCTGAGGGGGAAGCTAAATGATCACTGCTCCATAGTTCTTCCTGAGACATCTCTCCAGCTCTCCCACCCCAAGCAAATCACAACGATTTATTGACATTTTCACTCTGCTTAGCCACCCTCGGCGTAAAGAAGAGACCAACACCTTATCTCTCAGGCATGCCATTTGGAAAAGGAAATTTGACATGGAATCAGACAGGCGTTAAGAGTACACCAATACTGCTGCCATTATTGGTAAACTACGTGACTCTATGTTGTCTTTCTGCAGATGTTGGAAGAAGCACGGTGCTGTGGACACGTCCCCAAGAATCTCATCAATATAGGTACGTAACTCTCGGGCCAGAAGCCTCTGGGTGTGTTGGGCTGTCTGCTTCTTGCCAATATCTGTACCAACCACTTTAACTTTAAAAGAGAAAACTTTTTTGACTATTCTCACAAAAGTTGTCGTCTTCTCAGGGTAGCTTTTCAGAGAGCAGCCGTCAGAACCTTTTAGGGAGGAGTCCGTTGAATCAGCAGTGCATGAACCTTCTTCAGACAGAAACTGGTAGTCTGCAGGTCAGGAAAAAGTCTTTTTTATTGCAAAGATGAAATATATAGGTTTCAATTGTGCGTTTTAAACAAAGGAACCACTTTAAAAGTAGAGTTCTAATTTTGCTACGATGTAAGTTATTAATAGCTGCTGAAACTGGTTTGCCGGTTTAGCCTAATGGTTCAGCCATTGTGTGGAGGCCAAGTCAAAGCTTTAAACCACTGAAGCACTGCACCTGGAATACCTACAGTGGGGCAAAAAAGTATTTAGTCAGCCACTGATTTTGCAAGTTCTCCTACTTAGAAAGATGAGAGAGGTCTGTAATTTTCATCAGAGGTACACTTCAACTATGAGAGACAAAATGAGGGAAAAAAATCCAGGAAATCACATTGTAGGATTTTTAAAGAATTTATTTGTAAATGATGGTGGAAAATAAGTATTTGGTCACCCACAAACAAGCAAGATTTCTAGCTCTCACAGACCTGTAACTTCTTCTTTAAGAAGCTCTTCTGTCCTCCACTCGTTACCTGTATTAATGGCACCTGTTTGAACTCGTTATCTGTATAAAAGACACCTGTCCACAGCCTCAAACAGTCAGACTCCAAACTCTACCATGGCCAAGACCAAAGAGCTGTCGAAAGACACCAGGAAGAAAATTGTGGACCTGCACCAGGCTGGGAAGAGTGAATCTACAATAGGCAAGCAGGTTGGTGTGAATAAATCAACTGTGGGAGCAATTGTAAGAAAATGGAAGACATACAAGACCATTGATAATCTCCCTCGATCTGGGGCCCCACGCAAGATCTCATCCCGTGGGTTCAAAATGATCATGAGAACGGTGAGCAAAAATCCCAGAACTACACGGAGGGACCTGATGAATGACCTGCAGAGACCTTGGACCAAAGTAACAAAGGCTACCATCAATAACACACTACACCGAGAGGGACTCAAATCCTGCAGTGCCAAGCGTCCCCCCCTGCTTAAGCCAGTACATGTCCAGGCCCGTCTGAAGTTTGCCAGAGAGCATATGGATGATCCAGAAGAGGATTAGTAGAATAGCATGTGGTCAGATGAAACCAAAATAGAACTTTTTGGTAAGAACTCAACTCGTCGTGTTTGGAGGAAGAAGAATGCTGAGTTGCATCCCAAGAACACCTTACCTACTGTGAAGCATGGGGGTGGAAACCTCCTGCTTCTGGGCTGTTTTTCTGCAAAGGGGACAGGACGACTGATCCGTGTTAAGGGATGAATGAACGGGGCCATGTATCGTGAGATTTTAAGCCAAAACCTCCTTCCATCAGTGAGAGCATTGAAGATGGAACGTGGCTGGGTCTTCCAGCATGACAATGATCCCAAACACACCACTCGGGCAACGAAGGAGTGGCTCCGTAAAAAGCATTTCAAGGTCCTGGAGTGGCCTAGCCAGTCTCCAGACCTCAACCCCATAGAAATTTGTGGAGTTTGTTGAAAGTCCGTGTTGCCCAGCGACAGCCCCAAAACATCACTGCTCTAGAGGAAATTTGCATGGAGGAATGGGCCAAAATACCAGCTACAGTGTGTGCAAACCTGGTGAAGACTTACAGGAAACGAGTGACTTCTGTCATTGCCATCAAAGGTTATGTTACAAAGTATTGAGTTGAACTTTTGTTATTGACCAAATACTTATTTTCCATCATAATTTACAAATATTTTTTTTTAAATCCTACAATGTGATTTCCTGGATTTTTTTTCTCATTTTGTCTCTCATAGTTGAAGTGTATCTCTGATGAAAATTACAGACCTCTCTCATCTTTCTAAGTGGGAGAACTTGCAAAATCAGTGGCTGACTAAATACTTTTTTGCCCCAATGTAATTGACGCTCTGTGAATTGAAGGGGCAGGATTAGAAAAGTTTTAACTTCTTCCTACTCCTTTTCGCACATGTAAAGTAAATTGTTTCACTGCTTGCTAATGGAACTGATGGATTTTGTTTATTTTGTATAACTATTTCTTTTTTTCTTGTATGTTTGTATAACTATTTCTTCTTTTCTACTTGTATGTTTTTTTTTTCTATTTTCCTTTTAAATGTTCAAAATAAAGACATCAAATATAATCAAATCAATTACCGTGCTTCATGAATGAAAGTCCAGGTCATATCTGCAAGTTGAACTCTTGGTCCGTTTATTTCCATAATATAAGCTCCAATAGTGTCCAATACATGACAGTTCACAGACAAACATACACACATAACTCCCGCAGCACCATGCTGCTTCAGCAGTCAAAAACTGTTTTACCTTTCTGGGCAGAACACCTGACCACACAACAGGTTCCTACCTTAAAGAGGAAATGACCGCCAATAACCCCGTACGACCTTAGATACGGATACAGGTAGGAATGCACCGATATCCAATCCTGGTATCGGATATCGGCCAGATCGGGCTCAAAAAGCTAATTCAGATATCGGTGACAAGGGGCCAATATCTAGTGCCGATCCATATGGCAGATCTATTCACAGCCATGTGCGTCTCCTACGTCATCAGCGCTGGCCGGTCTGTGCATTTTTGCCCGGTGGAGCATGATGGAGGATAACTATAGAGGCTCTGCAGTTTAGGTGCATGTCACGCTTCTTTTGCTAACAACTTCGCCGGAAACTTGCAACATGTGCAGCGGTAATGTTTCGACGGATGGCAGTTGCACTGAAAAGTTTAATGGGAGCCCAAAGGAAGAAGTTTACGTCAGCTGTAGCCTATTGCAAAGAAGCAAGAAACCTTCTATTAATGGATTTCAAAGTGTGAAAAAACTGTCAGGTTTTTGGATTTAATTGTTCTGGATCCCTTAAATTAAGGGATTCCAGCCTCTGGTTAAGCAATTGGAACCCAGGTACAGTTTACCATCAAGTCAGAAAAGCCTGAAGTTGCCAAAACATGATTCTATCCTCACATCAAGGAATAGAGATTGTTAAATCAATACCATGATCGGATCGGCTAGTATCAGATGTCGGTATCGGGACCTAAAAAGTAGGAACGGTGCATCCCTAGATACAGGTCATACATACATATTCAAATCTGCCTTTACAAATGGGTCCCATGCAAAGAGGCTATCTTCAAACATGTGGCTCCTTTCTCCCATGTCACTCCCCACTCTCTTTCCTGGCTTCCCTCTCTATGCACTGTCCGATCCTCTCAGAATGAATGGCATGAAAGCCTTAAAATATATATAACTTTAAAGAGTTGCTGAAACTTGCATTTTCAAACTTATAAAACTAAATTGTTAGATAGTTTGCATAAATGCAAGTTAAAAAAAAATGTTTCACAGGTGAGGACGGCTCAAACACAGTCAATGCATTCAAATGTTTACAAGGCCAGCATTGGTTCTTTAATAAATCAGTCAATGGTAAGTGTATCATTCACAGGGATGCCACTCAGCTTGGCCTATTTATAGACAAACCAGACAGAGAAGATGATGAGCATGAAAGCTAGTCTATCAACTGCTCATGACTGGCGATTTTACCTCCTAGTCTGGCTAATTCTAAGAAAGCCAGACTCAAACACCAATGTAGATGTAAAGGCTCATAAGTGCTCTACATTCAAAAGGCATACAAATACAGACAGAGCCTTCTGCTCCCACTTTACCTTCATTTACGTTTTCTGGAAGCTTACGGACCATATGTTGCAGTTCCACCAGGAATCATGGAGTCAGTATTAAGTGCAGTTCAAGCCAGATCAGCAAAACACAAAGAAGAAAACCTTGGAAAATTTGAGGAAGGATTGTGCGTGTTGATTAGAATCTATAAACATAAATATGATGTTATCTTGCCAGCTTTTGTCCAGATTTCATGATGCATTTAATGGTCTAACAAAACACCTTTGTCCACACTGGTTCTAATATTGCTTCTTTCCAAACACTCGCCATGTTTGTTGTCAGAATCTTTTGACTCCTCTTCTCTGGTGTAACTGCTAACTCTTAATGTTTTCCTCTTGTGGATGCATTGTTTAATATCCATCCCAGCGTAAAGGAGTATATGAGTAGTGACTGTTATATTGGTTTTAAATGTATATATCTATTTTCGTATGTAAAGGATGCATAAATCAGCCTTAAGTCTACGCTATATTTAGAACATTTCCAGCGTTTTACTTTGCCAGCAGCACATTCGTGTCCCTTTGTCTTCAAGCAAAGTCCACGTGAAGGCCAAAACCCAAACTGATATAATCAACATAGGGCCCGATCTACGAAAGGTTTGCGTGTATAAAAACACTTGCAAACTTGATAGTGCGCGCAAAGCTGACGTACTAACCGGGAGCACCGAGGATTGCGTCTGTCAAATGAGCAAAATAGCACTCGCAAATCATTTAGCGTGTTTGCCTTCATGAATATGCAGAATACATGTAGATCATCAGAACAGCAGTGTGTTGGGGCGAATTGACTCAAACATGTTCACAGTTACATTTAAGCTGGTGAATCTTTGGGACAGTTGCTGGATGATGATATCAGGCATTAGAAACGTTCACCCGAAAGTTGCTCCCTGGGACAGTGAGGCGACTGTCTTCATCCAAGTGACGCCTAACTTTTCTAGAGCAAGAGTGGCAGACTAAGCCTCATCAAATCACTCTCTAAACTCCATCTAAACACTTATTGCGTTTTGGAGAAGAGTAGATGCGTTTATTTAATTAGCAGATCTTCTGTTTTTTCTCACATCATTCACCTTTTCACAGATGGCCTCCCAAATCGCGTTTCTAATGCTGAGATGTCTCTGCTGGAGTTCACCGATGTGTTTATTTCCCTCCTCCACTAAAACCTCCAACTCCATGTCTTCAAACTTCATTTATCGCTTAAGACCACTCTGCTCTCTCAAACTCTACATGGTGACAGCCGAAAGCACACGCAAAATCCTCGTAAAATAGGGCGGTCCACACCACTTTTGCACCCGTTATCATTTGCGCATGCAGTCTTAGTAGATCACCCGCAACACGCCCAGAAATAGCACGTGCAAAATTATTATTTGCACACGCAAATTAGCGCTTGTTATTTGGAATATTAGTAGATCAGGCCCATAGTGTCAAAACTTGACATACCTTTTTTCTCTTTGACTTAGGGCTCAATCAGTGACTTACACTACTTTAAACATGTGAATAAGCCTACAGCTGCACTGTATGCATGCATGATATATAAGAAAGACTTTGAAGGAATCTGTTTAATTATTTTAAAACATTTTCTTAAGAACAGGGACATCGATAATAAAAGATGGAGAAAATAAGTACAGTAAATGACTGAATATGAACTTTTAAACCCTTGGACGACGGGTCCATATTGAGGCCAGGTTAACAACAGGCACAGACCCAAATACCTCTGGACACTACAGCCGACGTTGCAACAAACCTTGTGACGTAGCTGTAGTCTGCTGGGCTGGGTCGCTACATCGTACATCTTTTTTATTTGACTTCCCGTCAACATAATACACGGACATTCAGCATGGCATGACTTAAAAACCAATATTCACCGTTTATACAAAACATGACCTACCACACAGTTTGTTTAATACAGACAGATGTTTCAAAACATTTCGGTATCAGCCGTAGCAATCTCGTTTGTTTACGGAATTACCTCAACATTGCTTAAACTCCACGATAGATAAATGGTTGTGATTGGTCTGACCTGAATTGAGTCAGATGGAAATCTATTTGAACTGGAGGGGGGCCAGATGTATCTGCCAGAGCAAATCAAACGTAAACTCAAAGATTTGTCTTGTTTGTTGGCTAAAGGACCATTTGATTGAGCTTCACTGGATTCTAACTCCATCAAATTTATAACAGACCTTTATAATGTTACTTAGCTGTAGGCGAGCCATTCAACATTTGAATTGAGAGATTATTCTCAAAATTACAGGAATACCAAAGATTAACCAACAGTTAGTCTTGTATTGAGTCTCAGCAGAATAGCTTCAAATAAACTGATTGTTTGCCAGGAGGCTCAAGGCCCCTCAGCTTCTCCTCTTTGACTGTTTCTAGAGTGGTCCAAGGTTTGTTGAAGTTAGCCTTTCCAATATGGCGACCACCACTGTTTCATTACGTCTCTTCAGAAACCAATGGGTGATGTCACATAGACTATGTTTCATTGTCTTTGATAAACACCCCAGACAGTGACATGACATTTCAACATGAATTTTTTTGAATGGAATAGAAGTGGCTCATGCTAGCCAAAATGCTAATGGTATAAAAACATGTGACTTTCATTTCTTAGCTGGGACTTCTGTGGTGGTGTAAGGACACAATCGAAGGTCACATTATGCAAAACCACTACCTCTCCTCTAACGATTCCACTTCCTAAACTATTATGGTTTTGCTTCGGTGTTGCAGAGTCCAGATGTCAAAGGTTATGGCTGACATGCCATCTTCTCTGTTATTAGTTCAAAAAACACAATAGTCTTTATTCTGTCCTAACACTTGAAGACCAAAGAAAAGAAAAGTGGTTGGTTTATTTCAATAACGAAATGCCGGCTACAGTTGGTGCTAACTTGTTTGTTTGTGCTAACCACTTCACCTCTGACTGCTTCTACATCGAGGGTCAGTGCAAAGATTGGCTTGCTTTGACACTGACCTGCATGAAATGATTTTTACCAAGAGTTTGTGACTCATCAACAGCAGAAACGTCATTGGTAAGTGTCGCCCATATCTGGTAATGTTTACAGTTTATTATGAGTGACATTTGGGCATGGTACTGACGCAAGTTCTTCTGGAGTGCTAGCCATGTTTGTTCTGGTGTTTTTCCACCTCTGCATTAAAGCTGGGGTTGGTAGTCAGATTTAGATACACTTTTTGTTATACTGGTTAAAATGATCTGTATGTCCCGATGGCAATCAGTACATAATGTGTTCTTAAAAAAGAGCGGAAAAAAAGCCGCTATCTACAGCCGGAGTAAACCTGCTAACATTAAGACCTCCTTAAGTTTTTGAAACCATGATGGAACTATGTACTTGATCATGACTGACCACTTGCCTGAGTTATTACCAAACTTGTCCAAACTAGTTAGGCCATGCCCCAAGTGACTGTGGTGTGACCAAGCTACAAACTAACTACTTTTTACCAAGCAGCAACCACCAGTGTTGATGATGAAGCCAAGGCAGTGATGCAAAATACTGCAGTTCCTCGAGGCTGGCTGCAAAAGCCAAATAATGCCAATAGGCCCCATGTTTAAATACTCATTTTGACAGCAGAATTTAATATGTTTACAGCCTAGGGTTAAAAAGAGGATTTGGTCTCTGTAGCACATTTCTTTGTTTATAAAAATGGTTCAAAGTGTTCCTTTTTGTTGTAATTCATTTGTTCTGATCACGTTTTATATACATAAGGCTTAGAGCTGTGCATAAACTGGGCACGTTGTAGGCAGAATCCAGGATTCATTTGGTTGCCTCAGCTCTACCTCTTTTTAGATAAGTTGAAAGTTAGTTAGAGTCAGCATGACTAGCATAATAACACTAGTGTGGTATTCACAGCCTCGCTAAGGAGAGAGACACAAACCTAATGTAGCCCAGTGTCTTTATGTGGTGTGGAATCATAACCAGTTGAGGTGATTTATTCCCTCTTCCCTTTTTTACATAATTCAATTCTGCTAAATAAACTCTTCTTTCCAAGTATTCTGGATAATGATCTGAGTGTGCAGATTCTCTTTTACCGGTCTCACTGCTACCTGCAGAGACAGAGCTTTAGAATCTGAGGCAGCCAGCTCACCTGTAGCAGATCATTGAGGAGCAATGAGTTGACTTGCCTCATGTGAATGTCTCAACCCCTCAGAGTTTGAACTGTGAGTACGTTTTTTTTTTACATTTTGATAGGTTTTAATGTAACAGTTATCCGCAATATTGATTCAGTTTTCTATGGTGGTAAACTAATTTCCATATTTCATTGTAGATAATGAAGATAAATCCCTTTTTTGGATGATAAATTATTAAAATGTGGGATTAAGAACTCTGGTTTAATATTCTTTGTAGTCTTTTTCTTGTTTTGTCAGATAAAATAGCCAAACTGCCCCAGAAAAAGAAACATTGTACTGGAACACCGAATTGGTTTATCTGTCCTCACAGATAAAGTCAAGTTGAATGGATAGTAACCCTGCAATTAGATTTCCAAGTGTTATCAGGATTTCTTCATGCCAAATACTCCTCAATGGGTTAATGAACCCATACAATAGATTCCCTGTGCACTCAGGTGATGACAGGAATCATCAAACTTGACAGAAAACAAGGAGATTCAGCACACACAGGAGAGATGACTTCCTTCCTCTTTCTATTCAATCCTCATTTTCACACAAACATCTCTTGAAAGAGTTGTCACAGGAATAAAGATCATTGAAATGATTAACTTTTGATTCACAGCCTCCTGTGTGCTCCAGGAAATGTACATGTAACAATACAAACTCTCTATTAAACAGATGGCTAGAATAAAAAAAACAGCACTTTTATACCAAAGCATATTGTCAACGTGGGAGAAACTCTCAGAACAATTAATGATGGAAGCCATTGTTCCCCGCAGAGCAACTCAGCAATTTATGCTATTTGGCTTCCTGCTATATGTCCCAATTCCCCTCTGCACTGAGTTGACATTGCCAACACTTCAGATATTAATGCAGTGTTGTAAAGTGTTCCTACATCTCAAGCAGTTTCTTGCTGTTTCTCTCACTCCGGGTTTTCTTCACTCCTTCCTGAACTGGGAATGCACCCTGTCTTCCTGAGCGAGCATCAAAATAAAAAGTGAAGTCTTTATGCTGTAGAGATGGCAGTGTGAGCTGCAGGCCTTGGGCATTATCTGCATGGCAGTTCTTAAAAAAAATAAAAAAAAAGATCTAGACACAATGCAAAGTGGAGCTCACCTCGAAGCTAAGGTGACGGGGAACAGGAAGGATCGAGCTGTTTCCCCCACACGCACACATCTGAGCTGATTTACGCTGAATAATACCACTCGCCTCCCTTTTCTTTTGTTCCGATCACCATTACGCCTCCATTGCAGACTGAAACACTCCCCCCACTGTAGGTGAAGATTACCTTCAGATGAATGGACATTATTATTTCTCAACACAATCCGCTTTCAATTTTCTTTTTCTGCTCAGCTTGTGAAAACATGTTCTCTCCTAATCTTCTTTGATGCACTTTTCTCTAACAACACTAAGGCAAGCTAAGGACTGGGGCGAGGTTTTTGTCTCCTCATGTGCTTGTGCCTTCAATTATAATATCCTGACTCCCCTGTTGAGTTTCCTGGAAGAACTTTTGAGCATTTAAAAGACAGTAAGTATGTCCTTGGCGCTCTTTGTGTGTGGAGAGGTAGAACCTGACAACTAAAAAAGGACTGAAATAAAAGGTAGTTTACCTCTGGAGAACAGGGAGCCGTTCCTGGTACTATTGTTGAACATGTGGTGCCAGTTTCCCTGATTTGCATTTCTCAGAAGCATATGATCAGGTGGAGCTCCCACCATGCCATCTAATCCAGAGGCAGTCTGGCTTTAAGACATGTGATACAGTCTTTACACTCAGCCAGGCTGTACGGGAACATTTGTCTCTTAGTGCTCGCTGAGGGGGGGACTTGGCGAGAGAGAGAGAGAAAAGAGCCGCTGCTCAGAGGCTGCCTCTCACTGGAAGGATGCAGACGGTGAGAGAAGAGATTCCACTACAGTTAATTAAGGAGCACTCTGCACGTGCCTATAAATGCGAAGGGGCAAATGAATTCAGTGTCAGTGGGAACAGCTCCTCGGGGGGAGCAGTGATATTTCAAAGGTGGAATTGAAAGAGCTGTAAATCTATTTCCTGACTCCGGCTTGACGGTCATTTCTGAATCACTGGACTGTTGCTATCAAAGTGTGGAGCAGGCAGGCAGAGTCAGTGGAGTTCCCTCCTCGAGCCAAATTCAAGACTTATTGGATGGGATCAACATGAGCAGCATTATGGATGGATTTATGTCATTCTGCTGAGATATTTATACACTCTTTGTCTGGTTGCTCAGGTAAGATTTTCTTCTTTCCACTCTGGGCAGAAAATAAATCATGGCATTGTCGAGAGATTTAGCATTTTGCATAAAAATGGCAAATCAGACATTAACCGTGAAAGCAGTTTGGATTTAAATTTCAAATGTCAAACCTGGACAGCATAATGTTAAGAAAAGAAAACATCGTTATGTACTTTTATTCCCTGGTATTATTCAGATTGATTTCAACAATAATTGCTATTTCATTGAAAATGTTTGAGAGCCATGTCTCTATTTTCTGCTCTGTTTTAGTGTTTTTCTTAGATGCTGGAAAGCACAATGAACATGTGCAAGGCATGAGAAGTACTCTGCAATTCAATTGTATTATTCATTTTCTTAAAACATTAATAGGACTAACTGAAATAAGCCACATCTTTCTTTTCTGGGGTTTGATAAAAGTTTGCATGCACTGCAAAATACAAGTTATTGACAATTTTAGAAGTGCTCAAATGTGATTTGAAAAGAGCATAGTTCAAATTTATCTAACGCCTTTGTAGCGGATATTATGTGATGCAATTGAAAAGATGGTGACTAACCTGATTCTTTCTGGCAGTTTTCTGCTGCAAATAAAACTGCTGTGAAATGATTTCAGGGCTGAAGCATTTTGTATTTTCTCCCTCATAGATTTCCTTCTTTCTATGACCAGGAGCATTCCTGGCTGTCGTTCTATATCTCTTTTTTCGTTCCTTATCTAAACAGCATGGTGAAACATTACAAGGCTTTTGATTCCCATTACTGCTGTGTCACTGTCACATTACTATGACAGATACAGAAAAGCCTTGGCAGACAGCTGCTCACAAAATCTTATCTTTCTTCAAGTTTAGAGTTTCTTCTCTTTTTTTTTTTTGGTTCTGAGGCGGGTGCACAGCTCAGGAGTTGAAGGGAGTCAGCCTGTCATGGGAAATCTCTGCTGCATGGGAGGAAAAACTCCCCGGGGATCACTCCACATTTTCAGCGTTGTGGCTCAGGGACAAGACAGGGCAAACTAGGAGGAGGAAACAGTGAAGAACTCATACTTATATAATCATGCTAATGATAAATTTGATGACTAAAACTCCACCGAAGAGCGATAAGGCCAATTATAAGCTTGAGTGCTTGTAAATAAAAAACTTGAAATTTCTCTTTTTTGGTGTTAATTTTTTATTTTGCTCATGACTCTGAAAGTGTGCGTTCGCTTGAATTTGTTGGAAACATTAGGTGGGTTAAGGTCAAAGGTTGAGAACATGCTGTATTTTTTGTACGTTGACTCCACCTCTGCCGGTCCTCAGCAGATGTGTCCTGTCATGTCCTGGCTGCTCTGCCTGTGCCTCTGGGTCAGTGTGACGGCCATCCAGCTGTGTCAGGCCACTTTCTACGAGACCATCCAGCAGCATGGGACGCGGCCTGGACGAACCACCATCCACATGATTGGTGAGTCCTCAGATGCACCATAAATGATATATCCAAAGACACTTGAGGTGCTTTTATAGAGGTGATGATGGGTTTGGCTGCTCATGTGTTGAATTAGATTGTCACGAGCCTGGGTTTATGTTTCCTTTTGATTGTATGAAGTCATCATATTCACTGATATATTAAGCTGGGATGAACTTAAAATTACTGAGTGAGCACACTGTAACGTTGTATGTTTTTTTATTAGGGTTTGAATTTGGGAGCACCAGGGGCGGGTCCAGAATTTTAAGACTGGGTTGCCTCAACTCACTGACATATGCAGGAATGACATGATGGTAGTGTTATTCAAAATTTGTTATACCTTCTTCAACTACAAACAAGAAGGTATAATGCAGATGCTACATCAATGGGAGGGGGTCAGTAGATAGGACAGTGGGAGTTTGAAAGTTGGAAGAGAGAATGACATGCAGGGAAGGTCCAGGGTTTGGAATTGAACCAGGGCTGCTTCAAGGACTATACCCTCTGTTCATGGGGTGCAGGATTTAAGCAATAAGCTAAACCTGCGCCCGGTCCAAAACATTTTGTAGGGGAAAAATAATAAAACAGAGGCAGAAAAAAAATATTTCAAGTTTAATTCTACAAAGCTCATGTGGGGAATTTTTGGTTTGTGTTGATTTTGGCACCCCCTGTGGACATGAGGGTTGTTGCAGATCTTGCCCCATGCATAAAAGTAGTGCTTGTAACACTAATTCTGCTGGGTTTTACAGTTACATTACAGAATGTATCACCCATCAAATATCCCATTGAAATGTAAAACAAAAGCTGTTTTAGCAGCATTTTGGGAATCATGTCATCTGACACCTATCTGCCATTGGCTAGTGACCTCCAAAAATGTACCGGCCAAAAATATTTTTCACAGGCCAAATAAAAAAATTGAGCCTTATTTTATTTAAAATAGGACCAGCCTCATCAATTTTCCAGTTTTCTTTGAAATGTCATATAGTGACATTACTCCGTTTAGTTGTCTGTTCCTCTTCTCAAAGGTCTCCTGCCTCTTTGTTTATCCTTTTTGTTTGTGGTGGCTTCGCACCGGGAATGTGTCACCACATCTTCCTCATAACGCTCTTCCCTCCATGCTTCTTCAAGCAAAGGGAATGAATAGAACTCAAGTAGCTGACGTCACGCTGTTCCCGACGTACCAAATCACGACACAAGTACAGCGTGCCGCGAGGGTCAAAATAGCCTGACAGTCGGCAGAGATGGGCGATAGTATGAAAACAAAACCTCACATTTAATACAACATTTTCCATCAGCCACTGGCAGGTGTTAATTTTACGCCCTGCATCTACCCCACCGCAGCAGTTTAAGACATTAAAAATAACCACAAAGTAGCAATCAGTCTTCATGCGAGTGGTCATGTTTGCTTTTATAGGACATAAAGAGGCTTCAGTAGTAATTTCAATTTGCTTCATAGCCTGCTGAAAACCCCTTACAGGAGCTTTATTTACCTCAAGCTGTCTGTTGGTTTAAACTTTAAACATCTCAAGCAGATTTCAGGTGGCTAATGCTACCCCTTCCACCCTTTGAAAAGTCACTGGACAAGATGACAATTTGAGCTCAGAGATCACAAAGAGAAGCAATGAATGCCTTTGCATTTCTTTCTCAAGCTATTTCAGTTGATATTCATGCTACACTGCTCCTTCTCAATTTGATCTGAGTGATTGTGGCCTCTGTGAAATTGCAATGAATAGAAGACGACCGAAACATTGCCGTCAAACTTTTGATTTCGTTAGGCGGATGTGAGCCGCTGTTATAGTAAATAATTATGATCCAAGGATTCGAGAGGAAGGCGAGTGCTTGTCGGAACTTCAAAGGGAAGGTAGCTGCAGAAGAGTGCAGGTCCTTGGTGTCGGTTATTTCCTGCATATCAGCAAGGGGTCTTTTTCAATACTCTCAATAATGTCAGTCAGAAGACTTCCTGTTCCAACACCTTCATTTCATTACTCCTGTCTAGCACATGTATACGAGAGAGAAAAAGACGCTAACAAATAGGACACATTCGAGAAAAGTGGTCTCATGTCAACAAAAGGAAAATGGAATTAATATTTCAAGTGTGCATTCAGGTAACTCTTTGAAAGGAACGAATCCAAAGCGAACAATTTGAGTCCTTCAGGGGGCTCTGCCACTAAAAGTGTAAATGCCCTGTCATTCCATTTACCATAGCATGGCCAGCCCTCACCCTGGATAAATGAGATGCCAGGTTTATGAGAGGAGGATGGGATGCCTGTCTGGATTGATTCTGACACTGGGACATTTGTTCTGTGCTGGGTGTTGTGTGCCTGTTGGATTGGCAGGAGGATTGGGGTTGACGGGTCATGAATTGGTGGCAAGGAGGCCGTCGGTTGCGGACCATTCGGCCAATCATTAAAGGCAGCGAAAATGCCACAAGTTCACGGCGAGTGGTATTACCAGAGGAAATCGAGATTACAGAGGGCGGCGGATCAGTTGTGTCCTTGCCAATAGAAATTTAGATCTATAGGGAGGGATTGTTGTTTCGAAAAAGCAAGTCAATCATGTGTGGTGACTTTGGGAGCAGCCAAATCTTGGTATCCTTTCAACAAACACAAACTTGAGATAAATTATTGGTTGTAAATAAAAGCACCTGTAGCGTGAAAAGGGCATACGCGACAGGAAGATTACAGATTTATCAGAAGCTTCGTGTTTCTCACCCTAAATAATAATTTCTTTTGACAGCGTATAAGCAACTCTTCCATGCTTCCTCTGGAGTTATTGGCACAGAACGTGTGTCCAGAAGTCCATTAGCCGGATGACCCTTGAATAGCTGCTTGTGTGTGCTCAGTGATTCGGACGAGGCGGCCTGTTTTCCAGCCTACAGCTCTACTTACAGATTGCTGCCTGCCACTCTCAGATACGCTCTGGGCTGTTCTCTCTCTCCCCCTCTGCCTTCCCTGGGTGCAGGCGGTGTTCCTCTCTCTGCGGTATGATTCATAAGGTGCTGTATTTATTTGGTGCAAAGAGCGTGAACTGTGCACGAAATAGAACAGATTGTGTTTGTCGTGCATCTGTAATGTGGCGAGCAGAGATGTTGCCTTTTTTGGGGTCATGTGTTTCTCGACCTCAGAGGAAACTGTAGAGGGGATTTTCATTGTTTTAAACACTGCTTGCTAAAGAAAAATGACTTCTATTGTGCATGGAATCTACTGGAAACATTAAAATCCGCTGCGCATTACCCTTTTCTGCAACTCTTGTGAGAATTTTTGTAAAAACTGGAATAAAGAGCTGACTGCCAAAAGAACAAAGATGCATTGAGTGTTTGGAGCAGCTGTCTATTTCCAGCTGAAGAAATAGTGCCATCGGTGATGCAGAGCATGATGTGGAGGTGTTAGCAGAGCGTACGACAAAGAGTAGATAGTGGCTGCCTGAGGTGGCCTTGCTCTCCTGCGAACTCACTCCCACCAACAGCCGGCTTTGCAAGGTCAAACTGTTCATAACTGAGAGGTCATTGATTCTGAGCACCGTGTGCACATCAGCCTTTTACCTTGTGGTTTGTTCAAAATGTGTAGCAGTGAATGAGCGAGTGAGCGAACGAGTGTGCATAATGAGATATGCAGAGCAGCAGAAGTGGGGGAAACGAGCAGAAGTAACTCACTTGTAAGTATCCACTGTATATTATAATTTATTCAGACTCGGGTCATAAATACTTAACACTGTGTGATATCAATTTCACTGCTTTTCCCTTTCCTCACACTGAAACATATGATGATAGATCTATTTAGCAGCTATAGATACCCTTATCCATTCGCTTCCATTAGACCCTATTCCAATATCCTTTAAATATGGATTTCTTTCAATTTTAGGTCACTTTATTATTAGTTTTTGTTTAATATATTCTACACCTGTAGTTTTGTTCCTTTCCAATGCAAAATTGCCACTAAAATCCCTCATGTCTCCCTTTCATGAGCTTTAGAGAAGAGCAGAGGATCAGAGCTTTTTTTGATGCGCTTCAACAAAAGAAACCACTCGCTGCTAAAGCTCACAATGCAACTAACATGAAAAATGGATTTTCGCCTGTCACAAACAAAGGTTGCATCCTCCATGCACTGTTTTAGACACTGACAATTTAATAGCCTTATATAATGCATCCTGCAGGCACATTATTTTGACATACATCTTCCTCCTCCCCGCCCATAGTCCTCTTCTCAACCATGGTCTCGCTAGTGTCAGCGCTGCTCGGCTGCAGCGCCAATGGGAAGTGGCGTGCAGCCTCAGCCCGAGGCCCCCCCACATCTGGAGCTCGGCAAACCCACTTTGTGCTGCTGTTGTTAAACATGCCAGAGTGACAATGAAAGGACCTCTGACCACTCTGTAAAACACCACAAACTCTATAAACTTCAAAACAGATTTCCTTTGCTGAGCGAGCTCTGAGAGGCAAAGCTTGTTCAGCCAGTGTGGTATCATATACTTTACAGAAATCAACTATTCATTTCCTTGTTTAGCCCTGAGAAGAAAATATATACTTAAGTAAATGAATCTGAGGACAATCAGGGGTCTAATTATCACTGTATGCTCACAGCTACAAATAGGTTTTACATATTTCAATATTTCCCATTTATTCCCTCTACCAGGCTATGAATAATTCATAAGAGAGAGCTCCTCTAAGCTGGTGGATATTTGTTTATACAGCATGTTTAATTGAAGTCTTTCAGCCAATTCTGTGCAGGGGCTATGGTTTGTGGTCACAACGCTTAAATGCAAAATGAATTTCTGTGGCCCTCAGCTTAATTAATTAGTCAACGTTCCCTCTCAAGACTCCACCAGCTGTTTCTCGCTTTTACCAGAAACCCAGAGCATTAATAACAGGGGCGTTAACAGCAGATCCCTGTGTGCCGCTGTGTTAGGGTCACGGCTGTTACTGACAAAGTTCTTTCTATTTATGTTAACCCTTTCCTGCAGGAGTGTAGTATTTGCATCAAACATGCAGAACACCACTGGATTTATAAGCAGTAACCTATTTAACAGAGGTTGAACTAGAAACTAAAACAAAGTTGCAAATAAAGTTTTGAGAAGCTGCTTTTATTAAAAGCAAGTCCTGACACATTACATTTACTGAACACTGAGCTGATCCTTTTCTAGTGGATATCTGTTATTTTGCTGCCTGATGTCTGAACTAGTTGGTATACTCATCCATCAATCCATAAGTGTTGTTTGCAACTGCATATACGTTCAATATTTAAATTATATCAAGGAATAATGTTATTTATGTAGCACTTAAGACCAGCTTTACAAAGTGCTGTACGCAATACGAAAGCCCAGCAATAACACAGGCAACAATGTAGGAGTAAAATAGAAAGACATACAGAATAAAAGAACAACTTCAAATATTAGTTGACTTAAAGAAAGTGTTAAAAAAAAACGTGGATGGGGTGCTGGTGGCCTAGCGGTCTAAGTGTCGCACGTATAGAGGCTATAGTCCTCGTCGCAGAGGTTGCTGGTTCGACTCCCGGCTGGTTGACCATTTACTGCATTTCTTCCCCCACTCTCTACTTCCCACATTTCTTGTCTCTTTTCAGCTTCAGCTGTCCTGTCAATAAAGGCAAAAACAAACATGGATGAATAAAAAAAAGAAAGAAAATAAATCTCCAACAGAGATTTAGACTAAGAAAACAATGTTGACCCAACAGCATTTGCTAAAAACATGTGTAAGTTAATGTTTCTTGTAGGTGGCATTAGTGTTAGTCTCAGTGATTTCAAACATTCACACAGGAGTTTTGAAGCCTATGCCAGTCGACCTGTTGGCAATGCTGACTAATCCTAACTTTCGGTCAACCTAGCATGAGGCAAAGAGGAAGAGTTGAGGCGGGTATTTTAACTTCCTCACTTACAGCTACAGTGTTCCCGCCTGCCAGTCAAGTCAGTTATGCGTCTAATTATACAAACCTTGTAACCTTAGTAAAAACAAATGCGTTACAAGGTCGCTGTTAAGTTGGATTCTTTAGAATTGGTGTGTATGGGCATTTTTCCACCGCAGGAACTTTACCCCAGAACTAGGGACTTTACCCCTGAACTACGTGCGTTTCGACCGGAGGAACCAGGGTCTAAATTTAGTTCAGGGGTAGATAATCTCCCCCCTGAAAAGCCCCTGCTTGGGGGGTAGTACTTTTCAAAGGTCCTGGGACTTTCGGTTGAACGTAACAGTGTTTGTGGAGTTTCCACAGTTATTGAAACACAGAGGGAGTTCCTGGGAATGCATACTAGTTTAGTTTTTTATTAAGATTTCAAAATATGATTTGATATTTTTTTTCTCCATACATCACTGGCCTGATTTGCACAGTCTACCCGGGACTTCAGCCTGCGGTCGAAACGCAGACAGCAATGGGGGCGCAGGAACCTTTTAGTTCCGGGGAAAGTAGTTCAGGGGGCTAAAAGACCACGGAACTCTTGGTCAAAATGCACCTTATGTGGCCTCTGGGACTTTTGCAGCCAGCCCCAAGTGGACACTCGAGGAACTGCAGTTTTAAGCACTTCCACGTCGGCTTCATTTCTAGTGACGGGAAGTTGCTTGGTACAGAGGCTGTAGACCCCAAAACAGCCATTTCCATTTTCTCATTTCCGTTTTCACTCCTCTGTTTTATCTTTTCATTAAGGCATCCCCAAAGGCTTGAGAAACTTTTTTGTTGCATTTAACTCAGATGTGGTGTTCCTGATCTTCCCATCCCTGAAGCAGATTGCTTTAATTGCCCAGACAAAGCCACAGACCCGGAAATCAGCCATGACCCTGGTATGACAGTCCTACACTTTATACACTCCCCATCTATCCCAACAACCTCCTTGTGAGTCGAGTGTTGTATATGAGTATAGTGTTTCATTCAGCTAAAAACAAACCTGGGCCTTGAACATAATCCAGACAGCAAAATATTGAATCCTGTTCCCTAGTTTGCATTAGAAAAGCAGTTTTGTATTGTGCAAATGTAGCTTCAAGGAGAAAAGGTTGCATGGGGGCACCATAAGGAAAGGTAAGAGGATCACTGGAATAATTGGATGATTCATCCAGTAAATGTTGAGATATACGTACTTTAGTCTGGCCTGACACTGCCATCCATACAGAGCATCCGCAATGAATCTATTAGACCTCAAGTATCTAAAGAGCTGAGGTTTGTGTGTGAGGTTTTAAAAATGTCATGATTAAGTGGCAAAAGATGAGCTGGGCTTGTCGACTCATTGTTGTAAACAACAGAAACATCACCAAGGTTATATGGATGAGACTTGAGAGGAGGAATGGATAAATGTTCTGTAGTTTATGAGGTGCATCTTACAAGTGTTAGACTCAGTCTGTTATGATTTTGTTTTTAGGTTGGAATGAGCTTAAATGCTGAACATTTATGTTTATGTGAACATAAATGTATGATTTGCAGCCCCTGGCTAATTGTTTCTGCGGAGAAATCCTCATGACTGCTCGTAAAGGAAGCTCGCAGTTAAGAGACATTTTCTGTTAAGTAACCGCTGAGAATAGTGGAACCCATTTTGCCTCAGAACGGCATTATTAGTTGATCGTTTCAAACCACTTTGTCTTTGTTGTGTTGAGGAAGCGGAGCATCCTCTCGGGGTCATTACCAAGATTTTAAGACCCCTTGTTTTGTTTTGTAGTTAGCAGCTAAATGTGTTGTTATGACAGCTGACATCGCTAAAGGAGAGTTGACTCTGACGCCCTGAGTCCTGATAAAAAAAAAGAAAAAACGCTCAGTTTGCTTTAATCCAGAAATAGTCCTAAAACAAAGCTCAGCTATCATAGATACTTTTCTTCTTGTTGGGAGCAAACAGAAAAAAACATGTCAGTGATTTTTTGCAAATATGAATCCTATCTCTCTGGAAAGTTATTCCTCTGAACATTTAGAATCATCTGCAGCCGAAACATGAATCAGTGGCTTCTTAACAGAGTTTATGGATTACATTAATTTTTCATATTAGTTAATGTGTAATGATGATGTTAGGTGTAATGAGTGTAAAAGTTTAATTACTGTGAATTATGCATCTGAATCAGACCAGGAGGCTGGGTTTAGAAACTGGAGACAGACTGAGGCACACTTTTACAGAACTGGAGCACATTTGTGAGTAATAACACGTCGATACTTACATTTAAAGCTCAGGCTCTTGGCACAAATACATTCAGCATTATGTATACTTATGTTGTTTATTCACTAAGATAAGGAAATTCAAACATTCTTATCGAAAATAATATCAAGAAATAGCAGCTAATTGTGACGCCAAATATCCTACAGCCAAAAAAAGATTAGGAGACAACACACACATGGAAGACGCTCCTATCCCTCCAGCAAGACACACTGTCCTTATTTCCTCCCCTTATTTCTCTCTTGTCGTGTTGTATCTCTTTAAAGTCAGTCTTCGGCTGTTTGTACTTGTTTTACATCTTGTTTTGCACCTCATTTGGCGCCTCGTCTTGCTCCTCATTTTGCATGACATTTGGAATCTCTTTATTGTTTTTCTGCATCTCTTTGTCATCATTTCAGCATCTCTCTAACATCGTTCACCTCTCTGTTTGGTTGCTTAAGTTTAATTTTGCATTTTGGTTCTTTATCTCTTTGAATTGGATCGAACTCTTCTGAGTTTGTTCTCCACATCTTTGTTGTCACTCTTGCATCTTTGTGGCTTTTCTTCATTTCTATGTTGTCATGAATTAACCCCTCTTAACCATTTCACATCTGCTTTTAATTATCACCTATCCATTGGATGTTGTTACATTTCCTTCTTAAACATTTGCATCTGTTTGTATATCTTTGTTGTCCTACTACATCTCTCATTATATTCCATCTGGTTATAAGCATTTTGCATCTCTTTGCAGTCATAACTACCCTTTCATTTTCAGTTTCTATCCTTTTATGGGTCTTTTGAATCTTTTCCTGGTCACTCTGTATGTCTTTGTAGTCATTTTTTGTGACTTTTTGTACTTCTTTACATCTCTTAGTACTTGTTTTGCACCTCTTTGTATTTGTTTCCTCCCTCAGAAGCTGTTTTGCTCCTTTCTTCCAGTCTTTTTGTATCTCTTTAAAATAGGGCTGTCAATGTTAACATGTTTATGGCGACAAGATTAAGGTCTGGAAATGACGTTACTTTTTAAAATCTTGGTTCCTTTGTCCCTCTCAGCACACTGTAGTTAAGCTGCCACAGTGTTTTCTTCTTCTCTCAGCTGCCATGATGAAAAATAACAACACTACTACACTTTTGGATGGCACATTACACTTTTAAAAAACTCTGTTTAATATCAAAATATGCACTTTATGTCAAATGGAATTGAAATATAATCCAGGTACTTCTCGTTTGAGCTATCACCTGTGAGCTAAGCATACAGGTGCAGCTAATCAGCCTGAAGTCAGCGGTTAACTGCATTAAAAAGCCAGCAGAGCACTATTCCAAAGCGTGCAAATTGCCACAGACCTGGTAAAGTCAAAGTTAAAGGCTGGTTTATACTTCTGCGTCTCCCCTACGCAGCAGTGGTCGACACAGACATGAGCCCCACATACTTGTGCGTCAATGTGTCCGTGTCACGCAGCGATTCCCCGCCGAAACACTTGAGGGCAGTGCGGTCTCCATGATAGTCGGTCGCCTGCTTCGTGCCCCGCTACGATCTCTGTTTACTTTCCCACAGCGATTCAGAGCGTGTTCTGTTAATCTACAGCTGATACATGTTGCTGTTATCATACAGACATGATTACATGGAAGAATAGAGAGGAGGAGATTAAATACGCGGCTGATGAGCGGCTGATGTCCGGGATCCAGGTAGAGCTGTAAATGTGGGAAATACAACCAGCTGAGTGGACCAATCACAGGGCTTGCGGTCTACGTCGATTCTATGGTGTGGTTACATTTTGGAGGAGGTCGGCTACGTGGGTAGGCCTCTGCGTTGGTACGGGAGCTACGTGGACTCCCGGCGTAGGCTACGCAGTCGATTCAACGCAGAAGTATAAATCAGCCTTAACTCTTGGCTTGCTAAATAGGAGGCAACTGACCGCAAACCAATCAACATTGTAGAAGACTTGTCCTTAGATTGCTAAGTTGTGACCAGTCACATGCGCACTGCCTAAGGGAACAATTAGTCACACGCATGCAGGACAAGAATCAAACAAAGAAGTCAGTCAAACTGGAACTCCTGAAAAGTGCAAAGGCTGTCGCATAAACCAGGGATCACTGGACATCAGTGTGTGATCAAAATGGTCTACACTGTTAAGACTTTACATTGTTAATAGTGACATAAAAACCATAATTTAATTTTAATTCTTAATAAAAAGAAATGTGACGGCCCATCTGCATCTCAGTTTTTTGCTTTTTAGTTTGAAGATCTCTTTGTTGTTGTCGTTTTGCCAATTTCGTTGTCATTTTGTATCTTTGTGCAGCCCTTTGGAGTTGTTTTGCATCTCCCTGTTCTTATTTTGAGACAACTTGTAGTTCATTTGCATCATCTTGTAGTTTTTAAAGCATCTCTTTGTCATTATTTTGCTTCCATTTACAGTTGTATTGCATCCCTTTGTTGTTCTACATTTCCCTCTATTTGTGCCTTTTGTGTGTGTGTCATTTTAGTTGTTTGGTGGCCCCTCTGGTCCCGCCTTTGTACAAGCAATAAGAAATTGAACACCCCTTATTTAGGAATCATACTGCACTATAACTGAGCTCTACCTGTTCAGCCTTTGCTTGCTCTACCTCAAATCCCCCCCTTTAAACCCACTGAGGTTTAGAATAACACACACCAGTACATGTTGTGTCGCCACGGTGACAGCACTTCAAATTTCTCTTGATTAATAACATGAAAAAAAAAACATCAGTTCAACCTTTTATCCTTTGTTCTCATGCCAGATAATCAAAACAAGCCCTCACAATGGAAAGGATCCCAGCATCACCACTCTTCACTGTAATTGTTGATGTCAGTGGCTGCACAAGCCTTGTTTCATGAGCAACACGGCTCCTCTTTAATTCAACACTTTCCCCATGAAATAAAAACTACTGTTAAACTAATGATGGCTTCTTGTCCCCACTGTTTGTAAATATTAAATCAGGCAGTCCAGAACTATTTGTCTAATGTGCTCAGAGGAGTGTTTCAGCACACACTCTCCCTGCACACTACCATGCTGCTTAGTTTTTCTGTTCACCAGCACGTCGTAAAAGTGAGTGGCTGACATTAGATTGTCAGAGTCATCTTTTCGTCCCTTTATTTGGCTTTTTTTTTTGTCCTTGTGGAGAATTTTAAGGCGTGGTAGCCCTCCAGCTCGTCTTGCCCTTAAAGACAGCACACAAGGATGTCTGTCACTTCACAGTTGGTTATTTGTGGCCGAATTTAGCTGTGATTTGGAATATTTAGTGACCTAGTTGTGGGACACATCATACTTTAGAATAGTCTTAAAACTGGGTCTGTATATTCTGAGTAATTTCATGTGACTAACCCCCTCCGCTCTCTCTAAATTGCATCAGCGTGGAGGTAAACTGCTTCTATTAATTCATCTTCTGTATTTGTAGTGGTGAAAATGGGACCTCATTTCCCACATTTTTGATTTTCTCAATGAAAGAAATACTCCTTCAGAATGGGAATTATGCTTTATATCATTTCATACAGCAATGCCTTTGTGGTTTCACTCGCCTATTTTAAATGCTTGGCAGGAATATGAAATTCATTATCATTACTTAGACCTCATTAAACCGAAAAGAAGCATCTCAACTTTCTAATTGGTTCCAAGGGGGAGGGAAGAAGGAGAAATAAGCAAAGTAATTAATATTGAGTTTATCTGGCTCTATTGCTGATTTCTGCTCGAGTGTTTCCTCCGTGTGCCACAAGTCCTCTTGCATATTTACACTACAGATCCAATTACCTTTTTGAGGGGAAACTGGTGTGAAGAACTGGAACAAAAATGGGAAAATGCATTTTGTTAAATATGAATAACAAGATGGATGGATTGACTGAAACATTTCACGTTCTGCCAAGTGAAATTATAATGAGTAAAAAAAACATGATATACATTTTTAAGGGATTTCAGCTATGATTTATTACCCGGCTGAGTGAAGTACTTAACTCTAATTCATCAGTACCTCAAAGCAATGGTGTTTTATTTATAGCTTCAAAGTTTGAAGTGTTAAAACAGTGTTAAATAACTGGTAGTGGGAAAACAAAATCTGACTCTTAGGGTTGGGGAACAGAAGACTTTAACCATGTGCTGCTGTCATTTAATGCATCAGTTGAAAACGCGAGTGTTTAGTCTTTATCTCATGCAGTGTTTTTCAACCTTTTTTGAGCCAAGGCACATTTCTTACTTTAAAAAAATCCCGAGTCACACCACCAACCAAAAGTGTTACAAAATAACACATTTAGTGTCTCAATTTATGAATCTGTTTATCTGAGGGAGGATCTTTGGCCACTTCTTTAACTGTGTCAGGGTGAAGCATCTTATATACAATAGCTTTTGCAGGTAGTATTAATGTCTCTGCCACAGTGGATGTCTTTTTTGATTTGGCTACGAGTTCAGCTACTAAGTAGCTAGCTTTGAGAGCTCTCGCAGACACCGTTGTAGTTTTTCTCATAAAAGTTGCCTTTTCCACCGCCCATATTACGCTCTTCATCCAGGTTAGAATTTTGTCCAGGGCCCAGTTTGGATTTTTCCTTTTTCCTTTTCGAATATTTATCACTGTTTTACGCCTACTTCTTGTCACATACACCTCTCACGTGCATCATTAATTCTATTGTCTTAAATTAACAAGGTCAGTACATGCACAAGTATTTAATTACTCCACCAGTCACTACACTGCAGACACAGACACACTACATGGCAAATTATTTGCAGTATATGAATAATATTTTTTGGGACTAATTAAGTGAAATTGGAAAATGTCCCATGGCATGCCTGACGATCTGTCACGGCACACTAGTGTTCCACGGCACAGTGGTTGAAAATCACTGACCTAATGAATGAAAACATTAAGATGAACATAAGTTAGACCTGTCGGAAAGCTGATGAGAGTATATCCTTGCCATAGAAATGCTACCAGCTGTGGAATCTAATGGATTGTGTTTTTCAAGCCATATAACTACATCATTTTTCAATCAGGAGAATCATAGTTAAATCAATATTTTGTGTCAGCTTGTGTATTTCTCTAGTCGTGTAATTAACAGGAAAATGAAAGTGATCTGAACCCCTTCAGGGTGAGGCAAGACCTTTACACTTCTCATCGGAGTCCTGCCCACCGAGTCTATAACAGTGGTTCTCAAAGTGGGGTCGTGGGACCCTCGGGGGTCCACAAACCATAGTGTCAGGGTCCGTGAAATAATTATAATAAATTTCAAATAAATTATTAAATTGTGCTGTGTCGTTAAAAACAGCATATATACAGATGAGAACCAGTTGCGCCAATGAAACCAGCATATTGTGCCCATTACTCCCACCCTATTTAGCTGTGGACCAATAGAAATTGATATGATTGTGACCCTAACATCAATCTGTCATGTGTCACTCATTCACACATCACTCCAGTCACTCACAACTGTTCCTGCTGCTATTTTGCTTTGCTTACTGGCTCGGGTCTGCTCTTGCTACTGTTCATTTTTTGAAAGCTTTTAAGATCAGTTACTTGAAAAGTATAAATGCTGTCATATTGAGTCCACAAGGAATGAAATGACCCTCTGTTTTAAAGTATACAAGTGGTATTTACATGATTCAAATTTAAGTGTTATGTGTTTATCACTATGGAACAGGTCTGATACGTTTTACAATACAAATAGTTCCAAAAAGCAAATGGTAGTAAGCATGTGCTTAATTTATGTTACAATTATGAGGGGGTCCTTGGAAAATGTTCTCATCTGTAAGGGGTCCCTGGCCCCAAAAAGTTTGAGAACCCCTGCTCTATAACAACTTGTTCACTATACATAATCCCTCACCTGTTGTGTATGTATGTTACAATTAAAAAAGCATCACATGTTAAAACAAATCTGTGTGTAAATATTGATCTTTTAAAGCTTCCTTCATGATTTCATGCTGTTTCTTGTTATTTGATGGAATTGAAGTTACAATGTCAAAAAAAATAGAGATTAAATGCATTTAATGTTGAACAACAATTATACATGACTAAATATCATAGCTTTCCAAAGTGTCCTATTATGATTTGATGTTGGATCTTGTAATTTACTAAAGGTAATGAAGCAGTCAGTGAAAGAAAACTCATCTCCAATGTCTACATTAAAGCCAGTTGTATAGGAACTGGAAGTATTTCTCCATATGCGTTCTATACCAGTATTCATCCAAGTGATTAAAATGCTGATCATGTCATGCCACAATCAGCTCTGATGTATCAGAGTGAATACATAAAGACCCGTCCCTGCCAATTCCAGCTTGCAGGTGTTGCATAATCACCGCCGTCGAACCTTCGGAGCACATGTCAAATAGCGTGAAAGGTCATTCAGCCCTCTGTAATGTGCATTATTACACAGTTTACATGTTGCAAGCTCATTGGCACACAGCTGCCATCAGTGAGAGGCCAGCAGTCACATCAGAGGCGAAGCAGCTGCTCTAAAGGCTGCCTGCCACCACTCTATCTCTCTGTTTCCCTTTTCTTCTCGCTGAATGTAACTCTTTCATCAGAGCAGGCGATCTAAAAATATGTAATACCAGTTCTGGACGTTTGCCAGGCGAGGGAAAAGGGCTGAAATGACTGACAGGAACAGCGTGACATTTAAAAGTGAATGACATCACACTGACAGGAGACATAATTTAACATCGCAATTTTTTTCTGTTTGCCCATTTCTAAAAAAGATGTGTGCTCCAAGAGAATAACCACAGTAAAGGGCTTTTGATTATTTGTGTTTAATTGACATGAAAGATGCTGTTCTTTACTCTAAATTGCTGTCATGCTCCTCAAGCCACACATTTTAACTATGACGAAATGATAACCACGGTTGTTTTACATCTGCAGGTCTTGCAAAGAGTCAAAATAGCTTTTATGTCCTTGATCAGGACTCGTCTCGCAGCGTCCCAGGCTTCTGTTGTGTGTTTGACAGATGAGACGACACACTTTACGTCTCACATGCAAATGCAAAGAACCCCCTTCACTACCATTCCCTGCTTCCTCTGTTCCATGCAGTTTTCATGCATCTTAAAACAACAGCAGCTCTGCTCTGTGAGGAGTCATTTTGCATTTCAATAAAGTATCACTTTCTTTTTTTGGACGGCTGCACAGGACCAATCTTAAGGCCTCTTCGTGTGACACGCTGTCAAAACCCGCCAGCCATATTCCATGAATCTTTGTGCTTTTGTTTGTCATGGACAGTGCTTGGTTTAAAATAGCATTGCATAGTTTTTCTTGTAAGTGGTTTTGATTCCTCTCTCCAGTGAGCACATGCAGTCATGAGTGTAAACTTAGTACACACACGTGCTTCAAGGAAAAACCTCCAGTGTGTTCAATCCCATTGTGTTGACACCTATCTAAGGCTTTTTATAAAACCTGTTCTTACAAGAATTTTAATTTTTTACCAAAGCTGTTTTTAATTGTTTACACCAACACCAAGTCTTCTGCATTCTCTTCCTGCCTCAAAACAAATTTGTCTCGCAGTTTATCGAGCAATATGTCACTCACTTTCACCCCGGCATTTATGTCGAGAATAACAACAGTACTTCAGGGACTTCAGATGTTTTTGCAGAAGGCAGTGGGGGGAAAAAAAATAGTCACTCAATTTGACACCACGCAGTCACACGTTTTTGTGCCTCTCACTGTCTTCCATCTGCATTAATTTGACATTCTCTAATCTGCCGCTCCCATTTCCTGTCAGCGGCAGAACTGCTGTACAGCCTGCTGGCTTGGATGTCTGCAGAGAGGGAGAGCATGCATGGAGGAAGTGGAGCCTATTATGGGTCACCTTGGATGCATTTCCTATTAAAAGGTGACAGGCATGCTGCTCTGGAACAAGGACTGCTGCCGGTTTGAAGATCCGGGCCTGCTGTCTCTTCTAAATGACTTTTAGGCTTCAAAATAATTAAACACAGATAATGGGGACTTTGAAGGGATGGGAATGTGACTCAGAATCTGTGCTTGTAGGGAGTCAATCAGATGCAACACAGTTAGGATATATTACATGGCTGTGCTGAGTGCTCAACTCTGATTGGTCAATTACAGCATTTTAAGGTCTGCTGTTTCTTTATTGCAGACCAAAATCCCATTCACAGACTCTGAATCATATCAATCCACAGAAAGAAGTTTGGTAAATTTAGCATGGCTCTGTTTACAGTGGAGAGAAAAAGAGAAGAAAACAGCAAAGAAAAATCAAGACAGGTTTTGACGCACAAAAAGCTGTAGGCTAGTACAGAGAAATGGACCAAATTGAAGAAGGCACATGCAGTAAACACCAAGCCAAACATGGGATGGGATGTTTTGAAAATGGTGAATGGGAAAGGAAACGTCACCAGACTTTGACAGTGACAAGGCAGAAAACCTCGGTCAGTTGCTGGAGGGATTTGAAGGGACCTGGTCACCTCGTCTCACTTCAGCATCAATGAAAGTATTCCGTTTTATATGAGTGATAAAATGGGGGGAAAAAATTAATTTAAGAAGGCCCAGGAGTTTTCTGTTGAAAGGGGACTTTTTCATTTCAAGTGTAAATACTTTTTTGGATATATATAAATTCAATTCCGATCCAAGATTCCAGTCAAATTATTGAAATCTTCTGTAAGACACTGTCTGGTAAGTAGGAAACCAAAGGAGAAAAGTGAGACAAAGTACCTTTCATGCTGTTATCACATAGTGCTCAATTTAAACTATCAGAAGTGTACGGTCAAAAGTACAAAGGACAAGGTGACTCAGGGCGTGTCTGACTGCATGTTGCCAGTTAAGTGGCACACAATCTGGGCACAAACGGAGGCACATGGCACAAAGAGGTTGGATTAAGTGCCTCAAGTATGAAATGGTGATTCTTGGGACTGAACTTAAGTCAAACCAATCAGAGTGTCATTCATTCTAAGAGCCAAGTGCAGCTGCAGGCTGGCGTGTTGCTATTTAAATGGCGACTCCACCCTTCTACTTAAGCTGGCATATTTAAATTCCCTTCTTGGGGCACTAGTGGCCTGGCGGTCTAAGTGCCCCACATACAGAGGCTACAGTCCTCGTCCCAGAGGTCGTTGGTTCGATTCCTGGACGGTCAACCATTTCCTGCATGTCTTCCCCCACTCTCTACTCCCCGCATTTCCTGTCTCTCTTCAGCTGTCCTTTCAAATAAAGGCAAAAAGGCCCAAAAATATAACTTAAAAAAAAAATTCCCTTCTTCCATTGTTCTCCTAAAGATGCAAAAAAGGGTCACTATAAAATTCACTGTTGCTGTATGAATTGATGTTATCTCCACTGAAAGAATTCCTCTGCACAGCAAACCCAATCAAAGGCTTTCCAGACTAACGTGTGCATATACGCACAAGGTACAGCAGCATAACTTCATTAGTTATTTAAAACTTGGGGCATGCTGACAGTATCACACTGGATCTATTGATGACTAATGTCCTGTTGTGTAGGCTGTGGAGCTTCATGTGTGTGAGCTTTTGTGAGTGTTTGTGTCTGCATGTGTTATTGAGAGAGTGCACATGGGATGATGGAGAGCTTGGTGACGATTCAGGCTGTAGTTTTCCGGCTGTACTGGCAGAGGTAAAGCAAGTGTGTGAGGAAAGAGCAGTGACCAAGTCCTTGTGTACTGGCATCCCTAGATCAACACCACACCAAAAGAAGTAACATGATGTTTGGAGATGAGGGGAAATACTTCCGTCTCTGTCCTTTGTCCCAATAAAAAGATCAATGCCACTGCAAAAACACAGAGATTTTTTTTATCAATGGTAGCCCTGCTGTGTGTCTGTTTGTAAAAAGCAGAGGAATACACGTTGCGAACTCTTATGCTCTTCTTACTATCTTACAAATGTGTCCT
The DNA here is from genome assembly GCF_009762535.1 of Notolabrus celidotus. Taxonomy (NCBI): domain Eukaryota; kingdom Metazoa; phylum Chordata; class Actinopteri; order Labriformes; family Labridae; genus Notolabrus; species Notolabrus celidotus. Next base: position 28,251,441 of record NC_048282.1, on the reverse strand, counting down.
CTAAATACCAGGACAGCACTGTGGCACCTGACACTGTATGCTTACTTAAGAAAGCAACATGCAACCTTTGTGCCTGACACAGGTGCTGGGCGTAAAAATAGCAACTGTGTCAGGTAGAAAATCACAGTGACAACCCGCAAGCCTCCACCTTCCCACCCCTACCCAGTCCTACAGTTTCATCAGCCTTGAACAACATCATCAGACATATTCCCATTTCAGCCTACTATTTACAGTTTATCATATCATCAGTCTCAGATGACATCATTGGCCAACACCCCCATAACCACCAGTGTCAGGAATCCATGGGGGGATAGATTCTTCTGAAGCTCAGGGCAGACACCCTTCGGACACCCTATCTCCATGTAGAGTTCAAGCACCACAGAGATTATGACAGTAACTCAATTTCACATCATATCTGTAAAATAAATACGCAGATTTAATTAATTCACATGTCTCTCCCAATTGAAATATTGAGTTAGAAGTTACTTCATGGCTATAAAAAATCATTTATATCTTCTACTAAAAAGTCAACAGTTAGAGCCGTGTCCATAACTAAAGTTAACTCTGGAGATGTTTTAAAATGAACTAACTTGGCTGTTATTATCCAATTCCACTGATAGTAAAGTAAAGCAAGGTGAAGAGGTCAACAGCACCTGGTTTAGTTTTTCTGCTTTGTCAGAGTCTATTCACATTTAGTTTTCTTTCTCTAAATTGAAACACCACTTTGGCTAATTTTTTTTTTCTTCAGTTAAGTTAATTTCCAAGGTTACAGACAGTTTTGTGTCTTATAACCTCTACCTGAATTTGTTCTGCTCTTTTTTTTAATCACTTTTTTCACGTAGTAAAAAACCCAATGTCAAAATTTAGTGTGCTAAGTCAGGCAAACGTTTGCTATATTAGAGATAAACATATAGTAAATGGATAGTCAAGCAAATTAGAATCACAACAGAAACAGCAGGACCATAGAATAGAATGGAATAGAATACAATAGAATAGCCTTTATTTGTCATGGTCAGGTGTACAATGAAATAAGAAGCACTGCTCCTGAAGGTGTATGTGATAAATGCAAATAAAATGGGTAGAAAATATGTATAAAAGACAATGTAAATATAGTAATAATATAAAACAAATGTCAAATATATATCAGGTGGGGAGTAGAGGTATTTGGGTTTAGGGTATTGCACATTATAATCTAAACCCAAATACCTCTTCTCCCCACCTGACTGTTTATATTTGACATTTGTTCACCCAGGTTGAAATGGAAGGGTCTAGTCTCAACCTCAAAGGGTTTTAATCTGCATTTAAAACCTGCTCACTTTTATTATCACGTTTATTACCCAGCTACTACTTAAAACATAGACAAGTTTTGCTGTTGACACACTTTTAAACACAAATGAGGCAAATGTCACAACTTGTATTGTCCCTGCCGCTTATGGTAAAAGTCAGTCAGACTCATATCTGTCATTCTTCCCTGACTCTTAAGACCAGCCCGGGATGGAAACTAACAATTTTGCCACAGTGTCAACAGGTAGAGCTGATATGTCCTGTAACTGCTTCCCGCAGATTGATCTGATTTGACGTGTGATCAGTTATCCCCTGGCGCTGCTTTTCTTGTTTAGAACTGACCACTGTTGTAATGTAGTTTTAACCAATCAGAATCAAGAATTTAACACAGCCTGGAACTGAGTAAGACATCCAGTTGCAGAACTTGGACCAGTCTCAATTGTACATTCAACAAGCTGAGTATTAATAAACTATAACAACCTTCTCGCTGTACATTACCTCCTATAATTTGTCTCATGGCACTTGAGTGTGAGTCAGTAAAGTGTCCACATAATGCCACTGGCTGCCAGTCACTGGAATCCGGAGCCCCAGGAGAGAGACAGGTTACTTGCTAAATTGAGTCCCCTAGGCTTTCTATTTGGCTTCTGTAGAGAGTAAAACAGCGACTACTCTCTTCGCTTACCCATCAGTCATATGCTGCATGCATTAAGCATACATATTTCATTCAGATTAGATTTCAACAAAATGATGGATTGGTTTGGAATCTCTGTATTTAGATATTGTCATATACACAGTGTCAAATGCCAGAAACGGATGGCAGAGAATGCTTCCATTCAGATGGTATACTTGCTATCAGCATCTCCAGAGACATGCGCACACTCTGAGCTCATTACAGTAGACAGCGAGTCATTGCATACTTATTGCGTGGTGACATTTCTATTGAGATGGACTGACCATTTTCCAGGGCGCTATGGCTGTTTCATCACGTTGGAAGAAGCATTTACTGGTCCCACGTGAACTCTGCTCACAATCATTAGCACAGACAGAACTGAAGACCCACTGAAATACAGAATTAGTACAATACTCATTCAAGTCACGCACGATTTACCAGAATTTGCTTTCATCCAGGTTTGCTGTCAATAACTCATATGATTTTAATGCAGCTTTGTTGGTTTCAAGCATGATTCATTGTGCTGCTCTCCATCCAGGGACTGCAATGCTCATGCAAGGTGTTGTTGTTTGTGTAGATAATAACAGAACATTCAAGTGCTTTGACAGATTTTCATGTGATAAGCTTGAATAAAGTAGATCTCCTACTGTGAGAACTTATGTGAGTGCCAGAGGGTTTGTTAGGTCTCACAAAGCTATTTCACTTTCATGGTTCAACTTATTTTACAGCAACTGTCAACATGCTGTTACATCTTTATTTGCAGTTATCAAAGTGTCTTTAAGTCTCTTTATGACAAGCAAAAATAGCACAGAAGAGAAGTAAATAGAAAAAGAGGCAAAGACTGAGATTTTGTCAAGATGAGTCTGGATCACATCTTAAATTAACCCTCTCGTGATTCTTTGGTGGTATATGAGTTTGGGCTCATATACATTTCAAAACAAGATACTTAATATCTCAAGTGTTTCAAAAAAGGGAGAAACATATTAAGAATTGGGTTTATTGCCTGGCAGGTTTTTACTGTATATAAAAATGGACACCTCTTCCCACTGTACAAGTGAAGCCAACATACCCCTTGGGGCAGGACATCTTAGGCTGTTGAAATCATATGGAGTCAGAGGTTTCCACAGGAGCTGGAGTATTTAAGTCTCCCCCTTTCCTCTTTCTTAATGCACATTTAACGTATCAACCAAATAGCAGAGGTAGATGAAAATGTTCAAAAATGTATGATCTCAGAGAGTTGACTTTTTTCAGTGGCAAGGTTCATTTCTGCCGAATGTCTGATATAGATTTGTATACAGAAACGAACTGAGCGCTCTGTCCATACTTTGCATTAATTTAATTTGTAATTCTTTGCATGTTTTTTTTTTTTAAGCTTATGCACAAGGAAAAAAGTATGCAGTACCACTGTAAATCACAGGGGCAGTGTCAAGAAGTGAAGTTAGCAGTTTAGGCCAGGTAAGGAAGACGCAATGAAGAAGAGAACTTTGGAAAATTGTGGAATTTTACGAGTAGGTTGTGGTGTGGCAGGTGAGGAGAAGCTGGGGTCCATGCAAGACTGGTTTGTTTTAGCATCTATCCTTATGTTAAGGTAACATGGAAGTATGTGATTGGTGACAGTTTTGTCATTTAAAACATATGTAATTTTTGTTTTGTAAAGGAAGCACATGAGCACCATTTCTCCTTTTCTCCTGTATTGTACTCTGAAGGAGACGGTTTGTCAACAGAGTTGTCAATCATGACGTTAAACCCCCTTTTCATGACATCAAGTAACGAACTAAAACTACAGTCCTCAGAAAAAAATAATTTTGGATGTAACTTAGCATGATAAAACTGAAGTATAATAACAGAAACCATGTCTGAGAATAACGGTTTACACGTTTTTGATTTCAAAGTTTGACTAATGTCCCATCTATTTACATGGAAGGGGTGGGCTTTATTACCTACGCTGCAGCCACTCAAAAGAGGGTGAAGGCCTCACTTTTCTGGGAGCTGTCATGTCATTTTATTTCTAAGACAGTTTTTGGTTTATGCATAGATGGAAATTGTACTTATCTTTTTGTTGCATGATAACAAAGCAGAAAAAAGGAAACAAAACAGACAACAGCTCTCCTAATGTTTTGAAAGATATATATATTTTTCTATATATGTATTTGTTTATATACAGTACAATGTATCCTTCTTGCTTTATTAAAAGTGTTTTTTAGTGTACAGGAAAAGATGAGCCGCACATTGTCACATTCACAAGAAAAATAACCATTACTATCGAGGCAATCAATCCATGAGTGTGACAACTTTTTCCTGACAATGAAAAAGCTCCATAGTTGTGAGAGTAAGACAGACAATCCTGACAGCGTTCTATAGCTGCAGCTAATGAGAAAACCATGAGACAGGCTGACAATTGAGTCTATAATGACTGGTATTGAGGTATGTTATTCATCCTTGACCTTGAAAACAACAGTTGAGTAGACAATCCCACCACAAGGTTTAATTGTGACACTTCCTACTTTTACTTTAGGCTGACTGCTGACTTTTTCTCTGACTCTACATTTAAAATTCAAATGACTGTTTTATAACAGAAAAATATATACAGCAGTGATGAAGTTATGAAATCAGCCTTCACTACTGGGTCCTCTCAGTAGCTGGAGGTCTGGGATTTTTGATCGTGTCACATTATCCTCCGCAGACGGCCCAGAAATACTATCTCACATGTTCAAGTCCTGAGGGAACAAGTATTTTAATCAAACTTTCCTTAAATGGTCAAGGGTTTTGAATCATAATAGGTTGGATTATTGGATTATGAATATTGTTGTATTATTTATGTATGCAGTATAACTAAATGTGGAGGCCTTTTATTCTTTTATCTCAAATTCAGCCAAATGGTAGTGTCGGTCAGAGGCACACTCCTGGAACAAACTACCAGCTCACATTAGGGAGCTTGAGAGCTACTGTACCTTTAAAAAAAAAACAGTTAAAAACAAGCCAGTCATGTACTCATGAATAATTTGTTTTCTCACTTGATGTCTGTTCCCGGGGGATTTGGCCTCACCTTCCATCCTGTTTTTATAATGTCACAAATGTTTTGTATGTAAAATCTGTTTGTAAGTCAGTTCATGTAGTGTCCTGTTAACTATTTTGTGACATCCTGTAATTTTAAAACTTGTTTTTTTATGTTTTATGTGAGTACCTGCCTTTGGACTACAGATGAAATGTAGCTATTGTGCTAATTCTGGCCTATTTACATTGAGGCACACTGTTTCAATGTTGATTAATGTGCATTGTCCTAATCAAATAAACTCAAATTAATTAATTAATTGATATTATTGTGCAGATGAGTACATTTAAAAACATTAAACCAGAAGTCCTGTTCATAAAAGATAAATCATGTCACTGATAGTTGGGTCCAAATCCCCAAAAACAATATTTATCAAGTATGGCAATCTGTTGGACCAGTACCGCCAAGGCAGGATCTCACAAAATACTTGAAGCTACATGGGTTCAGACTCAAGTATAGATTTAGAAAAATGTATTAACAATAGATAGATGTAGGGAGCACATGAGATGACACAACTGACAACAAAAGGGAGGAAACACAGAGACTAATACGCTCTCTAACGAGCAACAGGTGTGGACACAGGACACAGGTGAAAGTAATGAGGGTAATCGAAGTGGAGTGAAACACACGAGGGCCAGAAGTAAAAACTAAACCAGGCACACACACAGGGATCAAGAACTACAAAATGTAACAAGGAACACACTAGATGACTAAGAAACACCTGCAAAAATACACACACATACACACAATGAATACAACACAAGACATGGATCACTAATAAACAACACAAGGGAGACATAAGGATAACTCATAACCAATACAGACAGGGAGGAAACAAGAAATAGAACAGGAGGTAAATCTACAAAATAAAACAGTAAATCAAAGACAGATACAGCACAAAGAAAATACACAACTAAACAAAAGCAGATGCAGTCAACCACTTGAAGCAGTGGTGGCATGAAACTCAGTCTGCTGATGAAGGACCTTGGATGTCTGGTAAAATTGAGATCAAATTTTTTTAGTCAAAGTACAAACACAACACAAAAAGTTCCCCTTAAGTATTATCTGCTGAATTAAGTTAAATAATAAAAAGTTAAAGTACACATAATGTTTTATTATCATGTATATTTTATTTGTTGTTTGTTACAAGCGACATTAGACTGGTAGAAAGGGTTTCCATGTTGTAGACGTTCCAGGTGGAGTCAAACTAAATATCTTATATAGTCTTAAATAGTTTATTCTATAACAATAAATCATACCTCATGAGCTGATTTATTTAGTATTTCTTTGAATTTAAAGTCTTTAATATGAATATTAATTAATCTGCTTTGTAACCAGCAGCTGCAGAAAGATACAATGGAAATAAAAGTGAAATATTTCTCACTGTGCAGGAGTATAGTCGATGTCAAAGCAGTATCAAATGCAAATACTCGGGTAATTTGTTCCTGTAGAGGCCCCTAGGGGTGCACCTAGTTTTTTCATTACCTCTTCATCATACTTCATGCCTGTTTTTCAAATGAGCTATGAGATTTGATGTATTGAAATTTTCACCAGCAGTCGTTCTTCTTGAAATGTCACTGGAGCACATCCTACCAACTGCATGTTGCAGCTCTTTCTTTGAGACGGTGTAATAATAATCTCAGACTGCTAACATTTTCTGTCACGTCTGACCATGAAAACAAAGAGAGTTAATCCAACAGGTGACTTCTTCTCCCTGATGAAAACATGTTCTCAGGATCAGCTTGTAGATAAATTGGTTTGCCGACATTCAATTGATGCAACACAAAAGATGAATATCAGCTATTGACATCATTTCATGGCGCATTATTGGATAATGGCTGATGTTTGTTGATAGGGCAGGTATGTGCTGATACTGACATAAAACGTAGGCATCATAGCATGTCATCAGAGATATCATAGTTTGGGATTTAGAATATGAAACAGAGAGCTTTACAATCTGGAAGTGTGGAGTTTGAAAGAAGATGGAATCAATCTCCTTGCATTATGGGAAAAGTGATGAAGAGTTTTGGAATTAAAAGAATAAAAGGTGCAATAGGACAAGACTTTACGAACTGAATTGTTTGCAACTACAATGTAGCTTTTAATATTAAAGACAAGAAATTTCATGAAACAAAACCTTTACATTTTTCTATACTATTTGTTGCAACATAAATTCTTTAATGACATGCAATTCCATTAACCCGTATTTACAATCATTCATACAAATGGGTTGTGTCATCTGTAATTTTAATGAGAAGCCCTTGTGAACTTTGCCCAAAGTCAGATCGGGTCGAGGTCGATAACAAGCTCTGATGTAAATGAGAACAGAAAATTTGAATAATGGATTACAAAACTGTTATGGCAAATGTTCATAGTTCTCATTGAGGACTTTTGTTTTATTCAGCAGGCAGAATGAACCAACAAAAGAAATCTAGGCCCATGAAAAAAATCAACTTTCGAAAACCCAGGAACAAATCATCCCTGGAAACATGACAGTCCCTCCCCCCTGCAGCGTGAAAAAAGTTCTGACTTTCCTGATTCTTTCAGACCTAAAAATACCCTGGTCACCTCTTTTCCTGACAGCCTTTCACTCCCCGTCTCACAGTAATGAAGAGCTGGGAGCACGCAGCATGGAGACAAAAACAAGGCCAGTTGAGACCCACAGCTTCTGCCTGACCTCTGACCTACCAGATGATAATTTCTTTGTGACCCTTGTTCCCTGTCAATCAACATGTTGCTGGAGAAGGAGAACACATGAACAGAAAAACACACACAACCTCTGCATGCTGCAGCCGTTTGTCCTGTGGCGGGCTGGCTTTGTTCATAGTCCCTGATAATGGGACCAAAATGGAAATACAGAAAACAATTATACCCTTGCATGGCTTCAGCCTTCACCTGATGAGAGCGTTCATCTCCAGCCATGTTACTCTCCGTCTCTATCTGAAATATTTATAAAGCAAAGACGGGGTCTTGGAGCGTGCAGCATGTTGTTCTGGCAGGCTGAATCCACGGGTGAACTTAAAGAGAGCACGTCAGTGTTGCATAGCTTTTGTTAAAAGGTACCCAGCACACCTGCCAGCTGGAAATACCACACTGATTTGCATTTTTATTTGATTTTAATATATTCTTCTGAGGTGATGATTTTCCAAATATAGAGCATCCTAACTCTTTCCTCTGTTTGCTAGCAACGAGCGATGCAAGTTAATTCTGTTGAGTGGTGTGTTTTTAATAGATCAAAGAGGAAATCTGGGGCTGTCTTATGCAATTAAGGAGACGCATTAAGAAGAACAAACCCCTGTGGGCTGTTGTTTTCAAATGATGCCCCACTGCTTCCACTGGTACATCACGATTAACGTTGTGCAGACATGCCCTTTTGTTGAGTGCATCAGACAGCGGAGAAACATTCTCCCAGACCGGCTACAAAATCTGGATATTTTTCAGTAAAACCAAAGGCTGTTGATGTTTTCTAAAACGCAGAGCCTGGAGTCAAGATAAGCCCAAGAAACTCCACAGACTTGGCAGGAAGAAGAGAAAACACAAGCTTTCTTAATTCTTGCCTCACCCCAGATTAAAATTTGGCTATTAATTTCCTCAAACTCACTTATCCAATCAACACTCTGACAATAGTTATGTGCATTAATACTCGTCGTTTAGCTCAGCAGGAAGCAGACACTGCACAAAAACTACAGGGGAGAAACGCTGAAGCCTGAATGAAGAGCAACCAGTTTATCAAATTTTAATTCTGACATCTCTTGTGGTTTTTATGCACCTAAGAGAAGTTTTTTTTTTTTAATAATGCGATGTGGCAGAAACCAGAGAGCAGAGTGTGAGACGAGTCCACTGATCTGCTTCTATCCAGCGGGTCAAGTGGGGCTGTGCTGGTAATCCCCACAGGAGCTCACATGATGGCTCAATTATATCCAGAAACTGACACACAGCTCTCTCTCTCTCACTGTCACTTAAGAATATAAGCTACTTTAAGGCTCAGTTTGGCTGCTTTGAAATGGTGGGCTGAACAGATATTCTTTATAACGCAACTATCACCACAATGGGACTCACTTTTTTTATGCAAATCTTGAAAAGTCTGCCACCATGTTCCTGTTGTCCCGACTTACCTGTCAACATTCAGGATTTAAAGCTTAAACACAAAACCTAACTTTACTCCCTGAATACAGTGCATGAACTTTGTTTACTACTATCTGACATTTTATTAACAAACTCAATAATAAGATACAATACATTTAATTTAAAGCTGGTGTTGGTAGTCACAGAGTAAACATCTGTTCAGAGAGAGGGACTTTGAATGTCAGCACTATCCCTCCCAACCAGATTTCCTCTTAGCCCCCCAACACAGATTGGCGTGTGCAGTCATGATAGTGCGGGACTCATAACCAATCAGCCGCCCCCTTAACCACTCAGGACAGGGGATTGGAGTTTAGCTATGTTTGGTCCGTCAAATTTTTGCTTAATACAAAGGCATTGGAGAACGCAGAGATTTCGCAATAGTCTCAAATTACTCAAATTACCGATCGATGGGTATTATGACCTTTTCTTCAAACCCAGCAGAAAAAAGTAACTTTTTTTTTCACCATTCCTACCAACAGCAGCTTTAATTGAATTGCTTATAATTGTTATAATGCTTCATTACTCTGCTTTCTTACTAATTATCCATCTGTGTTAAAAACTTGATTCTTATTGGTCAAAGCCCTATGACCACACTAATTGATTAGTAAACTGATCACACACGTGATCAATCGGTTTAAAGGAGTCCGGCTCACCTTCGTTTTCGACTCAGGGTGGTCTTGAGAGTCTGGAACGAATGACAGTTACCGGGCACAGATGTGAGAGCAGCCTGAGTAGCTGCTGGGCCCCAAACGTTTGATGGGGAAAAGCAGAGCAAAATCCTGTCCTAACCTCACTTTGCATCTGGGTTTTACTCACCCTGTCAAGATTCAAATTTGCATAACCACCTGCTCACTATACATTATCTCTTGCTTATAAATCTTTCAATACAAATAGACAAATTATTCACATGCTAGTTTTAAATTAACAAAGATTTATAAACAGTGAATCAATTAAAATCTGTTAGTAAATCATTTTTGCTAAGATGATAGCAAACATGGACACGGCAGCCAAAAGCTATTAACACTGGGACCGCCATCATTATTTGTTATGTTGTGTCCTTGCACGCTAGTATAATGACAATAAAAGCGTATGTATATTTGGTTGTGTTTTATGCACAACACTTAATCAATGCTTTATAACACTGTTTAGTTGTACTGAGATCAATACACCATCATTCTGCTCGTCTGCAGTTTCACGTTGACATCTGTTACTGTGTAAATTGGTACACAGAGGGTTATTTTAAACACAGAAAAGCTGCAAATCTTCACACTGAGAAGCAGAAACAACTGGGATGATTAACTGACCTTCAAAAAACAATTTTGGATTCATGGACTAGTCAATAATCTGCCACTTTCCTCAGTTTTTCTGATACAATTATAAAACATTGATATCAGTCTATCTACCTGATACTTTGTACCAAACTGTTATAAAATAAAGATAATTGTTACACAGCAAATTGAAGGGAGTTAATATTTTGGTGTTAGGGCAATTTAAGAAAGTGCAGAGTTAATTTAACACTGATGTAGTCAAATTCATGAAAGTGCATCTTCAGTGTAAAAAAAGTTAGAGTCAAAATCGAGTGTCAACAAATTAAATCTGTAAGTGTTAATGGCAGAATTTTTAACTCTATACTTTTCACTCTCAACTCTGAACCTGGATGTGACACTGCTAGTGTTATTCAGCCCGCCCCTCCCCCAATTACGTTCGAACCGCTTTGATCCCATGCTTCGAACACGCACCGACAGAAGCCAGCAGAGACAGGATTTACCGTTCTCAGGTAAGAAAATACTTTCTGTAAAGGTTATTTTTTGATACAAATATTATTTCTTTAACGGTGCATGGTCTTTTACTTTCAATTATTAACCACTGTTGCACTGTTAGCTTCTGTTATGCTGTAATACTCAAACTAGCCAACCTAACCAAATATCTTTAGTAGCTAACTCGTTCATTTCAGCTCGCCTAAACTTTATTTGATAGCAAATACCATACCAATGACACAAGTTTTAGAGACAGCGGCGCCAAAAACTGTTGATTAAGTTAAGTATGTCGAGTTTAATGTTAGGCTAACTGAAGCAATGTGTCTAGTTGGGCTGTTTTAATTCACGAGCAGCCCAAATGCTATGCGAAAACGGGTGGCGGGATTATCCTCGGTTTGTAAGACTTGCATTTCTGTGAGTCAGTGAGCATTTTAAGTCTGCTACACTACTACTGACTTGCTATATCTTGACTTCTCCGACAACATGTTGACACCGCGGTTTTGCAGTAAGTTGCTTCTCTTAAGCAAATCGATGTACAGCACGATATATTTTTATTTTACCGGGAAAGACAAAATTCTTTTCAAGAAGTAAAATTGCAGACTGCAGAGCTAAGACAATATCAAATTGATTTATCAATCTCTCTTCAGTGTCTCAGTGGTTTCTTGTCGAACATTTGTGTGACTGCTTGCTTATTGCTCTCATAATGGAGCTACATGTCAGTGCTCTTTAAAGTTATTACTTTTTTAGTGTTTTATTTGCTGTGTAAATGTTTAATGTCTTTTAGTTGAAGGTTTTTTTTCTTTACATGAATGACATGCAGGGTTGTCGTTTTGTTTTATAAAGTGTGAAATCTTTGATTCTTAAGTGCTTAGTCATATAAAAGTGACTCAAACTTTTGTGTCTTAGGTCTTCTAATAACACGAAGGATGCAGTAATATCTCACTGGCATTTTGTATGGTAAGATACTAATGGAAAGTGTGTGATATTGGCATACAACAACTGTTCTTTCATTCATTTTAATTTTAGTAAGATCCATTTTTCATGTACTTACAGGAATACAAAAAATGCTGGCAAAGGTGGAATACGGAGGAGTCCAAAAATACATCAAAGTTCCACAAAGTGATGGAAACTTTGATTTCCTCCAGTTTCTTCAAGAAGGTTGGTATCTACATTATAAACTACAATAGTTAACACTCAGCTTACAGATCTCAATGACATGGTTGATCTTGTAGCTTAATGTAATTTATTTTTTATTTCTTACAGTAACAAACAAATTCAGTCTGCAGGCTCATCTTCTAACTGAAGGTGAGCTTAGACTGAATGATGAATCTGGTACCGAGATCGACGCAGATGTGTTTGATGAGCTCTTAAAGTCAGGGGTCCAAACGTTTAAGGTTGGATACCGTCAGTATGTAGCTACAGGTAAGGCTTATTAAAAAATGTATTCAGAATAATTGACTCAGTCATTGATATGAATGCATTGGTATTCCTGTTGATATGTAAGAAACACTTTCTCATTCTAACTAATTTTTAGGAAAATAGTTGTGAAGATGCATTTTCCATAATGTTTACAACTGAAGGTTAGATGTTGTTTTTTTTTGTTTTATGTGGTCTCATACAGGATCATCAACTCAACAGTGTTTTAAAACAGCATTGACTATGATTTGATCTGTCATTACATCATTGTTTTTAAGACCCCATAGAGTAAATAAAAGTATTTCTTTTTTTTAGATCTAGAAATCAATGTGGTCGCAGATGAATCACTGTCATCAGTATTGCCGGAGCCATCAGCATCATTGGCTTCATCCCCAGACCTTTCAGCATCACCAGCTTCTTCCCTTTCATCGGATTCAACTATTATTCTTCCATCTACAAAGAACAGGAGAAGGGGCCTGAGAGAGCTGGATTGTGAGGAAGCAAGACAGGTAAACCTTGAAACCATCAATATATTATATACAATATATAAAACTGTTGCTATTAGATCACCACTACTTGAACTACCATTCAACAAAACACAAGTCAATATAAACAATTTATCAAGGCTGATTTTGAAAATGTTTTGTTTGCAGAAAGTTGATACTGTTCTGAGGTCAAATCCAAAGGGTGAAGAAATCTTCCAAGAGTATGACAGAACTAAAACGCTGTCAGATGCAACACGCAGACAGATGGTTAACATTCTGGTTGCAGAAATGACTGATTCATATGGGTAAAAATCTATCAAATTAACCAGAAGCTTCACATACACATACAATCAGACATACATACACAGCAGTGTTCAGCCCTATGGATGGATTTTTCTAATTTCTAATAAATGTTTTCTGTCAATAGAAGAATTCCACCTACAAGTGCGCGGGTCAGTTATGCACAGGGAATTGTTACCCGGTTTCCATATCTTCAAGATCCATTTTCCAAAAATGGATATGTAAGTGTTTGTGTCCCTTTACATTTACAAAGTGTGTCGGTATATCATTTATCATATCATATTTATGTTAAAATATATTTTTTTGATTGCTTTTTATGTGTCTTTGTGTGTACATGTGTGTGTGTATGCATGCAGGAACATTACTACGATCCGGAGGCAAATACCGGTTATCTTGCTTGGAGACTTAAGACAGTACAACGAAACACTTGCGATGGACCACGCGGGTGTTCCAGGCCGATTGTCAAGGACAGTCCAATGAGAAAACGGGAATCTCTGTTAACTGGTGACCAGCTGTTTGGTGACGAGTGCAGAGAGGCTATCTCTTTAATCAGACACTCAACAGATAAAGTGGTGGTTAAAGAGAAAATGAGAGCAACCTTTGAATACAGACAGAAGATGGTTCACGACAAGGATGCAACAGCTTCAGTGTTGGAGGTCTTCCCTCGTTTCCTTGACATACCTGGATTGGTAAGGATATGTACAGATCCCTTTAAAGTACTTTGAGTATTTTATACCTTAATCCTCGTAAGTGCAAAGCACTCATAAGAAATTTGTAAATGCACATTGTGTCTCTCTCAACAGATTGACCAGGACTTTTCCATAATGTTTGGGGATGAAGTATCTGGACGGTTCCTTGCAAGGTGGCCCTCATATTTCAAGCAGAAAGTCATCGCAGAATGCCAGAGTCTTCCTCAAAGTCCATATGTGGAGGAGCTGCTGGAACCTTTTAACCCTGAGGCAGAGAATGACTATGGTAAATATGTAGTACTGTATGCGAAATACCCCCAGCTGCCTAGTTTATTAAGTCTTACATGCAACAGTAAACTAAAACTAAATAATCTGTCTAAATAAACACATTCTATGCATGGTAATTTGAAGTTAAATTATAAACTATTTTACAGACTGTAACTAAACGTTTAAGCTAAATGGCAACTGAAGTAAGTAATAACTTTTTTCTGTCTAAAATAATCTCATTTGTGTTCAAGGCTGGGATAGTGATATGTCGGCTCTCCTGTTGCTGTTGCATCTCCTGCCCCCTACATCAAGAGGCCACAAAAAAACAGCAAAGATAAGCTCAGCACAGGCAGCTAATCATCTTGTGAGATATCTTAAGGTATGTACTATTAGCTTTTCATACCACCAAAATCATACGTTTTGTTTTCTGCAATTGTAAGAAGTGTTTGTTACAGGTTGATAGTGGACAGCAACAATTAATTTGATCTCGTATGTTATATTCATTATGTTTCTGTAAATCTGGTTCAAACTGCAGCAAGGAGCCAGCCTCACTACGTTCCTGGACAAAGTTGATGCAAGACAGCCCTTCCTTCTCTGCATCGGTGAGCAAAAGAAGAAGATCGAAAAGTTCTTCATCATTGTGGACCAGAAAGCAATCCCGTGCGATGCTCAGACATCAGTTGCTGCTTTTGATGTTCTATTCAAAGCTCACTATGTCTTCAGCCTCTCTTATGATGAAGCTCTCTCCGGTTTCTACACTTTCATACAAACCACAGTTTACCACATTGATGTTGGGAACGCAAAAGAGAGCCCAAGAGTCAAGGAACTGAGAGCCCGAGTACTGCGTGATCGTTAAAATGCCACCAGAGTACAGAGGTTAGAACACAGTTAAGCAAACTGTCCAAGTGAGTTCACATGTTTTTTCTGCAAAACGCAATGTTAATAGTTAAAATAACTGTTCTAATGTTTGATTTGTGCGACACGACACAAAACTAGTTTTCTTTGAATAATACTTAAAATGCCACTAGATTACGAAGGTGTTCAAAAACCTGTTTAACCATGTTCACATGTTTTGTATGTAAAAAGCACCACAAAAATTGTTCAGGTCTTTGTCAGCATTTGAAATTTCAGCACGGGTTATATCCGGCAAAAAATCTGCGTTTAAAATGTGGAGAGCAGGGTTGTCCTTCATCTTTTTGTACTTACAATGGCTTCAGAAAGCACCTTAACACTGCACATAGGCAACACCTTGATGAACAGGCCCTTACTAACCAGGAAGTTGCCACAGAATCACATTCTGAGGGGGATTTTTTAAGTGATCAGCCTACAACTTCTACATCCATGTTGCAGGTCCCCCCTCCTGTCACAAAAAACTCGCTTGATAGAATGTGTGGATCAATTGTTGCACACTTGCAAGCTTCTGGTATTTCTCAAAGTACTGTCCAAACAATAGTTTGTTCAATGGAGGAAGTTGTTAGTGATGTACAAAGTCAAGCACGAGAAGCAGTTCTCCAAACATTTTCTTCTGAAGCACAGCAGGCAGACATTTATAAAAAAATAGTGCACAATTTAGATAAGTTAGATAACCCCTTTTCTGGATTTAATACAGAGAACAAGAGACAAAAATATTATGATGAAAAATGGGAAATAGTTGAACCCAAAGAATTTGTCCTTGGTGTGAGACTGGATACACGGAGAGATAGAACTACAGGTGTCTTTAGTCAGATTCCTGTAACAGACAAGTACATGTATGTGCCCATATTAGGTACACTTAAATCCATTTTCAAAAATAGTGAGATAAGAGAGGCTTTTTTGCAAGAGAAACTGAGTAAAAAGGGAACATACAGAGATATCAATGATGGGTTATATTTCCAAAATCATTCTCTGTTCTCACAACAGAAGCAGGCCCTCCAAATTTTGCTTTATTACGATGATTTTGAAACCGCCAACCCATTAGGTTCCAAGAAGGGTGTCCATAAACTTGGATGTGTCTATTTTACTTTAAAAAACCTCCCACCAAAGTTAAACTCTGTGATAATGAATGTACACCTTGCAGCTCTTTTCTACACAGAAGATTTAAAAAAATATGGCTTTGGTGAAATATTAAAGCCTGTAATTGATGATTTGAAAATTTTAGAAACAAAAGGAATCCAACTTCCATTTATTGAAGAACCATTATTTGGCTCTGTAATACAAGTCACTGGTGATAATCTTGCTTTAAATAGCTTGCTAGGCTTTGTTGAATCTTTCAGTGCAACACATTGGTGTAGGTTTTGCCTAACTAATAAGCAAGACATTCAGTCTGTGTTTAACGAGAGTGACCCTGGGCTGATTCTGCGCTCAAGAGAGCTTCACATTGAACATTGTAATGCACTAAGTGAAGATCCTGCTCTACCTTCTGTTTATGGTGTTAAAAAACCTTGTGTGCTGAATTCATTAGAATATTTTCATAGCTCTGATAATTTTTCAGTTGATATCATGCATGATTTGTTAGAAGGTGTTGTACAGTATGAACTGAAATTGTTTTTTCAGTACCTGATAAAAAATGGATACATCTCTTTGAACACGCTGTTGGACAGGATACATAGTTTTAATTATGGTTACATGGAACGTAAAAACAGACCAAGTGTTTTAAAAGTGGATGATAACAGCAAACAGTTAGGTTTAAAGGCCATTCAGTCATTGTGTGTCCTCCGTAATACCCCACTCATCTTTGGTGATGTGGTTGAAAGGGAAAATAATCACTGGAAGTTTGTTCTCCTTTTGTTACAAATTGTTAATATAGTGTTTTCCCCCATCATTACTGATGGCATGATTTGTTACCTAAAACATTTGATCCATGACCACCATACCATGTTCAAAACTTTGTATCCTGATAAAAAATTGATACCCAAGCACCACTTAATGATTCACTATCCAAGATGTATTAAAAAAATTGGCCCTCTCATTCATATGTGGTGTATGAGATTCGAAGCTAAACATTATTTTTTTAAAAAGTCTGTTAAAAATTTTAAAAACCTTACAAAATCTCTGGTCAAGCATCACCAGCGTCAACTTGCATTTTACTATGAAAATTATTATTTTAAAAGATTTGAGGTTGGTCCTATTAAAATCAAAACCATAGATGACCTGGAAGGTGGAGAATTACTGTGTCAGATTTTACATTTAGATGCATGTGCAGATGTTTCAACTACAAGTTGGGTCAGAAATTATGGCACTGAGTACCAGGTTAATCTGTTTATATGCACTGGAACATCCTATGATCTACCTGTGTTCAAGAAAATCTGCAATATCATAATACACGAACAGCGTGCTTTTATTTTAGGATGTACAGTTAAAACAATGTTCTTTGATGAACACTTTCATTCATATTGTATAGAGGAGAATATTGATGAACATGCTTTGATATGCATTGACCAGCTTACTTATTTTAGACCTTTTGATAAGCAATATTCTAATGAAAATGAGAGAGCATATATTATTCCATATTGTCATATGTTTTAGAAGATGTTTAAGATGCCTATGTGGTGCATATGTTTTAAAATTAAACAAAAATGTGTTCTTACTCAACATGTTGTCTTTATTTTAACAATATTATCCAAGTAATTTTAGTAATTTTATTACAGCAATTTTGACACCTTACAGTGTTAATAAAGGGTAACTCTTAACTAGGGGTTAACACTTTAATAGTTAAAAAAAAATCCTCTGAGAGTGTTAATCTCTAACACTATATTGAAGTGTTGACCAAAAGTAACACTGGTTAGTGTTAAGAAGTGTTAAATTTTAACTCTAGAAAGAGTCAATAATTACACTTAATAAGTGTTAATGTACCAACTCTCCAAAAAGAGTTACATTAACACTCAGTGGTGTGGACCCTTATAGACACTTTAAAAGAGTTAATATTAACTCTGACAGTGTTAATTTGAGTATGCTGATTTTGCTGTGTACTGACAAATAAACATGTCTTTATTTTTCAACTGTGTTGAAGTGTGTGTTAAGGTTATTATTCTGCTTCACATGCTAATTAGAGAATGTTGAAATACAGGCTAATGTAGTGTCACAGTTTGACTTCCATAATGACTGAATCATGCCCACCTGCCCTGAAGTAATGTGATGCTGTTTGCTGTTTCTAACTGCAGCAGGTTTTCTCTTAAGATAATGTCCACAGTTGTATTAATGCCTCTAAGAAGCATCTCTTTCTGCCTCAGAAGGACCTCAAAACCAAAAAATATTCAAATGTGGCAAAGCATCACATGCAAATGTTTCCACAACACATTCCACAAACCCACAGCTCATTGTCAAACATTACTTCAAATCACTTTGCCTGCAAAATGCTCGATACCCGGCTCCTCTCTCTCTAGCTGCTCTTTCTCTCTACAACCTCCTTGATCTTGTGTCATGCTGACGGGTGTAATTGTCAGATGACCCTTGCTGCACAGCTCTCATGTGTGGAGAGTCTGAGCGCGGTAGGTGGGAGAGGCCAGCGGTTGAGGTGGGTCGAGGTTGTCGGTCCGGTCCTCTCATCCTTCGGGCAACAGCCGCTAGTTTGGTGATAATTGCACGGTGGAGTCAATGTTCATATTCATGATAGCCCTGAAGCAGGCCTCTCCTCCTGTGACTGGATGTCTTTTTTCAGGCCGCACTCACACATCTCCTCATCATTTTACATTCAAGGAGCTGCAGGGGCCTCGTTCACTGAGAGCGTTAAAAGACAATTATACAGCAAATTTGTGTGATATTTTACAGTTTTATGGAAGAAATCTGTGGACATGATGCATTTAGATATGTGGACACTTTAGATATAGCAACAGATAGTGTTCATGCCATTAAGTTCAGAACATTTAAAAGTTACTTGCAGTCAATGTATTGTACCGCATGTTATACAACCTGAGCACGTTAAAAGAAGTGTGATCTGCAGTTTGCTTTTCTTATCAAACAGAATTTATTAAAAGTCTTTACATGGTCTACCAGCATTCCTTTGTGTGTGTGCTGATAAAGAAATCTGTTGCTCATAGATAAATTACGCCCATTCAATTGGATGGAAAAGACACATTTTGATATTTGTACTATTTTATGTCTCATTTTTATAACATGTAGTTGTGATCATTTATATTACCAGTCTAACATTGTGTTCAAATTATGATGCAGGTCCATCAAAAAGTCACCCTCTCCCTGTGGTGTATATTTTTCCAAATGTTAAAGCACAGATTCTCTGCAGCAGGTACACACACTTCACTGTTTTATATCTAGTGCTGGAGGAGATTTAGGCTTACAGCTACTGGTAGAGCATTAATCCCTTTTTCACCCAAGCTAAAATTAGTACAATCAGTAGTACACGCATTTGGTTTGCATTTGGGGAGAAAGGCATAGTTTGCTTTGCAAGATAGATGGAAAGCAGCTCCTCGCGTAGCTTAACCCCAATCTGATGGTCCCCGAGTCCGTACAGCCTTGGACGTGTAAATAGAAAACAAGCAAGGTCGCTTAAGCCGAGCCAAACAACGTGATTCCAGCCAATCAATAGCACCGACTGTGCCCTCTGACCTCCAGGGGTGTGTCCAGACTTTATTGACTGGTGTGGGCCAACTGTGGTGGGGTATGTGTGTTCACATATACAATGTAATAGCATGTAATCTCTCTCTTTTATCCACGTTAATTACTATCATTAGAGTATCCTACATGTATTATGTTCCAACCTATAATTTAACTTTGAAAAGAAAAACAACAGACGTGACACACAACTCTTCTGAGGGTAATTTTTTCAGAGCTTGAAAGATTTTAGTTTTTGGCACTAATAGAAAAAAATGTCCCACATTGAAAATCAAGTAAAGCTACAAGCAGCCTGATGCAACACAGCCCAAGTCCCACTTCTGAGAATGACACTAGCTCAGGATTTTGAGGTGGCACCTTGGTCAGCCTATCAGAGGGTGGGGGTTAGTGCCACCTCTCTGGACATGCCCCTGCTGACCTTTTCTTCTTTTGACCTACACAATACCTTCTCCATGTCCTCAGAATAGACTATATAAAAAGCTGGACAGCATAACAGCACCCAAAATGTGAAGCCAAAAGATTTGGAGCTCTCATTACTGACTGGGGGTCAGAACGTCAAAGAGATGTTTCTCAAACATTGTTTCGATCGTCATAATACATTTTCATCATCTTGATTTCTGTCAAAGCAGTCACTTTCTTGGGGGGGGGGTTTATTACTTATTTGATGTTGAAATGAGGTATAACACCATGATCGAAAACTCTGTAGGCTATAATGGCGAGAGAAAACATAACAAACACCAATACAAGAGTCATCAGACTTTCCGTGACCGTGAGTATCTGCCTCAAACTGATTTAAGAAGCTGTTACACAAAGGTCCTTTCCCACCCATCTCAGGGATGTTTGCTGTTTTAACAGTTTGCTAAATGTGTGTTAAGTTAGCAGAAGGGGCAAGTCATCAATACCATAGCTCCAGTCCATCCTTACAGCACAGACTCTGGCTGTAAGTCCACAAGAAGTCAGTGGCTGCCTAGAATGTGGCATTTTGGCATCACTTTTGTACATTGGTTAACATATTGCCCATCTTTTGACACAATCAATGGAGCTCACCCACCAGAAACGCAGCTCCGCCATGTTTAGTATTGATCCATAGATAACATCGCCTTGCTGGCTTGGTTTGTAAATAGGGTATTCAACCTGATAAGCTGTATCACTTACAGTGTAGGTCACGCTTATGTTGAAGCTTTATTTACAGCTATAACTTTCTCAGGGCAGCACTCCTTGGCTACGATTGGAAAACACTAACACAGCTTAGCTGAGAAGTTGACCTCAACCCTTTCAAAAACAAACTTAACTTCACAGTTATCATAAATAAATCAGAAAATCTCTGACACTTGTATTTTCACATAATTTCATTTCTTTCCCATTTGGAAGCTTGCTTACCCTCAGGCAGTAGATGATCTTGATCCTGTCGTGTTGTTACTTATTAGGGAGTAGAGAGTTGTTTTCTGCCATAAATTAGGGGGGCGGAGCTTTTAAAAATGCACCAAAGGGAGGGATGTGTTCAGTTGGCAGTTGATTTCCAATTCCAGTAATCCTTCTCAAGAATTTGATTCCCCACATAAAATGGTAGAGGAAAACATAGAAGACAACTGCTACGCTTTTATGTCATTGTTTGGACTTTTCCTCGTGTTTGCCTTTCATGACTTGTTGGAAAGCATGTGAGAGGAAAATGTCTCTTTGCTGGAACGTCAACAGCTCACAGACATCCGAAACATGACAATAAGCCCCAGGCAGACACTGTGTGAAAGGTTTTAAGAGTGACTAGTTTAATTCTTAACAAAGTATTTTGGTAGTTTGTTACATTTTCTTCATCTTCAGCCTGGCGTCACCAGACCCATCAGCCAGCTCATATTCATTTTCACTGGCAGGAGGGTTTGGAGCTGCTGAAATTCTGAACCATTTTTCGCAAGTTCCAGTTAGACCGGACCAATCATTGTCCACAGCTGCTTCAGTGTTTTCATAAACAACCAAGATTGCAGCTTCTGCAGGGGGATCCATTAAATCTGCTATTGCAATTATTCTCAACAAAGTGGATGATGTGTTTTCATTAAAAAATAGCTAACATCAGCGTTTACAGCATTTGTTGGTCAGAAAGATGTGTACTTACTGTTGCTGTTGATCTGCGCTATGTCACATTGCATTGCTCTGATTGGTTGTAGATCTGTCCAGTCGCCTCCAGAGGCACAATGCACACAACCGTTGCTAACTCCCCCTGGAAAAAGGAAATTACAGAGGCACTGTGACATTTCAGAAAATATGACGAAATTACAGAAAACACAATAATATTTCACAATTAGAATATACATTTCCTATTTGTATTACTGCTACTCAGCTGAGTCCCTGCACAAATTTTAAGATTGAGCTGGAGGGAATGGAAGAGGTGATGGGAAATAACAAAGGAAGCAAGCTAGCAAGCTTCAGGAGCAAAAATTTCCTTTTTTCGCGTTTTTTTCTCCTCGGAAGCAAAATTTTCATTCTTATCATTTTTTGCATCAGAAGCTAAATTTAAATAAATTAATGAAAAGACCTAAAGAGGCAAGTACTACAAAGTTGACCTGTGGATAGGTGGGCAAGGCTGCTGTCTTTCAATGCAAGGGTCACAGGTTTGAATCCTGGTGGGGACTGTCCATGGACTGTCCATGGACTGTCCATGGACGATTGGAAATGCAACAATCACACTGTAGTTTGAAATGTGCTTTTGAAGTACAACATTCAAATCGTGGAATGAAAAGACCTACAAAAGAGAGCTCATCAAAGCGTCCCATGGTGTTGAGGATAGGCCTGCTACCTTTCAATTTGTTGGTTCTGTGTTCAAATCCCACCAAGGGCTTCCAGTGTGAGATAAAAGCGAAACACTTCCCTCACAAAGTGGTTGTACAGTGCGTTTAAACTACTACAACAAAATGGTGTAGTGAAAAGGCCAAAAGAGACAAGCACTGTCAAGTAGCTCTGTGGTGTGGTGGACAGGGCTGCTGCCTTTCATGCTGATGGTTCTGGGTTCAAGTCCAGTGTAGGGAAAATAAAGATTGAGGTACAGAAAGTGGAGGGAGGAGGAAGGGATAGAGGAAGGCAGGACAAAAAGCATGATCAGTACAGTATTGAAAATCCCAATAACAAGGATGTAAGGTGGTGTAAATAAATACTTTTGTTTGGAGGAGCTTGAACACAAAAAAGTCTCAAACAAGCCACAAATAAAGCCAATGATATACGTACATATGGAGTAGCATCTCAAAATAAGAGATATCTAATACGTTGACAAATGTATAAAATGCAGAACCACTTATTAAGTAAAAGCACATATGCATCGTGAAGTACTTGAGCTTGTGAAGTTGATGACAGCTTTTGTTTTTCCTCAGTTGTCCACATACTCAGATGTTTTAAGCAGCTGAATTTGGCTTTGTGATCACCTCTGAGACGCAGACTTAAAGTTCTTTGTTGTCTTTTTTTCTCCCTTCCTTTCAGAAGGAGGCACATGTGAAGTGATCGCTGCACACAGATGCTGTAATAAGAATCGTATTGAGGAGCGGTCACAGACGGTCAAGTGTTCTTGTCTGCCAGGGAAGGTGGCTGGAACCACCAGAAACAGGCCCTCATGTGTTGATGGTGAGTATTTTCACAGGATAAGAGAAAAAAAAATCCAATTTTAGGTTTTACTATAATGCTTTCAAAAGACTGTGCCAGGGAAAATATTAGTTTTGGGTCTGTTTTTCTTGCAGGAAATCAACTGTTTTCATTTCTTATTTAATTCAAGCAGATATGATTTGTGTTACACAGAAAAAGAAATTCTTCCAGACAACGCTGCAACATTTTTCAAAGATACAGAGATTTGTACGAATACAAGTCTGTCGACATGTAATACTCTGTCCCAGATAAGATTAACATTACCTGGGATAATGTCACAACCAAATTTGGTTGCTGACAGTCAGCTGAATGTATCTGCAGGGGTAAGCTTTCCTCCAACCCCAGACAGTCAAACACACCCCAGGCAAGAGTGAAGAAAAAGACTCACAAAGCAAAAGGATGCAGAGGAAAATGGCTGTTGATTACATAGGAACCTTTAAGGTATTTCATGGTGTTTTTTATGGGCTTTGACAAATGTCTGCTACACAAGCTCAATCCCTTGTAAGAAATGGATTTGGCGCTGGGTTTTGACACAACCAAAGCACATATTGGCTTTAGCAAAACCTCTCACCTACAGCTTTTATCTTAAATCCTTTTGCAAATATTACTGCAATCTCTGAGCAGACTGGGGGAATTTGAGGTCTTTCGATGTCAGCTCTGACAGATTCTTTTCCTCAGTCACACATTACAAACCATTTACTGTCTACTTACCCAGTATTTAAGGCAATTTTCTCCTCTGACGGCAGAAATGTGGCGTGCATTAAAGTCAAGTCACAGTCACACCTACCCATCTACTCACTCAATGAAAAGCCTCAGTTCAACCCTCCGTATTCATGTGTGACTGCATGTTGTAAAGAAACTACTCAGGAATAGGCACCAGTTTTGTCTGATCTACAAGTGTGACACGATGAAGTTCACACCACCTTTGACATGCACATTTAATAACCGGGATTAGACACTCCTTCTAAGTTCTGCATATTCACGACAGCTGCTATTCTTTCATCACAAAATCTGGGTTTGAAGCTAAAACAGTATCATTGAGTTGAACTGCAGGATTCCAGGTTTTCACTAAATATTTAACAATCATCACCATTATACTGCTTCCACATTTTACGAGGGGACAAAAAACAGTTATTAGTGAATATGTAGATGGATGCAAACCTATATTCTAAGTATAACAGCATATTTCCATTACCTGTTAGCTACTGTCGGACAACAGCTCAAGATAGAATTGACCCTCTTAATAGTACGTTAGCGAGGCAATGAATACCGAAAATAAATTTAGCAAGCACTACATTTTGCCTTGCTGTTTTTTTTAATCACACCACCAATCAGTGATATAAGCTTGAAACCCCCAGCTAGCATGCAGTAATTTAAGCTAGTTACTTAAGTAAGTTAAATACAAAAATTAGCTTTAGCAGGGGCTGCATCCTTCAAATGACACATTTCAGGAGTCACATTGGCATCCTTTAAATTCTGCTGACAACTTGTCCTTTTCCTGGACCTCAATGGATGCTTCTGAGGCACTCCATGAGTCCAACTCATCCGGCAATTCAGACAAATCCTTGAGGAGCTGAGGGATACGCTTTTTTATGTTTATAACTTGATGATACAGTTAGCTAAGCAAACACTGAAATAGGGAACATGAAATTATCATTAAAATGATAAGTTAAGTTGTGTAATGCTAGTTATGTAACCTGTCTTTTTAAGGATACAGCCCCTGTATCCTTTTATTTCCATCTACTTCTTTCTTTTTTTACATGGGACACAGATGTTAGCTAGAAGGTGGCTAAATGCTAATGTTATCAATCAATCAATCAAGCTTTATTTATATAGCGCCTTTCATACAAATCAAATGCAACCCAAAGGGCTTTACAAAAATAAAAAAATGGCAAGACATATTGGGGGAAAATAATAGCTTAAAAAATTATAATTAAAATTAAAATAACATAGAATAAAATAAAGACTAATGCACACCAACAATACAATAATTAAAATGAGTTAAAGCATTTAAATTAAGAATACAAATAGTTAGAATAAATAGATTTAAAAAGGGTAAGGATAAGAGTTGAAAATAAAACTAAGGCTAAAAATATAAATAAAACTGAGTAGATAAATAAAATAAATAAATGAATGAATAGATAAATAAAAATAAAATAAGATAACAGTTAAAATTACTAAAATAATAAAGCCACATTTAAATCAATATTACTGTGAAAGGTAAGTAACAAAATTGTTAAAACTTACATAAATGCCACACTGAATAAATATGTTTTTAGTTTACGTTTAAAAGCCTCAATATCTCTGTCTATGTTAGCCTTTATTTGGGCTAAGCCTTGGGTATTAAATATGTTGTTTTAACTTAAAATAAAGCAAGATTCTTTGAGCCTCTTTTCACTATTGGTTGTCTTTTTAGCTGCTGATCTACAGAAAACTAAAATGATTTGTTAGATACCGTAAATTAGTTGGCTTCAAACTTGGTAAACAGCAGTTTAGCTTCATTACAGCATTTTTTCCTCCCACCATGACATCAAAGTTATGCTTGTCATGTGACCATAAGGTCCCTTATGTCTGAACTGCAAGGGTGCAGGTATGTGGTTTTGCACTCTGTTAGAGTGAGAGTTACCTGAATCACTATTTCTCTTCTTTTTTATTGCCTGTAGCATCCATAGTAATTGGGAAGTGGTGGTGTGAGATGGAGCCTTGCCTGGAGGGAGAGGAATGCAAGACGCTACCTGACAACTCAGGCTGGATGTGCTACGCGGGCAACAAGATAAAAACCACAAGGGTGAGATAACCTATCTTGACCACGGGAAAAAAGTCATTATGGCAGAACAGTGGGAGAGAAATATACAGCACTGACATCAGCTGTAAAGCACAGTTATTGAAATTCTCTTTTGCTGCAAATTGACTGGTAACAACAGAATCAAACCCTTTAATTTTC
This sequence comes from Notolabrus celidotus, assembly GCF_009762535.1. NCBI lineage: Eukaryota > Metazoa > Chordata > Actinopteri > Labriformes > Labridae > Notolabrus > Notolabrus celidotus. Next base: position 28,225,284 of record NC_048282.1, on the reverse strand, counting down.
TCCTTCCTTTTCCTCCTCAGAACACTCAGCCATACACGACATCGACATATTAACACTAAGAGGAAAAGATGTGGGGGAACGCCTCTGCTGCAGAGGTTAATCAGCAGGTTGGAAAAATTGTTTACTCTTGGATGTCAGCATGCTTATTAATTTCCTTGCACTTATAAAACTGCTAAGCTATGTAAAAGGGCAAAAAACACAGTTGATGTTAATGTCTGTGATATTTACATCATCCCTGATATTCTTTTCCTTTGTGTTTCAGCACTGTCACAGGACCAATTATCACAAAGGCAATGAACCTATTGTTGCTTTAAGAAACGTGAACACTTCTCAGATTAAAGTGTAAAAAGATGTAGAATACATAAAGCACATCCCTGCCCGAGGCTAGTGAAAATACTGATGCTCCAAGCTGCCTACGGGGAACTTCATCATAACCTTGTAATGAATATATTTTCATCATTTCCTTCCAACTTTGAGATGGAAACGAGACTGTCTGTGCATTTGGATTATTATCTGGAGAGCATCTGATGTCTCTTCTTCAGACATCAAGAGGACAGACATGCACAACGAAGCAGCAAACAGGAGGGAAACACATCAAAGGACACAAGATGAGCAAGTACAGTAGTTGACAGCCCTCAGGATTTTCTTTTTTAAATATTGTCAGAGGAAAAATACTGTACATAAATTGTTTGTCTTTTCTTGTGTACATGAGCTTTCTTTACAGTGGTGATGAAAAACGATCATTCGAGTCCCTGAATGCAGTCTCGATCTTCCCTCCCCTTCTCTTACCCACATAAACCAAACATAGCCAAAGTTCAAAAATGCAATGCTAAGATGAAACATAGTGAGGGAGGAGATTTTTTCATATCAGCTTGTGTGTCTTGGTACTGTACATTTTACCATTTGTCTGTATGGTACTTGTTTGCCTTTGATCACCTCTTAAATGGCTTTACCAGTCCAACTCGGTGACCTGTCAACTACCCTGAAACTGATCGATTCACCAAAAATGTGAATCCAGTAGGTTGTTTTTGGATACTTGAAATGCCTTATTTGTGTCAAATCATGCAAATGATGATATTGTACATATGAAGCCATCTCTTGACATGTGCTGATATTTCATTAAAGTCACTGTTCCTGTAACTGATGAGAGTGCTTCCTGCCTTCACAGATATGAGTAGTTACATGTTTTCCAACCAATACGACCGTATCAATCTTTTACTTCTTTATTTTTGAAGAATGCACCCAGCAATGGTGAGCAACATGTCATTAGACACATTTGTACCAAGAAAAAGTGTGAAACAGTCTCAGTGTGGTTAAGTATGCATCAAAACAGTGTGGTTAAGCCAAGCTGCAACCTCCGGTCTCAAACTATGAAGCCTATGCGGAGGTGTTATAAACTGCAATTCATCGCGAATCCGCTTGAGGCTGGCTGCAGAAACACCGGGAACCACATAGACATGAATGGGAAAAAGACGATCTTTGCAGCATTAATAAACATGTTTACAGCCTGGTTCAAAAAACGGCTTTGCTCTATGTAGCTAATCTCTATAGCGGCACACACTGTACAGGGGATGAATTTTTTTCTAACGTGATGGTTCAGAAGATATTAAGATTACGAGTTTTTGCCCAAATAAGGACATGACTGACTTGACTCCCGGCCAGGAACACATAGCTGTTGGCTAGGAGGCTCAAACTCCGCCCCTTTACGTCACACTCTGCCTGGTTGAGTTCCGCATATCCAATATGGCTGCAGACGGGTGACATCATGGATACTACGTCCATTATTTATACAGTCTATGGGTTAAGCTGATAAAATGAGATTTGAGGTAAAATGAATATGCCTGTTGCAAATATACAATACAAAATATGGACAATCGTATGTACCTGTTTAACGTATTCAGATACATTTCACCTTAAAAAAATGAACAAACAGCATTTTTTATTTGTTTCGACAATTTCATTGCTGAAAGTTTTCTAATATTTAAAGGAGACCTTACACTCTTGCTTCCACCTTTAATGATGTCGGTCTGGGACACCTCTGGAGTAGCTTTGCATGATTTGCAGCTTTTAAAAAAACTCCTCATTTATCTTATACTGGCATCTGAGAAAACCAAAGTTCAGCACTTTTCAGCCTCTGCCTGAAACGTTTCGTTTTGGCTGCTTTTCCAGTGATATAAGTTACACACAGCTCGTAGGGTGATACTTTTCACCAGCTTTGTAGTCATGAAACGACCGGAAAATTATGCCTTCACAGAATACGTCAGAGAATAGTGGTTAGCCACCCACTCAACTCCCATTTAACATACGTTCACATAGCCTGTTGTTGTGACTACAGCTTGTGGTTCCAAGCCTCTAGTGAAGGTCATTATAGATGGACAACCCCAGGTTGCTGTGAGAGTTGAGACTCAAATCCAGCTTATACTGACCTTTGTTTACAAAGATGTGATCAGTGAAGTGGTGAGCACAAACAGCTTAATTGTGGCTGTTGTTGTCCCGAAAGACATAACAAACTTCCCTCTGTTTTTTGGTGCCTTCATCTTTGGGAAGAAGACATAGCAGTAATTGTCCTTCATAACCAAAAGAACATTTACAAAAAACTTTCAGAGACATAATGAATTAAGAACGCAGGAAACCGAGTGGTGAAATGGAGAGGGAGAAGCTGAACAAGCTTCTGATGGGCGTGTCTTTCAATATTGTCCTAATAGGACAGTAGAACCTGACGCCAGGTTCAGGGCAATGCTTGTGAAGTTCTTAAAACAAGCAGTTTAAGGAACCCAGAAAACATGTCCTGGGATTTTACAAACATCCACGTATCTCATTATTATGAAACTTTGCCAAGGTTTAATATGGACAGCCAACGTTGTAGCAATAAATGTATGTATTACAATATGGATCAGCATAATAGGTCTCTTTAGATGAAAAAAAACATCTCTTTAAAAAATAACTAAGACCAGAGTTTCATTGTAAAGTGCCACATTTCCATGTTTAAATGCAAATACTTATCATATAATATTAAGGACTGCTGATTACCTTCAAATTATGAACTTAATTATGCATATTTGTGTTTTACCATCTTGAAGTCACCTATAGTGAAAGCGACTCTTTCTGTGTTTGCCAACTCACATGTTATCTACCCTTTGACCTTGCTGTACAGCATCAGTGTGAAGAGTTATGCTGTCTCAATGGGATTAAATATTTCTGCTCCAAAGTATGGAGTAGCTCTTAGAAGCTGTCATTTTCCAAACATTGCATGACTTCATGCCTTTATAGATGAAAACTGAAATGGCAGATGGTATGCTCATCGCTTGTTTGAGTTGTTGTTTAGCTTTTGTGGAAAAAACATTGGTCAGAGGTGTTGAGCAGGCAGCAACATCTAGGGCAAGGGTTCCCAAAGTGTGGGTCGGGACCCCCTGGGGGGTCACAAGACGAAAATGGGGGGTTGTGAGATGTCTTCCAGATTGTTTTTTTTTTTAAGTTATCTAAAAATAGAACATTTTACCCATTATAGTAAAAAAGTATCACCATAAATAGTAGCTAACCTTGAAATAAAACCTTAAAAATAGAAATGTAATGAGTTTTCTGCCTTTCTTTTTGAGAGGACTCCTAAGTTTAGGGTTAGTGAACAGTTAATTATCCAAAGCATCAGTAGCAGTAGGTTAATTAATAACGGCACAGGAAACACTGTCATATGCTCATATAGGTAGGATTATTTTCTGCAGACCAGCAGCTAAATGAAGCCACATTAAATCACCTAGAGGGACAGTGGGGGTCGCAAGTCTTTGGCACCTATATTTTGGGGGTCGCAAGTCTTTGGCACCTATATTTTGGGGGTCACAAGTCTTTGGCACCTATATTTGGGGGGTCAGGAGTCTTTGGCACCTATATTTGGGGGGTCACCAGTCTTTGGCACCTATATTTTGGGGTTGCAGGCTGAAAAGTTTGGGAACCACTGATCTAGGGTAATGCTTACATTAGCATGTGGGCCAATGGGCACATGCTAGTGGTAGTGGTCAAAATAAAAGCCCATCTTCAAGATAATGATTTAGAGCAATACTAAGACTTTGAGTTTGATTTAATTGGATCTTTGTTCAACCAATGGATGAATCAATCCTTACTGATGAGTCGTAAGGCCAATAATAAGAGGCCATGAGTCTTATTGATGACTCTAAAGCTAATCACAGTCTTTACAACTTATTGTTTGGTACACCAATAGAAAAGTCTGTAGTTAATTCCCACACATTGTGCATTGATTTGATATAACAGTGAGTGGCATAGTTCATGAACATAAGCTGCAAAAATGAAAAAAACAATTGAAGGGTATTGTGTTATATAATTGTGGGGTAAAAAGGGACAACTGGGTGATGAATTTGAAAACACAAAAATGATTGTATTTTAGCGAAGGCAAGTTTATGTGTATGGCCCATATCAGAAACAAGGCAACTCTAAGTGCTTAGACATTAAAATAATCATTACAAAGGTGAAAATAAAACACATCTAAAGAAAGCATTTACAAAGACACCTTTTACAGGCATGGACACCCAGCTTGAAACCAGAAAACCAAGTATCATTCCTGTTTCAGTGCTGCAAACATAAAGCTGGAGTCAAAGCTAGCATAGCTAACAGTTTTTGAGATTGCCACCCAGATTATTTACTGCAGTTACTCTTGCTCTCTGTACACACAGGTATATATTGTAGCTGGGAACGATTACACACTTAGATGAATGGGTAACAGGACCAGCTTCAATTTTTACAGCACTTTGATGCAGTATCACAGTGGGGTACTGACCACTGCCTTCACAGCCTCTGCCCTGTAGTATTCATTCTGGGAGGAACTCTGGGTGAGTGCTGCTGCTGTGCTGGGTGCCATCCATCTTCTGGAAAAATGAAACTTCTTTCTTGGGCTTAGACTCCATCATTTTCACTGTCCACTCAAACTCAGCTTTGTTTAAGCCAGTTCTTTCATTCGTGAGAAATAAAAAAATGCACACACTCTATTTTTGCGCTTAAGAGCTTTCTTTATGCTGGTGGATATTTACAATTGTACTTGTAGTTAAATTTGAGCATCTTGACATTTTGCAGTGATTCATTTTGCTGGATTTCAACATTGACAGCTCCCATAATTCTCCACAAACCTGTCCCATTTTTTTTGTCTTTACCTCTCTCTACCTCTCTCAGTGGTTTGGCCACATGGTATTCCCCATGCAAACCTTAGGAATAAGTCTAAATGTTGTTTTTATGTTACCCTGAAGGCAGGCTGGATCTTCAGAAGCAATTTTTGTGATCTCAGACATGTCGGCTTTCTGCCTGGTTTGATAAAATGTTTGTGTGTGTTGAAACCAATAATTAAATCCAACATCTCAGCTCAACTCAACATGTGTTAAATACATGGCGCCGGCTGCAGTAGTGACTAATGCTGTCTGTGGAAATATTGGATTTCACCTTTGGTTACGCCTCTGGCTAATATTTTATCTTTCCGAGCAGGAGAAATCTTTTGGGTCACAACAATCTCTCTGAGGGTACAACCTGATTCTGTTTAACAGGTAAAAAGACACAATTTGGCTCTTCACACAAGTTGGCATTGTAGGTAGTGAACAAGAAGTGGGCCTCTTGATTCAAAAGTAAAGTTAGAGCTGAAGTGATTGAAGCTCTCAATAATGGCCAGCAAGGGGAGACTATGCTGGGTGCAAAAGAAGTCTGTCTATGCAGATCACAGACTATATAAAACATGAACCGAACAATAGCCACCCCACGTGAAAGTAGAACTATGAGAGCCCCTCTTGTGACTGTCTGTATTATTAGTCATAAAGTCCGTCTCCCCCATTATAACAGATGGAACATGGGACAAACTAGAAAATGTGATACACCGCAGATACATTTCTCTCATGCTAAAACATGCTTTCTGTAATTAAAATTAGTTGTTACCATGCTGATATATGTGCATGTGTTTATTTTCAGAGAAGCTTAGTTTTAACTGGTTGATGTTAAAAATATAATTAATTAACAGCTCTGTTGACAAATGCTGGCTGCAGCATCGTCCTTTACCGGATTAACACAGTAGTGCAGAAACAGCACAGAAAATATAACAAAAAGGGCGCTGGTGGCCTAGCGGTCTAAGCGCCCCACATACAGAGGCTACAGTCCTCATCGCAGGGGTCACCGGTTCAATTCCCAGCCACAACCATTTCCTGCAACGTCTATCCCCACTCTCTCCCCACATTTCCTGTCTCTCTTCAGCTGTCCTATTGAATAAAGGCAACAAAAAACGAAACCCCAAAAAATATAACTCAAAAAATAAGGAAAGATAACAAACTAACACTAGAGTCATTGAACTTTCCTTGACCATGAGTGTCTGCTTCATATCAACAAAAGAATCTGCTCTGCTGTGGACTGTACCCACCTGAGGGATCCTTGACATTTAAGTGAAATGTGGGTTTTAGTGTATGGAAGGTATCAGTCCTGCAGCTCCACAGGCCAGATTGTTTCTGCACATACCTCGGCTCCACTCGTATGACTCCACAATACATCAGCGCCCATCAAGGTGGTATTTTGACGTTATGTCTTACAATGGGAGGAGATGGAGGAGTAGTGTTCATTAATGTACAGTTAATGGTGCGGAACCAGATGGGAAAATGAGCCTACTTCTCAGAGGGTTTATTATCTCATTGAACATTTCATGATAATTGTAAGCTCTCTTTTTCTTTTTTTCATGTCTTCTTCAGAACAGAATGATGTTCATTTTGAGAATATTGGTCTTATTTGGGTTAGGATCAACGGTTGATAAGGGTATGCTTTAGGGCACAGTTAATTTTACTCCGTTCACCATTGATCTGTTAAAAAAGACATTTCATTTTAATAACAGTTAATCCATTAAGTCTGGAAGTTAACGTTAAAACCTGCTGAAAGTCTAACTCCGACCTCCTTCCTGCTGCAACAACTCAAGTCCAGCAAAAGATTTAATCCAAACACATTATATCCATGAAGTTCCATGGATTACTTCAAATTTACAAAGGTTGTATGCTCTTGCTTTTCTATGATCCATCTTTCCATGTAAGAGCAGAGTTTCTTTCTCTGGTCAACAAATTAATCGTGGGTCAAATTTATTCATATAGCACATTTAGAACTGCTGTTGACTGAAGTACAAGCTTAAAACACAATATCATCAAAAGCAAATATTAGTTAAAAAGAATAAATATAAAAAAACACAATAGATAACACAACAAAATAGCCATCATAAATTAAAGCAAAATAAAATGTTGGGATGTCTCGCTCAACAGGTATTGAAAGCCAACACATAGGGCCTGATCTACTAAGATCCCTAATAACGAGCGCTAATTTGCGTGTGCAAATAATAATTTTGCACGTGCTATTTCTGGGCGTGTTTCGGGTGATCTACTAAGACTGCATGCGCAAATGATAACCAGTGCAAAAGTGGTGTGGACCGCCCTATTTTACGAGGACTTTGCGTGTGCTATCGGCTGTCCCCATGTAGAGTTTGAGAGAACAGAGTGGCCTTAAGCGATAAATGAAGTTTGAAGCCATGGAGTTGGAGGTCTTTGTGGAGGAGGGAAATAAACACATCGGTGAACTCCAGCAGAGACATCTCAGCGTTAGAAACACGATTTGGGAGGCCATCTGTGAAAAGGTGAATGATGTGAGAAAAAACAGAAGATCTGCCGATGAAAGAAACGCATCTACTCTACTCCAAAACGCAATCAGTGTTTTGATGGAGTTTAGAGAGCGATTTGATGAGGCTTAGTCTGCCACTCTTGCTCTAGAAAAGTTTGCCGTCACTTGGATGAAGACAGTCGCCTCACTGTCCCAGGGAGCAACTTCCGGGTGAACGTTTTTAATGCCTGATATCATCATCCAGCAACTGTCCCAAAGATTCACCAGCTTAAATGGAACTGTGAACATGTTTGAGTCAATTCACCCCAACACACTGCTGCAAGCACGAGATGAGGAGTTACGCAGAGCTGCCTGGCGCAGCTCAGTGAGCGCTCATTAACGTTAAAACTAACTAAAAACCCCTTGATGAGCACGATGGGACAGTATAGACTGAGTAGACATGTCATGTTATTTATTGAGAATGACAGATCAAAGAAAATGGACATACAGCGCATCGTGGACAGTGGTGCAAACAGTGGTGAGAAGGCCGAGTACTTCATATTGTTTTTTTGTTTGTATGTGAACATGTGGGCCGCTGTGCCAATTTGAATAAACTTTATATCTGTTGATACAGTGACCTACTGTGCTCTCATTATATGAAAAAGTTAAAGTGGGTGTCAGAATGATGCGGTCGCTATCCGTGGTGCTGAACTGCTTTGAATTTGTGTTTTATTATTATTATTGATTATTGATGTTATGATGAGCTTTACAGTGACCGCAGCCATGTGTGCGTAATGCTGTGCCAGTTTGCCCCTGCCTTTCAAACGTGCTAAATATAGACGCAAATACAGCGCGCGCTATCTGCTTCTGGTTTGATAGATCACATTGCATGTGCTAAATGATAACATTTGCATCTCCTACTCCCAGTATTTTGCGCGTTCTGATGATCTACATGTATTCTGCATATTCATGAAGGCAAACACACTAAATGTTTTGCAAGTGCTATTTTGCTCATTTGAAAGACGCAATCCTCGGTGCTCCCGGTTAGTACGTCAGCTTTGCGCACGCTATCAAGTTTGCACGTGTTTTTATACACGCAAACCTTTAGTAGATCGGGCCCATAGAGGTATGTTTTAAGCAAAGATTTAAACCAATCAATGGTCCTGATATCTAGAACCACCTTCATTGTTGCTCAAATTCCTGCAATGAAAGACATTCAGTGATACACTGGTGCCACATAGCATCAAGAAGCTTTAACATATATGACAAATTATCTCCTCACTTGGCCAGCATTACATGATACAGATGTGCCAGCAGTGTGATCACACAACTGACACATTTGTATCAGAAAAACAAAGGTAAGATAACCCAAGGTTGTTAAAGGTTTCGATGATAGCGTTTCAAATTAACGTCCACGTTAAAAGCTCATTCAAAAAAGTAGCACTTAAAATGATTTATTAGATGATTAATTAATGATTAACGGATAAACAGACATGTGTCCAGCTCTGTTGACAAGTAGCCACCATCACATCTTGTATACCAGGAGAAAGGCACAGCAACTTTACCCACCCTGTGAAACAAGTTAGTGATAGAAAAAGAACCACACTAGAGGCTTGAGGGAATTAGTTAATAAACCAGTAGATGACATCAGTGTGGCTAAATCGACTTATTTTACACAATCTGCAGTTTTTCTAGGGTATGTGACAGAATCAGAGTGATGGTTAAAGTCCCAGGATTAGAAATAGAGCTCTCACAACCCCCAAACCATTTCACAGTTCTTCTTCTTCATGCAACAGGAAGTAGAACAGTGTTACTCTGTATGTGTTTGAGACTGTGGCTCTGAGTGAACCACATGCTAATCTAATGTGCATATTAACTAGATTAAACTGACTTGTCATACCAGCAGTTGTCGCCCCCATTCATTAACACACACAGTGTTAATTTCAGTCAATTAGGGGCAGTAATGAGGAGAGACAACCATGGTTAGCTGAAATAAGATGTGGACATTGTGCCTACTGTAAATACAGGTGTGGTTTTGATGGCGTGAATTAATCTGCATCTGAATGGCGTGTATCCAGTGTTTATCTGCTGTGATTCTGCTTTGCACATGTTGTTTGTTTGCTCCATCTGTGCCACGGATTGTGCAGCATAAACACAGATGCCAAATTACAGCACACTGTCCACCATCCATTGTACTAAGAGAACGCCATTTGTCACAGCAGCAGTGATGGTTAAACACGGATGTTTAAATACACGAAAACACTCTTCAGGATTTGTTTTATTTGCTTCCGGCTATCGCAAATTGAACTAGCATCTGAAAGATGTTCCCTGTCCAACATGGGATTGCTAAGTGGGCATAATATGTGCAAGATGGTTGCAAGCAGCATCCCATTTTGTGTCAGTCTTCAGAGTGGCTCTTCAGGCTGCTGCTGTAGGCTCTGATGTCTCACATCAGGCTCTAGAACAGTGAGAAATAAGACACAAGTGATGATGATGTGCCCTGACTTCTTTTTATGATGCACCAGGGACGTCCTGGGAATTGAGGCTCCCTTGGGTTTATTTTTAAGACACTTTTCATTCAAAACACTCAGACAGTCTAGTCAGGCTCCATTCTCTGCACTTGGAAGTAGCTGCTGTGTTTCCATGAATATCAAGGTGCGAGTTAGAGCAAAAGGATATGATGATAAGGTGGTAAAGTAAAATAACTCCTGTCAAGACAAAGCCCCAACACACCAATAATTACCAGATTGAGAGGATTCAATGCTCAAGAAGCCTTTTTTATTAGAAATATGTTGCATTAACTGCAGAGAACTGCAAAGATCTGCACAAGATAAAATAAGACACTCACTTCATTCACCCCGCAACAGGGAAATTCACGTGTACACTTCCAGGAAACGATGCACAGGCCATACACAACACATGCACAGCAGGAAGCATATACTAAGGTAAAAGTTCTAAAATGCTCACTGCAGTTGTTTTTCCTTAGTATCAAGCAATCGCCAAGATTACCGAGTCTAATCACATCCTGTAACCGAGATCTGTCTCCACTGCTCCTGCAGGATTCTAGGATTTCAAAGTCAAGGTAACGTGGACTAAACTGGATTCTAATTAAAGTTGACATCAGGTGCCTCATGCTCCTTTCTCCCTCCTCCTCAGGCTTTCATCTAAATGATTCATGCAGAGAACACCGAGCCTTTCATGCCGTTGGGTCCTCACAAAGGAATAACAACTTGATCGCACAAAGCAAACGGACAGATTTACAATGACACCCGCATAGTTTCTGTTGCACCGGCTTATATCAAGTTATGTCAGAGCGATGCCGAGGCGCTCATCTGACATCTTGTGTCTTTGTGGGAGCGATTTTACTGATATTCATGCTGACAAATGTAAGGGAGTAAATCAAATAAGAGGGCTAAAAATGGCTTTGTAATTACCCTGAATCAAATTAAACGGCATCATGGAGTCAAAATACAACAAAAATGTAAAGTTTCCAGGTGTGGTAATTTGAATCGGGTGTGACCTGCTGTGAACCTGATGTGATTGTTTGAAAATGAACATGACAAGTGTGTATATATGTGTGTGTCAGTATCTCAAGGGCTGGAACACTTTCACTGAGAGAGAGAGAGCATCAGTTTGAGCGAGGCCACGTCCTTTAAGAGCATCACCTAAACGTCTTATGGAAACAGAAAATAGACCTCTGAAATTGCAGGAAGACTAAATAATTGCTGAATACAGAGATGAATACTTGGAGGCTTTTTCTCCCCCTTATAAGTGGGAACAGGATTTATCTCTGTGTGAGGACGCCTGCCTTGAATCCGAGATGAGCTCCCCCTTTCTTTTTGTCGAATTATTGTGAACAACACCTGGTATAGAACACAATAACTACAGGCATGCAGAAATAGGTTCTGTATAATAGTTGAGCTTCATGAAAGAGCTGAACAGACTTATTGTGACATGGAGGCACCCCAGGCTGAGTAAGACGTCTGCATGCTCTTATTATTGGTTTATTGAAATGCCAAGCTGAAAATCTTGTCTCTGAAAACTTGAAAATGATGTGGAGTTGCTGAACTAATCAATACTTGCAATTCAAACTAGTGTGCAAGTTTGGTTTCTAATTTCTTAAAAGCCTTGGAACTAAAGTTTGTGCATAAAATAGTTAAACTTCTTTAACATTTATAGATTAATGACACTGTTTATCTCTGAGAAACTATACCTCTGAGATTTTCTATTTTTTGTTGCCTTCACATGAAATGATGTGAGTGTCGGCTGTAAAAGTGCAGAATGTAAAATGAGCAGCGATCGACTCATGTCCAAGCAATCTCCTCCACTGTGCTGTCTTGCTGTAGGTTATTTTCTTCCTCCCCACTCCGGTCTTACCCCTACATTTGACTTAAATGGAGACTGACAGTAAATCACAAGTACCCATACAAGACACTTTAAAAATAGTTAAGAAATTAGGCTGGCCCATTTCGGAGGTTGAACACATGAACACATGGCCCATGCTGAAGAGCTTTGGTAAGAATACATCATTTGAAGGTTGGAACTTAAGGTTCTTGTCAAATATTTATACTTTTGTCAATTGCAATAAAAGAAACATTCCGCAAAGCGAGGGATGAGAAGCTATGAAAAATGCTTTTAGGAAGGCAATCAAAAAGTCTTTGACATGAGGAGTTAAATCTCCCTGCCGTAAATGCCAAGACCACCTTATAAAACCAAATCATTTCCCTGATGTCCTCTTGTCCTAATTGAGTCCTAATCTTTGAACGAAATGTTTGACATTTTCGGAAATACACTGATGGGCTCTCATGCTGGAATGTGGATAAGAAAATGAATCCACTTTGAAGACTGTGGGCTAGGTATGAAGCAAGAGTCAGATAATATTTGCATAGCATGAAGAAAGGGACAAGGGATACAACTAGACTAGCTTAATCTTGAGGTTAAAAAACCTGCCTTCCATCATCTCTAAAGCCATTGCCATATCATGGGGCACTAGTGGCCTAGCGGTCTAAGCGCCCAATGTACAGAGGCTACAGTCCTCATCGCAGGGGTCACCTGCATTCCCGGCTGGTCGACCATTTCCTGCATGTCTTCCCCCACTCTCTACTCCCCACATTTCCTGTGTGTCTTCAGCTGTCCTTTAAAATAAAGGCAGAAAAGCTAAAAAAAAATATATAACTTAAAAAAAAAGAATGATAAAATATCATAAAAACAAAGGGTTTGCTAATATTTGTTTTTTCAGAGCTATGCGGGCCATAGCTAGCTAACCACAATGTTTCCAATAGATAAGATTCTATAAACAGATAGCCACCAGTGTTTTTTTCATTGGACTTCAGAAGCAAAGCAAGCTTGTGGAGCTAAGAGCACCTGTTTGCTTCTCTGGTTTGAAAGTGTGCACAGGTTAAGGAAACAGTCTAGTAACCCTTTTCTCAATGCAGTAATATATTTCTTCTGCGTGGAAATCCATCAACAATCCTGACTCCATGTATGGGTCAAGACAAATAAGTGAATGTGTCAGAGGCACTACACAAGTTAACAAGCTAGTTACAGTGAGTGTGGTAATCATAGACTGTATATAAAATGGACGTCATCTTGCTCGGCTAGAAGTGAGGCCGCCACAAAGAACTGCTCCCCCTGGTGGCTGGCTGCAGTATAGGTCAAAACCTCTGTCTCCCCCATTCATTTGAATGGGGCTGCGGTCAAACTTTAAAAAATAAATACACGTCGTACGAATGTTTCTCACATCCATATGCTGTGGTGATATGTAGTTATTATTTGACTGTTTTTTGTTCAAAGCCTCTTTTTTCTGAAGTTTATTTTTCGTTAGTTACTAGAGGTTAAAAAATGGGGTTTTACTTCCAGATTTACTTTGATTGACAGCTGCCATAGAGAGAAACTCTGTAGGACCTCGTGACGATACGTTGTAGGGCGGAGCATTACCATGGACACACGCAAATTCCCTACTCTGGCTGCAGAAAATGTACAAGATGTCAGCGTTCTGGAACAGGATACATTGGCTTCAAAACCATACAATAGGAAAAGGCGGAGCGATGCTGTCCATTATATATAAAGTCTATGGCGGTAACCAGTACAAATTAGCGCATATATATACATAATATAGCAGATTTTCACCCACAAAAAGAGCCACTTAAAGACCTCTTGGAAGGTGTGTTATATTCAATAGCAGAGGAAGCCATATGTCTTGTATTTGTATTTACAAAAATCTCCAAAGGCACTACAGAAGTTAAGCTCCGTCTCTGGCTTTAGCAGGTGTGACACCTGGCAAACAGCTAGCTAAGCCCCTATTAAACATAACTGTAGGCTTAATGTAATTTATACAACTGAGTTATCCAGAACTTACTCATACAGCTGTAATGAATAGAGAAATTAACACGGCAATAAAGGCTTTTAATATGGGATCTAATTGGAATTCACTTGTTATTGGAAGCAGCCTCATGTGGCCACTCAAGGAACTGCAGTTTTTGGCCATTCCTAATTGGGTAACATTTTTTTAACTTCTGAGGTTGCCATTTGGTTTCATTATTATGTTATCCTTCACAAGCTGTGTTATCAGGGTTTTTTTTCATGCAGGTGTGTAGTGATCTCTAGGAGTTCCCACAATTTGCCTGCCAAAGCTTACAGCAAATCAACACTCCTGTAAGATAAAAATAGTCTTGAACATAACACCCCTGAAAACAAAAGGTTGCTGTGATGATTTACACCAGAAACAGAGAATTGAACCTTATTATCAGTTAACAGGAATATTAACATGGAAAGATCAAATAACTTGTTTTATGGAGGGCTCTTTTGTGTTTAATTGTTTTAAAAATGTCACATTCCACAAGATATAAAGTCATTCTTAGTTCCTCTTTTGCAGTGTGAATCTTGTACTCATTTGGTGGTGTGAGGCAGTCTCTTTCATGAATTAAAAATGCAACCATGAGGCGTATGGAAGCATCACACAAAGAAGATAACATTAATATCATCCAATTAAAGTTTGTTCATTAAATTATAATTGTACAGCTCTCTGTTTTAATTAAGCAAAAGAAGTCTCTGTTGCAGATACTATGTATGCATAATGACAGAGCAAATGGATGAAACCTGTCAGCCATAACCAAACTACTTTCAGTGTATTGCTCTGAGTCGCCTATATAGTAGCCCGCAGTAAAAGGAGGCTAATTTAGTTCTCACACAAACACACACATACTCATAGTATACACAATGAGAGACAGTCAAGAGGAATTGTGTTTACATTTTTTATTACAAGTGTCAACTCCAGATGAGGAAAAAGTTGTTAAAGTGGAACAGAACAGCATTTCCATTATGTTTTTCATGTGCCCCAGGATAGTGTGTTTCTATTAGTGAGCATGAACTACTGTCCCCAGTAGACAGTCACAAGAGGGGGAAGGTTTCTTGCAACATATCACCTGCAAACTGATACCAAATAAGCTGCCACAAATTGGTTAGTTGTTACCTTGGATGAATTATGAGCCATGCCTCAAGAAATGTTCAAAACTTTTTGACAATTTGCACATTTCTGTTGTTTTTGTGTCTGAAATGAAGAACATTGAGAGTTCATGTAATCTTACGATAATCTGTCATGGCTTGATGTATACGACTGAGGATCCTATAACTCCTACCTTAATTACCATAATATGGCTGCTTTCATTTTGAATTTAGGATATGATTTAAGTTTTTAAAGCCAAGCATTATGACAGGCACTCAGAGGGCTTCCTCTCAATTTGCACTGACGAACAGAGATAAAGCTCCTTTGACTGGCTTTACTGTGATTTTACAGATAAAAGGTAATCAAGCTTCACTGCACAGATATCGTAAACCTCGGAGAGAACCTGCCGGAGTGAATCACAGAGTTTATCAAAAACACATCTATAAGTCACCTAATGAATGTCACAGCAGCAGCTCCTTGAAAATTAATCACAAGAAGTAAGTCGTGAGTGCTGGAGATATTTTAGGAACACACGCACAAATCTGAGGATGTGCGCTGTCATCGTTGACATAAACCCCACTGGGATGTAAAAAGATTTTGCCTTATTTCCCAGTTTCATCTTGAAATGTAAGTTCTTGTTGGAAATTTGAATTAAAAATCTCTCAGTGGTTTTATTTGGTCATAAAGCTGGCAGTGCATACTGTTACAGAGAATGTACAACCGTGACAGTAAAATATACAAAATGCAGCACACTTAAAATATTTAAATCTCAATATTTTTGTGGAAGTTAACACAGAAGAGAGTGTGAGGATGGTAATAATATGGAAGTCACACATCAACCTGTACAGCTCATTTCCCTGCACATTTATCTTTTTTTTTTGCAGCCTCTGCAGAGTCAAGAAGAAAAAGTGTCATGAGTTCCTGATCTTCCCCAAAGTTTCTTATTCAGGTCTACTCAGATTTCGAGGAACAATCGGGGAGTCTTCACCTTCATCGGCAGAAAATGTCTGTATCAGTGAGCCAAAAAGGTGTTGGAATTCTTGGAGAGGCCGAAGTAGCTTTGGAGCTTTCACTGTAGCAATCTGTCGAATCCTTTTCCCAGTTAAAGTTAAAGCTCCTCTGAGGAACTTTTGGATTGTTTTGGTTTTGGCGCCCTCTGTGGACAAAGTGAGACAATTCCCCTCCTTGCTGATCATACATGTGTGAGTAGTGTTTTCTGAAACATAAAAAAAAACAAGATGCTATCTATCATTCCAACACCACACCATGCTCTGAAGATGGACACATCTAAAAACCCAGACTGGCTTTTAATGTTTTTTGCAGGACAGTGAATTTCTTAAGGAATTAAAGCTCAAACATACCATGCATTGCACAAGGTTACTTTTGATCAGTTACTTAAAAGCATTTTTTTTCTCAGTATCTCAACTCATTTTGAACAAAAAGGTAAAAAAAAAAATCTCAAATATTTGGTTTATTCCAAGAGAAACATTTCTTAAATTGTCAAACAATGAATAATCTATGACTAAAATCAACTTTAATTAACAGTGTGGTTTACCGCTTTTCAGACGGTGAGGAAATTTCACACTTTCCTGAAGCTTATGAGTGGTGTCTTCAAATTGATGTTCCTAAAAAGATACTGAGTCATAAGTAACAGAAAAGTTGCAAATTCTACCTGAGGTGCTGAGCCACAGGATGTAAAATGTTGAAACACTCATAAATGAGTAACATCTTTTGAAATAATACTGAATAATGCTGGTTTAAGCACAGATAGTACAGTACATTCAAGATATTTTTTGAACAACTAAAATGTTTGCGGTGTCAGATCATGTTTTCAAATACTGCTTTAAGCTTCATCAAAGGCATCCAGTTTATATAAGTTGCATCATGATACGTGAGGGAGATGCTGCTTTGTACAGAGAATAATAATTCATTGTGTGATAATAATACAGTGATTCTAGAAAGGACATTGTAAATCCCTGAATCCTCCAGAATTAGATAACAACATTTTTGCACGGGAGTGTGTCTTTCTTCTAATATTGCATTCGTTTTCATTAGAATTGTTATTATTATAAGAATCCTGAAATAACACCATTTTACCATTTTGAAGACATTCAAGGCACTGTCAACATTAAATTATAATAAGAACTTGAATGTTTGCAAAGCCATACATGAACTGCCTTGGACCACATGACAGCTCAGAGAAGATTCTTGTCAGTATCCCCCCCCCCCACACACACACAAAAAAAAAGAAGCTTAATGCATAATTGCATTAAGTTAACATTGAGCGCACTGCTCAGAATTCAGCTGCTTTCAACCAGCACAGCATGTGGTATTCATACCAGCCTGATGGGATGATTCTTAGCTGCTGTATTCGTGTTATTCTAAAACGTCTCTTTCACTGGAAAGGTAAAATGCAAAGACTGAACTCAGGAGATAAAAGAGAGTGAATCGGGAGGGGTCCACCAGGAATATTATTCATATAAAGAGGACAAAACTGATGAAGTGGTAATGACAGTAAACATTGTGTTCTGTTAGTGGTTACCATTTGCTTACGATGAGCGGAGTTCCCTCCACAGGAGCACTCAGTTTAGAGAGACAAACAAAAGCATGATGTAAATACTCTCCACAGTGAAGGAGCGCCTCTTCTCTTCTCTCTCCCCTTTCTCCCCATGATTAGCATTTCAAACAGTCCTTGTTTTGCATCAGAGCTTCATGCTTGTGTGCGTGCCATTGCAGCCTTGCAGGTTGTGGCCTGTCCAACCGAAAAGCAGCCTGTGTGTGTGTTGTGGTGTAGGCTTGTTTGGCTGAGTGCCTCTTCGGCGTAAGGAGGAGTCCATAGGGATGTGACCTCTTTACAAAGCTCACAGTAAGTCTAGGGGACAGCATTGTCGACAAATGCTACATAATCATAAATTTCTCAGTATTTGTGGCTTGCTGCTTTGATCGGCACTGAGAGTCACAAGCCACTGACTGGATTCACATTCTGCCTCCTGAAAATCCACAAAATCTCTTTTTAAGTGTCTGCCAGTAGGCCCATCCAAACTTTGATTGAGTGCATCACAATGTGCCCAGCATATCAAGCACTGAGAAAATGATACACACTTGCAGTAGCTGCCTGTTTGAATTGGGAGAACAGAGCTGCCTCATTTTATCTTAAGTCAATTGCTAATAGATTGTCCACTCCATGGGATTAACCCCAACAAAATTGTGTTGCAGCCAAAAGAAATTAAAATAATGAGTTCCTGGAGTTTCTGGAGATATCTAATTAAATCTATATTGTTCTTTGCTCTATCAGATGGAGCGTTCGCTGTCCTCAGAGTCCAGTGTTAGTTGAGGTGACTGCCGCAGGCTGGGATGAGTTGGTGCTTATTAGATGGAGGTTCTTTCTTGCTACCGTGCCACCTAAAAACAAGAACATAAAAGTTACAATGTTTAACAATTCTACTTTCTTTTATTTTCAACACAACTAGTGAAGAAGAAGGAAGAAACAAAATGTATTAATTCCCATGGGGGAAATTCAAATTTTCACTTGTGTAATTTTTTTTGTGGTCATGTTACACACACAGTTTTGTATATACATACAATTTAATGCACACACATGCAGTGGACATGTACTTAGGGAGAGATGTCAGAGTGAGGATGCTGCCATCAGCCAGCGCACCCCTGAGCAGCTGGGGGTCCGGTGCCTTGCTCAAGGGAACCTCTGCAGTGCACAGGCAAGTGAACCAGCACCTCTCCAGCCACCAGTCCACTTGCTGAACATCATCCATACTGGGACTCGAACCAGCGACCCTCTGGTTCCCAAGCCAAGGCCACATGGACTGAGCTACTGCAGTGAGTATGACCTAATTTATTTCTTCACAAAGCTTGTTTTTCTATAATGTGTATTCCAACCATCAAACGTTATCTCACAGCCACTGCATGTACTCGACAATCTCAATGCTTGACCAAATTATGTTTCCTATTTAGTTTTGTCTTAAAGTTTAAAGCTAGGGTTGGTAGTCACGGAAAACTAGCATGAATTTGAGTGTAGCATTTTCCTCAGGAATCCGTCTAACCTAGGAACGGCAGGACGGGATTTGATTGGTTTCATAAATTGGCTCCTGATGGCAGGGATTGGTTGGTATTTTCCCAGGTTTACTCCGGCTGTAGATAAAGGCTTTTTTCGCTCTTTTTTAAGAACACATTATGTATTGATTGCCATCGGGACATAAAGATCATTGTAACCAGTATAACAAAAAGTGCATCTAAATCTGACCACCAACCCCCACTTTAACAAAGGAAGTTTCATAACTGCAGAGTCATGGTTCACTTTTTTTTTCAGTGTAAGATGTCAAACTGTTTTATGGACATGGCTATTATATTAACTGATAAAAGAAGAACATTTTTCTCTGCGTTTGGTGGATTTTTCTCTTTTGCTGTAATACCATGATTGGCCACTGGGCAAAATTTGGCGCTAGCTTCAGCAGCGACACCATATCTAAATCATAATAGAAATTCAATATCTACATGAATCGTTCTGAAAATATATTTATTCTTCTAATCATATTTTTGAAGGTATATTTTGCAGAAGTAATTTTCACCTTACGCAAGATACAGAATGTTGCTCCTTTGGCTACATGTGGTACATGGTATCTTAATAATAAAATAAAAATATAAAAAGCATCTGTTGACATTTCAGTTGACTAAATTCACTGGTGAAGGCTTGTAATGAGAGGCCTGATGCCATTACTTCTGTGTCAAAACCTAGTATAGCCTTAGTAATATTAGAGTGAAATACCTAATCCAACCTTGTTTTATTGTACCCATACATGCTGACCACAAATATACATTTTTCTGTTTAAAATGTTCAAAAAGACGTCCATGATGTTGAAAAGTGGTTCAAACTTGAAAGTTTATTTTATGGATATTGATTCAATATCTATGTTTGTTTTTTATAAAGTTATATTTTTGGGCATTTTCGCCTTTAATGGACAGGACAGTTGAAGAGAGAAAGGAAATGTGGGGAGTAGAGAGTGGGGGAGGACATGCAGTAAATGGTTGAGGCTGGAATCGAATCTGCGACCTCTGCGGTGAGGGCTATAGCCTCTGTATGTGGGGCGCACGCGTCCTATCTCATTTATTTTGTGGCTAAAACAAATATATTGTTGCATTCCTTGCTAGTGAAGCTATGAGACTTAACCGTCGCTGAAATGGCTTTATTGTCTGAGCTCAACACAGGCTATTGTGGGCCATAGTTGACACCCAAACAACAAACCTACAGTAATCTCACTCAGTCCTCCCTCTAACTAGCCTCACTGTTTAGGCCACACGCACAAACATCCACCCGCCTTCCCACCCACTCACCCAATTACAGGCGAGCTACTGTATCTTATACAGATCACTGACATACTGTAGGTATCAGGGATGACTGACAGCCTCACAGCCTCACATAACACTGCTGTCAATCTAACACATTCACTGACATTAAGGAAAAGTCAGTTACTGCCTTTACAGTAATTTTCTTTCTTTAACTTGAACTTTCTCTAAAGGTAACAAACACCATGTAACCCTAATCTGTTACAATACAGTGCATCATACACATCACCAAAACAATATACCGTAGGAGGGGCTTTCCTGAAACCCTCCATTGTCAGCTGTTAAGGTCTTATTTCCAGAGATATAACCAACAGGTATCAATCAACAACGTCAGCATCCATGAGTCTCTCTACCTTTGTAATCAGAGCCACAAGGCCAGAGTACCAGCACATACTCAGTTTTATTTTCTCTTCTTATGTGTTGAAATATTGAAAGCTGCTTTCTTAGTTATGTCTTTGAGCCTTATTGTAAACCTAACACAGCCCATAATGTGTTGTGGTTTGGATTTTGTATGAAATATAAATGCCTAGAAATTGCTTCTTTGCATATCAAGCAAGAACAGAAGGCTGGAAAAGAATTAAGCTAAACTTAACTCTCTTCTAACTTGATTTACTCTCCAGCTGTTGGCTACTTAAAGCTGCTGTTGGTAGTCACGGAGTAAACATCTGTACATAGAGAGGGACTTTGAATGTCAACACTATCCCTCAAACTAGATTTCCTCTTAGCCCCACCAACACAGATCGGTGTGTGCAATCATGATAGTGTCGGACTCATAACGAATCGGAGGATGTAGTAGGGGCCGCCCTTAACCAATCAGGACAGAGGATTGAAGATTAGCTCTGATTGGTCCGTCATAAGGAGAACGAGGGGAATAATAACATTGCTTAATAGAAAGCATTGAAAAACGCAGAGATTTTGCAATAGCCTCAAATGACTTCACTTACCGGTGAGTACCGATAAGTATTATGACCTTTTCTCAAAACCCAGCAGAAAAAAAGTCACGTTTTTACACCATTCCTACCAACAGCAGCTTTAAGTAGTTTTTAAGAAGTTAAACTTTGTATTTTCAGTTTCTGTTGCTGTAGGAGCCATAATGTGTGTTTTTCTTGTGTTGATCATTTATCATGATCCTTTCCTTTTATGGTTATGACTTAATTTCCAGTAATGGGCTCATGGGTGTGGTTTACCTTTTATTTACCTGTTCCTGGAGGCAGACAAAGAGGGTGATTGGGTTTAAAAAAAAATTTGCTGACCGTCTGAATCTTTTAGTATTCAATTACTTTGAGTCTTATGTTAATAAACAGAGAAACTTTAACAGACTTTGATAATGATTTATTTGTACGGCGCATCACAGACTCATTAGACTTCTACTCTTCTATGAATATTTAAGTCCATTACATGCATTTAATACCAGTTGCAACCAGTTACTGTGTAGGTTCTGAATGCTAACAAATAATAAAATCAAGCAAATAATTATGGAGCCTTTAATACAAGTCAAAATATGAGTAGATATATCTGAACCTGTGTAATTAAAGAGATTTGATTCAATAATTATAACACAGTAAAGTTAGATTTAACTGATGTTGCCTGCATTGTGAGTATTTTTCTTTCACTCTTGGTGCTAAGTATATTCTAATGCTCTTTGTAATTATTCAAGTATCATTTTAAAAGTATGACCTTTCCTTTTAACAGAGTATTCACACCCTGTGGTTTTACTTCTTTTACTACTCATTAAAAGATCTGACTATTTCTCCACAGCTGTTCTCTCTTGCTAATTCTGTTGTTTGATGGTATAATCTGATGGACCACATGACTGCTGGGTACGTTTTGATCACTAGCTGCATGCGTGCCCCTTTTAAACTATTAGATTTTTCCCTTGGGAACTGTACATATAAAACAGCTCAACAAAACACTTTCTTATGAGAAAGTGCATTTCTTGATGCAGTAGGGTTTCTTTTGCCCGTCAGATTTAATTACATGGGTTTTAGTGTTCCATATTAGTTTACAGCTTATTTCATGTTTGTCCTCTTGGCCCCATCATTCAACAGCTTATAGAATTAGGTTTTCTGAGCCCACTGTGCCTAGTGGAGAGCAAGAGGGTTGATATGGCCAATGGGAGCAGTGATTATACTTGATTGTGAAATCCTTCAGCATCAAAGGAGGGCTTACTAAAAGAAAGCTTTATGATGAGCATTCACAAGTCTGTCGGCCCCTGTTTGCATAAGAGAAACGCAATAAAAAGGAGGAGATTTACTGTACGACTGCACATAAGGGCTCTATAAATACCATGTCTTGAATTAAATCCATTTTGTGTCCTTTGTACAGCCCAGGTGTCGCAGTGACTCAGACTAATGCAGGCCCCCTCCTCACCTTTGTGGTCTTCACTTTGTTCCCGGAGATGCATGACCAGCCGGTGAGGTCAGGGAGAACTCGGCACTCCTCCCCCTCAAGACATGGCTCCATTTTACACCACCACTTCTGGCGCACAATGGAGGCTAGAGAAAAATACACCACAGCAGAAGGTCACTTTTTAGACGGAAGGACTTACAAAAGGACTTCTTTGAGGAGGTAAAAAGGCTCATTCAAGATGCCACACACTCTGGTCCTTGAAAGCCTCAGCATTAGCAGATTGTGGGTAGTGGACTCAGGTAAAAACTTACTCACTAGACTCTCCTTTGACTTTTAGTATTCATATCACAACAGAACATGGCCAATTTAAGAGAGGGAGAAGAGGGTCCAAGCAATATTACCCTCAACACAAGAGGGCAGAGCCCTTGTTGTCCCCGCCACCTGTCCTGGAAAGCAGGAGCACTTCACAGTTTGAGAGCGTTCTTCAATCTTGTTCTTATTGCAGCAACGATGAGCCGCAACCACTTCACAAGTCCCTGTCCTCTTCTGTGATGACCCTGTGGAAGAGAATTTAAAGGAAAAAGAACATATTTTGCGGTCT
Source organism: Notolabrus celidotus (assembly GCF_009762535.1). Classification (NCBI taxonomy): domain Eukaryota; kingdom Metazoa; phylum Chordata; class Actinopteri; order Labriformes; family Labridae; genus Notolabrus; species Notolabrus celidotus. Next base: position 28,201,927 of record NC_048282.1, on the reverse strand, counting down.
GTTATGCATGTGAGTGGAGGCAGCGAGCCACTACTGAGAGTAGTGAACTTGAAAGTAACATTTTTTGATTGAATTAAATGTAAAAATTCAAACATACACAAGGTGAATCTGTCTAATTAATACATTCTGGTGACAAATTATGCAGAGCAATGACTTCTGCCCTGATTTAGCTGTTTATAAAGCTACAGCACCACCAAGTGGTTGAAAAGCAACATGAGCAGAACTGTGCACCCCACATCTGCTTCTGCCATTGCACACAGATAGCAGAAGAAAAAAACAACCTGCATGCATATCAGTGGAGAGGAACTTATGTGTCTGCACAAACCTACAGTACTAAAAGGTGTATTTGTCATTATAGTGTAAATGCAATCAAAGCAGAGCTCAAAACGCATGTACAATTCAGGTGTACCTTCATGCTACTTGTGTTTTCTTTTCATAAAGCATGACACTTTTGTTATACTTCATATTATTCAGAATATTAAAAAACATCCATTAGATTGTTTTTGCAGATTAAGATATTAAATTGAAAACATAATAGAAATAAAAATATTAATGCTAATAATTAAATTAGTGTTTCTCAACCTTTAGATGTGATCAATACGTCCAAAAAAGCAACTTAATAAAGTTTGGCAGCAGAATTTAAAACATTTTAAAATCACTCATTAGACTCGGACTGATTCTACATTGATTGAGGAGCGCTGTTTCAACAGTCTGAAGCTACCAAATGAGCTCAATTAGCTGCTTGTGCATTGATTCATCAGATTTGAGTCTATTTTTGTTTCTGCTTGGTACCAGCAGCTTGTTATTTAAGCTACACCACAGACATAGAGAACAGGGTAAATAAGAGAGATGGTTTACACCTTGCAAGAATTTCATTTATGTTAAACCCCATTTATTTCTTGACTATATTTATTTCTCACCTTTATCCCTGGGGCAATGTCACACACTGCTGAGTATATTTTAGGATGGTTATTTAAACTTAGTAATAGAGCACTGTTATGTTGTTCTGTTGTTTCTTTTATTTGAGCTAAGTGTCTTGATACTTTTTCCTCCACTGCTGTAATAAAACAATTTCCCCTGCTCATTCTTTCATGTGCCATTGCAGAGGTTAATGTTAAGTTTGTCACATCCCCTCGCAAGAAGCCAACCATAATTAGGTTCAGCTAATCGAGCGGAAAATGTGCAAATGTGTTTCCAAATCCATTTAGCTGAATCTAAATGTATGTGTCTGTGAATTATCTCTTACTGCTACATTTCGAAGAAGAAATTCAGCTTTTCTTTATACACTTTTCTATATCCAGGGAGAAATACTCTGATTAACATGTTCTTGGTGCTTTAAATGTTTCTCCACTGGGCGGATGACCAGGAGCTGTAATGAGTCCCTGAGGGGGTGAGTTTGGCCTAGTTGGGTCTGACACTTACCTGTCTGTCCTCGGGAGCTTTGGTTGCCAGTAGACGCTATCTGGCTGCAGACACCTGCTACACAAAGAAGCAGGAGGCCCCAGAGTAATGGTCGAGCCAATGTGACCGGCCTCATGATACCTGCAGGGACATAAAGGTTTATGTCAACTTAAACAGAATTCATTATCAGCATAGTGTAGGAACACACATATATTAAATATATATATATATATATATATATATATATATGGCTGATAAGTTGTTTTTAACACCATTGCATCAATTTGCTCAATTCATGTCATATCGCTAAGCTAAACCAAGCCAGGGCAAATTTAAAGAAATTAAAATAAAAGCCAAATAAAGACAACTTTTGTGGCAAATGACTGTGGGTCCTTGCTTTGATTCCTGGCCCCTTTGGCTGTAAACAGCTCTGCATTATCAAAACAAACTAATCCTCCTCTTCCTTTAAAGAAAAAGGTACAGAAAAACTGGGTTTGGAACTTATATAAATCAAACTACAAAGCTAACGAGTACAACACAAAGATCATACCTGCATCACTCACTGTTTCACTATTCCTCATGATGTTTTTGTCTGCTTCACTTCCTTAAGTTTAATTCTTATTATTTGTTGCAGTATAAATACATTTGCATATTTGTTTTCCGGATTGATTCACATTCTTTATTATAGTGAACTGATATACTTTCCCCTTAAACAATATTTTGATTACTATCATGTAAAATGACCAAAAAAAAACAGCAAATCCCAGAGCTGACAAACTGGAAGCATCACAAAAATATTTAGAGAAAATGACAACACATACATTAGATGTGAGATGCCTCTTTTTCTTAAGGAGGCTTAGATCCATCTGCAGAAAGATGCTGCAGATGTTTTATCAGTCTGTGGTGGCAAATGTGTTGTTCTATGCTGCAGTCCGCTGGGGAAGCAGTATAAACACAAGGATGTGAGGTGACTGGGCAAACTAGTGAAAAGAGTTGACACTGTGATTGGAACCAGGTTGGACTCACTGGGGGCTGTGGTGGAGAGATGCACACAGATGAAGCTAGAGGTCATTCTAAATTAAACAGATCATCCACTTCACAACTTCTTTGTGGACCAGAGAAACAACAGCAGTGGATGGCTCATCTTTCTGAGCTGCAGGACTGAGAGATACAGAAAATCATACATTTTTTGAGTGTCTGTACTTTAATTGAGTATTATTTTTTAGGGATACTTATTACTTTTACTCCACTACATTCAGATGAAAATGATTGTACTTTTTACTCCACTACATTTCTATCAGTGCTCTAGTTACTCACTACTTTAGCTTTGAAGTCAGCTCATGAATTTCCTTCTCTTTTCTGAAATCTGATCCCTAAGACAGTAAAATGTGTTTGTGTAGTTCTGTTTGTCTCAGTGGTTTAGTCATACCTGTATATCGTGCGTCTCCACTCCACAGTTGAAATTGGAGCAAACACAGAGCCAATTTCACTCAGATCAGGCAGTTCATTTAGAGGTGGTAATGATGGCTATAATCCTCCACCTGAGCATCCATGGCCATATCTTCAGCCCGTGTTAAAGGTTTTTGAAATGAAGAATGATACGTATCGTTTGAAATGTTCCCACTCTGCCTAAACATACAAAAATTCACTGACCAACCTGAGAAAGCATGTTGGGCTACGTAACATTTGTTTCATTCCAGATGAACATTTCAAACTAAGTTGTCTGTTCTTGGAGTAACTTAGTGTGTGTTTTAATTCCATGGTATAGTTTTTTAGAGATTTCAAGTAATGTTTTCTAAATAAACATGATGTAACAGAATGTACTCCTATGTATTCTTGACTGCACTTATGTATTTTGAAAATACAACAAGCAGGTACTTTCAGTACTTTAACCATAGACTGTATAAAATAACTCAAGTAATAATCTGACAGAGCAACTTTCACTTTTATTGGAGTAATATTTGCCATGGAGTATCTATACTTTGACTTAAGTAGTGAAGCTGTGTACTTTGTCCACCACTGATCCTTGCAGAACTCTCTAACCAATGGGAGATGAGCTGACAGACACTTGAATTACCTGTTTTATGTGATTTTTCTAATTGTATCTGCCATAAACCTGAATTCCCCCTCAGGGATTAATAAAGTACATTCTATTTTATTCTATTATATTCTATTAAATTCTATATTCTAATTAAATGTAAAAAAAAAAAAACTAAAATATTATAATTTTCTGTCTACTACATTAAAAAAAATAACGTAGTTTACACATTTCTACATTTCTCTTCAGAGATAGACTCATCATTCACATATAATTTATGGCCAATCACTCGTGAACTTAACTTTTTTCATATCTGTGCCAACAAATCATGGTAGCTGAATGCTGTCCCACAAAAACTTACTAATTATTGCCATCAATAAGCCAATCTAAAGGAAGTCTACTGAATACTTTTTAACATTAACTAAAACACCTTCTTACAGAAAATGGAAATTGAAAGCATGACGTTTTATCAGTAGTGCAATACTCTTAACAGAGTTGACAGATTAGAGTTCATATTTGAAGTATTCAACCACTTACCTTTGCTCAGTATTGATTTACATGATAACCGCTGTAGAAGCATCAGCCTGCAGTGTTTGGGTTAACATCAGGGAGACCACAGAGCCTGGACGCTGAAGTTTGCAGCAGATCAGATCCACCAGTTTTTCAAGTTTTCTGCTTCAGTTTGAGCGAGAGAAAAAAAAATCCCAAGACCACCCGCGTGCTGCAAAATAACAAACACAGCAGACAGACACGACAGCCAACCCGTCAGCTCAAAGAAAAGCTGCAGTTTCACACATCAGCTCCTCTCCCTGGAGCTGTACTGTACCTTTCATATAGAGAGAGAGTAGAGATGTGTTGGTCTGTGAACACAGTGGGAGCAAAGCCTGTCAGCTTTCCCCGTCAGGAAAATTAAAACTTAATCAAGACAGAAACCATCTGTCTCCCGGACAATATGCGGCCACTTTCATTAGCGCTCTAAGAAGCTTAAAGTGGGTATTGACATCCCGTCGCACGGAGGATAAACCGCCTTTAAAGGCCAACAACTGCGGTTTGTTCTGTTCTCACCAGATATTTTATTCAAGGGGTTTCTTTAAAGAATAATGTGGAAACAGCCACTTTATTTGTGCTGTCACTCTGCCAAACAGAGAAGGTGAGCTTTCACACCTGTTATTTTACTTCAAAGATGATGCCAAATGAAAATTACTATTTGTCATCCAGTAAACACAGAGCCGGCCCTAACAGACTTGGTGCCCTATAGGCAAGATTTTAACTGGTGCCCCTTGTACTATAACCAACTACAACAATCACATCACTTATGCAATGAAAGACAACTCACATCCAGCCTAATGTTTTACTGGTTTCCTTTGTTTTAAAATAAAAATGACATCTAAAGAACAGCAATAATGTTCCTGGGTCAATTTGACCCGGGGCATATTCAACTATCCGAAAGTGCCAGAACCCCAAAAAATCCCAATACACATTTTTTTAATCTAAATTTTAACTCCATTAATAAGCATTTAAATCAAGATTTGGTCCATTGGTGTTCTTTAATTCTCAGATCATGGTTCAATGAGGATAACTCTCGTTTTAAAAACTTTTTTTAATGTACATTGAAAAGCCCTAAATATGAATACAGTAGTTTTACATGACATAGATGTTTTTGTTTATTTTATTTCACATTTTCATTTTATTTTTTTTGTTTTTTTTATGAAGTGATGTGGATTAATTAACACGACACCTCTTCTGTCACATGTTTCCCAGATTTTTATGCTGCATTTAGGTGGTTTGGAAGGCATATATGGCCTAAAATAGAAAATGGGTCAGTTTGACCCGCAACACAACAGGAGGGTTAATAAAATGGTAATAACACTGATATTTAGCAGGAAAATAATAATACAATTTCAAAATGCATAATGTAATAGTAGTAGAATTTATTCAGTCATTATATAACACAATAATAATATAATGTTCACAGTGCAGACACTTTAAACAAAGCAACAGTAATGTATTAAGTGAAGTGATGACTGAAAAGGCAGAAGCAAAATGCTTATTTAAGCCTAGCCTACATTTTATATCTAATTAAGCTAACAGCTTACAAAGTGTAAAGAAAACAACAAAAACAAACAAAACGGGTAAATCATGAACACTTAAAGACTTATTTGCATACCATTATTTTTAAAACCAAAAGTGAATCACAAGCTTGTAAATGTTTACTTGCATCATTCCACAATTTAACCCCAAATTAAATTAGATAAAACAATATTGTTTTTCCTATTATCTTCAAATTTTCTCCTCACTCATTTAGCGGCGCCCATAGCATTTGCCTATACTGCCTATGCCACAGGCCGGCCCTGAGTAAACAAGTACCTCTCAAACCTTTTCAAGAAGGTCTCACTAAAAATTATACTTTACTATAAAATACCAATATTTTTATTTGATTATCCAGTGATTTTAATCAAACAAAAAGTTTGAAATCTTTTAAACGTTCCCATTTTCAGGGGCGTTTCCAGTAGCTGGCCATGGCCTGCCTTGAAATCTGATTGGCCACCCAAAAACCCTTCACAATGTTTGGATATTTGCTTTGTCAGAGGCAGTACTGAAGTCAGATACTACTTGGGCTGTGTTGTTTCTTTACATTTCAACATAAGATATTTTCCTTTAGTTATAACTCTAAATTGTGACTTTCAACAAGCATCTTTTATTTAGTCCTTAAAGGTCAAGCATAGACAATCTACATGTCACTCTTTGTTTATTTTTGAAGTAAAAATATATACAATGGAAAAGAACATCTTTTGGAAACTTTCATGTTAGTAGTTCAAGCAGGAAAATGGGGGTAAAAATGTTAATCATCATGTGTGCATACACATTCCTCCTGGTCTGAGCTACAAGGTCACCTAAAACTGGATTATTTTATTAGATTGGAGGATTTTAAAACAGTTTTGTCTTGTTCTCTTTATGAAACTTTTTATGCTGCTGTCTTGGCCAGGATTCCCTTGTGAAATAATGTTGTATCTAAATGGAAATATTCCTGGTAAAGCAAAGCAAAGGTAAAATAAAATAAAAATACTTAATACCACCCCTGCAAAAGTTAGTACCCATGCATATGGATTAATAAATAGTATCTAAGCTTCTAATCTATTAAAAACTACTGTGAAGAATTTAACACTAACACTATAAACACTATGTTTATAATAGTAATATCAAAAAATTAACTGTTTAAGTACACCAGACCACCAGCAAGACTTGCTCTTTTAAAAGCTCTTGTTAAGATGGTAATCTTCATTGCCCATTACTGCAGCATGCCACTCAGCCTCCCTTCACATTTTCCAAGGTTCACAGATTCTTCGTGGTGCTTTATTTGAAAGTGAAAATGAAGCAATATGACAGTTCTCATCAGAAAACACTCCTTTCACATTTACAATGTAAGACCTTATAGATAAGAAGTACTACAAAGTACTACATCACCAAGATATACACAAAATAAGTTCCTCAAAGTGTCTTTAATTCAAGTTTGAAATATTGTACTGTGTACTACATTTTATATAAACTTAAAAAACAATAACTAAAACAATTATATTCAAACAGACTCTGGCTTTCTTGGAAGCCTCCTTGAACAGGACAGTTTTTAAAATGTGGGTGTAACCCATTTCCTTTAAATATACTGAGTATGATACGCTACTGAGTTCATAAATATGACAAAGAAATATGGTAAGAGATACCTCCTCCACAGCCATGATAATAAAACTTTATTAAAGCACAGTGCATGTCATTATTCTCACTTGATTGACAGGAAATTAGCTACAATAGAAACCAACACAGGACAAAAACAGAGAGAAGTAAACAATGATACTAATACAAAAGACAATAGTGTTAAATGAATCCTTATGTATTTGACAGCCAATCCTACCCCACATGGGAGACCTTACCCATCTTATTTACATTATTACACCAAATATGCTACTGCAGCATCACAGTAACCTTGTGATGCAAGACCCAGTCCGACATCAGTTCTGTGTGCTCTGATGTTTGTTTAGGTGGTGAAATTAAGCTTGAAGAGGACTGTCTGAGGCGTGGTGACGTCAGCAACCGCTAGTTCCTGTCCATCCGACAGACCCAACTCTGCAGCAGAGAGAGAGACGTAAACAAAGTATGTAATCAGGACTGTCAGCAGATAGAAGAGAATAATAAGAGTGAATTTTCTTCTCACCTTTCAAAGTCTTGCAGAGGTTTGGCCTGGTTCGCTCCTCAATTGATTTAACTGACTGGAATAAAATTGTATTCATAGTTAAACAGAAGTGTGTAGTGACTAAATATCATGCTACATTCTTGTAGCATACTAAAGTTTAATACCTGCAGATACAGTGTCTTGTTCCTCCCTTCCAAAGTTGTTGTGATGGCTGGAGATTTCATTTGTCTGGAGAAAAAAATTTGAACACAGTTTAAACCTCATAACTGCTATATTTGCAAAAGAGGCATCACTAAAATATTTTTTTTCTAAATACTTACAAAGAGGCATTTTCTGTGAGGTACTCTAAGATCTCCTGTAGTTTGGCAGAAGGAGAGAACTGGAGATCCTGAGGCACCTGGCTGCACGCTGAACAGTTTTCCTACCCATGAAAAATGATAAAGAGAAAACTAGTTATTCTTTGTACAGTGACATGCGCATGATGGTAAACAGTGCTTATTGAACAAACCTTTCGTTCAGCTTCAAATGTGTAGGTGTACAATCCGTCCACATCATTAAACACCAGGTAATTATTTAAAGGAATATATGCACTGCAAAAAAAAAAAAAAAAAAACAGATGTCAGGTGATGTTAGATTGGCAAATTACTGCTAAATGAGAGATGAGAAATTACATTTTTAGCCCTGCTCCTCACCTTGTAGCTATTTTAAAAACTTCAGTGGCGCAGGCAGCTGTGGAAAAATATATACATATAAATATATATGTATGTATTCGTCAGGTTTCATGTACAGTATGTCACATGCTAAATAGCCATCTGCCTTTAGTAACAACAAAGCGGTACTTCCAAGATTAAGGGGCATCTCATATCTCAGGACTAGACATAGATATATTCATAGATTCTGGGTTGCATCCAAATTTGCATTCAGGACAGCCGAGGATGTGTTTTTGTGGCATTTCACAATAGACTGTACAAAAATCGATCAATATTGATTTCTGGCAGCAATCCTCAACATAACTGCGTAACACACTTTCATACCAGCAATAACAGCATTGGTTGATGCCACAGCAGGGATGATCCTCTTCACAACTCCTGTGGTATAAACACAGTCACAGGGTTAATTCAAGCTCACCATGATAAACACTTGTGAATGAGACAGATGTGAAAGTATCAGTTCCACCAAAGACAGAGAGTACTAACTGATGGGTCACATAATCGTAAAACAAATGTTGTTATATCAATTCATGCATTTACCTTGAGTGAGTCTGTATGTCACTCCTGTGATGTTAAACTCTGCAGCTCTTTCTTGTGCTCTGTCAAACACCCACTGAATGTGCTCTGGATTGTCTCCATCTAAACTGGTTTCTGGTTGGTCAAGAAGAAGATACAGCTTGTCAGCCTTAATTTTAACGATGTCCACATGCGTTAAGTATTTGATTACATTCGCTGAAGTACAAGAAGCAGATGTAAAATTTAAGCTTACCCCCAAAAGGCTTTTCTTTGGGCCACTGGAGGATTCTGGCATACTCAATGCAATGCTCTGGTAGCCTCGGCATTGACGCAATGGTGCACATGGGGAAGTTGATCTGTAGATAGTAAGACGTATGTCAAACTTAAATGCATTTGAGGAACTAGAGAAAAGAAGTTTGTTATCAAATTTATCAAAAAACAATAAACAGCTTTAACTTGCTTATGAAACAGATGCTTATTTAACTTCCTTTCCACAGGTTTGACTAGATTTTGGTGCAAACAGCTGGGCTTGTTTTACACTTCAGCAAGCAGTATTTTTTTTCGTCTTGCACTACTTTCTGTGCAGTCTAGCTGTTATCACCACCTATTTTTAAAACAGACTTTTTTCTTCAAGCAAACAGCTGTTACTGCAGATGGAAATCTGAAACATCACAACCAGTGCTGCACAGATGCTTTCTCACAACCAAAAGCAAATCTGAGAAGCAGATGTGAAAGCTTTGCAAAGAGACAAGAGGAGTATTAACTATTCTGTTATTTCACTTACTGCAGTAACAGTAGCATTTACGATAATTATGTGAACCTTTGAGGAGCAACTTCAAGATAAGTCACCTGTGGTGGATAAAGCTCCAAAGTGCAGTCGATGCATGCAGTCATGCCGGGCAGAATGACGCGAGAGTTTCCTTTGAAGCCCTCTGTTCCTCCATCGATGAGAGGGATGATGGAGCTGGGGTTCACGACTCCATCTTCATAGCTCAGGAGGGATATCTAGACAATGTAGCATAAATCATACCTCACCAGAATATACCCACAGGCTTCTTATGAGGCAAAATCAACAATTGAAAACAATCAAGTGCATTGAAATTCATTTTCTTACAAGCATCCCGTTCATCCAGCGTCTGGCTATGATGGAGTCCAGTCCACAGACGATGATGTGGAACTCTGCAAAGATATATATAGCCATGTTCAATCCATAAGAATCACCATTCTGGTAAAGCTTGCTGCTAATGAATGGACCTTGAAAGAGAGATACTCACGCCTGTAAAAAGACTCATCAAAGTCTTGGATCTTTTTGAAGTGACTGCATGTTGTTTATAAGGAACATAATTCATTGTTGTATGTAGTTATATTTTTTTAATGTAACCATTGTGAGGTGTAAATTATAAGTAATTGAAGAAACATTGCTGGAAAGGATACGGCACAACTTTACACCCCGGGATGCGACTGTTTACAAAATCAGCAGCAACTTCTGCCTTTGGTCGTCCAACATCTTTGGGCCTGAATAGATGCATATTATTTTCACAAAAGGACACATGAGATGCTAGATGCAAACTGATTTTAACACACTGGAATAGTAATGGCGCTACAATCACCTAGAGAAAATGTCATATTCCTTTGTCACAGATTTAAATAATTTCCAACAGAGGATTGTCAGACTTTTAAATCACTTATCAAATATTCTATAACTGTAAAGGATTATCTCACACCCCCAAATGTTACCCCAAAGGTAAAACTTAAGAGAGGGAGAACATTAAGGTGAAACTTACCTGAATAGAAACTGTCTGTTGAGGTTAGACACATCAATTGTGTCCATGTCAACCACATGAATAAGGCGAAACCCAGAAAGGGCCTAAACAAACACATAGAGACTGTAAGAACTTACTTAAGTATGATACAGAGTATACTTGAGTGTGTTCAAATAAAAACTAGATAAAACTGTGTCCTACCAGATCTTTGAGAAGTTCACATCCAAGTCCTCCAGCACCAATGACCAAAATCTTACAAGTCTCCAACAAAAACTGCAAAGACTGAGATAAAGGAGACCATATAAAAAAACATAGCACACATGCTGTGATTATAAATGTCACCATTGCTTTTGTTTCCATTAAAGTGTTTCTATTCACATCAGTGCTTGGCTCAAAGTCAGGATGTGTGAATGGGCCAGGTCTCTCCAGAAACTTCTTTACATGATTCCACCGACCGTCCCAGTCGCAACCACCGTCCATGTGTCCACCATCCACAGCCATTCTGGACACCAACACAAAGACAAGACTGGACTTGTAAAATAACTTACATTTGTACATTTTACCCCCTTCTTCTCTCAGTAATAATGCAATCTGTCTCTTACATGCAGGAGAACATCTCTACAGTTGAGTAAAAAAGGCAGAGAAAGTTGGTTAAATATTTTTTGGGGGAGCACTAAAGGTGACACCTTTAATTTAGCCCTGTATATTCTGAAACATTTTATCCCATGTGACTGCTATGAATCAAGATATCCTTTTAATTTTCTCTGGTCTGCTGTTTTATGGATATTCTCTATACAACATGCACCTTGTCCTTTGCACTGGGGGACACAACATTACATCATACTCGTGAATCTCATACCTGAAAAGTGATTAATCGAATGCATTTCTGACACTACATGCTGAATACCTTGTAAGGATAAAAATGTAGTATTGCATTGGTACTAGTTCATGTTTGGGTAATTCATGACACCATTTGTTTTGCAAGGAGTGGGACACAGAATTAGTGCAGTTTAGGTCATAACTTGATATTTGACTTTGTAAATGGATACATGTAAATCAACGGAGTTTTTCAATTGATGGCTCTACAGCTTAGGATGCCAGAATGAGTAGAATAGTTGATTTTCATGTCTCCTGGCCCAGCAGACCTGCTGCCAGTCAGAGACCTTCATTTAGCATTCGTCACTAACTTCTCAGTCAGGTCCTCTATTCTCCTTCTTTTCTTCTCCCTGGAAGGAGAAAATATAGCAGGGCTTAAGCATGCAGACTTTACAGCGGAAGGCGAGAGTTTAACAACCATTTAATTGTGTTTTTTCGTCCATTGAGACTTACGGCTCCTCGGCATCCGCCATACTTTCACGGTCCCATGTCCTCGATTGAGACTGATGTGTTTCCGGGTGTCAAAGCTGCGCTCTGCAGCTGCAAGGACTCCAAAAGACCACAGATAAATAACCCTTCAATTGTGACTATGGATGTGCATCTACTTTTTGATTCCTTAAGGAAATAAGCTTATTAACTTTAAATGTTGCCACTCTGTTACGATATTCTTACAGTTAAAAAAAAAGAAATCATAAACAGGAATATAACATCTGTGGGATACTTAAACACTTGTATTTGAAATAGACAAAACCATTGATGCAAAAAAATGGTAAATAGAACCTTTTAATACTGTGTATGTATATGAATGTGCGTGTGCATGTGTGTGTGTGTGCCATAGACTGTATATAAATATTATATGAACATTCTCTGGTGTGTGCAGGCATATTTAATTCCACCTCTGCATGAGTCAGTCTGATCATCTCCATCAAAAAGACAGGAAACACACTTGGCAGTATTATTACTGGGTAAATACCTAAATACCCTATTTATACAGTTTATGGTAAATACTATATCAATTGTGCAAAGTGAAGAAATTATAAGCCCTCCTTTCCTGGTTTTATAAATTGTTTTGAGTAATTTTTTTTTACCCTGAAAAAACTACGGACAAGAAAAATTGCAAGCAAGATATATTTAGTCATTGCTCAGAATTTATTATTTTAATTTTAAGTATGTATATATGTATACATGTATACATGTGTATATATATAGGTATGTGTATATTTGTATGTGTATATTATATGTATATATTTCTTATCTTTTCCCACTATTAAAACAGCCAAACATGAAAAGAATTCTGAAATGAAATGTCCCCTTGTCCCAAACGGTTTTCTATATACAGACTGACCAATCAGCTATTTGCTACGCTGAACTTTGATTGCCTCTTTTTGTGCCTCTGCTCTGCTTTATATTGTTTCTGGATGCCTGACTCACTCAGTAGCCCTGATGCACCTTATAAGAGAAGATAAGATAAGAAACTCCTTTATTCGTCCCACAACGGGGAAATTCATGGAGTTACAGCAGCAAACAAAAAGGTGTACATTATTTGTTGTTTTACAATATTTTGTTTTGTTTTCCTTACATAATTTCCTTTTTGTTAATTGCACTGTAATTGATTATAATCTGTGTTTACCATCCTCATTGAGAGTTTGTAATTTTGTAAAATGTTCAACAAACAAAAAAAAAACCCCACCTGGCAATATAAATATGCAAGGTTTCTTATTTTTTTTTTAATATCCTTTACACAATTAAAAATGGCCTTTTTTTTCCTCAAAAGTTCTGTTAACTTGTCCACATCAACAACCCTATGGTTGGTCTTTTTACTGTATCATCTTTTTGTATTTATTCCCATGTACAGATGCTTCTGCGCATTCTAGAACGCAACTCCAAGTATCTAACTCTCGCGAGATCTTGAGCGAGATTACAGCTCTCGTTCGCGCAGGCAGATCAGCTGACCTGTCACAATATTACGCAGCGTGTGTTTGGTGGGTAATGTTTGTGTTTGTGTGTACACGTTGAAGTCATGGCAGCCAAGATGGAGCTCGCACCTCTCAGACCGTGGGATGATTTCTACCCCGGAACGGACCGCTTCGCCAAACCTGAGTTCGGGGATTTGACGAAGTGGAACAACAGAGTGATCAGTAATTTACTGTACTACCAGACCAATTATTTCGCCTTGGCTGTGGTGGTGTTCATCATTGTGGGGTAAGTCCTGCTAGCATGCTAGTACAGGAATGCTAGCTGTGTTTAATTAGCCTGCATACCATATATCCACACCCTACATGCCTACACTGGCTATTTCTGTAGCATACAGAAGTGTTGTGCTAAGCTTTTCGACACTAAAATGCTCAGTATTTATTCGCCCTTTTACATTACTTGGCTTCTTAGCACCAAATCTTCGAAACTAGCGTCAAAAATAACAGCAAGGAAATGCTTTAGCTAGCCTAAAATGTATGCAAATGCTTCATAGTCAAAGAAAATAGTCAACCCTAAGTCCTCCTTTGTTTTAAATACATCTTACGCATCGTGGTGTTCACTGTTTCTCAGAATAAAATGACTACATTGCATCAGTGGCTCTTACAGTCATCTATTATTCCTTCTTGTACATTTTTGAATATACGTGCTGGTCTGATGGTTTTCTTACTGGATGATGTAGTGGAAATAATGAGGCCTACTGCAGGCATATGCCCTCAAGTGGTTTACATCAGATGTCCAGGCAGGATGTCAGCAATTGTTCTTATCACCAGCAGGTTGTGCTATTTTTATTTTTTTAATATAAAATGCTTTCAACAAATTAAAAACATGGACAGTGTGCAGTTGTGGACAAAGTACACAGCCTCATTACCTAAGTCAAAGTATAGATCCTCCTGGTCAAATATTACTCCAATACAAGTGTCAGATTATTACTGAAGTACTTGATTTTAAAAGCACTTAAGTATTCAAAGTACTTCTTAAAATATCTAAAAACACTGTATTTTCATAAAGCATGAGTGCAGTCAAGACTACTTAGGAGTACATTCTGTTAAATTGTGTTTTTAGAGAACATTACTTGAAATCTCTAAAAAAAACTATACCATGGAATAAAAACATCAACTGAGCTACTCCAAGCACAGACAACTTAGTTTGAAATGTTCATCTGGAATGAAACAAATGTTATGTAGCTCAACACACTTTCTCAGGTTGGACTGTGAATGTTTGTATGTTTGGGCAGAGTGGGAAACAGGGTGAACATTTCAAACCATACGTATCATTCTTCTTTTCAAAAACCTCTAACACGGGCTGTTCAGGTGGAGAATTATAGCCATCATAACCACCTCTAAATGAACTGCCTGATCTGAGTGAAATCTGCTCTGTATTTATATGATATACAGGTACGGCTAAACAACTGAGACAAACAGAACACAGTTTGCTGTCTTAGGGACCAGATCTCAGAAAAGAGAAGGAAATTAATGAGCTGACTTCAAAGCAAAAGTAGTGAGTAACGAGAGCACTGATAGAAATGTAGTGGAGTAAAAAGTACAACAATCGTCTTCTGAATGTAATGTTAATAGGTATCCCCCTCAAGTAAAGTACAGATACTCAAAAAATGTACTCAAGTAAATTTACTCTGCTACTGTCCACCACTGACAATGTGTCACTCTTCTGTTTCAATACAGGTTCATGAACCCATTCGGCATGTTTCTAGGAGGGCTGGTGGTGACGTTGGTCTTCATGGGTTCGGTGTGGGCAGGAGAGAACAAAACTATGGTCAAGAACTTTAAAAAGAAGAACCCCACTCTGTTTGTCCTTGGCGTCATGGTCACCAGCTACTTTCTGCTGTCACTGTGTGGTGGCGTCATGGTCTTCATCTTTGGAATCACGTTCCCTTTGTTGTGTAAGTGTCAGTGTGTTCACAGGCTATGAGAAACACACCCCATATACCAATTGGTGCACACCATCTACTTTCCCTAATGAGTGTATGAGTGTCTGAATTTTAAATTTAGACATTTTAGATAGTTTGTGTAAATGTTTCAGCCTCTCCAGCCCTCGTCATGTGTATGTTTCCAGCCTTGAAAGCTTCATTCTATACTTTCCCTTAAATTACACTTTTAATGGCTTTGTGTACAAGCTGCATTTTTTGCAAGTATAACACCCTCTGCTTGCATACTGCAATATTCCCTTGTAAACAGTATGCATTTCAAACACAGAAGGTTTAAACTTAAGTCTTTGACACACTTGAAACATTTCACATACTGTGGTTGCGTACTTATTTGCATTTCAGTTAGGAATTTCAGACTCAGATGTAGCCTTAACTGAAGGGTGGAGTTCACTCAGTGGAGATTGAACTGTCAGTCATTTTGGTTTCCTTTTGGTTCCTCCACTTAGTCACACACCAACTTGTAATTTAAGGGCTCGGACTGCTAAAGTTAGCTTTAGTTATGAGGGATTACACACACAAACACACACGCACACACACACACAGAAACATTGATTTGTTTCTTTCTGCATCTCAGGATTTTTCATACAGAGAGATCTTTTTTCCCTGGGTATCAAATGAATATCAGGGGTGACACCAGCTTTTTCATGCGTTTACAACATTCATTCTGTGGAAGTACTTCAACCTTTTCAGTATCTTGACAGACTTTGTGTTTGACCTACTCTTAAAGGACTTCTAAATGTTTCAGTGGGATTCTGAGTCACACACATATCCATAACTGAGGTTTCACTGTGGGTGAACAAGTTTTTCCAAACACACTCTCATTCTGACTCACTGCAGGGTTTGAACTTCATGCACAGTATCACTGAAATGTCTTCACTCCTGACACAGATTGCAAAAGAAGGCCAGAGTTGCGTAGAGAGCGATACAGTAGCTCAGATGTATTGTTTTGAGTTTGTTTGAGCTCTCTAAATACTTCCAGAGTCAGAGCATCAGCGGAGTGGTTTTGGATAATTGATGGGTGGGATCGTTAGAGCAAATGTTACTTCTCTAACATCACAGGGGATAGATGAGACAGTTTGATGGCTTCCCAGGAGGCTTGCCCACTGCTGCCTGTGTTGACGGGTTGCTATGGGTTGTTGATTTGAACAGAACCACATTTACTGGCTGATGTCATGCGTGCAGTATCTGCCTGGCATAGGAATAAAAGCCATGTTGATCCTTACACCCACTTTATATCTGAGATGCAGTATCACATTTTGTTTCCCTCTTTTCCAACATGTATTTATTTATATTCCCATTGCAGAATCATATCAATAACTCACTGTTGTATTCCCTGTAGTGATCCTAATCCATGCCTCGCTGAGACTGCGTAACATGAAGAACAGACTGGAGAACAAGATCGAGGGTGTTGGCTTGAAGAAGACCCCCATGGGTGTCATCATGGACCTCCTGGATCAGCAGGAAGAGAGAATGAACAAGATTCAGGATTTCATTGAGAGCAAACTGAAGGAATGAAGATCCAGCCAAAGGTGTGCCAAGGGAAGTCAGTGTCATAGAGTATGGATTCAAGCTTCCACAGCAACATCCCAAATGTCAAATTCGTATCCCTTATGTACATGAAAAGTTACTGATGTTACCATTCCTGTACTTTTGATCCATTTAGGTTAACTTCTTTATGCTTTAGTGTTTGTTTTCACAGTCTGGGGAGGGATAATATATCATTATTTTAAGATGTGCACAATCACAGTGTGGATTAGAAAGTCAAAGGGAACTAAAGCTACCAAAGGTTTGAGCATTCCTGTGTGAAATAATGTTCCAAAAACAAATGAATTACCCTCTTATCAAAGCACTTTGACCCACATTTCAATCGTCTCTATATTTTGGCTAAATAAAAGCAGAATGTCTGAAGGCAATATTAAATGCAGTAATGAGATATCTATTGCAATGTTCTGAAAAAGAGTTAAAAAAATCCTTCAGTTTGCTACCTCAAAACAAGCATGCTCGATTATGTTCTCACTGTTGAAACCACAACAACACAACACAGCTGAACAGCCAGTTAGCTGCTTATTAAATAGCAATAACTCCCATCTCGTCACTCCAGGAGCTGTGGGAAAAATAGTCTGAGGGCATTTAACCTTTTGTGGAGACATTGTTACATGGCCGACTAATATAACTGGAATTTAAATGTTCCTATACTTACAAAAAAAAAATGTGCATACAGCTCCTTGCAGTACAGGCCGGCCTGAGTGTATCCCTTTTAATCACAGCTATGCAATACAGAAAAATGAATGGCAAGAGCAGCTTTATTGTTTGAGTATTATGTCATAGTATGTATATGCGTGTTGTTGTTTTTGATGTGTTTTTATTTAAAAATAAACAGCATGCAGAGATGTATTAAATATCTGCAGGACGCAAAGGTGATACATTTGGCAATGAGACCAAACTATGAATAAAAGACTTACCTTTAATTTCTCATTGTTACCTCTTCATTGATAAAAACTAGACTAGGGACACATGTATGCTATTTTGGGATCAAATCCCTTTCAGTAAAATCAGTGTCGAGTGTTCACTTTAAAGTGCTCATCGTTACAGTAAAGCAGCTGTGTCCTGTTGCTTTCCACACCGGCTCAATGACTGCAGTTTGCACGTTACCTTCGCAAATGGCAGTTCAGTAAGGTTGTGTTATCTGGATGCTATATAATATATCATCTATGTTTTATGTGACTTTCTTCTTATGAAGTGATGATTACACAGAACTTGAAGTTGCATATATAAAATAAAGAAAACCTGATACACACTATAGTCTCGTTGCAAGTCTCAATGTAACCAAATGGATCAGATTGTTCTTGTCTTGGTTGGGTCAAATACTTCTTTGAGCCAGAGTGGTGGGATCAGGATCTTACCAGATGTTATTTAATATAATATGAATATTGGCATGACACCAGTTTTATAGGTTTTTGATTGGAAAAAATCTCACCCTTAGAAAAAATATATAGTCATTTGTCTTTTGTGGTATTCAACAAAATTCCTAAAAGTAAATGTAATCATTTTCTGGGGATCAGTTTGAAATTAAAAACACTTCAACACAGTTTTTACATTAAAATAAAAAGAGGAAAATAATTTTCTGACAATTCTTAAAGTGAAATTGAAAAATATATGAAATACATTTGCTTCACAATTGTTCTATATGTATGCAATTACATTAAGCTGCCTCAAAAATCCTATTTTAAATGCCCAAATTTAAAGAATGTGTCATAGGAAGGAAGGATTTCACCTGCTGTGGGTGGACAGGATACAGGAGAGCAAGACTGATCAAACTGGTGAAGAAGGCCAGCTCAGTCCTGGATCCTGTGGAGGTGGTGGCTGACAGGAGAATTATGGCCAAGCTGTCATCTCTGATGGCCTTTTTTCTTCTATATATTCTTGTTGAAATTCTTGTACTGTCCACCAACTCCATGAATTTCCCCGTTGTGGGACGAATAAAGGAGTATCTTATCTTATCTTATATAATTGGAAGACAAGACTTTTGACAACATGCCAAAATCATCTGCATACAAACAATACCTTTGACATGCTCAGTTTCAGGGATCAAATTGACCTGTACACAAATGAATGACGGCTGAAACAAGAGTATTAGTGATTAACTTTGTTCAGATGTTATTGTGACTTCTCAAAAACAGCATCGTGTGTGATAAAAACACAAGAGCAGAAGAACAACCAGCTCATTTCTTTAATGTGTAATTAAAGTTTAACCCACTCTTTTTCTGCAAAGTTCTCTAAAAACATATTAGCATGACTTAATACGCGTGACACAAACATCCAGTATGGTGATGAAATCAAACAGCTGACGTCAGAGCCTCAGAGAAGACTTGTTTCACTTGATTCCAGTTCTTTAGGGAGCGGCACCTGCAGGTGGTGATAATGGAAAAAAAAAAAAGACGATGACTTTTAGTGACAGTACAAGCAGAAACAATACACCGTGTTAGAAGTGGATGTAGCTGGGCGTGTGTTTAACCTAGTGGTCAAATAGCATGCCCCATATAAAGAAGCTGTAGTCCTCTAAGCAGGCACTGCAGGTTCGATTCATACCAGTGGCCCTTTGTCACACCCTCTCTTCGTTTCCTGCTCTGTCCACTGTCCTATGCTCTCAATAAAGGCATGAAAAAGCCTAAAAATAGACTCAGAATATGTGCATTTAGCCTCTTGGTGTTAAAGGGAATCTAATGCAGAAGTGGCTCAAACTGCAATACTTTCTAATGGCCAGCAGAGGGCGTCTACATTGATTGGAAAAATATGTGCCTGTATGAAACCAGAGGAGAAAATGACTCACAATGAAAGTTAATGAATTTATGGTCGCCAAGTATCACAAGTTCCAGTCTTCCTAAACACATCATGGTGTTTATTTCATAAATGTTCCTCCCATCCTGATAGTAATAGACAATAGAGGAGATAATGCTTGGGGGCGGGGCTACCTTTTGATTGACAGGTTTTAATCACTGCAACCTGTTGACCAGGATAGATATGAGGCAATGCATATCCTGTCATCCAAATATGGTCACTTCTGGTTTTGAAAACAAAGATGGCACCAACCAAAATGCTGAACTAGAGGCTTCAAAGTCTAACTCTGTTATTAAGAACCTTCTTATTGTTTGACACATTATACTTCCAGGATCACAACTACATTGATGTGAAGTTTTGATACTCACAGATTTGAGGTAAGCCACGCTGCTCTTCTTAATCTCAGTTAGCAGCGCGTCACGTGGTGTGAGGTCAACCTTCGCTGGCTCTCGTCTGCGAGGGACGGGCTTCAAAGTCTTAATCACGGCGTTTAGGTTTGCTTTTTCACCTGTCATTCCATCACTACCGTCATTCTTCACTTTGGGAGTCTTCCTCAATTGGAAACTTGCCCTCTCAGGTCTTGAGTTATCCCTTGGGTCCAGGTCTAGAAAAGGGTCACGCTTCTTTGGAGTCCTTTTCAGCTGGACGTCCTTTAATGGGTTTGATGGTTCGGCACTGTGTTGTTCGGGTACGCTTTTGTGCTTGATCTTCTTCTGAGGCTCTGGCTGTCGAGGCTGGTTGTGAGTCTGCTGAGGTGCGATGCTCTGTTCTGCCGTGGGTGGGATGAGCCCGTGCTGCTGCAGGAGTTCCAGAGCTGGTAGGTACCCGAGCATCTCCAGTAAACCTGGAGGCAGGTTCAAACTGTTCTCATACATCTGCATCATCTCTTTCTGCTCCTTTGCCTGCTGCTGCTTCGACTCCTCCTTCCTCAGCTGCCTCTGCCGATCAAGATTTCTCGTCAGAAGATTGGTCACCACCATCCTGGGCCCTGCCTGCTCAAAGTGGTAGCCCATTTTCAGGAGGGTGTTGTTCGCCTTGAGTAAGCGTGAGATCTCCATCTCTGCGTGGTGACCCAGCATGTGCCTCTGGTTGTGGAACCGCAGCTCTGTGAGAGTCTCATTGAACTGGAGGCAGCGGATGATGGCGACAATTCCCTTCCCTGTTATGAAGTTTGACTCAATATTCAGGGTCGTGATGCCACGATTCTCTCGCAGCATGTTTGCCAGGTTAAAAGCAATGTTTTCATCCACACCAGTGTTGGCTACACTGAATGTTTTTACCTGCTTGTTCTTCTTTAAGGCATTGACATAGTCTAAGAGCATCTCTTTGGGAATGTTTTCGATGTTGTTGAGGTTGACTTCAGTGATGGAGGGGTTGTTGTTGCGGATTTTGTCAAGTGTCGACTCAAGGTTTGTTTCGTTTCCTGAGGGTCTTGAAGACATCTTGATATTATTGAAGGCAAGTTTTGGGATGTTTAATTTGTTAATCTTTCTTTCTTCTTTTTTGGGGATGAAGTCATAGGTTTCATTTGTCTCTGGCTTGTGTTCCTCTTTGGGAGGCAAAGAGTCTGTAGTTGTAATCACCTTTTCCTCCGCAACCTGTGATTCACTCTCTTCTGGGGCCACGCTTTCACTCTTGATCTTTGTGACTGAAAAAGGCTCCTCTTCCTTTTTGGCTTCTGGTACTTTCTCTGTGTTATTATCCAGAGGATCAGCATGTTTGTCTGTGCTGTCGTTTTCTTTTCTGGTCTCAGGTGACTTCACCTCTTTTTCTTCCTTCTCTTCAACCTCATCAGCCTTTTCATCGGCCTGTTCATCGCTCTCCTCGACCTCTTCGACTATTTCCTCAATGATCTCCTCTATAATCTCCTCTCCTTCTGCATCATCGGCAGCTTCTTCCTCAATGACTTCTTCTATCACTTCATACACTTCATATTCCCCATCCTCTATGTTCTGTTCTTTCTCTTTGTTCTCAGCTTCCTCCCTTAAAGTTTTCTGATGAAAACAACAAATCATAGCGGGCTGTTTATTCAATCATGCTTGTAACATTTGATTATTTGGCTGTAGTCTCTAAGGAAATACTGAAATTCAAACTGATGTACTCCAACTTTTCAGAGTTTGATTTCTTACCTCACTTGGCAGCAGAGTGGCAGGGACTCTCTCCTCCTCAAGCATTCGTTTGGACTCTTTCTCCCAGTAGAGGTAGTCAACCAGCGATCTGTGGTCGAACATCCCAGTCGGAGGCTTCTCCGTTTGGTCTTTCTGTCTCTGTCCCACCGGTACATTATTATCTGGGGCGATAATAACATCCATCTCACTCTGGAGCTCCTGAAGCTCCTCGGGTGAAAGCATAGCGAGGATTTCATCCTCATCGATGTCCTCTTCATTGAGATCCTCAAGGTCTCTACTGTCTGACATATTTGCGTTGTGTAGCTTCTGTCTGCCACTAATATCAAAAAGAGGAGAAACTTCTGTCCGATCTATGACTCAGGACAGAGCAAGTGGGGAGCTTCGACTTCAGCAACAAACCTCCTGCCTCATGTGGAGTCTAAAATTAAACCCAGAGAACTGTGTGGAAGATATTTAAGGGGCTAGCAGGGGGACAGACATGCTAGCATTCTTCTTTCAGCCCCCTGCTCCCAGCTGGCTCTGCCATCAGGATCTTTTGGGATGACAGTTGCTTCAGGCAAAGGAGAGTGTTGGACTGACAGCAGCAGGTGAAACATTTTCATAGTGTCAGTGGGGGGGTGGGATAAAAGCTATACTGCACACTGAGCTCCTCCCAGTCTACCAGAGCTCTCCTTTAGACAGAACTTCTGAAGTGTTGCACAATAACAATAAACATGAGATACAGCCAGGTGAGGTATTATGTCCTCAGGGGAAGTGATGCCAACATCGGGAGAAGAGACGTTTCCTCTGTCTGACTTTTAGATTAGTGCTCAAAGAACAGATGATTCAGAGCCAGCGGGTGTTTTTTTTCTGGTGACATTAACATTCATGGTTTATTTACTTAAGAAATAGGACCTCAGAGGAACAGTTTGACGTTTAGACAAACAGACGTACTTACTAACCTTTACAGGGAGCCAAACATGATGGCTCTGTGGTCTTTATGCTAAGATAAGCTAAATAGGTGCCAGAGGATAAAAATAATACGTCTACTAATGATCAGTTACTGACCTTAAAGCTGCTGTGAGGAACTTTCTGTTGGTGTTGATTTTGGCGACCCCTGTGGACAAAGTAGTACCATACAACTCTGCTGATATTTTCCTGAACAGGTATCTGTACTTAACTTGTAACTGGCGACAAGGGCTTGTCCCTTTTACTTAAAAACATTAAGGGAATTCCTACTTTTATTTTGAACCACTGTACGGATTTCTCTTAATACAGGCAATTCCCATACATGAGGTCCAATTAACATTTCACTTTGATAGAAATGTATTTAAAATGCTACTTTTTACTTTTATAATTTGAGTAAATTTTGAAGCCTATGCTTTTTCACATTACTTTAAAGCTCCTGCGAGGAGTTTTTAACTAGTTATGAAACAGACTGTAATTAATAATGGTGTCCCTCTATGACCTATAAAAGCAAATGAGATCATCAACAATAAGATCTATTATTTTTAAGTAGATGATTTTGATGGGGTGATACCTCTATATGCTCAGACAGCTTTTTAAAAAAAAATTCCGAGGCATGGAAACTGAACAACTGTGAACGATAGGATATGATACAAAACGTAACAATACGATCTGAAGGATTCGATATAAGATATATGATATGATATCTTGCGAAATGATAAATTACGATACCATTGTATATGATTATATGCAATACGCTATGGTAAGTGATATAATATGTGATAGGTTACAATGCGATAAGATATAATACGATGCAATATAATACAATACGAAACTGACTCTTAAAGGACAACCAGGTGAGATTATTTTAGTTACAAACCACTACTTACACATGTTTAGGACATGATCAGAAAGGCATTAGCAGGGACTGCTTTGTCCACAAGGGGGCACCAAAATCATCACAAGCTGAAAGTTCCTGAGCGTCAAGTTAAAACGTTTTATCTTTATAAATCCCTTTTACTCTACGTAACAAGTGTACTTAAAGCTGCTGTTGGTAGTCGTGATATAAACATCAGTTCGGAGAGAGATTTCGAATGTCAACACTGCCCCATCCCACCAGATTTCCTCTCACAAAAGATTGTTGTACGCGTTCTATGAGGTAGAAGTGGCTTCCCAGCCAATCAGGGCGACAGAGGGTCGTGGAGTAGCTCTGATTGGTCCGTGATAACGGGAACGAGGGGAATGATAACATTGCTTGATACAAAGGCATTGGAAAACCCAGAGATTTCGCCATAATCTCAAATTACTTCACTTACAGATGAGTACCGATTGGTATTATGACCGTTTCTCCAAACCCAGCAGAAAAAAAGTAACGTTTTTTACACCATTCCAACCAACAGCAGCTTTAAGCCACCTCTGCTGAATACTCATTGTGGCTTCATAAGAAATGGAGGGTTATGAAAGTGGTGACAATCTTTCTGTTTTACTATCTGATTGAAAGCAAATCCATGTGACTGTATTTTCAAAAACAGCCAACTGCTCCTTTAAATCTCCCTCACTTACTCAACATCACAACCCAAACAGTTGTTCACTCAGCCTCTCAAAGACAGTGCCAACAAGCGTCTATGTGTCACACATGTATTTATTCACATCCTTGTTCCCAGTGGAAAATATTTTATGACAACATCTAACATATAACTACACAATGACTGTACAAATGTGTGAGAACAAAAACAGTGAGATATGAATATGCTTCTGACGGCAGTGGTCTTCTGATATAAAAAGAAGGTCTTATCAAAAAATCAAAACTCTTACCATGCATCTTAAAAACACATTACGGCACCAACAAAGACAAATGGATCTATAAACAATATCGACAGAGTACATTCAAAATATAAAGAAAGGAAGAAATGGAAAGTCATCAAATACACAGTCTGCTCTAATGAATGATCTCTTCATGCCACATTGCGGACATGTTTAGACTTTGTTTTCAATCATGATGCTCTATTTTATCATACTTTACCGAGATGAGATTGCTGACGATGATTTTTATTCTATAACCTACTGTTTTTATAAGGCAGTAGCTAGTTCCTGTTAAAATGCATGGAGTTGGATTCCAGTTAAAAACACATGTTGCCTTTTTTCACATCTTGAAAACACAATAGGGGTTTGATTCCAGTGTGGTTGTGCAACACCTTAAAGTTTCTCGACACATTCTCATCTGCCTGTACAATTCATCCAATCCAAGGCACATGGAAAAAGTCATTCAAGAGTGTCATCACTGTGTTCAGAGGTTACTTCAGCATGAGGACAGTGGACACGTCGATCCTTCCAGAACTCAAAAGTTTGTGTCTGCTCATGTTTCAACTTGATCCCCTTCATGTGCTGCTGGCCATGGCTTTAATTTTTGCCAAAGTTTGGTTTGGTCCTCTTCAGCGGATACTCATGTAGCTTCCATCCAAGTGGTATCTGCACAGGTAATAAAACAAGAAAATATCCAATCAACAAAAGTTTGACTTTTTTTTAGAACAAGGAACACACAATGAAAAAGTGAGAATAAAATAAGGAGTGGAAATGGAAGTGTGGTGAGCCAGAAAGTCCACAATGTGAAACATGATTCATGCTTCAGGATGTAAATGGAAAATTCTTAAGATGGCAATGTCAGTTAATCAGTTCACCACTTTGGTCAAAATGAAAATATCTCAACTATGAGATGAATGTAATAAAATTGGATCTATTAACCCTCCTGTTATGTTGCTGGTCAAATTGACCCTTTTTAAAGTCTATTTCAGGTAATATATGCCTT
This sequence comes from Notolabrus celidotus, assembly GCF_009762535.1. Classification (NCBI taxonomy): domain Eukaryota; kingdom Metazoa; phylum Chordata; class Actinopteri; order Labriformes; family Labridae; genus Notolabrus; species Notolabrus celidotus. The sequence continues at coordinate 28,176,303 of NC_048282.1, read as the reverse complement.
CCAAACCAGCTAAATGCAGCATAAAAATCTGGGTATCTTGTGACGTAAGAGGTGTCATGTTAATTTATCAACATCACTTCATAAAAATAAAAAAAATTCAAAATGTAAAATAAAATAAACAAAAATCTGTGTCATGTAAAACTATTTTATTTATATTTAGGGCTTTCCAATGTACATTAAAAAAAGTTTTAACATGAATTCTAATGAAAAAAAAGTGAGTTATCCTCATTGAACCATGATCTGAGAATTAAAGAACACCAATGGACTAAATCTTGATTTAAATGGTTAGTTATGGAGTTAAAAATTTGATTTAAAAAAATGTGTATTGGGATTTTTGGGGTTCTCATACTTTTGTATTATTAAATATGCCCTGGGTCAAATTAATCCAGGAACATTATTGCTGTTCCAGAGAAACGAACATAACAGGAAGGTTAAACTGTTTTTATTATGGACACCCTAAAGCTGGTTTAATACTTCTGCATTGACTTTACGTCATAGCTACGCTGTAGTGGCTTACGCCGTTGTGAGCATTACACACTTCCACGTCAGTGCTGCTCACTGCTAGTCAGTGGTGCAATGACCCTGCTAGTCATAACACCAGTTTCCAGTCCTGTTACGTTCTCTGCTTGTTCCTGCAGGACCTTGAGCGTATTTGATCTTAACTGATAGATCTTATCTCAGGACAATAACGCTCATTGTAACTGAGTAATGTACCAGAGCTTGCTATTATTTTGGGATAATTTTCAGGCAATCTAGAAAACAAAGTAATAGGCTGGACAAATAGATCAGACGATATGTCATTTTGCCCATACTCACACTATAATGGTCACACTAAACTCTGAGGATACAAGTTATGATCTTTATGGGTAAAGCCTAGATCTCAAGAAAAAACCTATCCAGGAAAACAGAGAAAATGAAATGTATGGATGTATGTCCACTTAAGGCTTCTGTAGTTTATTTCTTATTGTCCATTTATTTCATTGTACTGGAGCTTTGGGACTTTGGTGATGCTGGCTATTCCTCAGGTGTCATCAAAAGGTTAACATTTTCTGTTTTTTAGTAAAATATCTTGGCAGCTAAATAATGGATTTGAGTATAATTAGGGCATTCATCTTCTCTTCACGTTAATTATTTTCCAACTTTGGTGATCGCCCGACTCTCCCTCTTGCTCCATCATCAAGTCAAACATTCTATTTCTTCTGTAGTTTGTTTTCTGGCCAATGATCTGTAAAACTTATGACACATTTGTCAGCCTCAAATGATCTGTGTGTTCAGTGACAATTAGTTATTTTAGCAGCTATTGTGGAGGCTAAATTAAAATCACGTCTCCTGTCATTTATGCAAACTGTTATATGGAATAACACACCTCAGTTCTTTTGTGATAGACTCAAATATTCTGGTTTTAATCATAGGTATACGACACGTCATGTGAGCACTGGTTATCTGCTAACACCAAGTCCTAGAACTAACTGTTTGATGAGATCTGTTCTTTTTAGAGGTTCCTCTGCCTGGAATCAACTCCCCACCAACATAAGAATGATCAAAAGCAGATTTTCTTCTAAAAAGTCACTTAAACAAATGCTGATAAATTCCTCATAGACGTTATAATGTAATCACTGTTTTGAAAGTCTTTGTTTTATTAATTTTTGGTGCCATGTGTTTGTGACAATTTTGTTTTTGTTTCCATTATTTTGTAGTTTAATGCTACTCATCATTGATTTGCTCAGATACTTAGTTTATTTTTCATTTTCATTCTTGATTTTTAGAATTGGCTGCTATTGCATCTTTGTTTTTTTGTGTGGACCCCAGGAAGACTAGCAGAAAAACTTGTCCATGCATTTATCTTTAGCAGACTAGACTACTGTAACGGTGTCTTTACAGGACTCTCTAAAAAGTCCATCAGACGGCTGCAGCTCATACAGAATGCTGCTGCTCGAGTCCTAACAAGGACCAAAAAAGTAGACCACATCACTGCAGTTCTTAGATCTCTACACTGGCTTCCTGTCTGTCAGAGAATAGACTTTAAAATCCTGCTGATGGTTTATAAAGAACTGAATAGTTTAGGCCTAAATCACATTGCTGATCCGCTACTACTTTATGAACCACCTCAACCTCTGAGGTCATCAGGTACTGGTCTGCTTTCAGTCCCAAGAGTCAGAATGAAACATGGTGAAGCAGCGTTTAGTCATTATGCACCACATATCTGGAACACACTCCCTGAAAGCTGTAGGTCTGCTCCCACTCTCACCTCTTTTAAATCCAAGATTAAGACTTTTTAATTTGCCACTGCCTTCCTATCTTAGCTCATTTGAACCCACTTTAAATTAAAATTTTAATGTAATTTTTAATATATTTCTAATTTTCTTTTCTGTTTAATTATATTTGTCATTTTAATTGTGCTCTTTTATGCTTGTCTGAATGTTTCCAATGCTTTTAATGTTTTAATGTAAAGCACATAGAGTTGCCCTCGTGTATGAAATGCGCTATACAAATAAAGCTGCCTTGCCTTGCCTTGCCTAGCAACCACAATATGGAAGCCAATAAGGATCCTAATAAATAAATAATTTTTAAAAAATGTTAACAAGCTAAGCTATAATAATAGATCTGTACTCTTGTGATCAAAGCACTGCTCTAACTAAGTACAGCCTCACACACTCTTCCTGGCCTGGTTGTGGTGTCTCAAGTTTTCTTTAAACTTCTTTATCATCAGCTTTCTGATCATGATAAAAATCTCTCAGGCACACTCTTGCCTTGACAGGAGCAAGATCAGTCAGATAATCAGATAACTTTTTTGCGCCTGAGGTAAAAAAAAGAAAATCAACAAACCACAAAATGACAGTGTTGATGATTCAATTTAATCAGCTATAGAGTAAACACACAGATGGAAATGGAGTGTCAAAATGGAGATGACTTGCAACACGACACAAAGATTTCCGCTGCGGTCTCACCCTTAAGTGCTAGAATGGTTGTCTGTTGGTTCATCTGCACTATTGGCTTCAGAGCCAACCACTTCAACAGACTCAGATTTTTTAGGCATTTTGTCAGATACTTTGTTGTCTGGAGAACATCTGCACACATGAGCATTAATCATAAGTTAACGCAGGAAGAAGAAAAGGCAGGAAGAAGGAGAAGAAAGTTTTAAGATAGTAAGCAGTGTGTTTTCTAAGATCATACTGATATTTAAAGGTATAGAACAACCACTACGGGTGTGTGATTCACTCCATCCCTCTTGCATTAACAGCTCAGTTTGGAGATGTAGTGAACTGCAGTACTCACCTGTGCGTGGGACTGCGGTTGTAAGGGGAAGCATGAGCTCCAGGGTGTGGGTAGTGAGGTGTGTCGGGTGAATCGTATTCTGTCAGGCCGACTGCCAGCTGGTTGCGCCAGTTACCTGAGCTTTCCACCGAGGACACTGCGGACACGACAGAAGCAATCAGTCAGTTCATAATGGAGTGTAACTCAGCAGTGATTGTTTAAAGCACTCCAAATGCAGCTGTATACAAAACTTCACAGTATATGGCAATATTTAAGATACTGTTAGGGCCACTTTACACTGAAACTTCAAGATTTCATGATATAAAACTACAGACTTTTTCTTTATTTATTCATACATACATTCATACATTTATTACATACAACAGCTAGATTATGAATCATGTGTATCACTACTACATTCATACAGATAAGACTCTTGACCCCTGTGCCTGAATTGTGCTCTCCTATCGTTATCCAAACACTCATTAATCACTTCAGTCTTTATTAAATTTGTAAAATATGAACCATAATTCTAAACTGTCAGTCTCAGTTAAAGTTTTACTCAATATCTGCATCATTTTTCTTCATACAATTTCATGTGCTTCTATTTTATGGTGGTAAAATAAGGGGATTTGTAACTTCCCAGCTTTCTGTTGTTGCTGCTGTTTTTCTTCTCTGCTTCAATTTGTGACTGATTCCTAAATTACCACATTTTAGACACAAAATAAGGATAATTTTCTCTCAGAATTGTTTTCTTGTCGGTCTGGAGAGGGTTTGGACACTGCAAATGAAGCTCCTTACTGACACCCACATGAATAAATCAAATCAAATTACAGAATTGAAATGAATAAAATTATCTTGGTTGAATAAACAGACCTTTCGGGCATGTTGGAGGAATATCCTTGCAGGCTGATATTTTTTATGCATCAAACAACATTTATTACCCAGTTGTGTTAAACACTTGATTCTGATGAGTCAAAACCCACATCAATGCTTAATTATCAACAGCAAAAGCAACACCAGGAGCAACTTGATCACACAAGTCATACCAAATCAATTTTGGGAACAGATTTTGACACTGTAGGGAAAACATTGTTTTTCTATAGCATTGGTTAAATAAATAGAGGATATTTTTTAATATTTCTTTTAATTTATTTGGAGAGCACAAAACTTTAGATTTGTGGTTCATGGATGGCCAGTCGTCACAAATAGTAGAAGAAGAGAGGAGAAAACCAGTGCAGAAACAGAGAGGGAGGTTAAACACAGTGCACATTTGTGCAGTGGTTCAAAATGCAGACAGAAAACTCTTATTCTTACTCTACTGTGAATGAAACTGTGAAGTTTCATGTTAATTTTGCCAACAAAGAGGCTGATAAGAATATACCGTTGTAAACCAACCAAGGAATCTAAGGTTGGTTTTTAAGATATCAATCCTTTTTCAATATAAATCATCTCTAAATCAATATTTAGTGTCAGCTTGTTTATTTCTTTAGGTGGAAGCCAGGTAATGATCGAGAATTTACTCACCCCTCCAATTTGTATTAGGGTCTTGCTCACCCTGTCAGGATTCCAATTTGCATAACTACTTGCTCACTATACATTATCCCTGACATTGTAGGTTTATGTTTTATCAGAAGATTTTCTCTCCTTTACAAATATGTTTGTCTTTCAATCTGCTGGAGGACTTTATCTCACCTGATGAAAAGGAGGTGGTCCTGCTGGAGTGGCTGAAGCCTGCTGGCATGGTCTGGTAACCCAAGCTGAGCTGAGAGCCGTTGTCAAAGTCATATCCAGCCAGCATCCCCTTCCCTCCTTCCCTGTGGCCCTTGTTTCTGTGGTACCAGCCTTTCAGATGCTCCGCCACCATGGCCTTATGCATGTTTTTGGCCAGCAGCTCGTTTCTGGGCCCCTCTCTGGTTCGGGGCGGCCTCACTGTTGCGTAGGGATTCTGAGAAAGACCATCTGCCCGATCACTGCTGTAATGCCTGAATCTGTCGTGTCCATGATACCCATTCATTTGGTAGGAAGGGTTGACGTTGTAGTGGCCTTCTACATCATTCTCATACACGTAGGCACCGTTAGCGTAAGGCTCCATGTCCGGGCAGGGGTATCCGGAGACGTAGTAGGCACTGGGTGTATAGTGTGCAGGGGTCTCACAGGAGTAATTACAACCAGAATGGTGCTGGACCAAGTTGGGCATACTCCCAGTATTTCCATAGACTTCCACCTTCCTGTGCATACGATGCATGGTGGAGTTTCGGGAGTCCAGTGTACTGTAGTGGGAGTTGGCCGCCCCGCAGTAGTCCAGGCTGGACTGACTGGTGTAGGAGGAGCAGTCCTCCAACACCTCAGTGCTGTTGCTACGGTGGGCCGGAGACAAGATAAAGATGGGCTTCTCTGAGTCTGTGTCTTTTCTTCCATGGGGCTGGGACTCCAGACTCCCGCTGCGGTGCCTGAAGCAATGAGGAGACCCCTCCGACCTGAGAGAGGACACAACTTTAACTCCCAGAGGAACAAAATGAGTCACTGCATAACATTTCTCTTTTAATTAGAAAGGGATTTGTGCGAGAGTTTGTTAAAGGTTAGTGTATTGGAGAGGAGTAGGGATTTTGAAAGGAAAGGGTTGAAAATGCAGGGTTCACACCTGAGCTGGCTGCTGCTGTAGGCATTGCGGGTCATAACCGGGGTGGGCGGCATGCTGCGTGGATCTCTCGGAGGTCTGGGAAGGGTTTTATAAGGACTACTGTGAGTGGAGGAAACCTCTCTTGGATTTTGGTAGCAGTGGGAAGCCTCCTGGCCTTCACAAGCTAATCTAAAAGGGTGTGGTAGTGGGTGTGGATCAAACATAAAAGAAAAAAAATGAAAAGGTTGGGATGTGAGGAAAGGAATGAGGCTGCAAACATGACACAGCAAATATCGTGGTCTCTGCCAAAACATGATATCATTGCTTCACTCGGGGAACACTTTGGCTTTTCAATGAAACTGAACATTGTGCAACAAGGTGAACATGAGATCATGTGGTAACAATTATGTGGATGGGGGGGCAGGAAATGTGTTTCCCAACCTGCTGTGGTTCTTGTTGTGGTGGTTTTCCCGCTGACATCCCGGCCTCTCCACGTCATAGTCTGCTCCCAGTGATCGCATCGGACTGAGCTGAGGGGAACCTTGGACCGACCGGGACCGTGGCCTCTGACTTGCACTATCTGAGTCATCTGAACACAAAGGCAACAATACTGATACTTGTTCTTTACAAGTAGTCATTATAATAATTGTAATTGCAGCTCATTTGATTTTAATGCAGTAGATCGGGTTTGTCTTACTCACCATCATCCAGTGGGAGACTAGACAGAGAGCTGCAGTCTGAGCGGATGAGTTCGTCTGAAGAAGCAGAAAATAAAATATTGTTTACTACCAGATTATATTGCAACATGATATTCCTGTGTTACAGATCAACCTGCTTTGTACCTGCGATGATGACCGAAGCTCGCTGTGTCGGCTTTTTTCCCTTCTTGATTCTATATTGGTTCATCTCATCCTCTATCTGCTGGAGTTTGTGCATGGCATCCAGACAGTTTCTCCTCCTCTTCTTCTTCACTGTTTTGCACAGCTCTGCTTCATTCGCCAGCTTCTTGGCCGCCTCCACAATCTTTTGCTGCAGGGCGAACCTGCTCTCCAGGTTCCTCAGGAAAGGATCCTGCACCAAACACAGACAGCACAGAGAAAACAATGAGAGACACAGTTTCATCAGATAAAACCTGGTATTTGCTCATCCATGAACTATATATTGAAGAATTAAAGTTAAACTTTTTATGTTTAATAGAAATAAATAAACTCTTTGTAATGAGCTGCAAATGCAACACTTTATGTCCCGTACATGAAAAGTGAAGTGAAGTGAAAACAGCTGACAATTCCCATTTTTTCCTTGCCAACACATTCCATAAAAAAAGGCCAAAACCAATTAACTTAAAGTTTGTCTCTCAATATTTTCTAACCTCCCTACAGTGTGAAACTGGGCCTGAGGCCAGTTAGTTCTTTCGGAGGTCGTAAATCTTAACAGACACGTCATGAATATGAAATTTCTCTGATAGGAGGGGCTGGCACATTTGTTGGCGACAGTTTTCAGCTGCGGAAATGGTGTGGCAGTAAGTATTCGCTGCACCAAAATAGTAAATGTGGGTTGACATGGAATGAAGTACAATGCAAATGTCTATTGGGACAAAGGAACAGCAACACCCCGTGCAACAGTGTGGCTCATCTGTGCAGTTTGAACAGCTTTGAAGAACAGTGGAGCACAATTAAACCAAAAATAAGCGATAGGAAAACAGAAAATAGTTGCGTGTAGGATGAGTTCATTGTTGGCTGTGGTCTTGAGTTTAATACAGTAAAGTCAACACATCTAGCCTTTACCCTAAAAATGAAAAACATGAGCTTCTGAATATGATTAAAGTGGATAAGGTGAATACAGACCTCATTGTAGGGGAAAAGGTCATCTAACTTGAAAGCGGTGCCAACTCGCCGTCGGACCTGTGGCGGTCTCTCACCTGATGAGAGGGGATACTCTTTTGGCAGCTTGCCAGTGAGCTCCTGAAAACACAAAACAACAGGCCCTCTAAACACTCGGTCCAAGTGAAAATAACAGCAGAAACCATCAATCTGGCAGCTGTACAGCAACGCAGTGTAATACTGGGAGTTCAGCCTACTAAATGTGGCTCTTGAAAAATACAGTCCTAGTAAAAGAGGAGTTGTAAAACGGAGGGTTTCTTACCGCCTCTCTCAGGCAAATTTTCTTCAGTTCTTTTGTCTTCTTTGTCAGAATGTCTTGGATCTCTTGCTCTTTTTTCCTCAGCTCTGAGAGTTTCTCTTTCTTCTGTTCTTCACTCATTTCAGAGTCTGCAGAGCCTGGAAGAACAAAACTATGACTATCAGCCAGCATTGCTTACAATACCTTTAGATTAATCTCCTCAAACTTCAACATGTCACCATAACTTTTGAACAAAAATAGCTCAGAGTTTTTTCTACATAGCTCAATAAGAGGGACTAAGAAAGATAAAAATGATCTAAAATTAGGATGTTGTTGTAAAATCATGCACTGAAAAGACATGTTTCTTAAAAAGAGTTATAATAGCTTACCTGTAGACACTAGGCTTCCATTGCTGGCTGTTATTAAGTTATTCTTCAGTCCTCCATCTCCCAGTCTAGTAATCTTTGCTCCTCCGTGCTCTGTGAGATCCATGGCAAGTTCCTCCAAACTTCTTGATGTTCCTATTTTAGACTAAAAGAGCACAGAAGAAAATGTTAAAAATAAGATTTAAGACAGATGATAGATACGTTTTAAAAATAATATAGTAGTGACAGATAGCAGGCTTACTTTGCTTTGTTTTCTGTCCAAGTAGAACTGGTGTTGGCTAATAGCCATGACCCAAATGGTTTTAATCAAAGAATGGCTTGCATACCACGTGTGTATGAGTAGGCCCGTCTGTCCAAATGTGCGTTTGGTTACTGCTCTCCTGTAGGAGGAAACGCACCGAAAAAAAAAGGAAGTCAGATATTTGGAAAGAGACACGTGGACGCTTTCATGTGATAAAAGCTGAAGAGAGACGCTTTCTTCGTTAGCAAAGGCAAAACAAACCTGTACTGTTCAGGAATTCTAAAGTACTGTAGAAGCTTTCCTGCTGCTCACCTGTGTGGATCATTAACTTCCACAGCAAACTTCTTCTCCCGAAAGTACAAGTTTTCCAGCTGCTTCCACTGGTACAGCTGGAGGTTAAAATGAGAAATAACAATGTTAAGGGGAATTACACTCTGTAGCTCAGAACATGAAATGAGCAAAGACAAGTTTAAGGTCAGGAATAAGGGCTCTACAATCGTCACTTTCATCCATTTATCCACATTAACATGGCCATCATAAACTATTAGGTGATACAACATGAACTGCAGGTGTTTTGGCCTGCATGTTCCAACCACAGTCATTAAAAAAAGAGCCAGACTGACACGTGAGCTATCATTACGGTCTGAACCGCAGAGCATGCCAAGTCTGCAATAATGCAGGTGTTAAAAAATGAAGAAACGCCACAAGGGGACATTACACAAAGACTCATCACAGCTTATAATGCTTTCCATGGCTCATCACGTCTCCCCACATATCAGCCAGGTGCTCCCTGACAGATGCAAGATATGAACAATCTATTTGGGTGAGTGAGTCACTGTGTGTCTGGACACAATCTTGATGAGACATCGAGTCACACAGACACAGAAAACGGTACAACATGTGAAGGCTTTAGGGAGTTTTTGAACACTTCACAAAGCTGCTATATGTTTAACATTTTAGAAGAAGAATGGTAAGAGAAACAAACACCTTGTTTTCAAGAAAAATCAAAATATATGGATTGGTTAACATGCAAATCATTAGCTTCTATTCAAAGAACTACAGATTTGTAAAACTTGCAGTATTTTCTTCAAAAGTCAGCCACACAGAGATGTGTATTATCCAGTCTTACCGGTATAAAAGATGTTCATGAGTCCTGTTTCCTAAGTTTAAATCCTCACAGGCTTTGTTGTCAACACAAACACATACTCTGTTTCTTCTCGTGTCAGCTCCTGACTTGTCTCCTCAGGTATTCCCAGAACACGCATGATAACGCCCCAAATCCAGCCCCTCTGCCTTTGACATCACCAAATCCCTCCCTTTTTTCCCCCTCTCCAAAACACACAACCAGCTGCTTTCTTGCACAATTATTGGAACACACAAGACAAAGATGGATTGCACCATGTCAAGTGATTACCAGGCTTGAACAGGAAGACTGTGCCAGTAATTTAATGTGCATTGTTCAGAAGTTTCCAACTCAGCATTTCACTGCAAGTTTGCACCCAGCTGCAGAGGCAGACGAGAGTGACACACTGGACAGCATAGCTGACAGATCACTCATATGGGTGTTTCTTCTGTCAACTCACAAGCTAAAACAACACACGTGAAACCAGAAAAGCAGGTTTAAAATGTACAGTATGTATTACTCTGAAAGACAGAACTCGCTAGCATAAGTAAGTAGCATAAGTCAGCTCTCCAGACTGATTTTTCTGTAAATTTTCAAGTCTGGCCTCGTCTGCTGCAGCTGAAGCCCAGCCTTTGTTAAGGTGAAATGGATGATGCATGACTATGAGCTGGTGAATCACCACTCTATGTGCAGCAGCAGCAGCAGCAATCTTTACCCTGATCCTGTGCTATGATACCTACAGCCAGATTGGAGAGGGAGGAATATGAGGAGTTATTTTAGAAACGGAGCAGCGGGAAATCTTTACCTTTCGAGGCTTTAATTTGTCCTGCAGGTCATACTGCCCGATGCCCTTATAGCTGAGCCCAAGCCACCACGGGATCCCTTGTTTGTCCTGTCATGCAAGAACACAGCTTGATAGTTGACTCAGTGTCAGGTATAACAGCTGCCATTTCCAATAAATCACAGCAGAAAACCTACCTTGACTTTGTAATAATGCACGCCATACGTGGGCAAGGATTCCACTAACGTCAGATACCTAGAACAAAAACAGTTTTATCAAAACCATCAGCCGCTGTAAAAACATCTGCATGTGGTTTGCCTTGGAAACCCACAAAAAGACAGAACGGGGAATTTGATCTGAGTGATTCACTGGACTGCAACTGAAGACGAGATATTGATTTCTATCAGATGATGAGAAAAGGCGTGCCAGGCAGAAAGCGAGTGAGAACAGGGAGGAGTAATAGAGGTGAGAGGGAGATTAATGGATCTAAGGCTTAATATCACTCATTGTGTAATTAAAAGCGTTGAACCAATTACAGGCCTTCACATTTGTTTTAATACTTACTGCACAATAGCCTGTCCTCGTGAGACTCCTTTCAGCTTTTTGTAACATTCAATGACTCGATCCTCGCTGCAGTGTCACAGAAACAAGACATCTTTTTAGATTTAACACGTCATTAGTGTTTTATACTCAACATGTGTAAGCCTGGAAATGACCAACATTACATTAATCAAACACATTGCAAAAGGAAAATACCTCCACATTCAATCTCCAATCAGTGTCTTCAAAAAACATCTTTTTTTATTAAATTAGCATCTTTCTAATGTTAAGCAGTTCCAAAAAGCTAAATGAAATCCATAAAAAATCAATAAAAGTCTTTCTGGTATGAAAGATTTTTCAGAAAGCTTTGTAGCTAGCTGGCTAGCATAACTAACAACACTTATGGCCAAAACATATTAACAAAACCAGCCTTTTTTAGCCCGCTCGCTAGTTGAAGCTAATCGCATTTAGAAAGCAACAAAAGCCTTTGTTTAATAACACTGATGACCTGCTTACACACTACTGCAAGTTGACCATGTATCACTGTCTAAGCTTTTGTACACTAGCTCAGGGATTCCCAAAGTGTGGGTCACGAGACACAAATGGGGGGTCTTGAGATGTCTTCCAGAATGTTTTTTTTTTTATCTAAAAGTTATCTAAAAATATGAATTCTTTTTTTATTCTTAATTTTTTTTTATTTTCCTTGTTTTCTCATGTTTATATTCCTTTTTGTTTGTACTGTTAATTATTATTATTTTTGTATTTTTTTGTATTTATTTATTTTTCTTCTCTTTGTTGGTTTTGTATTACTTATATATAATTTGTTAACTTGGGGTGAACAAAGAAATGCAGAAACATTTTTAAAAAAAAGTTGAATGACAAAAGTTATCTAAATTTAGTACATTTTGTCCATTTATAGTAAAAAAATATGGACAAAAATAGTAGCTAAACTTGAAATAAAACCATGAAAATATAAAATGTAATGAGTTTTCTGCCTTTCTTTGTTGCCAGATGACTCCTAAGTTTAGGGTTAGTGAACAGTTAATTATCAAAAGCATCATTAGCAGCTGGTTAATGCACAGGAAACACAGCCACATGCTCATATAGGTAGGCTGATTTTCTGCAGACCAGCTAAATGAAGCCACATTAAACCACTTCAAGGGACAGTGGGGGTCGTAAGTCTTTGGCACCTATATTTCGGGGGTCTTGGGCTGAAAAGTTTGGGAACCCCTGCACTAGCTTATACATTTTTGCTTAAAATCATGCTCACAAATTTAGTTAGCTTATGCTTGACTCCATGTGTCTGCCCAGCTTTATCTTCAAGTCTGTTGTCTTTATCAAGGATAACAGATACTAGACTTCACCTTGTATTCTGGACATTTGGTGTATAAATGCCCTTTGAACCTACCAGTATGCTAGTGATGGATGTTCCTTGAGTACTTTAGTGGGAAGAGTGGGTAGTTTCTTCAAGTCTGCTCTTGTGTTGTCGTCACTGAAAAAGAAAAAACATTTTGAAAACTTAAATCGGTTATTTCCTCTGCTTAGATTTTTCATCCTTCTGTACATTTTAATAGTGGAAGAATGTAAACTTTCCTAGGTATCTTTAAGTAGGCTTATATTTTGATGATCCCCTTCTCAATAACTGGCAATTTCATAATGGATTTCTGCTTATTAGTGGATATTATACCTTAATTAAATAGCAGCAATACTCAAGTAAGCCAATGATTAAGCTCCAAAATTCACTCACATTTTAGCTCTGTTTTTGGTCTCCACCAATTAAAGAAAAAAACTGTCTTCCACAGTGGTCACCCAAACCAGTCTTGTGAAAGCATGTGATCATGTAGCCATAACATCTAAATAATAAGAGTTATGTAACTGGACATTGTTTCTTTACGTGTCGGTTAGTATGACTCCCTGCCGCAACATGGAAGCTTTTGGTAAATCAACTGATGAGTCATACAAACCCAAGGTTTTCACCAAGGTCAGTGTCCCATGTGAAACCAAAAGTAGAAGTTGAGTTATTTTATTGAATGACATATTTGCCACATAGTCAACTTCCTTTTTTTATAGCTTCTCTGAAGGACCATCTTCAAAATGAAAGTACATTTTTTTCTTTAGGTTTCCATGTAGCTTTGGTTCCTAATCCTTGACAAAGAGCAATCATTTCACATTAGCATTAATAATATATCTGATAACAAATTGTGTTGCTTAAAACTTAATAAGACTAGGGGAATGCTTTCACAGTTTGTACACAATATTACATTTTTCAATAACACTGATGTTGTTTAATGCTACATGATCTGTATCTTACAAAACAAATAACTTTATCAGGCCGGTGGTCAAAGCCAGGTGTTTTCCTGCATTATTCCCTGTCAACACTACATGTTTACCCTCAAAAGCAGCTCTGTTCAGTATGGACAATAGTTGCTCTCTGCAATGCATAGGTTCCTCTGCTCCGCAACGCATGACTTCTATCATCACTATGAGATTCATTAGCTGCCTGGTGCAAGCTCCTCAGCACTCTGTGGTGAGCCTCACATAACACTGCTATTGATTTTTGTTGTCTGCACTCTGCAGAAACAAGTGACCTATTGAATGTCTTCGCTGAAAGCTTGCTATTAACTTGTCCTGCTGCTGTTAAATACTTCTTCCCCGGCTGATAATGCGCTCTTACCTCGTGTAGTCCCCCTTCGCCTCCTAGTGATAAAAAAAATGCATCTTATCAGATTACCCGTTGTAAATATTTAAAAGACAGCGATTAATGTATGTAAATGAGTTTATTAAAAGCACTAACCTGCAAGGCATTCGCAGCTAATTTGAAGACGTTATCGCTTTCCACCTCTATAACCTCCTGAGAGACACAAGAGATGAACAGAAAAAAAAATCAGCATAAAGGTATAAGGAAGCTTTCCACATCCAAAGATAGAATCATCTCTGTGTTGCTTGACAGTAACCTCAGCTTGTTCTCCCAATGAACCCTTGTTTCTTTTTTTCTTTTTTACTTTCTTAAAACCGTCTACTTTACATTCCAGCCAACAGAGTGAGAAAACTGTACCCTGCAGCCACTGTCTGCTGAGCTGAGGTGCTACAAGGGTCCAGAGACAGTGAATCATCAGCAAGCTGCTAAAGGAGAAAAAAACTACTGGCAGAGAACATTATATATCGCTGAAACCCTCAGGAATGCAAGAGAAAAAGACTTACATTATAGACAGCAGATTTTGCGTTCAGGAAGAATAGCTCCACGGTTATGATGTCCCTAAGCTGTGTTATGCTTTCAACATAAAACCTGAAAAAGATCAAAGCAGATGTACACAACAATTTACAGGTTAAACAGCTTGTTGGACATCTTTCCTCACTGTGGAATTTTTTTGTAAGGAGTGTGATGTGTGTAGGTTTGATGACAGTTTATGATGTTGCAAAAAAAGCCTAAAAAACTCACTCTACATTCTAATACTATCATCCATCAGTTGAAGTAATAAATAAATCTTTCAGACAGACAGGAGAGGAACCCTTGGATATATTTTTGACAGCCACCAGCTTTACTCAGTGTCAACAAAGTAGCACTCCCTACTGGACAGAAAGTGATTTGCATGAAAAAAATTGTGAATTATTACCTGACCAGGAAGTTAAGAGAAATGGTCCCTGACTTCTTGGAAAAGTCATGTTCAAGAACCCTGCGGTCCATCTGCAACCATTTACGCTGACCACTGCAAAAGCAAGCAGACTGGGGCATCAGAACACTGTGTTTTGTACATACACACACACACACACACACACACACACATCTGTAAATATTTAGAGCACTAAAAAGGCAGTAAACTTAACGATTTACATACTTGTCATCAAAAAATGCGAGTCCAAAGAATTCCTTCTCTTTGAGGTTGAAGTGGGAGGTAACCAAGTCGAGGAGTTCGTACGACAGCAGCTTGGGCTGTGGAGGACATTCAAGATTGAGTTTGATAACTGCTGTAATTAAAAAACAAGATAATCACCCCAATTGAAATTATTCAGACATTCCTCTCTGAAAATCTGCAACAAGTACGTGAAAGAGTCCTTTTTCCCTCTCCCAAGAGAAGTAAGACTTGAATGTCAACAAGAGAGCAGAGAGTAACACTCGAGTGTGGATTAAGTGTTGTGCTTAATGATACTTCTGCAGATATTACTCCAGGTAATCCTCCCGAAGGGTGAGCTACAACCCAGTAATACACTTTTCTACTGAACCCATGACCCATCTTCTCCCTGCTGAATCACTCTATGACATTGTTATTTCCAATCTGGGGGCATGAAAATCAAGATGAATACAACTTTCTGAGAAACATGATTGCTTATTTACATGTCTTGTAGATACAGAGCAATATTGGAATTATACTTTCAGGTCAGTTATTGATCAGCCTCCATATTGCTTTTCTTTTAGCTCTGTTTTTGGCCTCCACCAGCTCTTGAAAGGAAAATCTGGCTCTTCATGTGTTAAATACTCTATTATATGTTCAACCACATTAAGACTCATGATAGGTTGTGAAATGCCCATAAACTGGGGCAGAAAGTTAGTAATTACTTACTTACTTTTACTCACGATTTTTCTGTAGAATATATTGTTCTTTGCTAAATATAACAAAGCACCAGTTAATGAGTAAAAAATAGCTAACTGCATGGCAGCAAGCTGATTGGAGGACATCTCCACACAGCAAAAAACAAATCTAACCATGAGCATGTATCTCCATTGTACTCAAAATATCTCATTCCACTTAATTAAAGCTACATGACAGGTCCAAATATAAATCTTACTTACTGCAATATTTTCTTAAAACGTTTGTTGAAATAAGTGTTACATCTTGTTTTAAGAATAGTGTCATTTTGCAGCAGTTTTTGCTCATTACATTCATGTACGTCCTGGCTCATAATAACAAGCCTCTGCATAGCAAGTAATTACTACAGTGCAGGGACGATCTACAAAGTGCAATGCTTACAAAAGATGCTGCAATTATATTCAATAACTTCACCCTGGATTGATGCAGAGTCAAAGTCACTCCACACATTAATGCTGATGGTTATATTAAAACAATTAGCTTGGGAAATATGCTTTGACATAATTTGAGGGGTAGTTTTACTTCTACTTTGGTAAAACTATCATTAAAGTAACTATACTTTTGCTTAAGAAGAATATTTCAGTACTCTTTCCACCAGTAGCCATAAAATGTAGTAATTAATATTTATATAAGTGGACATGGATCTCCTTTTTTTTATGTTGTTACGTGTCAGTCTGTGTGACTTCCTGCAACATCGGAGCCTTCGGTAAATCAGGCGATGGGTCATACAAAACCCAGGATTTTCACAGAGGTTAGTGTCTCATGTGACACCAAAAGCCAAAGTTGAGTTATTTTATGTAATGTTAGAAATGTCACGTATTTAACTTCCTTTTTTCACAGTTTCCCTTAAACACTGTAAACTGAAACAATCTTTTCTCCTAACCCTGTGCATGTTGCTCTGGTGCTTAATCCTAACCAAATGACAATGTTAGCCACGTCTTTGAACACGTGAAACACTCATCGACGGGTCAGATGATAGTTCTTTCTGGGATCATCATCACCAGAAAGATGTTTTTGTGTCATTTCATCAATGTCTATTTTTAAAAGTATCGATTGTAACCACTTTAAGCCCGGAGTATTCATACCTGAACCAGCAGCTCCAGCTTTCTGTCATCCAGCAGCAGCACTTGGCACAGCCTGCCCTCAGTCATCTGCAGGAAGAACAGAAGGAGGAAGTTCAAGACAAAGATAGCAAGCTGTTCATCATAACAAGTCACAATGACACTGAGTGTTGGTAATGTTTTCACAATAGTGACAGCACAGAATACAAAAGGCCGGATTAATCTTCAACACTAAATTATCCAGAAAAGGCCAAACAGAGTTAAGTTTTTCTTTTTTATTATACCATGTGTGCTTTCAGAAGCCAAACTGATCAAAAGCCTGGAGGTAAATACAGACAAAAGAGCTCACGTTGTTTTCCACAATAAATCCATTGTCTCAAGGATTTGTTGCCGTAGCAACTAAAGAAGGATTTGAAGTCCCATTTTGAACGTTTCAGTCATCTTTCAGCCTCTCAGCCTTTGTAGCACGTGAGACAAGAAACACCAACAGGCCAATGTAACTTGGTGGATTTATTCAAGGTCTTCATATCAGTCAATTACAGAGAATCTACCCTTTATTTTCAACTATAACTCTCATTTAAACTTCTACTCTCCATCAATTCAACCAAACCTACTCTTCTTTTTACTCTACATTTATATGACATTCATGTATTTGGTGACTTCTGACAGTTTGCAGAACTCACACACGAAATTATGTCATCACTATATAATCAGAAATATGTAGAGTACTTAAAATTACATCAATATCACCCAACTGCAATGTTATCATGATATTCATGCAAGCGTAATCATTATTAAATAATATAAATGTCATGATAGTACATTCAATTTTCAACTTCATGTATTATAAGTTCATTAAGAGCAATATTTGCCACCAAATCCTGTAAAATGTAAATTTAATTCTTAATTTGGAAACAGTGTTCACTTAAAAATGTAATATTTCCCTCTATTGTTTTGTACTTTTGCATCGATATGATCTGGTTACATCATCCATCCCTCCTAAAGACTCATTAAACTTTCCATTAAAACATCAAGCATCAAGTTCCACCCATCATGCAACTGTTTAAAGCAGCAAACCACAACCTGATACCAGACTCCGACTGAACTCTGCATCCATTAAACCCAGATTCTGCTTCTCATTCGAGAACAACAAAAAAGCATACATGTGTTTGTTTACAATCATTTCTCTACACAAACAATGCTTCTGAACACCCAATCAGGTTAACCTACAAAGAAACACTGAAGCTACTGACTACTCAATAAATCCAAAAGCCAGTTAAAATGACAGTTTGAGGTTGACCAGTTTCAAAACAAACCCTGCTCAGGAACTGAAATAAATCGACTAAAAGTCACTCCTAAGATGATTCCCTTCATCTGACAGAATGGAGCTGAACTTCTAACACTGTGTGAACTGAGCAGCTGCTGTAGTACCTGGTAAAGCTCTCCAGAGAGAGCGCAGGTGTAGATACATCCCTGACCAGACTCCATGCTTTCATAACAAGAGTCTCCTCCTGGATCCAGACCCATGAAATTGGTAGCTCTGACTTGAGCAGCAGCATGCAACAGAAGATCGAATTTAACCGGCAACTTGTTCTGTCCCGGTTATTGACCGAGGCCTCTGCTGTGTGTGCGGTGGTGGTGGTGGCGGCTTATACAGTGTAACCAGTTTATGAGAAATCAACAGCTGACTGACTGAGATCAGGCTGGGTCAGACTCCTGACCACGCTTCAGGGTTTACTGCTTCTTAACAAGCACAATTGGGGTCAGACAGGGAGCATAAATGGTCAATATAAAGTAGTTAAGCTTGTCTTTATTGTCTTGGTTGAATTTATAGAGAGCATATTTCACTAGTGTGCTGTTCTTTGGCTGAGCGAGTTTGAATGTAAATATCAGGTTTCTCTTACCTCCTTCTCCTGGACATTTCAACTGATTTATCTTATTCGATAATGGAAGCAGGAGAGATTCCCCCGCTAAAGAGACTGAAACATCTCACCAGGCTTTACCTTACACTTCTCAGTTACTCCTCTCTCACATTGCACTGATAAATGATTAAACAAATTGCCCTGCTTCCTGAATGGGGTGACGCACACTGCTTCTACTGTAAATTACACCATCTGTACCATTTAAACCTGCACTTTGTCAATTACTGCCCCTGAATAATGTGTCTTTCTCAGCGCCACAGCTATAAATCTCCTTTCATGATCTAAATTAAATGTGCCCATTCAATAAATCCAATTACTTCTGAATGTGGCTGTTTGTGACAATCAGCTGGAGAAGTCTTACACTGATGGGAGCTTGAGTTAGTTATGACTGCACCACGGTGAGGTCATACTTAGGTGACTGTAATAAGCATGATATTTCTCCTGGCTGGCATGTACAGTAAAAGCACCGGCCACTAGATGGTGCATTTTTCCTTCTGTGTGGAAAAGTAGTTCACACAGAAAATGGCCTCTTGAGGAATTTTCATAAGCAGTTATTAGCTCAGCTGACGAGAGCCCTAATTCAGCCGGGATGACTGCTAATGCAATATAGATGAAGAGAGCACAAGGAGGAGGAGCCCAGGTTTTTAGGAATCTACACCATTAATCATGTGAGAGCTGTAATCACTACAAGAGACGCTATTTATATCTTACGGAGCAACCCAGCAACCCTGATGAACCCAGCAGTTTCTGTGTCAAAACACACACAAGATACTTCTCCAACACGACAGACAAAAAGCCTGCAAAAAAAAACAGCACATGCTCTGTTTAAAACTGGTGGATACTCTATGAATAGTAGTGTGGTATCAGACCAGATAGCTTAATCATAAAGTAAATTGTGTCACTGCTCTAATCAGACCCTTTGCCTTCAATTGCTACAAATTGCACATTTGAACTCTTGTCATTGTTTTTTTGTAGCAATCAGTCTGTATTATCTGTTGTTTTGTTGTTGCTGTTGTCTCCACTCATATCTTTCTTTCTGTCTCTTCCTCTGTCCTACTTTGACAGACCCATCCAGATGGCTGCCCACCACGACTGTAGTTCTCAAGGTTCCTGCCTGTTAAAAGGAAGTTTTTCCTTACCACTGCTGCCAAATGTTTTCTTGAAGTGGATTAATTTAGTTCTCTTAAAGCAGGAGTTCCCAAACTTTTCAGCCCGCGACCCCCAAAATACAGGTGCCAAAGACTACCCCCACTGTCCTTCAAAGTGGTTTAATATGAAAATGAGCCTACCTATACGAGCATGTGGCTGTGTTTGCTGTGCCGTTATGAATTAACCTACTGCTACTGATGCTTTTGATAATTAACTGTTCACTAACCCCAAACTTAGGAGTCATCTGGCAAAAAGACAGGCAGAAAACACCTTACATTTTCTATTTTCAAGATTTTATTTCAAGGTTAGCTTCTATTTTTGTTTATATTTTTACTATAATGGGTTAAATGTACTATTTTTAGCTTACTAAAAAACAAAAAAACATTCTAGAAGACATCTCACGACCCCATATTTGTGTCTCGCGACCCCCCAGGGGGTCCCGATCCACATTTTGGGAACCTCTGTCTTAAAGTATTATAACAAAGAGTACCTGCTCTTTATTTGAAGTGTCCTGAGATATATTTTGTTATGATTTGAGGCCATGTAAATTCAAATTGATGAATTGATTCACACTGACATAAGAAGGGATGTTCTGAAGTGACTAACTTCGGAGTCGTTTGAACAGATATTTAAATCCAACTTACTGCCAAGTCTTAAAGTAAGAAACCACTCCAAAACAGTTCAAATTGAGCAAAATGTATGTAACATGTCTAAACATGAGGTCACTGAGTCAGTGGGTAAACAATGTCAAATGAATCAGCAGTGTGGCTAAAGTTATCAGAGTTAGCACCATCAGCCATCAGTCTTTCTTGCAGGCTAACATCTACATGCCGGTCCTTGTTACACATTGCTCCACCTGAGTGGAGATTATTAGTATATGCCATTCTAAATGACACAGCCCACATACAACTTTATCTCCTACATCAACATACTGAAGAACCACATTGTGCTATGATCAGTCATCTGTGCTTGTTTATATCCAGGTTGTAGAGCATTATAGTGTTATGGCAGTAGGCATAAACAAGAGCTACAGCTGCAACTTGGCAATAGCTTAGACACAACAAACGACTGATAATTCAGGCCTACAATATAAAAAATATAAACAACTTGTTTTACCAAATACTAATTCTGATGCCACCTTGTAAGGGTGATGGCATTTAATCATTTAGTTGATTAGATGCACACATCTCCGGACATAAGACAAAGAGAACCAGTCAATGCTAACTTTGTGAAGCTTAAACTAGCAAATATTTGGCGTTTTTGCTTCGAAGTGACTTAAACATCAATTGTATGTTAAAGCTCTTCAAGGGACACTAATGCTTGTACTTATAATAATTTGAATAGCTGTACTGGGTATTGCAGTAACAGGGCATCACTGGGTTGATCTATACCCACACGACATATGTCAACATTCACACCAAGTTATGGAAAGCAACATTTCTAAAATTGAAAAAAATACAGGAATAGTTTGACTGGCCCATAGCTACTGGCAGCTGCTAATAATATCAATTCATTCCTCATGATGTACCTGTATTGTTGTAGTGAAGCAGACAATGTGGTTCAGTCTGCCAAACACAGTCTCTATAAAAGGTCCACCTTTGATTCTGTTTGGTCTAAACAGGGATTGAAGCTTTTTTTGTGAAACGACACTGGGAGAAGAGATAAAAGAACCGTCAGTCTTTGTGTTTGTCTCTCCAGAGACTGGACAGGCGCTGGTTGAGTATTGAGCCGCAGGGTTTTGGTTCGTCTCTATAGTCTGCAGCCTGAGGTGAGCATATAGACAGCTTGTTATAGTTTGCTATCGTGAAACATCCCAGTGGAGACTCTTAAAGAGTGCAGATGTGGCTGCTGTAACAAAGAAACCAAAAAATAACTCTACTTCGGACAAGATGGAGAGATGTAAATCTCTAATGATGAATAGATGGTGTTTTGTGCTCTTTACAGTAAAAAAAAAGTGACATCATATCTTGCTCCCGATTTGTATAATAAGCGTACAGAATAATTTCTGTCTCCTGAGCACACTGGCTGTCAGTGTTTAAGACGTCACACTGGTTAAATGTCATGTCCAGACTGCCCCTGTCTTATCTCAGTATCCCGTTTTCATGCATTATTGATGAAGGTTGGTATCACATACAAGTCGGCGTCTGCTCCCTATGCTTACATGTCCTCCTGAAAACACCTGCTACCACTACACTACGCAGGGATGATCATAGTTTGTGAATTTCCCACATTATTTTAGGTTCAAGTTTGCAAGAAAACCTGTGTAGATTGACAATAATAAGATAAAACTAAAAAAATAGGGTTTAAACTTGATCTGCTAACAAACATACCCCAGACATATTACTAAAATCTTCCCAGTTTATTCAAATAGTATAATATTTAATGGTTACCATGTTATGTTAGGACGATTTTAGATGAATTAAGGCTTTTCTATAGCTGTAGATGATGTAACCAACCTGTGACACCTGACCTTGACTCGTAATAATACATTGCCCTGCAATATTAATAGGTGACTTCACTCTACTTGAAAGGTTGATTTTGATATTTGTGATTTCTTTATTGTTTTAAACCAAGGAAAAAAATGTCTTAGCCTTCCAGAGTAAGATCCAATAGGTGTGCTTGCATTGCCCTGGTTACAGAGGCTGCAGGCTTCAGCACTGGCTATCTCAAACATCTTCTGATATCTCATCATGACTCATTTTGTCGGCGGTCAAAACATATCTGTCCACATCATCTCCCAAAGAGAAGCAGTCTGTCAGTGTGTGATATCCGGGAAATTCATGAACACAATGAGGCTCAGGATATTACAGAAAAATTAGAAAGTAAAATAAATATTAATTTTAGTCTTCTGACATTCTACCTCTTTGATATAACAAGAGCAAGCTGCATCACAGAGGAGTGATTCATGTGAATGATGTCATCATGCAGTACAAGTTTTTCATTCCCACCCTGAAAAAGGACGTCTGGACATTGTGATATATTTTCTTGAGGCTGTCCTACAAATGCAAATAGAATCATAGGACATTTCATTAGCGGTCATAGAGACAGGAGCTGCCAGATCTGCTTACATCAGTCTCTGTTAAATATGTTAAATATCTTGGCATTTTGTGTGTTTTCTACAGAGCTGCATAGTGTTTAAAACCCTTAGAGTTTCAGCTGCTGTTGTGAGAACTGACCTTGAGTGATTGTGTCTCTCTTAATAGAAAAACAGCTCCTAAACCAAAGCAGGGACTGCATTTTTATTTAACCTGTCAGGCTAAAATATTCACAAAAACACTTAAGATTTCTCCAAATCCCCTACAAAAAGCTATAAAACACTAGCAAATCAATTCTAAGAATCAATTCTATCTTTGTCAAACACAAAAACAAAGGCTTTTTAAGAATTTATCTTAATACAAAGTGCTGAGAGTCCATATACGTGCTAACTAGCAACTTGCAAGGTGCTGGTGGCCTAGTGGTCTAAGCGCTCCACATACAGAGGCCAACAGTCCTCTTCGCAGGGGTCGCCGGTTCAATTCCCGACCCGACCATTTCGTGCTCTCTCCCTGCATTTCTGGTCTCTCTTCAGCTGTCTTATCAAATAAAGGCAAAAAGCCCAAAAATATAACTTAAAAAAAAAAAACAGCAACTTGCTGTGTTGCGAAACCACAACGCTGCATGCTAAATGCTTAACACAGATTGCTAACATGCTCACAGTGACAGTGCTAGCTTGTTTTTTTGGGATGTGTACTATGTCTCTCCTAAAAGACGAAAAGCTACTAAACAAAAGGAAGAACTGGCGTTTTCATTTAACCTGTGAGGCTAAAATATTCAATAAAATGCTTCTTACGTTCTGTGAATCACCAACAAAGCTTAAAGGTTAAAGGTTATCTATGTCAAAAACTTTGACAAAAGTTTTTTTTTATATATAATTTAGCTAATCAAAAAGGCTTAATACCAAATCCAGAATGCTAACATGCTCAAAATGACAAGCGCTAGCTTGTTAAGCACATAGACTGTATATAAAATAGATGTCATCTCGCTCGGCTCGAAGTGAGGCTTCCATAAAAACTCTTCCCCCTAGTGGCTGGATGCAGTATAGGTCAAAAACTCAGTCTCCCCCATTCATTTGAATGAGGCTGCGGTCAAACTTTCTTTTTTGTTAGTTATTAGAGGTTAAAACAGGGTTTTACATCCGGGTTTGCTTTGATTGACAGCTGCCGTAGAGAGAAACTCCGTAGGACCTTGGGACGGTACGCTGTAGGGCGGAGCTTGTTACTGTGGAAACACAAATTCCCTACTGGAAAATTTAAAAGATGTCTGCCTTCTGGAACGGGATATTTTGGCTTCAAAACCGTACAATGGGAAAAGGCGGAGCGACACTGTCCATTTTATAAACAGTCTATGGTTAAGCAGAGTACTAT
This sequence comes from Notolabrus celidotus, assembly GCF_009762535.1. Lineage (NCBI taxonomy): Eukaryota > Metazoa > Chordata > Actinopteri > Labriformes > Labridae > Notolabrus > Notolabrus celidotus. The sequence goes on along the minus strand of NC_048282.1, from coordinate 28,152,115 downwards.
GTTTGCTTGCTTTATAAAGTTGTATGCTAACTTGTGTTAATTAGCACTGAATCTGGAGGCACAGGTTAAACTCAGTTGTTAGAGCAGGCACCCCATGAACAGAGACTATAATCCTCATCTCACTGGTCTGAGAGCTGGTTCCAACAGTATTTGGTGCATATCACCCCCCCCCCCCCCCCCCCCCCCCCTCCCTCTACACACATTTCCTGTCTCTCTCAAACTCAAGTAAAATAAAGGCCAAAAAAAACCTTGGAAATACCATTACTGCAAACACAAGTATTAGACAGATTACAATTTTGACTAGCTGATAGCACTAGCATAAAAGCTAAAGGGTAACCAAAGCTATTAATTCATCATCCAGGGAACATGGATTTCTAGATTCATGAAAATTTCATTAAAGTTCATCCAGTTGTTGTTGTGACATTTTCACATGAATGTCAAACTTAATGTCAGCAAATAGAATATTTAGGTGAATACATTTTTGACATTTTTAGGAAACAGTCACAGAGTTTCCACTTAACAAGGCTTCCTGTCATTCTCATAGTCTTTACTCAATGCTATTTGATTTTCCCTCCTTCTTTCATACACACACTCATTCTGCCCAGCCCATCAGTGCCCTCACCTCCCTGCCCACCTGCTTACCAGTCTCCAAATCGCTCATTAGTCTTTTTAATATACTGGACCTTTTCCATTGTATAGTTGCCAGTTCAGCTTCATTACTCCACCTTCTTGCCTAGCATTTTGGTTTATGGTGTTCCTTTGGATTTTTCACCTGAACATGGGACCAGCGTGCCTACCTGCCCGTCTGTTTCTTGATACCCATTTACCTGCCTGTCAAGCTACCTGAACCTGCCTGAAGGTCATCCAGTGAACAATAAATTGAACCAGTTTGCCTGTAATCCTCTGTGCTTGGGTCCTACCTTCATGCCTGTCTGCACTATCAATCATGGCATCACTTGGTTGTCAATCTAGGCATGTGGTTACTTAACAAAAGCACTTCCTTATTGCTCAAGACATGTCATATTTAAGTATGCACATCAAGTGTAGTAACACACAATGTGGACTATTATATTATTTTTCACCTGGAAGCAGTGCTAGCAGAGAAGAGAGGGTGATAGAAATGATCACATACTACATACAACAGACTCAAGCCCCCTAATTTTGGTGAAGTTTCTAGATGGACAACGCCCAAATCCAGGGGTTGGATGGATGAAGTTTGATCCACAGTGCCAAATGGGTGATTCCATCAGGAGCACAAACTCCTTCAGTTCAGAAATGATACTTTTAAAGCAAGCAACTGATTTAAAACATGCAGAGGCTCTTGCTGCTCTGCCACCAGTTGCCCTCATTATCTGCATGGGTTTCCAGCTGTCCCCACTGGCACTCCTGATATCAAACTGCAGAGTTTTATTGGAGAGAACTGCAGTGACTTTCTGCAGAGCTCAGGGACGAAGCAGTGAGGCACGGACGTGAAGGGGTGGAGAAAATGGAACATGACCAAATTGCTTGATGTGGACCAAAGACCAGCGTGTCTGCAGAGACTGAAAATCCTCATGTTATCCCAGCATTGACAGGGATGCAATCATGTTATATTTATTGTCTTCACTTAGTTTGAAAACGTAGGTCAGTGGATATTTTGTGACTGCAATAATCTGTCATGAGTAATTTAAAAAACTCTAGCCCCAAATCCTGGCTTGCCAACCTGTTTCACTTCAGTAAAGCTGCCTCAGCTTCTACTTTATTATATCATCCTTAATCCCACTGTGGTAAGTGTATGACTATAAGATTACACGTCCAAAAATAGATCCTCTCTCTCTGTCTTTAGCACATTTCTCAGAAGGTCTCAGAGGCTTTGATTTCTAAATGGAAGGTTTCCAACTGAGTGCCGAGACATTTCTCAGCCGCCTCAAACAGAGAGAGGAGCATCTCTGCCTTGTTAGGCTCTCCAGCTGACAAGTGAGAATGTTCATGGGGAAAAAATATATTGAATCCAGTGCTGACTTTAATGAAGTGGAGGATTAAACCAGACCTAAGCGCCTTGAAAAGAGTTTGTGAGACAGTTGACAGGCAAGACGAATGACATAGGACATCCTCCTTTCCAACACAGGAAGAGCAAACAAAGTTTCATGCTGCACACGTGTGTCATAAAGACGCAAGCATCACAACAGCAATTCCTGTTTACAATCTCTGATGCTTTAAATACACCAAGACATGTGGCTCTTCCTCTAACTCTGAGGAACATCAGCAGGTCATTGACAACCTTTGCAGGGTTCATCTTTGTTTGTCACCAGTGGAGGAAAGCAGAGAACATGCCAGAAAATTGAGATTGACAAGGGAGTGAAGGCCTTCCTGCACTAAATGTAGAACAACTACAGCCTTAGTAAGACATGGCTTAAAATGCTTTCCCACATTTGCAAATTACAAACACAACAGAAACAGAATGAAATGCATTAAATAAAACACAAATGTGAGCTATAACAGAGGATTTCTTTTACATGCTGGCAGGATCCAGAGAGCTGCAAAAGGGTTAAGATGATGATTCATCCAGCATTTTTTAATATTCACCCTACCTCACACTGCCTATATCAGTCTGCTTCTTCTGAATACACCAAATCATCTTCAAAACTACTTTTTTAACTCAATCACACATCTTAAACTAGCACCTCTTACTCACACAGTACCCAATAATGAGACAAGCCCACCTCAGGGCCAGTTTCCACAGTGCAGGGAGAACAATGAATGAGCTGCTGTGGGGCTCTACAGAAGGTACTGAACAAGGGGTGGTTTCTACCTGCAGCCCCATCATGACTACACTGATGTGTCAAATGAATCCACACAGCTCCTTGTTTCAGTGAGGAAACACGCTTCACACACAGAGCCAAACCCATGCTGCTGTTATTTCATTGATGCTCTCTCTCCCCGGATCACACGCGACCGACGCTCGGTCTACTTTGTCTCCCATGAACCGGGTTGAATCGGCTCCATCGTATCATACACAGCCTTACCTTTGCACCCCTGATATCCAGCTGTCGTTATCGATAAGGCAGAATCTTCCCCTGCATAGCTAGCCGATCCTTTCTCCCCTGTTCAGCTTTCTCCCTGTCTGCTTTCTGCAGAAAGAGGAGCCGCCGTGCAGCCGCTGTGCGCGCTCATCCTCCGGTACAACTGTAGCGCACACACCCGCCTCGTATCGAGCCACACTCACCACGCCTTCACCCGCCGGCTATTATGTGAACAAGCCCCGCATCCCCTCCCTTCCTCCCTCGATCCCTCCCTCCCTCCTCTCCTCTCCTCTCCTCTACCCTCTCTCTCGCTCTCCCTGTCATCCAGCAGCTGCCGGCCGGCCTTGTTCACAGTATCTTCCCGCTACAATGAGGTGCGATAACCCCAAAGGATCCTCTGAGTCTGCGTCCTCAATATTAAGAGTGAGACGCTATATCACAAGAACGAATGTATCTATAACATGCTTTGTGTAATGTCACATAGGGAAGGGTTTCTGATCGATCAGGTGTGACCACTCATATCGCCATGACCTTATCACATTGTGTAAGATTGTGTGTTAGCCCCAGTTCTCAAATTTGTATTGGTGCATTTCCACCAAGAGTTCCAGGATCTTTTAGCCCCCAGAACTACTTTACCCTGAACTAAAAGGTTCCTGTGCCCCCATTGTTGTCTGCGTTTTGACCGTGGCCTGAAGTCCAGGGTAGATTGTGCAAATCAGGCCAGGAGAAAAAAAAAAAATTAAATAATATTTTGAAATCTTAATAAAAAACTAAACTAGTATGCATTCCCAGGAACTCCTTCTGTTTCAACAACTGTGTAAACTCTGCAAACACAGTAACGTTCAATTGAAAGTCCCAGGACCTTTGAAAAGTACTACCCTCCAAGCAGGGACTTTTCAGGGGGGAGATTATCTATCCCTGAACTAAATTTAGACCCTGCTTCCTCTGGTCGAAACGCATGTAGTTCAGGGGTAAAGTCCCTAGTTCCGGGGTAAAGTTCCTGCGGTCAAAAAACACCTTATGTGAAGTACTCATATTTGTTTACCACAAATGACACCAAATCAAATCTGCAAGAATACCACCAAACTCTGGAGTTGATGTCAAAAGCATGGTGTTCCTCTTACAACTTATCCTACTAGCCGGGTAGGTTATTACAACACTCGGGTAAGTAGCAAATATAAGACAATACAAGCAAAAATAGAGGCCACACCATGCAATATGCTTCAAAAGAAGGTTTAATGAAATAAAAGACCAATCAGGAACAATGTCTCTCTATGAGTGACCATAACTCAAATTCACTTTCTTAGCATACAAAAACAAACCATCCTAACAGTTTATATGCATTATAAATATTGTATACCATAAATACTTTCAAATAACTATGCACATGTGTTAAAAAAGTACATTTGTATGCTAATGTTGAATCAATATATGGCCCAAAAGGCAAAGTAGCCTAGCCATTGTAGCTCAAACATGTAATATGTGATTGATGAAGACATGTGACCCTGAGAGGTCATGCACTAGTATGTTGCTGATGGCATGATAACCACCAAGGAGTGTTATAGCCACCCTTGGACACCCACAGAATCTGCCCCTGCAATAACCAGTGTTGAATTAACGGAAAAGGAGAAAATGAATCAAGTAAAAGTTAAGACTACAGAGTGAGTGTGTAGGTATTGTAAATATTTGAGTTTTAGCATGTATACTTATTGGGTACCTTTTTGTAATCCGCATGTAACCTTAAAAAATGACCAATAAGACAAATGTTACAGTAAAGAGTGAGACATTCAAGTGTTTAAATTATTTAAAAATTACTACTAGACCACATTTTTTCATATTGTAAGGATTGGCTTTTTCATAACATCTTAACAGGTCTCAACATTGACAGTTATAAAAGCGTTTTTGTTTGAAATGAAATCATTTATCTTTTGAAATATTACACCCCAAAATACTTGGTGAAACTATATGTAACATGACAATTTCCTGATGATTTATATTTATGTTAGGTAAGGATTTTAACCTGCACTTCCAGAATACAGCACGTTGGTATAAACTTATTTCTGGTGTTATCACAGGGGGATTTCAAAATTACTTCTGTGTATTCCAGTTCTATGAAATCCCCACTCCTCACAAAGTATTACAAAACAATATGACTCTGTGCATGATTGTGTTTTCCATTACATAAGTCTTTGGTTGTAGTGTAGTATCATCATGTGACCTCACCTCAGCTGCCTTGTTCAAGTGCTGTGGGAACTCAGAAAATAGATGACTGAATATGTGTGACAGTACAAGTTCAGTGTTTTGGCACCTTTCTATAAGTTTTCATAGTGACATTTATGTAACTATAATAATATGTAAATATTATTCAAGTGATTCATCGTCAGGCCAGTTTACAGTTTGTTTTGTGTATTTTTAAGCCTGCTTGGATGCTCTGTATTTGCACAAAGGATTGTTTTTTCAGACAGGCTCTTCATGACCAAAAAATAAGCTGCTTAGGAGGACCTTGCTAGCATGTTAGACACAACACACAGTTTGAACATCTTTTCACTTCAACTGCGAGTATCACTATCGTAGCCGCAATATATAACTAATGAAAAAATAATTATTTTATAGCTCCTGGAAGTTATTTTCAGCAAATGCAATACTATAATTTAAAATAACTGTACCATTAACAGAAGAAAGTTGTCATGTTGAAAACAGCTGAAAATACATTGAGTTACTCTTCTGTTTCAAGTGCCCTTGTTGGCCTCATGTCATGCAGAAAATACACGCCATGGTATTTTAAACAGCAATACTGTGGCAGTTGATATTGTGCCGAGTCAACTATGAACTTAGTGTCACTCTACAAATCAGCCTTCATCTTTGACATTTTCAATTCAAAAGACGAATTACTGCTAAGCAGATTACCAGTGTGTGTTTCACATGTGATATTCACTCTGCTCAGGAGTGACGGTGCCCCTGAAATATTCATTACTGTCTTTACATTTGCTCGGCTGGTAAATTTCAAAAGAATCACGCACAGCAGCTTCTTTAAAGCGCCCACGTACAGGATCCTATTACACATACAGTGTATCCTATGAGACAGCTCATCACGGATAAACTAAAGAGCAAACAAACATTTTTTTAAACAGAAATCATGAATAAGGGTTAAGGTTAAGGGTTTGTATTTCCCCTGCTTAATGCCCTTACAGCCTACAGTAAATGCTGCAGCCTGTCAGCACAGTGAGGCTCCCCGCCCCACCCCCTTCCTCATTCTCTTGGATTTCTGACATCAGACATGAATAAGTATCTCATTAAGATCCCCCAAAACCATCTGCCCAGTGAGTCTCCTCCTTACATGAAGATGCTCCCTTAAACAAAAGAGTGGGATTCCCTCATTGCCCTCGTTATCCTCATTAGGAGCTTAATTCCTCCATCAGTGGCAGGCTGTGTTTTAAATGAATTCTGGAAACTGGAATACATCTAAAACAGTAGGCCTAGTTTTTAGTAAAAAAAAAGAGACATGTTAAACTCTTAACAGATCCAGAAGTGTTCAAATTTACTGTAAACACTTTATTCTACATGCTTGAATCTGATGAGAATGTATGCAGCACGTTGAGTTGAGATTCATTTGAATCTGATTTTATTTTGTGCATGTGCATTATACCATTTCAGACATGTCAATCATATTAAAGTTTAATATGTAACAAATAAATACACATCTGTTAAGAAAGGAAAATTAGAACATAGAAGGGACTCTCCAAAATATGATTGGTTTTATTGTTTGGCACTCAACAACACACAGTCAATATGCTCTTTATGACGACTGCATGCAAGCTGTTTATAGCATAGCCTTAATAAATGTGTGTCCATCTAAGCATAGTCAAATCCTGCATGGCAGATGCTTTATGCAAATGAACCCACACCCATCACAATAGAAGCTGAAGGAGCTCAAAAACAACCTTAACTATATAGCAATTTTTCTAATTTGAGTTTTTAGCTAATATTTACATGTAAAAACATGTATCTAACAACAGATTAAACCGTCTTGTGTTTACTTCGCACAGATATCTTAACATTTTTAAAATAAACTAAGAGGTATAGAACCATTTGGTATCAAGCTTTTTCCAAGAATACATGTAAGAAGCAAGAAAAGGAACAGTTTCTCATGATTTCATTAGGATCATTGTGCTGTAATTGTGATGAACTTGTTATGGGAACTGGCAATTAGGTGTGCTCCTTAACCAATTTTCCATCTTGTTTCCAGATTAACTGATTACAGCAAACATGAAACCTTGCTAATATGCGGAACTCCCGGACACCTTTATCTCACATTACAGGATCTTCGCAAACGGCTTCAGGTCACTTCTGATTGGCTGACAGGCGTTTTCCATGAAAGACACCAAAGTGAAAACAATAAACTGACAATAACTGTCTCTTCACACCTGAGCTGAGGCGTTTCTCTGCTATCGTTGGCCCACATTACTTACAGTTCATGCTCTGTGCTATTTGTCAGCTATGTTTGCTCTGGCTGTCACAGCTTATTAAATCTGCACAACACTGTGTAAACGCTGCTGTATTAGCCCTTCATTATGTCCATGTGTTATCTTGTGGCAAATGGCCAGTGTGTCGATGGACTTTAGCTGTCAGTCTCCAGCACTGCATCTGACTCTGTGTGTTTGTGTGTGTATGCATGTGTGTAGCCCTCATGCAAATGTTGTAATGTCAGTAAGCTTAATGTGTAAACATGGGGGGTGTTGGAAACAACTAGAACATGAGGTGAAAGGTCAGAGAGTAGCTCTATTTGTTGTAAGTGGGTAAAGGTTTAAAGATTACTGTGTGCGTCCAAATCTATTTTTGCTTGTAGGAAATAAAGCTCTTGTATGCTCTTAAACTTTGCAAAGTAACAATGATGTATTTGTAGGTTACAGCTAAATCATGCAGAAAAACTATAACTAGAGTATGAATGATCATGATTATGATTATGAAATATATATCCATCACACCCACTTGGGTGAATTACAAAGGGCATTGTCGTCTACAAACTCTAAGAGACTCACTCAGCAGGAGTCCCTGGGTAATCAGCGCCGCCATTCACCCCTCAACAACACCCAGAATAATATGTGTTGTCTAGTCTATTGTTTATCTGGCTTTGTCTTCTTTGGAGGAATGTGAAACCCTGCCGGTTGAGCATCATGTCTCCAGCTATGAATGTAACTGAGTGCACAACCCTGGAAAAATTCTGATTTTGTTTCCTACTCTATCTTCATATCATCACGTCATTATACACTTCATCTTTATGGCTTTCTTTAAAGTCTGCACTTTTCAGTAGAAGCACACTTGCGTGTTATTTGCATTGCTAAAAAGCCGACTCAAAGCAGTCCAGCAGGATGAGGGGAATGCAAATATTGAACCTGAATTTCCATTCTGTAGTAGAAAGTGCCCCCTCTGGGCCAACAATGCAAAATTTCCCTGGCTTTATACTGCCACCAAGTGGTGCGTAGGAGTCAGATAAGGAGCAGAAATTTGGTGAGAGCAGCAGAGTGAAGGAGGAGGAGGAGGAAGAGGAGGGCAGGAAGAGTGTTAACTGAGGCTTTTCTGCACAGGAAACAGGGAAATAAACGCTTGAGTGTCAAAAGAGTTTCCAGGTTTGTTGTAATATGAGCACAATACCTGCAGGACTTCACAGAAAAAAGAAAATTAGGTAAATGGCAGATTTAGGCAAAAGCATTGATAATCTCATGAGAGCTGCAAATGTGTGATTTGTAATAGACACCATGAATGTCTGATCCATATTTCAGCATGTCATGGTTTTCATTTTCAGGCTCTACAGTTTGACCCCGGAGCATAATCATTATTATAATTGACCATTTATTGATTTTGACCTCTTATGCAACACTATCTCTTCTTCAACACACTGAACCAGCTACCAGCATGTTGACATGTAGCCTGCATTGTTGTTTAACTACATAGGGGTTTATAGAGCTTCAACTAACAGTATTGACATTTTTTTCTCAATTATATTTACATGTATTATTGTGCTGCATTCAAGTGCAAGTGGAAACATATGGATATAAGTAAATACAACTTTAAATAAAATGAAATAAAAAAGAATGATACTATAATATCATTTTTTTTTTCAAATTGACAAAATGTTACAACAACTGAATCATAATAGTAATAATTAACCCTCCTGTCATGTTGCGGGTCAAACTGACCCTTTTTAAAGTCTATTTTAGGTTATATATGCCTTCCAAACCAGCTAAATGCAGCATGAAAATCTGGTCATGGTAATTTATCAACATCACTTCATAAAAAAAATAAAATAATAATTATATAAAAAAAAGTTTGTCATATAAAACAATTTTATTTATATTTAGGGCTTTCCAATGTACATTAAAACAAGTTTTAGAATTAACTTAAATAAAAAAACAAGTTAGTTATCCTCATTGAACCATGATCTGTGAATTAAAGAACACCAATGGACCAAATCTTGATTTAAATGGTTAGTTATGGTAATAGTAAAATTAGATCTAAAAAAATGTGCATTGGGATTTTTTGGGGTTCTTACACTTTTGGATAATTGAATATGCCCCGGTTCAAATTGACCCGGGAACATTATTGCTGTTTCAGAGAAACGAACGTAACAGGAGGGTTGACTACATAGGGGCTTATAGAGCTTCAATTAACAGTATATATCTATATTTTTTCTCAAATATATTTACATGAATTGTTGTGCTGCATTCAAGTGCAAGGGGAAACATATGGATGTAAGTAAATACAATTTTAAATAAAATAAACTAAAATAAAAAAGAATGACACTATAATATAGTAGTATAGTATATAGTATAATATAAAGAAAAATGTAATAACTGAATCGTAATAGTAATAATTAAACTACCTTAAAGCTGCTGTGAGAAACTTTTGGTTTGTATCGATTCTAACGCCCCCTTGTGGACAAAGTGATACTTCTTGTCTCTTGTTCTGTACATGCAAAATGAGTGTCTTCAAAGAACAACCTCACCCTGCTGTCTCTTAACATTTAGATTTATCACACAATGTGATTATTTGCCATGAAAACAGCCAAAAAAGGGTGTTTCTAAAGCCAGACGTCAATCATCTGTTCTGTCACCTACCCCGCCAGAGTGGTTTCAGGCATTAAAAATGACAACAGAGAAGGTATCAGTGTTGTTGTGGATGGTTTTTTTTTTGTTTTTGAGGGTCATAAAGAGGCATCAGTATCAGTTTCAGTCTGTTTCCCAGCCATTGGAAAACTCCTTATAGTGCCTTCAACTACCTTAATTTAAAATTAGTGTTTTTTTTATTTTTTATTTTTTTTTACATTTAATCCAGATTAAAAACTGTAACATGAGAAGATGTTGTTATTAATTCATAAATATAGCACCCGAAGGAATAAAACTTTATGACACTTGAATTTATATTTGGGAACTAATAGGCTAAGCAAAAAGTCCCTACGGATGTTGCAGCCAATGAAATCCCCGCTGACTCCAACAGCACAGGTGCATCCTGGGAAATGCAGTTCGCGCGCCACCGGCAGCTCGTCAGCAGCCCTGTGCTCGCTGCTGTGTCGGACTACAGAGCTCCGGGTCCTGGACTGGAGGCGGCTTGCGTTGACAGCGGTTGTTGGAACTGACTGAGCGAAGTACGGCGGCACAAATATCGTCCGTCTGCCTGTTTTTTTTTTTTAAAGAGTTTAACGTTTCTAAAAGTTGACAGCTGCAAGCATGCAGTCCGAATCGGGAATAGTTCCCGACTTCGAGGTTGGAGATGAGTTCCAAGAGGAGCCGAAAACGTATTACGAACTGAAGAGTCAACCCTTGAAAAACAGGTCAGTTGTTCAGCTGAGGGGACAGTTATTTCCCACGCTGCAGCGGTTTTGGTGTTTAGGTGATAATTAAGCTGCAGACTTTCTGCTCAGAATCTGTGCATGTGTTAGGCTTGTCCACTGATGTTTCTAAAGCTTCAGCTCTTGCAATGGGATTCAAACTTGCCTGTCATTCCTTATGGTTATCCAGCTGGCATGAAGTTATGCAACACTTGGGTGTTGTCTTGTCAACATCAACTTCAAATATTAGCTCTGAGAAGAACAGACAGGCCAGGTTGAGATGCTTCTGCTCTTTGCCTCACTTATGTCCAGGGTTTGATGAGCCTAATGAAGCTGATGGGCGGGTTTGTTTTCATATGGATTCCCTCTCAAATCTCTTTCTAAATACCTCGGTGTGGAAGTAGGCTATGCGTGGAAAAATTACAATATATGATGTAATTGTTGGAGTTGTCAAATTATATATTGTGATACTTTAAAAGTCTGGGAACGTCCACTATCACCCTGCAAGAGTGGAATAATGCAGATGCATCTTGTGGTGAGGGGTTGGTGAAGTGCACTGTAAAAAAAAAGAGTGTATGGTTAATATTCATTCTTCATTCTTTATTCATTCTTAACATAACATACAAAATATACATAAAATACAAAACTAAAAATTCTACAAACATTGCAAAGAAAAAACTGTGAATGCTTTATAGAAATGAAATACAAAAAACAGAAACATGCTACAGACATGAAATACAACAACTGAATATACTACAAATGTAAGATACAACAACTGAAAATGCTAAAAACACAATGTAGAAAAACTGAAAACTGAAAATGCTACAGACATAAGATAGAAAAGCTGAAAATGCTACAGACATAAGATAGAAAAGCTGAAAATGCTACAGACATGAGATAGAAAAGCGGAAAATGCTACAGACATAAGATAGAAAAGCTGAAAATGCTACAGACATGAGATAGAAAAGCTGAAAATGCTACAGACATAAGATAGAAAAGCTGAAAATGCTACAGACATAAGATAGAAAAGCTGAAAATGCTACAGACATGAGATAGAAAAGCTGAAAATGCTACAGACATAAGATAGAAAAGCTGAAAATGCTACAGACATAAGATAGAAAAACTGAAAATGCTACAGACATAAGATAGAAAAGCTGAAAATGCTACAGACATAAGATAGAAAAACTGAAAATGCTACAGACATAATAGTATAAATATAATATAATATAAACTATTGGAAAGCCTTATAGAGTTAGAGGCAGACTTTTACTGAGCTACATTCTGTGGAATTGCTCCAAATCCTGACAAAAACCTGCCTGTGACATTTCAGGACATAAAAACGAAGTTATGTTTGACTGTTATACAGATGGAAGGTTATAGGGCCTTCCCAAAATCATCATAATTGAGTTGAGTCAGGTCTTTGTGGTCTGATTTAACCTTTTTTTTTTCCTATTTCTGGTGATACTGTCCAGTGAGTGTGCAGTCTGATATATCTATTTATGTATGATGTCATGTTCAGGTGCTGTCTGTGCAGTAGTGCTGGGCGATTTAACATTTAACAACTTGAATATGCAAATCCTTTGGTGGCCTTTTTTTAAACTATGAAATAAATTTAGAAAAACATAAATAATTAACATCCTTTATTTAAATGATCTGAGTGGAAAGCTTAAAACAGCCTCTTTGGTAAAAAACTTTGGAGTAAGTTACCCCAAAAGAATCAGAAGTGACTCATGCGCTTTTATTTTGCATTTATTAATTAGTAACGATATTTTATTAGAGTAATCGATACTCAAATGAGTAGTGTGTGAGAATCGATATCACCCACCACTACTGTGCAGTCAAATTGCACATTCTATGTGCAAGGCGCTAAAGAATAAACTGGGAAGATTACATATTTTGAAAAAAAGTATTTCTTTCTGTCTTACTATGTGTTGATGAAAAGTAACCACGCACAAATCTGTTCAATAGCTAAAGCAAGGAGACCGTTAGCTCACCATAAGGGCTGCCTGTTTCCTGATTATATGGCTACGCTAGTTAGGCAATTGAGCACAATTACTGGAATAGCGGAGACAACTAGCTTGGCTCACTACAATTACAGGTAACAAATGAACCTTTTAGCACCTCACCAACACATTCTGTGTCACATTAGGTGATCACAAAGCCCGTGACTTGACCCTCAGACACAACAGACTACAAAGCATAGACTGTATATATAATGGAAGTAGTATCTGTGACGTCACCCATCTGTTCCTGAGCGCTGTTTTGAAGTCAGTCAGCAGCTGCAGCCATATTGGAAATGCGGAACTCAACCAGGCAGAGTGTGACGTAAAGAGGCGGAGTTTGAGCCTCCTAGCCAACAGCTATGTGTTCCCGTTCGGGAGTCAAGTCAGTCATGCCCTTATTTGGGCCTAGCCAACAGCTATGTGTTCCCGTTCGGGAGTCAAGTCAGTCATGCCCTTATTTGGGCAAAAAGCTGTTTTTTGAACCAGGCTGTAAACATGTTTATTAATGCTGCAAAGATCGTCTTTTTTGAATTGGTGTGTATGTGGTTTCCAGTGTTTCTGCAGCCAGCCTCAAGTGGATTCTCGATGAACTGCAGTTTATAACACTGCCGTATGGGCTTCATACTTTGAGACCGGAGGTTGCCGCTTGTACAAAGTTGGTACAAAGTGGTGTCCAACTAATCATCACAACTGACGTGATGATTAGTTGGAAGAAAGAGCGGTTGGGCTAGATGACACCTGGAAAGAAAACTGCATCGTCTTTTTCTCGCCAACATTGCTCTTTATCAGTCCGTCATTCTTGATGACACCCTTAACAAACTTCCTCTCCAACTTCATCACTCTTCTTTTTTTTTTTTTATGCTTCTGACTTTTGTGCTTGCAGAGTGCTTTGTGCTTTCATTGGTCAATGACACTGACAGAAGGAAAACTTAAACATGCTAGACTTTCTGTCAGGAGGTCATAAGGCATGACCGTGATAATCGCTCATACTACATGGGAAAAATCATCAATCTTAGGGGTCTGACAGGTCCTGAAACTCCAGGCTCGGATTGTGCCTTTAACGAGTAATCAGACCACAGCATTGAGTAAAGTGAGCTTAAAGATGTAAGTGGAAGAAATTTAAATGACATTTGGACTGAGCTAGCCTTTCTCCCTTTTACAGTCTTCAAGCTATAGCTAAACATGCTGCTTGTTATAGCTTAATATTCAGGAAGGAAAATTGAGTGTAGCATTAATCTTCTAAGCTAGCTGTTAGCAAAAAAGTGATTCAGTATTTTTGACTCTTGATTAAAGGAGAGAAAGTGTGAAGTTAAACACACCAACTTGAAAAAAAAACTCAGTTGTAGGCAAGTGGCAACCCTCGGTCTAAAAATATGAGTCCAATGCGGAAGTGCCAAAAACTGCAGTTCATCGAGGATCCGCTTGAGTCTGGCTCCGGAAGTACCTGAAACCACATACACACCAATTCAAAAAAGCCGATCTTTACAGCAGAAATAAACATGTTTACAGCCTGGTACAAAAGGTGAGTGTAGTCTGGATAGCTCATTTCTCGATCGGCACACACTGTAGGGGGGGATTTTTTCTAACTCTGCAATTTCGAAGACATTAAGTCTTCCAATGAGAGGCACAGCTGAATTGATTGACAGGCGGCAACACAGTAGCTGTTGGCTAGGAGGCTCAAAACGCGCCTCTTTATATCACAATCGCTCAACAGCAGCAATATGGCTGCCGCCGCCGATTGCCCTCAAAACAGCGCTTCAGAAACAGATGGGTGACGTCCCGGATACTACGTCCATATTTTATACAGTCTATGGTAGTGAGTAGATATTTTGACCTCAGTTCCTCAACAGATACTAAACATGTACTTTTTGCCCCTGAAGAGCTATTGGTATCATATAAGTAGGTTTAATTTAGGTTATGTGTAAACAATGTAGGACTCTTTCCTTGATGATTTGAAGGCATAATTGAAACACTTGAAAGCCGTGATATAACAGCAGAGTTGTGAAACTCGCCACTTCGCCTCAGCGAGGATGACGACGGTGATGACGACAATAAATCTATTAACAGGACGGTGTGTGGTTATCTGTATCTGGTGTCTAAATGTCTGTTACGTTGTTTAGCAGTAGCTTCATTGTCAGGGTGAGACATGGAGAAGACAGTACGCCACTGTGTGCACACAGAGCTCTCTTTGCAGACGTTTGGTGGATTCCGCTTATTTCTTCCCCCTCTGGCTCTTGACATTTTGTATCAGATTGATAGTTTATCTCCTTTTCTCCAAATGAAACCAAAACAGCAGTTCAGGAGGGGGGGAAAACAGTTCCTCTTGTGCAGCTTTAACCTCTAACCCAGTTCAGCATTTTTAAACCAATTTTGTCATTAGTGAAATGTCATTACAGTGTTACACATACGTTGCCTGAATCTGAGCTGTGTTGTGTTGTTGCAGACGGAGCAGCGGTCTGGATGATCACTGAGTATTTCATTTCATTCTCTTTCCTTTGGAATATGTGAAGTTGTCTAAACAGTTGTTGTCGATTGAAGGTATCCCACTTCCTCTTCCCATCACATGAGAATGACCAGGCATAATAGCAGTCACGAGAACTGCGTGATGAGACATTGTTGCGCAAAGTGGATATAATTAGCGAGATTGATTTTTTTTGACTCGTGTGATGTCTCGGCATGTCCATCCCAAACGCTCTGTCTCGAGTCAGAATGTGAAGTGTGGCAAACTCAAATGTCATTTTAGTTTTGCTGTCCTCACATTAGTTCCACAGAGCGCTCAGACAGCTGCAGATGATGTGACGGAGTTCTTGTGCCTAATATAGACGTGAGAGGTGCTGGAGCTAGTCTTCTATGCAGTGTAAATAAGCTGTGTAAATTTAGCAGTGGATGTGTTATGCTAAAGTGAGAGTGATGGGACCTTTTTTTTTGCAGAAAACTTGGCATGGAAAACACTGAACAAAGATCATGCACTGTCAAATACAGGCTGAACTTAATAGAACATGTAGTTTTGCTCTCTTATGCAAGGAGTTTGTATGAGCTGAGTAGGAGGATATTTTGCAGAAACTTTAGATAAGGTAATAATAGGTGATATAGCAGTTGTATCTTTATCAAATCTAAAGGAAGCTGAAAATGTGCTTAATGCAAACTTGGATTTCTACACTACATCTGATTTCATACATGCTAAACTTCTCAAACTGGATGCACTATATCTATTTCCATGAGCTGATACAGATAATCAATAATAACGCTCTCCTTTTGGCTCTTACTGTCAACATCACAGATATATTTTAACATATTTGGGTGGTAAAATTTGTTTTTTATGCACACCTGAGGGTACAAAAGGGTAGGATTTACTAAACAAGGATGCACAAATATTCATATTTTATACTAATTTGAGCTGAATCTACGTTTGTTAACGCATAAAAGTAAAGAACAGTCCAGACTCTTCAATTGTCTTCCTTTTTTTATTGAGAACCAGAGCCCTCCTCTGCATGCAATAATGCCTTTTTTCACTGGACAAATCTCAGCAGTCCATATACATCTGTCACTCGTGTTTTTGTCATTTACATTGTGAATGTGTTAAGAGATCACATCCCACCGGACAGGTAGGGACACATCTGCAAAGTCCCAGGGACTTGCGATACTGTTCCAAATACTCCATCAGCTTGTGAAATCCTTGGTCCTCCACCTTGGAAAAAGGTGCGCCACAAAGTACTTTAAATTCTGTCATTTCTGCTGCTGCTTTTATACATCTTTGTTGCAATGATGACTTTTCAGGTAACTTAAAAGATTCAATGTGAACTTGAATCTTGAATACTTAATGAACATGCTTTGCTATTTGAAATCGTGTTATCTGTTTATAAACTTGTCAGCTTATTACGGGTGCACTTTTGCAGACCTCCACATACAGTATTGTGTCGTTATGTGCAGGCTTATAGATAAATAAATGAAAGCAACTTTAAGGGGCGCTGGTGGCCTAGCAGTCTAAGCGCCCCAACTAGAGGCCACAGTCCTCGTCGCAGGGGTCGCCGGTTGACCATTTACTGCATGTCTTCCCCTGCTCTCTAGTCCCCACATTTCCTGTCTTGCTTCAGCTGTCCTACACAATAAAGGCAAAAAGGCCCCAAAAAAATATAACTTAAAAAAAAAAAAAGAAAGCAACTTTATTTATTTTTTTATCACATAAAATTGTGTTATTGTAATAATAAATTATAATAACACATCTCCTTATTGGGGAATAATTTAATGACCAATGTATACCGTGCCTCCGATAATATTTAGCGTTGTATAAAAACAAAGACTCATGCAATACTTTTTGAAACATTTTCGTATTTACATAAACACTGAATATGATTAGAGAAATTATTGGCCCAAAAAATGGAAGAGAATATTTACAATGATGATTCATTGGTTTTTAATCACCTAAAAAAAAGAAGTGTTTTCTTTAACAATGAGTCCGTTATAAGAAGGAGTGGATCCTTCTCTACCCATAGTACACAAATCAAACATTGTATGTAGATGGGGCCTTTTGCATTTGTTGCAAATGCAGGAGTTTGTAGTTATCGGCTGCCTCACTGCCTCCTGCAACTGGTCCATACATAGAGTCAGGAAATATTTGAATAGAAAAAACAAATAAATGAGATGAAGAACATCTGAACATTCATATTCTTACAGTGTTGGGTTAAATTCTTATTCATGGTTTCTGATTACACAATTTTCAAATTTGTTGTGGTATTTGAAATCATTGGAAATGTGTTTTAAGTTGCAGATTGGGTATACACGTCTGTGCAGATCTGTCTGTATGAAACCAGAAGGAGCATATTATTACATTTAAGTGTGTAAGTCAGTGTGAAACAGAAAGCTGAGTCACTGATTGGAGGTAAAGGGTGTGTGTGTGTGTTCGTACGGCCTGTTCTTGTGGGGAATCCCAGACAGAGAGTCCTGTGACACCAAGCCAGTTACATCTGCAATTTAAGATGGACAGCAGAAGTGAATGATACAGACAGGTGTTAGGGCCGAGGTAAAACATGAACAGGACAACTCGCTGACCTCTTAGCTGCATCCTCACCTGCTCTGTGGCCAATGTGTTTTTCACATTTCACCCTGATTAACACTTTTCCCCTTTCTTTATGAATGGTCATTATGGTAAAATGTGACCTTTAACAGCCTCTGTTGGTGACCAGAAGGGACTACAACAACACTTAATATGGGGCACTTCCTACACAGCAGGAAACATCATCAGAGAGGCCTGTGTTGTGAAGCAGGGTCTGAGATTAGGGAAGTAGCAGGGCCTCCCTGCAGGAGGTTATGTTTAAGATCAGAGGTCAAACACTGTTTAATCTCTCATTTCAGATTCTACAAAAAATTGTTGAATCTGTATCTGGGTTTGGATTTCAGCATGACAAGTGTTGGCCTCTAACACCGCATGTCAGCAATTGTGTCAGTTAAACTTGAAGAAGTTAGTAGTACACCTCTTCCTAATGTCGTGGATCCTTTCTTGTGTTGCACTTACTCAGATGTACGCCATTTTGGACAAAAGCATCCGCTGAATGAAAACTTAACATGGTAAATTGTTACTATGACATCAAGCACCACCTACTGACCAGTCAGATGTCTTTGTTCAGTGATTAGAGATAAAACAGTCTGACTGTAATGAATGATTTGCATCATCTGCTAAAGCCTTGTACTCTTTGTACTTATAAGATATTAAATTAAGCCTACTTGCTGCTTTGAATTCATGACATCACGTTGCTTGACCAACTTTGACCAACTTAGTGATACCAAGTAAAAAAGGTCAGTTTCCAGCTCTGTGTTGAATATTGTGTTCATATGAGCACGTCAGTTTTATCTCTCCGTGTAATGGAGATTCAAAAGTGTATATAAATGCTCAAAATCTCTATAAAACCCTTTTAAATCTGGCAAATTTCTCATAAAGTCGAGACAAAACGGTTCAGTCATTGGCGTTTTATTCATGGTTGAAGTGCAAAAATGGGAATTGAATAATTCTTTCTTATCAGTATCATTACAACAAGTTCTTTTCAAAGTTTGAGAACACGTTGGTTGTCTGTTTTACCACCTTCGCTGGAAATCAAGGAACAAATCAGCCCTGAAGAGTAACAGTGAGAGAGGCTTTGTTGTGTGTCTTATATGAACTTGAAAGCCTCACGGACGCACCCAGCAGCAGGAAAGTGCATGAAACCGCATCTCGACTGTCCTTGGATGGTCTGGTTTTCTCTTCAATAAAGAGAGAGGGAGGGAGGGAGGGAGGGAGGAGAGGGCGAGGCATGCTTGTCCTGCCCAAGGACACAGAACCTAATTCAACAAAAAAAGACCCGGCAAATTCAAGTTGTCTCAACTACTTCCTGGAAACACCATGTAAAGAACCGGATCATCTGTCTGTGTGTTTTTCAGCTTGCCCGAGGGTTTACAGCATTTAAAATCATGTATTTGATATTTGACATTTCTGTATAATAAGGTGTTTGTTTGGAGCGTCTTCAGGCGTTAAAGGCTGAATAGGCAAAAGCTAGTTACCACAGGGGCCGGTTTTGCAGTAACTTTCCTTAGAAGATAGTGTGAAACTATGAAACGTTGGATTTTTCAAATCGATTTCATGCCGAGTTGGACTTATCTATATTTAGATGTTGGGATGTTTGGGCCCTTTGTGGAGGACTAAAAGACATTCAAAGACACCAGCTGGAGTTTTAGGAGATTATGATGAGCGTTTTTAAAAAAATGTTATCACGTTTTATAATTGAGAATATGGTGTGTGTATATATAGCCACGTCTAACAATTAACAACACTTTGTAGAGCTGGTCCTTCATACAGAGCTGACCTCTGCAAAGTTGAAGCTAGGGCTGGGCGATATGGCCTAGGAATAAAATCCCTGATTTTTTTCCAAAAAACTTTATGATTTTAATCGATTTTGTGTTTTTCTCTTGAAAAAGAGAACTACAAATGACTAACAACAAGTTTTGATCTAATTTTATCAATAAAATTTGACAAAGG
The DNA here is from genome assembly GCF_009762535.1 of Notolabrus celidotus. Classification (NCBI taxonomy): domain Eukaryota; kingdom Metazoa; phylum Chordata; class Actinopteri; order Labriformes; family Labridae; genus Notolabrus; species Notolabrus celidotus. The sequence goes on along the minus strand of NC_048282.1, from coordinate 28,132,279 downwards.
CAAACTGAATTTCCCCTTAAAGGTACAGTGTGCAGTACATAGTGACAGAACTCTCTCTCCCTAATCAACAGATACTTCCCGCTAGTTGTAAGTCTACACTTGCTTTGAAGTAACAGCGTGAGAAAGAGAGACATAGCAGACAGTGAAACCGTGACGTAAGAGCTTATGACTTTTAGGCAGGGTGCTGTTATATTGCGCAGTTTTCTGTTGATCTTTTCCTTTTGGCGGTTTTCACTTACTCCTATAAGTTTATACACACATGTTTATACATACATGCCTTTATTACGGCTAGGCTTGATTATTGTAATTCTTTGTATGTCGGCTTAGACATGGCGTCTATTCAGCGCCTGCAGCTTGTACAAAATGCGGCAGCTCGCCTCCTGACTGGCAGGAAAAAGAGGGAGCACATCACACCTGTGCTGCGTGCTCTCCACTGGCTCCCAGTCCGTCACAGGATTGATTTTAAAGTTGCACTTTTAACATACAAGGCCCTAAATGGATTGGCACCATCCTACTTGGCTGATCTTCTCCGTGCTCACAACCCAACCCGAGCACTGAGGTCAACAAACCAGCTGCTCCTGGATGTGCCTAAAAGTCGCCTTAAAACCCGGGGAGACCGAGCCTTTGCAGCAGCGGCCCCCAAGCTCTGGAATGGCTTGCCACTCCAATTAAGATCGGCCCCCACTGTTGAATGTTTCAAATCTTTGTTGAAGACCCATCTCTTCTCTTTGGCCTTCTACTCGTGAAGAGGACATTAATATTCTGTTATGTTGTTTATTGTTATCTTCATGTAATTTTTACTTTTTACCTTGTAAAGCACTTTGGCCAACACTGGTTGTTTTAAATGTGCTCTATAAATAAAGTTGACTTGACTTGACTGACTTATGTTCCAGAGGAAGTGCCTTTTGTGTACTTTCAAAATAAAAGCACATTTGTTTTTGAAACAGGAAATAAAGTTATAGAGACGCAAGGCATTAAATAAACAAATAAAAGCATTACAATACATTTTTAGATTTTTTTAATTTTCTCTTAAGCATGAACATAAACTGGAATACTTCCACCCATAAAAATATTTTAAATAAAATGTATCATAAACCCAGCATCGTTCATTTTGTGGTATTGTGAGTTCAGTTTATTGTCTAATCCCTACTTTCATACAAATTGTGCTGCAAGTATACCAATTATGCTTTTCTTATCTCATAAATCCACACATTACTTTGTCAAAAACAAAAAAAGAAATTATATTATATTATATTATATTATCAAAAGAATTCTTATGCTGCATGCAAATGCTTCAAAGCAGCCGAACGAAAGCAAACTTTGAATCAAGCTTGATGTTGTCTTATACTCAAATGACAGATCCCAGACTCCTCCACACATCAAGATAAGACGCTAGTTATTTGAACACAATAGTCACTTCATGGAATACCTACTTGGACTCTTCATATGAAGTTGAATATGTAATTTCTTTGCCGTCAACTGCAAAAAGTCTTCTCTCTTTAAGCTGACATCACACTGCGTTGGTTTTGTTTAGTGATGCTCAAGTGTTGACTACTTTTCAAACCACTTGTATAGTATTCAACTTGTATTTGACTAGTCGTGCCTGTACACCGTGTCCTCCCTGAGCTGTTTACTTGGTTCAGCTATTGACCTAGTAGTAGTTGTTTGTATAGTGTTCTTTTCTCTTTTCCCTCTCTTTTGAAGTAAAATATGTTTGAGCTAGAGGTTTGAACCCTACATGATGCTCTAGGCTCAACACTAGCTGAATTGCTTGATGGTATTTTTTCCTGACGGCGATGCCAGCTGCAGCATGCCGTGGTGTTGTGATCAGCAGGGGAGTCAGAGTAGATCAATGTTCTGTCATGTAGGGTCATAACCCCTGCCAGTATTCCAGCTGTGAGGTTGTGTAGTCTACCAGGAGGCTCCTGTTCTGCCTTGGAAACACCTGCAGTCTGGTAGAGATTACAAAAGAAGACAAGATCATAATCCTCAGCTGCTTGTTGCAGGATTGTGATGCAGCGTCTTCAGATGAGATCTCACTAGTTTGTCCTTTGTTATTGCTCTTTCACTGATCCCCTCTTATTGCTTTGTAATATCAATAAACCAATGTATATCCCCACTTTTTCCAAATGATTAAGCAGACTTATGTTAAAGCTGAAGTGCAGTGAGCCGAGAGATGAAAGAGCAGACCCTGGATTTCATCCGTTTTTTTCTTTGCTATGGTTCGGGGTGTGAATTTCTAAGATGTATAAAAATATGTGTCTGGTTTTGATTTGTCTTTTAGACACACTGAAGCTTTAATGTTTGAGAAATTGGCCTTATGGTACTTTGGATCCCTCCAAGGGCTCATTTTATGGCATATAAAATACTCCTCATGGGATATGTTATTCCTGATATCCAAGATTCAAGATTCAAGAAAGCTTCATTGCCAGGTGAGCTTGCACACAAGGAATTTCATGTGGTGATTAGAACACCGGTACTCAAAAACTATACATTAAGGGCCAGGATTATAGTAACCTAAATCTAAAATTCTAAATACAAATTTTAAATAAAATATGTTTTTTAAACAAAAGGGTCAGTAAATTCTTTTAAACATGATTTTCTATCAGTCAGAAAAAAAAACTGAATTCATAAGTATATATGAAAATGAAGAGTGCATTTGCAAAAACAGATCTCTCTGTTTTTATAAATTTTCAAAAAACTAATTTCTTTTTAAAATAGATTTTTAATAAAGTAAAATTTTTAAGATACCTTAGATTATTAATGTCATTTTGACTTAGTCAAAGCCATCCAACTTGAATTGATTGATAACACCTAAAGCTAGTAATAGAAAAAAATGTGTTTTTTGAAACATTTTTTAATTTTTTTAAAAGTGAGTTATCTGTTTTTGCAAATTAACTCTTCAAATACTTCTTTGTGAAAATACCACATTCTTACAAACAACCAAACTTGAATTTTTATTTGAATCTGCGGTGCAGTAATGTGTACAAAGTGTGGCAATCAACGGCAGAGCTAGCACCACCAGCTTGTGGGTCGTGGAGCATTATAGCGATAGAACAGTAGCCATTAACAGGAGCTTACAGCCCCCTCTAGTGGTGGTTGTCTGTACTACAGCTTTAAGGTGACATATCATGCAAAATGGACTTTTTAATGGTTCTCTACCTGAAATATGTGTCCCTGGCATGTCTACAAACCCCCCAAGAATGAAAAAAATCCATTCTGATTTCTACACCTTTCTGTAAATGTGTCTAAAACGAGCCGTTTCAGACTTCCGTGTTTTTGTTACGTAACAACAATATCCAGTCTGTCACGGAGTCAGAGCTTGGAGCTTGTTCAGCCCATAGACTGTATAAAATAATACTGAATCCCCCCTCCGTTTTTCATTACCTGCACAAATGTGTGGTAACAAGGAGCTTAGGAGGGAGGCGTTCTAGTTGTAGGCTGTCTTAATAAACACAAAGGTCGGTTTTACTCCCCACGTCTGCAGATTTGAAGATCTAGTGGATGATTTTTATTTGTCATGGATAAGTGCTAGCGCTAGTTAGCATAGCTACATAGCTACATGTTCATAGCTGTAGCTGTGTACCAAGACACACGTCTACATACTGACAAATACAACAACAAGAAACACTAAATCTGTGACCAATCCTTCAGAAAGGTCCTGCTGCATTTCTGGCAAAGGTCGGTTTTACTCCCCACATCTGCAGATTTGAAGATCTAGTGGATGATTTTTATTTATCATGGATAAGTGCTAGCGCTAGTTAGCATAGCCACATAGCTACATGTTCGTAGCTGTGTACCAAGACACACGTCTACATACTGATAAATAAAACAACAAGAAACACTAAATCTGTGACCAATCCTTCAGAAAGGTCCTGCTACAGGATCAGATTCTGGATCAGATTCAGAGGGTTGAAGTAACGTGATCTCTGAGCAGCCGTGTATGTTCAGCCAACGTGTAAACATTAGATCAACGTGCTGGAGAGCCAAGACCACATCCACTTCCTGAAGGGGCGTGGTCAGAGAGAAAACAGAGTGTTCTGATGAGGACTGAAGAAGAGGATTTTTCAGGCATGTCAAAATCTGATTTCAAAGTGTTTTTTTGAGCATTAACTTTAAAGACATGTTTTGGGGACCTCTTAGACCAATATATATTGATGAAAAAAGCGTGATATTTCACCTTTAAACAAAACAAACGGCCAGCAGTTTGGGTCTACAATGATAAAAATATGAGTAATTCATCTAACACTTGACTTGCAATTTTGGTGCCAACTAGCAATGTTGACAATGTTTAATCATTGAATTGGTTAAGCATGCTCATCCTTAGTTGCTCTGTTTGTAAAGCTGTATTGCCCTAAAGGTCACAATGTCAGAAATATGCTGAAACAATTTTACTGAATATGGACTTCTGTATGTTTTTAGAATGTGTCCGTTCTGGCGCCCCCTGTAAACAAATCTTAGGTCTTATTTCTTTGCTGGTCTCTTCTTTTACATCATTACGTATCTCATCCTGCTTTATGTTAAATGTGGGACTCGCGACTCACAATGGATCCTAAAAAAAGGCTGTTTCAGGCACCTTCTTTCATTCACCTCATCTGACCTGACTCTGCAGCAGGGTGACAGATTCAATTACTACACAGAAATAATCGATCTTATGACTGGTGGTGTTGTTTACAATTGTAGGTCATAAAGAGGCGTCAGTGTTGATTTCAGATTGTTTCATCACCGGCTAATAACTCCTCACAGGAAGTTCAGTTTTACTGTGTACACATGCCAACGCTAGTGCTGCATGACATGGTGAAATTGTACACTTGCAATTACGGTACACAATATTGCGATTGCAGTGTAATTATATATGACTCTACTCGTTTGTTTATTAAGGAACATGCAGAGATTATTGATCATTGTGAAATATATATTCCTCAATTTAGAACATACAAATATTAAGTTTTATATATTTTGTCCCTCCTTGAAAACAAAAGCGTTCCTCCAAAGTGCAGAGACTTTAGCAGGGTGGTGCTTTTGTAAACTTAAGGTATGTCTACAAAAACAAATAGTTTGTACAGTGCTGTTAAAAAAAAATAGAGACATTTTTACAAAGTTCAAAGAGAGACAAACTGACAAGACAAGAGATAAACCTAGCAAAGGCTTTCTTTCACAGTGCAAAGGCTGTGTAATGTCTCAGGGGGTGACACAAATTAGCCATGGCGCCACGAAATGGAGAGTGACTTTTAACATCGCAAGTTTTGCACAGCGCTTCTTTCTGTTACACGTCACAGTAACTGACCAACATATTCCTTCTGACATCCCAATTGCGATGAGATTATTAATGGGGCAGCACATCTGTAACTGAGGATAAATATCATGTATTAAGTTAAGATCAGTGCCACACAGGAAGGATACAGAGATATGCTCTTGACTAATGAAACCTTCAGAAGAGCAAAATGTTATAAATGTTCTTCATTGTGGTCAGACTCAGAGAAAACAGTTGTGTTGCTTCTGAAATCCTTTGAAGGCCGTTTTTTTTTTTTTACCACAGAACATTGATTATGTATCTGCAGGGAAATCAATACATGGACTGATGAGCTGAATTAATAATTGCAACTCCATGAATAAAATGTTATGAATGAACTTTACACAGATATTATGTGAAGTTCAAACATCAAAGTGAGATGAAATTCAGCACGAGTCAATGCTTTAAGCTATGCAAATCATCTCAAAACCAACTGAATCTTCTGAAACACGCACTGTGACTGATGACCGAAGCCTCAAAGATGAAAACTATGCTGTTCCTGAGCCACACAGAGCTGACATTTTAGAGATAGTTTCCATATATAAGCTACTAAAACTTAGTCACAGGCCGTCCAGTGAGCAGCCTGGGCACGTGTCTAAATTGAAACAGTATCTGCTGGGTTTTAAAGCAGCGTGTTGACGGGTAGTGTGTCACCCCTCTCCTCTCCTCTCTCCTCTGCTCTGCCGTCTCACTGGACGGGGCCGGTCCTCAGACTCAGACTCTGAGCGGCGATTGGAGATTCCAGGCCGGGCCCTGGAGCCTCCCCCCTCTGACACACTTTCAGCGCTGCACCGCCGGCATGACTTTCAGTGCTCTCCAAGGGCGGGTAGTGCACCTTCAGGAGAAAACAAACAAATATGGAGGCCGTAGGAGTGCAAGTGTACAGACCCTGCTCATTTGACACTCAGTGAGTATTGAGCCTCGACAGTGACATTGTTGGTCTGTGTTGAAGCAGATTGTGGAAGGTTAACAGTACTTTTTAACACGAAGGACAGTGTGCACAGAGATACGAGCAGGCAGTATAAACAGCAAACTGCAGCGTGCTTTGCATTACATAGTTCTGGCTTCAACTTGTTAAGGTTAATAATAAAAAGCAGAACTGTTTTTAAAAATTTCAGGTACCTGATTGCTGTTGTAAAGTGACTTTCTAAGCAAAATGGAACAAAATGTCAAGCTTTTGTGATACTTTGATGAACTACAGTGATCTGTTCTAACAGCTTGACAATGTTTTTGTGTATTAAAGCAAATAATAATATAACAGCATTTTTTTTTAAGAGGGGTTTATGTCATACCATTATTGTCCAATAGGCAGAGCTCTTACCTTGAGTAAATTAACAGCATGGGTGTTGTGGGTGCAGATGTGTCTATTTCTTTTAAAGCTCAGTATTTGAGTTTCTACACTGCTAATTACTGGATGCAAAACTTCACCTCCTGTCTGGCTGCTGTCCAATTGTCTGACATTAAAACATCAAAAGCATCAAAACCTAGCTCTGATTGTTGGACTAATAATGAGTTTGATGAAGCAGCACTGAGAGCAGAATCAGAGGAATCATGAGGTGGGTGGGTGGGGCTCCACAACACTGAACATCCATTGTTTTTTGTGTTATTTTTTCTTTGAGATACACATTAACATGCAAGGAGCTGTACACACACACACACACACAACACACACACACGAGTGAAAAAGTTAAACAGGACAAAAGAGCTTTTTATGTGTTCCAGTGGTCTGTTTGGCAAAACGCCACCATACAGTGGAGAGGAAGAAACAGAGAGAGAGAGAGAGAGAAGTGGAGCTTGATTCATGAACCCACTCACACTCAAAAACACACACAAGTCAATCAGATTAACAGGAATTTATGAAAGAAAATCACGAGATGCTACAACTCACCATTAACTTCTTGTGTAACCCAAAGACAAAAAAAAAACTATTAGATGTAGACACGGTCGCTTAAACCCATTGGTTCATGCAGTCTATCATTTTCAAGCCTCAAGTTTTGCATTTTTAGTGTCGCCATCTTGGTTTGATGGAGCCAGAAGCTACAGTATGTAGACATGGTGGAATGAAATGCAAAATTATACGTTATGCTGCTAATTAACTGTGAGTCTATTTTTCAGCCAAGGTCAAGCAAAGTACCTACAGTGATTTGTATTTATATGCATTTTTTTTTTGCTTTGCTAGGAATCGGTAATCTCATGACACTATGTTTAATATAGTCAGACACACCAGCTGTGTGCTCCGTCAAACTCCTCAAAGTTTGAGAGAAAAAACAGGTGTATCCTCTCCTGTGCCTTGAAGCACTGCCACACTTCAGGTTGTTGTTGTATTTGAGGTGTTAAAAATGTGTTTTAAATCCAACCTCTGCTCAGAGTGTAAAGAACAGAGCCAAGACTACTCAAACTTTTACTGTGAGATCCAGGAGAGGAGTGTCGGAGATGTGTGGTGGGGTAAACTTTGAGGGCAGGAGCAGTGAAGCTCTTCAAGGAGCTACCTGCATTGAAATATTTTTCACCCACAGTGTCTCTTAGTCCCTCATTTGAACAATACTTTTTGATATAACTTTTAAATTAAAGTCCAGAAACAGAGAAAGTGAAAAAATATGTTTGTCACGTCATGAGTATTGTTTCCTTTGAGTAGTAAGTAAAGAGACAAAGACATGCAGACCTTTTTATTTTATTATTGTCTTCTACTATATGTATTTAGATGCTGCAAACATTCCTTTTCTCATTGTATGCTGCAATTTATGTTGGACGGCAGAGACAGATTTAGGCAGAAGACATTGTTTTAGGCTGCTAAGGTGCTGTGGGGTCTTTTTTTGTAAATAAACAAAAGTGATGTTTACATTCAGGATTTCTTTCCAAACACACCCTGTGTATCCTTGAGCTCTGAAAAACATGTTGACCTTTCTTTTGAAACAATGACAGAGTTGATGTTTTGCTTATTCTTGTTGTGTTAACACTTGTGTTTTGCTATAGTTCACAGTCTTCTTCACCACCAGTAACCTTTTAACCATGTTAAACCAAACTTGAAGCTTCTGTGAGGAGTTTTCTTTTATTGTTATGGAACAGATGCCTCAATGAGAAATGTGAAATCAAACAAAACAATCAGGGAGAAGGTGAAACGTTTTCAGAACACAAGATTCATGTTCAACATTCAAAATAGAGCTCAGACCATAGACTGTATAAAATATGGACTTATTATCTGGGACGTCACCCATCTGTTTCTGAAGCGCCAGTCGGTGGCGGCAGCCATAGTTCTGCTTTCGAGCGATTGTGATGTAAAGAGGCGGGCTTTGAGCCTCCTCACCAACAGCTACTGTGTTCCCGCCAAGCATGCCGGATACGGCCCTGGTGGTGAGGCTTTCAGCAGTGTGATTGCCCCCTGGTGGCTGGCTGCAGTATAGGTCAAAAAATCAAACTTTCAGTCAAACTTTAAAAAATAAATACACGTCGTACGAATGTTTCTCACATCCGTATGCTGTGGTTATATGTAGTTAGTATTTGACTGTTTTGTGTCCATGGCCTCTTTTTTCTGAAAAGTTTCTTTTTCGTTAGTTATTAGAGTTTAAAAACGGGGTTTTAAGGCTGATTTATACTTCTGCGTCGCCCCTACGCAGCAGGGGCTGACGCGGACATGAGCCCCACATACTTCTGCGTCGATGTGTCCGTGTCGCGCAGCAATTCTCTTCCGAAACGCTTGAGGGCAGTGCGGTCTCTCTAATAGCCGGTCGCCTGCTTCCGGTCCTGCTACGATCTCTGTTTACTTTTCCACATCGATTCAGAGCGTGTTAAGTTAATCTACAGCTGATACATGTTGCTGTTTATCATACAGACATGATTACATGAAGAATAGAGAGGAGGAGATGAAATACACGGCCGATGTGTGGCCGATGTCCGGGATCCCCGAAGTGCTGTGAATGCGGGAAAGACAAAGCCGTCGAGCGGACCAATCACAGAGCTTGCGGTCCGCGTCGGCTCTACGCGTAGTTACATTTTGGAGGAGGTGCACGTCAGCTACGTGCGTAGGCCTCTGCGTAGGTACGGGAGCTACGCGGACCTACGGCGTAGGCTACGCCGTCGATTCGACGCAGAAGTATAAATCAGCCTTTACTTCCGGGTTTCCTTTGATTCACAGCCGCCGTAGAACGAAACTTCAAAGGGCACACAGCGTCTTGTGACGTTACGCTGTAGGGTGGAGCTTATTACAAAGGCTTCACAGGCTCTGGCTGCACAATGGCTGCGCCCAGGAGAGGGATTTTTTGGCTTCAGAACTGTACAACGGGAAGAGGCGGAGCAACGCTGTCCATTTTTATTTACAGTCTATGGTTCCCGCCTGTCAATCAAGTCAGCTGTGCCTCTCATTGGAACACTCGTAATCTCAATATCTTCGAAATTGCTGCGTTAAAAAAAATTCACCCCTCTACAGTGTGTGCCGATCGAGAAATGAGCAACCCAGACTACACTCGTTTTGTACCAGGCTGTAAACATGTTTATTTCTGCTGTAAAGATCATCGATTGCCGCTTGGCTCAGACTCAAGGTTGGTGATATCTGAGCTAGTTTGACACAAAGTGCGTTTTACTTTTGACTTGTCAACTGTGCCATATGAGAGTTCTTTAAAGTGTAAAGTGATCTTCAAACGTTTTTTTATCATGGCAGCAGCAGAAAGCATGAAGTCACTGCAGAGGCTTAACTGTGTGCTGAAAGGGACAAGATAAGATTTAAGATATGTTTTCCCAAAAATGAATACACTTTTTTAGAGAAAATTACTCATCTTACAACATTGAAATGTCATGATTTATGCGTTATTGTCAAGCGGCAACCTCCGGCCTCAAACTATGAAGCCCATGCGGAAGTGTTAACTGCAATTCATTGAGAATCCGCTTGAGGCTGGCTGCAGAAACACCGGAAACCACATAGACACCAATTCAAAAAAGAAGATCTTTGCAGCGTTAATAAACATGTTTACAGCCTGGTTCAAAAAACGGCTTGGCTCTATGTAGCTACTTTCTCTATCGGCACACACTGTACCGGGGTTGAATTTATTTCTAACGCAACAGTTCAGAAGATATTAGGATTACAAGTTTTTGACCAAATAAGGACATGACTGACTTGACTCCCTGTCGGGAACACATAGCTGTTGGCTAGGAGGCTCAAACCCCGCCTCTTTACGTCACACTTTGACTGGTTGAGTTCTGCATTTCCAATATGGCTGCCACCGCCGATTGGCTTCAAAACAGCGCATGGGTGACGTCACGGATACTACGTCCATTTTTTATGCAGTCTACGGTTATTGTGTTAGCATTGCTTAATTCCGTGGGTTGGGGCTAATTTCATTAAGTTACATTTGTTGTATAACATTATATATATATTTTTTTTATTTCCTTTATTTTACCAGGAATAGTCCCATTGTGATACAAAGTCTCTTACAAGGGAGTCCTGGCCAAGACAGCAGCATAAAAAGTTTCACAAATAGAACAGGACAAAACATATACAAGTAACGTAAAGTGACAAGTAACTACTACATCAATTATATATAACATCATCATTTATTATTTGACAGTACTCTGTATTAATAATCCAACATGCAAAGTAACAACGAGTAAAACCTCCAGTATTTGCCTTCAAATTGTTGCAGAGTGTAAAGTAGGATCAAATCCAAAAGCTGTAAAGTGAATGATCTTAGCTAGATTCGCCACTTTTGATACTCGTTGTGTAGCGGGTTTCAAATAGATTTCTTTTTTCTGTACTGTGTTGACAATAATGTTTTAGTATATTTTGTAGTATGCTACATTTAACTTTTTTTTTTATACCATTAATATATTAAAATTAGAATGCTTTGTTTAAGCTTATCAGCATCTATTCAGAGAGTTAACAGCTCCGTCAACTTTAATTTTTATGACATATTTTTAAAGAAATTCACTTTTTCAATTTATTACAACTGAAAAACCAGAAATGAAATAAAATAAAACTACTATTGTCTGAAAATTCAAACCCTCAGCCGTGAAGCAGATTAATTAAAGAAAAAAGAAATCAAAGGATTCAGCTCTGGTGTTGGAATTGAATGAAAAAAAAAAAAAAATCAACATTAATTCCAGTGACTTTTCTTCGAAACTTACAGGATGAAAGGAAACACACAATCGCCCTAAAGTCACACAGACAAAGGAATTATGCATATGAAGGCTAAATCTGATTCTATGTATTGGAATAAGTACAAAGGAACAAAAAAAAGGAGCTGTCGGATTGAGGGTCCCAAACCGCTGCAGTACTTTCAGAGAACAAGCTACAGTCTTTGTTTGACTACAATTCAGTGGTTTAATCTACTATTGATTTATCCAGGATCAATAATCAGTTTAATGGGATCAGCATTGTCCTCAGGAATGAATGGGACCGTTTATATTCATCTTAAAAAATGAAAGTGCTGGTTGTTATCTCATTTGACTTTATATAATGATCAGAAAATGTGGTTTAATCTTACATTGTGGAGTATTTGTGCGCTTGTGCAGGGTTCAGCGGGTGTGGTATCAGACAATGAGATTATATGCAGCGCTGGGGGGAGAATTATGGTATGTTAGAGGCTCGACACCCACCGAATATGCTGTAGACCGAAAGCTGTGTTTGACTCGGCTGGCTAATTAGTGCGATTACTGCACAGCTGGATTGGCCAGACGTTTTACTGAGTTTTGTCAAAGGGATCACTCACTTGATGAAGGCCTCATACCCTCGACTTCTGCTTCAGCAGAGTCTCTCTATTTTAGGACCACTGGGAAGCTGTCTGGAGAGCAGCCGTCTAAATTTACGAGAGTTGGAAAACTGAAGCAACCTTTTATGTAAACTCTTCCTCTTTCTGTTGAGCTCGAGTTGTTATAATTTAACAAAAAGGCTTTGTGAGTGCAGCTGGGTGCCCTAAAAAATTAACAGAATCAGATAATTCAGCTTTGGGAAAATGTGTTTTATTGATACTTTGACGCAGTAGAAGTTTAAATGTTACTATTTATGTTTCTGAGAAATGAACATAACTTCTTTTAGAGAAGTAGGGTAGACACAATTACCTTTATTCAGTTATTTTTTCTTGTAAAACTGCTCATCAGTTTCCCAGAGCCCAAAGGATGTCTTAAAAGGGCTTTATTTGCCTCAATAACTACAAAACTGAAAGACATTATCAGTACTGGTATCAGTATTGGTCTCAGTATGTGGTTTAGTGTATTGAGTTACCAATCAATGCATCAACTTTATACTGAAATGCATTGACCCTGAACAACTCGCACAGTTTCTTGTATAATATTATGTGACGATAATAAAAAACTACACTGCAGGGGTAGCTAAGAACTACATGTTGGTCAAAGCATGCAACATTTCTGCATTCAGTGTTTTTCCTCCAACAGTGATTCTCACAGAGATGTGTTACTCAGTGTTGGCTGATATAAGAGTCTTGGTATCTGTAACACTACAGAAAAACCTTAATTATTCATACACGTTCATACATTCATTCTTCCTTTGCAATGCCTGGTTAACCCTCTGCTGCTAGCATGATCCAAGTTTGGAATCAATAAGGTGCATCTACCAAGAGATATTCCAATATTGGTATTGGTATTGGTTAGGGATACATGATATTATCGGCACATTATCGGATATCAGCCAACATGCCGTATAATGGGCTGCTGCACACATGTTGGGCTCATGTTTTAAGTTGAATTTGAATTTAAGCAGCAGTCTGTAAGGTACATGTAGCTGACTAATTTAGGCACATTTACTGTCAAAGAGTAAACCATTTTATTTAATTTGGGTTCAATTGCTCTACAGTTGCACATCTCACATGTTCTCTGTGAATAGAGGTTATTTTTTACTTACTATGTCAAATGTGAAAGTGGCCAAATGTGCCCTGGTTGTGGGTATTGTTATGATTGTCTCAGGGAGAGCACCATCAAAGTTTTAAGTAGGATGTATCTATTTGTATGAATTTTGTTTGAAAGCAGTTATCATAAATAGATATGCAGTTTTCAGTATGAACTATTTTTCTTATTTTACACAAGAAATTAATATTACATAGCAAATGTTATAAGAGTATCACCATAATACTGTACGCTAATTCCAATACAGAAGAGAATTGAGGATCTCTGCAATTAGATGTGGGGAAAAAAATATTGGTATTGGTAATTGGCTAAATGAGTTGTAAAATATCAGCATGTCAGATATCGGCAAAAAAAATCCAATATCGTGCATCCCTAGTATTGATATTGGTTAGGGATGTTCTTGTTCTTGTACTCAGAAATGAAAGTCACACTGAGCGCAGTTAATTTAACACAGCTAAACACGGGATCACAGAGTAAACAATGTTAATGTTTTTTTTAACTGTATTTTATTATATTTTAATGTATTTTATATTAAAATCTTTGATATTTAACAGCTGGAAGAGAGAAACAGCATCTTGTTTTTCCTGTATGTCTTCGTATATATAGTGAAAATTGATAATAAAAACCTTTGAATCTTTGAATCTTGAATCTAATGGGTTTGCTGAAGGTGGATAATGTTAGAAGAGCTAGCAGCACTATAGCCTTCGGTCCTCCCTGCGCATTATCATCCACATTCTTTTCATTGTTACGCATCTCCCTCGTCGAGCTAACCAAACACAGCCTTCATGCAACTTAATCTCCATTTTCAAAACTGAAATACACCAAAACCACCACGAGATACGAGATGCCGTCTGTTATATGTGATTGTCTACAACCGAATAGTAGTCGTCATCAACCGGAGCTGCATCTGCGGCAAGTGGCTGATGGTTGTACTCCAACTCAGACACAATAAATGTTCCCATTTCAGGCCTATGTTACTAAAATATTAGTAACTCGTCTATCTATCTATCTATCTATCTATCTATCTATCTATCTATCTATCTATCTATCTATCTATCTATCTATCTATCTATCTATCTATCTATCTATCTATCTAGACATCTAGACATCTAGACATCCAGACGTCTAGACATCTAGACATCTCTGCTTTGCAAATGATGAATTCTTTAAATACTTGTAGATATTTTTCTTTTAAGTTAATATCAACTAATTGTTGCAGCTCCAGAGTTCACATTTTTCTTTTGATCTGCACCTCTACCACCACCTCCATGTTGACCTTTTACACTGTCTGCCTCTCCTTCATCTTCTCCGCTCCTCCTAATCTCCCCGCTCTCTCTTCTCTTTTTGCTTGACCTCTTCTTCCTCCTCTGACCTCTCTCTACCCTCGCTCTGTTATCACTCTCTAACTTCATCTCCCCGCTCTCTGTCTGATATCTTTTTTTTTTCTTCCCCCCTCTATCTCTCCCTTTTTTTTTTTGTAGCAGCCCGTCAGACCAGCACGGCTCCTCCAAGCCCCCGCTGAGCTCCTCGGCCATGACATCACGCATCCTCCTGCGCCAACAGCTGATGCGGGAGCAGCTTCAGGAGCAGGAGCGGCGGGAGCAGCAGAGACAACAGGCCTCACAGTATCCTCAGAGCACGGCGGCACAGACCCCTGCCATCAATGTCAGCGTGCCGAACAGCCAGCCTCCTGCTGCACAGGTGCCGATGGAGGTGCTGAAGGTAAAAAAGTTTCTTTTTTCTAAAATTGTTGTTGGAGGGGAAGAAGACAGAGTTGATATCACACAAACATGTGTGATTAGTCAAACTTATTACAGTGTGAAGTTTCCACCTCTGGATTTAGAATCTGCATGTGTCACTTTTGCAGTCAGAACAGCCCATGCAGAGCTGTATTTATAGAGTTTATTGAGCCGTGTGTGTGTGTGTGTGGACAGTCAAGCAATTGTGGTTTTACTACAACTGTGTAAAAAAAAAAAAAAAAAAGAAAAAAACCCAGGGGAGTGAGTGAAGTGTGTTAAAATGCGTATATGGGGATTATCTTCCCTGAGAGAATTCCTCTTTAATGCATGCTGTGCTTCCAGCCATTTGGATTTAGCCATCTTTAATCCTATTTGCTCAGCTAGATTCACATCTTTTCATAGCTTTGATTCGCTGGCAGTCTGAGGGACAGGAGACTGTTGAGATTTTCTGTGCGAGTAGAGAGCGTTGTGTATGAGGGCACGTTTTAACCAGCAGTTTGGTAAGTTTAACTTTTTTGTTTTGAAGTGTGATTTTTCAAAGAGTTTATACATTTTGAGCGAATATCTGCTGATAAGAAAAGTTTTTGGCTTTGTCGGGCGCTGCTGCACATGTGCAGCTGTTGCTCAGAACTTCTGTGTCCACATGTACTTTTTATTTTTGTGTATTTTCCCTAATATAGCTCTTAATGCTGTTAAAAAGTTAGTTTGTGAATTTTGTTGTTGTGATTTTGAAATATTTGCACCACACAAGGATTTTAAGGATTTTTCTTTTCTTTCCTGAGTATTTAAATGAGTCGCTTTAACGTCAGTTTTGATTTTTTTTCTTTGGAAAAATTGCTATTTATATTATTGCAAAGATGATGGAAATGTTTGTAGAGTTTATCGTGGTGACACGTGTGCCCGTATGTGCTGGTCTGACTGGGTGTATTGAGATTGTCCTTTTCGCTAAGAAGCTTTTGCTGTTGCTAATTATTTCGTTTTTACTTTTTTAAGAGATATTTTTACAGAATGTGGGACACTTTGGAGAAGCTTTACACGAACATGCATCTGTGTTTGTTTGTTTTTCACTTTCCGATATAGTATCTCCAAGTTAGTGCCAAAAGAATCTGACTTATATACCACATCAGATCAGTGTTAGTCGCATTAAAGTTGCTTCCATTGGAGAATTTTAAATTAGACGTTGTTGTGAAAAGATATCACAATCAGAAAGAGACAAATATTTGCTGTTGAGCTGTGTCTACTGTAGATCATTGTTTAGGCCCCTTGCTGGAAAGCTTTGATCATTTCCCATCACATTAGCTTCAGTATAAAGTAATGATTTCTGGGAGCTGTTGAATAATCTCTGTTTGACCAAACCAATCAACAATACATTCAGAGCTTTCATGGCTACTTGCTCAGCCACACTTTCAGCACCCTGGATGTGTGTGGCATGGACCAGCAGCAGCGCAGGACAAATACAGTATATCCATTGAAAACACTTCCCTCCTCATGCAGCATAAACATTACTTATTCCCTATAATCTGCAGCTCTTTGAGAGGTTTAGGACGCCCCCACCCCAAACCCTCAGCCTGCGTACAATACATCAAGTTAGAGTAATTTCTCTGCTTTGGCCGGAGCTTACAGACATTCTTCATTGACTGAAGCCCTCAAATGAAAAGGCCGTTCCAGCTTGGCGCTGTTGAGCTGGGTTAACCTGCTCCCCTGTCTGTGGGTAGATTAGCACAGTCCACACACAGCTCAGGGGTACCAGGCAGAGCTGCTGGACCTCAAAAAGTGCAAACATTAAGCTCAGATGAGTTTATCTAAAGACTGATTGGACCCTTAATTAACCAAGTGACCTCTGACCTTCTGGGGAATAAGTAAGGGATCAGTTTAGGGATCAAGACAAAGGCGAGCACAGCCTTACCACACACCAAACGCTAATTCAGTGAAGAATGCTCATAATTAGCTCCCACTGCTTTCATTCCACGGCATATTTAAGAGAAAAAAAAAACACGGCTTTCAAATTTGTGTAGGATAACTTCCTAAAAGGGTTAAAAAACGATTTCTAGAAACCTTTTTTTTTCAAAGGATTTCTGCTGCCATGAAAAGAACAAAGTTCTCGTCAAACCCCAAAGTACAAATTGTACAATTCTTTTGGATTATACAATAAGTGAAGCTCGTGACCAGTATGCATCAGAAAGTATGCAAAGATTTTTTTATTAATTCAACAAGACATCTGATCAAAATGGACATATTTTTTTGTCTTGACACATAGAGAACTCTTACTTTGTGTTTTTTGATCATTCAGGGCAAACATGTTTCATGTGCACTTTGCAGTGTGGTCAATATGAACGTCTTTAAAGGAACATTCAACTAATTTTCTGACCGTGACATCAACTTCAGGCATGACTGAAACAGATAGCAACTATTTCAGATCAAGAAAGTGGAAATAGAAATTACAAAAAAATTATGAAAGTGACTGGAAAACACAAACAGAACAAAAACTTGAAAAAATAAAGAAAAGAATACAATGAAACTCAACAATACAAGATGAAATGAATGCAAACCGTCTGTTAAAGGAAGGCAGACAGCTAATATCTCCAACTTAAAGTATTTAAAGCTCCTGTGAGGGACTTTGGTTTGTGTCGATTTTGGTGCCCCCCTGTGGACAACCTGAGTCAATTTATCTTCTTTCTAGTCTTGCTTGTGCATCTTTAAGTTCTTTAGTTTTTCTGACACATTTTTCATTTTTTTTACTTCAATAATTTTGATTTTCACACAAAAACAAATAGAAAAATGTACACAGAAATCTGCACAATGAGATCAGCTGGTTCTAACACAAAACCCATCCCTCATAGCCCAACAGTCCCAATGTCTGTATAGGGGCTCAATAGTGCAAACATTTAGTAAAAAAAACAAAAAAAAAAACAGTCCTGGAGTAAACAGTGTTCAAGTGCTGGAAGTCAGGTCATCAGTTATTTTCGGGGATTACAAAGGTACTAGACATAACAATAATTGGGTGGGAATACATAGAATAAAGAGTGTAAACAAATAAAAATAAGAAAAATAAAAAGACTATAGAGATGAAAATTGTAAGGTCAAAGACACAGACAAAGAAGGAGGGCGCTTCTTAAACATTTTTTTATTTTAAGTGTGTTATATGCAACTCTCTATTAATTTTCCACATAGAGCGTCTTTATCACCTTGTCTGACACCTACTCCACAGCAGGGGTAACAAGCATTTTAAAAAGATATAGGAATACTCAGTGTTTTTTCTGATGGTCTTGTTTGCGTATGTGGATAACTTTGAGTTATCAGTATCAAATTCTGTCTGTTTCATAATAGCTAAAGAAAATCCTTAGAGTAGCTTTAAAGATAAATAAACATACTACCCTAATTTACATCACTTCTTTCTTTGTATGTTGTGTTGTGTTAAAACATTGCTATACAAATTCAACCATAGTATATTACCATTATTTGCTTTTGTGATATAACAGCTGCACATATAAAGCCTCTTTTTTCTTATCATTTATGCTAATGCTAGCACAACATTGCTAATTAAGTCAAAGTCTTCTTTATTGTCAAAAACTGCAGTATGCACCAGACATACAGAGGATTTAATATTACGATTCTCTCAGACCTTAGCAACGACAACAACAGATAAACATAGGAAATAGCTAGAAAAAGATAAGCTAAAATTAAAAAGAAGTAAGCCAATAAAAACAATAATAAAATACAGTTTAAATTAATGAAGGGTTCTATCTAAGGTTTGTATTTCACCAGTCATTAGCCAAACCTTTGCATAATGGCGTGTCAATGAGTCAGAGTTGGAGAAGTCTGCAGGTAGCTCTGAAGTAGCTCCTCACATTAGCATCACAGTTGTTGTCTGCGGCCTCCACAGAGCACGTTAGCAGCTTAACTGTGAGATGAAGTGGCCTATTCTTCCAGCCTGCGCTGCAAATGAGGGCATTCTTGTTAATGTATCCTGGCTGGACCATCATGGAATGCCAATAGCACGCAAGCAAGAAAAAAAAACCCAATGTGTGTCTTCTCCAAGTACAGCAGGAAGCTTTGTGCGGGTTGTGACTCTTTGGGGGATATGTTGCTATTGCCCGCAGGGCTGTTGACGGCTAAAAAAAATGAGTGGCTACACAAGCAGCTGTGTTGTTTGCTGTGAGTGCAGATGCTGAGAGTTGGCAATTGATGTCACATTTCCAAACTGTGTATTTTAAAAAGGGACATGAAGTTAAGTTGGGTAAAGTAAAGGTCAACTCCAAGATGTCTGTGTTATTTATTGTTCTACCTCTTTAAATAGTGCATGTATCAGAGGACACTTAAGGATTTATGACCACCATGTTTAGACTCCTTGTGCATATGTTATCCGGACAAAGACCCTGTGTGAGTCCAGTGTCTGTTAATGTGTCCACACTCTGTGTACTCACCATGAAAAGGAATCTGTTTCACGGTCCCGTCTTTTTAAAAACAGAGACTTTTCTCCCCTCAGACTGGCCCATCACAACAAAAGCTGCAGTATGTACTGACAAGGCCGAGACGTTCCAGCCTGAAGTCTACAGCCCCCGAGGTCCTCCAATGAACTCAGAGCAATGAGATCATCTAATTATGTGTGATCATTTCAGAAATCCCTGAGGACAGAGGCAAACTCGAAAAATATACTCATTCTTTTTTAATGTAAATCCAAAACTTCCAGTTTTCAGATGGTTTCATGCATTAAGGACGCTTGAAGGCTGCCAATTACCAATTAGACTAAGTTCAGGGCTGCAACTTCATACATAATCAATCAGTTGGTTAATAGTTCTAAACTTATTAAAAACATTTTAGTCTGTAAATGCTAGAAAAAAAGTCCTCCCAGAATATTTTTTGCATCTAGCAAATAAGCTCTGTTACTCATGTCAGACACATGCGCTGAAGTCTCCTAACAGAATAAAACCCCTCAAAGATTCATCAAGTTATGGCTGAAACGAACAACTTTCATTATCAATTGTTCAGCTTAGTGTTGGCTTGAAGAATCAATGAATTGCTCCAATGTATTAAATTAGGTTTGAAAATTGTGAAATATCTTGTTTACAGTTTCCTGAGGCCTCGGCTGACCTCTTCAGATTGCCCATTCTACTTGACCAAAACACAAAGTTACTAAGTTTGGTATTTAAAAGCAGAAAATTCCTCACAGTTTAGATGGTAGACTAACCATGAGAAGGAAAAAAAACTCACATTATTCTTTGGTTATCTATGCATGTGCAGATAATTTTCTGTAAATGGACTCTTCCATTGATCACTAATCCTTTTAGCTTTAAAGGTCATTTTCTCAGACAGTTACAGACTGATACCCGACTTTTGCATCCTCTGTGATATTCAGATTTTTTTAACTTTGGAACTTTCATTCTTTTCTCACTACTCCTCTTGTGCACACAACGCCCCTCATGACCTCTGAATCTATCCCCAGTGAAAGAGAAAGAGAGAGACAGTAGTATGAAGTTCCTGCAGTAATCCTTTGTTTCTATTTTAAGACAGGGACAGCTATCTCTCCACTGTGTATGTGTGAGTTCACAACAGAGGAGAACACATATAGAAAGACTATATGAGTGCATGTATGCAGGTATGCATGCAGGACAACAGCAGTTGTTTCCCACCTGGTGGTCTGGAACACTCAAGAGTACAAAAGGTAAAGCAAAGGGGCTGTGAGAGAGTCAGAGGAAAAGGAAAGAAGGGAAACTTTCATATTTTGTAACTGAAGATATTTAAAGATATTATGGTTAACCTGTTCAGTTTGTAACGTTTGCTAAGTAGACAAGAAAAAGCAGAAAGAGAAGGTGTTAGGAGTCAAGCCAGGGCATAGGAATAAACAAGAGACAATCATCAAATTAATAGAAGTAGTAAATAATGTATAGATGTATTTAGTTATATAAATGCTTTTTTTGAAACTTAATTGTTTAATCAGAGCTGCTGGCTGTCCAGAAGTTTTGAACTTTATTTAACAAAACACATGACCCTTTGATTCTTGCTGATGATTATCTTACCTGTGTACCATGAAGCTGACATGAGTGGAGCCCCTAAGATTGTTTAAAAGAAAAAAGAAGCCTCCATGAAAAATTAATCATCTAGGAAACAAGACAAAAACATTTGACCCCAAACCATCCTTTTTATACTTTAAAAATTATTACTAGGGTGCTGGCGGCCTAGTGGTCTAAGCGCCCCACATACAGAGGCTACAGTCCTCGTTGCAGGGGTCGCCGGTTTGATTCCCGGCCGGTTGACCATTCCCTGCATGTCTTCCCCCGCTCCCTACTCCCCACATTTCCTGTCTCTCTTCAGCTGTCCTATCAAATAAAGGCAAAAAGGCCAAAAATACAACTTAAAAAAAAAAAAAATATATATATATATATATATTACCACATACGTCTAATATTCTATAACAGTATAACACTGATTTTTCTTTTCTGCATGTTTTATAAACTCAACCTTCAGGCTTATTAATAAAGCTACAGTGTTTAAAGCAGCTCCTGTCACACTAGTTAAAAACCAGCTGTAACAAGATGAAGATAGTTCCCACAAAGACAAGGACAGCACACTCTGTAATCCCCGAGGTCAGAGGGGACCAGGGCGGGAACAGACCAGATGAGACAGACAGGAGCGACTGCTTTTTGTACTTTTTTTTACATGAAAGCTAACGTGCATGTTTAGATTTTGACAACAGCTTGATAACAGTAAAAATGTAATTTTATCTGTGAAAAAAAACACGTAAAAACTCAATAAAATCATAATCCGTGCATCTTCATAGCTTTTATTAGATAATTTCTATTCATTTGGGGCTTCAATTACACTCTTCTTTCTAAATGTGCGCATATAATATCAATTATTTGACTTTTATTGTGTTTTGATGAAACATCTGTTTTATCTAACATTTAAAAAAATGATAATCATCAGAGATTGAAATCCAAAATGGTAAAAAGTTTATTTATTTATTATTTAAAAGGACCATACATATTAATTAACGCTTCTGTAAATATGCCTGAGTTAGCCAAAAGGCTAGTTTACATCCGTAGTCCCTTATCAGATGTTAAAAAGGCTCCCTAAAAAGATCAAGATTAAACAAAGCTAAAATAAGATCAAAATAAGAAGGGAGAGGAGAAACCAAAACACAAACAAACAAACAAACAAAAAGGAGAGGAAAAGAAATGTACAAATAGCACCATACGATTAAAAATGACTAAAAGCTACATAAGGACATGATATGACAGTCTTTGAGAAAGTGTCCATGGACATAAAATACATGGACTAAGACTGGAGGGTTTCCAGTCCAATTTTTTAAATGTTATTTAGTTAGTTCAGTTATCTGAATGTTTCCACTTTGCTGATTAGTATAGAAACAATAAATCAATCATCTGATGATTAATTTGAAACTATTCTGATAGTTATGGAAGTTATTTCTTTCATCTCTGCTTCTATCAGCAGCTGTGACTATTTCCTGCTACTCTTTCCTTCTTTTCAAGGTTTAATAATACATGTATTTATTGGACTGTTACAGAAAAAGACTGATGTTTTGTGGACCAAAAGCAATAAAGTAAAAGTAGATAAAAGTGACTTAATGATGATACTTAGAAAGATTTACCAGACGCTGTGCTAACAGTATTAAAATGGAGCTAAAATTAGTGGCGGTTCAGTTGATTAATGAAACAGTTAAGCAGCATTCACGGTTGTTTACCCATTTCAACACAATAACAACATAATAATTGGATTGATTATTTGTGGCTCAAGTATTTCCTTCAGGATTAGGTTTCTAAATACTCTGCTGCCCTTTACACGCATTCAGTCTATTTTCAGGACCAGCGTCACTGTGGTCTATTACGTATAAAGCATTACATTTTTTGGAGCTTTGGATAAAGTTCTGCCTGTGTGCTTCCGTGGGGACTGATGATCTGATAAGAGTGGAAATGATGCTGTGGAAATGATCAGTTATTAACTTACACCACACCAGTTTAAGACCATCAGGAGAACAAAGTGGGAACCAAAGGATTCTATTAGTGACCAGCACTGATGAATCATTGTTCTGCACTTCAGCACAAAGCGGCATTGACATGCTGTGTGTATGTTTGTATCTCCCCCCTCAGTGATGTCAGCTTTACGGTCTTTTAATGATGATTTGAATGGCAGCATCAGGTGATCTCGGTCATACCTGAGGGATATATGTTAATGTTGCTCTCACATGAGCATCTCCTGCAGAACAATGATTCTGTCTGTAAGCACGGAAGGGAAACTGTGAAGAGTTTCTGTTCTGCTGCAAATCACAGTCAATGAAAGACGTCTCTGCAGCCTATCGTGACCAGACTTGTCTTAATGTTCATCAAAAGTGCAAACGCACGTGGCAGGTGTAAAAAAAGAAGTGACAAAAGTGAGTCATAAGCATGCAGTTTACACTCTTTGCATGATTATGAGTGTGCACATGTGCAGTTGTGTTTAGTAAGATTATGCTAATTTGTTAATCTCCATGTTTAATTAGCAATCAATTTGCATAAATGTTAAAAATCCCTACTTGGAAACAATACAAATCATTGCAGGTTTTTCCCTCCTATATGAAGTTCCACTTGTTTTAAAGTTGCAGTTAGGAGTCAATCATTTCATGCATCTGTTCAATAACCCGAGCGGTTCAACTCTCTGCAGCAGCTTGCACACTTAAGCACTTTTCACAGAAGCAGAAGAAATTTCGAGGTAGCTTAGAGTTGGTCTACTGCTGGTGACCTCCTCAGCTCCGTTAATGAAGCTAAATACTTCTCAGCTTAAGCAGAACAAATACATCAAGTTAAAAAATGAAGTTACTCATAGATGTGGAGAACAGAGCGCTTGTTGTTATCGGTTAGAAATGTCATTAAAAGACACAACCTGTAGACAAATAAAGACATAAAAGAGCTTATTCAAATCAATTTTGAGGGTGTTATGTGCGTGAAGTTATGTTTCCAAAACATTATCACTGTTTAATGTGCAGCAATGCACTGGGGAGCACACACCTAGCATGGACAGGGTTAAAACGGTGGATGCAGCTAGCAGATAGCCTCGGGCAGGTTTCAGTAAAAAGGGGTGGCCTTGCCAAACAAAGGCACATAGTGTAAGGCCCACTTCCTGACATCAAGTGATACACCATAAAGGAATAAATTCAGATTTTACATAAAACAACACAAATCTGAAGAAGCTCATTGTGCTTGGCTGAGATTCCTTGACATGCATAACTAATGACTTTTTCTTGCCTTTTAAAAGATGAGCCTGGATGTGTCTGTCCTCATACTAGCAGGCTCAGTCTCCTGATGCAACCAAGAGGGGAGCAGCAACTGCTCTTAGATTAGACAGACTTTGAGCATAGTTTATTTTTTAACTGGGGAAAGTTTCTTTTACTCTTAATGATGCTTGAGATGCTTGGATATCACCATTATGAGGTATGTTTAAATCAATGTTATCTATTTTAGAATGATGCGTTTTTTAATTATGCATGGAAATGTGACAGCTACTTAAATCTACCTGATTTGCTCTCTTAAAGCCAAACTCGTCTCATTAACTACAACTTCATACATCTACAGTCAATGTAGCGCTCTTATTAAGACTTAATTTTACAAACTAAAGGATTTTAATACTTTGAGTTATTACAGTATTCAGTGTATTATGCATTCAGTGGCTCTAAAAGTTTCCACAAATACTCTGAATATGTGCTTGAAGGCAGCAGCTCCGCTCCGTTTATACATATTTCAGCCCGACACACGGTGTCTATGAAGTTTATTTGTCTGCAGAAGCTTTTCTGGATCATTAGCGCTCTGTGAAGGATTAATTATCCACGGCAATCAAATTTATCCATAACCAGGGAGTGCAAAGATAGGGGTGTGAATGTTCCTTTTCTTGCTTGTGGATTGTACGTGGGGAAAAGCAGAAAGTAGAAATGTTTTTCCACTGAGACTCTTTGAGATAACAACATTTGACAGCGTCTCAAAAAAAAAAAAAAATGCATAATGCATCGAAGGCTTTGAAAATCTGTGCCGAGTTTATTTTAATATTAAAGTCACAACTTTGCAATACTGAGGACAGGCAAGACTTTGAGGTATATTTAGAGTCTTTTCATCTAATAAAAGACTACACAGCCCAAAAAATCCTAAAATGTGACGACAAGAACGATGCAGCTGCTGCTTACAGTGGGATTTATTTCAATGAATTTCTCTTTCTCTGAGATTTTTCATTCGCAGCTTTGTCTGTGATTTATCTCACATGAAGCAACACTTCCCATATACTCGTGTTCTGTTTTCCTCCATCTAACCCTGTTTTCTTACTCTTTTCTTTCCTTTTCACACCCAAAGGTTCAGACTCATCTAGAGAACCCGACCAAGTACCACATCCAGCGCTCCCAGCAGCAGCAGGTGAAGAGGTACCTGGGAAAGCTTGGCTCTCAGGCATTGAGCTTGCCCTGCCCCAACCAGTCCTCTGACCACGGGGGCATGCCGCCAGGGCCGGGCAACAGCGCCCCCAACAGCCCTATGGCCTTACTGACCCTGAACTCTAACTGCGAGAAAGAGGTGAGCTCCTTACCACACATGTTGTTTCTTTTACTGATGCTTCACCTCTGTTATCATACTTAACTGCTCTTCTTTTCAACACCTTCACCTTTCAGATGGATGATGTCATTGATGACATTATTAGTCTGGAGTCCAGTTACAGTGATGACATCCTCGGCCTCATGGACCCAGGACTTCAGATGGCGAACACGGTGTGTGTTTGTTTTTTGCAAAATCATCCTCAACACTGAGCCTGTAAACAGACAAAGAGCTCCTCTGTTTTGAAGGTCACCACACAAGGGTGTTTTTATGTGCTTGGAAGAAAAAAAAACGGAATGATACAGTTGTAAAGACAAAATGTCAACCTTATGCTCTTCCTTAGCTGTGAGCTAAGTTGCTGCAGTGACTTGTGAGTTAAAGTAAGCTCTGCTGCCTTTTTTAGGAGGGGGAACAGTCCCCAGCTGGTTTCATGAATTGAAAGAAATAGCGTCAAATAGTCTCTTAGTCGTCTTGAGTGCCTGATAACCAGCAGAGACTCAACAGGCCAAGAAATCTTAAAGGAATTCACTTTTAAACCTGTGATGTGTGTCTGTGGATTTGACTGATTTTGTTAATTACAACAAATTGATAAGCTTTTGTGCTTCTCAGCAAGTTACGGACTTCAGAGCAGTGAAGGGGGCTGATTATTTATAATAATCCCTCCTAATTTAAATAAATAATAAAACCCAACACTATTTACTATGTACGTTAAGTTATATAAGTACAGAGAGAGAGAGAGAGAGAGAGAGAGAGAGAGTAGATCAAACATAACTGCCCGCATATAAAATGTAAATGTTTGAAGTGTTTGCTGTGTGTTTTTGTTGATTGTTACTGTTCTGTTTTTTGTTTTTAACTCTGTAAAGCGCTTTGAATTGCTCTTTGTATGAATGGTGCTTTATAAATAAACTTGCCTTGCCGAGGCTAGCTTTCAGTCTCCATGCTAAGCTAAGCCTCGCTAAGCTCAGTGGCAGCCGGCGGTGGTCTTACAAAAGAAGTGATATCGATCATTCCATCAAACTTTCAGCGAGAAATCAGATCCTTAAAATGTTGAACTATTCCTTTAACAGTTGTGTTTAACCTATTTGCATATAACACTTGTTTTAAACTTCTTAAATACAAATCTACAGTATGAGAGGTTCTTTTAAGTCAACACACTCCCCATAATGCGTATTCTGTGACAATGATTCATTTCTTAATGTCTGTGTCCTCAGATCGCTGTTCCTGCCAACCTCATGGACATGTATGGTAACCAGGGAATGTCCCAGCAAGGTCTGCCCATCAGCAACTCCTGCCCTGCCAATCTGCCCAACATCAAAAGGGAATACTCTGGTAAGAAAGAGACACACAGACACTTAGATATATATATATATATGATCGTCCAATCTGTATAGATTTGTGAGCTGTGAAAAGTTACAGCACATTTATGAACAAATATAGTTCAGTCTTTGAAAGCTTCCTCAGAGGGTGTTGCATGTTTCTTTTTTAACATATCTGTGATTCTTTTTCTTATTTCATTTATATGTTTGTATCCCTCAGTGTCACAGTCCCCGGCCATCATGCATATGCTGGATAAGTCTGGATCCTGTGGCAAGTTTGACAACTATCAAAGGCCTGAAGGTTTCCCCGTGGGTACGTGTGGTTAGCTTGCTGCACATCTTTTAACACTGTTATGCATTCTTTTGTTAGATTTGTTGGCTGATCTAAGTGTTTTTTCTTAAAGCAGAGGTTAGAGCAATGGCAAAGGAGCGACAGAAGAAGGATAACCACAATCTGAGTAGGTTTTTAATTGCTCCCATTTGCACTCATATTTATAACTCCATAGATGTTAATGTGGAAAATCCCTTAGATGTGGTTTGCAAGGTCTTATCTGCTAAAATGTTGTCATGACAACAAATTTTCAGATGGTGCCTCTTTAACTGATCATATTTTTGCTTGTGTTCCTCTGCAGTTGAAAGAAGAAGACGGTTTAACATCAATGACAGAATCAAGGAGTTGGGGACTTTGATTCCAAAATCAAATGACCCGTGAGTAATTATTTCTTTATTTTTTTATTAGGAAATGTCAGAAAAAATGAATAAAAACGCTGCTTGAAAGACACCCCTTACTAATTAGATTAAACTGTGAAACGCAGATTGAGCTCTGTGCAAAAAAAATGTATTCTAAAGTTCAGCTGAAGCTAATTTCAGGTTTCAGCAATCTAAATCAGTCAAATCAAGCCAACATGCTCCACAGACGCTGTCCTTAATTGTATTAAATCACTTCTTTGTGTTTCTGTAGCCGATGAAGGAATCACTATGCGGGGAAAACACACAGGGATTTTTTTTCTCCCAAAAAGATAGAGAAGCTTGTAGTTTCACATTCGATTTGTGCACATTCTCTCATTGGCTTCAGTCGATCTTTGGAAAACGTTTGAACCTTTCATTTCCTACACGTGAGCGTAGGGCTGGGCGATATGGCCTAGGAATAAAATCCCAGATTTTTTATACAAAAAACTCAATTTACGATTTTAATCAATTTTGTGTTTTTCTCCTGAGAATAGTTATAAAAGCAGGATAACTTTCAACTAGTTGTCTAGCTTGAAACACAGCTACAGTATAACTTAAAGAGACTTCATTTTCCATCTCATGAAAATAATAATTTCTTTGCCTGTAACATTAAGCACCATGAACCAAAACTACTTAAAAAAGGTACAAATCTTTTGTGTGTGTAATTGTCAGTACACAACTTTAAACCTGTCTATCTGTATGCTTGATTAATCGGTCTTGTTCCTTTTGTTCTGTTTAGGTGGTCTACTTTGTAACTGTTGTGTACAAGGAGATTACCTTGCTGTATGTCACATTGGTGTAACACACTTGAAAAATAAAGTTAGAAAAAAAGTGTATTTTGTTTTAGAATAAACCTCCTTGAAGACTAAATTCTTTATGCTATTGCTGCAAAAAGATCAAGCAGAGGAGGTTACGGAGAAATTCTAGATTTTCTTTTTGTTTAAATCGCCTGACACCAAAAATGCGAATTAATCGATTAAATTGATTTATCATACAGCCCTATGTGAGCGTTGGTTTGACTGAAAAAAATATGATGAACAGGACTATTTTTATTCTTTACATGAGCTTAGAAGGTCAACAAACTCTGATACATGTATAAAATATAGAAGTCTTATAAAACATAATTGACAAACAATATACTTCATCAGTCATATTTTCTCTGTGTACTGATCCAAACATTTTAAGGTTGAACTTTATTCGTGACCTTTGACCTGCCTGTGGTTCTGGGAAGATCCCAGCAGCCCTCTTTTGTCGTGTCTACCCACCCGAGGTTGTTATGCTAAACCCCAGCTGGGTTCTCCACCTACACACGCTCTGCTTCCAAACACACACACACACACACACAGGGGCTGATTTTTGCAACCACACCCGCCTTCACATCAATCATTCTTTAAGTGAAATATACATGTACTTACTGGCATCAGAATTTTTTCATTCTAGTTTGAATTAACCGTGTTGAATTGGAATTATTCATGGAAATTATCTCACAATACTGATAAAACATCTGCCTCCTTAAGGCAACTGACCATGTCAAACTCAGAGTCTCAGCCAGAGACAACGGAGACATTTGGTCTCTAACATTTTGGCCAGTTAAAAATAGATTCCCCCTCCAGGCAACTTCCACTGCAACCTTTAGTTCTTCAGGATGTTTGGGGTCATTCTTATGACTGCTTGTAATCTCTGAGTCCGAGGCAGCACTCAGTCGTGCAAAGAACTCAGACGTGTATCTGCTGCTCACCCATGTGACCTCCTCGTTAATCTCCTCTGTCTCGTGCGGAGCTGAATGGCAGTGAGCGGTTCATTATAGCAGCCTGAGTCTAATAAAAATTACATCCGGGTTTCTCTGACTAGTTCTCAAAGCTTTATGATCAAAGTGAACGTTGAAGCACGATGTATAAAAAAAGGGTCTCCTCTTTGATTTTCAGGGACATGCGCTGGAACAAAGGCACCATCCTGAAGGCCTCAGTGGACTACATCAGGAAGCTGCAGAGGGAACAGCTGAGGACCAAGGAGCTAGAGACTCGCCAGAAGAAGCTGGAGCACGCCAATCGACACCTGATGTTGAGGATACAGGTACACCTTTTCTGTGATTATTGAGGTTGTTTATTTTTTACCATAAGAAAAGTTCAGTGTGTTCCACAGAAACAGAATAGTTTTAGTTGAGCCTCTCATGGCACGTCTTACTTCTTCCAATCTTAATGAAAGACAAAACATCCCTGAGCCAGCACGCTCAGTGAGGAGGAGGAGGAGTGGGTGATTTCCAACGCTATAAAAAGAGTAACAAAAGCCACCGGATCGGTTTTATTTTGTGGTAACTGCAGATTAATAGAGAGAACACCACAGGAAGCCAATGGAGCAGACAGTCTGATGGGAGTCTCACTGACAGAAAGTGTTTTAAAAAAACCACAAATCAAACTGTGGAAGGACTGGAGTGAAACCTTATATCTCCCTAGTTCATTTAAAAAAAAATGTTTTGCATTAACCAATACTTTTGATTTCCCTTTATGCCTGTTAGGAGGCTTTTAAGAATAAATCAGATGAAAAGTATTTCAAAAGCTTGTGGTTGAATCTTGAGTAATGGGAGTGGCTTTGGAGATACAAGGTTTCTGCCTGACTGTGATGATATGTTGCTGGGGTCTGATGGCACCTGTCACAAGTTGGATCATTATTTAAATGAATTTTAGCTTGCCTCATATTTTGTAAGGTGCATTCAACGAATTACTCACTACATTGTATCAGTTCATGTCCAGCACAGACTGAGGAGTGAACCTAACATGGAATTACCTCCACTGATCATCTGCAATATCTCCACACACGTCATCTTCCCTTCCTTTCTTAGGATTCTTTAAAGAGAAGGGGCACAGTGAAGAGATAGAACCAAACCTAACAGATTTAATAGCCTTTAAATCAGTACAGGTATCAGAAAGGACCCAACAGGGGGTGGGATTTGGAAGGTTGGGAAAGTTAGTTACCTCCACTGGCTCCCTGTAAAGTACCGCATCACCTATAAGCTCCTCCCCCTCACTTACAAATCCCTGCATGCCCTCGCCCCCCAATACCTGGCTGACCTCCTCCACCAACACACTTCATCCCGGAACCTAAGGTCTTCGGACCTGGGTCCCCTCTCCATCCCCCCGAACTAAGCTGCGGACCTTGTGGGACAGAGCAATCAGTGTAGCAGCCCCCACTCTCTGGAACTCTCTCCCTCCCGACATCGGCAGCACCCGAACCCTGGACACTTTTAAGAAAGCAATCAAAATGCACCTTTTCCTCAAAGCCTTTCCCCGTTAGATATCCCCACCTACCCCCCAGATCCCCTACCCAACCCTGTGAAGCGACCTTGGGTTTCTTGAAAGGCGCTATATAAATATCAGTTATTATTATTATTATTAGGATTACAATGAGGGATAAAACTTGCAGATACACTACATGTTATGACATCTAGTGAAAGAAAGCCAGAACTGTAGAGCTGCATGTCCGTTTTATATATTATAAGAAAATAGTGTTAGAGATAAGAGTTTGAGTTTGTAAATTTTGGGTACAACCTTTCACCACATTAGTTTAAAAACGTTTTTAAATGTATGTGCAAAACCCAAATAAGCAAAATGTGTTCTCCCATCATTTCATCATACTTTGATCCTGACCTAAATTGTTCACATCGGTTGAGTCTAGTCAAGTCTTCTTGCTCTAAACTCATTTTTAATGATTATTCTCGCCCAAATGAATGCAAGCGAAGCGTGCTGTAATAAATTACAACATTTCAAAACCAAAACAAGCAGAACCACTATTTGACTCACGTCTGGCAAGTGAAGTAGCTCTTCTTTACACAATCAGTTGTGGCCAATGCATCACAAGACGAGAGGCGTTAGGTTCTGAGTAATTCTGCTCAGCTAAGATTGATCGATTGAACAGATCGTGCGTTTCCTTTGCAGTTTATTATCAGGGGGAAAACCCTCTGAATGTTGGTGTTTGGGATACTTTAAGGGAAGTGACTGATTTCCTGGAGTGAACTCTGACTGCTAAAGGTGCTCCAACACTATTTAGTCCCCCCAATACTACTACTGATACCTTGACTTGAGTACTGACCAGTACAGCATATTTTCACCCTATTAAAATAATGGCCTTAGTCATTTTCTGAAGTTTTTGGGAAAACACAAAAAACCTTACCAAATGCAGAGCATATGATATTTATTAATCATTTCAATCAAAAAGACCTTGACAGTGGATGACTGTTGACATACATACAACATTGTGTGTCAATTATGTAACATTAAAGAATAAAGTGACTCAGGCCAATTTTGAAACATTCTAGTGTGACTTAGGCAACTTTAAACCTGGCTTAAACTGCCCTTTCATTCCATAGTGCAAACTCTGAAATGACCCTGAGTTAAATTAAGCAAATGTCAGGTAAATCAAACTGTTCAGGAGGCAGTCCCTTTCCTCACTTCTCCAGGTCTTCTTTGCTGGGTTTTCATTGAACTTGACCCATTTCCAACATCCAGTTTTGACAACTTTTTGAAACCTGACTATTAAATGTCCTTTAATTCCATAAAGCAAACTCAAAATGTAAATAACTCTAACCTAAATTGAACAAATGTCAGGTTAATCAAACGCTGAGGAGGCATGTCCCTCTCCCCAACTCTACTCTACTACACAACATTAAAGCCTTTATGATAGTAAACCTTATCACTCACCGGTAGAAACTGATTCAAGAATCATGTTCAGAGCTTCTTCTGCACTTTAGATTCTGTTGCTTCTTGACACAGCTGCCATCATGAACGCTTGTTAAATTGCCCAAGTCAGACATTTTATCCTAAAGAACCAAAGATTTGGACTTAGGACAAGAATAAAATTGCCTAAGTCAACCCTTTTGAAATAGGCCATTGTCCTATAGGGCATAAATAGCATTATCCTTTCAACTAAGGATTAAGGTGATTTTACCAGAGGTTTGCCAGAATCATCAAGAGATGATTTAGGCCAAAAACTAATTTTTGTCTAAAAATGAAATTATTTTAATAGGGTGACGATATGCGATTTAAAAATAAAAATAATAGGTGTATAGGTGGAAAAACTCTTTATTTTGTCGTTTTGCTAACTTGAACTATTATTTCACCCTCTGTGAGCAGCACACTATTATAGTTTGTTGTTTTTATTCAATAGTCTGCCTTAAACCTGATGATTTTAGGGGCTGAGTTGCTATCCAATCAGATCCTTGCATCAATAGGTTTACTTGTCCCAAACTTGATAGCCGATAACACATTTAAGGCAGTATGGGAGGTCAATACTGAGACTTTTATACTGTATGTATTAGAACAAGTATACTGTCTAATGCAGACCACCCAAAGAGTAACTGTAATCAAACAGTGACTTAAGGCTCTCTAGTTGTGAGTAAACCACCCTAAAAGCTGACATGTGTTTGTGTGTCCATGATTTTGCAGGAGTTAGAGATGCAAGCGCGGGCTCACGGTCTCGCCATCGCATCCTCAGCCCTCTGCTCAGCTGAACTTGGGGCCCGGAGCATTAAGCAAGAGACAGCTCTGGAAGACTGTCACCAGGACCTGTACACGCTCCACCCCCATCACCAACACCACCAGGCCTGCACTCCAGAGCCGCCCGGCACCCTGGAGCTAAGCGAGGGCCACTCTAACTTCCCCGCGGGCCACTACAGTGTCCACGGCAAGCCGGGCTCCAAACTCAACGACATCCTCATGGAAGACACCTTATCCCCCGTGAGAGGGGGGGACCCTTTGCTCTCATCCGTCTCCCCAGACGCCTCCAAGGACAGCAGTCGCAAGAGCAGTGTAAGCATGGATGAGAATGAGCAGGGCTGTTAGCACCCCCTGCTGGAAGACGCCTCTCCTGCATCTGCGACCCCCCTCAACCCTGCTGTTCCTGTCAGCAGCTAACACACTCCCCGGCTGCTGGAAAGGTTTCATATTGTTTATTTTTTTTGTTTCATTTTGTTTGTTTTCTCCCCGACTTTTGTTTACATGTATTGAATCTTCTCTGTCCGTTTGTTTTTGTTAGTTTTTATAATACCTTTGCTTTTTTGAAGCCCTGGACCTTGATTTCAAGGACTGATTCTGAAGTAATCTTGCTTTAATCAATACTTTGATGACAATGAGAAACACAAATAGAGGTTTTTATATTTGAAAGGTATGCATTTATCTCTGGATAGAGGCTAGATTATGTTTATTTCTATTGATTCCAAAGAATCTAGGGAAGTTATAAATCATGGTGAGATATGTAGATATTTAATGGTGAGATGAACACTGCTTTTTAAATCACTAGCAATAATAGAAGAAGAAAATAAATCTATTTATTACTCTAGTGCTTTACACTCCCTGTGTCTTAGATTAAACTTGAATGTGTCGATGCCTTATGAAGATGTGTATACATCCATGTTGTTTTGCTATGCACATGTTTTTGGCTGTTAGCTGCGTCTTCCAGTTGAAATTTCTTCCCTGACAAAAATGAATCACTTGTAGATTTTATTTAATTTATGTATCTATAAAAACAGTGTTTTATGTAACATTCCCCAGAAAAATAAGTTTAATTTATAACAAGTTGTTTAAAGGAGCCTTGTGGGATAATAATGAATAAAAGCACATACAAATATGACCTTCAAAATGTGTCTTTTAAGGCAGTTAAGATGAGCAAAATCAGTTTTGATATTTGTTTTTCAGGCTTTATTCAGTGTCAAAATGAATCAGAAGCAGCATAATAATGGATGTATTCAGTGCTGACTGCTCAGCATTGTGTACCTGACATATTAAGAATAGATAAAACACAAAAATACTGAAATTATCTAAAGAATTAAAAAAAAAAAAAAGATTTTTTGTGTGTATATATTTAAGTCTTGAAACTATGAAAATCTTGGCTCAAATCAAAGTTAGAAAGCCTGCTGTAGCCCCGACACATGCACACAAAGCTGATCATACTTGATAGATCTGATTGTTACGTAATCCTCTAAATCTTTCTGTAATCTGATTAACGCAAAAAGATGAATCACTTCAGTTTTTTATTGTATTGTTGTCTGGAGCGATCGGACTGAAACAGAACTACACACAGTGTAACACTTCAGCCATGAGTTGAAACAAGTGCTCAGTTTTTATACTTGTCCATCCATTTCCTAAATTATTGGGTTTTTTTTTTTTACAACACTGTGGTGACATTTCACATTCAGTATGCTTTTTTTCATTATGTGAACATTTGTATTGCCAAGGAGTATAAGGAGACTGCTTTTGTATGAAATGCATGACGTTGTCAAACACTGGAATGACCTCTGTGGTTTGTGCGCCTTTTTTTTTTTAATCGAAGCATAAACTAACTGTTGTACCGGCTCTTTAAATACATACAGTTTTGTATGAGATAGTAGACTCCTTCAGTGTGCAGTTGTTGTTATATTGCAGCAGTTTGTTTTCAGCAGTTGTAGCACATTGCATATGTATGCCTTTGTTAAAAAAAACCTACCTGCCATACATCGAGAGCCCTGTTGAAGCACAGCCTCCATTTTTTTAAACTATGCAACAGTTGTAGACGATGTGATCTCCTGATGAAGTAGTCTAAAAAACGTCAAAGTAATAATAACCTTGTTGATTGATTTAAGTGCCTTACTGTTGTTTATTCTGTTATCCTGGTGGTGTGAGAGGAGTTTTAGACAATGATGCAACATTTTGTTGATGTTTTTACAGTGTTTGGTGCTTCATGGTTACACTGAAAAGTGCCAAGGTACATTAGAAAATAGTAGGAAAGGGCGTTTTGTAAGAACAAGATAACACTGAAAGCCTCTTAGACACAAGAACTACAAGAAAGGGTTTGTTATTAAGAAACCCCAAAGTATTCAGTGTTAAATAAGTAATTATGTAACAATTAATCAGAGATGGTAATAGATTTCAAGTCATTAATTAACCATTGCATTATGCAATTATTCGATAAATTCTTAAAACCTATGATTATTATTTAATGATATTGAAAAATTCTTAGTGACGCTCTTGTTCTTGTACTTGTGTAATCGTGATTATTTATTTCACACATCTTCCTTTGATACTGAACACTTTGGGATGGCTGTGCGTTTCGTTTTTTTTATTGTTGTCATTGTGAAGGCAGTGTTTCCAAAGTTGAACTGAATATTTTGCATTCTTTTTAGACTAGCATGAATGTAGCTCAAAGTGATGACTGCCAAAATGTGTTGTTGCCAAAATCTGATACAGTTAGTTTATTTAACAATATGAATAGATTTTTTTTTTTTTTTTAACAGCGTAGCTGATGCACTTCTTTTAGTGTTATTACCCTTCTATATTTACAAACAGAACATGAGACATGATGGCAATAGGGTAAAATAAATAAAAACAGGTGATGTTTATTGCATAAGTTCATTCCTGTTCCTGGAAGAAGTAGTAAAAACATTAACTCAAGATCTGCTAATATTTCCAGAATATTCAACTACATCAAACTGACTTTATCGGCAGATAGAGATATCATGCATGAAGGAGTGAGATGTGGTTGAAAGTCTGGAACAAGCTAAAAAGTGGATCTTAAAGCTCCTGTGAGGAACTTTCTGTTTGTGTTGATTTTGGTGCCCCTTGCGGACAAAGCGGCTCGTCTTATCTCTTTGCACAGGATTTTGTCATCCTACATTATTTTATATAAATATATTACTCATTAGAAATCTCTGCTATGGAGAATTAGTATACTAACATTATTGTCACATGCAGTTAATTGGCTCTCTGACGCCTACCCCCCGCCAGTAGTTTTAGACATTACAATCAACTATGTAGGAATAATCATGCTGCTGATGCTGTAGTTTGGTTTTGTAGCTCATAAGAAGGCATCTGTATTCATTTCAGTCTGTTTCATAACAAGAGAAAAAAAATCCTCACAGGAGCTTTAAGTTGAGATTTTTTGTTGTTGAAGGAAAACTGGAGCTTCAGAACGACCCATATAGCGACACCAATCCCAGATACTGAGCCTTAATAGAGCAATACAAACAGGCCTGTAACACTGCCATCTGACTGAACCCAGATCAGCTTTAATTTTTTACTGAGTAGATAGATCATCTAAACCTCGAAATGTGACAGATTAGAAGGAACATCAGCATCACATTATGGGTCAACCACTACTGAAGAAGTATCTCTTCTGCTCACTCTCATTCCTGTGGTTCATACAGACATTGTTCTCTGCTGATGTTGCTACTGTTCTTATTGTTACACTTTGTATGACATGAATGTAGCAATAGTTACTGTACGCACTGGTTTCAGATTAGTGAGTTTGAACTCGTTAGTACTTAATGTGGAACTGTCATGTGAGAAATATTAAAAGTTTTATTTGAATGTTTGAAGAGCTTGTGTGTGTTTCTTTTCTGTTCAAAATCTTAATTCTAAGGATTTAATATGAAATCTAAAACTGCTCATGCTCACTTATGTTTGGCTTTCGAACTCCATGTTTAGTTGTTATGTACAAGTCTTATACAATCCAACGTGGATATTACCCTAACTATCACATCCTAGAATATTATCTTAAAAATAAGCAGAAAAAAATCAGTTTTGACTGTAAAAAAAAATAAATAAATTGGGGATAAAAGTCTGTTATTAAATCTGGTTTGCATCAGTCCAGTAGGTAGAGGCATCCTCAAGACTTGCCCTCTCCTATCAGCCCCATTTAGTGGATACACGCCCATGTTAGCCAACTCCCCATAAGGCAACACTTGTAACACTAAGCATGACATTATGCTGTTATATGTGATAAAATGTAAGTAATGGCCTTCTAAAGGCAGTAAACATACAGACCCATAAATGTTACTACTTCAGGTCACCTCACGGTGGCGCCAGTGACATTAATCCTGCACTTTTCCTTTGAGGGACACTGTGTACTGATCAGTTAATCAGATACTGTGATGCACCATTCATTGAAGGATTGTCTTTCAGTTTATTTACAATCCTAAAATCGCTGTATTGTGATATTATCGCCAGGGGCAATGTATCCGGTGTTGTATTGTATTGCATACTATCACATTGCATCACGATGTATCAAGTTAAGTATAATAATAATAATCTTATTATTGCTATTATTATTACATTTTTGACTTATTTATTTTCAAACTGTGAATTCCAATTCCATTATAATTTATATTACTTTTTGTGTCTTTATTTCCTTTATTTGCATAAAATTGAAAACAAAATTATAACAATAACTGAGCACAAATTGTTTAAAAATAAAAATATCATTATCAAAAAAAAAAAAAAGTTAAGTATAATATTGTATGGTATTGTATCGTATCTTATAATATTTCAGGTAATAGCATCTTAATGTATTTGGTAGTTGTATTGTATTGTATCCATTTGCATCCTTTCATATCGTTTTTTATCATATCATATCACATCACATCACATCACATCGTGTCGTATCGTATCGTATCACATCGTATCATATATCCAAACATATCGTATCGTATCGTATCGTATCGTATTGTATCGTATCGTATCGTAATTTAGAATGAGTCACCCTGCAATTCCCAACACTCCCTTATAACTCAGTTTATCTTTAATTATAAGTATGATTTCATCTTCTCCTCAACACCTCCAGTCTATCCTGTCATGCTGTAAGAGTGACAGTGAGAGAATAGAGGATATCATTGGCAGCACTTTCCCCACTCTGCATTCTTTAGACAGAAAAGTTGGGTTTTGCCAGGCCTGGTGAGTGTGGTTGTTGAAACAAATAAGAAATCTGACACATAATTGAAGCCAAATCTGCACTGTTCCAAAGGGGTTGCGATAAGTTAATCTGCTTTAATAGCACAAGCTACAGATCATGTGAATTTTAACATGAGGCCTTCATAAAAAACCTTTGGAATGCAGGAAATGTATTACACACATGTGAGCAAGATAAAAAAAAGTAATGCAATGTAATTTTTGTGGAGCATTCAAGGTTTAAAGTTTTTTTTTTCTTTGTTTTTTTCACTAACCAGTGAACTCGTGTTCACAGGTCAGAGTTACAAGACAGAGAAAGATTTGTCAGCGGTAGCACACCTCAGAGATCTCCATAGCCAGCTCTATGAGCTCTGCTGTGTCCTGACAGCAGCCGCAGAAGTTACAGTCCAGATCCAGCTTACAATTGCAGCAATCACTTTCCTGCTGGTCTCGCTCACTGGATGCCTTGATGTATTTGTATGAGGGAAAACAACGGCTCACTGCCCGCTCACATGTATCCGGTATCAGGACCATTATTAACTCATGGAAACGGCAGTGCAGACAGGCGAGAAGAAGCGCTGCGCAGTCATCTGGTGGCATCAACAATGAAGAAGATAAAAAACAAAAGAGATGATATCAAAAAGCTTATCCAGCTTATCTAAAGTATATTGCTTATTTAGCATTAAAATACTGCTAAACATTTCACTTGGTACAGGTTAAGTGACTCAACATCTTTTTTTATGAAGTCAAGAACAATCGTATTAATTGTAGACACAGAACAACCACCAAGAGACACATAAGTACCACAAAGGCAAAATAAAGATCAAGAAGAGGTGACAAACGACCAAAGGGGGACACAAAACAACCTTTAAGTGACACAAAACAGCCGACCAGGGAAATAAAACAACTACATGAAGATACACGAGACATCAGAGAGACAAAAAAAACCCAGAAGAAACATAAAACAACTGCAGAAACTACAAAGAGACATGTAAGTACCAAAAAGACAAAATAATGATCAAGAAGAGGCGCAAACAACCAAAGTGGGATACAAAACAACCACAAAAAGGACACAAGATGACCTCAAAGAAACTCAACACATCTTACAAGGCAAAGAACAACCACAAAACAACCACAGGGAGATACAGGGACATCAAAGAGATAAGAAAAAACAACTGCAGAGACACAAAATGACTACAAAGAGACATGGCTGTACCTCAAAGACAAAATTATGGTAAAGAAGATGCGCAAACAACCAAAGGGGGACACAAAACAACCACAGAGAGACACAAAATGACCTCAAAGATACTCAAAACATCTGAGAAGGCAAAACACAACCGCAAAAAAACACAAAACAACCACAGGGAGATACACAAGACACAAAAATGACCAAGAACAAACACAAAATAACCAAGGAGACATGAAATGACTACAAAGAGACACACCAGTACTACAAAAACAAAACAAAAATATCAAGAAGACACGCAAACAGCCAAAGGGGGCCTCAGAACAACCACAAAGGGACGCAAAACGACCACATTGGGATACAAAAGACATCAAAGAGTCAAGAAAAAAACAGGAGAGACACAAATTGACTACAAAGAGACACTCATGCTACAAAAACAATATAAACATCAAGAAGAGGCACAAACAACCAAAGGGTGCCACAAAACAACCTCAAAGGGACACAAAATGACCTCAAAGAAACTCAAGACATCTAAGAAGGCAAAACAATAACACAAAATAACCACATGGAGATGCACAAGGCATCAAAGAGGCACGAAATATGACAAAGATGTAACACAAAACAACCAAGAAGACACAAAATAACTACAAAGAGAGACTACAAAAACAAAACGAAAAGATCAAGAAGACACGCAAACAACCAAAGGGGGCCACAAAGGGACGCAAAACAACCACATTGGGATACACAAGACATCAAAGAGACAAATAACAAAGACCAAGAGGAGACACAAAACAACCAAAGAGACACAAAACAACTACAGAACCCAAACAATTAAAAGAAAGTTGCTAGACAAAAAAAAAATACACTGGAAGACATGAAAGAGACATGTAACAAAAAAAGACCAATACCAAATGACCACACAGGGTTACGAAATTACCCAAAAAAACAAGCAAAAGAACTTAAAATGACCCCAGAGAGAGATACAAAACAACTCAATAAAAAAACACAAAATAACCACAAAGGGAGAAAAAAAAATCACAAAAGGAAAACAAAAGCATAGAAATGGGGACACCACATGGGGACACAATAATAACATTGATACAATACACATATACAGGGAAATAAAATGACAATAAAAAAAGGACTTAAGATTATCACAGCAAGACAGAACAACAAAAGGAGATGTATTTATACAGAGCTGAACCCTCTTATCACAGCCATCTGGCCATATCTGCACAGAAACCAATAAAACTGCCACAAGATTGTCAATAATTAACTCTTAGGGTTCAGGCCTTCTGTGAGTTATTACATCGACTGCTGTTCTTCAGATGAGTTGAACCTTACCTGCAGTGTCGGGCTGATAGGACTCAGCAGAGGAAAAATGACTGCTGCTGTTCTTAAACTTGTCAGAACTTGTGGAGAAGCTGGATCCACCCCATTCACTGGCCCCCAGGGGATCCTGGGAGCCGGGATCTGTGTCCAGCTTCTCTGGTTCTCTCTCTGAGATGGTGCTCAGTCTGCGGTTCCCACTGACTGACTTAGCCCTCATCTTTCTGGATGGGCCGCCCATCCCAGGCTTGGTGGTGTTTTCTTGAGAGAATGATGCAAACAGCAGATTAAAGATTCCAGAAGCACAAAAATTACTGTTGAAAAATTAATTGCTTTTTTCAGCATCCAGTCTCTATCTGACAACTTTTTTCAGATCCTCCATGAGGCAGTGTTAATTATTCAGAGCACCATTAACATGCAGAATGTCGGGGAGGTGAGACTTGGAGTGTATAATGGAGGAGAGATTATTGATTTGCAAGCTTTTATTTGGATCTACTTTCCTGAATTGAATCTAGCCTGAGGAAAATATATACTGTGTGAAAATACACTCCCCCACTTACATTAGGCATGCACCACATCTATAAATCAACCGCTTCATCGTATCTTTACCTTTCTCGCGTCTATTCTGGTTGTTACTAACAATACCATTGTCAGTGCAGCTTTTAGCTGGATGAAATATGAAGTAAACAACAACATACCATCTGATACATGGTCCTCTACCTTCTCAAGCTCGATACAGTCCTCATCATCGACAGGGGGGTTCACTTGAGATGTCATCTTACACAAAAAGTGGAAAAAACACACACATAGTCCTATAACAATTTAATATAATCACTAAAGGACAATACGTAATTATTAAAACATTCTTTTCATGTTAATTCAAAGAGTCATGCACGTCCCTCTGCACTTCATTTGAACAGAACACTTTACTCCTACATGAATTCTGCCAAGTAACTCACTTTGAAGATTACCTGTGTGTACTTGTTAAATATCCAACAGTGTAATCCGCAGCATCCGCAGCTGTGCACCCCTCTGAGCTTGAGCTCCAGCGCCTCCCATCGTCATGCACACACCCACAACTGTGAGCACAGTCCACATCGATCAATACTCGCCACTCAGGAAGCACGACTACAAATCTGCGCTGGCATAATGCATGGAAGATTCATTCAATTATGGCGTCACGTCGATGAAAAAGTCAAGCCAGGCTACTCATCAAACACCTGGAGATGGTATGATAGACAACATCAGATTGGGAGTGGAACGCCACAATGGTTTTCTTGTTAAAACCACAATTTGCTGACAAGATTTATGTGGAAGGGATTCACCACAATACCACATTGGGACATCTTCCACACAGTCCATTTGTTTTCTTCCATTAAACTGCAGCAAGACGAATTCCTTCTGATGAAACGATGATTAAAGGGCACGACACTGAATCAAAGAAACACACATCTCCACATTTATCATGAGGATTTATTTTTCATAGAGATGCATTGGTTTACAATAATGGTAAATCTATATTATCTACTCTTACAATCTCACTTAGAGTGACATCAGCAATGTTCATGTAAGGGGTGAAAAAGACCAACAGGTATAAAGAAACTACTTTTGATCAAATGATTATACCTTAAATACAAATATATCAGATCATGTTGTTGGCAGTGAACATTTGATTTTTAAAGCAGTATTCTTTTTTCTTCTTCTTCATTTTTTTTAATATTTTGCCTACTAAAATAAAATCAGCTAATGTGGCCCCAACATAGCAAAAAGTAGCTACAAAGTGGGAG
Source organism: Notolabrus celidotus (assembly GCF_009762535.1). Lineage (NCBI taxonomy): Eukaryota > Metazoa > Chordata > Actinopteri > Labriformes > Labridae > Notolabrus > Notolabrus celidotus. The sequence goes on along the minus strand of NC_048282.1, from coordinate 28,089,799 downwards.
GACACGTTTCATTGTGAAGTGCTAACTATCAGTGTTCCCTTTCCTTTGGCGTCTCTGCTCATCATGGTCCTTTTTGTGTACAGATATATAAAATAGAAAAAAAATCATCAACAGACAGTTTCACAAATAAGTTTTTCTGTGATTTCACTCTACTGTACAGAAAGAATTCAGAGCTAGATTAAGAACAAAATAAAAGAAATGCTGATAAATACAATGAAAACAAAATAAAATCCCCAAGAAGAGTGTTTGGTTACGTAGATGAAGCTGTTTTTTGTTTTGGAATACAAAGTCACACAGAATGTGAAGTGAGGAGCGGCCTTTTTCCGTGGAGAGCTCGGACCTCACGGTCAGAGAGAAGGCACGCGGTCGAAGTGAAGGCTGGGCCTCTGCGGGCTGCCCATGTCTTCATCTCGGTTCATGTCCGGGCTGTGGCCGTGCTCGTATGTGCTCTCTGGAGACTCGTAGGGATAATTCTCACATATCTCCTCGTCCTCCTGCTCCTCCTTAATGCTGGACACGCAGAACAGAAACATCAGGATATGAGATCATGTAATAACAATAAGCTCAATCAAAGATATGGAAGCGTGAAGGGATTCTTACAAAGCTTGTGGAGGGGACTGTGTTGCACTGCTATCACTTTGGTATCCAGATCCATTAGCGAGGGCTCCGTTCATCTGCTCCTGGAGAATGTGAGGCAGGGAGTGCAGCGGGATGCTGCCCATTGAGCTGTGCAGACAGTTGTTGCCGTCTAGACCACCACTCTGCAAAAATTAATTTTATCATTATAACGGATCAAAACAGAACAGATGCATCAGTGCTGAATCTCTTATTAATGCAATATGTATTTTAGGAGCACCTTTCAGCTTGGTCTGAACAATGCAAAAAACAGCTTCATTGCAAAAACACCATTCTGAGGTATAAAAACTGAATACGGGTGTGTGTCTTACCTGAAGAGCAGATCCTACTAAGCTCTGACGGTTCTGTGAGTTCTTCAGGAGAGATCTATTGAGAGGAAAGACACATTTAATTAGGAAAAGATCTGAAATAAGCTCCATACTTTCCAAGAATGCTTTCACTTTGTTTTCATATCTTTTAAAGCAGGGGTTCCCAAAGTGTGGGTCGGGACCCCCTGGGGGGTCGCGAGACACAAATGTGGGGTTGTGAGATGTCTTACAGAATGTTTTTTTCTTTTTTCAAGTTGTCTAAAAATATGTATTATTATTATTATTATTATTATTTATTTTTCTTTATTTACCTTGTTTTCTTATGTTTATCTTCCTTTTTGTTTGTACTGTTTATTATTATTATTTTGTTTATTATTATCATTATTTTTGTATTTTTTTGTATTTAATTATTTTTTTCTTCTCTTTGTTGGTTTTGTATTACTTATATATTATTTGTTAACTTGTGGTGAACAAAGAAATACTGGAAAAAAATGCAATAAAAAAAAAAGTTGAATGACGATGATCTAAAAATAGTAAATTATATCCATTCATAGTAAAAAATATCGACAAAAATAGACGCTAAACTTGAAATAAAACCTTGAAAATAGAAAATGTAATGAGTTTTCTGCCTTTCTTTGTTGCCAGATGACTCCTAAGTTTAGGGTTAGTGAACAGTTAATTATCAAAAGCATCAGTAGCAGAAGGTTAATTCATAACGGCACAGGAAACACGGCCACATGCTCATATAGGTAGGTTCATTTTCTGCAGACCAGCTAAATGAAGCCACATTAAATCACTTCAAGGGACAGTGGGGGTCGCGAGTCTTTGGCAACTGTAATTTGGGGGTCGCGGCCTGAAAAGTTTGGGAACCCCTGCTCTAAAGGGATCATCTACTGATTATGATGATGTCTTCTAGTCTTCTGACGTTCACATACATGCAGAAATAAGGTGAAGACCTACAGGGCTCTCTTTACAACAGGGCAGTTGCAACTTAAGGCATGTTAGCACCTTAAGTTAGTTGAAACACAGTCTCCTGCAAACTTCTAAACTAGTTTAAAAGCTGCACTCTGGTTGGAAACATCATCAGTAAAAAGAGTTTTAGATATGCTGCTCCTGCAGTCTGGAACCTGTTGCAGGAGAGCCTGGGTTTGAGTGAGCTTGTCTCTTTAAATGTCTTTAAAAGCAGACTGAAGGCTCTTGAGGAAGATGCTTCAGTTTGTAGATGCTTGGACTGATGACTTTTGTTCTGAACCCCATGATATGTTGTAATGTTTTAGAATGATGTGTTGTTTGTTTGTAACTTTTCTGGAATGTGCTGCTGATGATCTTGGCCAGGACACACTTGAAAAAGAGATTTTTAATCTCAATGTGGTTTTCTATCTGGTTAAATAAAATAAAATAAAAAATAAATCAGTCATCAGGTAGAAAACAATCCTGCTTCTGTCTACTTCTCCCAGATATCTGCAACCTATTATTTAAAATTCAGTCAGATTTTCCAGAAGTGGAACTATTTTTTTTAATCATTGTTAACGGTGCAGTGTGTCTAGAATTGGCACAGTGGCATAGTAACAGTAACAAAGAGGGGTGGGGCTTAGCAAACACCCGGATGCCTAAACCATCGGTACAAGGAGCTGCCAACATAAACACTGCACCTCTCCACCTGTTTGTTTAATAAAATACACACAATTCAACAGTTTGAGTCATGGTGGTAGGACATGACAATGATAAGGCTGTTCTGACCACAGACTTTCAGTTGTTTTTCACAGGGACCAGGGTTGTGTGATATTTCTCAGGTCAGCTTGAAGGGCCGGCGCATTTTTCATAAAAAGAGAAATCCTGCTTGAAGACGTCTATTTGCTAGTCAACATTGCACATAAACACGCTAAGACTCAGCGCTGGGAGCGCTTTACTTGCTTACAGTAAACATTGTGTTTACTTATCAGGTGGAGCTAAAGGTCAAAAATGCCAGACTTCCTCTGAAGTCTTCTGATATCTGAAGGCACACACAGAAGTCTGGCTTCATGATTAAGGTCAACTCACCCGTTACCAGCCGTCTTCTGGGGCCGCCTTCTGTGGAACTCGATCTCATCTACTGTCCACACGGCTCCTTTTACATTCTCCAAGCGTACGAAGCATTTATGGAGGCTGAGATTATGTCTGACAGCATTCTGAAAGAGGAAGGAAGTTAAATTAGGACTTTGGAGTATGAGTGTTGAATCTGCAGTTATTTGAGATACTTCACATGGAAACTGAATGTAAAAGAAACTGAGCCGCATATCGGTTTCAATATGACGTTAAATACGGAGGTGCGTACCTTCCAAGTAGCTGCATTGCGTCTGAAATATGCAAAGTTTCTTGTGAACCAGTTGTAGATTTCGTTTAACGTCAGCTGTCTGCGAGGTGATTCAAATATTGCCTAAAAAAAAAACAAGAGAAGAGGAGGAACGAGAAATTAAACCACTAAAAATGAGGCGCCACTTCATTCCAGCGTGTGCTACACACTTTGACATGCATCCATCAATCTCGGCATCATCAAACAAGACAGGCACAATTCTTTAACTGTTTTTCATATTTCTGTTGCTGGAAGAGAAGTATACATTACCTGTCTTATGAGAGAAGCATAAGTAAAAGGAGGTCGGACTTCTGTGCTCAAGTAGAACTCCTTGTTATCAACTATGTCTGTGGAAAGATGTAAATACAAATGAATACACTTATACATGTATAGAATTAAGCTTTATATTTGATAGGAAAAGATAACAATTGACAGGATTGAATACAAGTAAACTCTTCTGTGTTTCTCTCTTAGGTTTCATTTACTATATGTTTATTCTCAGCTCAAAAATCAGCTGTTTAAAGTGCACAGCGAGCGAGTTCATGATCTCACTGTTACCTTGGCTCACAGAGCGGCTGTACCGCCTCCGCACAGGGGTTCCGGTGAACATGCTATTGGGAGTGAGGACCGAAGGGGATTCAGAGAGCGGCGTCAGGGGTGTGGATGGCGCCGTGGCGCTCTGAGAGAGGCTCATAGGAGGTGGGCCTTTGGGCAATGTTGCCTGGGAGAAGGATACATTAGAAACCAGATTCACCTGAAAAAAACAACAAAGCACTTAAGTCGGGGAAAATATCAGTGTAGCTCCGTGCAAAAACAATATTTACTTTAATTGAAGGAAACAGCTAAAGCAGGTACTTACAGGCTGAGCTGCGGGTTTGGGTTCAGAGGACTTAAGATGAGCCATCATAGCCTGAAGCCGTTCTTTGTCCTTTTTCAGCTGTGTTAGACAAGGGGGACAGAAATAGAAGTTGAGAGCTGGGTGAATTCACAGCTTGTGTTACATGATGAAATGACATTTGGTGTTGGAACTGTGTCTTTTCTGGCATCCCGAGGAGTGTAATTATCTGAACATCACTTCTGTTTTTGAGTCTGGTGTGAAAACACATCAGCTCTGCTAACATTGAGAAAAAAAGTGAAGTCAGTGAAGTTTTCAGAAAGATCTTCCTCCGTGACTTTCTAAACTATTAGATAAAGACTGGATGTCACTGTACTCAATGATGGTGACATTATAACTGCAAACTGTTGTCCTTTTATTGTTTGATATTAAAACTTGATTATAAGTCAATAAATCAACCTGTAGTACCTGCAGTTCCAGCTGCTGAACCACTTGCATCTGCACACGACACTGTGCTGTGCTCTTGTCATCCAGTATGTGTTCGCTGTTCAAATGTCTGCAGGAAAACACATTAAACATTAGACTTCTGCTCTTTCTTCTTTGCATCCACACATGATGATACATGTGAATGATCGTAAAACATAACAGCGGCTTTCGATGCAAAGATTCGCCACTCACTTGAGAAATGCCTGAAAGTCTCCAAAGACCGTCTCGCAGCCCGGCCATTTACACATGCCGTTTCCATACAGGGGATGGCTATTCTGTGTGCTTTCATCCAGGGAGCTGCTGCAACAGGTACAAAAACGTAAACCATTAATGAAATATCTCGGAGTCAGCCTTCTATAGCAGTAAAAAGCAACATGCATAAAGAATGAAGCACGTTGTAAACTGCTGAAGCACCTTTCTTTCCTCCTCAGAAGGTTGTGATGACCGTTGATTGAAAGCTGACCGGAAGACTCTCTGGTGTCGACGCCGGCGGAAAAAATGCTGCCGTTCTCACAGCCTGGAATACATGAAAGCACATGAATACAATGTGTGTTAGAATACATTGCGGCGTCACTGTGAGTCATTTTGTTGTGTCAACCCAAATTAGCCAAATTAAAAGATTGAAATTGGAGTTGTTAGCTCACCTTCATGTGGGTTATGATTTTAGTTTCTTTTTAAAGCTGTGTTTTAAAGGTGTTCAATTGAATGTAGGGTCATTTTGAGGTTGTTTTTTTGTGCTATGGTTATTTTATTCAGCCTACACTCATCTATATGAATGACTCAGTGTAATCTATTCATGGCTTGTTGCCTTGCTGCAGTGTTCACTTCAAAGAGAGAATACTTTCAAGCACAAAAGAAGAAAGAAAAAAGTTCTGAACTCAAAAAATATTTGTCTTAACAGTCGTTAAACAGCAATGCAGAAAGGTGTGTAAGGCAGCATACCTGGGGCTGTTGCGGGGCTGGTGGGAAGGACTGACAGCAGGCCTTGTCTCTGCAGGTTGAGGAGGTGTTGCTGCTGCACCTGAAGGAGCTGCTGCTGGATAGCTATCTGCTGGGCTGTCAGCTGTGACGGAGAGATAACGCAACGTCTGTCAGTCAATTATTTTTCACTTAAAGTCAAGTCATGCTGTTTGAGGTTGTGCTCACAGTTTGATCCCAAAAGAAGTCATTACCAGGATGAATTATTCTAAAAAGAAATTAAAGAAAAATGCTGGTTCAGATCAATTAAAGCTGCTGTTGGTAGGAATGGTGTAAAAAAACGTTACTTTTTTCTACTGGGTTTGGAGAAAAGGTCATAATGCTCATCGGTACTCATCGGTAAGTGGAGTAATGTGAGACTATTGCGAAATCTCTGCGTTTTCCAATGCCTTTGTATCAAGCACTGTTATCATTCCCCTCGGTACCGTTATGACGGACCAATCACAGCTAATCTCCTATCCTCTGTCCTGATTGGTTAAGGGGCGGAACCTACTACGTCCTCCGATTGGTTATGAGTCCGGCACTATTGTGACTGCACACGCCGATCTGTGTTGGGAGGCTAAGAGGAAATCTGGTTGGGAGGAATAGTGTTGACATTTGAAGTCCCTCTCTCTGAACAGATGTTTACTCTGTGACTACCAACACCAGCTTTAAAGAAAAATGCTGTTGGATTGATAAACATCTGCTTCAGCTGGGATCATTTCTGATGCTGCTTTCTGATGCTGCTTCATTTTACCATGATGTCTTGAAAAGACAATAATAACTTTATAATAACTGTATTTATATAGCACCTTTTAAAAACAATGCTTTACAAAGTGTTTGACAGACAGACAGGGAATACATAAAAACAAAGCATAAGAACCCAACAGCAAAAGGAGCTTGGAACAACAATTAAAATCAAACATCACAAACATAAACACAGGCACAGATTTAGCATAAAGGCCATATAAAGGGACCCCCGGATTCGATTCCAGCATGCAGCCCCCTTTACCCCATGTCATTCCCTTGATGTTTAATGATGAATGTTTTATTTTTATTTTTCATTCCCTGTAAGGTAACCTTGGGTGACTTGAAAGGTGCCTCCAAATAAAATGTATTATTATTAATATTATTATTATTACTCTCTCCTGGTTCCCTGCCCTCTCTCCTGTCCTTTCCTCTCTTAATGAAGGGGTGTTCCCTTCCCCCTAAAAAGATATATATATGTACACTACCAGTCAAAAGTTTGGACACACCTTCTCATTCAATGGTTTTTATTTATTTTAATTATTTTCAACATTGTAGATTAATACTGAAGAAATCAAAACTATAAAAAAATATGGTTTTGCCATTATATGGATCACAACAGTAGTCAAATAGGGCTATCCATTGTGTACTAACCCTACCTCTGAACAACACAACTGACGATCTTATTACATTAAGAAGGCAAGTCATTCTACAAATGAACTCTTGACAAGGCTCGTGTTAATTAGAAACCATTCCAGGAGACCACTTCATGAAGCAGACTGAGAGAATACCAAGAGTGTGCAAAGCTGTCATGAAGGAAAAAGGGGGCTACTTTACAGAATCTAAAATATAAAACATATTCTGCTTTGTTTAACACTTTTTTGTTCATTAAATAATTCCATATATGTTCTTTCATAGTTTTGATGTTTTTGGTATTAATCTACCGTTTTTCAAATAATTAAAATAAATACAAACCCTTGAATGAGAAGGTGTTTCCAAACTTTTGACTGGTAGTGTATTTAAAAAAAAAAAGAACACAAAGGGAACCCAAAAATCATTCTACCAACTCTTCCTCTACTTCAGTTTCACATCTCTAAAGCCTTCTGGTAAAAATGTAATCCGGACACATTTAAACTAGAGCCAAAAGAAAAAAATCTCAAACACGAACGCCTGCTCCTTTAAATAATTGAGCTAACTGTCTGTTGTGTTTTGAACACACAGGGATATCCAGGATTAATGATGTCACGCTGTCAGGCATAAACAACTTATCTGTGGCTTCACTGTGCTGCATTTTGCCTTTTTGCACTCAAGGTCTTCAACCAGAGAGACAAGCTTAGGTCTGTATTCATATGTGATGCACCGGTAGGCAAACTCAGGGGCGATCACACAACAGCCTTCAAACTGATTGGAAATAACTACAAATTAGCGCCTTCTACAACTGAAAACACCTCATGTGTAACCCAAGGCTGTTAGTGTTGGAGCTTCACCCTCAGGCGCTGTATCTTGTGCGACTAACACACTATGTAGAGCCAAGAATTTGTTGCTTCATGTCATCAGAGAAAACAGAAAATTTGAAAGAGATATATCCAGGCGGTGTGTTGATAAATCTAGTGTTTCAAGTTTTCAATATTAGCACAATTGACCCATGTCTGACGTGCCTAATTCAGAAACTGTTATTCCTGCTGAATAATACATATTGCTACGATTATCAAATATTCATTGACTTATTAAAAAATGATGCAGCAATGAATTCAAGGTACCTCTTGACTAACAATCCCAGCGTTCTTCTGTTGCAGCAGCTGCATGTTGAGCTGCTCTTGCTGGTTCTTGAAGACCTCTTGAATTTGTTGCTGCAGAAATGTGATATGAAACTCTGGGTTAAGATAATTAAAGCCTTGTGGTCGATGACAAACACGCTACTTTTCTATAAATACATTACCTGGTGTAACATGAGTGCTTTCTGCTGCTGGAGCAGGGCTTGGAGCTGCTGTGGACTGAGGATCTGCTGCTGTGGGGTCTGTTGCAATTGTTGTGGGGCCTCTGCTGGTGGGGTCATCATAGACAAAGACACTGGAACCTGCATGGAGGAGAAGAATAGCAGCATGGTTATATTTTTTTGACCAGAAGAAAAAACAACAATGGGGGGGACTGAGTATTAAAAAGCCAGCAGCATAAAAGAAAATACCACCTAGGAAGGCTGTTCTGTGAAGGCATGTGCTCTAAAGCGTCTTCCTTTCTAGTGCAGATGACATGCTTGTTTACTATTTACATGTAAACAAGAACCCTTATCTCTTAAATCAGGCTTAAGGATTTAAAAGGCACAGCTTTTTCTGCAGGACTAACCTGGCTTTGCCCAAAGATGTTTTCTGTTTGATAAAGTTTCAAACACTGATTTTTAAGAAAAGCACATTTGCAAGACAAAGACCTCAAGAACAAAAAGTTCTCCATTGAAGCAGCGAGGTAAATAAAAAGAACTCGAAGTCTTGTATCCAAAATATTTAACCCGAAGTGAAATTAAAATTGAAACTGAAATAAACAGATCTAAATAAGCTCCCACAGCTGCACAGTGGGTTATTTGTGACATTTAAACACAAATAGAAAAACAAGCGCTCTCTCACTACTCAGTCTGTTCTCTCACTTAATTGCAACGACTGAAGCTTCAGACAAATCAGGATGCAGTGTCAAATACTACACAACTAATACACGCCAGTTTTCTTTACCTTATAGACAGCAGGGTGATCTCACAGTGTCACTAATCACAATGTCACTTTACACACATTTAAAATAATGGAACCACCTTGGGAGCAATTTACAAAACAGTCAAATAAACGCAGCCGTTCATGTTGTTCAAAACATATCCACTGATCAGATTATATCACTGCATGTCAACACATTATCCAATTTCCCCTCATTCTGCGCTGTAATTGCGTGCATGTAGATGTAGTTAGTGTACTTTAGACTCCTGTACGTGGTCAGGGACTTGTTATGGAAGCTGATACACACAAACATCTAATGTCTAACCTGGGTCTATGTACAGCCGTGAGCTAACGTTTATTTTCAGTATTGATTAATCCGACGCTTGTTTACTCAATCCATGTGCTTTGAGCAGAAATGTCAGAACATAGGGACGGTTTTTATACTCACATTTATGAATGACACCGTTTCGCACAGAAGAAGGTACAAGAGTCTGAGAAGAATTTGCTGCTGGCTAACTAATGTTTTTTCTCCTTGTCTTTTAACCCTCCTGTTGTGTCCGTTTTTCAGGGACAGCAATAATGTTCCTGGGTCACCTTGACCCGGGGCATATTTAATTATCCAAAAGTGTCAGAACCCAAAAAATCCCAATGAACATTTTTTTTTTATCTCATTATTAACTCCATTACTAACCATTTAAATCAATATTTAGTGCAATTGTGTTCTTTCATTTGCACAGATCATGGTTCAATGAAGATAACTCACACGTTTTTTTTAACACAGTTGCAAAGAAACATTTAGTATTTGACATTTCTGACCCCTTTTAGCCTCCACTTTGACTGCAGGGTCAAATTGACCCACAACCACTATTTATGTAATATAAACATGCAGGGGGGTGGGTTGCAAATGTGCAAAATGAGCCATTTCCATGTATATGTTGTTTACACTAACTAAGCCATGCAGAATTTTCATAGCGAAAAAATACTTAACTGTAAAAAAGATCAATTTGACCTGAAACATAACAGGAGGGTTAATTTCTTCTTCTTCTATTTCTTAAAGGCTTCTTTTTATTTGTAAGAAAAGTCTAGTGTTTAATCATCTGTCTTTTTTCTCACTCTTTTCTCCTCTTCATTTTACTCAATCCCTTATTTCTGTCTCTTCTCTGACCCTCCTGTTAGACTTTCTTTTGTAGTTCTGCATTTTGAGTATGACGCTCCAGTTTACCCAAGCAATTTGTAACCCCTGTTTTTAATTTAATAGAAGCTTTTATGGTGATTATCTTTTTTTTTTCATTGTACCACCAAATCATAACAGCACAACCCAAAGCCTCTCACTCCAGTTTGAAGAATATAAATCCAAACTGCTTGCACTTCTGCTTGTTTATCATTCTCAGTCCGCTGGTCAATCTAACAAGCTGAACTCAGCTCTCCTGCCTCAGTCTGCAGCTAAAAATGAACCAAACAAAAACAACTCAATCGGATGTCTTAGGGGGATTAGAGCTTCAGCAAAACAACAACAACAACAACAACAACAACCAGTGCCAGAAAAACAACAACAACAACAACATCCTCTGTGAGGCATGCAGCAATTACTGCACCAACCCCCCACTCACTGTCAAGCCGCACAGCTCAGGGGATGTTTACAGTAAACATAAACAGAGTAATCAAAATTGCAGAGAGAAATAAATAATGAATAAAAAAAAGCATACAGAGCCTGTTTATGAAAACAGAACTTGAGATTCGTATTTTAATTAAGGTCTGAACCACAAACAAACATTTCTCTCCGAGGCAGAGTCTGTTTTGAATCGGGTAAACAAACCGACAGTGAATTTCACACAGGCTTTGGGCTAACAATAACAGACGACTGCCTCCTAGTTTGTCCTTTCTTATGAAATTCAATGCTGCAGAGGTGGCCACCAAAGCAACGAAAACAGGTCTATCCCACAAACAGAGCCAGTTGGCCCCTCTATTTTTCTGTGGACACCATCAACACAACAACAGCCTTTGACTAATCCCTGTTGCCATGGCAGCCAGCAAGTCCAAACATCTTCTGTTGTTGTTATTGTTGAAAGTCATACCAGTGAGAAACGGAGTGTAAACACAGATCTGTTCCCGCAAGACTGGTCTTGTGAACTTTGAGATGACTGACAGCGAGCAGGAACGCCGAAAAACTTTTGCAGAAAAACAAACACTGTGTGTTTTCTTTTTAGGAGATTTATTTCTAAGAGGGGTGTGGTGCGAGAAAACTGACATCTGCAAAAACAAAAATATTTAGTAATAAAGTCAAAGGCAGATTTAATAAGATAAGGTCCAAAATTACAACTTTACGTGAGCACAGTACAGTGACTTCACTTTCATTGACACACACACACATTTTTAACTTAGCAAAACATTGAAAACTAATTAAAAATACCTCCCCGTTATTATCACACCAAACAAATACAGACAGAGTTGGACAAACCTGATAGTCTCCATTGAAAGTCTGTGCGGCTGCTGAAATAACAAATGGAGCCCAGCAGTGAGGTTCCGCCTGACAGTCTAACTGAGCCTCACTAACCTACATGATGTGAGCATAAACAAAACCAACAATATAACACTGATCCCCCCCGCCCCCCCGCCCAGCTGGAGCTGTGCTCTCCCTCCCCTTCTAAACCTCAGTGCAAACCTCCCCCATCCCTGTGCTCCCCCTCAGCATAAATATAAAACACTGCAGTTTGGAGGCACTGAGATGTGAGAGCACCGTGGATACCTTTACATAAAAAAAACTTAACACAGCACGAAGCAGTGTGTGCTGTTTGCCCTGTGTCCACTCTATCTTCTACCTGCAATGTGCATGAATGCTCCAAAAGAAGAGATACCACACCAACTAGACACAGCCTCAATGGAAGCAGAAGTCACAGTGATTCACAGTTCACAGCTAAATAAAAAGGGGATACATCAGAAACAAATGTTTGTACCACTGCAGACAAACACTACAAATCTGCTGCACAGAAGCTGTACAGTGTAGCACCAAAGTCAAAGAAATACCCTGAGCAGCAGCAGAACAAAACTTTGAACAAAAACAGCATAAATCACTGCAGAGCTTTTTGATGTGTCGAGGAAACTTTCCGAACACCTATACAGCAAGTTTACTGTCGCATGAAGGAAAGTGAAATAGAGAGCATTCCCAGTGGAGGAACAAGCAGCGGCTCACTTGTGTCTGAGTTCTAAAATAGAAAATAGTTGGTAAAATTATCTTTACAAGAGCCAAATCGGTCTTTGTTTTTAATTTTGCAGAATAATCTGAGACTTTTCAAGCCAGTGTTTCTAACACGCATGTTCAGCATTATGCTAGGAAAATGATATGAAATCCATGTACATTATTAGCAGTAAAAACCATAGACAGTATAAAATATGGACGTAGTGTCCGTGATGTCACCCATCTGTTTCTGAAGAGCTGTTTTGAGGCCAGGCTGTCGATTGATTGTGACGTAAAGAGGCGGGCTTTGAGCCTCCTAGCCAACAGCTACAGTGTTCCCACCTGTCAATCAAGTCAGCTGTGTCTCTCATTGGAAGACTAGTAATCTCAATATCTTCAAAATAGCTGCATTCGAAAAAAATTCACCCCCCTACAGTGTGTGCTGATCGAGAAAGGAGCTATCTAGACTACACTCGTTTTTTTTGTACCAGGCTGTAAACATGTTTATTTCTGCTGTAAAGATCGGCTTTTTTTTGGGTGTATGTGGTTTCCGGTACTTCCAGAGCCAGCCTCAAGCGGATCCTCGATGAACTGCAGTTTTTAGCACTTCCACATTGGACTCATATTTTTAGACCGGATGTTGCCGCTTGGTAAAAACAGAACAAATATGTTGGAACAGGCATGAAACTTCTGTTCAGTACCTTTCACTCTGCATGTCACTTTCTTATTTCTTATACATCAGTCCATTATTATGTAAATACATCTTCTCAAATAACCCCTCTCTCACACCAGCAGTCCAAAGTGCAAAGATATCCTGATTAGTATCTTGTAAATGATAAAAAATAGCTGAGAATTTCCTTATTTGGAAAGCTGTAGCTAGGAGCTGTTTGCCTTTGCTGCTTCAACCGCTCAGCTCTCGGCACAGCTGCACATAGATTTCTGCAACACTACCTCTCTTTGAAAAATCATTCAAACGCCTTGTTATGTCATATATTGACTGTTATTATCATTACTTATTAGGTGTGAAAATAAACGAGGTATCTGACAGTCTAATGCTGATGTGTTGCATAAATGCAGCTGGAAAAGGACTGACCCTGGGTGCCTCTGGAGGAGGAGTCTGGCTGCTCCTCAGTCGACTCTCATTCTCAGTGTTGTTCCCGTTCTCTGTGTGACTTGCTGGAATGGTGTGGCTTGTTGGTTCTGACCCAGACTCATGCATCTGGACTTCACTGACCTTAGAGAGGAAATGAGTATTAATGAAAGCAGCTGGACAAACCAGAGCAATATAAAAAAAAACAACACATGGAGCAAAGTGACAGAAAAACAACTTTCTGGATGCTTTGGCGTTTTTTCTCACAAGGTGATTAATTAGTAATCCATTGTGTTAGGAAAAGTTAACTGTACACTGGTGTGTCTGAATGAAATAATACTGATAATGTAAAAGGAAGTCAAAACGCAAAAGCACTAAAAGTTAAGAACTACCCTGTAATAGCTCTACCTTCCAAGACAAACATTCTCCTCTACAAGTGAGAGAGGAACATGCTAGGTCTATTTGTTGAATAAGCGAGTGCTGCCATGACTACTGTAAACACAGGGGCCCTGGGTCCGTGTTTATGTGCAAACATATCTTCCTTCTGGAACAATTTACCATTAACCAGGTGGTGCGATAAACGGCTGTGGCAGGTAGTACAATGCACAAGTAGGCTTTTATGTATACAGCTTGGGAGTGTTTGAGTCAAACGCTTGCCAGCATAAACAAAGGTAAATAAAAGTAGGCAAACAAATAATGTGAGCAGATGGAAACCTACACAGCAAAACCTCAGATGAATCAGACCACATAGCCTCCAGGATAATATAATTATGTTTAGGGTTACTCAGCTATCAAACTCACAATCTGAAATCAATCAGAAAGGCCTCACTGTGGAGAAACATGAACATTTAAGCAACATCTGTCAGATGAGCTGATTAGATTAAATACACTCAATTAAACTCTAGATGCACAGTCGTCCCGATCAGATACAAACTTCAAAAAGAATACAAAAAACGCTAATCGTTGCCTTCTGTTGAACAGGACTAATACAGACAGAAAGTTATGTCTAGGTGCAGCAACATATTTATATTCAAGTCATATCTTAGATGGGCAAAACTGATGTAATTCTTGCAATCCAAAACTAAACCCTATCTAATCAAAACAGGTTTCCACTCTGTTTACTTTTGCTTTCAGGATCAGGATTAGTTCTGCAGACAAAGGGCAGTGTTTCCTGTAGACATTTTTGAAGATGTCAGGGTTGATTTTGGACGTAAGAACCATGCTGACTGACAACTGGGTCCTTTCAACCCCCAGTTTCCTCTTGCATTGTTTGGAGAACACATTTTATTTGGATACTGCACAGTAATGTGCTGCAATGCTTTTTTTTTTCTTTTTAGACAGGCTGTGTCAGAAAAACACAGTGAATTTTCACTTTATTTAAAGTACTCTCACCACAGGGGCAACTCTGCAGCAGTAGGGGCCACCCCTCTTCAAAGAATGTAAAGGAAACCCTGCAAAGAGGCCTTTCCTTAAGAAAGAGTAAACAATATACACCCGCGCCTAAGGTTACCAATGACAAAAAAGGAAATTTAAATCATAAAATCCCCTTTGAGCAAAAACATTTACATTTTAATCAGAAACTGGGTGGGAATATGACGAATAAGTCCATTAGGTTCTCCACAGTTTATATATTTTATAATAACACCAATTAAAAAACCAGCATTACTATAAAATAGGGAAAACGGTACAACAAAACCAAAACTATTTCACCACTGTGACTTAACCCTCCTGTTATGTTGCGGGTCAAATTGACCCTTTTTAAAGTCTATTTTAGGTTATATATGCTTTCCAAACCAGCTAAATGCAGCATAAAAATCTGGTCTTGTTAATTTATCAAAATCACTTCATAAAAAAAATTAAAATTAAAATGTGAAATAAAATAAACAAAAATCTATGTCATTTAAAACTATTGTATTTATATTTAGGGCTCTCCAATGTACATTAAAACAAGTTTTAACATTAATTTTAATGAAAAACGAGTGAGTTATTCTCATTGAACCATGATCTGTGAGAATTAAAGAACACCAATGGACTACATCTTGATTTAACTGATTAGTAATGGAGTTAAAAATTAGATTTTGGGGGGGGTTCTGACACTTTTGGATAATTGAATATGCCTCGGATCAAATTGACCCAGTAACAGAAACGAACATAACAGGAGGGTTAAATTGCTCATTATCCAGTCATGTCCATCACCAATCCCCAGTTACAACATGTCTAGATCACACAGCTTTCATTAATCCATATTTTTGTTTATTTAATATGATCTGCAGTGGTTGCTCTGTCCGATCACTGAACATCTGGAGGCTGTATCGGTCGGATCTATTCCCCTGATTTAACATGCTTTGCCCTTTTTGGAAAGGAACATGTGGCAGATTACAAGAGCTGGTCTCATATTTTCCTTGTGAAGAGTCACCTCGTGAATTCACTGAACAGCCAACGATGTCATCAGCATGTAAAACGCGATACATACATTATTGAATATACAGTATCTGGTACCATTGATTGGTTTGAATGGAGTAATGTTATTTCGTTTTAATTTATCTCAACGTTATATGAATGGAATCAATATCCGTTAACAGCAACCATTGCGGTCTCAGGTTGTCGAGGAGGATTGGAACCCTTTACTGACGACAGGCACGTCCAGAAGGAAAACGGGAGGATTAAAACTTAGTCTTTCTCACTAAACAGACAACACATTTCATATTTCACATGTTTAAAGCACTGGAAAACAGGTTTCGACCAACCTTGCGGGTGGTACTCAAACAACAACGTTTCAACAAAAGCTAGCCCTTGCTCTTCAGCTGCTAGCATGTTACAAACGTTTTTCTCTCCTCTTCGTTCTGACACCCGGTGAAAAAACATAAATAACCTGTAGTTCAATTCAATATTCGTTGAATAAGGTCAGCGTGGTGTTGAAGAAGCGTGTACTTACCGAAATATGTGTGGGCGGACAGTCTTTTGACTCGGGGTGGTGTCTGGAGAATGCACCTCGGAGCAGCAGTAGTGCCTTCCTTGGTAGCGAGCTAGCCACAAGTTGCTAACAGGGGGCGTGGCTAATGTAAAAGTAAACAAAGGTGACGTCACGTCCACACGATTGACCTGTTACAGTATATAAAGAGGTTTAAACATCATATATTAAAACAGAACACATACAGAGAGTGTGGTTTTATGTTTAAAACCACACTCTCTCACATCTAATCAACGTGTAGATATCCAAAGCATTTCTCCTTGTCAAAACTGTCATACCTTCAATAAGAACTGTCAGGTGATAGGAGAAAAACTGCCAGGAACTAGACTAACGACCCTACTTAGGACCAGTGGTGGACAGTAACAAAGTAAATTTACTTGAGTACCTGTACTTTACTTGAGTATTATTTTTTGGGGATACTTATTACTTTTACTCCACTAAATTTAGAAGACAAATATTGTACTTTTTACTCTATTACATTTCTATCAGTGCTCTAGTTACTCACTACTTTTGCTTTGAAGTCAGCTCATGAATTTCCTTCTCTTTCCTTAATTCTGATCCCACAGTTGAACGTGGAGCAAACACAGAGAAAATTTCACTCAGATCAGGCAGTTCATTTAGAGACTGTAATGATGGCTATAATTCTCCACCTGAGCATCCATGGCCATATCTTAAGCGCGTGTTAGAGGTTTATGAAATGAAGAATGATACGTATCATTTGAAATGTGCTCCCTGTTTCCCACTCTGCCCAAACATACAAAAATTCACTGTCCAACCTGAGAAAGCGTGTTGGGCTACGTAACATTTGTTTCATTCCAGATGAACATTTCAAACTAAGTTGTCTGTGCTTGGAGTAATTTAGTTTCTGTGTTTATTCCATGGTATAGTTTTTAGAGATTTCAAGTAATGGTTTCTAGATAAACATGATGTAACCAAATATACTTCTATGTATTCTTGACTGCACTCATGTATTTTGATAATAGAATGTTTTGAGATTTTTAAAAAGTACTTTGAATACTTAGGTATTTTTAAAAGCAAGTACTTCAGTACTTCAGCTCAAGTAATAATCTGACAGAACAACTTTCACTTGTATTGGAGTAATATTTGACAAGGAGTATCTATACTTTGACTTAAGTAATGAAGCTGTGTACTCTGTCCACCACTGCTTAGGACCCTATTGTGACTACCTGGACACACCCACGACTGTTAGAGGCTTATATTTTCTAGCTCTTCCCCTGTCTGGTCAGAACTGAAGAAGCCTTTCGGAGGAGAGGTGAAACGTCTTCTACCATTTCTACCAGTCCAGTTGACTTACGGATCAAGCTTTGGATTACCATGACCTGGATGACTGAGAACCTTCACAGACTTCAACAAGAACTGTTATTATAGACATCCAAAATGACATTCTAAACCATCCACTACTGTCATCTCAGATATCCACAACGTCCTCACTGCACACATGACGTCCCTTTTTCTATTCATGTGTATTGGGCTCTCAATTTCAGATAGGCCTGTTCAGGAAGAACATCCTGGATATCTACAACAATCCAGAAGAATAATTCTCATTTGAGACGACTTAAATCCAGTAGTTTCTATTCAAAATATATTTTGGATATTCAAAATTAAATTATGTATATCTGGTTGAATTATCATTTAAGATTTGTGAAAAAGAAAATTAAAACTAGTAAAAATTACTTTTTGCTCAGAATTCTGTTCCAGATATCTTAAATTGTGAATAGCAATGTGTTTTGAATATACAACAATATATTATGAATGAGTTTTTATTTTTGACACCTCATACTGCATTTCCTTTTAGCAAAAAGTGGATTTTTGCTCTAAAATAAGAGCTTTTCTAAGAACAATTATTATGTAGATGTCCAAAATATTCATTCTGGACAGGAAGAAAGATGTTGAGGCTATAATGGACGGTATTTTCAAAGCTTCTTTTTAAAAGAACAGCATCAGATATTTATAAATCCGGCTTCAATTCGCTGAGTTTGAAACACCAAATATTCCCATTTCCCTGATGCTCTTAAAATAGTTGCTTTGAGAAACATTTTTTTAATAGAAGACCTCTACTACTTTCTTCTCATCAATAGATAATGGGGGTTAAACATAAGAAGTAACTATTTTGTGCCTGGATGGTGTGATTTTGGCATTCCACATCAAAGTACATTTTGTTTAGTTCACTGCAGAGGCAGACATGTAAAATAATATCTCTCTGAATCATGTATTATATGGCACTTTGGTCATTTAAAGCATTTAGTACACGCAAGACTGTCCTCAAGCATAATTGAATCACTGCATGTGCCTTCGAGAAAAATATATTTCTGTATGTTCATGCTTTGGTTCAACCACAAGAGGGACACATTTTTCCTCATGCAGTCATTTAATGGAGGCTTTACCCATTAGGTGAGGTAAGTCACCTGTGCATCATAAACCTAAGTGAAATTAAGCCTTTAATTGTTTCTGTTTACAATCAGTGTTGTACCAAAGGCCATGAAATAACCTGCAATCTTTAAATATTGTACTGTAATATGAAATGTATTTTTATTAACATGTTTTCATTCCAATTAAAGGTAACATAGTGACATACAGAAATACTGAAAAAAATGGCAGAAATGACAAATCTTTAAGTTCCAAATTAATTTACACATCCTGGAATTTAACATACAGCTTTCAATTCTCATTGGTATTCTCATTAAACATCAAAAGGATAAATTCAACATACCATAGTGTGAAAGTTTAAGTGTCTTTATTTCTCAAACATGTGTAAAACTAATAAACATGAGTATTTACAAGTCCAACATGCTGAACAGAGGGGACATTCTAAACTGCTGGTGAACACAAGGCACCATCCAAGATCAACAATCAGATACAAAGTCTGGGATCTGAAGTTAGCGGTCAACTTTTTATGTGCAATGGTAAAAAGTATTGAGATTCTGTTACTCAACAGAATGTGCTTGTTACACGATAAACAGAACATAAAAGGTTAAAATTCAGAAATTTCAGCAAGTCATCCTGTGAATCCGCTAAAGCATAAATAGGCTTGCTGTGGGTTACCAAGTATAGTTAATAACTACAAAGAAAAGACATGAGGACTAAGTATAATGCTGCTCGTATTCAAGATAATCTGCTCTGCTTTACACTTACTCAAACTGACTATAAAAGTGCCATAGGTGAGATGTAAAATGGCTCATTTCTTAATTCTTGATACATGTATTTTGAATGAAGTGCAACAACTTCAAAGTTGGATTTGAATCACACTGAATTAGTAATGTGACTTTTTGGAGGGCTTTGATTTTCATAATTCCTCCATTGGTCTGTATTTTCAACAAATGGTGGGTGTCACAAATTTAATTTGAACACAAGTTAATTGAATACATTTAAAAAAACATAGAATTTGAACCTCGTCACCTACACTTCAGCTATGTGAACAGAAACAGTTAATTCTATCGAAAACATGTGACTTAAAACCAAACTAGATTTGGTCTCAGTCCTCATAACTCCATATAAAATCCTGGTAGGACTATCTGATGACTTACACAAACTGTAAGAAAACAAAGTGCTTGATTTAGGGCAGAGCTTAAACAAATGACAACCATGACACTACACACTTTACAGAGTAAAAATGATTGCATATATTTCTCAGCATCTACCTTTGATTTTTTTTGTGTGTGCACTGCGGTCTTTCTGTTGTCATGTGAACATAGCTTTTCTCACAATGCACTCATATCCGAAAGAAAGGAATATAAAACAAATGTGCAATTTTCTGCTCAAATACTAGCATGACAGCATACTAAACATTTATGTTGTCTATTATAGGCAGCAGTGTTTTGGCTGTAACATACAAAACACAGAAGAGAGGTGACTAGAAAAAAGCGCTATGTATAGTGAAGATACAGGTTCGCTTTGTGGAACGTTGCCTCCTCCTTGATCCAAAAACTGGATTTCATCTGAAGACCAAACTATGCCTGTGCTCAGGAAGCTAGCCAAAATATGTTATAATACATCTAAAAAAAACCTTACTGTACATGATCTGCCGTTTTTGGTTTTGCAAAACTTTTCAGTATAAAAACATACAAACACTGCCATAGATAAAATCAAACTTGTACGGTTTTACCTTATAAGGAAAATAAAAGCATTAAACATATCGTGATAGATGACAGCAGTGCTCAAAGAAGGGAAATCCCACTGACTAAGATTCATGATACATTGGCTACATTTTGAGGTAATTAAGATGACACATAAAGCAACTATTAACTCAACCGCATCAAATATGCCAAAACATTATCCAAAATGAGCAATTAACATGTACATCTAAAGGATTCTGATGTGGGGGGCGTGCTAATGTCTTGATCGACCTCCCTCAAATGCATGGTGCTCCTCATGTGCTGAAATATAAACATAAAGAAGAATCAGAACCTGTTGCGGGTGTTAAGACCAATACATGATGTATCCGTGTTGATAATCTATGATACTCACGTTTGTAAAACACAGCTTTAAAGGGTATTTGTGGAAGGAGCTCATTGATCCTCCCTAAGATGTTTGATTCAGTAGCACAGGATGCGTTTCCGTTCCACACTTGAAAGACATCTTCTCTGTCTCTTACACTGACGCTCACGCCGACCACTTCATCATCTGCAAAGAAAGCAAAAAGATTGACTCCCATCAGATCAACTTGTATTATATGTTTCCTAGTCCTAAAGCTACAGGAATTTTCAATCAAAAAAAATTACCTGAGGCACAATAATCACTGAATTGTTCTCCAATCGTCGCCAACAGCAACTCCTTCCACACAGCAGACTGCAAATAGGAACACAATTTGTTATGGCGAAATAACAATTAAGCGAATGGTATTTAAATGATACAGATTGTGATACTTACTGTGGATTCTTTGGGCACTTTCATTTTCCAAACACCACCTTTAGCATTGCTCTCTTCTTCCCTGTATAAAGAAAAGCCGACAATATTACATTACACAAAACCAATCTTTAAAAACATCCTTTGAAAAAAGGAAAGCGAAATTCAATCTCACCAGAGAGGCTTTCTCTCTCCTCTCATCAGGTGATAGCTACATCTCAGCGGCAGGCTGGAGACGCCGGGTATGTTGTTGTAAACTCTCCAAAAGTTCTACTCAAGAGCAGAGGTGAAAAGAGGAAACAGATTTTTCTTTTTTTTCATTTTATTGAACCCTTTACTGGCACAGGGCGCACAGACAGTCAGCTGGGCTTTGTTAATGTTTCACATGTTACGTGTAGAAAATCCCTACCAAGCCTTTTTTTTTTCTTGCCTTTATGACACACATAAAAAGTCAATTAGGAATTCAAAAAGATGTGCAAATAAACTCTTCAACACTCTTCAAAAATCACTCAATATGCAATTATGTATGTAGTCATTTGGTTTCTTTGTCTCTTCATCAACTCATAACAAGCTCTCTGAAGTCTTTCTAGCAAGTGATAGAAAATAAAACACAATGTGCTGGCAGATCGTTACAAAAACTGAGGGAACACCACAATAAACTCAGAGTCAGTTTCAACATGTGTTATGTAACTAAACCTGTGACTGTTTTGCATTTGTCTTGCTGTAATGCAGATAAATCTACCCGTCAAATTGACCCAGCATTCAGGGATGCTACAAATGCTTATGCTTCAACTAATTGCTATAAATAAAATGTATCACCATTGGTGCCTTAGTTAAAGATTGACTGGGATCTTGGTGATTTTGTAAGAAAGAGAAACTACAGCGGTTTGGAAAACAACCTATCTGCATATGTTTTGACCTGAGTGTATATATAGAAATGTGTGTTTTGGATCCACTTTCAAACAGTGTGCCTCCTGGACCTGTGTTTGTGTGTAACGACTGTAAAGCATCTAACCTGGACAGTCTCCACTGTGTAGATTTTCTTTAGGTTTGACTCGCATTCAGCTGCTGTAGTCCCAGGCAGAGATCTGAAACACACAAATTAAATTACTTTATTTTGCATCTTTATCTTATTCAGCTCTGATTCCCCCCCCCCTGGATTACTGAATTTTCCCCCCGGGTAAATAAAGTATTTCTGATTCTGATTTACATACAAACAGATATACTCCTGGTTATATCTCAGATGTCCTAACTTGATATTTCCTAAGTGGATATGTGTCTGGGATAGATAACACAACCATGTCTCAGTAAACTGCCCCCCTGTGCAGACAGGTTTGGGGGGGGGATCAGATGACAAACAAGCCAGTAAACAAGTAAACAACATTGACCCCATTTGAACACAGCCCCCTCTGATTTGCACTGTGAATGATGTGGCTTATGTAACTTGTGGTCACTTGTGTTCAACTCTGTACACTTTCCATTATCTTGCTAACTCATAACTATGTCAAAGCATTAGATTATATAAAAAAAGAGAAACCCTTTGTGCTGATATTACAAGTGTAAGGTGCAAACATGTAATCTGAAAGGAGAAAAGGAGGGCAGTACAAGACAATATGGCAGCAGACATGTATAGCAGTGACTCAACAAGTTTTCAGAAATAACACAAGTGCTTATAAAAGAAACAACAGCACACTATGGATGAACTGAAACTGACCTTGTATAAGTCAAGTCTTGTTATTATGTTTAGCAGGACAGTCATGATTACACCCCTTTGTTTATTTTAAGATCCCACAAAGTAGAGCGCTTACGTATGTAGGTCAGAGAGAAAACAAGTCCTCTGGAAAGCTTCAGGCAGTGTTAGTATAATGTTATTTTGCTGTGATTTATCCACGCACACAATCCCTGTATGGCTGATAAACGCCCTTCATAATGTTATCTAGACTTGTAGCAGGCCTGATATGTTCGTCATCTCCTTTCTTTGTTCTCAATAAAGGTCAGCAACAAAGACTTCACCTACTTGAAGCTACATAACAGTGTGTGATATATCTACAGACAGGGGGGAAGTGATCACCAAGTTTTCTTACCTATCAAGCCAGAAAGTCCACGGTGAATGTAAAGGCAGAGTGTCGTTTTCATTGTCACTTGCAATCCTCTCCAAATCTCTGTCGCTGATGTGAATGTTGTGCTCCAGGAGACCCGGGTTGGAAGATGTGCTCAGTGGTAATGCAGCTACCGGAACTGCCATTCTCACCTCGAAAAACGTCGTCAATGCAAGCAGATGTCAGTTGTAGATGTTTTCAGTGGGCTGTTATCGATATATATATAGGTTTCGTTAGGTAAAATTAACCCCCCATCAGCAGCTGACTCATTGGTCGCTTCCCCGGTTTGCGCCGCCACAACAACAGAGGAACGATGACGCCCGCTGACCGCCTGCGGCACTTACAGCGCGCCGAAAAGAGCCTGAAGTTTCCGCCACTAAAGAATGAGCTTACTTTATTGATTGTATTTGTTTTCAGCAGCACAAGCACAAAACATATTACAACTCTACGCTGATATTCAAGTGCTTTGTTGTTCTTTAGCTAATATGGAACATACCTTCCGCTAATGGCAATACGTAATGCTGAGACGCATTCAGGTACTCATTGGAAATTCAGAGTTTCTAATTGTGGAAGTCGTTTCTACGGAAGACGATTAGGGCCACTGAAAAAAGACAAAAAATAAGGTCAATTTTTTTATTATTATTATTCTTCTGAGAAGAAAGTCAGAATTCTGAGATTAAAGTTAGAATTCTGAGATTAAAGTCAGATTTAAAAAAAAAAAAGAGCAGTAATCTGAGATTAAAGTCAGAATCCTTTCTGAGATTAAAGTCAGAATTCTGAGATTAAACTTGAGAATTCTTAGATTATATGTTTAATAATTATAATTATTATTATAATAATAATAATTATTACTACTATTATGAGATTAAAGTCAGAATTCTGAGATTAAAGTCAGAATTTTTTTTTTTAAAAGGCAGTATTCTGTGATTAAAGTCAGAATCCTCTCTGAGATTAAAGTCAGAATTCTGAGATTAAATTGAGATTTTTTTATTATTATTATTATTATTGTTATTGTTAGTATTATTATTATTATGAGATTAAAGTCAGAATTCTGACCTTAATCTCAGAATTCTGACTTTTTTTCTCAGACTTCTCACTTTAATCTCAGCGTTCTGACTTTTTTCTCAGAATTCTGACTTTTTTTTCTCAGACTTCTTACTTTAATCTCAGAATTCTGACTTTTTTCTCATAATAATAATAATTTAAAAAAAAAAAGACCTTATTTTTTATTTTTCTTCAGTGGCCCTAATCCGCTTCCGTAGAGTTTCGACCTCTGCGTATTAAGAAATCAATTCTGTCAAATCTGCACGTCCACCCTCCACTGGGAATCCTCCACCTGGAATTTCACGTTCATATTTCCCAATTGGAAACTAAATGTTCCAATAATTCCAGCACCCCGTGAATGCGATGCCAGACATGCGCAGTCTTCGCTAGCACCAGCTTTGTTGGGTTGCTATCTGCTACTGCTAACTAGCACATATTTCCTGCCTCTGCCTGGACACAGCTATGGACATCGACGCTTTACTGGAAGCACTTCAAGGCAGTATTTACAGTTATTTAAAGACGTGATTCATTATGAATGTGTGGTGTTTAAATCCGTCCCCATGCTCCCCTGTGAAACCTGTGATGTTTGCTGAGTACGTTACGTACTGTATCGTAACTTAGCTTACTGAAACGATTAACAAGCGTGTTATGGAGGAGCTTGGGGACAAACTAATTCAGCCTCTGCTTGACTTAGCTAGTTTCAATGTTGTTGTTTCTATGAAATAAGTTTGGGGTAGATCACAAATACATGTGCAGTGATATGTAGTTTGATTGTTAGAGGTTATGTAAACGGCTAGCTGTATAGCGTCACACTATACATGCTAACCTGCTAACTACTCCAAAAACTTCCCAGTTAGTCTATAAGCGCTCTTTTTCATGTTTCACTTTGTTCACATTTGTTTCAGAATAATTCACATTATACATATGGTTCTCTGCTGCTTTGGAAAAAAAACAATTGGATTAAAGTTAAACCAAATATTCTTGTTTGGATCCTGTGATGTTTGCTGTTTAGGTTGACTCAATTACCAACACACTAATGTGTCTGCTTTTGGTTTTTTTTAATGTGACTCTACAGATTATGAGAAGAAAGGCAAGGAGACCTGTCCTGTTCTGGAGCAATTCTTGTGTCATGTTGCCAAGACAGGGCAGCCAATGTAAGTAGTCCAGAAAGGCTCACAATCTTCATGCTTTGCAGTGATGTATTAGTTTTTCATTCAAACAAAAGTCATGCTGAATCAGTCAGCGTCATGATGGCAGTACTTTTCTACGGTGGCCCTGAAGTGCAAATCACGATGGCAAATTAGAAAACAATACGGCAAATTAGAAAACACTACGGCAAATTAGAAAACACTACAGCAAATTAGAAAACACTACAGCAAATTAGAAAACACTACAGCAAATTTGAAAACACTACAGCAAATTAGAAAACACTACTGCAATCCAGAAAACACTACAACATTAACCAAACCGGAAGAAGTAGGTACCCTCGAGGGACGTGACTGGACTGGACTATCCTTTGACCTGGAAGGACAGGGACCATTCAAGTCCTGAGCATTGTGTTTTCAATTTTATTTATGTAGTGTGTAATGACTGCTCAGTATTTTTTAAATTTTGATTGACTTGGGGTATGATCTGACAACATTGCTTGGTTTTGCATGAAGAGTCAGAGGTTTGGTGAATGTAGTTTGAAAATTGGGTTTTGTGTTGCACTCATATTTGGAAAACATTTAAACCAGGTCCTTCCGGGTCAAAGGATAGACCAGTCCAATCAGTGACAAATCATGCACCCCGAGGGTCCCTACTTCTTCCGGTTTGGTTACTGTCGTTGTGTTTTCTGATTTGCCGTTGTGATTTGCACTTCAGGGCCACCATAGTTTTCCATGACCTTTTTTGTTCATGTGATATGTAAGCTTATATTCCCATTGTCTTTCAGGATTCCATGGACGCAGTTCAAAGCGTACTTCATGTTCAAGTTGGAAAAAGTCATGGATGACTTCCATGCCTCCACACCAGAACAGAGAGGACCTCACAATCCCAACGTGGATTATGTTCCTTTTGAAGACATGAAGCAGAGGATCTTAAAAATAGTGGACGGTTACAATGGGTGAGCAGAGCTGATAACAATCCACTGAGAAAATCACAAACAAATCCTTATCTCGCAGGCCAGGGCTTTTCTATAAAAAATGTTAGTTTTCTTCTTAAATATGATCAATTCAAAAAAGTTACTCAACTTAATGTTATTTCAGTAGCATGTTTGCATAAATATTTCACGCTCACACTTGGAATTTTCTTCCTTTCTATGTCAACATTGCAAAGTAACTATGAATGGAAATAGCTTCAAAATCAAATTACAGTGGGAATGACTAATATTTGCCTTGGTTTATCAGTGATGTAACACAAAAGAGATTAAATCTTTAACATGATCCAGATTCAACTTTTTTTCTAAAATAAGTTGATGAGAAATGATGGTTTATCAGACATGTGCATACTTCTAATGAGTTGTGACTTGAGGTGGCCCGATCGTTTCCCCTTTTTGAATTGAAGAGTTAATTTGCAAAAACAGTTAACTCACTTTTGAAAAAGTAAAAAAATGTTTCAAAAAACACATTTTTTCTAATACTAGCTTTTGGTATGATCAATCAACTGAGGCTGGGTGGCTTTGACTAAGTCAAAATGACTATACTAATCAGAGATATCCTGAAAATGTAACTTTATTAGGAATCTATATCAAAAAGAATGTTTTTTGAAAATGTATAAAAACAGAGTTATCTGTTTTTGCAAATGAACTCTTCAATTCTTTATTTTCTCCAATCCAATTCTCCAGTTCTGTCAAGTTTAAAGCATTTTGATTCTGGTTCTGAGACCTCTGTGCGGTACTAACCTATGTGTGTCTGCTTGGAACCTTTTCCAGAATCCCATTCACCATCCAGCGTCTGTGTGAACTCCTGACGGACCCCAAGCGCAACTATTCAGGAACGGACAAGTTTCTCATGGGTTTAGAGAAGGTGAGCTCTACACTGTACACAAACTGTAATGACAAGGGTTTTGGTAATAGTTATTTATTTACAATACTGGATAAAAAAAAATGCTTTCCATGACTTCAAATTAATTGTAACATGTGTCTTTGTTTATCATTTGCAGAATGTAATGGTGGTCAGCTGTGTCCACCCCACATCAGAGTAAGTACACCTGCTGATAGGCGTCTGCTCCACTTGAGTCTCTGGCTGGAGTATTTCTGTAACACTGCTGTTAATACACAAACACAGCCCTCTTGGATTTGCTGATTCAGTTACACTTTTAGAGTCACACTCAGTCATTTTCTGCTTTTCTGCTTCTTTTGAAGGAAAAATGGTGCATCCAGTGTCAACAGAATGAATGGAGTGATGTTTCCTGGTAACTCTTCTCTATATACAGACAGGTGGGAGCCACATGATTGTCAGTGTTATTTTTTATTCTTACGCAGCCTCATGCAGCAGCACGTGCAAAAGTATTTAGTTTGAAGACGTAGTGATAAAAAGAAGAAGCTGTCTCTGAGGTAGTTATGTCTTTCTTATCACGCATAGGGTTTTGCTGGCTCTGCTGAGTTTGTATCTTGAGGTATGAATATTTACAGAAATGGTCGTTCCAATTTTTGCGGCAGAAATATAAACGGACCAGGCACACCGAAACCGCTCAACAGACCAAAGCTGTCGTTGTCGACTTCACTTTCGACCAACGGGCTTCCTGAATGTCCAGTCGGTAAGGAGCCAGAGCCAACAACAGAGGAAGTGGAGGAGCAGCACATCAGGTAACTCAATAAGTGCAGTTTATAATGCACCTGTAGGGTTGATTTAAAAAGACAGAGACTCTGATCAGGCATTCCTTCCATCTTTAAAAGGATGTCAAATCTCAAGTATAAAATCTGCCGTACTCATTCTCTGTATCTCTCTCATTACTTCAGCGATTCGTCATCATCAGACGGTGATAGTTCACCGAACACTGGCATAAAGAACAAACACTCCGAGGAGGAAGAGGAGGAGGAGAACTCTGATGCAGAAAAGCACGAGGTGAAGAGGCTCAAGTTCGACGAAAAGGAAGAGGACGATGAGGCAGAAAGTGGAGAGAAGGAGTCATCGTGTTGTAAAGGTTCAGAGAGTTCCTCGGAGACAACAGAGTCTTCTAAAGACTCCGGTGGTCAGGAGGATGAAAGTGAAGCATCTGGTGACGCACCGACTATTTCAAAGGATCATGGTAAGTCTTAACTTGTCTTTGCTTTGGCTTAAATATGCAACTTAAGTATGAAAGTGTTTCCAAACTTAAGGTGTGGTTGAAGTCTTCAAAGGCATCAGAACTGAGGGGAACTTTTTAAAAACATAGATCTTAAAAAAACTATTCTTTGCTCCTTGATTATGATACAGTGAATGAAAGAGAATCATAACATCATTGTGTGGGTATTAGACTGAGTACCCAGAAGTAATAATAATAATAATCATAATAATAATAAAAATGATAATTTTATTTGTAGAGCACTTAAAAAAAATGTTACTGCCTTCACATGGGCAGCAAAATAAAACAAGCAGGTCATAAAATCACACATGTCAAGATAAAGAAATAAAACATATTTTAAGAGACACTAAATTCCCCTAAAATAACTCTAAAGGAAGACAATTATTTAAAAACATACTTCTTAAAATGGTTGAAATAAAACAAAATTTAGATCAAATCAGGAAAGGCTCTATAATAAAGGTATGTTTTCAGAAGAGATTTAAAAGAGCTCACTGACTCAGCAGACCTGGGGCCTCATGTACAAAGGGTGCGTACGTACTTTTTCACAGCAAAGATCAGATGTACCAAGAGCGAAATGACGGTAGAAATGTGTGATGCCTCACGCCAACTTCATGGCTGGCGTATACACCATTCTACAGCTGTTGATCCTTGCGCACAGATTCATGCATCTGGATAGTTTTGTGCGTACAACATTTTCTGGATTTGAGCGTACGCCATGTTTCAGTAGGAAATCCATGCAAGTCTTAAGATAAGATAAGAAAAGATAGTCCTTTACTTATCCCACAACAGGGAAATTCAAGTGTCACAGTAACAGAGTAGACAGTGCAAACAAGAGCCTATAAAATATCAATTATTAAAAAGTTATTAGCAATTAAAATTAAAGAGGTAAAAAATAAGCATATCTTACAACAAGTCAGTCACTGAACAAGCTCCTTAGTGTTGTTATGGTCTCCTGGAGGGAGTGTGACGTGTTGACCACCAGAGAAGATAGCTTTGTACATGAGGCCCATGATCTCCTCGGGCAGATTGTTCCAAAGTGTCGGTGAACGCCCTGTCCCTTCTCGTTTTTCATTTTTGTGTTAGGAATGATTCGTTTAATTTCTGGGGGTTACATTGCATTGATGGTAGTGTATAGATCAAGTTCTTGGAAGGAAGTAAAATGTAAGGATTTTTAAAAGCTACATTTGAGGTTCTGCTGCATCTGCATTGTTAGTTTAATATGTTACAGAAATTAGGTGCCACACTCCTCTAACGGCATCCAGCAACATCTAAAGCCCAAAATGTTTGTACGAGTGCACAATTGTCATGCTTGCCAAAGCCCTGCCATCATATGACCTCCTGGCTGCCAGAGCAGATGATAGGTTTGTGCATTCTTCCAGAGAGTCTGCAGGTATGGTGTTGCAGTTGCCATACCTTTTTAAAAAGTGACAGTGGCAGTTGTAAGGAAAACCACTTGAGAGAGAGGATGTCTGGTTCTGAAAAGTGCAACAAATGGGCAATGCAGTCACCCCTTCTCCTCCATCATCAGACACATTTCAGATGCAGTTAAAACATAGAAATAGTGCTTACCTGAAGCAGACTGGAGCCCTTTTACTTAATAGGCTGCTTCAGAGGAAATGAAATAACGCACTCCGTCAATACAGCTCTTTACAAAGGCTGTGCAGTGACACTTATTGAACTGAATGCCTTCTCTCAGCTTCAAGGACTTCTCTGACGCTTAAATGTATCACAAACACATAAATACAACCTACTTATATCACTTATACTGTTGAAATTTGATCATTTCATAACCCTGTTTTTAAAATTAATGCATCAAGCCTGCAAACATAGTCTTAAATGTAGTGTATACACCTTTTTAGAGTCTTTGTTTACAGTATCAAAGACTAGTCAACTAATGGATTGACTCATCATAGAGTTAAAATTAAGAAATGCCAAAACTCCTCAGTGCAAGCTTTGTAAGTATGAATGTCTTGAGTGTTTTTTATACTTGATGGTATTGACCTGAATATATTTGGATTTTTGAAATTTTATACCACAAAATTAGAAATTTGAAGAAGTTACATTTGCGTTCGAATTTTTTGAACAGAATATTCAGCAGTTATCCGTGACAGTCATGAAAATAAAGGTAGGCTACAAGTCATTTTGTCCACTCTCGTCCTCAGAGCCCTCCAGCGCTGACACAGAACCTTCTGGAAGTGATGAAGACCCATCTGACAGAGGGGACGCACACAGTCCGGAGAAAGACAGCAGCCTAGATCAACCTAGGCAGCCGGCTCCGTCAGAGAAGAGTGAGAAGTCTGATGGAGACAGCAGCAGCAGTGACGGAGAGGGCGTATCCAGCGTCAAGCAGGTCCCTTCCTCCTCCGGTGATTCCCCTGACTTGTCAACAGAGGGCAGCGCTGAGGATTCAGACACCACAAAGACTGCTACAGAGCCTGGTGAACATGACTAACGTGTAGCCCAGCCTGCCAGCTGACTTTTTTTACACTGTATTATACCACACCAAGGGTATATCTGTAGCACTGTGGACCTCTAGACTCCACGACCAGGAGAGATGTGGACCGCAAGATTCCTCACAGGCGGATGTTTTTGTCCTCTGCAGTTCAAACTGAGGCTACACGTCGCCTGGTCTTTTAACTGGAAGGAAATGATTTCAAAGAGATTTCACAGACTCTGTTTTTTTCACTGTTGACTAAAAGTTTTTCTAATCTGTTTTCTGATTTTTATAAATGAGATTTATAATTTAACCTTGATGACTGATTTATTCAAAAAATGTCACTCTGTACTTATTTGGCATGCATTTCAAAAAAAGATCCATTTGACCGTTTGAGTTGGATTTTGGCCTACGAGGAGGTGATTGAGTTCATTTCAGATGAATGTGTCTCTACAGTTGAATGAAAAACACTGCTTTTTCTATGAAGCACATACCATAAAATGTATTTCTTATTAACATTATATTGCACTTGTTTGCATTGACCCCTTGAAGGATATGAAAAATGCAAAAGTTTTGAGTTGTTACTGTACTACGCTGATAATGACACAAAAATTGCCAGTAGTAACCAGTTTTGGTAGATAGTAGTTTTGGCTTAAGGGAAACCTTTCTGCTTCAAAATCTGTCAGCAGAACACAAGGTACTTTTTCACCTTCTGTATGTCATACCTTTGTTGTACAATTGTCCCTTTTGATAGCTTGGATTTATACAGTATGTATCTGTAAATCAGTTTTTGTAGACTTGTAATACTTGTCCACTGCCTTCGTTGATCAGTTCGCTGGAAATTGAGTTCTTGAGGTTGTATCATAGTATTCATGGAAAGCAATAAATGCTAAAACTTTAAATGTAGTAAGTGTTCTTATTATTATCATGGGGGTTGTTCTTCTGAGTTACAGTTGTACTTATTATCCATGCCTAGAGACAAATATGGGCCAATGAGTTAGAAGGATTACTATATAGTCACTTGTGAGGTCTCACTCTTGGAAATGTGGGTGAAAGCAGATACAGAACATTGCCATGCACCACACAACAGTTCTCATTTCTGATTGGACAGAACCCGGCAGCTCAACATCATTTCCTGTTTCTATTACTACTACTCAGCGGAGTCCCCGTGTAAATTTTAAACTGAGTTGGAAGGATGCACATGTAATGTAGCCTAATGCAACTATGGTATAACCTACATATTAGGTCATTCTTAAGGTCTCAGGGTCAGGTGTCAGACCTCAGAAGATAATCTAAAAGTATCAGGTCTCAGGGCAGCCTCCTGGTTAAATCAGTCCAGGGCAACCACCTCAAACCACCTTAAACCACCTCATACCGTGGGTCCGATGTCAGCTCTGTACTTTACTCATTGCCTTTTCCCCTTATTATGGTGATCTTCATAGATTTGTTTTTTCACTGCTTTTGGACTTCCCTACCTTTTCCTTCTTCTGTCCCTTCCTCCTCCTTCTAACACTGTTCCTGCTTCAACCTTGTACTGATCCTTCCTCAACCTTATACTTTCCCTACACTGGACTTGAACCCAGAACTAACTGGGGAAAAAGGCCATCTCAGTCCTAGACCCTGTGGAGGTGGTGGCTGACGGGAGAATTATGGCCAAGCTGTTGTCTTTGATGGGCATTTCATATATATATATTCTTGTGAAATTCTTATCTTTAAACGGAGAGAAGTCCGACGAAATTTCATTGTACTTGTACAATGCCAGTAAAGCTGATTCTGATTGTGATTCTGATTCTGATCAGACTGAAAGGCAGCAGTCCTGTCCACCACATCACAGAGCTACTTGGTAGTGCATGCTTTTTTTTTGGTAATTTCATTCAACCATTTTGTTGCAGTAGTTTAAAAGCACAGCTTGTGCACATTTTGAGGAAAGTGATTCATATCCATCTCACATTGGCAGCCCATAGTGGGATTTGAACCCAGAACCATCAGATTGAAAGGTCCCGGGACTATACCCAACCCCACAGGGCTGCTTCCATGAGCTCTCTTTTTAAGGTATTCTCACTTCATAATTTGGATATTGTACAACAAAGCACAGTGCAAACTACAGTGTGAGGAAAGTGTTTCATTTCCATCTCCCATGGACAGTCCCTGTCAGGATTCAAACCCATGACCCTTGCATTGAAAGGCAGCAGCCCTGTCCACCACACCACCAAACTGCTTGCCAGTGCTTGCCTCTTTAGGTCTTTTCATTTATATCTTAATGGTACTTCAAAGGTGCAGCAAAAAAAATACTTAAATTAGTGATATTTAGAACAGATTGTCCTCAGAGAATATATTCTAACACTACCTTTTGCCACCAGCTGCCAGTCTTTATCTGTTTGTTTTTAATGTTGTAAGGTGACCTTGAGTGCCAAGAAAATAAAATTTTGAGTGCCTATAAATAAAATGTATTATTATTATTATTATTATTATTATTATTATTATTATTATTATTATTATTATTATTATTATTATTATTATTATTATTATTATGAGACATTTTGTTCAATCATTCAAAGTTTTCTGACACTGATTGTTAGGATTTTGGTGATCCTTCAACTTTCAACCAAAACTTCACAACTTTGGATGTTTTGGTGTGAAAGTTGCTACACATATTCATAGTCCCCATTGCATTAACCATAATAATACGAGTCTCACAACTTTGATATATTGTTCTTTTTATTTGAATACTTTGGTTTATGATGATTTACCTGCGGAAACTCCCCTGTCATAAGTGTGTGGCACACAGATCACACCAAACCCCGTGACAGCCATATTTTGGTTGGCCCTACAAGAATGTAGGATCTCAGCCAACTGGGCAGCAGTGGTGGCCTTCTCTTTGCTTCTAGCATGACTGCTCATCCTGCTATGTGGAAAAAAACATGCCACCTTCCAACAAGTGCTGGCTAGAAGACACATTGAGCCACCTCAGGGTGGAACAACATAGATACACTACTCACTGCTCAGTCAAAAAGCCCCTGAAGACATGGCAGCCATTTCTGAATCATATAGGAAGAACCCTGCCAACTGACTTATTTAATTCTAAATTTTGCATAAATATTACCCTCTCCATTATTACTATTTTTCTCTCTCTTTCCCCCTCTCAGCATGTATTTTAAGTTACTCCAGTCTGTTTGGCCTTTATGTATTGTGTTCAGTATATTCAATATTCTGTGTTTTAAATGTCCATAATTCAATATAAGTGTTGTTAAGTGAGATTAAAACAACTCCCAAGCAGGAGACTCTGGAACATTTTAATCATGTGAAGATAACAATGAGAGGTACTAAAAATGGCCTTGACACCTCTAAGCTAAGATTATCACTATCCCTGTTGTCAGCGCATATCAGGGGCCAGGAAGGTATTGAGCCAGGCTAAGCTTTCAGCTGTAAACAATGGCTGTAGTTACCACTAACAGTGACACCGCTTCTCTGATGTGAACATGTTGTTATTTTTAAACTTCCAAGGATTTCTTCCCTCACACCGAGCCAATAGCTTCGGTCTTGTTATCTCGCATTCTCCAAATACAACTGCCCTCTTGTAGTGTTGCAATGTCCAAAATAAGCAAATTTAGCCACAGCATATTCATTGTAGGCTTCGGTAAGACTACATCAGGCATGTAAACAGTAATTAGGGTAAGAACAAGTAACCTGGCACCTAAAGGTCTGAGCTTTCAGGGATAATAAAACACTCGGTCTGTGTGAGTCATCAAACCAGTCAGGAACTTCAAATACCTGGAAAGACTACCAGCTTGAAGGATTTTATCATCTTTCCTACCTTATCACTATCAATAAACAGTATAATATTAATATTGTTTAATATATTTACTATACCCCAGAGGACTTGAGAGTATATTAGCATAGAGATTTACGTCACTTATTTGCAGGTGGATGCATAGCTTCATAGAAACCCCCTCATGATCTCTCTGTGAGCTAATAGATTTTGACAAGTGTCCATTTCTAATCCCTAATCATGTGATCCATAACAGCCTGTGTCTTGTCTTCACTTTCAGACCGGATTAGCCATTATTGAGAGCTCAATAGCAGTTCAGTTTAACATTTCGTTTTGATCATTTTGGTACTTGCTGATTTAATAAAGATTGTAAATGAGGACGAGGACGTTTGTGGACTTGCTGATGTAGAGGGAAGCTTTCAAAGACTTTTAAAAGTCACGTTGTTTCATGTAATGTAAGAAAAAGTTTTCAGTGTTCGAGGTGAACGTTTTGGCCATGGGTCAGCGCCTGAGCGAAGAAGGTAACCCAGACAAGGAAATTGATGTTGCGGAGCTGCAAGAGTGGTATAAAAAGTTTGTTGTTGAGTGTCCAAGTGGAACTCTCTTCATGCACGAGTTCAAAGGTTTCTTTGGTGTGACGGAGAACAAGGAGGCCGCAGACTACATTGAAAATATGTTT
The DNA here is from genome assembly GCF_009762535.1 of Notolabrus celidotus. NCBI lineage: Eukaryota > Metazoa > Chordata > Actinopteri > Labriformes > Labridae > Notolabrus > Notolabrus celidotus. The sequence continues at coordinate 28,054,412 of NC_048282.1, read as the reverse complement.
CGGGCCTTCGACAAGAATGGGGTAAGTAAGACTTTCTGCTGTGTATAAGCCTGGATTAAAACATGTTGTTTGAGACTATTTGTGATAACCCAGGTGTGTGTTATGTCAATTATTATGCCCATTGGTAAACTGAAAATAATATTTGATGTAATATGTTAGGCAAAATGAAAAAAATATACCATATGCAGCCTCTCAAATTAGGCCATCATAATGTGAATATGTCAACCTCAGACTGACAGTTTTTCCTATAGGCTGTATTAGTACAGTGTATAAGGAACTGAATAATAAATAAATGAATGGTTAAAATGGTCTTCAGGTGCAGCCCTATATGGTATTGCTTAATCTAATAAGACGACTTTTTATATCCTATCATGCATTAATAGCACGGACTTCTTGCCTGTCAATGTAATGATACACTTGCTTGTAAACTACATCCAAATGGCCATTCGTAATATTTAAAATGTATCTTTGTGTACGCAGGATAACACCATTGATTTCCTGGAGTATGTGGCAGCCTTGAACTTAGTCCTGAGAGGTAAACTGGAGCACAAGCTCAAATGGACGTTCAAAATGTACGACAAGGATGGAAGCGGATGCATTGATAAAACAGAGCTTCTTGAAATAGTGGAGGTAAAATGTACAACCCAGCAACTTTAAGCAATAACTTATCTATTTCAAACGGTTTATCACATGTCTGTGATAAATTGAGATCAATGCAGGGGTAGCTTTAACGTTTCCTCTCACTCACAGTCTATTTATCGACTGAAGAAAGCCTGCCATGGAGAGCTTGATGAAGAGTGCCATTTGCTGACCCCAGACCAAGTGGTCGACCGCATATTTGAGCTGGTTGATGAAAATGGAGATGGTGAGTGTTTGAAACTGTTTTCTGACAGCTTAAAATGCTTCCTGAATCATTCATCAGGTCGTAATTCAGGTTTGTGTCAAGCTGCTGTGAAAGCTGTAATAGGTGTTATGTAAAAGTGTGTGTTTGTGGTCATTTTTGCTGGTGCTTATTGAAAAAGAAGGTGTGTAATGGCTGTATAGTGTTCCTCTACTGAATAAAGTGATGCATGCAAGAAGAGGGAAATAGTATTCCAAAATAAACTCAGAGAATGCATGTGCTTTGTTGTTTAGGGGAGCTCTCTCTGGACGAGTTCATTGATGGAGCAAGGAGGGACAAGTGGGTCATGAAGATGTTGCAGATGGACGTCAACCCCGGGGACTGGATCAATGAGCGCAGACGCAGTGCTGATTTTTAACTAGATCATGGACTGTCAATCTGCCTCATGTACACATCCTTCATGTGCAAATATGTGGTGATTTTTATCTGGCTTATATCAAAATAAACGCAAACAAAATCAGTCATCCTGGCGTTGTGCTACTATATTTGCTTGTACAGAATCTACCTATTCATTATGGTCACTTGAGTTCAATAATGTGGTTCACTTCCAACTCTTCATCAAGTGATTGGGCAAAATGATGAGCTGGTATCTATTACCAACTCTGGTCTTGTAAGTTTTTATATTTGTATGTATTTTAGATATGCTGCAGATAAGGTTCTTGTCGTATTATTATTATTTTTATTAAAATGAGGCAATTCTTGACAAAGCCTCAACAAAACGACAAACACCCTCAAGAGGTGCTTTGACATTGCAATACATCGCACAAGTGATGGTTCAGCCATGTTATTGACCTTGATACATAAACACTTATGAATGTAAATAATTTTGGTTAGTGAAATTATATTAAAAACAACCTCATTTAAAGGTCAAGTTAAGTTTTTCTTGAACTTTCAATTAAAATTTGCTGTTTGTGTAGAATAAAATGCTGACAGCTTCCAGGGCAGCTGTACTCTTACAGTGGGAAAATATTTTTTATCTAAATAGTTCTATGGGATAGAACATCTGACAGCTTAATGTCTTCATCAACTTTGCATTTTAATAATAATAATAATAATGATAATGATAATATTAGTATTAATATTATTATTATTATTATTAATAATAATAATAATAATAATAATAATAATAATAATAATAATAATAATAATAATAATAATTTTTTCAGGAAATAATATGGGAAAATAAAATGAATAAATGTATGCATGTGGTTTTACAGTGACATAATAACATTGAAATGAAAGATGACACTTCTATACTTTTGTAGTGCAATATTTTTCAGAAATAATTAAGGATTGAGGCACCTTTGATGGCCCAAGGAGCACACTGAGTTATTTCTGTCAAACAAGAGGAAATCAAGATGTTTCACAGTTCCAAAAGTTAAAACACATTTCCTTTTTTGTATGCATTTGTTTTGCACTATGAATGAATATTCTCAATTTGGAAATAGTGCCTTATTTGATGTTGCATTGAAATATAAATTAAATGCTGTTGATAAAGTGGTTTTTAATCAGATTGCTTTTAAATTTGTTGAGATGCAACTATATATACATATTTTTTTTTACATTTGTAACGTACCCCTTGCAGTTCTCCCAAGTACCCCCAATTGACAATCACTGCACTAGTGGGTCATTAAATGTAAGACATTTTCAAAAACATCATATTAGGGGCAGGAATATAGAAGGCAGGAAGCGCCTACGCTACAAGCTCTCGTTTTTTCTCGCGAGATCGTGTGCAAGTGACAGTCGATGACGTAGGAACAACCCCGGAAGTCTATATATTTTACACCAGAAAGCCACAGACAGTCAAATTACATGTGATAGTTAAACGTCGCGTGTTATGCTGGTGAAACAGGCTTTGGGCAGAAGTTGGAAGCCAATTAATCGTTGTTTTCAGGCGCGTTTACGACTGTTACGTTGCACACCTACTCAACTCACTGCACAACAGCCTCTCTCATTGTTTTCAATGTCGTCTGAACCTGAACAACCAGCCAGCACTGACCAAAAGGAGGTAAAGCTTAAGTACATGGGGGTAATTTCGCCCATTATAGTTTCATGTCGTCTCATTCACCTGTGTTTGTTGTTCTTTTAATGTGTCTTCTAACCATGGTGTACTGCTGCACCCTTGTGGCTAGCTCGCAGAAGACAGCTGGAGACTGAACTATGTGACCGGAGACCTGTTCTCCTGCCCTAAGGACGAGGCTCTGGCTCACTGCATCAGTCAGGACTGCCGCATGGGGGCAGGCATAGCAGTGATGTTCAAGCAGAAGTTCAAAGGGGTAGTGGAGTTAAAGGAACAGAGTGAGTCAGGCTTCTTATCAAAAATTCATGAGCAGCCTAAATGTCTCATTTTGGAGGGTATTGATTCTTAGACGATGATTTTGTTCAGTTGAAGCTGTACTCTTACAGATGGAAAATAACTTTTGTCTACATAGTTCTATGAGATAGAAAATCTGATACCTTAATGGCTTCATCAACTTTGCATTTTAATAATAATAATAATAATTTTGATGTATTTTCCTGGTTTGAACCCATTTATCATAGTCACATAACCATATTTATTCCTTATTCCTTTATTCAGATCCCCATTAGCTGCCACTAACGCAGCAGCTACTCTTCCTGGGGTCCACATAAAACAAACATAACATACAAAATAAACATGAAATACAAAATCTGAAAATGCAACAAACATGAAACACAAGAATAGAAAAATGCTACAAACATAAAATAAAAAAACAGGATGTTCAATATTTGGTTTCTATGGGATAAGGATCTAGAATATAGAAAATAAATCTGTTGGTTGTAGTATTATTTTTCCCTCTTTCAGGGCTTGAACTTTAATTATGAGTCCACTTGTGGGTCATCAAATGTAAGTCATCACGTTAGGGAGCTGTATTTTGACTCGTTCTGTTTTGCACATTCTTTCTATCCTTACAGACAAACAGATTGGGCAGTGTGCAGTACTGAAACAAGACGGACGTTTTATCTACTATCTGGTAAAGATGTAGCAGATAATTTGAAGGATTTCCTATGCAATTCAAAAGCATCTTATAATAATATTATTATTGTTGCTTTAATTTCATAATCTGCAGATTACAAAGAAGAAAGCAAGCCAAAAACCAACCTATCGCAGCCTGACACAGAGCCTGGAAGACATGAAGTCACACTGCGAACTGAACGGAGTAACAAGAATATCAATGCCTCGGTGTGCATCTTTACTTCATCAACCAGAACTGACACACAAAGGTTTTTCAAGACTAATGTGTTTGTAGTACTATACCTTTTTAAACAGCTTGTTTTTATCCTCTCTCTAACAGTATTGGTTGTGGCCTGGATCGACTGGCGTGGAAAGAAGTGGCAACCATACTGGAAGAGGTCTTCAAACACACAGACATCTGCATCACAGTCTACAGCCTTCCTCAGAAAGCAGAGGCCGAAGTGATGAAGGAAATCACGCACAGATAACTGTTACAAAAGTTTGTTTATTGTCATACATAGTTTAATCACTTGTGTATATTGTCCATAAACATCCAGCATGGATGATAACTTTTGTTTTCAATGATAAAAACATGTTATGTTTTATATTATATTGAAATAAACACTACTCTTTTTGTAGTAAAGTCAACCAAACCCTCATGAACTTCTGCATGTACACTGGCTGACACATACGACATATTTCTACTGATCATCTATCAATATAGTTATAATGCAATAATCAATCTAGTCTAGATTCATCTCTAAATCAAGATCTTAGTGGAATTTGTTCACCCGTCCCTGCTGGTTTTACATCACATGGCTTAAATATCAGACGTCTGTCTATTTGCCTTTCCCTTTATCAGTTAGTCACATTGTTGACTTAGCAAACAGAGTATTTGTATTCCTCTCGGAGCATCATATAACTTCCAGAGTGCTCATTGCCTCTGCAGATGGCCGAGGTATTGTATGATCTATTATTGATCTACTCGGGTATTGTGCTTTAATGCAGCCTCATGCATGTTAGGAGAGGCCAGATGTGAGTTAAAGAAAGGGAGGCGGAGAACCTGACACCACAAAGTAAATCCATTTTCTCCTGACTGGGAGATCCTTTTAACAAATCATGAAACTGAAGCGGGATGCAGAGAGCTAATACTTCAGATTTTGCTTCATATAGCAGCATGTTACATAAATTGGATTAAATACTCTGACTAAAAGGGCTCCTTTAAATAAGTTGATGGCATGTGTGTAAGGTGTGTGTAATTAGCATAAACCTCAGAAGCAGTGAGACTGTCTGAACAGTCTCAGTAGTCTGTGACCCTCCCTCTCTCCTCCGGGGCACCTTAATAATTCATGAGTAAAAGGCATTAACTGCTGTATGCCCGTTTCCCCTCTCTGTATCCCAGCTGGCTGCTGGAAAACTGTACTTCAGCATCACTGCAACCAACCCCCCACTCTCCTCTTCCTGCTCCTCCACCTCCTTTCCCATCCCCCCTTCCTTCCTGGCTATTCGACTCCATACTGCAGCACAGCCACCTAGCCGCGCTGCAGTGAGTGCAGGGAAATCTCCCTCCAACTGACCTACTGTCACACCTCAACTTGCTGCGGATGCTGCATCCAAATCTGCCTCCATCCCACCGAATTACCACCCCCTCCTCTCTGTCTTTGTTTCCTTCCTCCAGCTTGTCCCACTGCGGTCCACTGATTCTCTGCCGATGCTCTCCCCCATTCCCGCTCTCACTCATTTTTTTTTCTATCCCATATCCTACCCCTCCACCCCTACCCCCCCACCCTGTCCTCCATTCCCTTTTTTCTCTTTGCTCGATGCGTATGAAATTGCAGACCTCAGCATTATTCTCCACAGGCACTTAGGGAAAAAAAAGAAAAAAAAAAAAAGACAGGAGAGGGATGAGCTAGGCGGGAGGGTTCTGGTGCACCACATAACTGGCCCCCCTTCCAATTAAAGAAGAGAGCTTATGTTATTGAAGAGCAGCTCGGCCAATCACGACACAGTGCAGGCAGAGACAGCAGGAAAAAAGCAGCAGAGCGAGTGGGCAAGAGGAAGGGGGAAAAAAACTGCAGTGTGTGAGAGTGTGTAGTTTTCATCCCTCCCCTGAGCAGATCTTAATCAATTTCTGTACTCCAGTCTTGGGGTGCGTTTGAATGGGTGTCTGTTTGTGTAAATGTGGTAGAGTTTACAGGAGGACAGAGTAAAAGGTGTGTCTAGAGGGCTGTGTTAGACTCCTGACTTGTTCATGCTGAAACTGGAAATAAGTAAGAGAAGATTGATTCTTTTTCTCTCTATCTCAAAGTGTCTCCGAGCCTGAGGAGAAGGGGAAGAGCTTAGTATCCAGAGGAGAGCGACCTGCACAAAAGGTAAGCTGCTGCGCTCCGGGCATGCTTGTTTTTTCCCACTTCTGAAGTTGTTTGTTCCCTCTTTCTTGCTTCACGCTTGGGCTTTTCTGCCCTGTTTTTAGTCTTTTACCCATTCTTCTCTTCAAATGTAGATTTATTTTCATACTTTGTTGTTTTTTTACATGATGAAGACTTGACAGACGAGCAGAGGGAGAGGCAGAGGGAGAGAGAGGCAGAGGGAGGGAGGGGGAAGGTTAGTGCGGGACTCCCTGATGCTTCTAGGCAAGTTTCTGTGCACACGGTTCTCTAGTGCTGCAGTATCCCATTACATCCCAGAGCGGAGCTGCCTCAGCATCCAGCCAGAACGAGTTAAATCATCTCCCAGTTTTCTAAAATCTACATTTTTTTTTAACTCATCTGTCATCCCTACTTGGGATGAAAGTGAAGTTTCTCTCCTCATGCTGTAAATTCACACTGATGAGCTCAGTGTGGTGATGAGACTACTGTAGTCCATTTTAGTTCAGACAGCATGCTCTCATTTTGTACTCGGGGTATCATTGGGGCTGCTTAGATAACAGATTGAATTGGCTCTCATAGCGTTAGAGCCGCGTGATGAGTTTTTTGTGTTGTTTATCTGCTGTTCTGGGACTCCCTTTGAGTCTGTGCCTGCAGCAAAAGTATGCTCTCTGATTGGGCGGACCGGGCTTGGTGACTACATCGACCAAAAAAGAAGCAGAAAGAACAGTATTATGATGTTTGTGTGCTTTTGAAGGAGTATTTAATCACTCAGGATATGTTCAGTTAATCCAAAAATGATCTCAAACAACACAATAAAGTGAGGCTTTGTTTGTTTATAAAAGGACAGGTGATTCATCCTAACACATATCTGTTTTGTTTCCTTAATATGCGTTCATTACCAGCTTTCACTGTTTATTCATTACATCCCACTGCCTTTCTATTGAAGTCTGACCTTCATCATTTGTGAATGGAGATATGATACTGTCCAGCAGTGGGCAGTGTGTGTTTTCTCTGTTGATAATGTCTCTTAAACATTGGCCTGCTGCAGCATGGGAGGAAATATGGAGAGACTTAGTGTATTTTGTGTGGGCACGCTGAAAGGCATCACGATGACGAGTACAGCATGTTCTGGTGTTTATAAGTAAGGAAGCTTACACCTTTCACCTTCACACTGGAGATAAAAGCAAGAACCTGTCCAGAATCTCTGATCCCGTTAACTGGTATTAAATTAAGTCTTAAATTATTCAGCAGTGAGTTATATGCAGGGATAAGGAGGGAGCTGAGGAGATGTAACTCATTTCAGCACCATGGACAGAGCTCAGAGCTGAGGCTTTTGATAAGCCTCTCCCTGAGATAGTTTGAAGCACAGAAGTGATTAGTTATAAGGGTTGGATGATAGTTTGAAGGCTGAGCTATTTTTTAAGATGACCTAATAAACAGCCTTGCAAAAAACATTTCCTAGTCTCCATTTTATATTCCATTGAGCCATGCTCACTCATTTCAAGCTCTTTTTCTGTAAGACACGAGGATAACACTTTTCATTATTCATGCACTTCATCTTTTTTTAGAACACAGTCCATCTTAAAGACAACTATGTTCTTGCAGACGTGCTGAAAGCTCATCTCCAGCCTGTTCCCTTTGTAAAGCCTTCCTGTAGTTGTCTACTTGTCTAACACTATGCTCCGGGTGGGAGTGTCACTACTGGGGCTTCGTTCTACCTTGACTTTCACTGCTACAAAAACACATCAAACTGTGGGATTGAATTTAAAGCAGCTGCAAAAGCATTCAGGCTTGACGTCTGTTTATTGCAGGGAATGTATCAGGGTATTAACATGAAATCAAAAGAAAAGTAGCATCAGAGGAGAAGTGGGGATGCATTAAGTCCGCTTATGGGACTTGTAACTCATTATGTTTCCTCCGAATCAATTAAGAAACAATCGGGGAGGTGTTTGAAAACACTGCCAGTAAAATCCATGAAAAGCAAATGTAATGACTGAGGCCCCGGACAGTTCCAACACCTGCTGTCACACCAAGCTTTGTTTCATGTCATGGTTGAGAGCCACCAGGAAAGAGTCTCTGCAGGATGCAGCCGGCACACTGAGAAACTCATCTGAATAGCAACGGTCAGAGACCTCGGCTCCATAATGAGAAGAGGAAATGAGACCCCTCACTGCTTGTAGGAATAAGCCATCATCTTAATTTAAGATACAGGCTGAATGCGAGAGATGGAGGAGATTTAATCAATTGTGATGAGATAGAATAGCTGGTTTTAAAGACACCGACCTTCAGCCTGTAATTCAACTCAACTGGGTCTAATGCAGAGTAATAGCAGCCTCTTGATTCAGGCTTTTTAGCATCACAATACAAGCAGTCTGGACATGTGCAATACCGGTTGAGGATTGCTAGTTGGAAAAGCAAGTTGCCTTTGAAGGTTAGTCTCTGAATTCTTATATATGAGAAGAATTATCCACTGTAACTCTTTGCTGGAGTTGTCAGGGATTTTAGAAGAAGGGAGCAGCTGTTTGGGCTTGTCATTGCTCATCCTGCGTGTATGACACCCTCTGTCCCAGGCTGTGCAACATAGGCGTTTAGTGTGCCCCCATAAATGATGGTGTAGGCAACATAGCGGAGCAACAACGGCTGTCACTGTGACAGACTACAGTTACAAACAGTCCTCAAACTCTCCATGTCAGGACGAGAAGAGGTGCCGAAAAAAAAGGCACCAAACAAGGTAAAATGGGGTTTAGGTTGCACAGATGGTAATAGAGCAGATGTTGAAGGTGAGGACAACCTCATGAGGATTCTGAAACGACACTGTGATAAATACAGTGGAGTGTGGAAGGACAGTGTGCGTGTAAGTGTGTGTGTGCCTTCTCCAAACCCAGGGAGAGAGCACTTAATCACACTCTCCAGGGAAAGGTTACAGGATGTTTTTATGTTGTATTTGTGTTGATGTGCCTCTCTCCGTGCATGTGAGTGTGCGTGTGAGTGGCAGAGGGCACGGGAGTTAAAATGAAGAATCCAGGAGACGGCGTCGGATACTTGGATTACAGCCAGTTGTAAGACCGTGGAGCAAAAAAAATGTGCACGAAAAGGACAAAAGTAATGAGGGGAAAGTGAGGAGAGGAAGGCATGACAAATGATATCAGTATGGGCGAGAGAGGGCGAGAGAAAGAGCAAGAGAGATTGAGAGATTGTCAGAGGCAGAGCAAGAATGGAAGAGAGTGGGTGTGCATAGCAGAGCTACGAGCACTGCAGTACATTGCGGTGCCCAGCCCCCGCTGTGTTCTCTGCTCACCATCCGGTTCCATGCACTGAAAAGACCCCTGCAGCAGCCGCGCTGCACAGTGCAGAGGGCTGCCTGCTGACGAACAGCAACCTCACAAAGGGATTTTGTGACCTGGCATTGTGCATCCTGAACTTGTGATGTTGCACAGATTTTTAAAGGACTGATGGTAAACATGGTGTTCATGACAAAAAAGGAGGCGACCTGTGCCTGCAAGCGCATTGTCATGTAGAGAGAGAGAGAGAGGGGGGAGGGAGTAGCCAATTCACGCTCCCCTTGGATTATGTAAGCATATAACACACTCACTTTACCCAATACCAGCTGAATGATAGCACCTTCCCCGGCCATGTTTTCCTCATTAGGGACATCTGCCTCTGTGTTTGCTCTTGCTCCAGAGGTAGCATCTTTGCAAACACACACATAGACTTTATTGAACTTATTGAAAAGGCAACAAAAGGGAGACAAACATCATGTACCCTCAAATAGCTTCTGTGCTTTGACATTTAGCTGATGATGCCTTGTTTGCTTAATGAGACAAATTATCACATAAAGAACTGCTGAACCCTTCACTTGATGGAGGTTAACACTAAAGAAAAACTGTTTATCTAATTTAAAGCGCAAAGTGTGTGAATGACTCGCAAAGGGCAGCATCACTCAACTTCTGTTGGATTCATTGTACAGCTTTTGGCCAGGCATTCAAAATCTGCTCCCTCTGTGTCACAGACAAACACATATAAACACAAACACATGCATGCAGATGTGAAATGCATCTTCTTCATGTGAAAGCTCTAGGAAATGAAGGAGAGGAGCTTATTTCTGCTTCTATAAACAGTTGCTAAGTTTCCATCCCACTGCCTGCCTGCGGGCTGGACGACTGAAGCGTGAGAGCTCCCCTCTTTGTATGTTCTCTGGTTTCCCTCCTCTTCTTTGCTGATGTGGCTGATTCACATGGTGTAGTGTGAGTGTGTATATGTGTGTGTGTGTGTGTGTGTGTGTGGACTCTCCTTGCTCCTGGTGACAAGTTCTGATTGTGTCTCTCTCTGTGTTCAGGACGAGCTGAGTCAATTTACACCTTGCCAGACAGGTGTTTGAGCCGTTAAGTGTGTTTGCCTCGGCACATCAGAGTGTGTGTTTGCTTCCTGATTCGCAATGAAATCAGCAGCAGGCTTTGACAATGACAGGCACAAATACTGTATGTGCTGGTATAGTGAGTCACGCTGCAACTAAAGATAGTAACCCAACCTGCAGCCATTGTAAATTCATTCATTCAGATGAAAGTGTCCGATGTTTCTGAGCTAATGTGTCTTCAGCAAGACTGGATTAAAAAATATGCATTTTCTGTTTGGCATCTTCTGCAATAGATTTACAGAAACAAAGTAAAGATTATTTGAATTTTTACATTTTATTTACCTGCATTTACATATGTGGCAACAAGAAACATCCAATCCTGCAGCGTCCTTAAAGAAACAGAAATAGAAATGTCCCTTTGCAACAGCACACTATTCAGATGTGGTGCTTGAAGGAAAATGCAGTCTTTGAGTATAGTGTAGGGGCACGTGTGTGTGAGCTTGTGTGTTTGTGTGTGTGGCAGAGGCTGAGCGAGTGGGAGAAAGCAGCCGAGTATTGTAGTGTGGGTGAGCTGCAGCAGGGATTCGGAGTGCTGCATTGAGCTGCATAATTAATGTAGAGAGGGAGGAGCTAAAGGCGGAGATAACTTGCCATGAAGAATAATCCGCTGCCATTCTGCTTGAAACAGAGCTACCTCTCTTTTTTTCTGAGCATGTGTGTGAAATCACTCTCCATAGGGGAACATGGACCGCATATTTTGATGCAAAACCAAGGAGGCACACCGGTCCAGCTCTATATCCCTGTCCCATCTGCTCCCCCGGCCCTGAAAGCCAATCACTCTCCTGCGTGCTGCGCAGCACAGCCAAATGCCTCAATGCTGGCTGCACGGCTCTGTTAATCATCCAATTTGTAGCAAAGCAGCTTCCTATATGACACATCTGGTGTAACTCTCATCTGGTCTGTCTGAATTGGACCATGAGGAAGTAGGAGGAGGAGGAGTGGCTTTCATTCTGCAGGATGCTGTTATATTTAGTGTTTTCTAGGTTGTTGTCTGCGTGGGGAGATGGCAGCGAGTGCTTATAAAAAGGGGAGATTAGCTGTGTTTTCAGCCTTTTTTTTCATCAGAGACTATCTCTATTATTCTCTCCTCTGTTTTATTTTTAAACACGATTCCCCTGCATTAGAGACATCTGCCTGCTCAGCCACACATACTAGCAGTGTGCATTAGGTGTGCACATGCATGCACATGTGTTTGGGGAAGATGCAGTGAGGAAGTGTTGTGAGCACTCTTTGATGAAGATAAATGTGGATGTGGGCAGATTTTAGTGTGTATATGTATGCAGATTAGTATTTATATCCATAGATGCGTGTTAGCGCTGCCAGAGTTCAGGAATCTGTTTGACTATACTGATTACATCTATACCACACTGCTGTGCTTGCACCTCTGTCATAAGGACTCATCATCATTCTTGCTATTCCGTGTTCTTGACATTTATTCTGCGGCAACATGCCCATCCTTTATGCCCTCACTGCTCAACACCAGAGCATTGCATGATTGTGAAAAAGAACCAAAGTGCTTTTCCTGTCCCCTCCATATGCTGCATCAAATCTTTTTATTTCCTTTTTATTTTTAACTCAAAGCAGAGATACTTTTTTTTTGTTGGAATGCATCTGCCAAAAAAGCTTCTGTGGGGATCTGTCCTTGTCAAAAAGGGCTGAGGGATGGCACAGAGGCTTTTGAAATGCACCCTGTGTCGGCTCCAAGCCTCTCAATACACGGCGAGGAAGCAGGTAATGACTGCAGTTTCATTCTGGTCCCAGAAGAGCCACAAAATCAAACTTAAATCACAACCCCGGCATTATCAAGTGCGGGTAGAGGCAGATGCAGTTGAACCTTGGAGATAGAAGCCCCCAAGAGGTGCAAGGATCAGCCTATAGCTGCAACATCAAGCTTGTTTAGAACTGGGGATTTAATTTTTCTGAATAACAACGTTGACCTGCCTACAGTTGTTTTCAGAAACATGCCTTCAGGGTCTCAGTGTGTGGAGAGTGTGGTTCAAGGGTTTCGTACGTATTGTCTTTATTTTTCTTCTATTCCGAGAGGCATCTGGCAGCTAGATCAGAGGTTTTTTCTGCTTTAGAAAAACAACAGAGGGCTCATTAAATATATTTTTCCCTGTCCCCTGAAATCTTAGAAACAAGGAGACATTTCTGGCTTTTTTTCTCCAGTCCCATGGGGTTTTGTGTTGGGAGAGCTGTGTTGCCATTTCTCAGCGTTGCCAAGTGAGAATCTGCCCATCTGACATTCAGAATGCTTGGAGCAGTGCAAACATCAACAAAAACCTTCAAAACTGCTTTCTCTCTTTCTTTCTTTCTCTCTGCTTTAAAATGATCTTAGGCTTTGAGATGATTCTGAGTGTGCCTCATACGATGAAATATCTTGGAATGAGCCTAAACCACAGGCTGTTCTTTCGTTATCTTTTCCTTCTTTGTACCATGCAACCTGAGAGTCTCTATGAGCTTTGTTCCTTCTTGTTTATCAACCAGAGGTATACAAGGACATATGTTTTTCATCAGAGGTAGAGAGTGCAAGGCAATATCAGAAAGAGAAAGAAGAGGAAGGGAATAAGAGGAGGGTGAGGACTCTGGCAGAGTGAGTAGGTGCTCAGCATGAAGGCTGCTTCTTCTCTCTTTTGAGTTTTTTGAAGCAGGTGTGCAGGCGAAGGACACAGCACACAGAGCGAATACAATTCCTGTGAGATCTATCAGCAATGCTGTGCACTACTGACATTCACATTTCAGCCTTCAAATCTGCTTTGGTGTTTTCATCTTACATTAATCAGACTTAACATAAGACCACTTGCGCATTCTGTTGCAATGAAACAACATTTTACTACAAATCTATATCATATGAAGCTTCTACATTTCCATGTTTTATTTACATGGTAACAAAGGTGATAATTGTTCTTATTGGGTAATAGTGAGGTCATAGTGGGTGGTGATGAACTGGAGTGCTTTATGTTGAAATGTGGTCCTCATGTTCTGCTCCTTCATGTTTGTTAAAGGAGTGGAAACAAATATATAAACAACACCAGAACATCATCACCCCCCACTATGACTTCAATTATAAATACAAAGCATTGTAATCACCTTGTTTACCATGTCAACAAAATTTAAAAAATCTATGAATGTATAAAAGTGGTATTTATACCAGAGCTGTCAGGTTGCACAGGTGGTCATAATATTATGTCTAATGGGTGTAATATATAAAGGGGCATGTCCTGACTGAGGTGGCGCAACTTGGTTGCTGACTCATGCAGGAGTGGCATGAAATAGTGTTGGCACACACAAATGATTAGCTTCGTAAATATTTTGGTCTTATTGTTTGTACTTTAAAGGGATAGTTCATTGTTTTGTTGTTGTCTTTAAGGAAGGTTGTATGAGGTACTTGTATAGTAAGCTGGCTCTCATCCTTGAGAGCCAGCAGAAGGGGTGGAAGACCTGATATCTACCGGTGGAAGTCGGCTGCAGGGGCTTCGCAGGGAAATCACTCTGGGGAGCTCTTGGATTGCTTGGAATTGAAGGCCTTGCTAGGAGGAGGCTGATAGCCAACATTACCAAGCAGGCAGAGGCAGCATTCAGGTGGATTTGGCTAAAAAGGGACAAAACCAAGCAATAGACCAACCAAACCGCATTGAGTTGAGTGGTGGACAGTGGGAGTAGTTCCAGGACGCTGGCTCTACTGTCAAGCCCCTTGGAGATGAAATGGGGTTAATTTTACGAAACATTGATAACCATGCAGAAACCACACAATGCAAGGCCTCAGTCAAGATAGGTGCCTTGTGGGGCGCTGGTGGCCTAGCGGTCTAAGCGCCCCACGTACAGAGGCTACAGTCCTCGTTGCAGGGGTTGACAGTTCGATTCCCGTCTGGTTGATCATTTCCTGCATGTCTTTCCCGCTCTCTGCTCCCCACATTTCCTGTCTCTTTTCAGCTGTCCTATCAAATACAGGCAAAAAGGCCAAAAAATATAACTTTAAAAGATAGGTGCCTTGTGGGGGGGAAGAATGAGAGTGATGCCACTGGCTCGAAGATGATGCAGGGGAGAGTACCTGTAAAGTTGAGCCAGATGCGATAACCAATTGTAATTTTGCATATGCATAGCGTAACACCAACAGGCAATGATGTTCAGCTCGTGCCCTCTGTAGAAAAAACAGCCGGAGTACCAGAACAGAAGCTAGGCTACCAACCGCTGCAGATGGCGTCACTTCCACATGATTAAGCTAATTCTAAGAAACTCCAACCAGAACATTACTCTCAGTGTAAGTGTTCACTCTGTTTGGACATTTTTCAGTACTTTGTCGTTAGACAGCCCATTCATTTTTACAATATTCTCAGACGTGGCACATATATTTTCTTCCGCCTGCAGTTCACTGATCAGCTGTTCGGATCACCAAATGAGACAAAAATGCAACCAAGCTAAGAAATGAATGATTCTGGGAGCGATGATGACATACCATACAAGATGACACCTTTATGAACTGGAGTTTACAGAGGAAGAATGCGAGTCAGCGTACTGAAGGAGAGAGGAGAGAAACTTCTGTGTTAACTGGAGAGCAGAGAGATCCCAACTGGAGATCCCAATATGGTCATATATATTTTTTATGTGATGGGTTTGATTATAGAAAACAGTGCTGCTGAACTACCCCCAGACATTGAATCCCCCACAAATCAGTCGTAGCTGCTAGCAAGTTGACAATACACCAGCTAATATTTCTAATGGCTATTTTTGAATATGAAATGACATCATGCGCATAAAAGCAATGTGATTGACCTCATTCTTCAAGATAATTTCTGTCTGAGTCATGTCAGATAGATTTTCATCTGTATGGTTGTTCTTTAATCATCAAGACATCTCAAATGACCTCGAGCTACTTCATGAAGTCATTAAACTCTGTCATCTGTTCATGATTTTATTGAGGGACGCTGAGGAGAAATAATTAGATATGCATTCTTATTTCAACAGTATTCTAATTTGAAAGATATGTTATTATGCTTTTACATATTTTACAATAAAGATATTAAGTTCAAATGATGGATGTCAATACTTAATGTGGAAAAAGTTTCAAATTGCGAGGTAAACGTGCTGGGTGCCAAACAGGTTGATCCAAAAGTCAAACAAGAATCACGTGAGAGGGACACAAGTCTTGCATAATTTGTGATGTCACAGATTGATGGTGCTTCCTAAAAGAGCGTAGTAAACGTTAAACTTACCAATCAGAAATGTCCCACTCTATTATTTGTTGCTGGAGATGGTCTTGTTGTTCCCTTTCCAAACTTTCCATGTCAGATTCAGAGGCCGAAACATACGTCCACATTTCATAATTTGTCGTTTCAATCGGCCTCAGCATGGCAACAGTGGAAGAGGCTTCAGGAGAACTGGCCAGTGGGAAGAATGTGGACACTTTGGATGGAAGTGGGAGGAGGGCCTTAAAGAGACACTTGCCATGGTTAAGTGGTTAATGGAGAGGCTGAAATGATGGTTTTCAAAGACACCAGTCTGAAATAAGGAGAGTTTTTTTTAGCTGTATATCATGTAAAGCTACTACAGATGTACTATAGAGCAGGGTTTCCCAAAGTGTGGGTCGCCAGACACTAGTGGGGGATCACGAGATGTCTTCCAGAATTATTATTTTTTTGTTAAGTAATCTAAAAATTGCACATTTGGCCCATTACTGGGCAAAAATAGTAGTTACAGTTGAAGTAGGACCTTGCAAACAAAACATGTCATTAGTTTTCTGCCTTTCTTTGTTGCCAGATGACTCCTAAGGTTAGGATTAGGGTTAGGGTAAGGGTTAGGGTCAGTGAACAGTTGATTAACAAAAGCATCTTCAGAAGCCTGTGTGCATGTGCATGTAGGTAGGCTAATTTTCTGCAGACCAGCTAAATGAAGTATGAAGCAACTTTTAATCACTTTGAGGGACATTGGGGGTCGCAAGTCTTTGGCACTTCTATTTTCAGGGTCGCAGGCTAGCAAATTTGAGAACCCCTGCTATAGAGGAACGATATAAGGCCTGGAAATGAGCATATACCCCTTTTTAACCCTTATTGATACAATTTTGACATTATTATTTGAATCCCCTCTTAGATCCTGTCTCTAAGCAATGCAAACTTTTATCTCATATCTCATTTTCTTACTTTGTACTTATTGCTTATATTTTTATTATTTGATTTCAATTGCTTTCTATGAATTGTGCTGGATACTCATTGCATATATAATGGTGAGATCCATTTACCTTGGAAGTTGGATGTCAGAGATGGGAATCACATCAGATCTGAGTTGACCGCGTTGCAGTTACGAACTGAAACAACTCAGGAAATTATTTAGCCACAAGCTCCTGTTGTTGTTAGCATTGTTAGCAAAGTCCTGACGATGACAACACATTATTTGATAGTTTTTGGGCAAAAGCAACATGAGAACAAGTCCACTGGTAGAACTTGCACAATACTATCAGCTTGATTGATTTGATTACACAGAGGAAGACTTATCTGCAAATAGAACACTATTGAAAGTATAGCTTGTTAATGTTGATGCGGCGAGAAGCCATCTTGGATTTCGAGCTTGGGTTAATGAAGTTGCTGAGTTTCTAAGTTGTTATTTCTACTTCGGGGGCGTCCTGGTTGCATGTCTGATGGGCATGTTGGAATTAACAACTTCCGAAATCAAATGGAACGCACCATAATTCACACATTATGCATATCTGTCATCATGCTGTTATTCCTTATAAGAACAACTGCAGGTGCCAAATTTCTCTCTAGGGATAAATAAAGTAATTCTGATTTTGATTGAAGGGTAGACAAAGGATATAAAAATACAGCTTTTATAAACATGTTTTTATAATACCGACTTAAAAACTAATGACTCAGCACCAATAAATCTGGTCTCTTGGAATCACATCCATCACAAAGGTTTGTTCTTTAGGGTGGTACCTCTGTTTTTTGTTGTTGGTGTTTTTGTGACTGGAATGAACAGCTCCAGTTTTGTGAGTGGCAGGTCACTTATGTTGCTTTGTGAAGCTGAAGGTGCTCCACTGAGTGAGGAGTCATCCCTTTTACTCATTCTCTGCTCGGGCCATTGTGCTGCTGCCATTCCCAGAATACAAACCTAGTGCCATTTGTATTCAGTAAACAGCGTGGAAACATAGTGTTGGGAACAAACACAAACAGACACCTGCTGGTCGAACCTCTCTTAGACTCCAGAAAGAGTAAAATCTTTTTTTTGTGTGTTCTGGCTGCTTGTGTTTTAACAAATCGTCAAGATTCGATCTTGCCCAAAGAGATTATTGACTTAACAGGAAATTGGCTGCCGATTCTTAGACCATGATAGGGTTGCAAAATCTATTTCCTCCATGATAGGGCCGGTAATAGTCGAGCTGTGCAGGGAGGACACGACATTCATTGTACTATATTGATCAAAATAATTGCCCCATCTTTTTGTCCAGATATACAGTATAAGCCCAATCACAGCATTGTTATCTGGAGAGCTGTTGGTAAATACATTTTTTTGGCAATCTTTATTCTCATCTGGAGAGCGCTCCTGAATCTTTTCGCAAAGCCTCATGATACAGAGAATCACACTGCACATCCTCTTGCCTACCAACTCGGTATCTTTTGTGTGAATAAGAATGCAGCTCGAATTATAGCATGGCTGTGTTAATCGCCCAGAGCTTGCATGAGAGTGGTTGTATAATATCTGACAGCTCAGGAGGGGGGAATAGGTAAACAAAAGGGGAGGGGGTGGAGGGGGGGTACTAAGATTCCTCTGTGGTGGCCTGGTGTGCCGGAGGGAAGGGTGCACTAATTCGTAGCATTAGTGAATCACGACTGTTGCCGGGTCTAATTCTCCTCTTCATGTTGTTACATCGAGTCAACAATAATCATCCTTTGCATTCGTGCTTCACATGCTCTCATATTATCAAATACTTCCTGTTTTAATACAGTACTGACAGTCAATAAAATCTCATGTCAAACAGGAAACAAGCAACCTTTTTGCCTCTTGGGAATCCTTTGTCTGTCTTCATCTCTCTCTCTCAAAGGCCAAACGAGTGTTCAGCCTTATATTCTGCTGTCTCTGCTCTCCCAATTCTTTTTTTCATCTCTCATTTTTGGTCTGACCTTTGCTCGGATTCGGCTTTTCTGTCTGCTGGTTACAGGCACTGGTCTGTCATAGTTGACTCCCTGGCGAGGTGACACTGTGGACACTGATGAGACTGAGCAGCTTAATCCAACATTCTGAACATGGTACTATACAACTATACAAGTGAGGAATTTGCATCATTCAGCATGTATTAAGAAAGCTAGCTTTGCATAAATTGTGCATCTAAATTCTGGGTTTCTCATTTAAGGTTATCTGATGTCTCACTTCTTCCCTTTTGGGCAGAAAGCAGTTCAATTTGGAAATTAATCACACCAAAGCCCTCACAGGATAATTAAAATCCAGAAAAATAAACCAGACCATCCTACAATGTCTGTTCTACAAAATTATTCACACTTTGAGTCATCTTTAAACCCATTTTGCTATAAAGAAATCCTCCCTGGCTCCTAAACAGAATATACAGGCAGCATTAGCCTGTGTTTTTTTTTTTATCATGCAGAGCTCGTGAAGTGATGTGCTTCCCCGTGTTTTGTCTGCTGTTATGTAAACCTGGCTGCTGTAGAGAGTCTCTCCATGCAGCACAGGGTACCGTTTATCTAGGACATGGCTGGTGTGTGCCCCCTCACAGAAATGCGTCAAAGGGGGCTGTGAAAATGAGCTTGATATTTAGCGTTTTCTCTCTCACTCAGGCTTTTTGAACAGAAATGTCCTTGACAAAGTGTGTAATGATCCCGTTAGCTGTTCTGCCTCGGGGAAATCCATGCAGGGGTACTCACTAGCGTTATTAAGACCACTTTTGGTGAAGTTGGTGGGTGGGATGCCAGCGAGGGATGATGTTCTCTTCGTGCGGGTGCCTGGTTTAGTCGTGGTGGAATCTGGAGGATGCAATACCTAGTTGTGTTACACAAGTGTCCCTTTGGATTGTGTGATAGGCTGTACACCTGATTTTGAAATGATCTGAACATTTTTTAACTGAATATGTGGTTCAAGCCTAGAAAAAATATGTTACCTAATATGTTAGGTTTACCTGAACTGCATCATGAAATTTACATTGAAGGTAGTTATTTGTGCTGCTTTACATGTTTTATCGGGAGCTCAGGGGTTTTAATGTTGACACAACTTTTATGAAGATGTTTTATTCCTGTTTTATTGAATCGCTTTTAACCTTTTTAATGGTGTCCTATGTTCAACAAGTCTAAAAACTAAAAATAAACTGCAGGCTATTGTGAAGATGTGCAGCAGGGTTGCAGGCACACCCCTGCCTGACATGTCAAGCCTTCACCGAGCCAGGACCCTCAGCAAGGCCTGGTCCATCGTGGCTGACCCGTGCCATCCTCTTTTTCATGAATTCCGCCGGCTTCCCTCAGGCCGCAGATTTGTGATTCCAAAAAGCAGGACAAATAGGAAAATAAACTATTTTGTCCCGGTAGCAGCTAGCCTGCTTAACGATGCTGCATAGCTGTTGTTTCTATGTTGTTACTGTTTTGAATGTTTTGATGTTGGTGTGACTTGTACTGTTTTGTTTGTGTCACCGCTTACTGAAAGACATATTGACCCCCGGGGATTATAAAGAAATCTTGAACCTTGAACCTTGATTGCTCAAGATAAAATTGCCTCTTGTCTGTCTTAAAACTTCTGCACTTTATTTTGATATTAGACTCATACCATGCAAGCCTGATTTTCCCTGCTGCTTCGTCACACCCTTTGATCACTGTGGATGCATCAGTTTCCAATAAATGTCTGCACAAGGGAAAAGTTTTTACCCTGGAGAAGAGTTTGAGTGATTGTGTTGCAAGTTCTGTGATCAGTGGATATTGTTTCAGGGCCTGACAGAGCTGAATTATTCAACATCTTCCTAGATATCTATATTCAATCTCACACAGGTCGTTTGATGTTTCAATAGTTAGTGTTTTAAATGAACAGGTTTTTCTTAAGCACATGAGTTAGAAGCTATCAGCAAAAAAATAAAGATATTTGACTTCCCACGATGGATGTGTCTGAATCATTGCAGCCCGCCAGTAAGGTGCAGTATCAGACTCTCATACTCCTAAGTAGTGCCTTCCCATTTTTGCATTTTTAAGACAGAGCTTTTATTCATAAAATTAACTCAAATCATTTTCGAAAACAAGGACTGACTACTGTTCGGAAAAGAGGATGACTTCTCAGCTTGGCTCTATCTCAGCTGGCAAGCTTGTTGTCCGACACCACGTTTCCTGGGTTTCCCTGGTGCCTCCTCTCCGTGAGAAATGAATGGACTTATGGGGGACTAGCTGATTGTGCTCCTCTCAGCCTGAATGCTCAGTGAAACAGCACAGTACCATTACACAATACAATTTAAATTGACATTTCTCCCTTATCTAGTCACCGACATGTGGCAGAAAAGTTTGGGAATCTCTTAACAAACGTCTTACATTTTTTGCAGCCTCACCATTTTCATATTGCAAAAAAAAAAAAAAAAAGAAACGACTACAAATTGGAAAGTTAAGCTGCCATGGAAGTTAAACCAAGTGTGCTCTGTTTGTTAGTGCACATTTTAAACAGCTTGTGCTCCAGCTCAGCTGCCTCTCCTTGTGGGGTTTCTTAGGCATAATGTTGGAGCTTTTAGTAGATGCAGAACTGAGCCCCTGATTTATGAAGCATATGCATTCTGTAGAGTCTGCATAATTTATACATAATGACAAACTCCGGATGCAGTGGATGATGAATTTTTATGTTTGTTTGCTTGTTTTTCTCAATTAGGAGAAATCCTTTTATGATTGGGCTTTTAAAATGGATGCTGTTTTTTTTTAGGCACAGAAAACATCACTCACAAAACAGACAGTTATGGAGAACAGGGTATTCTCTCCATTCTTAAAAAATGTCATACATACATTAAAACAACATTGTCAGATTATTCAGATTAAAATGAGATCCAGTGTTGTAGTCAAGTCACCAAACCTTGAATTCAAGTCGTCACCAGTGAAGACAACGAGTCAATACCGAAGAGAGTCCCCACTGCCTTGGCAGGATTTATATGAGGGACCACTTATCATTGCAAACTATTCACTATATAAACCTGGGCTGAGTCTGTGGGACCTTTCTCATTATGTAGATTCTGACAGATCCTGTTGGTGTGTCTGGCGATTTAACTTATCAATAAAGTTCTCTTAGTGGGAACTCATCCATTCTACTGTTGTTGGATCACTACGAGTGTCCAATAAACTCAAAAATACATGAGGCCCACCCGCTATTAATCAGAACTTCAACTGACGAAACATCTCAGATCATTCAAAGCTTGATCCGTAAGGCAACTGGACTGGTAGGAATTCTTGAAGAAGTTTCACCTCTCCTCCGAAAGGCTTCTTCAGTTCTTACCAGACTGGAGAAGAGCTCAAAGATCAGTCTGGTCAGAACTGAAGAAGCCTTTCGGAGGAGAGGTGAAACGTCTTCAAGAATTCTTACCAGTCCAGTTGCCTTATGGATCAAGCTTTGGATCACCATGACCTGGATGACTGAGAACCTTCACAGACATCTCAGATCATTGCCGTTAGCTAGCAGCTAGCTTAAAGCAACAGCGCAAGTGGCTTTAGCATCTCACTTACTTTTCTGGTTGCACGCTGCACAGATGTTTTATAAAAGTTACTTTTACAAATGCAAATATTGTGCAGCTCTGTCTATACTTTGAAAGTATAACTCACAAATTGTGGCGTCTCTTTAAGCTTCCTGACTGTAACTGTTGCTGAAAAAAGACGACTCATGAGTGTGCCTTCTTTATGTTATGCAGATGAAACAAGTGGCAACCTCTGGTCTCAAAGTATGAAGCCCATGTGGAAGTGTTAAAAACTGCAATTCATCGAGAATCCGCTTGAGGCTGGCTGCAGGAACACCAGAAACCATATAGACACCAATCCAAAAAAGACGATCTTTGCAGCATTAATAAACATGTTTACAGCCTGGTTCAAAAAACGGCTTGGCTCTACGTAGCTAATTTCTCTATCGGCACACACTGTACGGGGGGGTGAAGTGGTTGATTGGCTTGAAAACAGCGCTCAGGAACAGATGGGTGACGTCATGGATACTACGCCCCATTGTTCATACAGACTATGAGATGAACACACATTAGACCTTGACACTAAATACAATTTTAGGGCTTTTTTACTAAAAGCTAACAAAAACAACAAAACAGCATTGGTCAATATATAAGTCTGAGTCCTTTTTCATCATCTCAGTCTGAAAGCAGTCAATGCTCGAGTTTGGGTCCAAATTCAATTCATCAGTGCTCAAGTCAAAGTCAAGTCCTCCTAAAATTCAGGGCTCAAGGAGGACCTGACTCCAAGCTCTAGACTAGAGTACTACCACACTGGTGAGACCCGTATAACTGTTCCTGACAAACAGTATCCCTAGTGTCCAGTCCTAATAAACTGCTATTAAAGCAAATGTCAGCGGTCGGGCTGTGCTTTCTTACACTAACCTTACATTTGGGACTCACACTAACGAGGTCACGTGGTCGTTCGATCAATTATGAGTTTAACTACCACTCAGAGTGTCAATCTTCAATCAATATCACAACAAAATACCAATGCCCTCAGTCTAATAACTATGCAATGTATTGCTGTTCCAACCAAGGGAGAGGTTCCGGTGGCGGGTGGTGAGGCTTTCAGCAGTGTGACTGCCACCTGGTGGCTGGCTGCAGTATAGGTCAAAAAATCTGTCTCCCCCATTCATTTGAATGGGGGAGCAGTCAAACTTTTAAAAATATACACGTCGAATGTATGCTGTGGTGATATGTAGTTAGTATTTGACTGTTTTGTGACCAAGGCCTCTTTTTCCTGAAAAGTTTCTTTTCGTTAGTTATTAGAGTTTAAAAAACAGGATTTTACTTCTGGGTTTCCTTTGATTCACAGCCACCGTGGAGTGAAACTTAAAAGGACACACGCTGTAGGGCGGAGCTTATTACAGTGGCTTCACAGGCTCTGCCTGCACAATGGCAGCGTCCAGGAGGAGGATTTTTTGGCTTCAGAACCGTACAACGGGCAGAGGCGGAGCAACGCTGTCCATTTTTATTTACAGTCTATGGTTCCAACATGTTGAATTCAGATATCAATAGACTCAAAATCCAAGCCAATCCAAGAGACTCTGAACACACACCATCAAAAGAGAACACATTACTCTTGTTTTTATGAACACACACTAGCTTTAATCAATAATATATTGCCCTGCTTTGTTTTTAGTTTTGTGGTATTTTTATATGGTTGTGCAAAGCAGGGGTTCTCAAACTTTTTGGAGCCAGGGACCCCTTACAGGTGAGAAAATTGTCCAATGAACTTCTCATTATTGTAACACAGATTAAGCACATTAGTGATGTGTCATGATCAAAAGCTGCGGTTCTGAGAGACGATGCTTTATAGTGAATCAGAAGAGCCGGCTCGCATTGAGAGAGAGCTCTGCTCTGCTCACAGCAGAACTTTGTTTTGATTGGTCAGCATGGTGGCCATGTGGCCAATCACATGTGAGGATATAGGATATAGGTGATGGAGGGGAGGCTGTGTATCGTGGCTTCATCTGTTCCTTCTGAGAGGGTTAGGGTTAGGGTTCTTCTCAAATACAGGGTAAATTCTCACTGAGAGGAGAAATCAGATCAGCCCATCCAAGCTGAGGCATCTGATTTATCTCAATGCCAACCTGCACTGAGGACTGTTTGCTTGAGTTGGTTCAGGTTCTGTTAGCTTCAGTTTTGATCTGGTTCTGTCTCTGTTTGCTTGAGTCTGGTTTTGGTTCGGTTTGCTTGAGTTCCGTTCCGGTTCCGGTTCGGTTCTGGTTTGGTTCTGGTTCGGTTTGCTTGAGTGTGGTTCCGGTTCGGTTCCAGTTCGGTTCCAGTTCGGTTCCGGTTCGGTTCTGGTTCGGTTCTGGTTCGGTTCTGGCTCGGTTCTGGTTCTGTTTGCTTGAGTTTGGTTCTGGTTCGTTCCTGGTTAGGTTCTGGATCTGTTTTGGATCAGTTGTGGTTCGGTTCTGTTTTGGTTCTGGTTCGGTTCTCGATCGGTTCTGGTTCGGTTTGCCTGAGTTTGGTTCTGGTTCGGTTTTGGTTCAGTTCTGGTTCTGTTTGCTTGAGTTCGGTTCTGGTTCGGTTTTGGTTCAGTTCTGGTTCTGTTTGCTTGAGTTTGGTTCTGGTTCGGTTCTGGTTCGGTTCTGGTTCGGTTCTGGTCTCCTTCTGGTTCGGTTCTGGATCGGTTCTGGATCGGTTCTGGTTCGGTTCTGGATCGGTTCTGGGTCGGTTCTGGTTCGGTTGTGGAACGGTTCTGGTTCGGTTTGCTTGGGTTTGGTTCTGGTTCGGTCCTGGTTTGGTTCTGGTTCGGTTCTG
Organism: Notolabrus celidotus; assembly: GCF_009762535.1. NCBI lineage: Eukaryota > Metazoa > Chordata > Actinopteri > Labriformes > Labridae > Notolabrus > Notolabrus celidotus. The sequence goes on along the minus strand of NC_048282.1, from coordinate 28,029,323 downwards.
GATCGGTGGAGGTTCGGTTGTGGTTCGGTTCTGGAGCGGTTCTGGTTCGGTTTGCTTGAGTTTGGTTCTGGTTCGGTTCTGGTTAGGTTTTGGTTCAGTTCTGGTTCTGTTTGCTTGAGTTTGGTTCTGTTTGCATGAGTTTTGTTCTGGTTCTGTTTGCTTAAGTTTAGTTCTGGATCTAACCCTAACCCTGACCCTAACCCTAATCCTAACCATAATCCTAACCCTAACCCTAACCCTAACCCTAACCCTAATCCTAACCTTAACCCTAATCCTAACCCTAACCCTAACCCTAATCGTAACCCAAATCCTAACCCTAACCCTAACCCTAACCCTAATCCTAACCCTAACCCTAACCCTAACCCTAATCCTAACCCTAACCCTAACCCTAACCCTAATCCTAACCGTAATCCTAACCCTAACCCTAACCCTAACCCTTACCCTAACCCTATCCCTAATCTTAACCTTAACCCTAACCCTAACCCTAATCCTAACCCTAACCCTAACCCTAACCCTAACCCTAACCCTAATCCTAACCCTAATCCTAACCCTAACCCTAACCCTAATCCTAACCTTATTCCTAACCCTAACCCTAATCCTAACCCTAATCCTAACCCTAATCCTAACCCTAACCCTAGCCCTAACCCTAACCCTAATCCTAATCCTAACCCTAACCCTAACCCTTACCCTAATCCTAACCCTAATCATAACCCTAATCCTAACCCTTACCCTAACCCTATCCCTAATCTTAACCCTAACCCTAATATTAACCCTAACCCTAATCCTAACCCTAACCCTAACCCTAATCCTAACCCTCACCCTCACCCTATCCCTAACCCTAACCCTAACCCTAATCATAACCCTAACCCTAATAGCAGGAAATGTTCTCTTCTAACATAGTTACGCAACAAAATATCATGTATTTATTTTATTTAACCCTTATTTTAAAGGGATTATTCCCACTGAGATTTAAAAAAAACTCTTGCACATGAGAGCCCAGGCCAAAACAGAGGCACAAAAAGTCTCACACAAACAACATCAACAGCCTTTAACAAGCTGGAACTGTATAAATCAATACGTTTGCAGCATTTAACAGAAATATGTGAGTTTATAGATCAAATGAACCCCAATCCTAGTTTTAAAGTCTACAAAGATGATGGCATTTTCTAGTTTAATGTGTCCCTGTAGCTCAGATCAAGATCAGAGAGCATGTCAGTGTTTATTTAGAGACAATACTTAATTACATTTGACCTTGAAAGGACTAAAAGAGCAGGTCATGATGATGCAATGTGTCAGATTTGGTGCATCATCTCATAAAACGGCTATAATCTTAAAGAACTCTGCACTTCTGAAGAGGCTGTTAACGGCGAGACTCTTCCCTTGGTCTAAGCACTGAATACTCCTGAAATAATCTGTAAAAAATGTCTACAGGAGGTTAAACTATTATTTTGTGAATACCTCTCATTGTATTGTATTTAAAGCCTTTTTTGCTTGACTTATTTCACAGCAGAGACTCTGTCGAGGGAAAAAGGGTCAAACACGGTTGAATTATCTGACACAGAAAAAATGTAAAGCAGCAAATAATTAAACGGGTTATTCTTTGAGTGGCTGAATGACAAGACACAATATTGAGTTTGACGTGCGGAATAACTGATAATCACCGACATAATGAGAACCAGCAGTGATTCAGTTCTCCTGGCATATCTGCAGTTTGGGACAAAATGCAGTTTCCTGAATATTGTTGTTGTGACTGTTACATATTTTTGACTCTGACGAGTCGTTGAGTGGCTGACTTATGATGGGAACAAGCTATTACTTCTTTGACAGACACCAAATAGAAGTGATTTGATCTAATTTTAGTAAAGGCACTATGAAGACAGTTAATTAATCAGAACTGCCACAAGAACAGGAACGCAGAGAGACAAAGTGACATGTTCCTGTATCATTTACTTCTACTGTTCTGAAATGGTTTGAATAGTCCTTCTTCATATATTGTGTTGTTTATTTTCCCAGAAACATTGAGTGCACAGTAAGCCTGCAAACTGAATTCATGACTTTGTCAGCGATTAGTCAGATGTCAGGCGTAGCAGCCCTCAGCCCTCAAGAACGAAGGCGTTGCATTATTGAAGTCTGAATACGGGACATTTTGTCTCTGGAGGAGGAACGCTTTGAAACACCAACGAGGGTGAAGGACCCAAAGTCGAGAGGATAAATCATCCCTACATCCCGGCATGTGGGCGCTCAATATTTAATGAGGGATATTTTTTCATACTCTTTTTTTTTTTTTACTGTAGAATTCTTCAGCTCAGGTGAAACAGGAAAGATGGGTGCAGAAATATCACACAGCTCACAATGTGGTGTGAAATTACTTTATCACCCTAATAACTTCAGTTAAATCAATCTCTCTGCATGTTGACCCATCAGTTAAGGCGCTCTTTGTATTTTATAATACAGTGTGAAAATTAAACTGACCTTGAGGATCAATGCTGTTCTTGCACTTCTTTGCACACATCAGCCGTAGCCTTGACAAGCAGCAGATGGTGAGCTCTACAGTGATTTACTGCTGCGTAGCCGGAGGTGCCGTACTTTTTGTGAGCTTTTTTTCCCTCCTGAATAATTGATAGAGTTCTGTCAGTTGGCTGTGTAGGATTTAACATATTGGCGATGGAGAGTAAAGATTTGGCTGAGCATTATGTGTTCCTTTAACGCTCTCTGGTTTTTAATTGTTGGGGCATTAGCTTGCATCTGTTGGGATGCAATAAGAGGTAGAATTGATGGTTATTTTTATGTTGAAAGCTAATGATAAAATGGAATGTGGTAATCCAATGCCTGCCTGCTAACCTGGAGATGCTTGGACATGATCACAAAGGAAAGATTTAACTTGTTCACTCTGTGATTTGTTAGGTGGATTTGACAAAGTATTCTACATCATATTATCTTTGACATGGGAAAATGCAGTGGTTGTTTGCTCTTCTAGAAGTGGAATTAATAATATTAATAATAATAATAATAATGGATTGTATTTATAGGCATCTTTCTGGACACTCAAGGTCACCTTACAACCTACATAAATACAACAATAACAATACAATACTAATAGAATGAGAGGTGTGGGGGGTCATTTCAGTCCTATAGAGATAGATTAAAGTGAGTAAGCTTGGCGGAAAAGGTGAGTTTTGAGGCGGGATTTGAAGGTGTTGGAAGAGGTGGAATTTTGTATGTCCAGGGGGAGAGAGTTCCAGAGGCGGGGGGGCCAAGCGGCTTAAGGCTCTAGGCCCCATGGTGGCCAAGCGAGCAGGTGGGAGGGTGAACTGGGTGGAAGAGGAGGACCTGAGGCTACGGGTGGGTATTTTTGTATGGAGGAGGTCAATGAGGTACTGGGGAGCTAAGTTGTTGATGGCCTTGTTGGTGAGAAGCAGAAAATGAATAGGAATTGATAGAATAGAATAGAATAGAATAGAATAGAATAGAATAGAATAGAATAGAACGTTTTTATTGTCATTGTCGTAAAATATACAATGGGATATGAAGTGCTGTATCTGAAATAGGTGCCAAAATTAGTCAATAACAAACAAACAAGACAGCATTAACAGTCGTGCAATGGGGAATAAATAGTAGAGTGCCAGGAGTCTTTGTGAACCGCCATCTTGCTTCAGCAATTTAAATTTAGTAATTTTTTCAACTTATCGTTTCCTGTCCCAGTTAGGTGTGTAGTCTGAAATGTGCCAGCAGTTCTTATAGATGTTCTCTTTGTCTCTGTTGTCCTTCCAACCACAAGTACATTCATGCAGTGATGTTCGTGGACTAGAAGGCCAATATTTATTTTTGCTTTGTACTCTCCTTGTATTGCAAACTAAGAAGAAAGCCGTGCTGTTATCAGCAAAAATCAAATAACATCAGTGCAAGCACAGTTAAGGATACATTTGGCAGTGTTTTACATGATGCAGATTATTCTTGCTGTAGAGTAAATGGCTGAAAAATGAGTCAGAGTGAGGCAGAGGCTGTGGTTGCTTTGCATCAGCAATGCATGCTGGGTTATGCAGGCACTGGGAGCTTGGCTTCTGAAACAGCAAGACTTGGTGCTTACACAGAGGAGTCAGTTGTTTCAGCTGACTATATTTAGCATCACAGCTATTGAAAAATACTATACTATAAAGCTCCTGTGAGGATTTTTTAACTGCTTGTAAAACAGATTGAAATGTATAGTGGTGGCTCTTTATGGGCTACAAAGACAAACAAGACCATCAGCAATAAGACTGACAATTTTAGATTGTAATTTGTAATGCTTGAAACAACTGCAAGGAGGGAGGTGTCAGAACAGGTAAAAGAGAAAAACCTTTCTTTACATTTTCAACAGCAAATATTCCCAATGTGAGCTTAAGTATTCATATCATGTATCAACAGGGCAGGCAGAATATTGTATCTCCCCTCATCTCTGCTCAGTGTTACAGCCCTTAGCAGTACTTGTACTGTCGAACATGAATCTATGCTAGGCAATAATCTACCAAACAGCATCATCACCACCAGGGCTTACACCACAAGGCTGAATTATTAATGAACCAAATCTTTCTGATAAAAGACAGAAGCGAAAAAAAATCCCATCCTCACTGTCAACAGATTGATGAGAGTTTGAAAAACATCAGCAGTATTGCCGGCTTATCCGTTAAGCTTAGACTAGCAGAGCAGCTTGCAGCCAAACATCCACTACATTGAAGTATTTCTCTAGTATTTTCACTCTTGCAAACACATAGCATGCCAGGTTAAACTCCAATATCAGTTTTAAATTTAAATTCCTACAAAAACGAACCAAATATGAGTATTTATCCAGTAAACAATCACCATAATTATCCCATTTACACAGCCAAACCTTCGAATGACAATTTAGACAAAGGGACTCATAACAGCATTTGCAAAGAAGGTTCTTTAACACCTCCACAAGAATGTGTTTATTTCACTCATCTATGTTGTGCTGGAGTAATTATTTTGTGTCATTCAATAGATGATAAAACAGCAAATCTAAATGTAAACAGCCACTATTCCACCAACATAAAAAAGCTGCAGGAGAAGCTTAATATGAAATCTTTGCCTTACACAATAGTTAGTGGGCTTATTGGCTCCTTAATTGAGCCTCTTGGTGAATGTGGGTCCTTGGTTGGCCTCCAAGAGAACCTGCTGTTGCCTCCCCTGTTACCTGAGCGAAACCATGCGGGCCTAATTTAATGTGCTCATAAAATAGAGCCATATTAGGATGTTCTGCCCTTTTTGGATTGTTCACCGTGTATGATGCCCAAGAAGTAAAGCAAATTTGGAAACATTTACTTGCCAAGCAATAAAAATGTTTGTGCTTTGTCGCCAGCTCCCCCTGACTGCCAACAAAGTCTCATAACATCTGGGTCCAACTCTACAGTTACTTTTTGCAACAGTGAACAAGGTTGAATTGTTTGTCTGTCTGTCAGCTCTGCCCAGATTGAAAGAACTCACTTATTGTTTGACAGATTTTTGATGAACTCCTGTACAGACATTCATGGTCTCCAGAGGGAGAAGCCTGGTGACTTTGGTGATCTCCTTACTTTCTCTTGTGATAGAAGCATGTTTACGTTTTGGGCTTTTAGTGGCGTCTTGACAAATTTTGTCTGGGCTTTTATGGAATTAGGAACCATGAGCCATGTTATCTTCAAATTGAATTGTACTTAATTGAATTATCTCCAAACTATGAATCAGTTTTCAGTTACAAGTCTAAGAACTACAAATCAAAGATCTTCAACAAGCAAACATTAACAAGGCAAGCTAAAATGATGAACACAAACATAATAATAATAATAATAATAATAATAATAATAATAATAATAATAATAATAATAATAATAATTCATAGGATTACTATAGGGCTTTTCTTAATACTCAAATTTGCTTAACATAAAATGAAAAATAAAACAGGTAAATAAAACTGAACAAGGACAGAGGTGGGGCAAGCATAGAGGTCATGTGTTGTATGCTTTTTTGAACACGTAGCTCTTGAGGTGGTTTTTTGAATGATTGAAGTGAGTCCGAGTTGCGTATGTGTGGAGGGAGAGAGTTCCAGAGAGCCGGGGCAGCGATGGCAAAGGCTCTGTCCCCCAAGGTGTGGTGCTTGGACTTGGTGATAGGGGACAGGAGATTGGCATCTGATGATCTGAGGCGGCGAGATGGGGAGTGGTGTTTGAGGAGGTCAATTCTTGACATATTGGAGTTTCTTTAGGTCAGTGGACGGGAGGCCGTAAAGAATGCTGTTGCAATAGCCGAGTCGGGAGGTTATGAAGGCGTGGATGAGGGTTTCTGCAGCAGCGGAGGAGGGAGAAGATCTGAGCCGTGCAATGTTGCGGAGGTGAAAAAATGATATTTTGGTGACGTTTCTGATATGTGGTTTGAAGGAAAGGGTGGATTCGAGGATAGCATTATGCTGTCATTGTTAGTATATCAAGTGGGCTGCTATTGTACAGCTCCCAAGTATATAACCTGACCATTATAACCTTGTCTTTTTAAATCCATACAAGATCTCCATCTGTGATCAATGAACTCCAGAATTTCTTGTCAAACCTCTGTCACTGGTGTCTAATGACCTGCAGCGTGTGACACATGCTCTGCTGCAGGTCATCAGAGAGAGAGAGAGAGAGCGAGCAGTTCTTTAGTTCATCCCATCCTGTTAACATTGTGATTACGCTGTGACCTCTCATGTTATATATGAACCCTCTCATACCACTGTTTTATAAGTCATGTGCAGCTGGCTGCTGCCGATGTCATTCTGCACTCTTGTTTTTGCATCATTGTGATACACTACATCATTAACAAGTCTTGTCTAAACGTGGGTCACCTATTAGATTATGGTTTTGTTTTGTTTTTTAGATAATGTTAATATCAAGTGAAACATTTTAAAATGCAAGTTGTGTTATTTGTCCGTCTCTGTAAAACTAACTGCTGATAGATATTTTCATCAGATCAGAAACATACAGAAAAGGGAAACGGTAGGAGGCGGGGCAGGACAAGCTGCAGTGTGTATAGAGCATAGACTGTAAAGAAATATGGACGTAGTATCCGTGACGTCACCCATATGTTTCTGAAGCGCTGTTTTGAGGCCAATCATCGGAGGCAGCCATATTGCTGCTGTCGAGCGATTGTGACATAAAGAGGCGGAGTTTGAGCCTCCTAGCCAACAGCGTTAGAAAAAAATTCACCCTCCCTACAGTGTGTGCCGATCAAGAAATGAGCTATCCAGACTCCACTCGTTTTTTTGTACCAGGCTGTAAACATGTTTATTTCTACTGTAAAGATCGTCTTCTTTGAATTGGTGTGTATGTGGTTTCTGGTACTTCCAGCCTCAAGCAGATCCTCGATGAACTGCAGTTTTAGCACTTCCACATTGGACTCATATTTTCAGACCAGAGGTTGCCGCTTGGTTTAGAGAGAGGAAAGCTGTTGGTGTGGTGGGTGTTTGTGTGAGGTTGGGTGGATAAAATAACTAAGAACAATTAATATACAAGCTATGAACTCGTGATGCAACCTCCCTTTGTCTCTCATGATAACCTCCCTGTCACTATCTCCACATCACAGGCACTGCACCATTCTGTGGGAAAAACTGGAATGCATATATGTATTTTGGCTCCAGACTCTTGGTACTGTCTGTTTGCCTGGAGAACTAAACATTCTCCTCTTAGCAGCCCCAGTCTGGTTTTCCAGCCTTTTTTTTCAGCTGCAGTAAGTCTGAATCCCTCACACCTGACAGTGTTCCTATTGCTTTAGATTGTAAACTTCATATTAATGGTGGACTAGCTAATGTGCAGGAACACAGAGACACTGGTGAAGAGGTCGGCTTTCCATCTATAGATTTACTGTATGTTGGCATTGATTTCGTTCACCCTTGAAATGATAGCCTTTAATGGTGTTCCTCTGATAAGTACTCTTGTTACACTCAGTCATAAACCCTAAAAAGGAAACAGAAATGGGAAACAGTATCCACTCACTATAAATGTCTGATTCTTATAAAACGTTAGGACATCTCCAGCTTCTCTGAAAGTGAACTCGGGAGTGCTCATTCAATTTAGGCTCCTAAAGTTCACAGGTGTCAGCGGCTTCAAAGCGATAAGTGCACAGTTATCCTAGTGTTTCCAACAAGCATCGATTGCTCATGTCTTCACTTTCTCTCCTTCCATTGATTTGTGATGCTGCTCTCAGATTACAAGGTTATGTGAGGACAGGTGATAATTCACTACTGTGTGTCTGCGGGAGCGTCTCTAATGTACGATTTCTTTTCATCTTTTCTGTTTGTGTCTAAAAGGCAAACATTTTCTCAAGGCTACAGTACAAGTTCTTCATACATTTTCTCATGAATATTAGTTAATATTTATAAATGAATGCATTCATTTGTAAGTATAAAAAGCTGCTCATGAATATTGGCTACTGCACAGCTGATGACTTCAAATATGTGTTTTAACAGGAGCATGTGTAAGCAGAAAACACCACTCTTGATTTAGAGTGCCACAATCTCTCTTAAACAGGAAAAAATACTGATGACTTTTCAAAACCCAAATCTCAATGGCTGACATGATTTCTATTTGCTGTTCTTTAAAGGGCGCTTTTTTTCCTCTGTAGACTGTAACACAAGAGACACTTGAAACATTACATTAAGAAATCTCTATTTTAATCAGAGATGGTTGCGTTAAAATACATGTCTACCTCTCTCTCATCTTCCCACTGCTGGTATGTTTCAAAGGTCAGCGCCTAATTTAGATTTTAATGAGAGCTTAATTGAAAACGACTCTCCGTCTACTTTACAGATGATCTCAGTTAAATATCGCCATGTTCTTAGGTCACATCTTTCTATCATTCAGCTGGAGGCAGTTTCTTTTTGAATACATGAGAGATTTCCTGAAAGGTAATGCCACTCATTTTCAAAAGTAAGTAACACCGCTCTTTCATACACAACTGGAGGAAGTATGAGTGAATAAGGATGTTATGAACTATTAGAGTAGCAGCAGCAATCTTTCACTTGTATGAGCTGTATATTACAACTTCCGGCCTTAAAGGGATCATTGCTCTAACATCTAATATATTTTACATCTCTGGTCTGATCGGCCTCTGCCAAAACGGATATCTCTAGGAAGAGGTGGATTGAATTTTGCCTAAGTTTTACATTTAAGCATCTCCTCTTGGTGGTTACCAACACAGCTTGACAGAGGTGTTAGTCCCACCTGTGGTGCTGATTGGATAATTGCGGTTTCTCCCTGCTGTGCTCATTGCATTGATTACTTTTTAACTACAAAGACAGCTGTTTCATGTCACCACGTCTGACCTATCAGTCAACTTTCAACTTTCAGAGAGATAGATCCAGACAAAGATCACTGTGAGTTGAAGCGAAAACCAGCAGGACACCTATCTAAAGTGTTTATGGTTAAAGACGGGGTGAGGAGTTTTCAGTTGTTTGTAAAACAGACTGAAATAAATACTAATGGCTTTGTATGAGCTACAAAAGCAGAAAAAAAACTTTAATAAGGTCAACTTACTCCCTTTTAGTTCTGTTATACTCGCACACTCACAAACACCAACACAGCTTCTCTTCCTGCCCCGCCCCTACCGGGTCTTTCAGCCTATGTAAGTTTTCTTGTCTTTTTTGACAAAATTAATCCGCAGCATGTTTTAAAAAGACCCAAATAACACATGCTGCATTTTGAAATATGTTCCTAAATATTCTCCTTAAAGGCATAGTGTTCCACAACAATACAAAACTGAGATAGTGCAGAAAACATAGGCAGCGAACCAGCTGCACATTACTTTTAAAACAGCGGTATAAGAAGGTTCACATTTGATATACGGTGTATATGAGCACCTTGATCGATGCATTTACAGAAGAGACTCTCTCTCTCTTTGATCATCTGCAGCATGTGTCAGTCTCCATACCCTAAGGGGACAATACAAAGGAAAGAGAGGTCATCATTGATCGCACTAAGCAAACTCACATGGTTAACATTTTTTTTAAAAAGGTCAGCATTGTACTTGGGAAACCGCTAATATACCTGAGTGGTGTGCACAGGTATCCTCTATGTGGGAAAAGCTGGTTGCATTTTTAAGCCTGTTTCTGCTGCCACCAGTCAATGTTGAATGAAGCTTTGTTTACATTTTCCACAGATAAGATTACAGTGAGTGATCTGTTCGACTATTTAAAGTCAGCAGGATGGGATTTTTCATTTGGAAATACTACTCATGCATGTACAAGACTGGATCAATAAAGAGATACGAGGCACATTTTTGTCCAGAGAGGTCATTCTTATTGACACTAATAGCTAACAAGAGCTTTTAGTTTAGCTTTTAGTGGCTTTACCGTGTGCAGGGTGTAATGATACATTCTTCATTTCACTCATATATTTCACACATTGTCAGATTACTTAGTTCATTAGATGGTCCTGTTCCATACACATGACATGTTGTGACTGCATTGAAGTACCCCTGCTCTGTTCTTTGGGCTATAATTATGCAGTCAGACAGATTTTAGCAACCAGAGTGAGTTTTTCTGTGGTGCACAGAGATCATCATGTGAGGTTAGCTGTCACACTCAATCTGTGTTTGACTAATGACTCAGCGGTTTCCAAGATTTGGGCCTGACTTGTAATGGAGTTCACTGACGCTGTGAAGGTGAATGATCCCCATGAGCAGCCACTCTGTTGGGCCACTTGCGGCTTGACTATGGTTTGTCCTACCAATTCCTTTGACCGCATTACACACAGCGGAAAAAAGGACATCCGGACCGCAACTCCACTGACCACTGGATCAAGTCTGTAGTTCAATATTAACTACACTGTACAGCCATTTTAGATCTCCTAAACATCAAGCACTATCATAAGAGTAAGGAAAGGTGAATTTTGAGAAGCAACCTCTGAGCAGCATGAAAGTGAATTGTACTTGCAGCTGAAGATAGAGGTCTTGGTTTATTTTGTCAATAGGCACTATCCAAAAGAAAAAAGCTGCTTACAGAGCACATTACTTGAACCTTTCTGACATTTATAAGATTTTTGTTTGTTCCCTCAGGAGTTTTTTGTTTTTTCAGTATTGCACTGCTCTCAGGAAGCATGTGATTCAGATACAGCGAGGTCTGCAGGCTTCCCAGTACCTCTCTGATTTTTTTCTCTTTTATAAGAAGGATATCTCTATTTTATAACACTGAAATAATCATTTCCATCCAGATAATAAGCTTTTCATCCAAATAATGGATTGTACAATTAAATCTGTCGACATATAGTTTCAGTTTATGCAACGTGAATGCTCACCAGAAAGCGAATGAATACATTTTATCATTGCCCTCGTGATATGTAACCTCTCATTCTCTGTCTGCTGTGGTTTGTCGTGTTATGTTTCATTCAGTGGGCAGGAAAGAGAGGAAGCAATTAATCTGGAACTGTGTGCAGTTTGGTCCCTGCCGTTGACCATTTTGCCAGGACTGGTGATGATAAATGGCCTTATTTCTGCACATAAACACAGGTCTTGTCTCCCAGTGTAGCTGGGGAGAAGCAGGCGCCTTCCAGCAGGATTTATGGACAGTAGCTCTTATTGAAAAATAGCACTTGCTTGAAAAAAGTGAAGTAAGATCATCTTTTTCCTAAAAGCTCTGAAGACTGTAGAAAGAATTGGTGCCAAAGCTAAATCCTTCTTGTTGGTGTTGATGCTGTGTCAAGCGAATGATGGAGCACTTACTTTTTAAACTGCTGCCAGGTGGGAACATTGGGATTGATTTCATGCAGCCATTTTAAATTTAGCTGAGATAGAAATTGAAGATCTATGATAGGTGTAATGCAAGATTGTCTGGCATCATCAGGGCTGGATCAATGCTAAATGGTGCTGGATCACAGTTCTTTATCATTCTCTAAGCCTCTCTGTACTTTTAGCACCACACTATGTGGTTTAAACTCACTTCCAATAAACGTTGAAGCCAGGAGATAGTCTTTGAAGTTTCTTCTTGAAGCGTCTGTAGCAATATGAAGACAGTGTTGGAATAAATTCTGTGAAATTGATTAAAAAACACAAAGGATTACATGCCATATTCAAAAGTCAGACCACACAAACTGTTCAGAAGATGTTTTAATAGAAACTGGATAATTTCAGTACAATTCAGCTTGCTTTCAAATAATACTGTGCTGTATGTAGAGAAGTAGTAGGTTATCCCTGCAGGAAGACTAACATTATATCTCCCAGTAGTGTGGAAATGGCTGTCTCTGGGCTAAATCTGTCCCTTTTAGCGACATTCTCTGGCCCCTTGATGAAGGCTGACTTTCCTCTGTAATAGTTTTCACATGTTTTACATAGTATGAAAATTAAACAAGCCGCTTTAAATCACAATTACTTTGTCACATTGAATTCTGCCCCCCAGATATTAATAAATGAGTGCAAACCACTGTGATTGTTTTGCATCGAGCTGTTAAAAAAGAACATGGTGCTGAAATGAACTCTTATTAACCTGCAGGGTGAATTACATAGACCAATAAGATAATCCACCTAATTTATAGGAGAGAAAATATGGCAGTTTTAGCCAATTTGACCTTTCAAAACCATTGTTTAATGTGTGGGTACTAATTACTTCATCCCCAGTCTAGCAACTTAAGACAAACATTTTTAAAGTATTTTTTTCAAAGCTAAGCTTTAAATCCAATTTAGGATTATGCTTTACATTTACTGCAGTAATTCTTTAGGAAGCTCACACAACAGCAGAAGTAAAAAGAGTAAATAACCAACAGTTATTCCAAAGAAGGTCGTCTGTTGTGTTAGCAATCCCTTAGCTCCAGACAGCTAGTTAGGTAGCCAGCTTTTTTTTGCATTAAGCTAATCATATAGACCAAAACTGCTCAACCAGCTGTTATGTAAGGGATGATCAGGGGCGATTCTAGGATCAGATGTTGAGGGGTGCTGAGCACCCAGAGAGCTGCCCGGCCAGGCAAGATAAATTTTACTATTTTGTACATTTTAATGCAATTTCATTCCCACATTTGTGAAAGAAAAGTATCACACTTTTTGGGGAAGTCTGTGACTAAACCATCAAATCTGAGAAAGGTTATTTAAATGCTGAGCCACAGCAAAAGAGAAATGGATTGGAATCATAAAAGAAACATATGGTAACCCTTATTTCTGGGGAAAGACAACTCATTTTGATACAGCAGCTCCTCAACATATACATAAACAGTATGTATGTTTCTGGGGTAAACCAGCCTCCTATACTGAGTACCAAAAATACCAAAAATTGACAGTGGAGTTATTTTTTGGACTTTCATTTGAAATGCAACGCACAACATATAAAACACATTAACAGAAATGTACTTTTTCAATGTTTTTTCTACCTTTTTCCTTCTTGTCTGTATTATATAATTTGATATGTTTTGGAGCTGCTTTATTTTTGTTTTTTAAATGTTACATTTCAACCAAGTACTGTATGGTTTGAAACTTTTCTAGTTTGTTAAAAAGGACATACAGTAAAAAAAAAAAATCTTTCAAATTTTAGGGGTGCTGGGATTCAATTTAGGGGTGCTTCAGAACCCCCCAAAAATGGTCTAGAAATGCCTATGGGGATGATGCACAGTGAGCAGGTAGCTATGTGTATTAGAATCTAATAGTGCAAGACAAGATCCTCACAAAGCGAGCGATGGTAAGACACACAAGCACCTTTGTGAAAGAGAGGGAATACTGAAGGGATTCTATTCTGCATGACCACCAGCTCACTATACATTACCCTGCTTATAACTCATCTACCATTTAAAGATACAACAAGCTGACTCTAAGCATTGATTTAAAAATGAATTATTTATGCAGCTAAAAAATAGTCCCTCAGGTTCAACAGTTCAGCCAACTTGTAGGTTAAATTAGCATTAATTAGCATTATTAATTCACAGTGAAGTCTTAATATAAGCCTGCTTTACTGTTGTGAATCACTTCACAGTAAAGGCTTTATTTATAGTGTGTTGACATTCTTCACAGATGCAGAAAATGACTGCAGCACCTGTATAAGATCCTCTTCCCTGTTACTTCTTATTCTGTTGTATCCAGTTGTTTTTTAGCACCTCCAGCCCTGTTTTGCAGTTTGTGGTTACTTTATATCTGTTTTCTTCAGTTTGGTTGATGTCTGTGTCTGCATGGGTTTCCTCCTCCTGTCTTCTTTCTTCTCTCTTCTGCTGGTGACTGGTCAGTCATTAACCTAGATTGACATTAATGATGAAAATATCCCCCCATGATGTTTACTGATACTATCTTAAACTGACATGTTGCCACATTGTCAACAGGAAGCGGTGAAATAATTGACTACATAAATGTCCCGGATTACTTTAAGGGGATTGATTTGATACAATGTGTGTGATCTGGTTGTGCCTGGTGTCGCTCTTGCTATTCAGAGTTAATTACTGTAATTATGGAGTTTTGCCAAATCAGAATTTATCATTTAACACAGCCCAGTGATTAGTTGGAAAGTTGGGTACTAAACAAGAAAAACTGCAGATAATGCTTCAATAAGGACATTTTGAGAGTAGATAATGATGCTTGTCAGCATAACAAACAAAACACAATGTCTATCTGAAACCAACTGCTTGTGTCAGCCCACTTGTGGAGGCTATGTTTAACCATTAATAGCTCTCTAGTTCAAGACAACAGCCAGCTTTTGATGGACTCACAGATATCTTTCTGAAGATTCATAAAATATTACTGTATCTTTGAATCCCTTAGGTGCTTTTGTGGATTTTCAGTTATTTATTTCTTTTCATGGACTGCAGTGTTCCTCTCTGTTGTCTTGTACCGGCTGTATCAGAGCGTGAAGAAGCCCAAGTGTCATCAATAGCATTTTTCTGCTGACTGTAAAAGACTCCCACAGTCAGCAATCTGTCACGTAAGCATCCACCCATCACGCTGTTCACCTCTCACACTCAGGAAAACTGTATGGACTAAACACTGAAGCCCACGGCTGCCTCCACCTTTATTTATGTACAGACAAATGGTGCAGTGAGCACTGCTGATGAAAACCTCCAGCAGTAACATCATTTGAATAACCTTCAATACAGTATTTCACACCAAAATCACAGTTAAACTAACAGTTGTGGTTATTTTGGATGAGATATTTGTGTCTTTTTCCCTGATTTGAGATGGGTGGGGCTCAGTTGGAAAAGATGGTGTCACATAACTTTGTGCACCAATCACGGTACAGAAACATTTGAACGAAAACAAGATAACAGGTTGTTTGGCCAACATCAATCAAACCAAGCCTTTTCAAACATGATGAAGTTCTTTTGATTTTACTTTAATGTATTATTACAAAGAAAATATCAAGACTTAAAACTAAGTGTTAAGGGGCTGGAAAATGTTAAATCTATCACGTTATACTTTGATTCATGACTTAAAGCTCCTGTGGGGAGTTTTTGTCTGATTAGAAAACAGACTAAAATTAATACTGACAGCTGTTTAAGACCTACAAAAGCAAAGTACAGTGATAGCTTAAACATTTTTAAACATCAGATTATTTCTATATAGTTATTGTCAATATTCAAAATCCTTGCCCCAGGGTAGGTGTCTGTATGGTGAAGAAACAGTCTTTTTTTACATCCTCTAACAAATTTTCTCGATTAGCAGTTAATTTGACTTTAAAAACAAGCAGGATGAGATTTGTTAGAAAAAGATTTACACATAAACAGGACCAAATCAGTGAAGACACAAGAGGTTTAATTTTGTCCACAGGGGGCGTCAATATCAACACAACCTGAAAAGTTCCTTACAGGAGCTTTAAACTGAGTTTCTACTCTTTTTATTTCACCCATTTTTTGACCTTTTAAAAAATGTGTTTTCCTTTTACATTGTTTATCTGAGTTGAGATTTTATCCAAGTCCTCTCCCCTGACCTTGCTGGACACTAAGATGTAACATGTGACCTCATCTGCCTTTGAAATCTCAGAATAGTCTCATGAGGTGTAGCCTTAGCCCCTTACGATGTAGAGATGCTTGCTGCCTGTCAGTCGCTCTGTATGCAGACGTCTCAGATCAAATGGGCTTTTGTTAGTGTGCATGCAAGCATTTGCCATCTGCGTGCACTTGTGTTTGTGTGAAAAAAAGTGTGTATTGTGTGTTCCTCAGAAGGCAAGTTCTTTAATGTGTTTGCCTGCCTTCTGGCTCCATGTTAAACCCCTGCATTGCAGCACTGCCAGTGGGATTTCAGTAGGCACGGCCCTTTTTTTCTCCAACTCACCCTCCATCCTCACAATAGAGGGATTAAATTCGGGCCAGATTCCTCCAGCATGGAAAGCTCCTTGCACACATATGCACGTTTTGAAGTGTTCATACGCTACGCTCCAGAGAGCACAGGGCAGCTGAGAGCCCCCAAAAGTCTCCAAGGCTCTCTTTGCCCCACATGAACCCCCTCCACCCCCTCTGCTGTGTGAGTGATGGAGCAACAGTCGTGGGGAGCCACGTGTCTTGGAGACAGACTCAGACAGAAAGACTGAGAGACTGAGAGAGAAAAAAAAACAAGAACATGGGATCCTTGGGGGGTTCAGCAATTCAAGAGCTGTCTGTGAAGCTGCACAAAAACACTGTTGAAGAATGGGGAAGGCAGTGGTCTGGTGTGAACAACTTCTCTAATTGTTTGGACTGCAGGGTCCTCTACATCAAATAGAGATCAATTGGGGAATAAGATGCAACATGAATAGGAGTATTGTCTTTCCCTTAGATAGTTGTGTGAATTAAAGTTTGATATATAGAAGAAAGATTTCATTTTACCACAGGTTAGTTATAGCAATAAGACAAGCTTGTGATGAGGGATAATACAGAAAACAGCACAGATGGCAACAGCAGTGCTTCAGGAATAATTTTCACTTAAGATGCTGAAAGAGAGTAGAAACAGCTTAAACAGGGTGACGTTGACAAAATGAAACAGATTCAGAGTTCTGTGACAGAAAATGAGTAACAATGGTGTGATGATGTTTTGGAGATGACTATTAGTTACTCAAAGGATGACAGTGCAAATTAAGTTGAAACATTACACATTCAATTCTCACTCTAAAAAAAAAAACAGCTTCAGTATTTGTGAGTTTGACTTAACTGATGTTTTTTGACAGAAACTATGTTGGCCTTTCCATCACTTTTGAGCAAGAGTGAACAAACAGGACGTGACGTGTCATTCAAATGCTGATGGGTACTTGACATCACTATTCTCCATTTTAACCCCTCCTATTCAAACCAGAGAGGAGAGCACTGACACTATGAAATAACGACATTATCATCATGAGCCTGAACCAAAATTGGTTAAACTTTGGCATTAAATTGAAAAAGGGTCTCAATAAAGGATGAATCTGATCTCAAGGCCTTTAAAAAGTTTCCTCATAAAGTCACAACACATGGAGAGTCATTGAGAATCTGCTGAAGTAGTTTATATCTGTACTTTCATAATGAAGTAAGGTTTTTTCAATATATCGCCAAAGCTTGGTGGTTGACACTCCTGTGTATATAAATATGGATGACACACCTCCATCTCCTCCCATTGTACAATTAGGGAAGCCAAAATACTGCTGAATTGTGTGATATGTTTTGGAGCCAAGGCATGTTCAGAAGTGATCTGGTTGGTGGAGCCTCAGGACAAACTGCTGCTAACCAAAGTAACTTACTATCAAAACATCAAAGATCCCTCAGGTCAGTAGAGTCCACAGCAGAACAGATTATTGTGTTGATTTGAAGCAGACACTCACAGTTACGTAAGGGATAATGTACAGTTAGCAGGTGGTTATGGGAAATAGAATCCCAACAGGGTGAGACAAGACCCCAACACGACCAGTAACCTATTGCACTCACCTGCTCTGCTGCCATTTCAATCAGGAGAGACACAATTTGAAGATCAAATGTTATTTATTACAACTTAATGAATAATGAAACTTGACAGAAATCTTTGGCGTAAGGACTCTATGGGGATAATTTTGTGAGCGTTGGCTTAGTGAATTTGGCAGCAGGAGAAATCCCCCTAGAGTCCAGACTTTGGTGGTGGTGGTTGATGAATTCTAGGAATTGAAGACTTGCGGAGACCAGGTGGAGATGAGGAGGTGGAGGGGTGTGCACCATCAATGCAAGAAGGAACTAGCTGGAGAGAGAGACACATTTAAAAAGACAGCAGAAAGTTGATGGGCTGACAATAAGGGTGTGCCACTGAGATATTGGATGAGAGCCGCCGCTAATTAACCAATAGCAGCTCCGGAGCATGCAGCTGGAAGCGGGTGAGCTATTGAACGAGGGAGAGGAGTGTTACACAACTGCTGTGATTGCTTTTATAGTCCTCCTGTCTGAACTTTCGCTAGAGCTTCATTGCTAGGACTGTTGGACAGGATCAAATATGTAATTATTATCAGTGTTGTTTAGTCTGTTGATTTAGCATACCAACTGAAACTAACGTTTCGCAGAAGCAAAATGTGCAGGAACTCTTCTCTCAGTTTGCCTCTGGCGTTGCTCATGTAAATGAAAGTTAAAACCAATCAGAATCAAGCATCTTACACAGCCAGAAGATCAGTAAGAGAGCCAGGTAATAAGGAAAGTTGAACGACTATTGTGTTAGTTGTTTCCTCTCACTAATCCATCTCTACTCTTCTAATCTGGCAAGGGATGCTACAGGAGACAACATTTGTCAACAGAGCTGTCAATCATGATGTCACATCCCCCTTTTGTAGCATGAAATAGCTATCTGATACTAATATAAACTTCTCTCACTTGCACATAACTCAGCACATAAGAAATTGTTGTCAGGACAGAATCCATGTTTGATAAATACTGATTTTTTAGTTCAACCCATGTTCCATCTTCTCTAAAGGAGGAGGTGGGCTTTATAATCTACACTGTTTCCAGTTAAAAATACTTATGTGATATGTATTCTGATTTTGTAGTCAGCTGAGGTGCCATCCATTATTTATACAGACAAAAAGGTAAAAAGGACAAGGTTCAGGCTTGTATGCAGATAAACTGTCTCAGTGTATTCTGAGGCATGTTGTAGCATGATTTAACTATTCAAACATGCTGAAGCCGAGGTGACTGTTGAACACCTGGTGATGTCTCCGGATATTTAACAATTTGTCTTATCACTGTTCATTTTGACATGACTCCACTGCCAGCATGGATCACTGTTGTAGACTTGTAATGAAACCAAATGGCAGAGTGTTCATTAAATTCCCTTCCCTTTCCCTCAGCAGAGTTTGCTCTCTTGGGGACATAAATAGGTGCGGGAAAGATCCAATTATGTTCGCCAAGAGGCAATTCCCTTTAACGTGATTGTATCTGAGAATCTGCACATCAGGACCTGACGCCTCTGTCAGCCAGCCAATTTATGATCATTCAGGATTTTTTTTTTCTCTGACCTTATATTTGTCCCCACAGGATATGAATGTTTATTTTTGCCACGAGAGTAGGTTGTTATCTGGCTAAACTTTGATGTAAAGGTTTGAGATTCACATCAGGTTCACGTGAGCGTTTTTTTGTTCTTTGATTTTGGATTCAGTCCTCGTCGCGTGACCTTTGGATTTCAAAAGAGAAAATGCCACTTGTATTGTTGGAGTGCTGCAGTGTGAAGCGGCTTTGAAGCACTGCTTTTCTCCTCCCTGTCACTGCGGCCCCTCAGCTCACTGCAAACAACTCACTTTGACAGTTTCATAGTGTTTCTATGAGGACTGCACATATTTTAACACGCAGGGTCCTCTAGTCTCTACTCTTTGATTTGCCATGAGCTTATTCATCTGTGCTCTGCTAGTTGATTATTTCAGTATTTCTGTGAGTGTCTGTTTTTATTTAAGATTTCATGGCATTGGCCAGTCCAAACCACAGATTGATCTCAAGGGTTTTACTTCCTTAAACAATGTGAAAATTAAACGTTTTGAACACTTAAAGAAATCCCTATATAATACACACAAATCACAGGCAGAGCTGTTCTTGTGATGGCAGATTTAAACTGTATGAACTGTTTTCCTTCACTTGAGAGCACAAATTGAAGTTGGTATCTCTCCCTGTGGATTCTTTTATGATACAATTACAATAACGCAATTAAGTCCAGTGAGTCATGAAATTGATTGTTTTGCCAAAAGAAGGGAGAAGGAAATTGGGCCACAAATAGAAAATCCTCAAAGGTCTGCCTAAGAACATGGACAGCCTTTGACTCAGTATTAAAGTTCTTTAATTCTCTTGACAGAACATTGAATATTTAAAGACCAAGTCCATCTCAGCCATGTTGTGCTGCAAAGTTGAAATGAGTTCAGTCTAGCTACCATGATGGGAATTCTTTGACCTGTGGGTGGAGGGAAATACCTGCTTCCATTATTGCTCTGAGTGAGATGAGGTGATTGGCTCGCCTTGATTGACTCTCATATGTGCAGTCTCATATCAACAGCTTAGTTAAGCAAAAGCACTTGAAGAAGCAGGGGAAAACAGCTCACCTGACCCTGTCAGAGGTTAAAAAAACATCAGCTTCTATTAGCACCTGAAAGGCTCACTAATTAGCACATTTTGTCTCCTCTTTCACTCGCAACCTCACAATGTCAACAAGACTTCAGGAAGAGTCTGCATCCTGCCAAGAAATAGTACAGCACATCACCCTCAGAAACCCTGACTTTTTACACTCATGTTTATATCTGTCACAGTAAAACTGGAATAAACAAGCAGATTTAAACAAGCAGATATTAGTAGTAAAGGATAATGAAGTGAGCAGGTGGTTATGTGGAATAGAATCCTGACATGGTGCAGGGCCCTCATGTGGAGCTGCTTCTCAAAGATGCATTCACCAGCTCGGCTGCCATTGCCTGGAATATAGTACAGGATTCGATATTGAAATATCCTCCATATTGTTCAGCTTACTGATCCATGATGCTTACTATTTTGATGCTAATGGTGCCTTAACAGGAAGATGTGATATGTGTCCAACAAATGGGTTTAATATGACATTTGTGATATGGTTGTCCTTAGCATAGCCTCTGCTATTAAGAATTACTATTGTTAAGGGGTTTTGACCAATCAGGATCCAGTGTTTCCCAGAGCTTGGTAATAAATCTGATATAACTGGTTATTTAGCTTAAGAAACACTGGTTGATACATTGTATTACCCTTGGACATTGCTAGGTGAAAACAATTCCCATGTTTTGAGTCTTCATGCTAAGATAAACTTACCACCTTCTGGCTTTAGCTTAATAATTAATTTAAGGACATGCCCAGTGTTTACTTTTTTGGCTTTTACACCTTTATTAAATCTGGGATTGGTAGTAAGATTTAGATACACTTTTTGTTATACTGGTTAAAATATCTTTATGTCCCGATTGCAATCAATACATAATGTGTTCTTAAAAAAGAGCGAAAAAAGACGGAGTCCTGAGGAAATGCTACATTCAAATTCATGCTAGTTTTCCATGGCTACCAACCCTAGCTTTAAGAGAGGATGTGACAGTGGATAGAGCAGGAAACTTGGACAGAGAGTGGGAGGATGACATGTGGGAAAGGGGCGGCTGTCCAGAATCAAGCCTGGGCTGGCCACTATATGGGTGCGCAACTTCACCACCAGTCCAAATCCATGGACTGGACAGGTCAATTTTTTTTTTACATTTGAGTATTTGTTTACAGATAAAGGAAAAGCAAACTTTCTATGATTGAGTTTTATTATCAATAAGGTTATTAATATGAAGCTTTGTTCTGAAATGGGTGCTGTGAACTTTAAATCAAGTTTAATGCCATTTAAGAATTCCTATATACATCAAAGGGATTGTGTTTACTTTAAAGTGATCGGGAATATTCTTCTTTGATTGCATTTTAACATTTTTCTGGTTAGTTTTGGTCAAGCCTGGAAAAACTGCCTTGGAGATACATAATCTCATGGTGGAAAGGTTCAAAATGAGAGAGCAAATTTGTCATACTTCAGGGTGTTATTAGTTAAACTCACAGTTCTTCAAACTGTGTCAAGGTTGAAAAACCTGCTTAAAGGTATAGCTGTTTGATTTACAGCCAGTTTTCAAAGAGACATTCATTACAGCAGTACTAAGGTGATGACAATAAATGAAGTCAATAACTGGCGAACCGTGATGTGAAACGGAAAGCTGTCAGTGATAATTAATTCGTCCTGTTGCTTTGTGGATCAAAACCGATGGCCTTGGGCGTATATCAGCTTGTTTACGTGAGAGGGAGACAGCTATCAATATTCTTCTCCTGACTCCAAATGACTGTTTTGGTAGCAATATTGTGTAGCGTTCCAAATGAAAGTTTCTTGTTTTTGAACACTTTCTTTTTTATCTTTGATTGGGTGTACGTGTTGTGGGATTTAATGGCATATATTATCTTAAATGAACACGCACCGGCTAATAGCCAGTCAAACACTCATTTGTACTACAAAAGAGGATAAGCTGCTGCAAAAGTTTAAAGTCAACTTCAAATTGTCCTCGTTTTTAAAAAATTAAATCTATTATGGAGATAAAGAAGCTTTCTAAAAACTGCACCATAGATGTTTTTTGGCTGAAATACCTCTCTAAATACACCTTCTTTTTCTCTTTCAGGACTTTCTGACTGACAACATCTTCACTGTGATTACCTCCAGACACTTCTCACGATCGAGATTTGGCTGTAAGTATCTTATACCCATGAAGATATCATGTGCAAGAGTCCAGGCTCTGAGCCAATGCTGTGAACTTAAAGGTTGTGAGATAAAGAGAAACAGAAAGAGAAGGAGAAGGGGGTTGGGGAGATGAGGGGGAATAGGGAGGGGGAGGAGATTCTCCACTTCATCAGAGCAGTCCGGTGTCATTGCAGTGACCGTCCTCTTTAGAGGAGACAGATCACTGCACATTCTGAGATGCCTCCATCCTCTGCAGCTTCCCCTCTCAGAAATATCATCCATTCCTTGTCATTGGAGAATTGCGGCCATGCCTCCGCTCCCTTACTGTCTACTGAAGGCATGGCCCAGATGGCGGCCTGTGTATGGCTGGACGCTCTCTGAAACTGTCTGCTAATATAACACTCTGATGAGCTGTGGGGCAAAGGGAGGAAAATTATGTTTATTATTATTAATTGCTCGGTAGATGTGGATTATTCTGGAGTTCTTTACACTTCATGCTAATTATTTCTGAGGAATATTTCTGAACTTGTAATGGACTCTAAAAATGAAATCAGCACCGTGTCACAGCGTAAATAGATGGGTGTCTCACGTAATCACATGTTTAGACTCCACTAAATGTCAGCATGAAACGTGGTGTGTTGGGTTTTCCCGACTCTCCCATCTGTTCCTAGAAAAGCTCAGCCTGTGCCAGGAAGGAGGGAACCCACTGCAGTGTGCAGCGAGCCTGGAAGGCGTGGTGAGGATGAAGGTGCAGCCCACTGTGAACAAGCATGATTTACTGTAGGATCGGCTCCTGGTGCGCCCGTCTCCATCATACCCTGCACACTGCAGCACTCAGCTGATTAATCAGAGTCATTTCCATGAGTGATGGAAGCAGCGGTGCCTCAGGGGCTACAGAAAGCTAATAAAACCCCAGCGGACAATAGCCACACCTGGAAGGACGGTTACTGGTCGTTGCTTTTACACCAGCTCTGTTTCTACAGCCATCTGCCGTTATTCAGCTCACGGTGCCCTGTGCCGGCTTCATCGTTATTAATATTGATCAGCTCAGAGTCTACTGATTGAGGATTCACACCCTGGGGACCAGTGGAGGACAATTAGTTGTTTGAATATGCAGTGGCATCAGAGGTTGAAGCTTTTAAAAAGTGCATGGCGATATTTTTCTAGAGTAGCTGCAGAAAGGCACATAGATCATCCTCCATCTCTGACCACAGAGGGAATTTCTGCTTTTGGTTGCCCTCATCTCATAACAGAAATAGCTGTCTATTTAGCAGCTCACCTTTGTTCACCAGCTAGGAGCTAACTGGGTCTGTGCTGAGCTGGTACTGCACAGAGGCTTTTTAAATCTCTGTCATTCAAAACAGCTGATTGCTACTCCGAGAATTGATGTGATGAGTGTGTAGTGCACAGAAAATAGTAACAACAAAACACTTAGACAATAAACTGAAGGACACTCCAGAGGGCTTCAAGATTCAACAGACTCAGTTGAAAAGTCTTCTGTGAGTTTGTCACTAAGAAAACATTTCTACACGCAAAAATATCAGATCAAAATAAAAATACTCATCAGCTTAGAATACAGAATACGACTTTTTTAGATAAAACTCAGGCTGAAAAGTGGTGCAGTGGTGGTGCCTCATGATAAGAAGAGTCCTGGTTCGTATCCTTGCTGGAGCCTTTTTGTGTTGAGTTTGCATCTTCCCCCCATGCATGCATATGTGGGGAGCATATCCAGAACCCCCAATGCATGCAGAAGTGCAGTGCATGCGGGAGTGCTGGATATGCTTCAGCACCCCTGCAGTGTACTTGATATATGGATGTATGACATTCCTGCTTCAGTATCATTTTATTGCAGCACACAAGATTTGCTGTATATATATATAGTCTTAAGAAAATGGCCTCCCTTGTAGCAATTTGCAACTAGTGTGTGCATGAGCCAAATATTCCCTGTACAGTCTTTGAAGGCACAAATGTGACAGTCACAAAACATGGTATTACTCCTACACTTGCATTTTTATATGCAGTACAATGTTTAGTTGTTATCACAGAGATAGTAGCAGTTTCTGAACAGCAGTGTGAAAACACATTATGTAGTGGATTCTCTCTCTCTGTCATCCTCTTTCTCTAACCATCCATCCATCTATCTGTCTATCTAACTATCCTTCTATCTCTCTCCTTTTCTCTCTGCCAGACCTAAAATAGGCCAACACACAATAAAACACAAAGAATATCATTGTTGCACCTCCTCACATCTGCAGCGCCACATCCCAGCACTGACACAGACCCAGATTTAATCCCTGACAACCAGCCACAGTGTTTCATATTTCCCACTCATACATGAAGGCAGAATTCACTTGAAAGACCTGGAGATCAGTGCTTTCCAGCTTCATGTTTAGAGCGTTTGCAGACATAAATCTTCAGGTTTCACATGATAAAAACAAACATGAGACGTTGTTGTTTGATGGTGCATGTGTTCTGTAGCTTTTTTTATTCAAATGTATTTTTCTAAGCTCTCAAGTCATCTTTCCTGCTTCCTGCTGAGGCTCTGTTTAATGTCTGTTCTGTCTCTGGAAACAGTCACCTTGTTAAAACACAACCATGTGATTAAATAAATGCACAGAAAACAAGCAGCCTTATATGTGATTTTATAGATTAGGCTTGGTGGGGCAATGCATCTTAATGGCTTCCTATAGCCATTGACTGTCTGGCTTTAATACGAGGCTAATGGCTCCGTGCAGTAAGTCTCCACAACACGCACATCTTATAAAATATGTATTCTGAGTTGCGCTGAATATCTCTGGAGCCTTGGCCTGCTTAGTTCAAAGTACGGTCTGATGATAGAGATTTTTTTCTCAATGAAATTGGTGATTATCACTAGATTATTAGCATACTGGCTGCCTGATGTAACAGCAGTAGTCTGAAGTATAAAAATACTACTAAGAGGCATTTGTACTCTCATCCGTTGATGCAAACCAGTATGCCTTCTGTGGTTCATGTCTCGTGGGACAAGTGCCAGTGTTGCTCACCATGGATTTACCCAGCATGCTATGAATCTCTGTTGGATCAATATACTGTTCCCACTCAGACACTGAATCAGACCCCGCCTGGGTTTCAGGGCACTGGGCTGTAAGAACCATTTGGGAACAAGTGCATGAAGGAGCTTGACTAGCTCTCACAGATTCAATAGCAAGACCTAAATGTCATTCTATGTTGTTGATGAGGAGGAAATAGAAACTATCAGACTGAGTTTAGTCTGTGGAAGGCTGACATTTTACTCTCACCTTACAAGGAACAATATATAGGCAGAAATATACAGAAGCTGAAACACGGTGATCCAGGTTGAATGTTCTGTGATCCTCTAGACACTGTAGGCAGTCTTATTTTTAACTTACTGTGAACAAGCTAACAGAAAGGTCAAAACCAGTGATAAATTGATCATGCTAACAAGTGTTAACCTAGTTTAGCTCCATCCTCTACGGTGCAGAGCTCCACTGTTGTCCTAAAACCTTCTGTAAACACACGAGTGTGTAAAGACATCACACTGGATGACAGTTCTCTTTGTAACAGTCTATCTGGGGACTGCTTTTGAAGGAAGCCGGCATAAACTGTCAATTTGGAGTGAAATACTCCCTGCAAATTAAATGTGTATCAGTCCGCAGCTGAAAATAGTCCCCATGAAAAAATAGCAAAGGGAACACACGCACCATTAAGTCTTGTTCGAGTGATGTTTGGTTGAAACTACTATACCCGACTGATTTATAAACAGTGTCTTCAGGAATAAATGTGTTTGGTGCCACAGAAAAGGGAGGGAAAGGGTGGAAGTAATGCATGTATGTTTAGTTCTGATGTTTTCATGGGGTTTGTTGAAAATGGTAATCAGTGAAATACCACCAGCCCCTTCCTTTGTAGTAACAAGGCCGTGCTTGAGTCATTTCTCCTCATGTGAGTGCCATTCAGACGGCTTTACCTCCCCTATAATTACCCGATCACTACCAATTCAAAACCAGCAGCCATACATTACTGCCTTGAACCATTGTGGAGAAAAGGGATTGCCACAGACAGCGAACAAATTACATTCTGCCTCCAGTTGTATGTTTTGAAATTACGAGAAGCCATCTCTCTCTCTCTCCCTTCCATTTTTGGCAGATTGAGACTTTATTGATTTTTTGTTCAAGCGCTCATTGCCGGCCAATAAGGAGGGTGATTCACTTAGGGGACCATGATAATTCTCAGTGACACACAGTAATACCCAAAGGGCTCCAAACTGTCTGGTTGAGGGTTGGTGTTAAAGGAAAAGGGTGCGTCACATCATATCATTAAATGAGCAGATTTAAGAGGAAGTAAGTTAACGGAGGTTGTGACACATTCTGAGCTGAAAGGGCTGGGTGGCTTTGCTGATTATAAAGCAATTTAAGTATTTCTTCTTATTTCTAAAGCTTGTTGTGACTTTTAAACTTGAACCCTTTTGATTTTGATTTCAATGCACATATAAAGCTGTGTGAGGAAGAGGACTTCTGGTTTTCAAAAGGTTTTACATCTTAAAAATGTGGTTACATCTTAACACCCACATACACCATGCCCTTCTTGCCTATGGGCTGTTGTCCATGGATTAAAACCTTCCCTGATGTCAGAGGGAGTGGTGCAATTCCAAAGTCATAACTCGGATAAATGGATATAGATGGCAAGAGTGAAAGCGCCTCAGCAGCAGACTTCTGCTGCGGTAAGCACACAGCAAATGACAGCTTGTCTTTGTCCTATTATCTGGAGGTCTCCTCTACAGTATGTAATTTCCTCCCTTTTACTTATTCACATCCACTCTTGTTTTTCATGCAGTTGCAGCCGTGTTAGCATAGGAACATGTCTGAAGCTCATAGGAGTCCCCAAGCGGCGGGGCTGCAGCTTGAATGTAGAGTTGGGTGAGTGGGTGGGTGCCTGTCGGCCGGAGGAACATATGGATGCTTTTGGATTCCCCCTCGTGCGTTGGACCGGGGCACATATTGCTGCATAAGGCACCTTGTGAGCAGCATCACAAATCAGCCAGCTGAGTACTGAGAGGCTGGAGTGTAGGGGAAGAGATGGAAGACCGAGAGAAAACGAAGAGGGGGGGAAGGAAAGGAGAGGGGAGGGAAGGGGAGGGGGATCCTTTCAGTGGCAGAGATAGAAAGCGTGGAGAGAGAGGAGAGGAGGAGGAGGAGGGGATTGAGAGAAACAGAGGTGGGGGTAGTCACCGACAGAATGAGTGAGCATGTGTGTGTGTGTGCATGTGTATGGGAGAACAAGTAGTGCTGCAGTGGAAACAGTGCGTAGAGGACTGCAGTTTCTGGTGCTGATGGGAGAGCGGTCGAGGGACGTTGTAAAGGCTTTGTAACATTAACCCTCAATGCCTGTTTGGTGAATGGGTTAGCTTTGTTGTGGACAGCAGGATTACGGAAATACAGTAGTGCTGGTAAGGGTGTATTTCAACTCTCTTCTCAGCATTGCTTCAACACTTCCTTTGAGGTCTCTGGAATGGAGTTACAGCATCTAAAGCCGGGGGTTGCTGCAGTATCTCAGTGTTTTACAGGCTGTATCTGCTTTCCTTTTTCCTACCATATTCCAAATGCTGTGTGCATGTTACTTCCTGATGCATGTGCTCCAAAACTTTCATAATTCATTGTGAGGGGAATACCGAACATCCACTGGGTCCCAATTTTCCCTAGCATCCAGCAATGGATCTTGCCTTCGTGCAATATGTGTGCAATCTGTTGTGGTTCCACATCAGGCACTGTTTGCAGCTCTGGATCTAGATTATTCTCATTGATCATGCCTCATTTAGCTTCGTCTGGTGGGTGTAGTACCTCTTTCCTGGAGAGTGTCCAGGAGGCTGCCCTGCTGACAGATGCTTTGCTTACCCCTCTAGCCACACCGGCATCTCTCACGACTTCCCTGAGCACTGAAAAAAACAAACAAGTGAAGCTAAAAAAAAAACCAAGATACCTCAGGTCTGCTGTGTTGCATCTGCATTAAAACAAAGCAGACACACGCCAGGGTGCTCTTTACCTTTTCAGAGCCAGGAGTCAGACATAAAAAGGGGCTGACAGTTGTGCTGAGGAGTATACAGAGTAGAGGGTGGGGATTTTTATAAAGTGCTGCAGGATGCTTTTTTTTCTGCTGTCTCTCATGGGACATACAGCACAGGCAGCACTGAGGTGACAGTACCAAGGACAAAACCTATCCAAGGCTGCTTGTACCTCTTTACCATCTAATTCTGACTCCTGCCTGTCTGCATCAGGCTCTTTATTAGAGCAACAGAGTTTTCATCAGATCCAATACAAATCCAATTCATTATAACAAACTGATTGTGAAAAGACAGGGTTTTATTTTGAGGTGTTATTGGAAAAGGGAGGTTTTTATCCTCGTGTGAATCTCTCCAAACTCCAAATATAACAAATATATTTTCCCGTCATGCTCAAAGAGAATTATTTATTATTCTGTCCTCACAGCGCCAGCAGTCCTGAAGTAACATCCTGAAATATCAACCTGATTTTTTTCCCGTTCCCTGAAGTCTCTGGTGTTGCAATTATCAGACAGTCAATGGTTTCTATTTGGAGTGGTCACATGATCACTCAGGTTTCTGGGGTGTAGTACACAAACACATTACACAGGATGTAAGGGATCATTTTGTATGCAGATGAGCGCATACTGTACCTGCATACATGCTTACTCCTCCAATATTCACCTAGCAGGAGACTATTTTGTAAGTGAGCATGCTCTGAAGGTTTCTCTTTCCATCAGGCAGTGGAACATTCAGGCAGGCTCATTAAGTCTGTACCTCAGGCGGCCCCTCCTATTGGCTCCCACCCTGAGAAACACTCTCTGAATCTCTCATACATAACCAGAAAAATGAGAGGATGCTTTGAAGTTCACCAATCTTATTCCTTTTTACTCTCTCTCTCTCTCTATCTCTCTCTCTGTGTGTGTGCTCCCTCCAAGAAGGCAGCTGGCACCCAAAGCTGGAGCTGCTCTAATAAGAAGAGAAAGACAAGAGGCTTATTCTAACTATGAAGCCACCTAGAGTGATTTGCTTGAGTGGGTGTCCCCTCTTGCACCCACATCCCTCTTTGTTTTTCTACTTCCTGCTGCTTCATTAGGCTGAAATCGCTCCTCTCTGCTTGTACTTTCAAGTATTCTAGAAGCAGGAGCACATTCAAAAATGATAAAGCCACCCATACTACAACCTGAGTATGAGTCAGTGTTTTTCCCTCTGACACGTTAGCACACGTATATTTTTTTGGGATTGCTCAGCTGGTGTCAGTTTCTCACTCCAGGTGAGAAGCTGAGCCTTCCCAGTCCTGGCCCCTGCCCACTTGATGGTGTGCTGCTGGCAGGCGATGGCAGAGAGCGTTGGTGTTAAACGTTCAGATACTGTCACCAGTCACGACCTCCTGCTGGGCTGATGGCAGCGTTTTCACCACTCTTTAATCTTTAGAGAGGAAGAAAAATATGCCAATTTCTGTTGTGAGACCTCTGGCAGCAATTTTTTCTCCACTTGGATGAGAGGATGTGTGACGGTCAGAGAGAGTTTAACACGGAGCAGGGTACCACTTTACTGTGGAGAGTAAGAGACATTAATTTCAGTTTGTTTCATCATACTAGAGATGTTTGTGTAACACATTGAATGTATGTATCAAATCTATGTATCGAGTATTAATTTAAAGGGACAGTTTTTTGTCCTAAGTAAGGTTGTATGAGGTACTTGACCCTTTAGTGTTATAACCATAGACAGTATAAAATATGGACGTAGTATCCGTGACGTCACCCATCTGTTTCTGAAGCGCTGTTTTGAGGCCCATCGTCGGCGGCAGCCATATTGCTGCTGTCGAGTGATTGTGACGTAAAGAGGCGGGCTTTGAGCCTCCTAGCCAACAGCTACAGTGTTCGCACCTGTCAATCCAGTCAGCTTTGCCTCTCATTGGAAGACTCTTAATCTCAATATCTTCGAAATTGCCGTGTTAGAAAAAATGTCATCCCTCGCACAGTTTGTGCCGATCGAGAAATGAGCTATCCAGACTACACTCGTCTTTCGTACCAGGCTGTAAACATGTTTATTTCTGCTGTATGTGGTTTCCAGTACGGAGCCAGCCTCAAGTGGATCCTTGATGAACTGCAGTTTATAGCACTTCCGCATTGGACTCTTATTTTTAGATCCGAGGTTGCCGCTTGGTGATAACACAGTGTGACATTTTTTGATGGGCGGGGCTTGGTTGGTGGAAGAACAATCTTCTACACCTATAACCAGCACAAGCTAGCAAGTTGACTTTGGCTTGTTTTCTCTCTGAACATGTGAGGTCACTCGCTCTCTGGGATTGAGAGTGCTACTTGAATAAGTTAACACTGACTAACAGGAGCAGACTGGCTGACCCATGTGGTCTCACTCAGCGGATGGATGACTTGACAGGACTGCCAAAGGTGGAAAGGCACTGACATTTACACTTACCTGACAGAAAAAAAAAAGAAGTGTGTAAGGTAAAGACAAACTAAGGGCATCCAAGTCTAAACCTATATGTTTGTGATTGATTGCCATGCCATCACACATAGACAGGCAACCAATAAAAGGCTTTCCTTCCTCAAATATTCCTCTTAATGCCTCTCCAATTTCTGATTAGAGGTTAATCATAACCCTTAATGCCATTATTCATCAAAACAATAGTAAATATGTGCCAAACTAAGTGTACACTGCATTTGGATAATCGCTTTTGTGCAGTCTTTCTTTTTGTTGAAAAGCAGTGACAGCTGGTGTAGGGTAGAATTTCTGATTTAAAACATTACTTTTACTCCCATTCTGACACCCAACAACACAATATGATGACATTTGAGACTCCTTCCCTTTGGTAGCAATTTGTGTTTGCCTCCAGCTGATAACGTGACATCATTGTGACATCTGCCCTTAAAGGGTGTATAGTAAGTGTGCTACCCACAGGGAAGCCCAGTCAGCTTGACCCCATTGTTTAGAAACTCGCCTTAGAACAAGCATGGAAGCTAGGCTCTCAGCTGCTGCAGATGGGATCAGTTTTACCACTCATTTTAAGAAGGTCTGATACAAATACCAATGTCGGATTTAGTGTGTGCTATTTTTTTGAATTTTTACAGCGTCATTGGTGTTTGCATTGGGCTTCATGAACTTAATTACATGGTAGAATTGATCCCATCTGCTGCTGTAGCCTATATAGCCTAGCTTCCATGCCAGTTATCTGCTCTGTTTCTCAGTGATGGGGCTGACCTGCATTTCCTGTGGTAATACACTTACTGCTGATAAGAACCTCATATAACCCTAAGTTAAAAAAAATAGGCTAGTTAAGTCTCCATTCAAAGGAATAGTTTTGGGTAAGGTTACTTATTCATGTTCCTGAGACGCGTCAGATGAGAACACAGCCAATACTCTAATAAATGTACAGCCGGCAGGTAGTTAGCTAAGCTTAGCTGAGCCATACAGACTAGAGTAGAGAAAATCAGCTAGAGTGGCTCTATTTCACTCTCATAAAATCTGGCTACTCAGGCTTAGAAATAGACATATTTCATCTTGTTTTGTGTGTCGGTGCAGGTATGTTACAACAAGAAGTTGCTGATTTACATGGTGGATTTTCTGGTCAGCATAAGCAGCTTTCTGAAGTCTCTGCTTTTACCAGTAACTGCTTAAAGCTAGGGTTGGTAGTCACGGAAAACTAGCATGAATTTGAATGTAACATGTCCTCAGGACTCCGTCTAACCCCTCCCCCACCTCTGATATGGTCACTGATTCGCGACCATATGATCGTGACTGATTCAAAACCGGTCCTCAGCACATCGTTTGTGTTTTGCACTACGTCAACTCATGTCTCACTCAGCGGTAAGAAAACACCAAAATATTATCATAGTGAAAGTTAAAAACACAAACAAACATGTAATGTACACGCAGGGGGCGGGTAGAACAGCAGGACGGGATTTGATTGGTTTCATAATTTGGCTCCTGATGGCAGGGATTGGTTGGTGTTTTCCCAGGTTTACTCCAGCTGTAGATAGCACCTTTTTTTTCGCTCTTTTTTAAGAACACATTATGTATTGATTGCCATCGGGACATAAAGATCATTTTAACCAGTATAACAAAAAGTGTATCTAAATCTGACTACCAACCCCAGCTTTAAAGCAAAGAAATAGCACACAACAGCCATGTTTCTGCACATGATTTAGCACATTGGTGGATTTTACTTGTGGGCAGAGTTAAGCTAGCTGTTTCCTTATGTTCAGATCTTTTGCTGTGACACACTAACTGCTTGCAGCTTAATGTCCAACAGCAGCCAGTAGGCGCATAGCCTTGCTTAGTTACACAGAAAGACTGGCAGCAGGGAAATCTGCTAGAGTTGATCCTGTAAACGAGAACATAGTGTACTTTCCGGCCACTGTAAAGCTTGTATATGAATATATGTTTTTCTGTGCTTTAATGAATACAACAACCAGAGTGCAAAAATTAACAAATCACCACATTGCAGTTGTGAAGTGCTGTTCTATGTTCTATCTAATAATGGCTATTGTAGAGGATTTAACAAACAGTATCATCAACTAATCTGTAGAGGAGCTGATTTATGCTTTTTTCCTTTCTAACCTTTCAACTGAGCCAACATAGCTGTTTCCCGAAGCGTTAATTTTCTAAGCTAATTAGTTGCTGGCTGTAGCCCATATGCAATAGTCAGATGGACAAATGAGTGGTTAGAAGGTTTTAATGAAACTTTCCACAAGCTATTTCCAAAATGTGCATAATGCAGTCTGAAGCGATGGCTCCCAAACTTGAGAAACATTTTTTGACTTCCTGAGTTGCTCTCTGCATATTTTCCTCTTTTTTTTTTTAATGCCAGTCGACGTGGCCTATCTGCAGTGCTGCAGAAGCCCTCTCCTCTTTCACATTTTCTCCTCTCAGCTTTACATGCAGATTGGGTCACTATCTGCGTGACAGAATGATTAATCGACCTATCAGGGGACAGGGAAAGGGGCTGTGCTGAGGGGGGAGAGTGAGGATGTATGGCAACTGGGTGTAAATGATCTTTGCAGCTCCTCGCTCTGCATTCAAACCCTGGCACCTCCCTCCTCCCTTTATAGCATCCCCCCCTGATAATAGCTGAGTCACATTCAGCGTCAGGTGAGAATACGCATTGTTTTATCTACACAAGCAGGATTGTAAATGAGCCTCTCTGGACCGCCTCTTGGGTAGGCACACAATGTGGTGTATGAGGGAGGGCTCTTCTCTGTGAGATGATGAGCAAGGCTTTTTGACATCCTTATCTCTGCAGCTGCCCTCAGATCAGCAGTGGCAACCAGCAGGATTTCCTGATGCACTTGCGATTAGTTGACATAAAGGTGTAATTGCCCTGTTGACATCTCTGATTGATGGTCATGGTCTTTCTTGTGGATGCTTGTATTGTGCATGTTTGTATTCAGAGCATTTGTGCAGCCTTGAGGCTAAACACAGGGGTTTGATACCTCTGTAAACTTCCTTCCCTGGGTGGTTGCATAAGCAGTTCTGCTGACTGCGTTGTTGTAGGCTTGCTGAGTTAACATGTAAATGTCTTTTACATGGTTGTATTTTGTAACATAGTTATCTCAAGGCCACATCATAGGCTTTAAATAACACATAGAAAGGGAAAAAGACATAGTGGATCGTATGAGTTGATGTTTAAACTATGGTAAAGATGTTTTTACAGCGATGCCACCATTAACTGTAGACTAATTACAGTTTTAGGCCATCCGTCCCACATTAACCCAAACAAAGTGACATACACAACTGAACGAGCGTGATAGTTGGCAGGATTTTGCTGTTAATTGAAGTCAGTGCCTTGTTAGTTTAATTTAATGGCTTAATTACTGTTTAAGTCACATAAAAACACCCTGACAGTTGTTTGGCATGTTCCTATCGAGGCAAAGTGGCAGAAAAACTGAAGGCTGTGGGTGTAGAGTTTCAGAATCTGGCTCCAGCATGTGTTTTACACCATGAGCTGTGGTTTTGGATTTACCAGGGCCTTTTTTTTTTGTCAGTCTCTTGGCTCCCCACCATAAAATGACAAAAGATGGAGTGTTTTTGTAACTACAGAAGGCTACCTTGCAGATATACGTCTCTGCCAGACACTTGGCATTTATCTGACTGTGCAAGCCAGCTGAGATGAGTGCAGCTGGGGGACAGTGTGCCTGCATTACAAGAACTTGTGATGAAGAAGAGATAGCTCTTTGCAAAGTGGTTCGTACATCAATAGAAGGGAGAAGGAGTGATAGGATTCAAAATCCTGGACTTCCTCTAATTGTATTTAGCTATGTTTGAGAAGGTGAATTTGCACTAAGCTGGGGAAAATTACCTTTTCATTGGGGATGATCAATATACTGCCTGATAAAGGGTATATTTTATTATTATTTATTATTCCAATTATACAATTTCATCCAATAAAAACAACCAATCACAGTTCCTTTTATTTACATGTTAAAAAGCCTACACATCCCGACACAGTAGCTGGCTACACTCAGAGAAGAAGAACAAGCATAGCCACAACAAGAGAGTAAAAATGGTGTCACCTGTTTGGATGTTCATGATTGTTTCAGAGGAGGATAATACGAATGCAAAACACATGTCCCAAGTATTACCAGAGGAAAAAGTCCTCAAATCTTTTCAAGGAATCTTTTAAGGCACCTTAAAAGAAGTCATACACAATGCAAGCATTACAGATGTGTTGAGGAAATATGAAGCAGCAGTAGCAGCTGGTATTAGCATAAAAGAACAGAGAGTGCCATCATGCTGGTTTAAGGACTAAAGAGGGTTACCAGCGACAACCCAAAAACTAGAGCAACTAATGACTGACACACTGAATTTACAGCACTTGATGACCCCCCTTTTTTGCAACCGATGCAGTGTATAAAGGAATTCTAGCCATGCCTAATTTGCACTTCTTGTCTCTGGTTATGCTCTTGTGAAATGAGGCATTTGATAAAAAAAACTGTGAAATAGATATAAAGAGTAAAAGTTAAAGCAGACATAGACCAGAAGCCACATACATGGGTAAGAACCAATAGGAAGGGTTAAAATCAAACGGGTCCAATGCAGATGTGCTAAAAACTGCAGTTCATTGAGGATCAGCTTGAGGCTGGCTGCGGAAGTACCGGCAGTCACATACACACCAATTAAAAAAAGACGATCTTTACAGCAGAAATAAACATGTTTACAGCCTAGTACAAAAAACGAGTGTAGTCTGGATAGCTCATTTCTCGATCAGCACGCACTTTACAGGGGCTGAATTTTTTTCTAATGCGGCAATTTCAAAGATATTGAGATTACAAGTCTTCCAATCAGAGGCACAGCTGACTTGATTGACAGGTGGGAACACTGTAGCTATTGGCTAGGAGGCTTAAAGCCCGCCTCTTTACGTCACACTCGCTCGACAGCAGCAATATGGCGGCCGCCGACGATTGGCCTCAAAACAGCTCTTCAGAAACAGATGTCCATATTTTATACAGTCTATGGTAAGAACTAACAGTAAAGGGAGCACATCATGTAAGTAAGTGCTCACAGACTGGCCTTTGTTGACGCTATAGTTTTGTTTTAGTATTGAAATCTTTGGAGCCATTAATGTTCTTTATTTCTTTATTTATTAGGATCCCCATTAGCTTCCACATTGTGGTTGCTGGTCTTCCTGGAGTCAGTTGCTAGTCTTCCTGGGGTTAATGTTCTCATTTCTAAGAGGTTTTCCAAATCTGTGGGCCTTTAACTGAGGAAGAGGACTAGCCAAAGGCTGTCTCATGCCTTGCATTGGTACAACAGCTCAAAAACATCCATATCTTGCATCCCTACTCAAGAGAATATTCAGCATCTAAATTAACAATCTCTTTAGAGAGTGTAAGGCCATTAAAAAAATAATAAATGCAATGGGTTAAACTGAGATGGATTTAGTCATGTATTTAAGGGCTCTATATCTGGGTTCCCTGTCTTATGAGTTTTATTTGAACTGTAACTGGTGTGCTTGATTGGAAACTTTTTCCTTGAAGCAAAGATGAAATCTCAAGTGATTTTCTTATTAAGTAAAGATTGAATAGAGACTAAATTAATAGACTGGTGCTACTGAATTAGCAAGCGGCATCTCATTATTTTGATCAACATTTATGTAAAAGTTTTCATCATTAATGAGTTGATTCAGTTCACAGAAGAAGTTGCAATCACTGTTATTCTATCATTATAATGGATGTCTCCACGTACACAACTAAATATTCTCTCAGGTTGGATTTGGGCCAAGTTCCAAACAGTGTCTCATCCATCAGTGGTAAATAACAAGCAAAGCAGCCGTCAGTATCCCCCCTGTAATCCTATTAAAACTTGGCTAAAATGAGACCATTATGACTGCAGGAGCCCCAAGTCCATTTCAGCAGGGGTAAATTACCATAGAGTAGCAAGAGTTCAGAAACAAAGCTCCACATTATCTCTAATTGAAACAACTCCAGCATCTCAGCTGAGCTCTCTTACTGCAGTAATGCAGCGTCTGATGGATCTAATAAAATACTATGCCTCTTTTTTTTCTTAATGTGTTCCTGTACATGTCTTCCTGAGTCCAGACTGATCAGAGGTCAGTCGTGACTCAGCTGACTCCACTCAATAGTCTCTTCCCAGTTTCCTCAAGTGTGTTTATCATAAATTCAAGATGCATGTCTTGGAACAATTACTATTATAATAATATCCTTGATATCTTGGCACATTGGCACACTACCTAAAATAGCTCAATGGGATCAGATGAAAGTGTCGCTCAGCATGAGGAGAAGAAATTCAGATTTAGAGCACACACACATGCACTGACTCAGAAGGAGATAATCTGCCCCGCTGTGTAAGAAATACCAATTTGCATATATGTTGCATCGGCCTGATTCTGAAATTATCGAATTAACACTCTCCCTACTACTTCTGGTACATTTTTAAATAACATACCCCAGCGTACTAAGGCAACCACATCACTGAGACTTAGAGGAAAGGAAGCTGCGCAGGATGCTCAGCTAGTTCGGCTAGAGGCCAAGCACTCCACCCACCCACGCATAACCCGTAATGTCACAGATGGCGGAGGGCCTCAGTGGGGGCTGAATCATTTCATTGAGGTCACATAATTCCGTGTCTTTGAGGACTCAGGTCGCCTGGTGGCTTGAAACGAGTTAGCAGCCATTGCTCATTGTTCTTTCTTTGAATTCAGCAACCTTTTCACAGTGCCTAGTATTCAATACTTAATTTGCCGCCCCACTGCTCTTGAATGTTGCCCCAGGCTGAAGTCACATGACCCCATGACCAGTTTCTTCTCCTTTTACAAACGCCATTATAAGACGTTTGAAGGGTAATTTATAGAAATCTAAATGTAACTAAAATCTAAAAACACATGCATGTATAGAAACCGGCTCCCGGCAGGCAGCTGTGTGAGCTGCAAAATCGGCGAGTTGTAAAAGCCTGGGGGGGAAATGGACTCTGCCGCCTGGCTCTAGGTTGGTAATTAATTGCTTTTCAGGTTACTTGTTCTTGTGTAATGAAACAGCTGCATGACTTTAGCTCACTCTCCTTGGGTTGTTTTCTCTTGGATCTGACCTGGGTGTTAATAAGCCCTCCATTAAAACAACCCCCTTCCCACTCCAGTTGTCTTATCCGCAGGCAGGGGTTTCCTGTCACTTGGGAGGATGTCACATTGTGTGGGCAGTAGGTCATCACATGCATGACGTCAGATAAACAAGGACATCCCTCGTTGACTTCTAATATGTATAGGAAAGCAAGGAGATGTCATTTTTTTGGTTTATTTAGACACAGTCAGGTGGGAGGTAGTAAGTTAGAGCATGTGGCCTGTGGGCAAACTTGAGTGTTTCTTAGTGACGCACATTTCCCTCAAATAATGAAGAGGACGACATCATATGATGCATATGATGTAATAATCCTCTAATGTGCTCGAGTATGCACACTTAAATCTTTCTATGACATGTTTATGTCTTTAACTCTCACTTATCTAAGCACACATGCAGTCAAGCCTATGGAATACACTTCAAATTTCAGCCCATAGCTTAGGGGTGTGAAGAAGCGAATAACAAGCCACAGTGTCCCTGATCCATGTCTGCATCTTTCTGCCCCTGAATCAGTCATCTTTCTATAGAAAAAAAGGCCACCATATCACTCTGAAAATGTGCTGTAACACAAAACATATCATGTTGAAATAATATGAATTCATGTGCAATGATATTCATAAGTGTGAGAGGCAGAAGTCATCATCTTTTATGGAATTCTGTTACATCTATGCTACAAATCCTTAAGAAGAAGTTACAAAGAAGGTCAGGTGGGGAGAGATTTGGCTCTTTTAGAATAATATTCTAAAACCCCACCATTAGCACTTATAATGACATTTTATATTCTATATCTAATAGAATATAGAATAGGTATGCCATGTGAAAGGCATTTTTCTTGTGTTGCATCCTTTTGAGCATTAAATTCTATGAATTCTTCATATTTTTCTACAAAGATTCATACAAGTAAATGCATATATTTCTATCACATAAAGACTGGATGTGGTACTCTATGATTGAATCTTTTGAAATGAAAAATGCAGCAACATTAGCTCCTCCAGATACTTTATTTCCTCTCAATGTAAAACTATTTCTACAAATATTGATGCCATCTGTCTTTCTTTCTTCTGTCAAGGCTGGTGGAGTTAAGTCATGTTGAACCTCAGTGTACCACATTTTAACTTTTCAGCCTTACTGCCTGCATCCATACGTGGGATTGCTGCACCATATTTGTTTATGTGCTAAAGATAAAATTGCTTGATCCCCCTCCAACTCTGAGCAGTGTGTTTAGTGATAAGGGCCAGATCATGTCTGTAGCTGCGCTGCTCTGGGCCGTGGAGCCGAGCCATTTTGTTTTCACTAATTCTGATGACTCAAATGCTAACGAAATGAGACGTACATTGGGAGATGGAGCTGAAAAGTCCCACACGATTCAGTAATGGAGAATTATATGAAATGCATATTTGGTAAGAGGTCTGTTTGTGATTTGTATTCATCCAAGGGAGGAATCCAAGGAGAACACCGCATCTTGTTTTCACCTGGATGCTGTCCAGTAAAACCACAGTCTGATCTTCATACTGTGCAGCTCCACTGGAGCAGGTAGAGGTTAAGAGCTGAGCTCAAGGGCGTCTCAGTAATGAGCACGAGGCATGCGGTGCTCTATTACCTCCTCTCCAGGATGTGATAGTTGCTCCAGGGATTAAATCACCAATCTCCCACTTGTATGAAAAACTTAATACAAGCTTTGTGTTTAAACTGCATAGTTGTTGCATCCATTTATCAGCTCTCTAGTAATTTCTGAGTATTCATAATTCAGATCTCTTTGATTTTTAGCCAAGTCTCCACTTTGGCTCTAGGAATAGCAGTCTTTCAGCTGGTGCTTTAGTTTAAACTAGAATATCTCAACAACTGTGTGATGAACTGCCATAAAACTTGGTAGAGATATTCATACTCATCAGATGATGAATCACAGTGAGTTTGATATTTTCTTCACATATTGCAGGTAAATGTCCTCACTTATGCTTTGATATAATGTCAACGCTCTTCTGATTGGCTCATTTTGAAAGTCCCTCGAGTTAACACTGAACTGGGTGGATCAGCATTTTCCACCGATGCCCCTAAATCATGGAATACCTTCCAACAGACTTTAAAGCTGACATGCATTCCCTCTTTTGCAAAATTTAAGACTTTGATCTCGGACCACTGTCTCTCAAATTGTATCTGTTTTAATTAATATATTATTTTGTGAATGATTGTGTGTGTTTGTTTGCTGTTTAATGTGCCTGTGATCTCAACGACATTGGAAATGAGGGAAACCTCAATGTCTTTTCGAGAATAAATAAAGGTTTTGAATTGAATATTCTCAATTACTACAAGTTGTATAATATTTCAATGATATTCTTTGTTCTCGAAGGATAAACCACTGGATTTGGGAATTCATAGATTCTTCATTCAGTGCCACCACAAAGTTGATATTTTATCATCGTGCAAAATGCCTCAACAATTAGAATGGATTTTTTAAAATTTGGCACACCCATTTACACTTACCTCAGAATTCAGTGATCACTTCTACAATTCTACAATTTCATTTAGCAGACTGTTTTGTCCAGAGTGACGTACATCACAAGCAAGAATTTAGACTGGAGGGAAAAACCTTAGTAAGTGCGACAAAGTGCTTCAAGTTGATTGGCCACAGGTTCTGCCATCTAGTGCCAGAAGAAGTGCCAGTTTTTGCCTTTTTTTAAAGCTAATGTAGCCACAGCTAACCAGAACAAATAATTCAAGTCAACAATATCGTTCAACATTCAACAGCATTAAATATTCACTTAGTGACACAAACATCTGTCATCTATTGATGAAATTATGTCAGAAATGTCATTTTTCAGATCATCTTTCTAAGACCAAACACCTGCAAATGTTTGGCCTTACAGCTGTACTCAGTCTATGAAGCATGTTAGCAAATATTAACATGCAAACACCCGCTAGCAGCATGGCAGCTTTGCCAGTTGTTACACATTAGCATGCTATTGTTTGCATTTAGCTCACAGCACTGCTATGCTTTGTCCTGATTAAAATCATTAAAGCAGCTTTATTATTAAGACCCAGGTACATGTTACGCAACAGGGGGAGTTAGTTTTCTCTCTTTATTCTCTTATCCTTAGCAGTTTGCTTCCTCAGTTAGCAGATGTTACCTCAGATTTATTGCCTTGTTTAAGACCAAAGAAGACACCAGATTTTCTCATCCAAAGAAAAAGAGTTTAAAGAGCTTACTCTGGAGTGAGCACTAAAAGCATGCTTAAATCAGGACTAATGGTCATAAAACACCAACGTACCTCTGTGTCCTCTCTGTCTGTCCTCTCTGTCACCCTCAGAGTGCAGAGATAAAATATTTTAGCACATACCCATGAATGTTAATTTAACTTGTCTGATGTGAGGGACAGGCAGGTTAGAATACACATAAACCACTGTAGTAAGTGGATGCTTTTAACATTGCACAATACGTATAGGGATGTACAATGCAGAGGAGAAAGTGACAACGGTATTGCTGTTTTATTTAGCAGCACACTCATTTTCAAATGTGTGACGGGTCAAAGCAATTCTGAGTCATTTTCTCAATTTTCACTATAACTGAGTCCCTATCTCGGTATATTACAACAAGACGACGGCTATTTATATCATCAACATGCAGAACAACAGCACCAGTTATTTAAAAGACGTATATTTTAAGATGTATAAACGGCTCCTGGCCCGTGAATAATACAAGCTTATCCTTCCAGCTGTCAGTCTGAATTTGAATAATTTATACGTGGCAATAAATAGAAGCAGAATCTCTGGAACCGACTTGGAGAATTGACACTTGAAAAATGGGAAATTCCTCCCTTTTTTCGCTCCTATTGCAGTGACTCTAATAAAATCAGCGGCAGAGAGTCTCCTCTTGTTATGCTTGATCTCACCCGATCACCCATCACTCCGTCGAGGGGCTGCCTTCAGCTGCATTTGTCACAGTGTGATTTCTGGAACCGATAAGAGCTCTGATTGAACATTTGTTTGGCCTGTTGTGAGAATGGCTTGTAGTTGTTCATTTTGTTTCTTTGTACAGCTACTCACCTTCCCTGGTCAGGCACTGCTGGCTTGAGTACAGGGCAGAACTGAGCCAAAACAAAGGTGTGATTTATCGAAGGAATGATTGTGTTCCTCAAATTTAGCCATACCTGATCAAAAATCAGTGTCTACTGACTTCAGAACGTTGTAAAAATGAAGCTAAATGAAAGTGTTATGTTGGCTGTCATTGTCAATGTCAATGACTTTACAAAATGTATTTATTCCAATATTTATAGAAAACTTGAAAGACAAGGAGGGGGAAAAAATGTTAAATCCAACATTATGGAGTGTTGTTGGCCTAGCGGTCTAAGCGCCCCATACAGAGGCTACAGTGCTCATCCCAGGGGTCGCCGGTTCGATTCCCGGCCGGTCCACCATTTCCTGCATGTCTTCCCCTCTCTCTACTCCCCACATTTCCTGTCTCTCTTCAGCTGTCCTATAAAATAAAGGCAACAAGGCCAAAAATATAACTTTGAATAAAAAAAAATCCAACACTATGATGACTCGGCTTACAGCACAATACTACAAATAACTTAATGCTGCATTTTCCTTCCAAGGCCAGCAAACTAACCACAACTTAGTCATTCTATCATGATGAAATCTACAGAATGATGGTGGGTGAACAAGTTGTTGGTGTTACCCCTTTTCCGGTCACTGCTGTTCCGCATTTCATGCCGACCTGAGTGTCCTAAAACACCCTGTCTTTTATACCCAATCTGCAAAACTCCCAAACTAGCAAGGAAACTTTTTCATCTGTCATCTCACTGGCATGATTTGTGCTGCAGATGAAGCCACACCAAGCGGCAACCTCCGGTCTCAAACTATGAAGCCCATGCGGAAGTGTTATAAACTGCAATTCATCAAGAATCTGCTTGAGGCTGGCTGCAGAAACCACATAGACACCAATTCAAAAAAGACGATCTTTGCAGCATTAATAAATATGTTTACAGCCTGGTTCAAAAAACGTCTTATGGCTGCCGCCGTCGATTGGCTTCAAAACAGCACTCAGGAACAGATGGGTGACGTCACGGATACTTGTTCCATTATTTATACAGTCTATGAGCCACACACAGTGGGAAAGGCTAGCTAGCTGAGTCTTCTTCTGCTGCTGCTTCTTCATCTTCTCTCTGTTATATGGGCATGGCAACCACTATACTGCTTCA
Organism: Notolabrus celidotus; assembly: GCF_009762535.1. Taxonomy (NCBI): domain Eukaryota; kingdom Metazoa; phylum Chordata; class Actinopteri; order Labriformes; family Labridae; genus Notolabrus; species Notolabrus celidotus. Next base: position 27,985,905 of record NC_048282.1, on the reverse strand, counting down.
TAATGCCTCTTCAAGAGCCATTGAGTGACCTGACAGAAACTAAAACCTTGTTTTATACTGTCTTTGTTGAGAAATTGATCTATTTATATGTAGCAGTGATAAACCTTTTTGCCTTTTCATATTAGAGCCACTGTTCCGGCTATTGTTCTGTACTCTCTATGGGCTCAAGGGTGAAATGTGCCAATCACAAGCTTCAACAGATAATTTAACATCATGCAAAGGCGATGCTTCGAGCTGTATGTGTTGTTAATTTGTTTTGGCATGGATACTTTTAATCTGATGGACAGGGAGGCCTTTGGCAAAGACGAAAAATGATTTCACTTTGATGATTATGATGATTAACATCAAGTTTTTAGCTAAATGCTGGTGGTTTTACTGAACTAGTTAAGCAACAAAGACCCAATGATGATGGAGTGTGTTTAGAGATAAAATTTGATTTAAAATCTAAATTATTTGAACAAAGTATTACACACAATAAACCTAATGTAGAAATTACTTTTGTAGTTTGACTCGTTGTGACGACTGCATGTCGGTAATGGATTATCTTTTTATGATTGTGTTTGTAACTTGCAGCCATAAAACTCATCAGCAAATCCAGCAGAACCAGTTTGAGTTTGCTTGTCTGACTGTGTTTAATGTGGTGGCAGATGTAAAGGTAAAGGTGAATGGCTGGGGTATTGACCTTTGAAAGATACAATTCTCTCTCAGTCCCTTTAGCAGCTGCCGGAAATATAATTCACCTTTTGTCTTCGTCAGTGTATTTTGAGCTTTTTATCATGCAAGGATTCTAAAGTTGCATTACGGTGAATTTATTTGGCACAATAACATTGGGTTCAGTATTTCACCATTGGATACTTGTTCATGAAAGCAGGGGCAACTGAGCCTCCCAACTAGCAACCTTACACCTCTTTTTCATTGTGTGGAAATTTTTCAGAAGACTTGTTTAATGTTTAATGAATATGTCAGTCTTAGAACAGCTTATGCCCCACATTTTCTGTCTCTCCTCAGCTGTACTATCAAATAAAGGCATGAAAAAGCCCCACAATGAATTAAGGAACAAGTTTTTGGACATGTACTGCTTCAAACCTTATCATTCCATTCAGGCAGACAAGTTAAACAAACCATGTCTGTGAAAAATTTCATCTTTTGATTCTTTTCTGGTGACTAAATGGAATATTATTACAGCAAGTGTGTTATTACCTTAATCTGTGAATGTTTTTGTCTCTCAAACACATAATTGCGCTTCAAACTTGAAGCCTGTGTGTGATTTTCTTCTCAAATGTCTCCAAAAACAAGAAAATTAGCTTAATGAGCCACTCTGAATATATGCATGTTAAATTTGACACAAAATATGACGTGCCAAAGGGGGAGAAAACAAGCCATCGACAGTTGGGTTCTCACACATTTCTCTGAGCACTGCCTCTCCTTATCACGATGCTTTTTCCATTCTGTCTTTCAGGGACAGTGCGTGCAGCCTAAATGACGAAGTGGAACTTGTTCAAGCATCAGACGACGCCCATGGTTGCTGCTAAGCCAACGGGGGCCAGTGCCTTGACTGTGACTCCAGCCCCTGTCGCGTTAGTGTCCAATGACAACTCCACGGAGCCGGTCGACAAGAACGATGCCTTCGACGAGATCAAAAACAAGTTCCTGAATGAAATCGACAAGATCCCACGTAAGTGCCGGACAAAACCCACACCTGTCCAGATCAAACGACTCAGCCTGATGTGACTCAAAGCAATGATTTTAGGATTAGATTCTCTCTTTAGCTTCAGGCGTTGGCAGCCTCATAATGTCTTTATTCAGTATTGATCACTGGCTGCCCTTCCTAATGGCACAGAAATCTAATTTTCTCCCAATCTAATTGCTAACCTAGCACCTCTCACTAAATATGTTTGGCCTAAGACATGACATGAAGAAGGCTAAATGATTGCTTGGTCAAATGTCAAAGTATTTGCTTGTTTTCCTCTCTTTTCATGTGTGGATCTGATGTCGATACTTCGGTCTGTATGTCCCCCCCTCAGTGCCGTCCTGGGCCATCATCGCCATCGCCGTGGTCGCTGCTTTACTCATTCTAACATGCTGCTTCTGCATCATCAAGAAATGCTGTTGCAAGAAGAAGAAGAACAAGAAGGGCAAGAAGGGGAAGGGTGACATGGGGATGAAGAACATGAAAGGGGGAGAGGTATGTTCCACCGTGAGAAGTCCTATCACATCCACGGGCAATCTACACGTACACTGTGGACGGAGCGTGAACAGTAGCCTGTTTATGAGCGTGTTATGTAACAGCTGTGAGGTTAACAGTTTCACACTGTGCTGGAAGATGGAGAAACATGCATGTAGTGCTACCTTTGACTCAGCTAATTATAAAACAAACTGTAGTAACATCTTGAAGTCCAGTATGTATAATATTACAAATAATTTGTACATGCTGTTTAACTCTTTGATGGCTTTCTAACCCAGTTTATTTCTCCCAGGATTTAATCACACTCTTTATCCATTCTTTCTTCTTTTTTTGTCATGTGTAATGTTATTGTCATTAATGTAATTGTTGCTGTTTCTTTCACTATGCTTTTTGGGATTTGAGTGGAAAATGACAGGACTCTTATCTCTTCATCCCAGCTTTTGTTTTCTAAGTCATTAAAGACTAATTATGCAAATTAGAGGTTAGCACAATGCGGTTATTTTCAGGGCTGTAATTATAATTTTTTACATACATGACTGCTGTTTTGACAAAGTACCATAAGAAAGCATTTAAAAAAGGAGTTATTTTAAAACTTTGCAGTCCCGCTCCTCCCTGTCATTTTCCCTCGCTCCCGTTTAGCGTAGATGACTGCATTTGCTGTGATGACCATTCTTTTGGTGTCTGCTGTGAGTTCAATCTCTTCCTTTGTCTCTGCTCTCCTCCTTCCTGCTTTGTGTCTTATGTGTGCTCCGTGTATCTTGACTGTGGTGGACTTCTCTGCCTACGGTAGGTCTGACAGCACGCGGCGCCCCTCTCTGGCAGCTCTGTGTAAGCGCAGACCAGGGCAGGGGGGAGCGGTGGTGGTGGTGGTTGTGGGTGGTGGGGCTGGGCTTGAAAATGTGGGGTTGGATTGCAATGATGATGACAATGAGTGCTATGGCTTCCTTAGTTTTTTGCAAGCTTAGGTGCTGCGGGTGCTTGAGGAATCTATGGGAGCGATTAAGCTGCTTCGCAAACCCCACTGAACTGATATGCCGCACCAACTGCTATGTCTTGAAAATTCAGAGATTGCAATTTTTTGGCTAAAAATAACAAAACAGAGATGTGTTTAAGTGCCTATGGATTGAAATGAACATGTAATTCATCCTATGGTTGAGCCCTTGAATGACGAGTGCACTCAGCAACTCACTAGAGATCACTAACATGCATGTGCAAGGGGTAAGCTGGGTATTTGTCAAATAATAGCTGGAACTTTAAATAATTGAGAGCTTTGAGCATGTTTCCACCACAACAGGCCAAGATTGTACAACACAACCAAAAAAAACTGACATCTCACACACATATCCTCTCAAAAGATTCACTTACTTGGGTTTAAAATTCATAAGCTTTGCCCGACCCGTGCAAACACGCTCCAAGCTCCACGCCAAATAAAGCTGATTGTATCTCTTGACAAAGACCAGCATATACCCTTGCAGTAGGTACCATTGAATGGCCACAACTTGACTTGAGAGTAACTTTCCTGGATGACCCATGCTGCTGACATACTAGGTGACAGCCATTGACGCCCTCTCTCCCTGAAGCACTCGGGTCTCACTGAGGAGAAATGGTGGGCCAGAATGTTTGCCCACGTTTGTGCATTCAGCAGATATAAAGTTAAAGCTACATTAAACTGATTTAAAACACAATATTTTCTAGATCAGAGGGTGCAATTCAGCCCATCAAGTTGAGCAAAGGGCAATACATTGAGACACACCATGTCTTTATCTTTGAACCCCCACTGGAAGTTTGACAACATCTAGAAATTTTGCAATTTAGCATGATTCCTCCATGGATATGTGCATTTCACTCAGAAAACATGAACAAACATTTTTGGAGTTGACAAAAATTTGTCAAAGGTTAAGAAAAAAAATTAGGTAAGGCGACACATTTTCCATTTTCCATCAGTAAGACACTCAGATCCTGCATTGTGTGGCCTGGCATGCGTGAATGAAAAGCATTTACCACGATAAAGATAGAGAATGCCACATGTACTGTAAGGATATTGTGTGAGAATGTGAGGGAGTTTGCGTGCGTTTTTAAGCATGCATGAGAGCCTGCATGGAAGCAAATGTGTGTGAGAGTACATGCAGTACAGTATGGTGTGCAGTGGGTGTGATCGTGTGCGTGATCGTGTGTGTATTATCTGTCTGTGTCTGTACGTGTGTGTGTGCCTTGTTCCTCTTCCAGCTCATCAGTGAGTAGTTGGACCCTCCAGTCTTACGAAGACATCAGTGTTTTTTCAAGAAGACAGCCATAGGAAAGTAGGCCATACTGAGATATCATCAAGCTTTTGTATAACATCCGGGATAAATCTTTAATATTCATATCAGAGGAAAGTGCTCTCGTTCCCTTAGACACACCGACTCTGAAAGGCCAGAAGACTGAACAGTAATCTGGTGTGATGTAAGGGAAAGATGGATGATAACAGACCACTTGATTTATCTTCTTTATCCTGTAGGTAAATTTCAGGAGCAGTTAGCCATCTGCAAACAGATGGATTTCATTCTAAGAGTGACAAATAAAGGTTTAGTTGCAAAATCTGGACTCTGTGAATGAATTGTAGAATAAATCAGTAATTCAGTTAGCTACGATATTAAGGCCAGATGACTAATCTCAGTGAAATCCCATCAACGATACCAGAATACCAGAGTAAATGCATTAATGAGACTGTGGGATGTCAGTAGGAGATAAAAGGCAAACAGTCGTATTGTCTGGGCTGAAGTAAACCTGTTTGTCAAACAGCTGACACATCAGTCTGAGGATTTTTTCAGCTGCAGTTTTAGCAAGTTTGAGAGGAAAGTGTCAGGAATCACCGCGTCAGTGATTTGATCAAATCACATCTCTCCCTCTGTAGCCGCGTCCTTCACTTCCTCTCAGAAAGGACGCCCTGCTTCTTGTGACAGCTTGGATTTGAATTACTGTACATGAGGTGGATAAAATAACAAGAACACCTTGCACCATAGAGCAATGTATTGCAGCAGCTCTGCAATGACCACTCGATCTGTCCACTTTCTTTTTCCAAATGATCAAACTTTGTTGCATTTTGAAGGAAATAAGCTCTAATATCCTTCAGCTTGTTCACTTGTCACATTGGCTCATCTTTGCTGATACAGCTTTCTGCTGTGTGGGATATGCCGTCACGATTTTTAAGACTTTTTTTTTTTAAACAACTTAATATGACTCACTTGGGTTTAGTCATTTCTGGGATTTGTGTAGTTGTCTGTGTTATTGCTTGTGTAACTGCATTGCAGTGTCCCCTGTTTTGTAACAATTACAGGCAGCTACACAAGTGAGGCATATTAGTGAGATTTAAAAAATCTAAATGTCAAAGCAGTGATAAAGAACTAAAGGTCTGAGATTCACCATTTTTGAAAAGTCAAAAGAGCTTCCAGAGGTTTCTGCATGGCTGTTGTTTTAGATATTGCGATATATTGTAAGGTGCTCCCGTTTCTCTGTCCACCCCTTGTATTTTGACTGTTTTTATTCTGTTGTTTCTCACTTTCTCTCACTCTTTCTTTTTCTGTCTTTCTCCACTCTTTGCACAATAAAATACAGTTCTAAAGAAATTTACACAGCATGTTGTAGTCTCAGAGAATCCCCCTCTACTTAAACAGATTGTACTAATACACTCGTAAAGCTCATGAAGTAAAAGAAAACAGCAAATGGTGTCACCCAAGAAACAGTGAAATCAAGTCAGGTTGCAACCGTGGTCATCGATGAACAGATTGCACTAGTAACACCGGGGTGAGCGGGGGTAAGTGGCAGGTAGGTGCTGTGACTAACCCGACTGCTGATGCCCTGGGTTTAGAGTTCAGCACAGCCGCCACCTCACAGACGTCCCTCTCACTCCTTCTCCTGCCGCCTGCCTCCCTTTCTTTTGTCTCTGCAGAAACAACAGGATGATGATGATGAAGAAGATGATGTGGAACCTGGACTGACCGCAGATGAAAAAGAGGAAGAAGTGAAGGAGAAAGAGAAGCTCGGGAAGCTGCAGTACTCCATTGACTATGACTTCCAGGAGAACAAGGCAAGCAATTGTTCAAGTTCAAATGTTTGCATCCAGTGTTGAAGAGCTGTTAACATAATCAGTAATCAGTGATGACTTGGTTTAATAATCCAGGGTTGTTAAAATACTAAACTTGGATTGATTGAGTATCTGAGTGAAGGACAAATTATCCAAAACAAGATCTGTTACTAAAAACATTTACAGTTTTCGTGTTCTTTGAAGTAACGCTCTCATGGAAAGACCAATTGTTGTGATAATGTCACAAAAATGTGTTCCAGGTTGTAAGCTGTTTAAATTTAGGATAACTGGTTATGTACTACCATTTGACTGCTTCAATACGGATCTCAAACTGAATGACAGCTAGTGAAAATTCAGAGGGATATCTGGCGATATATTTCAAGTTAACACATTTTGATAACCTGTTAGTTAGTGCTACAGCTATTTTAGCTAGCTTTACATTACAAGTAACTTCACTGCTTTGCCAGTTGTTAGCTTGCTTTGCTGTTAGCCAGTGAGTTGCAAGCTAATATTTCTGTCTGTTAGAGATACTTCGTAATAGGAAAGGTGTACATTGTAAACTGGGAATATACATCAAGTTAAAACATATTGATAACCTGTTAGTCACTAGTACAGATAAACTAGCGAGCTTCCCACTAAAGCCAACTCGAACATCAATCCAGGTGTAAGCTTGTTTTACTGTTTGCTAGTCAGAAGAAAGATTTACTGATTGTTGGAGGTACTCCAGGTAATAGTAAGGTGTACATTGTGAGCTGGCATTTCATTTCAAGTTAAAATGTTTGGATATGGTGTTAGTTACTACTATAGCTACATTAACTAGTTTAGCACTACAAATAACTCCAACGCTTTGTGAATTGCTAGCTTGTTTTAGTGTTAGCAAGTAAGTTGAAAGCTTATATTACTGTTTGTTAGAGGTACTACATAAAATAGGCAAGGGTTTTTCCCAAGCGGCAACCTACGGTGTAAAAATATGAGTCCAACGTGGAAGTACTAAAAACTGCAGTTCATCAAGGATCAGCTTGAGGCTGGCTCCGGAAGTACCGGAAACCACATACACACCAATTCAAAAAAAGTCGATCTTTACAGCAGAAATAAACATGTTTACACCCTGGTACAAAAGATGAGTGTAGTCTGGATAGCTCATTTCGGGATCGGCACACATTGAGCACACTAGCTACATTAGCTAGTTTAATACTACAAATAGCTCCAACGCTTTGTGAATTACTAGCTTGTTTTGGTGTTAGCAAGTAAGTTGAAAGCTTATATTACTGTTTGTTAGAGGTACTGCATAAAATAGGCAAGGGTTTTTCCTATCCTGGTGTTAGCAAGAAATGTAATTCCAAACAAAGGAAATGTTAGCTACAGTTTGTTGTTTGTTTTTTTTGAAAATATGACATGATATCACTCACATGATGACCATTTTCAGATTTCATATGTTCATTCAACTAACAACCTGTAATTTAGTTATACAGTATTTCATCAATATGCTATCCATCCTGAGCATGATAAGAAAAATGGCAGTTATATGTATATTTCTCTCTCGGTTTAACTTTACTCTGGTAGCTTGAAAAGCTTTACTTTCTCCCCAAATACTGTTACCATCGTATACTTCACCTTTAAAATAAATGAATAAGTCCCACTCAGGCGACCAGGAGGTAGAGAAGTGCACTACTACCTCATATCTATGCTACTGATGACACCTGATAACAGCCGTTTAGAGAGCTGATAACACCTGAAATCTGCTGAGGGATTGCACGGCATGAGCTGCAGCAACTCTCTCTATTTAATCTCATACCTCCACTCTCCTCCCCCACCAGCTGACTGTGGGAATCCTGCAAGCAGCTGATCTCCTCTCCATGGACAGCGGCGGCACCTCTGACCCCTACGTCAAAGTCTTCGTCCTCCCCGACAAGAAGAAGAAGTATGACACAAAGGTCCACAAGAAAACTCTCAATCCTGTCTTCAATGAGACTTTCACTTTCAAGGTAAGCTGGAACAACGCTCGGTCACCCTTTAGTTATTACTTATTAAAATAACATGTGCGTCATGCCGTTTGATGGGAAGACAGGGCTCATTAGAGGTGAAATGTTCCCCTCTGTCTTTTGTCTAGCCCTAGATTCTGGTTTCTTTCTCACATAGTGCTCAGTTTAGCAGTGATAAAAAGCAGCAGACATATTGAAGGTGTCTGACAAGGAGACTGTGGTGGAGAATCAAATTAAAGGAGAGGTCCACCTCTGGTGCACTGTGCCTGCTGACACAGCTCTATAAAACACAATTCAAACAGATTTCCTTGCTCAAAGTCAGGCAGGTTCTGCTGAAGCTGCATGTTTGGGTAAATATAAGTTCCAGGCCTAAGTCACAACCTGTGCCATGATATACCTTCTAATACGATTTGTGCTTCAGAGGATAATATGTCTCTTAAAGATGAGTGAAACAGGATGTGGTTTTGTCTTCCAGATTCCCTTCCAAGAGATGGGAGGAAAGACTCTGGTGATGTCCGTGTATGACTTCGATCGCTTCTCCAAACATGATGTCATCGGAGAGATTAAGATACCAATGAACACCCTTGACCTGGCAAAGCCGCTTGAGGTGTGGAGAGACCTGGACAGTGCAGATCAAGAGGAGGTAAGAGTCATGCAGAGGAGGGTTGCATTACTCCTACCACGCTACCGTTCTGGTCCATTACTTCTATTGATGTGAGGTGAAGAGATGTATGTTTCACTTAATTCTTTAGGCCAGTAACACTTAAGATATCAATATTTGGGAGTTTGATAATGTATCATGAGATGCAAAAAAAAAGGATCAGCTGATTTACTTATAATTATACAGATACATATTTACAGTTAATACAGGGAGCTCTCTGGGTGTTTTTGAAAGTAAACTTAAGACTTACATTTTAATCTAGCTTTTAATTTGGAGTAATTCATGTTTAGCCCTGGACTGCTTTATTATTATTTTTATTATTTTGTATTATTATTTTAACCATTATTATTTGAATCATTGCTTTAACATATATCTTTCTTATTTAATTATTTATTTATCTATTTATTTCTTGTATTCACCTGATCTTGTTTACGCTACCTTATTTTTAACTTTTCTTTCCACTATTACTTATTTTATTAATTTTACTGTATTGATTTTATTTTATTTTAAAGTATTTTGTTTATACTCCTGTCTTTTATAATTTTACCATTTCTGTTGTTTTTTCGGTCCCTCTGTTATTCTGTGAAGCACTTTGGGCTGCATATTTTTATGTATGAAAGGTGCTCTATAAATAAAGTTGAGTTGAGTTAGAATCCATTAAAGAGGCGATAATAGATATCTTGTATGCATGAAACGACAATGTTACAACATAGGATGGGTAGTAAGTGAGGTCATCTCCTGAATCTTGCAACTCCTCTGTGCTTAATAGAGTTTCTAGGTGCGTTCAAGACCAGTATTCAGCGCTCTATCCCACAACAGTGTTGTTTGGTACCCTCTTACTCTGAAAGTGTGGGTGTCAGCTGCATAAAGAGGCTGTTTGAACTAGGTTATAAAAATTCACTGAGCAGCCCAGTACCCAACAGCGAACAATTAGCAACTAGCTGCTGAATAAAATGCAGCATTTGGAAGCAGAAGAGACAAATATCCGTCAGTGGGAGAAGAGTCCAAAGATGAAACAAAATTAGAGCTCTTATTTTTAGGTGTCAAGAAACATGGCTCCAAATGAATGATTGTGTCGCTCCATAGCTTCTGTTTTTTTCACACAAGTTTAAAACAAAATGTTGGAAATATGCCGGTTGTCTGTCTTTGCCCCAAGCACCCAACACGATGTTACTGCAGGTTTAAATGGAGTATTTTAAGGCACTCAGCCGAGACATCTACTGAGAACAACAGTTTACAGTCAAGAAATAATGATCTCATCAGTGCTCTCTATTTAGCATGCTTTAGGATGGTCACGCTACATTACCTTCAGCACATCTCATGCACTCTTTCCACTGTTATCATGCACACTGTATAAACTACAGACTACTTAAAATGCAACCTGTGAAGAAACTTTTAGATGCACAAGAAGCCCGTTTAAATGTAATCTAAGCAAAATTACTTTTCCACAGAGAGCAACTTGACCAGCTGACTCAGCTGATGACTTAGAACAAAAATAACCAAGGTGTCAATTTAGTCTGTTTACCAGCGTGATTCAGAGAGCTGAAAGAAACACTTTTTGTCTTTCTTACCAACTGCTCTGCTTTCTCTGTGTTTGTGCAGCCTGTCGGGTGTTTTTTTAATCTTTATGCTGCACCTGAATATGAAAAACAGTGTGTAATCAATTAGACCTCCCAAGAGCTCTTGTAAGAAGAAATACACTTCAGTTGCCTGCAGGCTCAAATATTTTATGCATTTAGAAAAAAGTAGGTGTACTTAAGAATGTCTCTGGAGTTATTTCAATTGATACAGTTTATATTTATTATTTACCTCCAATGGGACATTTTGTATATAACAGTGTGCTTTACATGATTGAATATAAAAATCTCCTGCGTCACACCTCCTTTAACTTTCTCCTTGTCTCACCTCTTCACAGCCGGAGAAGCTGGGTGACATTTGCATCTCTCTGCGTTACGTCCCCACTGCTGGCAAACTTACCATCTGCATTCTGGAGGCCAAGAACCTGAAGAAAATGGACGTGGGTGGACTGTCAGGTATAAAAATAGAGCTGAGCATGAAATATTACACTTTATTATTGAATTTTCACGCCTGACATCGTTTCTACAGACACCATGGTGGGCTTAATGTGAAATTTGGATGCTTGTAGCGGGACTGCAGTGTACAAGGCAGTGTGCCTGTGAGCACAGCCATTAGGTCGGTCCTGCTCTGCTCTGCTCTGCTCACGTGCTGACGCTGCAGTGCTTACCATGCACCAGCTCCCGCTCTCTCTGGCTTCAGCGTGAGCCCCATCTGTTGGTGCATCACAGCATTGCAGCCCGCAAACATGCATGTGAAAAGACAATTCTAACAGCCTAGAAATGATTTTGCCTTCTCCCTTGTTTCAGATCCTTATGTGAAGATTAACCTGCTGCAGAATGGAAAGAGGCTGAAGAAGAAGAAGACGACAGTGAAGAAGAACACTTTGAATCCGTACTACAATGAGTCATTCAGCTTTGAGATTCCTCTTGAGCAGATGCAGGTATGGACATGGACTTTGTGAAATCCTGTTTAAGATCAGAGGCAGAAAGAGTACCATGGTGTCTTTTCTTGAGAATGACTTAAAAACTACTGTATCCAAGTAAACACCTTACTATTTGATTTAAAAATACAATTTGTACCTAGCTAATTCAAAGTCCCAACAATCAATAATCAGGGAGGGAAACATTTAAGAATTGCTGGGAACAAACTTTTTTGACATAATAGAAAAAAAATGCATGTTCATGCTGTGTTCTTGTTCACAATTCTTCCTCAATTTTAAGAGAGTATCACCAACTAACTGAAGCTTAGACTGCAGAGGGATATTGACAGGTTAAGCTGAGGAGGGGGATCCACTTATATGAGCCCTTTGTGATGAATCGAACTTATCAGATAATTAGTAAAGTACGTTTGAGGACAATACAGACCCACTTCTAGTCACATAACAAGGAATCCCCATGTTAATGTCACATTAGCATCAAATGAAAGTGTTGCTAATATGTAAAACAAAACATAACTCCAAGGAGGAGTTGTTTGCACAAAACACACCCCTGCTTGGTTAAATACACTCAGTGATTGTGATACCACAGTGTCATTTGGTTTAGCGTAGTATAACCAATATGTTAGATATTGCTGTTTAATGAACATTATGTAAGACCCTTGTCTGCTTTTTTATTTACCAAGAGTAAGGCTATATTACCGATACCATTCTCATGTCTGTGTAACACAATGCTACCTGTAGTGACTGCTTTGACCTGATTTCAGTCACTGTCTGGGTGCGGGAGTGAGGTGTTTTTGACACGCTTCTAAAAGAGTCCATTGTCCAATCCGAGGTTATTGTTGTGTTACTTCTTGCCATTTATTGATTCAAATGAAAAACAGGTACAGAAAACTGTAAAAATACGTGACGAGGATAACAGTGCGGTGTAAGACGCAGTAAAAACCGTGTGCTGTTCCCGTTCCCAAGATCACTGCTTCACCTGTGAAGTAGCATTTACCTGCCCGTTTACCTGAAGTGCCCCTTGTGGTAAATTGTGCAAGTAACAAAACAAAAAACAAAAACAACATAGGTAAAATGGGTCATACACTACCCCTAGCACTAACTTAGCAGAGCTTGAAGCCTTGAGGTCTTACTGAGAGGTTGCCAAGCAACCGACATAGGTTAAGAACCTGTCTCTGCTAACTGTGTATTTTGCTCTAGCAGAGCCTGTTTTCTATTCAGAACCAATGTTTGGTGTTTTCTCAAAAGCCAAGCACAGAAAAGTCCTCAGTGTTAGCTGTTTCATGTCACTGTGCTCACAGCGCTCTCAGATGAAAACTGTTCATCTTTTGAATCAGCACCACGCTCGTCAATGTCACTTCTCCCTCACTGGCCATTCAAAATCAAAAAGGGGGCAGGACTTGTGTAGTATGGTGTGGTATATAATCTCCAGATCCAGAGCTGCTGCTAACACCAGGACACGATACCTTTCCACTGCTTTTGAAATTTTCATTTAAAATGTCCTTAACTGAAAGTAAGTATTAAGCTAGCAGAGGGATTGAAAACAGGAGAAGAAAGGGGATATGCCTTAAGACTACTTTTAAAACATAGCAACAGTAAGTGCTGATAAAAAAACGCTCTGAAATTATAGTTATGGGCGCTACCAGAGCTAAATATGCTCAAAGTGGACACATGCCCTTGAGGATGTCAACTCTATTGGGCAAAAGATAAAGATAAAGCATGAGATCCTGTTGACCACAACTAGGTTTTTACACTTAGTTTGTAATACAGACAAATCAAAGATGGATATTGTGCTTTGATATGAACTTTAAAGATGCTAGCTAACCAGCTTATGGTAAAACCCTGGGTTTGTCATGGGAATAAAAAAAACAAATCTGTAAAAAAGATACCAAACACGATGCTTCACCCCTAAGTCTGAGTATGGTGCAAGAAGGGAAAAATTATCATTCTACCTTCCATGTTTTTGGGAGGAGAGAATATCCTTGTGGATGTTCAGAAGTCAAACACATATAATTTGACTACATTTGATCAAATTCGGCCTTAAACTTCTTAGCCTCAACCTCATCAGTATCCCAATGTTTTGCCAGCAAATTGCAAAGTAGGTGCAATTGTGCAAGTAGGCACCTTCACCCAATAGAGTCCTTCAGTGTGGGCTTTTACAGTATCCAGTTAAACCTCAGAGGTGGTTACAGTGCCAACTGTTAAAGGTTATGCAGACAGTTCAATTGGACAAAAAAACTGTTTTGGGGGATGTTGTGTCTTACCTGCTTTCCTGCAATGTCTATCAAAATGGAATTAGTATTCCAGGGGTGCTAGTTTGGCTTAGCAGTTAAATCGTTCTCTGCAGAGGCTGTTGTCCTCCAAATGTCTGGCCCATGTTTGAATCTGGGTTCCAGGCCCTTTACCTCTCTCTTTCCAGTTTCCAACTCTATCCACTGACCTCTCTATAAATGAAGTCATAAAACCCCAAAAGTAAACCTAAAAGAAATACAAAATTGATCAGCTTTCCAATGTAATAAAAAGAAACACATTCAAGCCAAATACTGCACATTATTGTGTTCCACTTTTATTGTGAGTCCCAGTCCCCGCCACCCAAACACAGATCCCTGAGGGCAGTGACACCAGCCACCATGACGCACAACCAAACACTGAGCATTATTCACCATCAGCTTCTTAAACTCGCCTCCAGTGTTTGAATATGATTTTGCACTGACAACCTCCTTCATCACCTCCTTCATTTTAATCCTTAGTGAAACAGGCCGCTCACATTCATGTCAACATCGTGCGTTTTTGAACCTTTCTCTCTCCCCGTTTTCACAGAAAATCCAAGCCGTGATCACAGTGCTGGATTATGACAAGATTGGCAAAAACGACGCCATCGGGAAGATCTGGGTGGGAAGCAAGTCCACAGGGGCCGGCCTGAAACACTGGTCCGACATGCTCGCCAACCCCCGCCGCCCCATCGCCCAGTGGCATCCACTGCAGCCAGAAGAGGAGGTGGATGCCTCCCTCGCAGCCCTGAATGCCAAGAAGTAAACTCCCACCAGAAATCCCACTTCCACCTTACCTACCCATGCATTTCCCATCATTCTCCCCAGGTCCCACATAACAGTGTATATTCCAGAAGAACACCCCGACTGTACATCTGCTCCCTCCACCTCCTCCCTCCTCCTTCCCCTTTCTCTGCCACCTTTCAAAAGATCCATAGATACCATTCAACATGATGGGAAATATAGTTTAAAAAAAGCATCATGTTAAAAGAAATCATGTCATTGAAAAAAGAAGACAAGTCACAGGATGGACAGATACTCCGTTGATTTCCTTTAGATCTATTTTTGTATTGGGGTTGTGGTTCCATGAATAAGAATACAGAGTAGACAATGAAGAGTGCTAAATGGGGATCTGGTGATAGAGGGGATAACACAAACATTCACTCATGTTGTACTTCTCACCCTTTCCCTTTAGTGACACACTTTGCTTAGAATAGTGCTCAATAATAATAATAATAATAAAATGCTTTATACTGCCATATATGATAGAGAAATAACACAAGCAGGTCCATTCCTTAGGTGTATTTATTGTGCACCATGTTCCACACCTGCCAGTTAACATTCTAGATGATTCTGTTTGTTTGATGTACATTCCTAGAGTTGGGTAGCGAGTAGGGATAGGCACATATCCAGTTACCCACAAACACACTGCCTTTTTTCAATTCGTTGACCTTCCGCCCATCGTCTCAGGAAAACTGAGAGGAAACTGAAGCTCCATGCCTTTTTTTCTAAACGGGTTGTTATCATTCAAATATTCCAAGAAATGAGAAAATCGTTGGGTTCAAGATGCTTGAGCGCTTGTTTTTTTGGGGTGACTTAAGGCTCAGTTGATCCATGAAATGGTACGTCAGGGAACAGGGAGGGATGGATTTTCAGTTGAAGAAAAAGTGTATTTTTTTGACTGCGAGTGTCATCCGAAACGACAAAAAAGCGAGGAAAAATCAGAGCAGGTTCAACAGAGACTGATTCCACCCACCAATGACATGATATTTACAAGGTGTCGATTACTGCCTGCAGTCTACCACCTCCCCTCCCAACGCCTCTGATTCTGTATCTCACTTGTTCAGTGCTACTGCCATTAGTCATGGACTTGACACAAGGGTTTTACTTCAAAGAAAATCCCTATAACCGTCTTACAGTCATAAAGGAGACAAGCCTTCAAAGTAACAAAATAAGCAATTTTCAACTACCAGGGACGCCTTCCAGTTAAGCGGTGTTGTTCTCTTCATTTTTTCTTTCTCCTTACTTTTTCTATTTCTTCTTTTTTCCTTTTTATTTATTTTTACTTCCAACACTTTTATTCCTCAAGCACTTTAAACCCAAATGTTACATTCAAGTACCCTCAGAAACCAGAGCTTTAATTATTTATTTAAGAAATATCTGCTGGTTAAAATAAGAGCAAGGGTGTGCATTATGTTAGCATCTTTTTTGTTGCCGTTGCTTTTTCTGTATGTGTTTTTGATTGTTTGAATATTACGTTTCTCACTTGATTGCAAAGACACGGTCAGGAAGGAGGCACTGATCCATGTGTATTTTATACACAGCTTACCAAACTGTTGAATTTAATTGCACTACTGGGTATTAATTATTCTGTTCTGTGGTAATCTGACGCTGTTCTCTGATCTGTGTATGTTTTTTTCTTTTTATTGATCAAATGTTGTGAGATTGAATTTTTCTGTGGCACATGTAACATGCCCGACAGTTCTCCTCATTTCAGTGAAATCCTCTGATAAAGAAGAGACAGGTTCCAGTCCGATGCTGCTTCCTTTTCAATCAGTATTCTGTTGAAGAGAAATTCTGAGGATGAGCTCATGAAAAAAAAAACTTATCAGCTCTTACTAAATTGGTGAAAGCTTAATTCTAATTAAAATCCAGATATGCATCAGTGCCGAGTTGATAATTAATATCAGTGCTGCCCGTTGACTGTGTGCTGAGAAATGCAAAGTCAATGTAGACATTACCGCAGTTTTTTGGGGTAATTTTATGAATGTTGGCTCTTGTATCTTTCTCTGTTGGAAAATTGTATCTTTTTATTTTTGTAAAACCAACCTAGACCATGTTTTAGATTTCTGTTTTTCATCTCACATTACCTTTATTCTTCTGTTGAATGAAGCAGCACTAAAGAAAAAGGCAACATGGAAGCAATCAAGCAACCCATTGGTGTGTAGTTTTGCCTATATACATAGTTCATACACGTTGATACTGCATGTTTATACAAAAATACTGTACATAAGAGCATGTTTTAGAGACGAAGCAAAAATATCTCGTGTACGTAAATGGGTGTCATTTGTCATTTTAATAACACGACGGAGGGAAAAAAAGATGCACTGTATATTTTCTAAATGAAACAAATGTGTATTTATTTTCCATGAGGGTCATTGGAGAGAATGTCATACAAATATTAGAGTACTACTCCTAATAAGAACCTTTCCACGCCTGAAATTCTTAAGCAAGTGTGTCGTCCAGTACTGTGTGTGAGTTCATGTAGGATGAAAATGTAGCCGCATGCTTGCTATCTAATTCCTTGTGATCCAAATCTTTATTTTTCTGCCATTTTTTTTCTTACAGCACTTATCTGAAGGCCAATGTTTGACTTATTCCTGGATTTTATTACATTCCCAAAAGATATGTTTTGAGTTTTTAATCTTTGGGACGGTGGGAGGGGTCTCCAAGTCTATAAGGAAACAATTTTCTAACAACAGATTTGGCTGTCTGAAAAATTGCATTGAAATAGGTTGAATAATTCATCAATCCGTAGGTGGATTGTAGGAGTTGACATTAGTGCCAGTACTGATACAGAATCGAGTCCGTTGGACCATATCTTTGTATAAATGTATCTCCAGGGGCCAAAATATGAGTTGTCTCATTCCAGTGAACACGAACGACTTGGAATCCTTTCCTTTCTTTCTTCACATGGAACTTTATTTAATTTTTTTATTTTCCTCTTCTATTTAAATGACCTGAAACCCTTCACGGCTGTGTCTCTTTTACTGTGTTTATTATACAATACGTGTATGTGTATACAAGATAAATGAATAAGATAAATCTAAAGCCATAAAACTCAAGCACTAACTCTTTAGAGCTCAGCTGAGTAGCTAGAGTTTATTTATGAAGAAAAAAAAATCCAACATGTCTGCGGTTTCCTTGGCCAGTGTTTCTCTTTTACATTCGGTTCAGAGGTCTTTGTTCATCAAGAGGGCAAAATCCATTTTACTGTACATGTGAGCATTGAGAACAGTTGTGAGTTTAGTAGAGTGAGTGTGTCTTTTTCTACTTTCCGAGCTGTTGATGTCCTTGTTTCATAGAGGTAGCTGATTTTACAGTATTGTGATTAGTCATGTATATGCCTTGTTTTGATAGTATAAATAATAGATCTAATATCACACTAGGTTCTCAATAATACTGCTAAAATTATATACATATATACATATATAGATATACGAAAGTGTGTTCTATTCTTTGGGCTGAGTGCAATTAATGAACCAAACTAGGCCACTCTTCTTCAAGTTTCTCTTCTTCCAGTTTAGCAGCAGAATGTAAGAGTGACTACATGTACAATCAGTTACACACTGATGGTTATTTACTGCTCACGCTGATGGTTTTTGTTAGCCTGTTTAGCTTTGCTCTCAAGCAACAAAACAACATGGTTAGAGATCTGAAAGAACTACAGCTGAAAAAGAGGAACGTAAAATCGAGGCACCCAAGTTTTAGGCCTGAATCCCTCCCATAGAACTATGCATTGAGTTATGGTTTTAACAAATGAAAAACACATATTATGTCAAGCACATGATATAAATTTGAAACACATTTTTTCAAGTTACTTGAAATAAGTTTGTTCTTTCTCACGAGATGAGAAAACTAACACAACTCTTGTGTTTGTGCAGTAAATATAGCCAGAGCTAGGAGAATGCTAGCTTAGACTAGCTCAGCCTAGCTTAGCGAAAAGACTTGGAATAAAGGAAAAAGCTAGCCTGGCTCTTTCCAAAAGTAACAGAATCCATCCACCAACATTTTTACAGCTCAAACCAATCCCAGGTTTTTCATTTCTCAACTTCACGGTGACAAAAATACTCCAGGAAGTCACCGCTCTGAGATTAGGAACCATCTGTTACCTCCCTGAGGTTTAACACTTTAGTTGGTGTTCAGGCTGACTGAATAAGATATTTTGAGCTGTAGAGTTGCTGGGAGGTACCTTTTTAACTTTGGGTAGAGCCTGACAAGCTTTCTTCTCCGTTTCAAGTCTTTGTGGTAAGCTAAGCTCGGCTAGCTGACACCTAGCTAGTACCCAGCAGCTTAAAACTTATAGGACTAAGAAAAGGGGTATCAATCTTGTCTTGATAAGAAGGCAAATATGTCCTTAAACATTCCTTTCCTTTTCCTCTTCCTTTAGGTTTACCTCAGTTGCCAATTTTTTATAAAGTAAACTTTAAACTGCCATCTAATCCTCCTGGCAACAATCCTCAATGTGCCGTGTGAAGCCGCACATTGTCTAATGCAATATTATAGTTACTCACTGTCCCATAAATGCTACTGACTGTGACCAAATAATGCACTGAGAACAATTCATATACAAGATTTCAGTGCGTTTCAAGATATATACTGCCAGTACCCAATCACAGCTGCCTGCATTCGTCAACACTGTTTGAATCTGCAAAGCCAAAATAACAATTCACGCCGAGGCAAACAGAACGCATCAAGTGACTGATGAGGCAGCTGTGATTTCAGGTTAACTTATAGCACATTTAACAGATTTGTTTTTACTGTATTTTCTGTTACTGTTCGGGTCACCACAGTCACATGACCACCTGAGTTCTATGGGGGACCGAAACTGGGAGCTGTGTGTGGAAAAATAAATGCAGTGTAGGCCCTTTAGCAGACATGGTGCAAAAAAACACAGCACTAAAATTTAAATAGATACAATATACAGTACAGGTCTGCATGTTATGGGACACATTACTCATTCCTAAATGTACATCTATGTGTGTATGACCGTAATACTCAAACAATCTTAGTTTTACTTTGAAATATGGGGGTTTTCTGTTCTATGTAGATGTACAATACCTTATGCACAACTGCGCCTGAAACTACGTGCTGTTTCAGCTGTGCAGAGACCGTTTCAAAAGCACCAGTCTTCTTCTTCTTTTTCTCTTTTTTTTTTAAAAAGAACGCTGGGATTTAAAAAGGGAAATCATCCAAAACTTCAGTAAAACATTTTACCACCTTGTCAAAAAAATGTGTTGAGAAGCCTCTAGGCACCACTTTGAAACATGTTGTCTTGTCTCCTCTATTACTCGCTGTATTTCTTCTTTGTATTCTTGTGCATATGTGTAATCACTCCTTTTGTCCTTTACTTTTTGTGATGTACGCTGTTAATGTAGAATGTAGGTCTGTATTTGAACCAATGCCAGAATCACGTTTGCTTTTTGTTTTGCGTCTGTGTCCTGTTTAAATGTAACCAGCTATGTTCCATCAGTATCAAAAGGAAGCAGGCTCACTGATTCCTCCACTGAATCTGCTTCTGCTGAGCGTAAAGAATGCCGGCCTTCATGTTTACAACATGGACATACTGTATACTGCCAAACATGCAGGACCGTACCAAACTCCCCTCTTGAGCGCTTAGTCCTCCACCTCTCATCCCCGTGATGCAACTGTACTCTCAAGACTCTTTTTTCTTTTCATTTCCCCCACCTCTTTCTCTTCTTCTTCTTCATCATTTTAAAAGTGTGGGAGGACGGTCAGGTTGTGTCCTCTAGCTGTGTTTCTTCTTCGTGTCTAGTGTCGTGGTGCGCGTGTTCATGTCAGTACTTGTGCCTACTGTGGATCGCATGCTTTAGCCCTTGACTGGACACAAACGTTGCTCACAAACTCCTCTTGACCCTTATGTGGACAAACGTTGGGATCCTTATAAAGTTATCAAGGGAACCAAATAACTTATTACAAATTTATCATATGTGTTACCAGTTCTGTAAAAAAAAGACAAATAGGAAATAAAGGCCTTTTAATTACCATGGCTTGTTTGTGTTTCATTTGCTCAGCTGGCTCCAAATAACAGGAGCTAATAATCCATTAATTGCCACACAGAGACACATCATCACTCCTTTACAGTTTATTAAGCAAAGTGAGTAAACCTGTGTGTGTATGAAGCTATTATAAACTCATTACAAACAGTACAACACAAGATATTGCATAGTTCAATACATCTGCAGCACATACCTTACCCTGATTGTAGCTTTGAGTGTGATCAAAAAGAACACTGGTGTTGCCATGTTTGGACTCTAAACCATCACATTGGCTGTTTTCAAAACCGCCTACTATACTAGCAGTAGGTACTGATTTGGCCAAAATTCAGTATGTAGTAAGTAGTATGTGAACAAGAGCAAAATCTGCAGTATGCCAAAACTCCCCGGATGTCTACTGATTCTGGAAAATTTCACAGTATGCATCGGACCAGTCTGCCTTGCGTACTGTTTCCCACAATGCACAGCGCTCTGCTTTTTCTTTTTTTTCTTCTTATTTTGACGAGGGGAACTCAGTTTTTAGGTGCTGTGGAAATTATTTAATTCCATATAAGCCACTTCCTAACTTTTTAAATCCTAAGTGAATGCTAAAGAAGCAGTTTTGCAATCAGCTTGGCTGTTTTTTACTTCTGCATTCCGAAACCGGAAATTCAGTGACGTCTGGCCCAGCATACTGCAACACAGATCGAACAGAGTAGTCATATTACATACTAAATTCAAACGCAGTATGTAGTAGGCAGTACCTACTGTCTACTACATTAGTAGGTAGTATTTAGCAGGCCGTTTCGAAAACAGCCAGTGTAAAAGAAATACAGCGAACACTGTGGACAATACAGCTGTTAAGTGAAAGAAGGCAGGTACTGAAGTCATTTACATCTTAGACACACCATTTATCTGTTGCAGCAACACTACAGCTAAAGGAATTTTCGCTGTCTGCTACTTCAAATATGATAAGATATATAAAAACAGGCTTTGCCTCTAGGGGATGGTTTTATCTGTTGTGGATTAGATTGACTGAATTAATGATTTTTTAAAATACATTTTTGTGTCTGGTTTGAATAATGTGCCCTGCTAAAAACAAACTCATAAGACACCCTTTATTCAGCAAAAAAATAAACCCTATATGCCAAAGATTACACACAAAATGTTACACAGATAAATCATCTTCTGTGCTCTTCAGACAAATGTGGCCAAGTAGAAAATTATAAAGTTGCCTTGACCTCCTTAAAAAACCTCAACAAGGTAGCGGCCTTGTGCAGAGAGTTTCTTATACGTTGACCAAAGAGTCATTTGAAGATATATTTCTCTTAAATGTAATACTGTGCAGCTGCAGCCTCTTAAAGGGCAAGAACAGAAAGCTGATAAGTGCAATGAAGTTAGGATTTATTGCTGTCCTATCAGATTGCATGTGTACCTAATGAACTGCCTATCTAGTGTTTCTGGTCCATAATTAAAATAAAGTTATTCACTTTAACATTATTATACTAATAACACCACCAAGTTCATCTTCAGGTAATCTACACCTCATGTAATGAAAAGTGCCAGCAACAGTTTATTTCATAAAACATTTGAGTAAGTTAATAAGATCACACAATATTGTGCAGGATAAAATGTCAGCAGTGATTTTACAGCACATCTGTTAGTGGGGGATTCGTGTTTTCATCGCCTCACAGAAAGACGGCAAGAAAAGTTATCTGTGTATGACTTGGAAATTAAGTACACAAGGTATAAAGATTAAAACTAAGAAATGCATAAATAAATAAATAAATCTCTTTAACAAAAAGATATCACAGGAAATTTCTTCCAAACACAAACACACACACACACACACATACATAGACGGCCTCCTCTGTGTTGCCGCTCAGGTGATCCGAAGCTGAGCCGCTGATAAAGTCTCCATGAAGTGCTTACTGAAGAAAAACTGAAGAGTGGCTCAAACAAAAACAGAGAACTGAAGAACCAAAATCTGGCAAACACTAAAATATTTTACATTCTGCTAGTGATGCTGGAGTGCAGCACCTTCTACTCTGTACAGAGTGTGTATGACTCAGCTCTGCCTTTTAGGTCGAACATATGGTCCACTTCAAACACAAAATACACCCGGGACATCATTATATGTTAGATGAACCCAAATATGATAGAAAAAAAAAGATAGAGGTTTGACTGAAATATCACCAAAAATCTAACCACTTGGAAATGGTTGGCAGCTTTGCTGTTATGCAATATGTTAGACTTTCTCCCGGGGCACTGACTCTTGGACTGCAGACCAAAGTCAGAAATATTCATGTTTTTCTCCTGACTTGGTTCATAAGTTCACAGAATTGAAATTTTAGAAGCATGACCAGGCACAGCCGAGTGAAAAACCTGAGATATTTCTTATATGTATCAAAGCGTAAAACTTGTAGTTAAGAAATCAGTGCATCTTAAAGCACTTAGGATGAATGCTCGTTCTTACTCTGATGCCTGTTTGGTTCTTAATTGGGTTAATATTTGCTTGACATATTTCAAGCCAAAAAACATGACGTAACACATTTGCAAAAATAATAATGACATACATTTCTACTTTATTTTTGCATAACTACGAGCATATAAAGATATTTTCTGCAGTGCATGATGTTGCAACAAATGTGAAGTCTAAGTGCGAAGTGTAGGTGTAATATTGGAAACAATACCTTCATGCAAACCTCTACATTTGTCAAACTGGGCCTTTCTCAAACAGTATAAATGGTCCCCTGTGAAATACTTCATGATGCAACATACTTGTAACTAACCAAGTTCAAACTGTTGTGAGTCTGCAGCACTCAGGGCAGATATTTGACTGAAACTTCAGAACACATCTCTTGGATATTCACAAGTCCCAACAGGCCCAGGGCAGCTCATCACCATAACTCATATGACAGTAGTCATGTTATGGGTAATTAAGCTGCCATGTCAGTGTTAGAGCGTCCACAAACACAGAGCAGGAGCTTCAGACATCTTTTCATTTGGACAGTTTGCTGATGACCCGAATGAGAGCCCCGTTCTCATCCTTTAGCCTCTGGTTGTCTGACTTGAGCTCTGTTAAGATCTGGGACAGCAGAGGGAAAATAAATTAAATTAGAAAATGATATCATCACAGTTTCACACACAAAGAAATGTATGTTAAATGGATTGTGGATAATGTGAAGTTTGTAGCTGCAGGTGGCACAATGACACAATTCACCAGGGTTACCTTCGAGATGGAAAACTACCTTCTATCACAACATTAAAAAAAAACAGTGCTATCGGTTTGTTCTGTGAAGTTTGAGGCCAAGCAATGACATGCTTCACAGTACTTCATCATGCAAGTGAGGAGTGACTTTGACGGTATATGGCCTTCATGTGAAATGTGAAACAGAAAAAAAACAGATTGGGAGAAAACTGAGAGAGGGTCAACTTCCAAGATCTAGGTCATGTCTCTGATGAGGAGCAATGACTAAAAATATCCAGCCTCTTTGCCAAAGTATTTCCCCTCTACGAGAGACAAACAATAACCCTCTGCTGCAGGCTAGCTGTGACACATTACCCCAAACTGGTGAGTGAGCAAAGGAGCAAATGAGGACCAACGTTATTATAACCTAAGGCAAATCACAGGTTTCGATACACTTTTTATTTTCTGTCTCTATTTAGTGTTCACATGGACAAAAAATCAAAGAAATCCCAGCAGTGAAAGCCTGTTAGCATACATATGTTAGCATTAAGGCTAGAAACAGAGGGAGACAGCTCGCCTGGCTCTGTTAACACTAGAAGAGCCAGAATTCTATTTCTACTAGAAAGGCCACGATAGGTCATTTTGACTGCCAGATTCCAAATTGTATTATCTGTTATGATAGATACCCAATATATAGAATGATGTGTTTATTGTTTAAGGATATAAGTTATATTTATATATAGGATGAAACTTTCCTTGTCGAGTCCCTTTTATCCGCTTCTTATTCAGATAGATCGCCGGTCTGCAATGTCAAATTCCTTGAACAACTGTCAGGCTTCCTCAGCAGTCATCTCTCTCTTTGAGCTTCTTTTTGCCATAATTGCCAAAATAGAGTTGTCTAATTTTCTCAGTTTCATTTCTAAACTTTTTAAAGTTGCCCTGGACACTAAGTCACGCCCAGTCTCTTAGTTTTATAGAGACAATGATAATGGCCAAGCAACCAAGAGGCATATGCCCAGCATGAAAATGTATCAATCTAATTGTAGCAGTCATTATGACTGCCTGGGCCAAAGTAGGTCAAACTAGTCATATAATTGTTGCCTTTTGTGCAATTTGCAGAAATGACATTTCAAATATGTAATCACACAACTTAAGGAATAATCAGGAACTGGCAGCACTGTAATCTCTAATTCAACAAAGTTACATGACATATAAATGTGAAAGCAGTCAACATGACCCCCATGGTCGTTCTAGTGTTAAAGAGCACAAATTCTGTCTACCAGCACCTCTAAACTTAGAAGTGAACACAATACATCTTCCATGTTTAATTCATACTTAAACCAAAATGTAACAAAGATGTTGTCACAGTTAACAAGATTTTATGTGCTGTAGCAGGGTTATTTTCTTGAGCGGGTGCCATGACTTCCTGCTTTGTCAGCACCTTGACGTTTCAAGATGTTTATTAGTGAGCTTAAGTATACCTTTTGCTTTAACGTGGAGCCAGAGCCAATGGTGGAGCCAGGGGGTGGCCAGGGGTGGCCATGGCCACCTCTGAAAACTTATTGGTCACCCCTGTGGCCACCCTGAAATTCTTAAACATGATTGGCTATTTGCCATGTCAGAGGCATTACTTATGTTGAAATCAGCTATTGTGTTGTTGTGTTTCAACAAACTGCAGGGACAGTAGTTTCTTTGCATTTGAATATTATTTTTGTTGATGCTTTGACTTTGGACAATCATCTTAATTTTGAGTCCTTAAAGAGTTCAGTTCAGCAGATTTAAATGTTGATACTCTGTTGAGTTACATTTTTAATGTTAACGTTAGAAATCCACAAAAATGTAATATTTTTAAAATTATTTTATAAAAGAAGTTAAAGTAGATGTGATTATTGGAGGTGACCCTCTTAGGTTTGGGGTAAGCCCCTAATGTTTTCCACGCCTGGCCAACCCTTCAACAGTCAGTGCCCCAGTTTGGCCACCCAAGTCAAAACTGTCTGGCTCCATCACTGGCCAGAGACACTTTTTTTTACACCCTATGTCTTGTATATACTAGCTGAGCTTATTTATGTGTGGCGTTGATTCATATTTAGCATACAGCTGGAAGGATAGTATCAATATTGTCATCAAAATTTCTGCAAAGAGACAAAAAAGCATTTTTCAAAATGTCTCTCTCAATGTCTTTTTAAAAGACATAATAATCAGCCTTTCTGACTGCACAGGTCCCTGAACCAAAACGCACTTATCTGCTTTCTTGTCTCACACAGGGATGCAGTTATTATTCATTTTAGAAGCCAGGGAGCTCACACATTTCATTGTCTCAGGAAGATTGTACTAGGATGGCTTTTTTTCTTGAGTAAAAACATTGCATTGATTAAACAGCACATTACACAGGAGCCACATACAGTATTTTTAACTGTGTGATCTATGAATGCTAACAATGCATTCAGTTCTCATGGTGCAGAGTACTACTGTGGATGTTCAAATTAGATGAGAGCCAAAATCATACAACTTGTATGCAATGTTTATGTAAAATGAAGTCTAATGCAGGCTGAATATAAATAAAAATGAATTTCAGATAAAGCTAAGGAGGACATTGAGAGGGGTGTAAGGTTAGCAAGGTTGCAGTATGATGGCAATATAAGGTACTGGGTTAAAAGAGTGCAGAAGGGGTCGCATTGCAGTGTGGGGGACTGAGCGTGGGGAAGGTGCAGGACCTGCCTGAGAGGAACTCAGCAGAGGACGAGGGGGCTGAAGAGGCACCAGAAGGAGGGAGGAGTGTAGAAGTTATGTGGCTGAGATAGGGGACAGGAGGAAGGGGAGGGGGGGGAGAAGGGAAGACAGATGATGTCAGAGGATCAGAGGTCCTCCGTCTCCGGCATGGAGGCCGTCTCAGAGAGGCGGGCGAGGACGCGCAGCATGGCTCTATTCTCAGCCAGGAGACTCTCGTTAACCCTCCGCAAGCTCTGGGCTTGAGCCAGAGCTGGGAAAGCCTGCACAGAGGAGCAGAGAGATATAGAGAGGGGCAGACAGGGGAAGCATGCAGGGGGAGCAGGGCTATGTGCAAAGAGAAGGACTCATTCAGACACTGTACACATATCCACTCATACAGGTATGCACCCACACAGACAGATGAAAACAATAACAGATCAGAGAGACTTATATAAACCAGTATTCATATAAGAGGGAGATTTTGAGAAGAGGTAGCAAAAGCTGCAACAAGCAAAGAAAATGATAAAGCTATAAACCCTGGGCTGTATGTGGAGAGTGGTGGACTGCTGGAGTGTGCAGTGTTTTAAAATGGGAGTAATATAAAATTCATAGAAATTCACTCCACTATGTCACATTTTGCAAAAGAGCCAGGTCAGTAATAAGTCAAAGGAAAAGAAATTATTCATTTCCTCCTCTCATTGGCTCGACTTCTTGAGGCAAACCTCAATGTGGTCGGATTGAAACATCTGTGGTTTGACGCCATTCCTGAGGGTAAACCACAACACACACACACACACACCACACACACACACACACACACACACACACACACACACACACACCCACACACACACACACACACACACACACACACACACACACACACACACACACACACACACACACACACACACACACACACACACACACTCACACACTCACACACTTAAAGAGTTTCAGGCTAACTGAACACAAGTTAGTAGATTTAGAAGATATAGCTGTGGCTAAGTTTTAAGGAGTATCCAGCTGCTTCTCAAAACACCAAGAACATTTATTGAAGCAATTTGAAACCAGTCTGGGGGCTCAGTCCTGAGAAGTTGGTTTCTTGGTATTAGAATAAAACTGTTCGGTTTCTTTTGACATGCCCTTGGCAAGAGGAAAGAGAACAGCAGAATGAGGCAAGAATACATAATGACCAGTATCCTTTATTAGACTATTTTAATATTGAGTCCTTTGATATGAAATTAGATCTGACCACACTCTCAAGTCCTGCAGATAAGTCTTCACAGTTGCTATTAATCAAGTTTCATAGGCTGTCAAGAATAATTCAGCCTGTCTGAGAGAAATGTAACACCCTGCTAAGCAATCTCACATTAGCATATCGATACTACTCCAACAGGGGAAACAGGACACACCAGTGCCTTTGATGTGAGACACCTGAATTTGGAATTCGTCGGCTACAAAGCCACAGTGTCAGCAGGTTCAGACCTCAGGAGGTCGTTCCAATCAGACTGTAATCAAACCCTTGATGTAGCCTTCAGGTCTGAAAAGTGCAGCCTACACTACAGAGTCTTAGACCTATTATTTTTAATGGAGTGAGTGGGATGACGCCACTAATTGAAGGAAAAGGTCTTCGGGTAGAGTTTTCTTCAAAACAAGATGATGTTCATTTTCTATAATATCTATGTAATAAGAGAAAAGAGACAATAAGCTTGTTTATGCTTCAGGGTCTAGCCACTGTGATTAACAAGTCACTACCACTATGACTTTAAAATGTCTTGTTAGCTTCCTGTTTCAAAACCAGCTGTCCATTTTTCCCGGAAGTACATTTTGTTTTAAATTTATGATACGAAACGAAAAGATAAAATGTAACAACATGAATTTGTCGATTGCTGTTCTAAAGCTTGTAACTCTCTTTCAGATAGTATCAGGTCTAGCTGACCATAGACATATAAAGAGTAGACGCAGCATCGACCGCTACTACCTATTGGCGCTGACGAGCCGTGGGGCCGCTATCCTGGTCCGGTCACCTGGTCCACTCAGTGTAATCAGTTTGGCAGGCGCAATTAAGTATCAGCGCATTTAATCAATCATAACTCGCTGAATGCTAAACTGATTTTCATGAGGGGTTTATTTTCTGCAAACGTCATACATGTAGGTATGATACAGGACACATGGTTCGGCGTATTTTAATATTCATAGTGGGCTTTACAGTAATAGAATATTCTGATATGTGATGTATGTGATGTATGATAAGTATTTTGCCACACAGTGCTCTGGCATCTTGAAGTCTCTGCTGCTTCAGTTTACATATACAGGTAGGATCATGGGTAGGATGACCAGGCCAAGATGGCGGACGTATTTTTTTCGCCCCAGCAGCCAATGCGGCGTCTACTCTTTATATGTCTATGTAGCTGACGTCTCATATTCTACTTCTTTGGTATAGTTTAAAGTTACAGGAGAAGTCGTGCTCATGAGCGCCATCTTTAGGCAAGGGGTGTAGTTGCCACTGAAACTTTGACGTATCTGTTACCTGCAGGAAGTTTTTTTCATTTACTTTAAACACATCATAAAAGCTGTTTTGATATTTGCCTGAAGAAGAAAACACAGACATTATTCCATATGAAATTCTGAAGTGTTGTTGCCGTTTCTTTTCTAGAGGGAGGAACGGGTTTGCAACAGTCTGACAGAGAAAAGCTCCCCCTTGTGGAGAATCTGTAAATTCTTCAACGTGGAGAAGTGACTTTGTGAGTGAGAGAGTGCTTTAATCTAAATCTATCATTGTTTTGTTTTTCTGTGATGTGTCCACACGTGTAAACATGCCTGAGTATCTGACAGAAAAGAACCGTGTTGGGGTGACAGGCAGGTGTCAATCACTCCTAAACTTCTCAGAGACCACTCACCATCCCCCCTCCCCTGAGACAGCCTGCTCTCAGGGCTGATACCCACAGCGGAACCGCACTGGGGCACCCTGCTGAGGGAACCGCGACAACACATCAAACATCTGTTGCTGTCATACCATACTTTTGCATGTGTTATATTTATAAGGATGTCATCACTGACTGCATGTTGTATTTTCTTACACTGGAGCCGGGATTTTATTCCTCTTGGGGAGCATAACAATGTTACTCTTACAATCAAATTATAGTCTCATTAATTTGTAACTGCTTTCAGAACACGTAGAGTCCACATCACTTCTCCTCGGGCCTTTCTCTGCTGCTCTGCCCTGTGTCTCTCTGAGAGGCAGAATACACACAGTGCAGTGAAGGAATGTCTCACAAAAGCAGGTCTTTGCTCTTGGAACGGGGTTCGGTATTCAGCTGGAACTAGGTCACAGTGTTCACCCCAACAGTGGGATAAGTGGAGCAGAGGAACAGTACAGGCTCCTCCTTAGCCTGGCAGGAAGTGGCCCAGCAGAATACTGTGGGTAATGAGCCTGAAGCATTAACCTTCCCTTTCTCCTTGACTCCAAATCCACCTGGCAAACCAAAAGCCCTGGGGTGGGCTACATGTGTGTCTTTTGCTCTGTAAAAACACTTTAGGCGTGCTTGATTTAGCACGAGTGAGATGGGCCTGGCTGGAGGTGTATTTTTTCAAATACTGTTAGTGTTTTTATGGGTCTGGAGAATCATCAACCAAATAAATGACAAGTCGCTTGTATTACAGGAAAAATGTGCCATTTATATCCAATGTGTGTGAGCAGTTTATTTTTGTGTGCACCGACCTTCATGTCCTCCTCCATGTTTGACACTCTTTTCTCAAGAGCTTGTTTTTCCTGTAAATAAAGACAAAACACCAAAATAAATATCCACTGTGTGAAAAGACCAAGACAGCTAAAAGAAAAAAGATATGGCTGTTTATCCATCCTGAAAGTGCAGAAAGTGCATGACAGAAAAAAATACCAAAATGTCAAAAGGTTACCAAGACTCTTACCCTCTTCTCCGTATCAAGTACTGAAGATCTCTCTGATATTCTTTCATGCCTCTGGAAGTTAGGATGGGGGTGTTATTGTGAAGTATCAGGGGAGATGTCAGGAATAGAATTGATTTTTGAACATGATTTCTAAAAGTTAACACACATGGTTGGAAACCTACATACCTGGGTAACTTTGTCCAGCTGGGAGCGTATCTTGATGAGCTCTTGTTTGCTATCCTGCAACCTGGACTTGAGCCTCTCGTTCTCATGCAAAGCTTCTGCATACATCTACAAATTTGAGAAATGGAGATGAGACATCTTCATTACAGCAACAGGATATCACACATCCACTAAACACCCGCCTCGTCCCACTCCCCTCAGGACGCAGGTACAGAGCACTGAGGAGCAGAAGGGCACGCCTTGGCAGGAGCCTGATCCCTGCTGTCATAGCGAGCCTGAACAAAAGGCCTCACTGAATGAGACGACTTTGACTGAGTGTTGATGTCTTCGTGGATGCTTTGTTGAGCTTACAGTGTATGTGCTTGAGTTTTTCTATGTCTGTGGAGATGCAGAAAGGTGCTGTGGAAAAGAATTTCCCCAAGGGGACAATAAAGTCTAAAGTCTAAAAGTCAATTCTGTTGTTTTATCATTTACACAATTTGTATTGATTCCTTTTTGTGACAATCAAGAAAAGTCTTGGACTTGAGTTCCACAACACTGCCATCGACACAATTTGTGTCCCAATACCTCCAAAAATAAATCTTTCTTCTTCACCAAAACAGGAGCTCACACAGCAATCATATTTCACGACTGCCAATAGCAGCTACTATTACCAAAAATGGAATGAAGAACTGATTTGAGACAGGATATTTTGTGGCAATAAAAGAACAGCCGTGTCATGTTAGTGAAAGATGAGATTTATTTTGTTCTAAGTGTCACCAAATAGTCCTTATTTAATTCAATTTTTTTTTTATCATTGAGTTTTGTAATGAAGTTCAAAAGACTTCTATATCATATATTGCACTGCCTCTTTAAGGTTGCTCAGGGTGATATGGTTTTGAGTTGAAGTAAAGGTGTCACATGAGTTTGATGTGCTGTTGTCCTAGGTTGATGAAGAGTCATTAAAGGCATCAGGACGCACAGCAGAAGTTGTCCTGTGCTCTTTCTTCCCCACAGCCCTCAAGTGTGATTTAATAGTTAACGCTGTTGAAGTGAAACAGTTCCGAAGAGATACTTAAACAAGTTACGAAGTTACACTAGTGTTGAGTAGAACGTTAGCCTAAGCTAGCAACATGATAGTGATAGTAGTTTTTAAGACTATAGTTTTTTAATTTTGAGTTAGAATTGCTTTAACAAGACAAAAACAATGCTTATCATTAAAAATTAGGATTTTATTAGTTTATAAAGTTGAACAAATTACAGATATTAGAAAACAGCTATTGTAAAATGACAATACAACAGTTAGTGAACAAACATAAAGCCTCATCTGCACAATTTTCAGCTGCTCCAACTTTCACATCTAACAACCATAGACTGTATAAATAATGGACGTAGTATCCGTGACGTCACCCATCTGTTCCTGAGCGCTGTTTTGAAGCCAATGGACGGTGGCAGCCATATTGGAAATGCGAAACTCAACCAGTCAAAGTGTGACATAAAGGGGCGGAGTTTGAGCCTCCTAGCCAACAGCTATGTGTTCCCGACCGGGAGTCCAGTCAGTCATGTCCTTATTTGGGCAAAACTCATAATCTTAATATCTTCTGCAACTGTCACGTTAGAAAAATATTCATCCCCCTGTACAGTGTGTGCCGATAGAGAAATTATCTACGTAGAGCCAAGCCGATTTTTTAACCAGGCTGTAAACATGTTTATTAATGCTGCAAAGATCGTCTTTTTTGAATTGGTGTCTATGTGGTTTCCGGTGTTTCTGCAGCCAGCCCCAAGCGGATTCTCGATGAATTCCAGTTTATAACACTTCCGCATGGGCTTCATAGTTTGAGACCGGAGGTTGCCACTTGCTAACAACCCAATACCCTAGTTAGCCAGCTTCCATAATTATCACACGCAGGCTAGTTAGTCTCAAGGATTCAAGGATTCATAGTCTGCGTCCATACTTGGCAAATGTAGCCTTGTTTACTTGTTTTGTTTCTTGACTAAAGACATTATAAGTTCATCAAACTAAAGTTAATTCCACTTACCACATTGGCATATTATTTTACAAGCAATTTAAATCACGAGAAATAAGACAAAAACACTTGCTTATATTTGAGTTTTTGCAGTGTGACACACCTAAATGTTACAAGCTTTGTGACAGAGGCTGTTTGTTTATTCAAATAAAAAGAAATATTATTCTCATTATTTAAAAAGCACTGAAAACAAACTGCTCTAAAGTCAAATATAGAAATTCAATGTGTATGTTTCTGTGAATATTCACTGAAATATCTCAAAGGAAATATTCTGATAAAGCTTAAAGCTCCTGTGAGGAACTGTGAAAAAATGGGGAAAAAATAGCTTTGTCGTCAGCATGCTGTTAGTTGTCTTGTCTGGCACTTATCCAAGTGGTTACAAGCTTTAAAAAATAAAATATACAAATACTTCATTTTGTTGTTGATGGTCTTCTTCACTTTTGTAGGTCATGAAGAGGCATCACTATTCATTTCTGATTCATAACCAGACAAACCTCCTCACGGGGCTTAATTATCTTAAATCAATCATTTCAAATTTCTAGTGGCCTTATTGGAATGCTACAAAAGTAGAAAAAAATCAGCATCCAACAGGCATATTATGGGCAGCTTGTTTAAAGTGAGGTATGAGTTACCTTCTTATAGTCTTTGGTGGTTGAGTCCTCCTCCTGTCTGTTAAGAGCGCCCAGCCTTGTCTCTCTCTTCGAGTAGGAACTGGTACGGCCCACTGGTTTGTCTGTAGCACTTTCACCACTGGAGTCATATCTAAATTCAACACAGCCAGTACACATTTTTCAGAATACAGAGCATGTATTTTTTGTAAGGAAATATAGATATGTATCATGAAATGTAAATGAATGCTGAATCCGTACCTTGACAATCTGTCATGCTGAAAAACACAAAGAAAAAATCTTATTAGTTTGATCATTCTGCACCACAGCATGGGAACAACACAGTGTAAAAAAAAAAATTCTGATGGTTGCATCAAGATTTATTTGCTTGATAAGACCCAACAGAGGCTTGGCAGTGAAATATTTTTCCATTTTGGGACCGCAGAGAACAAAAACAAAACTTCCAAGTGAATTATCACAGCGTGTTCAGAGACCTGAAGTCCCAGAGGGAAGAAGTGCATGAAGAACGGAGATATAATTCACCCCAACACTGCAGCGACAGGGTTCGTACAGGTCAAACCTCCCGGTGAGCCCGGTTAATCTCTTAGAACAGGCGGCAGCCACGAAAATGCCTACAGCATAAAGATGACATCATGACATCAGAAGTTAAGTATCTCCTGTGTGGCTGGTCGACGTCTGACCCCAGACAGCAGACTGATAGCAGACTGTCCTGGCAGTTTTTTTGCAGTGGCTAGCCCAGTGAACGGAGCTGCCAAGCTGCCTGTTGAAATCAGAATTTGTTTTCCATCTCACCGAGGAGTCAGGATATTGGGCTAAAATCAGAGGATCTGTTTGTGTATTTCTCAGGGCTGTGTTTTAGAAATCATGTTACCTCAAAGATGTTCTTTATTATTCAGCACAGAACTGGTACTGCTATAGTGTGAGTCCCCTACCTTACAACACATTTTTACATCATACATTTTATAAGCTGTGTAAAAAGGTCTCAAAACCCACCCAGGCTTTTTGTCAGACATTTTTTTCTGAATCAAATAAAACTGAATTAATAGATAACCTACTGCTGCCAGCCTTTTGATGCATGATGCACAAGTGTTTTGGGATACCGATACCAGTACTTTAAAGTGCAACTTGCAGGTTGGAGACCCCAGAGATTAAATGTGTATGAAAATGATTTTGAAAGATTTTACTCAAAGCAGTTTAGGAATTATTTCCCTATAGTAT
The DNA here is from genome assembly GCF_009762535.1 of Notolabrus celidotus. Lineage (NCBI taxonomy): Eukaryota > Metazoa > Chordata > Actinopteri > Labriformes > Labridae > Notolabrus > Notolabrus celidotus. The sequence continues at coordinate 27,951,606 of NC_048282.1, read as the reverse complement.
CTTCCAGAGTCATATCTGCAAGTTTACTTTACTTCTGCATCAAAAACAGACAACCGAGTGTGACAAAGTATAAGTATAATAAATTTGGATCTAAATGCCAGTTTTGTCAACAAAGAGAAAGAAAATGTTTATCCATCAGTAAATGACCGACCTCTAGCTTTTAACTAAATATGTTAGAAGTCAAAGAGACAGGATTAGGAGAAATACTGGCGACTGGAGAGATGCTAAGTTGAGGAGCAATGAGACCCAGCGGAGTTAAGTTATTTTAGTCTCAAGTCCCAAGTCATCAAGTCTGCATCTGAGTCACCAAAGAAGAATCCCAGTCTTGTCTGAGTTGGGTCCCAATCAACCAAGTCCAAGTTTAGGCATCATGGCAGGAACTGTTGCTAAACAAGGTGGCTAGTGCAAACCCATGACAACACTTGCTCAAAACTGAATCATTTATGGTGACCTTATACAAAAAAGTCTTTATCAATTCCGAATGCAGTCAGTGTTCAAATCATCACTGCTGAAATTCAAGTCAAGTCACTAGTCCTGAAAATAAGAACTCTAGTCCAACTTCAGTCCAAGTCCTGGACTTCACAACACTGCTTATAACACAACTTATATCAGAATCAGAAATATAAGAAATATAATTCAGTCATTAAAGCTACTCCTATACACAATAAGTAAGAATATCAAATAATATTAATAGAAGAAGTAATTAATAGGATACAATAAGATTTCATTGTATAAATACAAATACAATGAAAATAATGATAATAAGTATGTACAGAAGACAAAGTAAGCTATGTAGAAAATACATGGTTAAAGTCCCCGGAGATCAGGAAGAGGGCACTCTGGTGGTCTGTCTGGAGTCTGGCTATGGCAGTGTTGAGAACGCTTATATGCCCCCTCCCCACAAAAGTACTTGTGCTTTCTTCACCAGAACAGTAACTCACACAGCAGTTATATTTCATGGCAGTCAACAGAGACCACTATTACCAAAAAAGGAAGGAAGAACTGTTTTTAGATAGTAGTGTTAGCAGAGAACTGCAGTGTCATGCTAGTGGAAAGTGTGACGTTAGCCTGAGCTAGCATAGTGTCAGTATTGTGAGTTTGAATTAAACATTTTAAGGTTGTATTTTTTATTGAGGGTTAAAATCACTATAACAAGTAAAGACAAAGAAATAAATTAGTGCGTCATCAAAAATAAGTCAGCTGTTTCTGGATCTTACTTTTTGATGGTTAGCATGTCTTTAGGATACTGAACCAGGCAATATATAATAACATTCAGACCTCATTTGGAATAGCTATTAAATTATGATAATAAATAAATGTATATGGTAAGTGTTAATAAAAGGAATGTCTCGCTTTTTTAGTCACCTTTTTTCTGGTACCAGAAGGGTTCTCTGAATCCATTATTACTCAGGTTTTGGAGACGGTAAAGGAATGGATGAAAAATGGAATAGGAAAACTTCAGAGACTGAAATAGAGACACAGATGATGCTATTATGAGGCAAGGCTGATCCATGATGTCTTTGCAGTATCTGATGCAGTCTCATAAACTGTTCTCCTTAGTTCAGATATTTGAAGCTGCTGCCTTGCCAAAGAAACGAGGCTTTAAACACCTATTTTTGGAAACAGCTTTGCAATAAACGTCTTGTGTGGTGGTCCAAGATGTACAAGACAAGAAGCAGATGTAGGTGCAAAGTGTGCTTTCTACAAGGACAATTGATGTCAAAAAGACCAGAGCTCACAGTTATTCATGCGCTCACATTTGGCTAGTTGGGGGATATTTCACGCAGTGTCAAAGGAGCAAGTGTTTACATAACTGAGCCAGCGCTGCCTGTCCTTATGTGGTCATGTGCTTTAGCAGAGCCATCCAGGAAAAAACAGACCTCTATGACCTCAGATGAAAAAGGGCCAAGGATGGGGGCAGAGAGAGCTCACTTGTTCCGATATGTCTGCAAGACTGAGGAGATTCCTCTGCAAGATTAGGTGAAAATGCATAAATCAACCGGGGGTAACTGGCTGCCTGGTTTTCATGAATAATTCATCCCAAAGTCTGCTTTCAGGGAACTTTTTCCTCAACCCCTCTTCACCATATTCTTTTAAGATTATTAGCTCCTGTTGGAAAAACTATTTCACGCTATAGGATTAGCAAATTGATTACTTTTTCAAGTAATGACATCACAAGTATGTTTGGCGGGGTTTAAAGGACCCACAACATCGCAAAAAGGAGGAACACATTGTCTTACATGTATGTCTGCATTATGAGGCGTTTCTATCTAAATTGAACCACAGCCAGTAACTGTATCATAGTTGAAATTCTACGTCTGATAGCAGCTGCAGCAGAGTGATTCCCTTGTTAGGAGAAGAAGAGAGGAGTCAGAAGTGGCCTTTGAGGCTCAGCAAACTATGTGAGGCAGAGCAGATGCAGGAGGGGAATATTAACTGGAGGGGGAGAAAAAACAACAGAGTGTCAGGCTGATGGAAACAGCCTCCAAATGGGTGCATACTTGAATCACAGGCGCTCTGTAAACACCTCCAGTTTTATGGTTTGCCAGGACCGATATCATGCACACCATGCAGGGGGGGGGGGGGGGGGGGGGGGGGGGGGATGAGGGAAGGATTGCATGAGCTCAGTGTTTACTCGATAATGTTGCAGCAGTTTGCAGGAGCTAGTGAAATCATCATCAGAGGACTCTTCACCCATCCTCTCATCTCTTTTTGATTTTCCACCTTCCTTTTGTCACAGCATCACTGCTTCAGAGCAGACTGAATTTCGCAGTAGGAAAATGTGAGCCACACACCTCAATGCTCTCACACACACTCACACTCACACACACACACACACGCACACGCACACGCACACACACACACATACACACAGACACACACACTTTTCACCCAGACCATTGGGACAAAAACAGTGCACACAACCATAAAAGACGTTTCTTCCACATTCACTCACCTTTCCTTACTACAGCTGCTCCTCCTTCTCTATTAACTCTTTACAGTACACGTGAGGCTGTCCTGCAACTGAGATAATACCCGGTTTAAAAGCACTGACTCAATGTGCCTCAACTTCAGTCGTGAAAAATACTCAGATGTGTCAGTCAAGTAAAAGTGCAAATAACACAGAGTAAAACCTCACTCTAAAAACTGAAAGTCCCATACTTTTTAATTGCGTAAGTAAACTTGTTATGCATCTATGTGTAAATATGTTACTGTTGTAGCTGGTCCAAGTGAAAGTGATGGGTTATTCAAGTGGTTGGCGATCTCAGGGTCAGGTCCCATTTGAAAAGGTCACAACAACTGACCTTATGAATGGTCCAAAGAGTGGCAGCAGAGCACAAAGAGAGGAAAAACTTTTATTTTTCATCTCCAGTTAAATTGTATTTTCCTCACTTTCACCAATCTTTTTTGAGTTGAAAGTCCTCTGCCTCACAACTACCAACTACCTGAGAATTTTCTGTAGGATGTGTTTTTTGGAAACTTTTAACAACTCATACAAACCAGAATGCATCATTAGTGTTTGTTTTGTAATAGCTTATTAGTTATATTTCCTTTTAAAGGTCAGGAAGTTGTGCAGTGACCAATTTACTACTCTTTTTAAACAGAAATGGTCGAAATTGAGTGCAAGGATTATGGAAACTGCAGGTAGGCAAAGTCAAATTGGTTTGTTGAGTCTGGCTACCATTAGCAGAGCTGGCACCACCAGCCTTCGGCCCTAATTGTGGATTAACTTCCACGTGCTCCGGTCGAGTGGTTATATGTCAGTTTAACCAAAGTCAGCCTATATACAACTTTATCCTCATTTTCTGGATCAAAATACAGCCAGACCGCTCCGCGCTACAAGATGCCATCTGTTATCTCTGCTTGTTTACATGCAGGTAATAGTGCATTATAGCATTACAGCCCCGGATAGTGGCTGCACAGCTGAGACACATGTGACAGACATATTGGGTCTACAATTCTAAAGATATAAATAGCTTATTTAACTGACTTGTAATTCTGGTGTTGACTTTTAAAATTGTAAATGGCACTGCACCCTCCTATCTCATTGACCTGGTGGACCTATATGTGCCTGCTCGGGCACTTCACTATCAGAGGACTGGCCTTTTAAGTGCCCGAAAGAAGACTACTGGTGAGCGGACCTCTCCACTCTGTGCACCCACTCTATGGAACAGTCTCCCTGTTGACATTAGATTGTCATGTTCGGTTGATGTATTCAAAGCAAAGCTGAAGACCCACCTGTTTACTGTTGTTTACTACTGATGTTTCTTATGGTGTGTTGTGTATTTGTTTGTTATATGATTTTAAGCTTTGAAAAGCACTTTTAATTGAAAGCGCTCTATAAATTTAATTATTATAAATTATTATTACCAAAGGGGACAACGTTAAATCAGTGAGCAAACATCCCTACATTAAAAAGTTTGCGTAAAAGTAAAATGTCAAATGTCAAATGTACTTCAATAGTTCAGTCAACCTGTGTGGCTGTGGCTGTGGCTCGGTAGTAGAGTGGGTCGCTCAGTTCCAGCTCATGCAGTCACATGGGCAACACTCTGAACCCCAAATTGCTCCCAGAGCCACAGCCAACAGAGTGAGAATGCATATGAATGGGATTAGTTAATAGTGATGGGCACTTCACACAGCATCTACTGCCATCAGTGTGTGACTGTAGTGTGAATGGGTGAATTGGACATGTTAAAGCACTGAGTGGTCAGAAGACTGGAGACAGGGCTGTATAAGTACAGTTCATTCCCCATATATCTAAAGTAGCATTACACAGAAATACTCAGTTACAGCTCAAGTGCCTCACTTTTACAATACTTGAGTAAATAAACTTTGCTTCTCTTCATCTCTGAGAACATCTGCCAAAAGATGAGTGTCATCCAATTATGCAAATGTGTTCCTGTTTATATTTCCTGCGGTTCACAGCTGTAACACAGATTGTATTGAACTAAAGAGGACCAGGTTTGTTCTCATCAAAACATTGGAGAGATCTAAAAATACTTCGTCAATCTGACTCCACGCCCCTCTGCATCACATTTTCTCTCCCATGAAAACTGCGATCAGATTTGGGCTGACATCATGGAAAATTAATTCCTGAGTTTCACCATGGATACGGCACAGAGAGGCTGACACTGTAGGAGAAAAGTGCAGAAAAAGTGACAGCATCGACTGGAACCATTCACCTTACTTTAAAGGCAGAGTCTGAAGGGTAAAGCATGATGTTATATATATATATGGAAAAATGTGCTGCATTTTTGACATTTTCCTCCGTCCTTTTAAATGTGTTTGTGACACACAGAGTTCAGCTCGGTCTGCCGCTCTGACATGAACACAACAGTCAAACAACGCCCATGAGAATACACCACTTAGACAGAAAAAAACACAACAGGAAATTACACAAGGAATGTGTTAATTCGAAGGTCTCTTCCAGAACGTTTGGTCAGACTGTCAGAGCCGAAGAGAGAATACTCGCCTTTCTTTTACAAGACATCTAATAAAGTGCAATAATGAGTGGTTCAATAATTATTTCATCATTACAATAAAGCACTAAAGTGAATCAGCTGAGGTCAATTACTCATCCTAACTGCACATAATTACATCAGAATTAGGAAACGTTAAAGCTCCTGTGATGAGTTTTTAACTGCTTATAAAACAGACTGAAATAAATGGTGACGGCTTTCAATGATCCATAAAAGTAAATTAGACTGTTTGCAAAAAGATTGACAGTTTCTTCTTTCATATTTTAACGTCTGTAAGTGCTGTGTGGAGGTAGCTGTCAGGCAAGGCAATTTACAGCACGACAACCGAAAGCCTTATACTTTTTCAGACTTTCATCATGAGTGATATGCTGTACTCTATGTTTAAATAAAAGCAGCAAAACACAACTCACACATGTACAGGATAAGATAAGCAGTTTTTTTAGAGGTATCACTTTGTCCACAGGGGGCGCCAAAATTGATAGAGAGAGTTTCTTACAGGAGCTTTAATGAAATAATAAAATGTTTGCTATTTTCAGGGCACATGGTGTCACATTCATATATTTTTAAAAGCTGTTTTATTCTGCAAATCAACCTTCCTTTTCTTATATTAATGCATTATATTGTCTATAATGTGTTGTATCTAAAAAGCAACAATTGCTCATATCTAAGAGGCTGAAATTTGGTATTTTTACTGAAAACAAAATTGTCAGAAATATAGTTTGATTCACGTTCAAAAAACAAGTTGATACTTAATTGTTGGAGCTCTATTTTGCAGTTTGTGCTGTCATCAATTTAGATTTCCTATAATAATCTTGTTCATTGATCAATCTCTGACACTTTCAGGAAATAAAGTGTTATCTTAGATGTTAAGATGCTGAGTAAATGAACTGACACTTCTATAAAAATCATACATTTATGCAGCTTTTTTACATTAAAATAAGGACACAGAGATAACCACAAAGATTAAAATCTGCAGGAGAAACCTCCTGATCTTACTCTGTAGTTTTTGTCTGTTGGGGATGGAGAGGACGGTGGTGACTCTGTCACTGACTTCCTGGTGCGACTCACGTCCTTGGAGCGCGGGTAGTATGATGACATTTCCCTCCACATCTGCCCTCTTTTCACAGGTCAACTTCTACGGTAAGAAACAGCGAGGCCACGGCCAGTTAAAAGCTGCACGGACGCACAGATTCCCTCAAGCAAGAGTGACGCAGATGCCCATGACTGTGCTTCCAGGGAATCCTCAGCAACAACAGGTGTGTACGTTAAAGAGAGTGTACGTGCTTTTAGTCCAGCTTCGTACTCTGCAGAGAGCGACAGCTAAGTTTGATAGGAGTTCAGATCTTCAGTGTTCAGACAGTGAAGTAATAATCAGATAAAAATGCAAAAAAAACCCAAACAAAGTTATCTCTGTTGATCACAAAACAGAGAAATAACTGTTGAGTTAAAGCAAACAAATGATCATATCTTGTTTCCGCTCTGTCAACACTGAAGTCTCTGATGAAATGTGAAAAAGTCCAAAAGGAAGCAGCCAAGAGAGAAAAGTTTGTTCCCAATGCTGCCTCTTCCAATGTTTCCCAAAGTTATACACTCTCTCTCTCTCTCTCTCTCTCTCTCTCTCTCTCTCTCTCTCTCTCTCTCTCTCTCTCCCTTCACTGCTTGGTCACCCTCCCAGTCCCCCTCCCCCTTGTACCCTCTCCTCTCCCCCTCTTCTCCCTCCTGTCTTCAGTGTTGGCAGCCAGCCAGAGGCTGTGCTATGGCAGCACTCGGCACCAAGGGCTAAAATTGTCCACTGATGTGGACGGGGATAAGGGGAGGTGGAGCACAAAGCCAGAATGGAGAGGAAGAGCTGCAGTGGTTTGTGTTGTGAAAGGTCAACACGGCGTATTACCTGAGGAGCCATCATCAACCAAGAGGTGTCAAGTAACTGTGTGCGCCCTGCAGTGTGATGGAGAGGGGTGCTGTTAGTGTGAGTGTTAACACAGAGTACTTGTGCCAGGTTCCCCTGAACCAAATGATGTTGAATCTATTTAGCCCCATGGCTCATCACGCAGCCTTAATGAGCTCTGCAAAAAAAAAGAAGGTTTTTGATACATCTTTTGAGGAAGTCACCACCTCGTTAGAGAAATCATTCTGAGGACTTGGCTTATTTACTTTCTATCAAAGTAAGATTGAGTGGTTGATGCTACCTTTATGTCAAGAAACAGGGAAAACAGCTCATCAAAGATCAAAGATGGAGGTAACAAATTTAACCGGTTTAGAAAAGAGAATCAGTCCGGGTTTACAGCGGTTGTTGCAATGCTGAGGCAGGAGATGGCGTAGGACTTCAGACCTATACCCTCATACCCCAGCCAATCCCTAGCCTGTATATAGTGTTTCATGAATTAAAGGAAGGATCTTGAAAATCGCATGTTTTGTCTCTTTACCTACAAAAATTGATGAGCTTCAATCTTTGGGAAAAGCCTCAATTGCTTTTTTTCCCCAGTAGAGTATTCGACATTTATTGAAACAGGAAGCTCTAAAATGATTTCCTTTAAAGCTCCTATGAGGGATTTTAAGCTAGTTATTCAACAGACTGAAATTAACACTGATGCCTCTTTTGGACCTATAAAGCAAGGGAAGCCATCAGCAAAAGACTGATTATTTCTACATTATAAATTTGAAGCCCTGAAACCAGTGAGGCAGGGTAGGCATCAGATAAAGTGATTGAAAGAGTGGCAGCAGAGCACAAAGAGAGGAAAAACTTTTATTTTTCATCTCCAGTTCAATTGTATTTTCATCACTTTCACCAATCTTTGCTTTCTTCATGAAGATGTTATTGAGTTTGCCCCGGACTTCACACGGCTGAGATGGCCTTTGTTTACATTTTCTACCACGAAAAATTCATGATGAGTGAGACATTTGAGTATTCTTTTTGTCGTTCCTCTGACTCGCTCTGTCTTTGGTAAAAGTGCTTTTAATGTCTTCGCTCCCTCTTCTTGGTTTGAGCTTCAGGGTCGCCTGAAACTGGATTCTTTAATTCGATTGGAAGATTTCAAAACTAGGATAAAAGAGGATCTGATCAGCTTGTGCACATGTTTGAGAGCTTAACACTGCTAATTTATAAATCGACGTAATAGTTACTTGTCACCATATGTTTTGTCCTGTTCTATTTGTGAAACTTTTTATGCTGCTGTCTTGGCCAGGACTCCCCTGTAAAGGAGACATTGTATCCTAATGGGACTATTCCTGGTAAAATAAAGGTAAAATAAAAAAAAAATAAAAAAAATTAAAATAAGCAGGGACACTACTTATACGGGATGAATAAACAGGAAAGAGATAAGACTTGTCAGGGGGTGCAAAAATTAACACAAACCAGGACGTTCCAAATAAGAGCTCAAGCAGCAACCTTGGATTTTAGAAATGAAGCCAATACTGAAGTGCAAAAAAAAAAAAAAAAAATGCAGTTCCTCAAGTGTCCACTTGAGGCTGGCTCCTTAAGCCCATGAGACCCCATTAACACCCATGTTAAAATGCCAAATTTTACAGCACAATTAAACATGTTTACAGCCTGGTACAAAAAAATGTTTTGGTCTATATATTGAATTTATTCGTACACACTGTATGTGGTTGATTATTATTATAATTAACTTGTATGGAAGATAATAAGACTACAAGTTTTTGAATAATTGTGCATAATAGGAGTCTTGGTTGACCTCACTGACAGGTGGACATATTGTGACTATAAGCCAGAAAGCTGAGGGCCCTCTTCATCTCCTCCTCTTTGACTCTGCCTCTTGCTAGTTCATCAAAAGCTAGGTTGAGTCAACCCCAATATGGCAACCACCATTGATGTGCTTCAGAACTCCTTTTCAGATACCAATTGGTGACGCCACTGAGACCAGGTCCATTCTATTTAGGAGCTTTAAACAAACAAGATATATGGTGTTAAGAAATTACCTTCACAGGTGCTGATCAGCAGATGTAGGGCTAGTCGTTTCCTGTAACTAGTCTTAAAGCTGGGTTAAGCATTTAAGATGCTGGCTGCAACTTCATTATTACCAATACAGACAAATCATGAGAATATTGTAATGTTCCTTTAAACAACCCTGCAGCCCCCTCTCACTTTCTCCTCATGGCCTGCACAAGCCAGCCTGTGCTGTATTCCTTTTATAGTGAGGTTTGCAGAGCCTTGCTGTTCCCTAACTCCCTTATCCATGCTCAGGGCGAAAAAACATTCAAAGAGAGATAGGAGTGAGAAAAATGAAACCAAAACACAGAAAGAGAACAAAACAGGGAGTGACCAAAACGTGATGATGTAACTAAGATGAGCTGGTTTGTGCTGTTACTTTAGTCTTAAGTTCATCCTGAGAGGTTTATGTTCATACTTTGGTACCTTGACCATCCTGTATTGTATCAACACAGCTCTGTTTTTGCAGATGGTTTGAGATATGATCATGTCAGGTCCAAAATCTTCAGTTGTAGATAATAGCCATCTTAGATAACCAACAGATTTGTAAAACATATTGATCTACAGAGACAATCTACTGGAAACTGAAAACTGCTCCTGGAGGGTTTTATTAAGAGTTGATCTGAGCTGGAGTTCCCCCTGTCTTGTCCTCACTCCTATTGTCTCAGGACTTTCCACCAGATATTGCCTGTCTGCAATTAATGAATACAAAAAAATAACCACTAAGTTTATTCCATTTTGGACTTAATCTGGTAAAGAAGGAATGATCTAATCGCTGAATCCCCACCCAGATTTTAGTTGCACTGTAGAAGAAAAACTAGCTGGAAGGAAAGTCCTGTCTTCTCAGTTTCATCTTAAAGTAGCAGAATCTTCTGAGTGACTTGCTCTACACCTGTCTCTCTCTCAGTCGCTCAGAATCAATGTGGAAAATCTGCTCCGATCATCATGGAGTCATGTAGAGGTCGGCCACGATGATGGGCCGCCTGTCATGCTTCTGATGAAACCTTGCTGCTCGGTATGATTATCACAGACCGATATAGTCCTCTCTGTAACGCTGAGAGACTCTCATGTTACTAACAGATCTCTCTGTCAGATTCCACCATGGGGGACAGCTGAACCAATGGCCTTGAGTCGGCTCACAGGGAAACCAATTTCCTTTCATACTGTACTGTATAATCTTGTAAAAGTCACCCTCGGCTGCCTTATCATTCCTGTGTCACCTCTGCTTCCTGCTCTCTGTGTCGTCTATTTTTATCTCCGTTTTAGAAAGACAAACAAATAGAATATCCACTGCGTGAATTGCCAGGTTGCACCCAGTTTGAAGGAATTAGCAATGCGGATCAGGGTCAGGGTTTTTCACATGCAGCACACAGGTGGAGAATGAAAGAGCATAAGAAAGTCAATCCCTTCCAAATCCAAGGCTAAGACCGAGCCGAGAGCGTCTCACTTTTGCCCAATAAGGTATGGAATGCTGAGACACCTCGGCCATGTGATGTGAAGAAGCAAAGCGACTCGGAGGGAGAAAAGGGGGGCAGGACTGTCTTTCTGTGAGACATTATCCAGCACTTCTACTTAAAAAGAGTCTCTGAACACATGCTTCACATCCACGATTGCCGTGCATCTTGAAATGTTGCATCAGAGATCTGAGCTCAGCTGCCTTTGAAGCATTACTAAGGCTTCAGGCGAGGGGGAAACAGGACGTGAATATGAAACAATGACGCCGATGAATATTGAGCAGAAAATGATGGGGCATTAAGATGTAAAATATCTGTCATCATTATGCCTTTTCATAAATACGACATATTCTTAATTATCTTTTTTTACAATAGCCAAAAGATGCAATTCATGTACTTAAATACATCACATCATTCTCAAAGGATCTCAGTGTATCAGTCAGTACTTAGAATTAAGTCAACTGTAAATATCTGTGAACACAGGTGTGAAAAACAAAATAATTGGATATCTTTTGGCTCCATCTAGTGGCACAAAAGGAAAACAACAGTGGGAATCATCAAGCAAAATAGCTCTTGTCATATTTTTCTTCTCTGTGGCCTCCTGTGATTGTTAAAGAAGTTTCCACAAACCTCTGAAGAGTTGAAGTCTGATCCTTCAGCATCCCAGCAGCTCCGCCTCTGTTGCTGCTTTGTTGTAAAGTTGGGCTGTGCTGTTTCATCAACAGGGTTCTGATTCTCATCTCTCCACCATCTCTCACCGACTGCACATAGAAGGAAAGATGGAGGGAAAATTAAGCTTCTCTGTGATAGTAAAAAAAGAGTACTGAAATAAAAGTGAAAAAGACGCAGTTCCCTCTGTCTTTCAGCACAGTTTACCTCTTCAGTATAAATTACTTCTTTTTATTCTACCAAACTTCATGTTGGAAGGTCCATTTCCTGAAAATTGTGCATTATTTCTTTTTTCCCCATCTTAAAATCTAGAACATGGGTTCCCAACCTTTTCAACGAGCAACCCCCAAAATGACAGTGCCAGAGTTTGGCAACCCCCCCACTGTCCCTCAAGGTTAAATGCTGCTCACAGCTGCATCCAAGCACTAATAGACTGATCCAAAAATGGAACTTAGAACAACACGAAAGAAAACAACAGTCAACAACTATATTATAGTATTAGTAATCTATAAAAGGCTAAAGTAGAATACGAGTAATCTTCAAGTTTAGAATGAAGCAACTGTCATGAGTTACTTTTAAGATTTGTTCATTGTTTCTGTGTTATTTGTGGTCTTCTTGTGTCACACCTGTGTTGATTACCCTGTGCATTTAGTTGAGGCATCTTACCTGCGACTCTTCCCTGTGTCCTCTGTGTTTCTTGTGAATTTACACTAGGTATGTTTTGGTTTTATCTCCTGTTGTTCTTTTGTTCATTTTTTTGTTTGTTTGTTTTAATTTAATTTCATATTATTATTTAGTTTTGATGATGAATGTTCTTGATTTTATTCCCTGTAAGGTTACCTAGGTGACTTGAAAGGTGCCTCCAAATAAAATGTATTATTATTATCATTATCATCATCATCATCATCATCATCATCATCATCATCATCATCATCATCATCAATCATCATCATCATCATCATCATCATTATTATTATTATTATTATTATTATTATTATTATTATTATTATCATTATCATTATCATTATCATTATTATTATTATTATTATAATTATTATTATTATTATCATTATCATCATCATCATCATCATCATCATCATCAATCATCATCATCATCATCATTATTATTATTATTATTATTATTATTATTATTATCATTATTATTATCATTATTATTATCATTATTATCATTATTATTATCATTATTATTATCATTATTATTATCATTATTATCATTATTATTATTATCATTATCATTATCATTATCATCATCATCATCATCATCAATCATCATCATCATCATCATCATCATTATTATTATTATTATTATTATTATTATTATTATTATTATCATTATCATTATTATTATTATAATTATTATTATTATTATCATTATCATCATCATCATCATCATCATCATCATCATCATCAATCATCATCATCATCATCATTATTATTATTATTATTATTATTATTATTATCATTATTATTATTATCATTATCATTATCATTATCATTATCATTATTATTATTATTATCATTATTATTATTATTATTATTATTATTATTATTATCATTATCATTATCATTATTATTATCATTATTATCATTATTATTATTATTATTACTATCATTATTACTATCATTATCATTATCATTATTATTATTATTATTATTATTATTTTATTATTATTATTATTATTATTATTATTATTATTATTATTATTATTATTATTATTATTATTATTATTATTATCATTCAGTCAAGTGGACATTCAGTATTCCATAAGGAGGTGTCTGAGTTTCATGTCAACTTTAAAATACTTAATTTAGCTGGGCTGCAGAAAATAAACCAACCTATGTGCACATGCTGCTGTGACCCTGTGCTGCTGTAGATGTACCTGCTGCTACTGATGCTTTTGTTGATGTCAAAAAACCCTTTTAGATTCATGTGGCAGCAAAGAAACAGAAAACTGATTACACTTTTATATGTGCATTATTTTATTTTAAATTGAACTATCATTTTTGTATATTTTTACAATATAGTTAGAATTTGGAATTATTTCATTTTATTTTATTATCATTACTTCAGGCATCTCCAACCTCCCATCAGAGTCCCATGATCTCCCCATTTTGGGATCCACCGATCTAGCAAACATGGTTGAATTGTTCGGTAAGGCTCAGATCTGTCACCCTCCTCCCTTTCCCTGCTGCACATCATATATAAATGCTCAGGTAAAGGGAGATGAGTACGATGGGCCTGGGTTTCCTGTCCCCTTTTGTTAACCTTATTTTATTTTCAACAGTTTAGGGGTTTTATCTTTAGATGAAGCTTCTGGGTTGGAATTTTACATCAAGTGTGGTGTCCCTCTTTCATAAATTTCAGTCTCCACTTCCCACCTTGATTCTGTTAGGGAGACAATAACATATACAGCATGTAAAACAAATGCACCAGCATTGGTGGTGTTTGGTGTTTCCTTGCAACTAGACCCCTCTTTAGTTCATACCACATCACTTAAAAGAGCTCCAGCACAGAGTTGGGCATATTGAGTGTTCAATTCATCCCAAAACACTTTTGCCATTGACACATTTGGTGCTTTAACGTGCTTCATGGTAATACCTCTATGTGTGAGCCCAGTCTGTTGCAAAAGGAAGCGTTCCATACATACATTTTTTACTAACATGTTAGTACATCACAGAGCAGTGGAGTCAGAGGGACCCTCATAGCAGCTAGTGTTGGAGAGACAAGCACGAAACAAACAAACTCATAAAAAGTCCTGATGTTTTTCTGACCTCTGAAGGTATCATTGCAGTATGTCAGGCCACAGGACTCAGCAGCTGAAGAATAAGAAAGGTTTGAAGCTGGGCCCTCAGCAACTGTTTCTAACCTGGTGTCAATGTTCCCTTCCTGAGTATGCAAGAAAATAAATTCACAAGTTAGATATTCTGAAACCATAAGCCTTATCTGAAGTCTGCATGAATATCTGTTCCTAACCTCGTCCATTTTGCTCCACTTCCGACTGATCTCCGTTGCTCCCGTGGGCTCTGTCATGTCAGTTCTGACTCTCTTGTCATCTGCAGAGCTTTTCCTCAAACAGGATCTTTCATCCAGAATCCCTCCTTCTTCCATCTGCCTGTCATGAGGAGGCAGGCTGATGGTCTTCTGAGCCTCTTTCAGGTCTGTCAGAGTCACACCCTGGAAGATATTCAAACGATTTTAATGCATCTTTGTCATGTCAACTTTTGACACACATTCCAATACGACCTGAACTTCTGACAGCCTTTTGATTTCTTACCTGTGTCGACCTGCGGGTCTGTCTAGCATGACGAGACTTGGCTTTCCTTTGAGATTCTGCTTCTTCATCTCTGACCGGGGTCAGATACGACCTGGGAAGAAGCAAAAAGAAAAGTGTCAATGTGAAGGTTTGAGATAATACAGATGAAACATGGTGCTGCCTTCCTAAACTGCTCTAGGACTAAATGAACTAAAAGACTAAAACCAAGCTCAAATAAAATCGCTGACAGTCAAAGACAACCTAGTTAATGTAATATGGTGTAAATTTTGTTCTCTATTACTGCTCCCAAAAAAGTAGCGCAGCATTTATCAGTTATCTTTTTTTCACATTTTGTGTTTTGACCCCAGAGAACTTCCCATGTCAATTTATATTTATTTACCAATGCGATGTATTTTTTTACTCAAAGAACAACAACTACAAATCTGCTATCTGCTGCATTAATTTCAGTAGGAGTGGAACAAACATACAGGGTGTACTGAACTGTAATCATCTTAAAAATAGAACATAAGATTTGGGTCAAATCCTGCATAACTTAAGGGTGTTTGAACAGTTTTGCTGAGTCAACCTTTTTAGGGACCTTTAACCACCAGAACTGCATCTCAACACATTCTTTTCTGAATACGCAGAGAAAAACCATAACTTCAGTCAGGACCACTCTGTCACGATTGGTAATAGAACAAAGAGTACGTGAAGAAATAAAAGGCAAAAGATGAAACAAAATCTTACTTAAAAAGGCCAAGAAAATTAAATCCAAAATAGTCCAACTGAGAACACTAGGGAACCACAGGGAACACAAGAAGGAATCACAAAGAACACTGGGGCTGGATAGGTGCAGGTAACACATGAGATGACACAATGAACTGACACAGAAGGGAGGAAACACAGAGACTTAAATACACAAGGTAATAAGACACAGGTGTGACAACGAGGCACAGGTGGATCTAATGAGGGTGCAATCAAGGAGGAGGGAAACACAGGGGCAGGAAGTAAGTACAAACCAGACACACAGGGGTCAAGAACTTCAAAATTAAACAGGAAGTACAATAGATTTAACTTAGGGACACCAGGGAAAATACACGCACACAAGGAAAACAACACAAGGAAGACATAAGGATAACCCAAACTAATATAAACAGGAAGGGAACAAGAAATAAAGCACAAGGTAATCTACAAAATAAAACAGGAAATCAAAGTCAGATTCGAGCAAAGAAAATATCAAACCAAACAAGAGCAATTCATGATACACTCTTGTCAAAGAGAATTACTATTCTCTTCCCTTCTTCCATCTATCTTCTCTTTTATGTGCATACATGAAAAGACAAGGCAGGGAGAGCAGCAGCAATGACCAGGGTACAGAACAGAGCAGGCACCAGTGACATTACACATGACACTGTTAGAATCACACACAGCATAAATAGGAGGAGCTGGGGTGGCAGAGGCATTTTGCAAAGCGGTTTGAGGAGGAAGAAGGAAGCATAGGCAGGTTAAAGCAGCTTAAATAGAACGCCCTTTTTCATATTAGCCAAACAGATGAGTAGAAGGTAATCGACTGAACTGTCGGCGAACATAAAATCAACGCTTGACTTTGTGGCCTGCCTGAACTTTGCTCAGTTAAATGTCCTGCAATATATTCCCCTGAGTCTACATATTGTGTGTTTTTCAATGAGATTTTACACATCTTTATTGAAGAATGTGCACAATGGAAGCACACTTTAAATTAAATGATACTGCACCTGATACAAAGGTTTGAAATAGATATGCTAAACCTTTTTCAGCATAGTAGTTATCATATACTAGCAGGGATCTTTCTGTCAGTTTCCCATATACCTAGTTTATAATTTAGGCTTGGTGAGAGGCAACATATCAATAAATGGGCATTGCATTTGTTCCTGTTTGCTTATTGTGTAGTATTTCAAATTAAATTTGCACGTGTCTAATAACAAATACAAAAGTTGTTGAAAGCCACATTTTTGCTGGGTCCTGCAGTGCACATTGCATTGCCCTGATTCACGCTTTTTAAATCCTTTCTACCTTTGTCTTTATCAGAAATATTTCAAATGTAGGAACCAAGATTCTCTGCATTTGCATTGCATTGCATCTTTAAGCCCAGTGGTTCACAGAGACACAGAAAGAGCTGAGCAAGCATCAGAGGAGAGGCTCATGTTTTACCCAGAGAGCTGCTCCCCTCCTCTGCTACGCTTTTACTGGTATTGATCTCTCTGTTGTGGAGTCACCCTGAATCCTCACTGAGAGTTAGCAGGCTGGATAGCAGCACGCTCCTCTTTGTAATGCACAAAGCATAGGGAATGGACTCCATGACTGTGCACAGTCCTGAAGGCTTTAAGTGCAAACAGCACTGTAAAGTGATCAAACACAAGCAAGTAAGAGCTGACTGCAGATGCTAGAAAACAGTTGCATTAATTCTCACAATCCGATCATGGGTTGAGTTTATGTTTTATGCAGTAATGCATTAGATACAACTAAATCTGCAGCTCACAAACAGCAAAGTGATCCTCTTAAGCCACAAAATACAACAATGTTAATAATTAATACACCACAGCAGCAGCTAAGAATAATATCCTTCAGCTAATAATTAGCAATGTACATAAAAAGGCTAATCGAGTACATCAAAGAGGGTAACACATTTTCAATCCCAAAGCGACAAACTACAAGCTCACATTAGTTAATTCAGGGCCTACAGCATCTCAACAGGGCACAGTTGCTCCACATTAAGATGACAAACAGTACCAGGAGCTCTGCCAAACTAGAGGCCTGTCAAGTTGAAACAAAGTAATTGGTGAAACAAGAACTAAGAGTAGAACAGCACGACTGAGTCTCTCTGAAACTCACCTGGGAACAAACGCCTGCATGGTCCCCAATGAGGGTCAGAGACTGAGGCACTGAGACACTGCAGCAGTGATGAGCAGTAGAGGCTGGACCAAATGACTCTGTAACAAGGAGAGTGCAGAAAGAGAGAGAGAGAGAGAGAGAGAGAGAGAGAGAGAGGAGAGAGAGAGAGAGAGAGAGGGAGAGAGGGAGAGAGGCAGAGGGAGACTTCCTGCACATTAAGAAGGATGATGCACAAATAATCAATCGAGAGTTTCTGTCTACCTAAGTCTGATGTCAGCAGGTCTATGTGCTTCAGTTCTTTGAAACATGTGTGCTGCAAAGGCATTTCTAAGTCCTACTGAAAGGAAACATGGGACCTTATTGACCAAAGTCTGCCTATGCTTTGCCTTTGTAGTCTGCCTTAGCCAATCATGTTAAAACTTGATTGGAGCTTTGCATGTGGTGGAAAAATGATAGATTTATTCATTCATGACAAATCTCTGTCTTTGGCTTTCAGGCAGAAAACCCATTCCCCATATTCTCACACCAGTTATTTTCTCTGACCTCACTCCCAGGATTAGAAGCACAGTTTCTCTCTAATTGTTGTGTCTGATTTGACAAAATTCTAGGTTTTAAAACCGTCTTAACTTCAGGAAATTGATAAATCATTATCATTGGAGAACTTTTACATAAACCAATGCATGGCGGTCATGGTAGGGGGAAATGTGGGTTTGACTACTCAAGGAAGGAGCCTTGATGGGTTATTATTGTTTTTCTTTCTGTCCAAGTTATAACAGTCAGCAGAAAAGTACAATTAGCCGTCGAAACGAACATGGTTCTGAACTCCATGTGGAAAAAATGTGGAGTATCTCTCTGAGGCCCCTACTAAATGGGCAAAAATGGTTTATCCTATCGAATAGAGTTCATCCATCCTCAGCTGAAATAATTAAATGACAGCTGCTTTAAGCACCATGTCTCACCTCAATGAAGCAAAAACAGGATATTAGAAAAATTGTTAAGGAAAACTAAGCTAGGGAAATAGGAAATAAATCAGCATTTTAGGCACAATATTATATGGCAGAATTTCTTTGAATATTACCTCAAAATAAAGACAGCCCACTTTGACACAATCCAAACTTCTATCCATGAGAGCAAGCATAGTAAACTCACAGCAGAATGGTTACAGTTTCCAATCTAAGCCAGGGCTTTCCAGTTTGAAGTGAAAGTGTTTTGGCTTTCTAAACTAAATACACTGAAGCAAGTAAGCACAGTAAGGTGTCATGATAGTGTGATGAGCAATTGTTCCACCTCTCAATAGAGGGTTTTAAAGTTTCAATCTAATCCAGGGATTTGGTGTGACTTTTCACACTGGAGTTTGAACCATTATTTGAAACATTCAGATTGAATTGGAAAGTACAAAGAAAACCTAAGGCCTAAAGTTTGAAATCCTCCCACTGCACAGAGGACTTTTATTTAAAACTACCAGACTGAAATGAAAAGTCTAAGAATCCCAATGAGTGAGTGCTGCACATGGAGATACTGGTGTGGTGGTTAGCACTAGTACCTAACATTAAGCTGTTTCAGGGTTCAAATCCAGGCTGGGGTTTCTATGTGTGGAGAAAAGAGTAATCTGGCTTTCTCCAACTGTTTTTTTTTTCTGCCAGAATGTGCTAAAAAGGGCATCCAGTGTTAGATGGCACTGATATGCTTTCCTAACACTACAGTTTTCGCAGTGCTTTTGAACTAACATAATCAAAGATGAATAATTTTCAAGCAGCTCTGTAGTGTGGTAGTTAGGGCTCCTGCCTTCCAAATAAAGGATCTTGGGTTCAGATCCCACAGAAGGGCATTCATAGTGAGTTGGAACTGACATGCTTCTCTTGAGCTGTGTTTTTTAATTACCATAACCAAATGGTGAAATTAAAAGATCTAAAAAAAAAAAAAGAAAGCACTTCCATGGTGTGATGGATGCAACTGTCACCTTCAAAAATAATTGACACTGGAATAAAATCCCTAACAGGGCATTCTGTGTCAGGTGGTGTTGACATCGAACTGGCTTTCTAGGGCAAGGGTTCTCAAACTTTTTGGAGCCAGGGACCCCTTACAGGTGAGAAAATTGTCCAAGGACCCCCTCATAATTGTAACAAAGATTAAACACATTAGTGATGTGTCATGATCAAAAGCTGTGGCTCTCAGAGCCGATGCTTTATAGCGAATCAGAAGAGCCTGCTTGCGTTGAGATAGAGCCGACTCCCATTTTTTTCCATTCACTGCTTAGCTCTCACTGCTCAGCCCCAGCTCTGCTCACAGCAGAACTTTGTTTTGATTGGTCAGCATGGTGGCCATGCGGCCAATCACATGTGAGGATATAGGATATAGATCATGGAGGGGAGGCTGTGTATCATGGCTTTATCTGTTCCTTCTGAGAGGGTTAGGGTTAGGGTTAGCTGAGGAATCTGTTTTTTCTCAATGCCAACCTGCACTGAGGACATTAATAATGTTTGCTTGGGATTGGTTCTTGTTTCTGTTTACTTGAGTTGGTTCTGGTTCTGTTTGCTTGAGTTGGTACTAGTTATTTTTGCTTGAGTTGGTTCTGGTTCTGTTTGCTTGAGTTTGGTTCTGGTTCAGTTTTCTTGAGTTTGGTTCTGGTTTTGGTTCTGTTTGCTTCAGTTGGTTCTGGTTCTGGTTCTGTTGGCTTGAGGTTGGTTCTGTTTGCTTGCCTTGGTTCTGGTACTGGTTCTAGTTCTGGTTCAGTACTGGTTCGGTTCTGGTTCTGGCTCAGTACTGATTTTGGTTCGGTACTGGTTCTGGTTCAGTACTGGTTCGGTTCTGGTTCAGTACTGATTTTGGTTCGGTACCGGTTCTGGTTCAGTACTGGTTCTGGTTCGGTTCCGGTCCGGTTCTGGTTCGGTTCAAGTTCGGTTCTGGTTCGGTTTAGGGTCGGTTCTGGATCGGTTCTGGATCGGTTCTGGATCGGTTCTGGTTCGGTTCTGGTTCAGTTCAGGTTCGATTCTAGTTGCTTGAGTTTGGTTCTGGTTCTGGTTGGGTTCCAGTTCGGTTCTGGTTTGGTTCTGGTTTGGTTCTGTTTGGTTCAGGTTCGGTTCTGGTTCAGTTCTGGCTCGGTTCTGTTTCGGTTCTGGTTCGGTTCTGGTTGCTTAAGTTTGGTTCTGGTTCTGTTTGCTTAAGTTTAGTTCTGGTTCTAACCCTAACCCTAGTTCTAACCCTAACCGTAACCCTAATCCTAACCCTAACCCTTATCCTAATCATAACCTTAACCCTAACCCTAATCCTAACCCTAATCTTAACCCTAATCCTAACCCTAACCCCAAACCTAATCATAATCCTAATCATAACCCTAACCCTAATCCTAATCATAACCCTAACCCTAACCCTAATCCTAACCCTAACCCTAATCATAACCCTAACCCTAATCCTAACCCTAACCCTAATCCTAACCCTAGCCCTAACCTTAATCCTAACCCTAACCCTAATCCTAACCCTAACCCTAATCCTAACCCTAACCCCAATCCTAACCCTAACCCCAAACCTAATCATAACCCTAATCATAACCCTAACCCTAATCCTAACCCTAATCATAACCCTAACCCTAATCCTAACCCTAATCATAACCCTAACCCTAATCCTAACCCTAATCCTAACCCTAACCCTAATCATATCCTTAACCCTAATCACAACCCTAACCCTAATAATAACCCTAACGGAATGGTTTTGTAACAGAATAAATGCACACAATTGGGCAATTGTAAGGCTTCTCATAAAAACACTATATGTAGTGTTTTTACTAAAGCACATGCTTACTACCATTTGCACTCTTAGTTGCCCTTGGAACTATTTGTATTGTAAAACGTATCAATGTAAATACTTCAGACCTGTACCATAGAGATAAACAGATAACACTTTAACTTGAATCAAGTAAATACCACTTCTATACTTTAAAACCGAGGGTCATTTCATTCCTTGATTCCCAGTTAGTCTTACAGTTTAGACCTTGAATGCTTTGGCTTTTTCACAGATTTTTAACTACCACAAAGCAAAGGAAGACGATGAACCCAAAGGAAGCACTAACAGGCAGCCCTGTGGTGGGATAGTTAATGCTGCTGCCTCATTGTTACTAGGTTGTTAGTTCTAAGCTAGTGCTGGTTGACAAGATTGTGCATATGCTGGTTGTGCAAGGAGAACAATGGAAAGCAGGCAGGGGAAAGATGGGAAACTGAATACAAGAAGAAATCATTTGCCCAGAGAGGGGTATTCACATCACATGCAATTTGAAATATAGATTCTATTATCAGGTGTTTAACTCACAGTTAATACAACCGTTCCACGCATTGTGCATATTGCTGGATGTGAGGGTTTTTTATTGGTTCCTAATGTGAAAACCAATTAAAGAGGAGATGAGGTAGCTTCTTCTTTTCAAGTACTTTCAGTGTAATTCAATAATTGTCATTTATGTGTGATGAGACAGAATCACAGATACAAAAGTAAAAGAACCAGAGTTTATTTTCAAAACATGGAAACGTGGGAAGTTTCATAGATAGTAACCAAATCCTAGGCAGTGATATGTGTAAGAGTGAGTCTCTTGTTTAGAAGAAATGTACAGTAATGTCAAAAAGCCTTGCTATATTCTACTACCAAGAACCTAGAACACTATAACTTGTCTTTACAAAACATTAGTCATGTCCTTTGAGAAGTGCTTTTTTTTTTGTTTGTTTAGATAAGTCAATCTCCTGCTCTTATCACAGCTTGCAGTCTGAACAGCAGAGCACTGGTTCATAATTCACATTATTCCTGTTGTCTTAAGAGCATCTCAGTGAGGCAGTCTTTGGACAGTCTTATCTATCTCCTGTGTCCTAAGACATGTTCAGCAGGGTTGAGATCTGGCGACCATAGATATAGGAGCCATGAATTCCTTGCTCTGTGTTCACATTTCACAGTCCCTGCATGGTTTCCGACCATGTTAGAGGTCAGTGTCCAAGTGGAAAACTCTGCACTAGAAACATGACTCTGCAGCATTAAGTAGTCCCTCTGTTTGATTCATGTGTGCAGTCAATGGGTTGCTGTACTAGCTTATCAAGGCGCATAATGGGAAACTGTAGCGCTTGATTTCTTGATTTAAGACTATTTATCAGCGAAATGTGGATGCAGTTCAGTGTTAGAACTGGTTTGGCTTTTAAGATGTGGTGTTCAAACTGCTACAAAACTCACCTTAACTATCTGTTATCTTTAGACTGTATGTGTTAGTTGACAATGATTTGTAGTAGGTATAATGGCAGTCCAATTGTTGTTTGGGATGCAGATGATTTGCCTAGAATATCCCTACAAATGTACCCGCAGGCTATTCATTTAGCTTCAACTTCTCTGTTCATCTGAAGAATCATTCATCCCTGAGATGTTTCAATGAGCTGCTGTTGAAATCAAGGACAACAGCTTTTTTCCCCCCATGTCATTACAAACATTGAAAGTTATTCATAAAACATCTGCTATTTGTTTCTGATGCTTAAGGTAGAATATGACTCAAATCAACAAAAGCAGTAGATGATGCTTTTAAAACAGTTCTTGGTAGAGACCCCAGACTTTTTAGACCACTGTAATTTACACAGCTAGCTGTAGAGAGTGCAAAAAAACACAATGAGCCAAACTTAATCAACCCAACATTAATTTTTTTAAGCACTGAACCACAGAGTAGTTAGAAAAGTAAATAAAAAAGTACTATCAACTACAGTTTGTCTTATACATTCAGGAATCTTCGTTTATCACATTAAAGATGCTTCTTCTTGCTAGCTCTTCAGCTGGCAGTGCTGCCAGTGTAAACTGACATACATTAAGTTTCAGAAACTGTCCCCCACCCCTCTGAAATAGTCTAATAATGCATTTCAGGCAGTTGTAAAAAGAATCATATTTTAATGTCACCAAAACAGGCATTATTTATGGCTTCGAGTGCATTGTAAAACAGTGTATGCATTGTGATATCCGTGGCTTTTTGTTTTCCAGTTAAGTACAGACGTGTGAGGAGTGAAAAAGGCTCTGCAGAAAGATATTTTCTGGATTAAGGCTTCTGAGGTTGTTATTGGCGGATAAATCCTGAAGTATTATTTTTCTTACACATCAGCCGTCTCGTGTTTTGAGGTAAAGACTTCAACCTAGTAACCGTTTTCTTCTGCCTTTCAAAGAACAACCACATAATGAATACTGCGCCTAAACAACAGCGATCAATAATGCCTCCCTAAAGCATTTGCCATATTGTAGAGTGTGTCCTTAGACTGAGAAAGTTCCCATTCTGCTTGCTGGAGATGTGTGGAATAGAATCCGACGGGCTCTGTAAAACACAACATAACAAGAATATTATAATCGATTGTTTATCTAATGCATTATCAATAGATCGATGATGTTTAGAATATTCTAACTGCTTTCTAATTCCATTCATACTTACATTCCTCCTCTGGTAAATCATCTTCTAACGGCTCCTCGCCTTCTTCTACCTCCTCGGCCTCCTCCTCAGCTGCTACATCCTGCTGTTCTTCCTCTTCAAACACTTCCCCCTCCACCTTAAGTTCCTCCTCCTCTTCAGGTGCCTCCTCTTCTTCACTTTGTTCCCCCTCTCCTGCCTCTATTGTATCCTCATCCTCCTTTTCTGATACAACACTAGACTCTTCTTGTTCTTTCTGATCCTCTGCTGCAGCCTCAGCCTCCTCAGAAGGAGCCGCTTCATCTGTCACAGAGTCCTCCTGCACATCAGCAGGAGCTTCAATCTGTGCGGCTGCCTCTGCTCCTTCATCTGCCTCTGCTACTTCTTCTGCCTCTGCCACTTCTTCTGCCACTGCCTCGATCTCCTCAGAAGGAGCAGTTTGATCAGCAGGAAGTGCCTCTTCTTCGGTTACTTCAGCTGCTGGAGCTGTTTCTTCCTCGGTTTTATCATCAGACTCTGCAGGAGTTCCCTCCTCCAGCTGAGACAAGGAGAGTAATAGAACAATTCAGATTAGTTCATAGAAAACCAGTGATTTTACAGGTTTGCTATCAGACAAAGATGATAACAAGCATCTTTATGTGATGCCTGTAATAGAGAAGATGCAAATCCAACAGAGAATCAACGCCAGGCAATTAGCTCATTCAATTTAATGGGATGGAAATCTTATTATGGCTCCCTACGGGCAAACAGGGAACAGAAATAGTAATTGGACCATGTGTGCTGATAGATTGTATTTGACCTCTTATGGTACATCATATATGACACAAAACTGCTTCTCAAACTGCTTTCTTGAATAGGTCTGTTCCATGCAGTGACCTCTTTACTTCTGATCTGATTCAGTCGAGTTTTCCCAGCTTCATTTGTTCAAATTCAAAGATTCAACTTCGTTAAAAAATAAAGTGAAATAAATTTAAAAAGCGGACTAATGCTAACCTGCTTCTGCACGTTCTCCAGCTGATCTTTGAGTCCTAAGTGCAGACTGTGGGACTGAGAGTTCTGATCCTGCAGACTCTGACGTACCGTATTGAGCTGCTCCTCCACGCTGGCCTGCTGCAGCTTCTCTGACTTTTCACTCTTGAGCAGCTCTCTGAAAAAAAGACAATCAAAGTGAGACTTTCTTTATGTTTCTCTATGTTTACATTTATGATTTTTCAAATTTGAAGTGTGTGGAATTTAAAATAACCAATCTGGAGCACTATCAAGTTTCGACACCTTCAATTCAACTATTGGCACTAATGTCTGCTCTCTTTGAGTCTGGCACGCCAACATTTGCCTGTGAACCACAGTTGCAAGTTTACATAAGCTTCAAAAGATGCCAACTCACACACAAAAGGTAACTGCAAATATCATCATAGCAAAATAAATGTTTGCACAGATCAGGGCTATCTTCCAACGTGAATATGAGGCCTACCAGCACCCACCCAGAGTAACACAGAGATAGTGGGAGCCAACAGGCTTTGACAAAGTCAACATAAAGTTATGGGTCAGAGGAGGTGAGCTATTTTCCTCCACAGTCAAAGCTGCAGCTTTTTCCACTACCTACCTGACAGTAGCCATCTCCTGCGTGCTGGCCTCCAGTTGAGCCTCATAGGCAACCAGCTGCGTCTTCAGTCGGAGCACCTCTGCCGCCTGCTCGTCCAGGGAGGCGCTGAGCGTGCCGACCTGTTCCGCTTTCTCCTCCAGCTTTGTTTCAGCATCTCCCAGGCTCCCCATCAGGCCTTCGACCTTCTCGGACAGATCGTCGTTTAGCTTGGCCAGGCCCTCCACCTGAACCTTCACACCGTCAAACTCGTCGCTCTTCCCCTTCAGCATGCTCTGCAGCTGGCTCAGCTGCTCCAGAGATACGGTGGCTTGCTGCATCTCAGCTAGGCGGGTTTTCATCTCGGTGTGGAGCGAGAGTACCTGAGCGGGGAGGTCAGACGTCCTGAGCTGTTCGGCTGTAGCCAAGGCCATGCCCACCTGCTTTTGGGCCACTGCATAAGACTCCTCCAGGGCAATCAGGCGGGTTTCCAGACCCTCTGAGAAGGGCTGCAGAAATAAAACAGACACAGGGATGAGGAAATGGCCAGGCTGCGATAGTGCTTTGATAGTTGCTTAAATTCTGTGTATGGGGATTCCAAACTACTAAAAACTATAATAAACATTTATTTACCACATTTAATTTCAGGTCCATAGGATGCATAAATGTCTAAATCCCATTGTCAAAAACATTTCATTTTTTTATTCATGTAAGGACATAGAAGTCACTGAAGTAAAGCTTTCATTCACTGATGTGGTTTTAGAATAACTTTTTCTGCTCCAATTTTGTCAGATGCCAAAAGAAAATCCCTCCCATTATTTTCGCAGATCCTTTCAGTCGCCATAATAATACGAGCACACATTTAACATTGAATGGAGAGCATGGTGTATCATTAGGTAAATCTTCCCTGCATAACTTTACATTTAAACCAACATAATTTGCATATGTAAGCAGTGGACTTAGTCATCTTTTGTGTGTATACCAAGAGCCTGACTCCTGGATAGTTAACCAACCAGTAAAACTTTTGCAACAGAGGAGGCGGCTTAATGAGTTGACTGCTTGAACAGGAAATATTTCTGTAACAAGACTGAGCTAGCAGAGCTGTTCTCATGCAAGGTTTTCTGCCACATTACAGGCTTGCCTGAGTCTAATGTGAAGTTGTGTTAAAAGAAAGAGTGAGAGAAGAGAATCTTTTTTGTTTTGGATGATTGATGTAAAAAATCCTGCTCGTCTACCTGGAGTTGCCTGGAGCAACTTCCAAATAGCTGACATTCTGTGAGCTTCATTAGGTGGAAAAAAAAATGGTGCTCAGGGCAGCTGTGAAACTCAAGTTTGTAGTGACATAACAGTCATTCATTCAAGCTCTGACAGAGCACTTTAAAGAGGAAGTGGAGACTATAAGAGTCTGGAGAATACAGCATTTAGAAGTTTTGTGTTATTGCAAAAAAAAAAAATTAAAAAAAATACACATGGAACAAGTTTGTCTGTGTTTTCTGAGAAGCTTCCAGTATTCTGAAAACAACCTCTGAACTAGTGTTAGGTATCAAAATCTCAGACTAAATTTAGCCCTGGCACACTTCTGTCTTGTGTATTATTATTTTGGCAGCATCATCCACACAGCTCTGAAAGCATGTTCTTCACTGGTGTTATAAAACAAACACTTGTTTGATAATTTTTGATACAAGTTTGATTGGATGAGTTTGGTGTAATGATAAAGAAAGTGTCCCTGCAGTAGTAGGTCAAGAATAATCCTCATTACAAGCGTCAGCAGCTGTGTGGATGTTAGAAATAGCAGCGTTTTGTGCTCACTCCAGTGAGGCTCTTGGCATTTTGAAATCTGATAAGAGGCCTGCAGCTCCTCACTTTCCTTACTTGAAGGTGGCAACGTGGACGTGTGCATGGGTGGAGGCCTACACTAATTACTCCCAAAGTGTTAGAGCTAGGGTGAAAATTTTAAAGAGACTTGGGCAAAAGGTCACGGGCCATGAAAGGGGGCGTCTCATGCAGTTCCACGGCTGCAAACTTAGATGACTTATCAAACCTTGACTGGAAAATGCTGCTTAGCGATTTTTAATGCCTTACCTTACTACTTGACTGTCGCAAATCTTCATGGGAGGACTGCAGCTTCACTATTTTCATCTGCATACCCATGAGATTGTCTGTTAAGTAGGTTAAAGTTTGGTGCTGCTGGAGACAGAACCACACGCCAGTTGCACCGCCAATTACAATCATGAGAAATAAAACCAAGTGGAGCGCGTAGTTAGTCGCTCCTGAGCGCACTTCTGTCTCCATGTCATCATTTTTGAAAAAGTTATCTTCATGCTTGTGGTTGTTCTTTCCTCTCCGATGCTTGGCAGTCATGTTCCCCACACAAAGGACACAATGTTCCGGTAAGGCAGAGAGGTGATTTTCAGGGAGCTGGTGGGTCAAAAAAGCGTGGATCAAAGAATGCGCGGATGCTTTTTTCAATTGGCGCTCCAAAAAACCGACCCGGATTCAATCACCGCGCAATAAAGTACCGAGAAGCTGCATCAGCGAGCTCCTGATGAGGAAGAGGCAGAGGAGAAGATGAGGCAGGGAGGCGTGGACCGTGGGTAGCGCGTTTGTCCATTCAGGAAGAGGAGGGAGGAGTGAGCGGGGTGAAGGCTGAGCTTTCTGCACCATGTGCGCTGCTGTCATCTAATGGAAAACCTACACGTCCGGCTGCTGTGCTGTGCGCTATTTTCTACTGCGGCTGAGGCCAGGGTAGAGCTGCATGTTTCATGAGGCTGTTACACACCTCTGTCGTCAGCCACTATGGGTTGTTGTTGTGATGTGACATGACCGAGCTCTAAGAAAATGTTGGCTGATTTAAATTGGCCTTATACCCATCAGTTGACCCAACACCATTGTCTCTGTTCTCAAAATACAGACTCCTTTCATAATATTCTGAATAAGAGACATATTCAGGGGCCTTTCTTAAAATTTGAAAGGCCAACTTCCACTTAAAGGTCATGTTCAGCTTTCAAGAAAATGACATGTCTTTGGCCTTTCCTGCCTTCTTGCATAGTGTCAGGTTTTGAGAATGATCCCAAAAAATGCCTTCTTGATTTTGTCTTTCTTTCTCTCTTCCCCTCCCTTTATGATACTTTCCTTTGTTGATATGACAGCTTAAGAGAGACAGCTGAAGGGGTTAAGGCCAGGAATCCAACCTGGGACTGATGCATTCAGGATTTCATTGTGGGGTGTATACAGAGCACAAACTGGCAGACTTTCTTTCTTTCTTTCTTTCTTCTGAAAAAAAAAGCATGTATCCATCCATTGATTTAGCCTTACAGGTCACTGGGTGTAAGTTGTTTATGAGGTGGAAGTATCCATCATTTTTTTTATTAGCTTCCAATTTGAAGCCTTGAAATGAAGATCAAAGACTGAATACCAGCCACATTACTTTTGATCTTAAACCAAGTTCTGTCAGATTACTCTATTTTTTAATAGCCCGAGAAGCTGCTTGGAAAAACAGGGTCAGTACAAGGTGGTATAAGGTGGTACATTCATTTCAAAATACTTCAAAGTATTATATTTCATTCCAACTAAGTCTGCTCTGCTAAATGCAGCTAAATGCTACACACTGCAACTTCAAGGAGCTTTATTGAGCATCTGCAGGCAGACCCAACTGTTGGGTATGACATTTTGACCATTGCTGTTGTGTGTTTTGGAACCAGACGTTATCATATTGTTATTGTGTTCACTGACTATGAAGCCAAAAGTTTAAGAGCCCCCCTGCTGACTGGCTGCAGTACAGGTCATAAACCCCACCTCCCTTGTTGACAGATAGACCATTGGTCAAACTTCAACTTGCTGATTTATGTCCAAGTGTTCATTTTTCTGAGACGTTTGCATCGAATGAGTTATCTGATTTTGAAAAGATGATTGACTGACAGCTCTGTTGCCTAATGTGGGCTCCTGCAGTATTCTTTACCAGTAGCAGAGTAGAAGAGGAACAGCAAGAGAAAATGTAACGAACACTAGCCGTAGAGTCATGGAACTTTCCATAACCGTATCTGCTTCAAACCAACACAAGAATCTTGTGGGTTTATTAATCATGATTACAGGTACTGGACTGGTTTCCATTCATTTGTACAACTGAAACATATAAACACTTATATGTTCACCCATAGAGGCATGGAGAGAATCCAAAAGGAGACTGGGTTCACCACTGCCCCACAGTGCTGCCCTAAAGCTAAACTCATCGTGCCCTGCAGCCTGCACAAGCTGATATAAAGTATTTCTGACATGACATTTCAAAGAGCCCATACATTCAGAGTTCACTCACAGGTCTTGCTGAAGTCTTAAGTGGAACACTGCTTTTTTTGTACCAAACACAATGAGAAAACACAGTGTAAATAAGTACTATCGTTCTTTACTATACAACGTGCATCAGTTTACATGGACTGATTCTGCACTACTGCTCAGTAAAACCTGAACAAAGGTGAACTCTGAACCGTGAGTACTCTGGGGATGCCACGGGAACAGTTGGGTGGGCCTCAACTGAAGCAAACAGAAGAGTGAACAAATATTTGCAGTACTGAAGTGTAATGAGCCGTGTCTTAAGTATCACAATAAGGTCAACTGCATTGACGTGTCCCCAGTTGGACTCCACCCAACATCCACCTGGAGACAAAATGATCTGGATTCATTAAAACACCTGTGTTAAATTAGGACGTTACGGATTTTCATCCCCAAAAGCAAAACAATATATTACCTGTGTAATTGTTCCAATAGTGATTACAGCATGTATGCTTTGACATTTTAAACAATGCTACCAACTCATGGCCATACAAATCAATGGTTGCATCATGTTGTTGATATGATTTGCATGACTATGCCAAAAGGTTTGATTAAGATTTTTCACTGATTTAAATTGAGTTTTTTTACTATCTTAAATTTTTACTTATACACAGAATTTTAATGTAGGAATGTATTCCTGGCAAACATGTCCCAATGTAAAAGGAACAAGTCTGAATAATCCATAGAGAGATGGCTGAATTTCATGTAGCTCCACTGGTTCTAGGATGCTGGTTTTGTGAATGCTTAGTTTTGCCACGAAAAAAAAGCCATGCTCATGTCTGCACTTATTTTTGTGATTTAAACCCACACACAAGAGACAAAAGAAAAATGTCCATATAATTAAAAATGCTTTATATATTTTTTATTTCAGCAGCAGTCCACTAGATATAATATTGAAGTGTATTACATCCAAGCAGCACAACCACTTCAACTCAAACATTTTCTCTTTGCCTGTTTCACTACTGATGAAACATTCCATGATACAGTTATCCTTTTTGTAATGCTCTCTAAATGTTGACTGATCATTTCTA
Organism: Notolabrus celidotus; assembly: GCF_009762535.1. Taxonomy (NCBI): domain Eukaryota; kingdom Metazoa; phylum Chordata; class Actinopteri; order Labriformes; family Labridae; genus Notolabrus; species Notolabrus celidotus. The sequence continues at coordinate 27,920,569 of NC_048282.1, read as the reverse complement.
TGCACTATTTAGTGGACTCAAAGAGGCAGTATAATGCTTTTTTCATAATTTAAAAAAACAAATATTAAGGTAAAATGTTGGATGTCAATACTAAAGATGGGCAACGTTTCAAATTGTGAGGTGTTGGAGTAATCTCAGGCTGCGGGATGCTCTGAACAGCTTGTTTAAAAAGTCACAAGAATTACACAAAATTAGATTTGCTCAAATCGTGACATCACAAGTTGGTGAATCTCCTTAAAGTGCAACTAAACCCCAAACCACTTTTTTTTTTAGCTGAAACATATTTATATAGGGATTTAGTAGTGCTGTTAATCAATGTGGGTCTTGATCCCAGCAGTTGAGCACAACATATTAAAATTCCTCAAATTGTGTTGAAAATGTGTGTAGAGACTGCCATCTGCAGGTCGAAACCTGACTACTGCAATGGAGCTTTTCTAATGGCTGGCTGAGTTCACGGTGACATAATTTGGTACTTGCGTCTGTCATCGTACCCTATATAACCTACCTCACCTGATTGCACAAACTCCCACCCTGTCCAAATTGATACATTGACGTTCCATTGGCATTTTTTGAAATTCCTGAGTAGATGCTCTTCAGCCGAAACTCTGGGGTTTAGTTACCCTTTAAAAGGGCAAATTTGTCTAACTTTTTTTTTAACTTATATTTTTGGGCTCTTTATTCAGAGAGGATAGGACAGTGGATAGGGCAAGGAGTGACATGTGGGAAAGAGGCTACTATATCCTCTGTACATTGGGTGCATGACTTAGCCACTAGGCCAAACAGGTGCCCCCAAATTTGTCATTTTAAAAAAAGGGACACACAACTCTGTTGCATGGCAACAGTGAAGGAGGCCTCAAGAATGCTGGGTTCTGGAAAGCTAGGGGAGGGGGGGCCTTAAGGAGACAGTGAAATGAAATGAGGGGTTTCAATGACGCCAATCTGAGATATGTAAAGACTGTTTTGAGCTGTGAATCATGTAAAATTGTTTCAGAGATATCAGAGGGACAATATAAAGCCTAAATAATGAGCATAATATCCCCTCTCTAAAGTTTCCCATCTGCCATCCTGAAAAGTTTTGAATTAGTCAGCCAGCACTGTTAATCATGACATGTTGAAGGAAAGAAAATATCCAATGATGGTCATTAAAGTCACAGAGAGAATACTCCTTTTGGGTCTTAGAGTGAGTTATAATTTTGCAGACTAGCTCACTTTCTTGTCCTGTGCATAGAAGTCTCTACATAGTGAGCAGGGAATAGTGATTGAGTGAACTATTTCAGGCACAACCCATGTATTAAATAATTTAAATGTAGTCAGCTTCATCAGGCCTGTGGTTTCTTCACTCTGTATGGAAAAGAGAGGGCAGGATTTAGCATAATAGTCTTTAAATCATTTGAGTTAAAGAGCACATGTGTTTTTCCTTTACCTTTGACACTGAGCACAGTGGAGCACTCAGCCCGCCCGAGGGCGTTCTCTGCATGGATGGTGTACTCGCCCATGTCTTTGGGGCCTACGCGGAGAATGAGCATGGAGCAAACTCCATAGGTGTCCGAAATGTAATAGTTGGTATTAGTGTTCAGGCTGATGTGGTTTCGATACCATGTGATGCGAGGTTTGGGATCTCCCTTCACAGCACAACTCATGTAGCATTCATAGCCTTTGGGTGCAGTGTGGAGCTTCAAAGGCACAATGAAGGTTGGAGCACATCGTAAATCACAGTCCTCTCTGGTCGGTACGCTCACCATAAACTTCTCTATAAGACAGAAAACGAAAGTAAGATGATATTCTTCTGACTTTTTGGCTTTTGAGGTTGTCTGAGATGCACAAACCTACCTTTCTTTCTCTCTACCTCCCAAATTGGAGACTCTGAGGGTGCAGATACACCCATGTCATTTTTGGCATAGATCCGGAAATGATATTCCCTCCCCAGCATGATGTTGCAGACTGTAAACTTGTTGTTAAAGAGCCGGTCTGCCACTGTGGCCCATGTGCGTTTGGTGGAGTCCAGTTTGGACAATATGTAGTGGAGGCGGTCATCTCGCTTCTCATCAGGGGAAGGCTCCCACATCACTGTGACTGTGCCTGGCACATTCTCCTCCAGTTCTACCAGTCCAGGAGGCTTTGGATCATCTGGAACCACAATCATTTTTACAAGCTGCATTTCTTTACACACTGATGTAAAATTAAAACAAAATATCTAAATATATCTTCATTACCTGTGACCCTGACCTCTGTACTGAACGTCTCCTGTCCTGCAAGATTTTTCACCAAAATGGAGTAGATGCCAGTATCAGAGCGCTCAGAGGAGGGGATCAGCAGCTGAGACGTGCCATCAGAGTTACTGATTGTAACTCTCTTTGTCACGGGTACATTGTCCTTTAGCCAGATTATTTTAGGCTGTGGGGAGGCCTGTAAGAAATAAAAACAAAACATCAGGATCTGAAGCTTGACTCTGGTATCCTTTGGTTTCCTTTTTGTTTAGTTAAACCACAGTTTGGGACTTAGCATGTGTCATCTGCGTGTAAAACTCACCTCAAAGTTCATTGTGATCCTGACAGAGTTTCCTGCCCTCACAACCAAGAAACTCTTCACCTTGTGGTTCGTGAACTTTGGCCTCACTAGAGTAGTGAACACAAGCAATGAAAACTGCTTTGAGCAATATTTAACTTCAAGAAGTTCTTATATAATAGAAAATTCTCAACATGTTTGCGTCCTACAGAACCCTGTCCACATAGCTGCAAATCCAACGAGCAAGAATGTATGATCTATGACTCAGTCCTCCAAACAAATACCATATTGATCACAAAGAGGAGCCACAATAACTCTTTAGAGCTGTCAAAACAGAATGGACTATGCAAACTTTTTCTCTCTTACTTGAGTTGTTTTTGAGCACAACTGTATTTAATTTAACCCCCTTAACTACCACAGCCATCCGCCACTTGCTGAGGCTGTAGCTCTGATTAATTACTGCTGCCATAAAACTATAATGCTCTACTACCTGGATGTAAGCAAGCACAGATGACATATTGCATCCTATAGCGTGGTGGCAACCTTTTGCTCTAGAAAATGGAGATAAAATTGTATGTAGCTTGTGTCTGGTTAAACTGATATATAAACACCAGGCGGCAGGCGTATAAAAAGTACAGGCATGAGGATGTTAACCTGCAAGGATAACTGGAGGCAGGTGGTGCTAGCTCTGCTAAGTATAGCCCCACATGGTAAACCGATTTGAGATTATTTACCAGACTCTACTCAGACGCTGATCCCATGTTTAGCCGTATTAAATAAATTAGGCAACATTTTTTACTGTTTTCTGAGTGTTTCCTTATCTTTACACTAGTCAGATTTAAATTTCCGTTCAAACAACAAGGAAACCAGTTGCTTCAAAACATCTCTTCTCTAAAGTGTGAATAAAGGTTGACTGATTGATTTTAACACATTTGAAGGGCTGCAACTAAAGTTGCTACATACCAGGCGAGGGCATTGCAAGGACATAGTTGGAGAGCTCCGCAGGACCACTCACTCCTCCGTCATTACTAGCAGTCACTCTCAGCCAGTACATGCCCATGGATTTAAGGCCTTTCACACTGTAGGTAGTCGTGATGAGCAGTGTGGTATTACAGCGGGACCATTCAATGTCCTCAGCAGGCCTGATCTCAACAAAGTATCCCTTTACTTCATCCTGTATCCCTGGTTTGTCCTCAGGTTTGGTCCATGTCAGGACAATGTGAGAGTAAGACGTTTCTGTCACCCTCAAGCTTATGACTTTACCAGGAGGCTCTGAGGTACACAGAATCAAATGCGAAGATAAATTAATCAAAAATACAGTTAACAGAAGTATGTATAATCCAATCTTCTTTTTTGTCAAGTGTTGTACTTACTCTTGGGATCCCGTGCGAACACATACTCTGATGGGCTGCTGAACTCACCAACTCCTGAGAGGTTTATGGCAGTAACTCTGAATTCATACTGCATACCTGCCACTACATCCTTAACTGCATATTTTTTCTCTGGAAGTTATTTTAGAATAAGAAAACATCAGTGTTAAAGTCAATGCCATCAGACTGAGTAGTCCAAAAAAAAAAAAGACAGACCTTTTATTAGTTCATCTGAGGCATTCACAACAGTCCAGAGATTACTCCCCTTCTTGCGTTTCTCCAATATATAGCCCAGGATTCGTGAACCTCCTTTGTTACTTGGTGAATCCCAGGAGATGTTGATGCAGTCGTCGTAAGAACTGACTACCTGTGGAGGTGCTGGAGGCCCAGGAAAAGCTGAAATATGCAGAAAAAAAAGTTGTGTTCAGAGAGAGAGAACTTTTTATCTGCAGTCTGAGACTCATTTTTCCATTAATGTAACATATAAGGCAAGCTGCTTTGAAACCATAAATCTGTGCTGTCCTTTTGCCAATATACTCCACAGTAAAATTATTTGCATTAAGAAAGCTTCAGTCCATATTTACATTTGATATACTTTTTTAATGATCTAAATGAGCCCTGTGCACAAATGTTTAATATTTTTAATAATTAACGAGGTGATGGGAAATGCAGTATTTTGTAAAATTATAACATTTTGAGTTTTAAACTGAAAATCAAGCAGAAAGCAATTTAAGTCTAACTTGCATGTGTGGTTCTTAAATATGTCTAATGTTGAATGAATTCTGTGAAAAAGGTTTCATATAATCCAAATAAAAGTTGCCTCAATGGTAGTCCAATGGATAATGGAGAACAGCAGGGGGCAGTAATGACACAGATTTGGCTAATGATCAGCTGGCCTCTGTCACTTAACCCAATTTTGCCTGTTTCCATGTCATCATTTAAACTGCTGTTAAAAATAATGATGGCTGAACTCCATAGAGGATACAGAAGACTTACTGTTACAATTTCCTGGCTTAATAGGGCACTTAGGTGGAAATGGGCCACTGTTATTGTTACTGGTATCACCCATAATTTTCATACTCTGAAAAACATTTCCTTTAAAAAGGTCAATATTGAGGAAAATCATGTCTAAAAGAATAATGAAGTATATTGAATTGATAGTGAATTATACTGTATTTAGATAAACTGTGTACTACTTAACTCTTTGCTTTGACAATCATGTAAAAAATAATGTTAAATCCTGTTTTTTCCACCTCAAACAAATCTCCAACATAAGATAATTCCTTTCCCCCTCCGATCTGTCCAAAGTCATCCATGCTTTTATTTTTTCTCATCTTGATGATTGTAATGCATTTTTAACAGGTATCAGTCAGAGCTCCCTCCACAGACTCCAACTAGTTCAAATGCAGCCGCTCAGATTTTAACAGGCACAGCAAAATATCAACACATCACTCCTGTCCTCGCCAGCCTACATTGGCTGCCAGTTTTTTATCGTGTCAATTTTAAGAGCTTATTGATTCTTTTAAAATTTTAAATGGACAGGCCCCAAACTATTTAAGTGACCTTTTAACCCCCTATGTGCCAAGGTGGCCCCTCAGGTCTGTGGATGAATCTCTGCTGGTTGTGCCAAGATCCTGCCTTAAAGCAAAAGGTGACCGGGGCCTTTTCAGTCAGAGCTCCAAGTTTGTGGAACTCCCTGCCACTGACAATTAGACAGTCCACAACCTTGACTGCTATTAAATCCTCACTAAAAACATTTTTATATAAGAAGGCATTTCTCCACCCTTAATTCATGAACTTGCTCTGCATTCAGATGTCTTGTTTTGCTTCTGTCTTTTTTTCTCCCGTTTGCACCATTTTTTATGCTTTGTAATTCTCTGCTTTTTTGTTGTGAAGCACTTTGTAACCTTGTTAAGAAAAGTGCTATATAAATAACGTTTATTATTATTATTATTATTATTATTATTATTATTATTATTATTATTATTATATTATTAACTGTGTTGAAATCATTAACTGTGTATATAGATAATATGTGTTGTATTGATATGTATAGATAAATTGTATTGAATTATAAAACATGAATGAAATGTTAATGTAATCAATGAAAATATGTATTATTATAATTATTGTATTATTATATATATATATATAAAATGCTAATAAAGCAATCTGAACTGAATTGGATAATGAAGTCTGCGAGTGTTGAGGTGCTTTTACAGCTTGGAAGTTTCAGATATGGCACAGTATTTGTTTGCATGTCAGACCATGCAAAGACGTATTTCCTCTGCATTCTAGAGATTTGACGGTATTTGTATTTTCTTCACCTGCTGAACTCGCCCTTAATTATTTGACTACGTCACACCTGCGCCTGTGTGCGGTGAAGTGAAGCCGCGTCGGTTTGATTACAAACACCGTGCAGTTGTAGCGTTTTGGGAAACTCTGAATAGGAGTCAAAACTCTTCTTTTTTGGTCAGCATGAGTTAAACTCTCAGGGAAATAGGAATAGCAGTCTTTGGCGGATCTAGCAATGTCAAGAAAGCGATGGTAAGTGTCATTAATACACCGGTAAAAAGTTTTGTGCGACGAAAATGGACGAATGACCCTATAACGTGACAATATTAGGCCATATATTACCAGGCTGTACACTATAAGCTCAGTTTAGGAAATGCAACTAAGGTTACATTAGATTTTATTACAAAAAAGGCATGTTTATTATTATTAACGTTCTTATTATAATAATAGTAGTAGTAGTAGTAGTAGTAGTAGTAGTAGTGGTAGTGTGTATTTATGGCAGTCAGACCTGTTTAGAAAGCACTTGGCTGTGCTTGCTGCAGAAACCTTTGAATAACTTTTAGCTCATGAAAATCAGAAATCCAGTACCTCAGAATAATTAGAATATTTCTTAAGATAAAAAAAAAATCACACTACTTCTCTACAATGACTTCTGGAGTAATTTGTATGCTTTTATTTCAGCATCAAAACACACAACCTGTTGTGAGATAACTTAGGGGGCTCTACTGATTAAGTACAGGTTTATCATTGATTAATATGGATCTAGATGCCATTGTTCTCACTCATGATGACATATGAAGGCCTACAGGTTGCTGGTTAAGCTAGTACATTAGGTTTCTGTCTAATTAGCCATTTTTCACACTGGCCAGAATGGACTGCTGTGAATCTGTACTCTATAGCTCTTTATCACCAACATGAATTTCAAGAGCTCAATTTGAATTAAAAGAACTGAATGTGCAATTTAATTCTGTTTTCTGCTTCAGATTAAATGAACAAAATAAATGAAAAAAAATCCAGCTTCAAGTTTATTGGAATTCATCAACTAATTATGAATTGGATTTTATGTTTACCTCTATCATTTCGTATTATTATAATTACTATTTTTATTGTTATATTTTTAACTATGCAGGTACAATTATTGCATGTTTTGTTGTTGTCCCTTGTTGTAAGCAGTTGGAACAAAATCATTTATCCCAATAGGATCAATAAAGTATATCTTATCTTATCAATTCAACTTCAAATTATGCTATTTTTATTTGGTTGTGTAGTGCAAAAGCATCAATACAATATCAATTTATGTGATTAAAATTAACATTTTCAATTAAGTTATCCATGTTGAACAATTTCAATTCTAAATTATGCAAATTTATAATAATTTTAATTAGATTTCCATTGACTTATAAGTTCATTTTTTAAAGACCTGGACTCAAGCCATCATTTCTGGTTTTCTAGACCTGTTTGATTTAACCTAAATCAAGACCTGCATGGCACGATGACTTTATACAGCCCTCCCAAAGTAAGTGCACATCCTTATTTGTTGCTTTGTGTTAGTGGTGTGTGTGGCAGTGTTTGCTTGTTGTGTGTTGTTCTTCTGCCATGCTGTGATGTTGTGCTTGTTTTCTCTGTACCTTTTCTGCTGGCTTTCTCTGGCTACCAGAAGCTGTGGTGACATTTGGATCTCTAAAGAGGTTGATGCCAGATTGATTTATCTGTGAATCTGAGCGTGTGGCTCTCTCTTTGGATTTCATTTTATTTCAAATGGACTGAGGTTTTGACTTGTAAGGTTTTCTGATCAGTACCAAAGACTGTGGTATTGTCTTTAGTTTGCCCAAAGTTTGCTGTGTTTTGGGGCTTGAATGCTACTTGTTTGGTCAGGTTCAATCACTGTCTTCCTTTTGCTATTAAAGGTCAATTTTAGATTTATTGATGGTAAAAAAAAAAGGCAAAGTAGGTGGGAAAACTGATCTGACAGGTATCAAACAAGTCCCAGTTCGGCTCACCCAGAGTGCCGGCTTGAATATCATCTGTCTCCATGACTTCACTCGTGCCTTCAGCAGTCACTGCTCGGATGCGGTAGCAGTATTTTCGACCGTGGTCCACGTCTGCATCCCGGTAGCTAGGCACACCTGGGATTTCCCCCAACTTCTTCCAGGTGTTTCGCCCCACTTGCTGTCGCTCAAGAATGAAGTTAGTGACTGGTGAGCCACCGTCATCCTTTGGAGGCCTCCATCTAAATTCTATACACATGGCTGAGCTCTCTGTTACCTCTGCAGGACCCTGGGGTGGGGTGGGTTTGCCTAAAACATCAAAACGACATCACTAAAGTTTAATATCTCTTTATATCTTATAATAAAGTGATGCTAAAAGCGTTGTAATGTTTATGATAATGTTAGGTGTATAAGCAACTTTAACAACATCACTATTCATATTGAATCTCATACATTTTGATATGCATAAAAAACCTTTGATGATCCATGTGATCACACACTGGCATTCTGCTCAAGGTGAAGTACAATGCAATATATTTCCAGTCCAAAGCCTGTTGGTGTGAGAGCTTCATTTGAGAGTAATATCTAAGTCTCACCAGTAACAGATGGGCTCATTAACACTAGAAATAGAGAATAGAAGGAACACTGGCCTGGATTTAAAGATTATATGGATGAGATTTGAAGCTTTTAAGGACACTTCTATTTGCTGTTCATTTGAGGAGGAGAAAGTACTTCTGAAAACACAGCTTGCATCACAAATCCCATCCTTCGGCACTTCTAAAGACAATATTTATCTTGAAGGAGTTTGAAGTCAGGGATGTCCCTGTAATTTCTCTGCCACTTTTATCCTGGTATTACACAAAGAGCTTATCAAAACAGCTCTGATGACAGATTTATTGTTTTCCAGTCCTCCGCATTGTCCTTCATTGACTCACCAAGCACAATTAGCTGTGAAATCGCCTCAGCCGAGCCGTGTTCATTCTTGAGCTTGATTTTGATCTCTCCTGTGTCTTTCCTTTGGCACCTGCTCAGGAGCAAGCGGCTGTGACTTGCAGATTTCTCAATCCTCGCGTTGTTGTCTTCTTGTAACTCGTCTCCCTCCTTGTACCACTGAATTTTAATGGGCTCATGACCAACAAATTGCATTTTGAAGATGGCAACGTGTCCCACTTTAACTGTCACAGCCTCGGTGAATGAAATGAGGTCCTCTGGGTCAAACCTTGGAGGATCTTAAAACAAGCAAATTTGAGTCATTTCAGTAATTAGATTGTTTTCAGTAGGGATGTAACTATACACTCAACCCACGATTCCATTCAAATCCCGATTTTTGGTTCACGATTCACTCATTCACAAATAATTTTCAAGAAAACTGTATTGAACTCAAAAGATAATAGATGGATAATAATTTCATTTTGGAATCGTTCATTTTCCATTTCTTAACAATTGTTCTGAAATTTTTGTACGGTCATTTTTAGTTTTTTTTGCAAGGTACTGAAAAAAAGTGTGAAAAAATGAAAAATAATTACTTTGTTTTTACAAAGAAATATAAGAGAAAAATATATATTGCAACTGTCCATATCTGTGAATTGAAATAAAATAATAGTTGTGTAAATTTTTAGTTCAATACAGTTTTCTTGAAAATCGTTAGAGAATTGAGTGAATAATATTGTGAGCCAAAAATCGGGATTAAAATCGAATCGTGGGTTGAGTGTATAGTTATATCCCTAATGATTATGCTTTCAATTCAATTCTCAAATATGGACTGTTACAAAATATTTTTTTTGTGTTCTATATTTCATATTATTTTTGTTAACAAAATAATACTTTTTAATTTTAAAAGTGTGTTGTAACTCGAATAAAACCACTGCACTTTTTTTTCAGAACCTTCCAAAAAACTAAAAATGACCTTAAAAAAATACCTTATTGGAAAATGTCAGTAAAATCATGAAGAAACGATTCCCAAACCAAAGTATATTAAATATCAGAATATCTCATGGTCTTCTGTCTGTTATCCTCAACGTCTGTTATCCTCAACTCAGCGAGTGACGAGAGAGCAGCGCAAGAGACTTATTGATGTTGAACAAGTGGAGGGAAATACAGATAGCGCCCACTACTGTTAAAAAATTATATCGCGTGGCGCTGGTTGCCTAGTGGTCTTAGCGCCCCCCATACAGAGGCTACGGTCCTCGTCGCAGAGGTCACCAGTCAGACTCCTGGCTGCGACCATTTGCTGCATGTCTTCCCCCACTCTCTACCCCCCACATTTCCTGTCCCTTTTAAGCTGTACTATCAAATAAAGGCAAAAAAAAGCCCCCAAATATAACTTAAAAAACCCCAATAATAATAATATCACAATACAAATTTTGTTGAATAGATTTTAATCTACACTTATTTGTACCGATTTTCTACAGTCTTGCGATATATCCTCACATCCCTAGTGTTAAGCGGTGACCTGACTGACATGTGGCTCTAAATGTGAAGCATGTCTCCATTTTCTAGTCGTGAAATCACATCAAATGTAATAATTGTTTCAATTAGAAATGGTCAAACCTTTCACATTGATCATCGCTTCTGTTTTACGGCCATCTGCCTCAAAACGGTATTTCCCAGAGTGCTCCTCCTCACAGCGGATAATGACCAGTTTATGGATCGCACCATCCTTACTGATAGTGAAATTGTCATCTGGGAATATCTGTTGGAACGAGAGACAGACGATAAAAATAAACAAATTGTGCAACAACAATTCTGAGTTAATTAGTTACTTAAATCAATAGCACTGGATGGCTTAGAGGGCTTTGTGAGCAGCTGTGTCGTGTCTGATATGGCCCAGAGTATCTGATCATGTGCTGAATGTTCACCATCAAGAAGTTATACTACACTGTTTTTATGTATGTGGGTTCCACTGAATGAAGGCTTAGTTTTGACGCTCCCAAAAAATCCTTTCTAGAGTTTCCTTCAAAAAAGAACTCAACAGGACCACTTGATGAAAGGTTAAGCTGTTTACTTCAATCAAATATAAAACACAGAAAGCTGTCAATTTTCCACATGTTTATCCACAAGTCCTTTAAGAAACTATGACATAGAGAGGTCAAAAAAACGTGTGGCTCCACCAAGACTTCAGGGGCTCCGTAACCTTCTATGTCACAAATCCAAAAACATTTCAATTATTATAGGAAAATACTTAAAGCATAATGAACTTTAACTTTTATCATCTTCATATAAATGATCTTAATCCTTACAAATGAATTATCTATGTACATTTTTATTTGGCGCATGAACTAAAATTTGTGCAACATCATGAACTGCATTTAGGCTCTTACAGTCTATGTTTAAGAAACTCTGATGCAGTTCAGAGTTAAGGTCAAGGTGTGACAAGATAAGGGAAGGGTTAATTTAACAAAGATCTCATGGATATCAACCAGGGATGTTGCTGTTACATGGCATGTATCTTTACCTAATGTAATAACATGTCCATGTAAACCTGAAACTCACCATGACTACTTTCCTTTTCTCCTGGGACCAAATTGAAAAGAACACTGGTATAAAAGCAACTTTGGATCCTCAGGCTACTGTAATGCAATTCCTTGACAGACATTGCCACAGTTCCTCAGAAGATGATGAGTTTGACTTTTACGACTGACCTTTTTGCCGTCTCTGAACCAGACTCCGTCACAGTCTTCACTGCTGAGCTTACATGTGAACTCTGCAGTCTCATGGATGATAGCGCTGACATCAGACAAACCACAGACAAACTGAACCCCTGGATCTGACGGACAGACAGTCAGACAGTCATTTATCATGCATCCAAAAGAAACCTGCTGTTTAAATCTCCTTTACACATACAATTGTTTACATTTCCTGTACGTTTTTGGTAACTTTTGGAGTTTTTTTCTCTCTTGAGTTCCTACATTTGCTGAAAGATTATCAGAAACACTTTCATATTCAATATGCATTGTTTTGTCTAAAGAAAATTACTCTTTCTGGTCAAATTGGATCAGTCACAGCAGCTGTCAAGACTTCTCATTTTATGAATCAAATTACAACAAATTAATTTGCTGTTTTGCTCCTGGAGAGGGTCCCTGCTGTGTCAACATGACAAATCAACATTCTGTACAAAACAACATGATTAACCACATGCAGAGTGAAATAGTACATAAATTTGTATCAATTAAAAAAATGAAGAATACCATTATCAGTAACACACGTGCCTTGAAATCACTATTCTTTTCTACTTTTAACTGCAGCATTATTCAGTGTTAAATACAACTGGATATTTAATCCCTGGACACAGAGGCATACAATACCCCTTCTTGTGATTCAGTAAGGACTAGGGATGTAAACAATTCATCGACTATCGATTCATTGACTGTTGGGAACTTACTGGTAACAATTTTCCGTCACGTGGAGCAAACAACACCTGAGACCCTCAGGTCTCCACGTGTACTTTTTAAAGACGATCAATACACTACTGCTGCCAACAACAACACGGACATGAAGGTTGACAACTTTAAACAGGACATTTCCCTACCTTTGGATACAAAGCCAACAGACTGGTGGGAATTGCTAGTACGCTATGTTTGCAGACCGGCGACATCAGAGCCGTTTGAGCGTTTCTGCCGCCGGACTGATTATGACCTGGTTGCACTCTATCTCACACCTGACCGCGTACACATGCTCATGTTACTCAATAAGAAAGAGTAGACAGAAAACTGGACACTGTGAGACTGAAGTACTTTTCTGTTCAGTTCTCTTGTTGCAGCAAACCCACAATTAGTAGTCTGAGCCTTCACTTTATAAGATTATGCCTGCATAGAATATGTATTATGAGCCTGATCCTTGATATAAGCGTGTTAAACATGTTGTATCCATATTCAATACTGTCAATTATATGCATTTTGTTCCTGTGGAAAATATCATTTTGGGGAAAAACAACATATTTGTCATTGTTTTTGACATAAGAAAACTCATTGGTTTTTTTTATTGATTAATCTATAATCATTAGTTAACATTTCCAAAGACCAATCACAGAGAATACTTCAAATTCACACCCTTAGTCGACACTTTTTTGATCACTTACCAATCACTGTGTCTTCTATCAGTGGGACTTGTCTTTTACGCCTTGAAGGTTTAGCTGAGTCGGTTGCATCTTCAGTGTCTTTATTTTCATTGTGATCTTCAGGACCTAAACTTTCACCTTTAAAAAAAAAAAAAAAAAATGAAATACAAAAATGCAGTCGATGCTGAACTTTGAACATGCAATAAATGAAATGATTTTGGAATGATAGTTTTGCAACAATCTCAGAATAACAATCTTTGTGCACCACCATGCAATGATGACCCACTTGTGGTCTCTTACCGTTGATTGCTTTACGTGACCGGCGTCGACCTTTCTTTGAGCTACCTGAACGTTTGACCTGGCCAGTAGAGTCTTCATCCTCATCACTGTCACTTTGTTCGCTGTCACTTTCCAGTTCATTTGGATCTGTGTAAGAATAACAGACACCAAGTAGTACACACTGAGGTTATGATGATAATAATTATAATAATAATAATAATACCAAAACACTGTCATAGTAATTTTGCTTTAATAGGGTGCCTTTTAAAAACATTTCACACTACATTACAATACCAGCAGTGCTTCGGATGCTCTCACACGCCTTGTACACTTTCAATGATTCAAAAACATAAACATAAACATTTATTAGAGATGTCCAGATCAGCTTTTTTGGCCCCCAATCCTATTTTTTAATAATCAATGTTTGCAGATATCGAGTCCCGATCCGATACTTGTGTTTGCTTGGATAATAGTTGCACAAGAGATAAGAGAGTTGAGCTGCACACTGTTTTTTTTTCCCTTAACAAAAATAGGAGAGTGCTTTCAGCTGGAGAAGAAGTGCTCCTGTGTTCACAGGCTCTACAGATGAACAGTTCTTCTGTCCTTGCTACACAATGTATCTGATTTAAGTGTGACTGATCTTTTGGGGTAACATCAGTAAAGTATATTTCCTCCATTCAGTTAAGTATGCTCCTTGTTGACTCTTACCAGATGAGTGTTGTTTGCGCTGGCCCTTCTTTTTTTTCCCTCGGCGTCCTGCAGACCCAGAAGAGTCTCCATCTCCGTTTCCATCTGAATCAGCGTCTTCATTTTCATCTTCTGCAAATGACTGAGTGTAGTTTAGCTTTTCCCAACATGTTTGCCCTCTACACTCAACACAGCATACAGACTCAGTAGCTTTGTGGATCTTTAGAAAATAAATATGGAGGTGGATATACATTTTTACGCATCAATTGACTTTACCTGTTACCTTGTCAGAGTCCTCTTGACCTCTTGATTTGATGGATTTCTGTTTTGTTGGGTCACCTTCTATCAGTTCCCCTTCTGCGTTTGTTAAACACTCTGAATCTTCTATTTCTTCTTCTGTACCATCTTCTCTTAAGATTTTGAACTTCACTTTTCCTTTCTTCCCTTTTGACTTGGCCTCTAGAGCTTCACTGTTTTGACCTGGTCCTGCAACTTCACTTATCTCACCGTCTATTCCACCAGAGGTTAATTCATTCTCCTCTTTCTGTTGATTTTCCTTGTGTTTTGCTCTCACTGCTTCTAAAATCTTCTCCATCTCTTCTTGGTTTTTCATCTGTTGCTCTCTGGCCACTTTCTCCAGATCAGTCCGAGCTCTACTTGAACGGACTGTTTTCTTCCCCACTGATGAAGGGTCCCTCTCTGTTCAAAGGATGCAAAATACACTTTGTGACACCTCTTTCACATTCATTTCTGATTTGTATCACTTATATCTAAAGTATCACTTCTTTACACTGTGCAGTGTATAATAAGGATACCTTCTACAACCAGCGAGGCACTGCTGGTCGCTTTGCCTGCCACAGCTGAATATATGCCTTTGTCCTCCAGTGTGCAGTCCTTAATTAACAGGGTGTGGATTAGTTGGTGGTCTGATACAGAGATACTGTATTTCTCCCCATCCTCCAGCTCGCCGTCCTTGCCCATCCATGAGATACTGGGTAATGGATGCGCCAGGACACACTCAAAGAGGACATCATCATTCTCTTCAGCATTGATTTCCTCAATTTTGATAATGAAGTCCATACTTCGAACTGTGAAAGCAACAAAAGGAGACTGTTGATCACCTTTCTCTTAATTAATTTAGCATTTAGCTCAAACATTCATAGTGTCCTACGTAAACCTACGTCTTAACTCTGTTAACAGGCGGTTGACCTCTTCATCTACTTGATTGTTCCCTGTATCCTTCTGCACCAGGCCATTGATTCTCTGATCCTTTGTCCTCCCAGAACTCTTAAGGCCGTGTTTCTCTTTTGAATCTTCATCAGAAAGTATCTCACCATCCTACCAAGAACACAGAGAAGTTAAATTTAACCCAAAACTATACATTGTGCATGTCAAAGGATAAGGTTAAAATTCTATTAATTTCTGATCTGTAAATCAGATAAAGTCCATCACGAAACTCCAGCACATTGCACCATTCTAGCAATTCTTGCATCAGTCTATGTGCCATGAAAATGTTTAAAAGTATTGAGGGCAATATATACTTTTATAAAGTTCACACTCTGGGTCTGGATGTCCCAAAAATATTGCACTTTATAAAAAATATTGAGCAAGGTTGGCTAAATTATTGAGGTTGATTTAGCAATAAAAGGAAATATATATATTTTTTTAAAGTTACATTTTTGGGATTTTACACCTTTTATTTATAGAGGAGAGGAAAGTGGACAGCGCAGGAAACTGGGAGAGAGTGGGGGAAAGGGCCGAAGGCTGGAATCGAACCCGTGCCGCCCACTATATGGGTGCGCAACTTCACAATTAGGCCAAGTCCGCACCCAACAAATTATATTTTTAATAAAATTAGCATGAAAATTTATAAAATGTATTTCAAGAAATTAGTATTGAAAATGGATTTTGATTTAAAGTGTAGTTCCATCAATAATTTCACAGATAATTGCCTTTGAAGTAATGTCCGTAATATGGGTAAGGTTTAAGGTTTAATGTGTAAAATGATATGTGAATACTAACAGAGACAGGTTTCATACCGTATAGTTATTTTGCCTTCTCTGCTTCTTCTTCTCTGCTAGTTTCTTTATAATGGATTGTATGTCTGTAACACCAAACTCAGCACAAATGCGCTCATAGTCACTCCTGTCAGCTTTCATCATTGCGTCCCAGAATCTCTCATCAGTTTCCCCTTGTGTTTTATTTCCTCCTTTCCTAATCGCAAAAAAAACAAAGATTGAACAATTGTTATGGGCAAACTGGAATCGGTGGTAAACATAATTGTGACATTTTATATTTAATATTTTCACATTTGTAATCTTACTTTCTCCGGAGCAGTTTTCTGAAATCTGATGGGTTTGTTGAAACTGAAAGAGGAAAATTCACATCAAGCTTATTATTACAACAGTACTCTGAATTTATGCCATTTTTACTGTAATTAAAACCCCACAGAAAATGTAATTGAAAGAAAATTAAGTTATGAAAATGTCAACGAAAGACAGAACTTTCAACCCTACAACATGCACAGTGTAAACAAGGATCCATCCTCATACTCTTCATCTTGGTAACAGCTCTTACCGTCACTCAGGTTTAATGTTGCTGTGCAGACAGCTTTGCCAAATTCATTCACAGCAGAGCACTTATACGTATCTGATTCCTCTTCAGACACTTTGTAAACCTAGAGGTGTAAATAACATTCAGCATTTGAAGTTATCAGAGACAGGGATTGACTTTACTTGGTTTACTTTGGCTTTTAAATCCAGCCTGAGCAGTAAGTAGTTAAAGGTTGTTTGACTGTTGAACCATTTTGCCACTTGCCTCTAATATATGCTCTCCAGTTGATTCATCGTATCTCGTCAGGAATTTCTTTTTGTCTAAAATATGGCCTTTGGTTCTCCTCCATGACACCTCTGGTTTTGGATCCCCCGTCACTATAGCCTTGAAAACAGCCAATTGTCCTGAAGGAAGGAAGAAAGAAAGAAAGAAAGAAAGAAAGAAAGAAAGGATTATCACACTTTTAAAGCTTTAAAGAATCAAACAGTCAAGTTTCACTGATCAGCTGTTGTCACTGTTGAGGTGCATCAAACTCCTGAACGTCAGTTTCAGGACTGTGTAATGATGTAACCCACCTTCCTTAATTTCTACCGGCATAGGTTTCGACTGGAAATCTGGGGTGGATTTTCCCTCTGGTAGATTCACTACATACTGTGTGATCATTACTCCAGGAGTCTTAGATCTTCTCCGGATGGCGGCTGAACAAAACCAGAAAACAGTAATCACAAAATAATAAAAAGAAACATGACTTAACTGGAAGAGTTTCATAGTTTAAAATCAAAACAAAACAAAAATCAGCACAGTTAGTTTTGAAATAGCTATGAAGACCAAGCAGAAAGCAATGCATCTGGAAGAACTTTCGCTACCAGCAGATGTCAGGGATGTCAAACATATTCCCAGTGATGCCTTTTGTGTGTGTTGACGGAAACATTCAACAGTGAAGTAATTGGAAGTGTTTGAATGGCAGAAGTAATCACTGAAGCTTACATTTGTAACAATCTTACATCCCTTCTGAACATTTTGTTTGTACTCTACCTTTTAGTGTAACAGCAATTTCACTATATGATCTCAACATGACAGAAATATGATACAAGCTCAACATCATGTATGCTGAGATACTGTATTGTAGCTCATGTAAAGATGTATGCCTGACATGGATTACTTTTTTTTTAATCGATGAATGGGCCCAAAAGAGAAGAATTGTTGTTTGGCTTTAAATGTCATAACATTTTTTTTTTAGAATTGGTGATCAAAACATTTTCTGATATGGGGGCGCTGTTGGCCTAGTGGTCTAAGTGTGCCCCATATACAGAGGCCATAGTCCTCGCTGCAGACGTCTATGGACATCCAGCCTTGACCATTGACTGCTTGTCTTCCCCCACTCTCTAATCTCTACCTTTTCTGTCTCTCTTCAGCAATCCTATCAATTAAAGACGGAAATGCCCCAAAAAATATTTAAAAAAATAAAAAAAAACAAGACGTGTTTTTTTGCTCACCTATTCAATCGATCGATTGAAGTTAAATTATTACACTACAGATTATTCACTCTTATTTCAAACAGCAGTGCACCAAACTCAGAATGTGATACCGCTCTCTGGTTAGCAGAGGAGTACGTCTTATCGGGCTTTTCATGTGCAAAGATAGAGGATCACACAAAAGCCAATAAGGAACAACATTAATCCGAGGATTAACGATCATTGAGGCAAGGACAAGTCAAACATGTAACGGAGGGCGTTTGATTAGTAAGGCAGTCTATAGATATTTCATGTTATCTACACAATGACAGGCAGGTCACAGGCAGACACAGATTTCAATAATACCTACTGTATAATTCTAGATCAACACTCTATTCAAACTGTAGGCATACGCTGGCACACAGAAACCAACAGAAAATAAAGAGCTCTTTGAGTTCACCTGTCTTATTGCCGGACACCTCATTAAAATGTTGAATGTATTGAGAAACAAGGGAGAAACCTGGGTGGAAGAAATAACATTAGATCAGTTACAAGCACAGTGAGTGATTGTCTCCTACAGGTGGGACGTATATCGATACAGCAATATACCATCATCCTGACATGTCTGATACAACTATTGATACGCCAGGGCTGTTTAAATAAAGTTTTAAAAGAATAGATAAATAAAATACAATCAGAATGTAATTTAAAAGTATATACAAATGTGACACATGGTGTAAATAGTTGAAAAGTGACAGGTTGACATGGTGTGATCATGATGTGATTATGACCGATGGTAACAAGGTCACTACAGGGTGATATAAAAGACAAAATATAACCTGCACTGTGAGTAGGGTTACAAAATTCTGTGAATTTTCAAAGTTGAAAACTTTCCATGGGAATTAACAGGAATTTATGGGAATAAAGCAGGAATGTACTAAATTGAAGGTTGGCTTTTAATAAGGGAACTTAAATATAGTTGGGGAAAATATATTTTAGTAGTACAGTTGAATATCTCTTTGCTATTCCTCAATCACATGCACATGGCACACTGCTTACTGCAGGGCTATTGAGACCACGCCCCCTACATGCACTTTTCATTTAACATTTTGAATGGGACTTTGTTGGGATTGCATTTTTGTTAATTTTTGAATGGGTTGGGTCGGGGGGATGAGTAATATTTAACTCAACATACATGTTTTTGTTCTTCAATGAAAGAATTGATTGTTCAATTAAATATTTAACACTTGATAAAGTTCTACTTACAAATAAATCTGTTTTAATTGTATTATTTTGGATGGATGTCTGCAAAACAAATATGTATGCTTTTGATATGATACCTTTCCATTAAATTACCCTCAATTCCCAGTTAGTTCCCATAAATTCCCCTGGAAAGTTTCCAATTTGGAATATTTCCCAAATTCCCCAGCTTAACTTCCCATGGAAATTTACTGGAAATTTTCCACCCCTTTGCAACCCTAACTGTGAGGCAGTTACAGTGCGCTATGCATTGTAAATAATAAATATATATGGTTATAAAGATATGTCTGGATACAGAGATAGAGAATAGTTCCATTGTACATAAATAATAACATGATAACATTGCAGCAAGTACGACCGTAGCTGTTACAAGTACAGTCGTACAGTCAACATCAAAACAAGTTTGTTGTGTTTTAAAGTTTAAGCATTGTATGTGAACCAGTTTATGTTTGTTGAAGCACTAGTGCCTATCTTTTTAAGAAATATGTATTCTTTTCAACACATTTGACATTCATTTATAGTGTATTTCTGTAGTTCTGTAAATTGAATTTACAGACTGAAATCATGAATATCGTCTCATCTCAGTGAAACCGAATTACAGTGAAAGAAAGATAAGCCTTGAGGATGAGAAGTTGAGAGAACAAAGTAAACAGTGGGCAGAGAGGCTGGAAGTGAAGACACAGACAGGCATAAAGTGGAAAAAGAAAGCTCACAGAGGCCTGAATAAACCGAAGCTCTGAGAGGGTCACAGTGAAGGGCAGTAGGCAGGCAACCGTAATCCAGGGATGTTTTCTTCTCATCCTCAGTTTATCACTGAAGCTCGAGAGAGAAGACCTTTAATCAACTGGATGTTAAAGTGCCTGCCAGTTGAGCAAACTCCAACCCGCGCAGTTAGCATGCATATTTCAAGTAAGTGGATGTAACGTCCTTCCATGGCAGCAGTGAATGTTGTTATGCTTGATTCCTTTTTTTTTTTTACAAATGCCATGTGAACTCTAACTTTATAACATTTTCAAAATAGTATCTCTAACCTGCAGTAATTGATTCTTGGCCACTTGATGGCAGCAGAATTAAGTTTTTAATGAAACACTGACATGTCATCACCTAGAAGTGGACGAAGTTTAGCTCTGCTTTTACTCTCCTCTACCTCCTGAGAGAGTTGTCTGACTCTTTAGCGGCTAAATGCTCCACTATGTTCTCCAGCTAGTTGCCAAAAATGTCTGTGTATTTGAACAGCCTCATGCTTCAGCCAAACACTACATTACTTAGTGTGCAGTAGAGTGCACAAGACAACATTAGCCATATATTGACACCAGACCCTTGTATAATTCACTTGCAAAAATGAATGGAAAGAACAAAAGAAGGGAAGAGTGTATTAGGATACTTTACATTGTTTCTTGGCACCCCCACTTTTTCCACCTTTCCACATTTTGGCGAGAGTTGACCGTCAACAGAGTGACCTGTGAATAGCACACACATACAAGTATATGTAAAAACATACACAGAAAACAGGGATGTCCGCAGTTTACAATCTTTGCTGAAAAGCTACACTACCAGTCAAAAGTTTGGACACACCTTCTCATGCAATGTTTTTTATTTATTTTAATTATTTTCAACATTGTAGAATAATACTGAAGACATCAAAACTATGAAATAATCTTGTTTTGCCATAAAATTGATTACAACAGTAGTCAAATAGGGCTATCCATTGTGTACTAACCCTACCTCTGAACAACACAACTGATGGTCTCAAACACATTAAGAAGGCAAGTCATTCTACAAATGAACTCTTGACGAGGCTCATGTTAATTAGAAACCATGCAGGAGACCACTTCATGAAGCAGACTGAGAGAATACTAAGAGTGTGCAAAGCTGTCATGAAGGCAAAAGGGGGCTACTTTACATTAAATAATTCCATATATGTCATTTCATAGTTTTGCTTTCTTTGGTATCAATCTACAGTGTTTCAAATAATTGAAATAAATACAAACCGTTGAACGAGAAGGTGTTTCCAAACTTTTGACTGGTAGTGTACGCAAAAACAAATTTTATATCTCCTCTTATGTGACTAATTGATTCTTTAAATGTCTTAGAAGAAGAGAGGATTGCAGTAACTTTTTTTTTTGTTTTGAAAAGGAATATTATTCATAGTTTTATTTTCTGGACAATTCAAAGGGCTTTAATAAGGTGTCATTGAGAGGCCAAATCCTATCCAGTGCAGGACAAGCACTGATGGTGCCCGGCTCACAAGCCCTCGAGCTATAGTTAGCTGTGACCCTCTATAACTTTGTAGAACCACACAGAGCCGAGCTGTGGACTATTACTGCTATGAGATCTCAGTTTTTACAAACAAAATGCCCAGAGTAAGATGCCCTCCATACATCAGTGTGTTCGAAGTATTTAGATTCCTAGAAAATATTATCTTTAAACAACATTTCTTTTTTAACACTACAGAAAATGTAGTTAATGTGTCAATATTCAAATCTCTGATGATGATTACACCCAGAGTCAACTGCCTTTCTTTATCATGGAATTAAGTTTAACATTATCAAAAGAAACAAGACAAGGGATTGAATCAATCTTTAGACACTAGTGTGTCAAAAACATAAACAACACAGGAAACCAACTCTTACTTGACATTAAAAAGTTACAGTTCCTAATCATGAAGACCTCTGTGGTTCTACTTTCATCCTTTCTAAACTATAATCCACCAGGATGTCACAAAGAAGTAGGAGCTGACCTTTCATCAGGACGTAGGCTCGGTCACATCTACACAAACAATCCGAGGGGAAGAGTTGTTTACCTGTCAATATCTCTGTCTTCACTCCCTCAAAGACCTGGGAAATGGTTTATGGAGGTGGTCTGGACTTGAGCCCTCCTGGGTTTTTTACTGGATATTAAATCCTTTTGGAAGACACATCTGATTCTGCTGTCTGCAAGCTCGTACCCATACTGTGACTGTCAGGGAGAAGCTTCTTCTGTCGAAGCAGAAGGATGCTCAAAGCATTTGTGTTGCTATTAAAGGGGGGAGGGGAGGGGGGTGGAGGTGGCCGGGGCCCTGGATGAGGTAAAGAGAGGTAAATAGAAGAAGAGGGAAGGGCTACCAATGACAAGTTAGTGGTGAAGTTATCTCCTGGTGTAGTAATTACTGATGACAGCATGCTCATCTTTCACAGACAGCTGCTGACAAGAAAGTGAGTGGTGACTTCATTTTGTTTGTGCAGTATGGACGCCTGGAGGAATAGTTGTTACTGCGATAATAACCGATGGGAAACCTATGTAACTATCGGATAGCATACATTTAGAACTGTCCATAAGGATAAAATGGAGAAAGCAGTTTGTTCAGTAGGGATGTCAGTTCCTGTTGTTAATCGCTTAAATGAAAGGCCATGGGTTGTTTTTTTTTAAATAAACACCAGAGTTTGAGCTGTCACCAAGGGTTGTTTTTAGACATCCAAAATTAAATGCTGCTTAAACTATGATAATTTAATAATGACCCTGGTGTCTCGCAGGCAACTTGACACAGACATGCATTGTGTTTAATTTATGCTGTAAAGCTAATAAAAGAAAACACCGAGCAGTCGTACTTCATGGACCTGAAACCTGATGATAAAACAAGTCCACAGTTTAGTCCTGATTTGAGCCGCACCCTTTCCTTCGCAGGCACTCATCCTGCTCTCTGCCGTGTTCTTCTTGTATTACAATACATTGCATAATCAAGGTTATGGCATTCATGTTGTATAATCTCTTCATGTCACGGCTTTGAGGCACTTGTGTCTTCTGAAAAAAACTGATCAAATGAAGAACAAGGCATTAATTGTCTCAAGGTCAAACACTAGAGTCTGTACATAACAGATTCAACTGTATGGTCTGAATGTTCTGCCTTTAAAAGCAAATGTTGACATAAAACAGCAGGTGATAAACATCAACGGCTGACTTTAACACCCTGTGTTTTTGTTGCTGATCTAATTTCCTTATGGGAGGTAACTATTCTTAATTCCTGTTATGTCCTCTCCATGGAAACCAGTTTGTTTTTTTTGCCACATTAACAGCATGGCTCCAGAAATGGCAATGCTGTTTAATCCACCACTCTGTAAATCCACTGCTTCATCCCTTATTTTTCTCTCCAGACGGACGACTGATCAACAATAAATTCCCTTTCCAAAGTGTGACACATAATAACACATAGCACCAACACGTCAACATGCAAGATATACATGTAGCCTTAAGCACAGCAGAGCCTAACGATGGTGGCTGATGAAGTGATCTCCGTTGTTGCTAGCAGGTCCAGTCCAGTGTGATTTTTTTTAACACCAGTTTAAAACTGGATTGGATTAACATTTTTCCCTAACCTTTGTGTCCCAACATGAGCATGTTTTTAGGAATACATATGACAGTCCAACCTGTTTGCTGAGGGGAAATGTCACACTCTGGAAACTGGTTGTCGAATAAATTAGACATGGAAGAACAGACTCCTAACACCTTGGACCGGTTGGTCTCACTGGGACATTCATAGTATCCATCAGCCCAAGGTCCAAGCAGTGCCAGTGTCCTATCAAACTTGTCCTTCCATGTGCAGTATCTAATGCATCTGAATAGGCTTTTGAGTAGGCCTGAGCCCACATAAACCGGCTGGATTAGGTATTAAACCCCCACCGCCTACCCTGCTTATATTGATGAAATGTCATGCTGCATAGCTCTCATTCCAGTCTTGGGGAACCACAGAGAGCCGCCAAGGTGCTAACTAGACAGCCTGGCCTGCTTCTCTGTAGCATAGATTGCTCTTCAGAGGGGAACCTCGACGGTACATCAGGTGAGGCCTTGTCACTCACTCTTCAACAAGGAGTGAAGTTGTTCTTAATTGGGCTTCTCTAGGTGAACTTACAGTTAGTCCTGGCCTCTATAACTATAGAAAAAGATTACCCTTAAAGCACTCTGGCTTTATCAGTACTGATGATTAGATTGAGTTCCTTGTTGCAGTGAATATAGCATAATGACCTTTATGCAGTTAAAGGAATGTAAAACAATTTTTTTTTCCTGATATTTATATGCATTTTGAATATATTAACGTAATTACATTTTTTATTGTTAGTATTTGAATGCCAATACAGTAGATGATTAGAAAAAGTCGTCTTTTAACAGAAATACTTAACCTAAAATAAAGAAGCTACATATGGTGATGTTCTTGATACACACAGTAATTAAAGAAGATAGATGCCTTGAAATACTTGGGGGACAGAAAATAAAAGATGTGTTGGGGAAATAAGATAAGATAAGATAATCTTTTATTCGTTCCACAACGGGGACATTTTTTCATAACGCTGCAATTTTGAAGATATTAAGAATAGCAGTTTTCCATTCTGAGAGGCACAGCTGACTTGATAGACAGTCAGGAACACTGTAGTTATTGGCTAGGAGGCTCAAAGCCCACCTCTTTACTTCGACAGCAGTTAGGTTGAGTTCAGCATAGCCAATATGGCTTCCGCCGACGATTGGCTTCAAAACAGCGCTTCAGAAACAGATGGGTGACGTCAAGAATACTACGTCCATTATTTATGCAACCTATATATATATATATATATATGTTGTGATTATGACATAATTTTTATATCTTTAAGAGGCCTTTTAATACAGCTCTGATTTTTCTATCAAGAGGCTGTCACATTTACATCAGTTTAATCCAGAGAAAAGGTTTGAAAAGCAGTTACTCTCCTGCTGTGCTATACTGTTGTCTTCTGACCCTACATTTGTTCTCTGAATTCTGGTGAACTGTTTAAGGTTGTGAGGTGAGGTTGCAATATTTTCTTTCTATTTGTTAAAATGCATGTATGGCTTGGGAACAGTTTCCATTATAATCAAGTCATCATGTGAACAGATTCATTGAGCTCTAACATTGTTCTTACTCCTAGGAAACAACTGTTTATGATGTTTTTATTGCTGCGTTTTTGATTTTACTCCGTCTTGAACCTGAAAATCAGACTTCCTTATCAGTGTTTTACCAGTGAGTCCTTATTACATCTGCCTGATACTTGATCATATTTTATACTGTTTGGCTGTCACCCTTTCATCATTGCTGTACAGCATTCTTCTCATAGAGCTGTGATTACTTTGATACAGTGGGTGCCTTTCATATGGCTATGGCAATGCTGATGGCCCTTGTAGGCACTGGTGCCTGTAAATCACTTTGAACTCGTGGCAGAAAAAAGCAATGAAGATGCTGTGATGTGACACTCAAATTTATTTGATTGCCATCTTCTCAAGATATGAATTGCCTTGTGAACGGTGTGCATTACCATATAAGGGCATTTGCTAAGAAAGGCTGTGGGTGACATATTGTGACTAGACTATTGACTAGAATAGCTTGGACATCTGTCCTCAGTGATGACAATCTTTGTTTGATGAGATTGCTAACAACACACACCACACGTGATCTGGTATCTATCATTAAGAGCTGTCCCATGCTGCTTTGAGCTGAAGGACTTGTGCTTTGGAAATGGGACACTGGCATACAGAACGTTGTAAGTACACTTGTGAAGGATGATTAAGCAGTTGTGCATTCACAAACATAATGAATCTAAATCTTATTTGATGTTTTTTGGTTGTGATCTGTCTAATGGTGACAAACAAACACCCTCAAGCATCTGTAGCAGAGTACTAGGATTTGCAGCTAATACTTGGAACCAAGTTAGAACCATAGACTGTATAAATAATGGATGTTTGAAGCCAATCGTCGGCGGCAGCCATACTGGAAATGTGGAACTCAACCAGGCATAGTGTGACGTAAAGAGGCAGGGTTTGAGCCTTCTAGCCAACAGCTATGTGTTCCCGTCCGGGAGTCAAGTCAGTCATGTCCTTATTTGGGCAAAAACTTGTAATCCTAATATCTTCTGAACCGTTGCGTTAGAAAAAAATTCACCCCCCCTACAGTGTGTGCGGATAGAGAAATGAGCCAAACTGTTTTTTGAACCAGTCTGTAAACATGTTTATTAATGCTGCGAAGATCGTCTTTTTTGAATTGGTGTCTATGTGGTTTCTGGTGTTTCTGCAGCCAGCCTCAAGCGAATTCTCAATGAATTGCAGTTTATAACACTTCGCATGGGCTTCATATTTTGAGAGAGACCGGAGGTTGCCGCTTTGTTACCCTACCCTATTAGAAAAAGGTTTTAGAGTAGCTCCAAAGAAATATGTACCTTTCCATGCAACAAACAACAAGTAAAGAGATGAGCTAGAGTGCATGGCTAACATAAGAACACTTTGAAAGATCTGAAAGAAAGACCAAACAAACGGTCAGTTCTCAGGAAACATGACAAGGTAAAGTACAATGCATGTTTGAAGCTACTTAGATACTCCACACAGTGTTTCATCAGGTTACATTTGAGTAAGATTTGCATTTTGGTGCCTTAAGTGAACTGTAAATAAAACAGATTCATCTTTGGAAGTAACAAAATGGACTGACATTTTGATTTAAAAAGTGTTTAATCCTAAGCAGATCACACATACAATATCATATAGTTATAAAAATATACATATAGGATTTAATAGCAACATAATGATATCATATTCAGTATTCAGCACATTCAAAGAGATAGTAAGAGAACTCAGTCAGTATGCAAGATCATCTGTATGATAAATCACACAGTGTAGGGATAAGACTTGAAAGTTTCTGTCAAGAAAAAGAGGGGAAAAAAAAGACAGCTTCCTCTTTGAGGTAGGGTTCTTCCCTGCCGTGAATTGCATTCTAAATCCACATCCCTTCCTCCTGGTGGCCCATCTCTGTCCTCATTACTCACAGCTCCAAAGACTCCATGCTTGATTCATTCTCCTCACTGACAAATAATCTGTGCGCTTTAAACACTCTGACTCCGGCCCTCTGATTGTTGCCTGAACACTCCCTTGGTGCAGCTCCATTTTAATAGTGTACTCAGAAGCTGACCACTCACAACCAGTTAAACATACACTGGGGCTTTTATTAGGCTGAACAGCATTCTGTGCAATTCTCCTTTGCAAGCATATTAGCATTTTTAAGGGTGTGTCCGAGAGGTGGCCTTGTTCTTCATCCAGCCAAGGATCAACACCATGCCACAGTGATATCTCAGAGCCTGGGATTGACACAAACATGGCACAGCCATCAACATCGTATACAATTTTGAGCTCGTAGTCTCACCACACACTTCAGTCTGGATTTTCACAATATCACCAGACATTCATTTTCTTTTATAGATGTCTGCAGCTGCCTCTGCTCTAAATTCATTCCACAAGTAGAACTTGAGGCAAACACAACTTGACAATCTGTTTACCAACCATCATTCACCATGTATGTTGTGAGCTCTTTAAATATGACATCAGAATGTGCAAATCAAGTGAGAAGGGTGAGTGTTATACATACAGAAAAAGACAGTATGCATAATGTCAAGATTTGTTGCGACCATACAAAAACGCTTGGTTAAAGTTGATTCTTTCTGTAGCTCACATGCTGGAAATCAACCCCTACCAGCAGGATTGCTCTGGTCCTGAAGATAGCTGGCGCCCCATAGTGTGAATGATTTGACTCAAGACCTCGTCCTAACCAGGTCTGTGTTCTTTTCCTCTGGATTCCACAAGGTGGCAGTAGATTTCCTTTGTGAACAGTCTAAACCAGTTGAAGAGAGCAACATATAAAGAAACCCTATTGTTACTTTTACTATATTAAATTCTGAGGAACCATCCGTTAGTTGAACACTTCATTGTGTGCTTATCAAGCATCATTGGACCATCCCATATTTTCCTGACATAAAGCTTTCTGATGTATGTGTTGTGGAAAAGTGGGTTCAGTGCTTTTGACTTCACCAGGTAAAACTGAAAAAATATGAAACAGAACTGCACAGAAAACTAGGTTGTGGAAAGGAGAAACATTTTATTACATCATATTCAATGAAGATTTAATTCAGTCATTTTCTTCATTGAATTTCAGGCTATTTTCCATCCATTGAACAGCTTTTTCATTTAGCTGGATATGAGAGAGGCAGTATATGATGATATGGCAAGGCCATCTCACTGAGATAAATGAAAGCCCTCTGGGAGGAAAGTGAGACTGTCATTCTTTCTTTGTGACCCAGGAACCGTAGAAAGTAGCCAGAACCCTCAAACTATCTCTCATATTCAGTTTTCTTTACAGCAGTATATTTCTTAACCTCTTCCTAGTTTGAAGTTTGAAGTTTTTATTTTATTATTGTGTTGTGCATACAACCATATGTTCAGCTCGCATGGGCTTACAAGACACCATAAATCTGTGCAGTTCACGGTCAGAGCGCCAAGCACGATCATTCATTGTAAGGAAACTGAGGAAGAAAATAACAGAATATAAAATAAAAATGAAAATAAAAATGCACACGACTTAAAAAGACTATCTTGTCTCCTTTTCCAGAAAAAAATAGCCAGTTTAAACACGTCAGAATTAAACAACTGTTCTAGTTTTTGCACATCTGTCCACCACAATATTTCAGGCTTTTTACAGGCAATTTCTTGAAACAGTCTCTCTCTGAGTTGTAGTTTGTACAGTGCAAAAGGAAATGGGACTCTGGGTTGTGTGATTTGAATGAAGTGGAAACAGAGTCTGTTTTCTTCTGGAATATTCTTTGAATCTACCAACAGCCAGAGGAAGAATACCAGGCATAACTGTGCAACCATAGACCTTTTGGCTTCTAGATAAACGAGATGTTACATGTAATTCGGGGATGAAATTATGCTTGTTCTGTGACAAGCAAATCTGTAGTATGCCATAACTCCCCGGAGGTAGTACTGATTCGGAAAAACTTCTCAGTATGCAGCAGTAAACCCATTGTTTACTTCTGTTTTCCGAAACCAGAAATCCAGCGATGCCTGACCCAGTATACTACAAACAGATCCATCAGAACATGCATACTACATACTACTCAACTCTCAACTCAACTCAACTTTATTTATAAAGCACTTTAAGAACAACAGCAGCTGGACACAAAGGGCTGTACAGAAACTACCTTCAAAAGCAGTATGCAGTATGCAGTACTTACGGCGTTGTACGTAGCAGGTGGTTTCAAAAACAACCTTTGGTTTTTACCCCATGGGCAGGAGGAGTGACAATGAATGAAAACCAAAATTAAACAGTCATGCCAAGAATTAACCAAAAACTTGAAATCAGACGAGACATGACTCAGTGGGAACACAACACAGAAAGTGTCATGTTTACACCTGCAAGACAGTCTAATCATATTCTCAAGATCTGTACCCATCAGGGAGCATTTGTCATTTAAAAGTCTGTGCGTCTGTCACATATCACTGTGTAATGAGGCTCCCAGACAATTGATCATGATCCTGCCACTGTGGAATTGTCAGTGTCTGTCTATTGGAGTCGGCTCTTAACCTGCAACTAAAATCAAGTCAACGTAGGATTTTTCCAGCAGTCAGAATATATAGTGATGATGTGAAGGTAACACATTGGGTAAATTCTGAAGCTCAGTCTGCTTCTGTCCCTGGTTTCGTGACAATAACAATGTGTTTTTAACCACCAGCAGAGGCCCACAGTGGTTAACATGATTAGCATTATTCAAATCTAAACTGATGTTGATTTTCCCTTCTAGCCTACCAGCTTGGGAATTGTAACAATAAACACAATCAACTCTTACCATTATTTTTTAGTATGAAGAAGAAAAGAAATTAGCTTTCAAACAGATGTTGTTTGTGCTGCGACAGATTTACAGAATAAATCAATTAAATCCATAAAAAACTAAAAGATTTAACAAGAAGTGCGTTTGATGAATAATATTATGTCACTACAAAAGGTAGAGAAAGAATGTTGCAGCATTGAAGTTCAAGTCAAGTGGATAAGCCAGAAATTCAAGCCTCTGTTTCAAGCCTCTCTGATACATATATCTAGTCTTAGTTTTTAAAGACTGGTTGGACAAACTTATATGATTGAAAATGACACCTAGGAATTGGATGAGACATTGTTAACCTCCCTTTACCTGTGTTTTTTTTTAGCATATTGTTCATATTTTAACAAAATGATTATTGCAACCTCAGAGGCTCTATGCGATAGACACATAGTGTTCAGATTTATTTTGAATGCATGTACAGTGTAATAAAGAATGTCTCTACATATATTACACTGCGTGCTTGGGGAAAACGATACACCAAATAAGCCAATAACAACAACAATAACAGTAGCTCTGCTGTTGAACTGTTTA
Organism: Notolabrus celidotus; assembly: GCF_009762535.1. Classification (NCBI taxonomy): domain Eukaryota; kingdom Metazoa; phylum Chordata; class Actinopteri; order Labriformes; family Labridae; genus Notolabrus; species Notolabrus celidotus. The sequence continues at coordinate 27,889,921 of NC_048282.1, read as the reverse complement.
ATGTGGAAACCATGGAAAAAGTCGGCCGTCTCTCGATTGGAAGATTAGGAGTTTGATCCCAGATCCTACTGTTCACATGCTACAAGGCAAGACACTTAAGCGGCAACCTCCGGCTATGAAAATTGAAGCCAATGCGGAAGTGTTAAAAAAAAGCAGTTTCTCAAGTGTTCGCTTGAGGCTGGCTCCGGAAGAACCGGAAACCACATACACACAAATTCAAAAGAGACGATCTTTACAGCAGAAATAAACATGTTTACAGCCTGGTGCAAAAAATGAATGTACTGACTTGACTGACAGGCGGGAACACTGTAGTTGTTGGCTAGGAGGCTCAAAGCCTGCCTCTATACTTCACACTAGCTCGACAGATGTTAGGTTGAGTTCAGCATTTCCAATATGGCTCCCGTCAATGATTGGCTTAAAAAGGGCTTCAGAAACAGATGGGTGACGTCACGGATACTATGACCATTATTTATACAATCTATGTATATATGTTGTGATTCTGACATCATTTTTAATATCTTTAAAAGGCCTTTTAATACAGCTCTGATTTTTCTCTCAAGAGGCTATCACATTTACATTTTAATCCATGAGTGAAGGTTTTAAAGGCAGTTACTCTCCTGCTGTGCTATACTGTTGTTTTCTGACCCTACACACTTTAACTGTTGGCTAGGAGGCTCAAAGCCTGCCTCTTTACCTCTTTACCTTCAGCATATCCAATATGGCTCCCGCCAATGATTGGCTTCAAAACAGAGCTTCAGAAACAGATGGGGGACGTCACAGATACTACGTCCATTATCTGTGATGTGCCATCTCTCTCTTTGGCTTTTTATTTTGGGGCTATTTCATGCAACCATTTTACTAGTGGAATAATTAAAGAAGTCGTCAACTTGCTTTCAGTGACTTAAAGTGTTGTGAATGGTGGGTATTTATTCAAGAAATATAGAATGAATGGTTTAAGATCAGGTCCCTTCACCCTCAACAAAGAGAAAACAACTGCAGGGTTAAATCTTGTTTTTAACGGCCTTAGCAAAGACTCCTGACATTTTGAGTTGTGATCAAATCGGTGAGGTTTTTGCTATGAGCAAATCCTGGTTCATCACCCACCAGAACACACTTTTGCAGGGCCATGGTACTTAACCACCCACTTAACAAGATGGCACAGCAGCAGCAATTTAGGGAGAAAAAGACCAAGAGTGCCTATCACTCTTTGAACCACTGCTTAACTGCATTGCAGCAGAAGATCCACTTAATACAGAAGATAGCAGATAAGCAATCTGAAATTCTGAGGCTGCAAGTAGAACTTCTCAAAGCTCTGCTGATAGAGCGTCTGTGGTATAACTGGAGTTGCAGCAATACCAGTGCATTCATTTTTGCATCAGAATTATTGACAAGGATTTGTGAAGTGGCCTGTAAAGTTCAATCTCTAGTGTAGAAGATGAGAACAAAGATATGAATTAAAGTTACTAATCGTACATTTACCTCCTCTGATAGATTTTTGAAATGCAGTTTTCAACATGATTTGATCGATTTTGATGAAAATAAATGTGAGAGAGAATGGTGAAATTTCACCTCTTCCACTTAAACCACAATGTCCAAGTAAAGGTCATAATGTAGAAATAAAGGTGATTGCAAATTGATTTTTTTCACATCGATTTCTTCACCTTTCACCCGGGACAGCTTCAGTCTCCCTCCAATTACACTCTCCTGTCTCTTTTTTCATCAATTCCTGTTTTTCATTAAATGGGCATTTAACTTGACAATGACTCTTGGAAGTAAGACCCTAGACTGTGTGTGCCGATCATAGATTGTATAAATAATGGACGTAGTATCAGTGACGTCACCCATCTGTTCCTGAGTGCTGTTTTGAAGCCAATCGTCGGCGGGCGCCATATTTGAAATGCAGGACTCAACCAGGTACAGTGTGAGGTAAAGAGGCGGGGTTTGAGCCTCCTGGCCAACAGCTATGTGTTCCCATCTGGGAGTCAAGTCAGTCATGTCCTTATTTGGGCAAAAACTTGTAATCTTAATATCTTCAGAACCATAGCATTAGAAAAAAATTCACCCCCGTACAGTGTGTGCCGATAGAGAAACGAGCTATCCAGACTACACTCATTTTTTTGTACCAGGCTGTGAGCATGTTTATTTCTGCTGTAAAGATCGGCTTTTTTGAATTTGTGTGTATGTGGTTTCTGGTACTTCCAGGGCCAGACCACTTGAGAAACTGCAGTTTTTAACACTTCCACATTGGCTTCAAGTCTCGCAGTCGGAGGTTGCCGCTTGAGTATGACGCCCAAATGCAGCACTGCACTTGATGTCAATCAAAACAAAAGTAGGTTAGATTGAAAAAAATAAGCTGACAGAAGCGCACCTCTCAAGACAACCTGACCTCCGTATCCTCTTCAGTCATCCTTTTCTTCTGTCTGACAAAATCCAAAAACCTGTGAGCCTGTCAGGACAAAAACACTTTCCCCGCTGCTATCACCACCTTTCCCCCGCTCATCTGTTCCTGTCATGGGTCACAAGGACTGGACCGATCTAACACTTTCTAATCAAGCGGTCACCCTTTATCATCTCCAACTGACAGCTTTAAGTAGCCATAAATAAGCGTGAGCCGAGCTCCTCATTTGTCATGTGAGGCCCTTCTCGCTGTATATCTCCCCCTTTAGAGACCATAGCTCTTCTTTACAGCTCCTGCCTTAAGTAGGCAATGCTGGGGAATGATGGCAACAAATAATCCTCTGATAATAATGGGCCTTTGCTCCTCAGTGATGCTAGAATAAAAAAAACTCCCTCGTAAAAAAATACCTTTTTAAGCTCTCATTTCATTAAACAACAGAGCCTCCATTAGCAACACAGAATTTGTTTTATGTTGGGTCACCGAGGGAAATTTCCAGCCTGCCAGGAGGAAAGATGTAATTATGTTTAATGTGTCGCCATTGACCTTACTGGAGATATTTCTTCGGGGTACAAATTCCGTTCTCTTAATTTTTGTTTTCAAGGTTTCAATCTCATGCAGGTATATACTATATCATTATAACACAAACCACTACATTTAGAAATAATGTGAGGCAGTGTGAGATTAAAAAAGCCTCCAAAGTGATTCATGTTAAAAAGAAATAGGGACAAACCACGCTCGGTAATTAATGTTGTAGAAATGTTCCTTTTCTTAAATCTTGGGTGGAAAAAGTCACAGATGAGAATTATATTGACTTTCAAACTCCATGCTCATTTTTCTTCTCTCATAAGATATGCAGACTTTGTGATGAATCAGTGGTGTGACTGTGGGAACAGGTAGTTGTAAGATATATAACCTGTGGCTGGCTGAAATGGAGCCCAGGCTGGTGGAGTGATATTATGCATATTTCTGCAATATATTATATTGAGCTATTATATCTTAACATCTTTTTTAACAATATAATTATACATTTTTAATAATAAGAACAGAGTAATATACTGATGAGTGCACATAACTGATTTTGTGAATATAACAAAGTGAAAAAGACACAAAAAAGAAAATAAAGGAGTAATTAAAGGATCGCAAATCAAGATCAGTTAGTGAGCACAAATAAAACAATGGAATGGTAACAAAGAAAATAGAAAGATAAGAAAAGAGACTAAAGACCAGTCCGTTCCACCCTAAAGCCTGATTATATTTCTGCGTTGAATATTTGGCGTAGCCTACGCTGGAGGTCTGAATAGCTCCCGTACCTACGCACGAAGCGGATGCACACCTCCTCCAAAATGTAACTACAGTTGCGGCCAAAATTATTAGCCCCACATGAATTCTGGAATATTTTTCCTTAAATTCGGCCCAATGTTTGCATCATTGATAAAACTTGATATAATCAAACATTCACCAGTGCTATTTAGTAGCTTTGGTACATTTTGGAATGTAAAATATTTTTTTAGGCAAGCTTTAACAAATAGAATAAAAAGTCAGCTGGTTTCCTAACAACACCTGTTGGTCATTTGGCTTCCTAACAACACCTGAGCATCCAGTCAGCATTGAGATTTCTATAAGGGACTCCAAACAGGGCAGTTGAACACATTATTGAGGGGGACTACTCTTAGTAACCCATGCAAAAGACAATGGAAATCAGTCTTGAGCTCAGAAAGAAGATAATTGAGGCTCATAATGAGGGGGGAGGCTATACTGTCATTTCCAGGCATTTTACAATGTCTAAAACAGCTGCACGGTGCATCATAGCAAAGTATATGAATATAGGCGACGATGTCTGCATGAAGCCCCAGACATCTGCCAAAATGATTGTTTCTGACCTGACCTCCTCTGGTAGTGCTAGCTTAGGTGAGCTAGGGATCTCAAACCCTGTAATTTCTTTGAGTGTCTCTAATATTAAATCCCAGTAGTGTTTTAATTCATTACAATTTCAGAACACATGCGGTATGTTTCATGTCTCTATTTTACATCTAGGGCAAACGTCTGAAATTGATTTGTTCATCTTTATATTTTAACATCTAGTATTTAGTCCTCCAACACACCTATAAATGAGTCCATTTTATCCTGCCATCTTCTTTCTTTCTTTAAAGCAGCATGATGGTCCAGGCATGTTTATATATTGTACTACAGACACCTGTTGTTGCCTGACAAGTAGAGCAGGTCTTCCTTATTTGCAGTTGTCCACATGCCTGCCCATCCTTGAGAAAGATACCAAACCCCAAATTGCCTCCGGGGGTTATCACAGTGTCATGCATTGTTGCCCACTGCCATTTGTGTTGATATGAGCTGATGGTTGCAGGTTGTAAATACATGCTACCACAATGAATAAGTCTATCTTTCTGTCCTGGGACCACACTCCATGAATGAAATAATGAATTAGATAATCCAATAGCTTGTAAATAAATGCATTAAACATGATTTGACCCACATGGAGAGTAACAATGAATCTTAAGAGAAGAGAAGTGCTGTGCAGTGTAGTTATTCCTCAGTACAAAACATTGGCAAAATAATTCACCCACTCCTGATGTGAATCGATGATGTAATCTGTTCAGATATTTCATATATTTAATCATTTATTTCTACTGCTTGCAAGAAACTAAACACATACATAAATGATGATGCATATTAATAACTGTTTGTTCTTTTATCTCTGTTTATGCTGGTCTCCATTGCATAAGTCCTACATTTTGTTGCATACATTGATGCTACTGTATGTTGTTAATGGTTGCAGTATCTCTACTTTTGGAAGCCGAACCAGGGACAGGGGTTGCAAACTAGCTATGGCGAGACACCTGTATGCATGGCATCTACTTTACTTAGTTTATAGGGATGTCCTGATCCCGAGCTCAACAATCAGATTTGAGCCAATCTCTGCGTTTTTTAATTGATCGGTGATCAGCATTTGATCCGATCATTTACGTCCACTATCACTGAACACAATTTGCAGCTGAAGGCTAAAGCACAAGTGTAGTTTAATGCACGAGTTCGCTTAACCATGTATGCATAATGAGGAAATAATAAATATGACATCGATGCAGAACACAGGACAGTCTGTTTCATGGCATGCAACAGGGCGTTTCAATCTCACTGTTAATCCCAATATTTACGCTCTCCGTCTCGCAGCCGGATGCTGCCATGTGAAACAGGCACTGTCTCGTGAGAGTTGCGTTAAGAGCAGCCTCGGATTTTAGTGTGCTGTAATGCATGCACACCAGTTATATGGGTCTCATACAGCTGAGCTTGTATAACAGATTGAGTTTTACATAATTGCTAGCTGGATGAAATTAAATTGAATAACATAAGACATGTTTTGATAATGTTTGTAATTACTTTTTTGTTAGAGGGAAAAAAAAACAGCGTGCAGCTCAACTCTCTTATCTCTTGTGCAACTGTTATTAAGGCAAACACAAGTATTGGTTCAAGACTCGGTATCGGCAAATATTCAAACTAAAAAATCGGATCGGGATCGGGGGCCAAAAAAGCTGATCGGGACAGCCCTAATATCTTATGAACCAATGTTTCATGCATATCTCCCTGTCAAATAAACATTAAATAAAATAAAATAAATGAGAAATATACATTTTGGTCCAAGATGTAACATTACCTCTCACTCTCTGCCACATCAGTGATTAAACATGGAAAGAAAAAGAAAGGGAAACATGAGAAAAAATCTTACTGAATTCTCAACAACCCTGGGTGATTTCACAGCCCAGCTTTTCACTTCCCTCCATATGGTCTGCAGAAATGTCACCCAATTGTGCCCAACACAGAGACAAGATTGCTTCTGCTTAATTCTCAGAAATTGCAGACACTATCTTATACAAGATTAATGTTATTTACCACATACATTGTATACCCAGAATCCCATATGATGATGGTGGGTTATAACTGTGGGTCTGAAAAAGCAACAAACTATTCATGGCCTCTAGAAGCGCTTCCATTTTTCTTCTGAATGAACATTACTTGTTAATCAGCAAAATAATTCATCCACTAATGATGATCAGTGCCTCTTGATCAGAGCTGTCTTTCTACTGAAAACAAACAATTTGTCAGTCTAAGGAGAGTACCACACAAATACAGCTTTTACAGTGGCGGTTAGAGGTCAATGATGCCAGGGATGTCCACAACAATAACTGGTATACATATCCATGTGCAGTATATTCTTGGGTGGTCTTCAGAAATAGAGCCTGACATTTTTTCAAGGTCTTGAGGTCATAGCACTGACTTCATATCAGATGAGTACATTTAACCAAGCAACTACATCAACGAGCTTATCGCCGGCTTCACACCTGGTGTCTCAAACATCAGACGAGAATACATCAGAGTTAACTACCTGCAGGAAAGAGCAAAATATAGGTCTCTTTTTTTCTCCAAGGAAAACCCAAACATCAGTCATTTTGGGGCTTCTTTTCATGTCACAACACCCTCTGGCAGTTCTGACTCTTGGTCATTGAGAAGCAAATGAGGAAGAAATGTGGTGTTAAAAAATCTGCCAGACATCGGAGGTTGCAGTAAACAAAATGCCAGACATCGGATTGGTTGCTGTTTGTTTTTTCTTGCTACCAACAAGGTCTGTGCTGAACCACGACCTGACTGAACCATAGTGCGGTGAGATCAGATAGATCAGAACACAGGTTAATTTTGGTAATGTTTCTGCCTCAGATCACATTGAAGTATAACTTGGAGTTTGGTGCCAGAGGAGGTAGAGTTATTGGTTGGGCTAAAGCTTCAGAGTTTGTTTTCTGTGTGGTTTGTACTTTGTCATGAAATGAAAAGGCTCACACTTTAGTCATCGGCACTGTATGATAGCATAACATCATTCAGACCAAATCATAGTCAGTAGTTGACCTATAGAGATACTGTTACATATTAATTGCTGTTGAAATGGTTTGCACAAGGTTTCCACAAAACAGGAACCATCATCTAAGCCAACTCCACCAGATTACCTGCTGTTGAAAAGCAATTTATGAACTGGATGGGTGCCTGGGTCTCAACTCCCATGAGACACCTTCACAGTTGCAAAATATAAACGAGAACAAGTACCTACAAGGTGATGTTCTTTGGATGTCCCTGAACTCAAAATTCCTACATGTTTTAAACTTTGTATTATTTATGACTTTATTAGGGATGGGCAATTTAAGCCAAAATACTATGCGATTATCATTGGCATCTATTCGCTGATTATTCTAAATGAGAGCTGCTTAGAAGAAAGCGTATTCAGGACTAGAAATTGCAATAATCTCCATACTTGTGCGTCAATGTCCTGCTCATGTTTAAGTGTCACCCAGGTATGTGCTGCACATGAAGATACAACTTTAGTGTCTGAAATTTGGATATGCTATTTTGAGTACTGAAGAAGAAAACTGGGACATTGTGGAACGTGAAATCCTCATCCAGGTGTGTAAACATTCCCTGTTGTTACAAAGGTGTCTGCAATGTTTACTCATCAAGAACACCTGCTCACAAACAAGAAGCCTGGTTTTAGAGATATGAATAACCAGGTTTGTGATAATATATGGAATACAGTCAAAAAAAAGGATAACACTGTACCAATATATGCATTTAAGCACCATTCATTTTCAGCTTTGTTGTAGAAGTGATATATATACATAGAGTGAAGCAATACAAAGTGGTATAGATAAGTGCATAAGTATAATCTGCAGGTCAAGAGAACACATCCTTCAGAATAAATTGGCAGGAATGATGTGCTGCTGCCAGTCAGCGAGAGTGTCTGAGAAGCACCAGGAGAATGTATTTTGTGGCCTCCCTGTCACTTAGAGTTGTGCCTCTTCTACAGCCCATTTACCTCTCATCTCTTTGTGATGGGTTTGAATACAGGCCTGGTTCCAGCAGGATCACTCACTTTAGTCACTTGCACAGGAATGTGATGCTGACTCATAGTGTTGCTTTCAAACTTTAGAGAAGTTTATTTACAATAGATACAGAGAACATAAACTGATTTGAAATGATTGAATTGGCATTAGTCTGAAGCCAGTCCTCTCAGATTACAGTAATTTGAACATTATTATCAGTCTAACACTTTATTGTGTTTTCAGCTATAATTGTCCAAGGGCTGGTTTTACTTAACTTCACTTACCTGATGAGTCCTCTGTGGTTTCCTCAACAATTACTGAGACCATTTTCTTCCAGTAAAGCAGCACTTACCTTCAGTGAGTAAAGAGTCAATGAAGATGAGGGTTTTCTGTGCTGCTCTCCATATCATTCTTTGTTTCAGCGTAAACATCTGTGCCTCAGGTCAGTGAAGTACTTACAATTTGGAGATTGTCTTTCTTTGTTCTGTGCCGTCAGTTTTTTATTTTGGTTAATAGAGGAAAGGAGCTCATGGTAGGGATGTCCCGACCAGCTTTTGTGGCCCTCCATCCTGATCCGATTTTTAAATATTGAATATTTGCCGATACCATCCCATTCCGATACTTGTGTTTGCCTAGATAATAGTTGCACGAATGATAAGACAATGTCAGATGAAATGACTGTGTCTGACATTGTACCCCACCTCTGGGACTTTCTTCATCCTCTTCATAAGCTTCCCTGCTGTACTTTTTTTTATGTGACTGCTCATCCACCTCAATGAGTTCTACCTCTTCCATATCATCAGTCTTTCCAGCTAGTACATGAGATTAAAAAATAATAAAATATCTCAATTAAACTTAATCCAGCTAGCATTGTTGTAAAACTCATAATCTGTTATACAAGCTCTGCTGCATGAGACCAAAAAAAATGGCGTGCATGCATTACAGCACGCTTAATTCCAAGGCTGTTCTGAACGCAACTCTCACGATACAGTGCGTCATTCACCCTTGGCAGCATCCGGCTGCGAGACAGAGAACGTAACGGGTGTTAATGATCGTTTGAGATGATCGGCTCAAATGCTGATCACTGATCAATTAAAAACGCCCAGATCGGCTCCAACCCCAAAGTTTTAATCGGGATCGGGACACCCCTAGCTATTGGTATTTAATTTCACAGCTTTGTTCAGTGTTTGTGAAGGGTCACGGTGGTCAATAACGTAACATACTCATAACTAGCCAGCTGATTTTCTTCCAACATTACATCCTACAGTCGTTGGTCCAAACTCTAAAGCACTGATTGGCTGGCTTTTCTTTGGTCCAAAACAGCAGTCCATAACCCCAACACCAGGCTTATCTGAATTGTTCACAGACAAGAGATGTTGTTCATTGGTCTTGAACCAGTCTACAGGGATGCACCCTGTCAAAAGGAATTGAATCTGTTGTTGAGACAGCAAAAACCTTTCTATATGTCAGCTCAGAAAAAGGAATGAATCTCAGGGTTATCTGTGTTTACCTTTTACACTTAAGGAAAAGTTCAATTTGCCTCCATCAACTGTATAGTAAGGCAAAGTCAAACCTGGGCTCTATGGATATTATTTTCATCACAAGTTAAATAATTCTTAAAGTTTGTATATACCACAACAATGTCTTATTTATACAAAACACAGACACAATAATTATTTTTAACAGAGACCTGATGGAGAATTGTCTGCATCCGTTTTGCTAATCCTGCTGTTCTTAAAGAAATGAAAGCATTAATTGTAAATTGCTAAGGCTCTTTAATCCTGCAGTGTGTTGGCTCCAAAATGCAAAACCAAAAAACAAACATCCAAACTGTATAATTTAAATTTCACTTTCAACCAGTTCTGTTTGTTGCAAGTAAAATGAAAAACAAGAAGAGAAGAAACTTTTTAACCATAATTTTGGTAATTACATATTATGTTTTAAAATGTACTTTTGGACTTTTAGCCAAAAATATAACTTTTGAATAAAACTTCCAATCACATCTGTTTGTTGCAGGTAAAATGAAAAACAACAGGGGAAAAAACTTGTTAACATACATATCAAACATACAGACATACAGTACATACATATTTACAATCATACATATATACATTCATACATACATACATACATACAAACAGACAAACAGACAGACAGACAGACAGACAGACAGACAGACAGACAGACAGACAGACAGACAGACAGACAGACAGAAAAGCTTAATTTGTTATTTTTTGGGTTATTTTATATAATTGATCCTGTAGTGTGCTGTGGTCTGAAGCTGTAGTTTGTAGGGGCGCCTTCTATACAGTCATGGCCAAAAGTTTTGAGAATGACACAACTATTAATTTTCACAAAGTCTGCTGTTTCAGTTTTTATAATGTCAATTTGCATATACTCCAGAATGTTATGAGGAGTGATCAGCTCAACTGCAATTAATTGCAAAGTCCCTCTTTGCCTTGAAAATGAACTTTATCACCAAAAACACATTTCCACTGCATTTCAGCCCTGCCACAAAAGGACCAGCTAACATCATTTCAATGACACACAGGTGTCACACACATTAACACAGGTGTGGGTGTTGATGAGGACAAGGCTGGCAATCAATCTGTCATGATTGAGTGACTGGACACTTTAAAAGGAAGATGGTGCATGACACCATTGTTCCTCATCTGTTAGCCATGGTTACCTGCAAGGAAACACGTGCAGCCATCATTGCATTGCACAAAAAGGGCCTAACAGGGAAGTTTATAGCAGTGAGTAAGATTGCACCTCAGTCAACCGTCTATCCAATTATCAAGAACTTCAAGGAGAGAGGCTCAATTGTTGCCAAACAGGCTCCAGGGCGCCCAAGAAAGTCCAGCAAGCGCCAGGACCGTCTCCTGAAGGTGTTACAGCTGCGGGATCGGGCCACCACCAGTGCAGAGCTTGCTCAGGAATGGCAGCAGGCAGGTGTGAGTGCATCTGCACGCACAGTGAGGCGAAGACTTTTGGAGGAAGGCCTGGTGTCAAGGAGGGCAGCAAAGAAGCCACTTCTCTCCAGTAAAAACATCAGGGACAGACTGATATTCTGCAGAAGGTACAGGGACTGGACTGCTGAGGACTGGGGTAAAGTCATTTTCTCTGATGAATCCCCTTTCCGATTATTTGGGGCATCTGGAGGAAGGCTTGTTCGGAGAAGACGAGGTGAGCGCTACCGTCAGTCCTGTCTCTTGCCAACAGTGAAGCATCCTGAGACCATTCATGTGTGGGGTTGCTTTTCGGTCAAGGGAGTGGGCTCTCTCACAATCTTGCCTAAAAACACAGCCATGAATAAAGAATGGTACCAGAACGTCCTCCGAGAGCAACTTCTCCCAACCATCCAAGGGCAGTTTGGTGATGAAGAATGCCTTTTCCAGCATGATGGAGCACCTTGCCATAAAGCAAAAGTCATAACAAAATGGCTCGGGGAACAAAACATTAAGATTTTGGGCCCTTGGCCAGGAAACTCCCCAGATCTTAATCCCATTGAGAACTTGTGGTCAATCCTCAAGAGGCGGGTGGACAATCAAAAACCCACAAATTCTGACAAACTCCAAGCATGAATTATGCAAGAATGGACTGCCATCAGTCAGGATTTGGTCCAGAAGTTGATTGACAGCATGCCAGGGAGAATTGCAGAGGTCTTGAAAAAGAAGGGTCAACACTGCAAATATTGACTTATTGCATGAATTCTGTGTAATTCTCAATAAAAGCTTTTGATACTTATGAAATGCTTCTAATTGTATTTCATTATACCATAGAAACATCTGACAAAAACACCTAAAAACCCTGAAGCAGCAGACTTTGTGAAAATGTAATATTTGTGTCATTCTCAAAACTTTTGGCCATGACTGTACAACTGAGCTACACCAGCACCCCATTTCGTATACTTTTGATGTCTGATTCTAACATGTACTAACACAGAGCAGGATGATATCAAGGACATTTTGGTTTATATATCATTAAATAAACAATGTACTAAAATAAAGGTATCAGGTAATGTTAGACTAAAAAATAAAGACCAGGTACATTTTTAAGTGCACCATTTTATTTGTTTGTTCCATGACTGTGCTCGTATAATGCAAAACAATGCCAACTAATCACCCCACAGTAGATTCCAGTCCAGACAGAAGTATGACTCACATTAACTGGACTGGAAGTGTTCTCTTTCTTGGTTTTAATGAGGCCAAGAACTAATTTATATTTCATCTATCAGTCCTTGGTGTTGGCGTAGTAAATTAAGCCAACAGTACAAAAAACAACAAGCTACAAATTGATTTGAATCATAATTTAGTATAAATGAGATACATTAAAAGAAGTTAGATGGTGATACATAAATAGGTTGAGCCATCAATAACTTTCTTTTGAGATAGACATACCTGTAACACAGTAAATATGGGAGACATCCTAAAACATGTTGTTGATTTGAGGAGATTTGAGTAGAGGGGAAAATATCCTTGATCCTACTTCTGCCGTGAGCAGTCAGCAGCATATTTTTATTATCCCCGAGGGCAGTTTGCTTTACAGCCAGCAGTACTACACAGTCGCCTCACGAACAATTGAAAGGAATAATAAGACCAATACATGGAATGTAAATAAGCACACTGAATTGACTAAAAGGACAATTGACATAAAGAAATGAATATCTAACACAAAGGAGATTCTTAGTATGTCTGTCCGGCATGTTTTTAGAATGCATCTGTGGCCAGACAGACCTCCTTCACCAGTGTGATCAGATTCATCCTGGAATGACGGATCATCACCTGGCTCTGCCTGTAATTATCTGATTGTTTGATCACCATGGTTGCCGAATAATATAATCCAGCTAATAACTGAATGGTCTAAGATTAGCATTTTGTTTCCCCTCTCATTATAAACCCTCTAGCTAACCAGATGGGATTGACAACAGCTACCACAGCAGCAGCTATGGTGTCATCAACATGTCAGTAAATAAGTCGGCCATGCAGATTATAGAGTACATATATAAATCTATGCTTATTTGGATAATTGTAATGTTTTGTGACACTTTAATGCAGAAATTGAACTCTGCTAATATATATCATCAGACTTATTTGGCTCAGTATCAGAAGCTCTGAATAAATACATGTTTGCATTTCAATCTTGCTCCTTCTCATAATATATTGGCAGTGAGTAGCATGGAGGGTTTAGATCCTCACACTTCATAGTGATATATTCCTTAAGGGTTTATAAAAGCCTCAATGGAAAACCCCTATACTTAGAAGTGTATGCTAACACAGTGTTATTCATAGACTGTATTAACAATGGACGTAGTATCTGTGACATCGCACATCTGTTTCTGTAGAGCTGTTTTGAAGTCGACGGGAGTCATATTGGAAATGCTGAAGTCAACCTCACTGCTGTCAAGCTAGTGTGAGGTAAAGAGGCGGGCATTGAGCTAGGGATGTCAGGATTAACCAGTTTCACTATTAACCGCGCTTAAAAGTGTCACAGTTAATCTAATCGCGAAGGCTCCACTACAACGAGTTTTCTAATGTGTCTGTCAAAAAAGGGGCCGGTACATTGAGCTCGGCGCAACTTGTAAATGAAAAACGAGTGACACCTGTGCGGAGTTTCTCCGTCATTTAAAAGTGTGAAGCAGCATCCTCCGCCCACTTCCGTACCGCCCCAGGTCCAGTTAGAGTCAGATGGTGTTTTCATTTAGAACACTGCTTTCATTTTTAACTGCATCATTAAAACGACTTGTTCGCGACGTTTTATTAAAATCAGTCCAGTGCAGCAGAAAAGGCGGTGCTAAAACGGCACAAGAAGAAAAAGACACAAAATAAACATTCTGTGGAGTGCGTCTTGTTTTTTCTCTACAGGTGAAGTCGTCCCTATGACAACTGTGACCGAAAATGAAAACATAACACGCTGATCTCTGAATGCACGTTCAACCTGTGGAGGGATCAATCAAACGAGTCATCTGTCACTGTTTGTGTCTGCTGACAGAGACTGAAGTTTATTTCATACACTGATGTTAGTTATAAAGTTATACTATAGGCCTACATTATACAGAGCAACACCAGACTCCATGATTAAATGTCTCCTTTTCATTTTACAACTTCAATCCATATTCACTCTGTCCGTCTGTCTGTATAGCTCTCTCTCTCTCCCCCGCACATCAGAGTGTAAACACGGTCCGTTTAATTATTCATTTAATATTAAGTGTGAACACGGGGTTACAGTGCGTCAGCATGTTATCAAAAAGCTTCCACATGCACCAGTATTGTAGAGGATTACATATTGATGATAAAAGAATCAAAATAAAATAATTTGCTATGACCCAAATATTGACTGAGGCAGAGACACACAGAGGTGAGAGCTCATAATAACCTGACAGGCTTCAGTCAGGTCATGGAAACAACTTGTCATATTAAAAACTGTTTCCAGACCTGTGAATGGTTTTGAAAGAGACAAAGGTCTGTAATGAATAAAAACATTTTTGATTCTCTCTTGTCGAAGGATTTACTTCGAAAAATTGCTGAGGTTGAATAGATCTACTAGTAAGCTCACTACATGAAGCTGAGTCAGCATCTATCAGTCAATCAGACTTTATTTATGAAGAGCTTTTCATACAATGACATTGTAACACAAAGTGTCGTACATAAAAACAACTTAAAATAGAATAAATTAAGAAAAAGAGCCGCAACATAGAAAAAAAACCCACAAAAAAGTAAAAGGGTCAGAGTTGTATTGATGTTTTTTTGGCCTCTACTTTGGCCCAGACTGAGATAGCAATAGAATAATGGATAGTAGATGGATAATGATAACATGGAGTGACCCCAGAGGATGAAGAAGACTAATTCTGTTGACTTTTCCTCAAGCCACACCATTGAGCTGCCATTTTTAATTCTTATTGACACAATGAATATGAGGACATGAGCCCCTCCTTACTCCAGTGTTCTAACAAATTGTCATTAGCAGCATATTTGCATGTTAATAAAAGCATTTTAGTCAAAGCACCAATGAGCTTCCAGCTGACTGTTTCTGTTTCTCTATATGGGTCTGAGAAATATTAGACTTTAAACTACCAAACATGCTGCAGTCTTTTGTTCTTATTTCCTTACCTGGTGAGCTCTTAAGGGCTGTGCAAAGTAGCTGTGGAGAAAATAAGGAAATGTTTTTCTTTCTCATTTTTCAGTATCAAAGCTATTATTCCCCTCTAGGGATTGACTGGACAGAGCTGCCTGTCAGAGAATAGAAATGTAAAGACATGCTGAGAAATGCAGTGGATTCAGTCAGTCTGTCAGTCACACATTCTGCGATTAACTGTGGACTGGACTTTGAAACCTTCAAGGGCCTGACAAAGCAAACACACCTCCTAGAAAAGCCACAATCTGTCTGTGGCACTTTCAAAGGGTTGAATAATAAGGCCAAAATGGGGGGAAGCCTTATTCAAGAATAGGCCACGAGGGACTAAGAAATGCCAATACAAGAGGCTGGACTTTTCTGTCATTTTAACAACTGTGACCTTACAGGACCTCAGACTCTCTTATGCATTGATTGCATGCAGTGCTGAACTCTCATCGGCACAAAGCTTATTTAGTTCTGTGTTCTTCCTAACTTGAAATGACATTATCCAACAACGGCTTTTATTTTAATGTGACCTCGAGAGAGAAATGTTGATGTCCTGAAATTTTGATCAACGTTGAATGTTGTACTCAGCATTTACTCTGTACAAAAATGTGCAGCCCCTAGCATGATTGCTAAGATGGGATCAAGGGAGCAGATGTGAGGGAAAATAATTCATGTACACTAACAGATACTTTGAATGCTTGGCTTCAGATGTTCAGCTAAATAAAAACTCACAGCTGAAATCAAAAACTCAGAGCTTAGACGACATTAAGAAAATCTGCATGGTGAAGCAATCGAGCCTAGATTCTGGTCTAGTTGGATTTTCTTTTTTTTTAAACAACAACTGGGCTGTTTAAAATATAGAAGGCGTAACACTTACAGTGTTTCAATACCTCAAATAATTACCATCAATGAAGTATGGATAACATGTCGACAATGATACAGACTTCACCCATGAATTCCGTCTAATCACTATCGTCACTCTCTCTCCCTTATTCTCCTCTATCCCTCTTTCCAACCCCGACTCGGTCGAGGCAGATGGCTGTCTAACATGAATCTGGTTCTGCTCAAGGTTTCTGCCTGTTGGAAGGAAGTTTTTCATTGTCGCTGTAACTTGCTAAATGCTGTAAAGTGCTCATGATGGATTAAGATGAGATCAGGCTGAGTCCTGTCCGTACAATGGGACTAGATCTTATCCTGTCTTGATGTTGGGTCTTGGTTAATAATATAACATAGAATATGGTCTAGACAAAGGTTAGAAAAAGTATGTCGTGATGTGAAAATGTTCAAACTTCCAATGCAAGAAATGTTGGTGGATTCAAGACCTCAGCCCAACCTTGCCCTATCATTTCTGTGCAAGATCAGTCGTTCATTTCTACTCCACCATCATCAAGCTCATCCTTAACTCAGCGCCATCTGGAAACTGCTTTCCACGGCCAAGGACTAGGACAGGTGGGAGCTAATCATTAGCTCTGCAGAAAAGGTGCAATCTTCGATCTTGTACACAAGACCTGGAGAGCTACATTTTTTGTCTTTGACCAAATTTTGTGAACAAAGATAAGCCTTCCCAGAATAGTTGAAGCTGTTATAGCTGCAAAGCGTTGACGACATCATATTAAACCCTATTGATTAAGAATGGGATGTCACTTAAGTTCATATGTGAGTCAAGGCAGGTGAACCAATACTTTTGGCATTATAGTGTATGTATGTTGCACCACACCTAGGAGAACCTAGAGAGTGAGCTTCCACATCCTTTTTTTATTCATAATGTGTAGGCGATGTTAAATGGATGGCTTCTTAGATTTTGTTCTCAATGTTATGAACACAAAAAGTTGACAACATACAATCTGTTGCAAGAACCTCAAAATGTATTCTTATCATACATATCAGGCACATTTTACATGGGCAAACTCATGATGCATAACATGCTTGTTTTGGATGTACAAATTAAGTAACAACACATCATACAGAGGTTTTCTCTTTTTGTATTTGAGCATGAAAGAGGCTCCTTTGAGGTGCTATTATAAATATCCACACAAAAACAGGAAGCTCTCCCCTGTGTTCGTCTAATTACATAAATTTGTGGAACCCCGGAGCAGATGGTTAATGGCTAAACAATGTCACAGCATGAACACACGAGCGTTTTATTGTTCTGACCACTGAAAAAATATCAAAGGGTGAAAATTAAAGCTGCATTGTTCACCCATAGACCAGAGGAATGGAAGCCCAGTGCGACAGTTATTCACTCTGTCTGTTGTTACTGTGCACCAGCAGGTTCATAATAGCTCGGCCTAATGAGGGCCATGATATACCTCCACCACTTTATTGGCAAGACTTGGAATCTTTCCCTGTGCAGAAAACCATTATTCACTATAAAAGAAGACCTGGCTCTAAACAAGCCTGATGCACTCCTTCTGTAGAGGAAAAAACACTGACCACGTATATGGGAACAGAGAAAGGAAATCTAATTTAGCCTGCCTCTCTGAGATCCTGTGTTATGAGAAAAGGAGCACTTGAACTGTAAGATGATGGGAAAGGTCTTCATATGTCCACATGGCACATGAAATCATATATATATATAAACTCATTAATCATAAAAGAAAAAAATCGCTAGAAACATATTTCTTTATACTCTTTATACTCTTTATATATACTCTTGTGCTGCTCAAACTTAAATTGAAAAAATCATAAAAACAAATCCATTATGAGTATGACAAACCATGTTGAAACAAAGCTTTCAAAAAAGGAAAAATAAATGAAGATCACAAGCATCAAGTGAATAGGACTGAATTAAGACCAAAGATGATAAGAAATTTGTATTCCTTAACACGGATTAGCGTGCAGTGTTATGATCACCCAAAAAGCAGTGTCAAGCTCGCACGTCTATTTTCTGCTGATTCAACACTAGATTTAGAGCGTCTGTGTGCTTAGCTGTCGGTGGCCTGCGCGTCCTTATTTCTTGCTGTGCTGTCTTAAGCCCCAGGTGGGAGTGCTTTCTTGTGCCGTTGTCAGTGGTGTTTGATTCTGCTATATGTGGTGAGACATTTCATCTGCTCATCCTTGCTGGAGTTCAGGGCCAAGACAGGCTCTGCAAACGCACTCTAATCCACCAGCTACTACATAATAGACTCTAAACCCCCCTGATCCGTCACATATCCTTTTGAACAACAATAATATGAATGTTTCTTTTAAGAACAAACATGATGTTCTGAAGAAGTCCTTCTCTTCCACTGACTTTTTCTTTAGAACTAATTCAGTTTTTATCAGCATGTTGTCAAGATGCATGCAGGTATTGAACCGATTATTCCTCCCTTTCCACAGGAGGCATGTAAATGTCGGGTGATATATGAGTTGCCACATCCATGTTTTATTATGGACAGTGTGGTTTCCAAGCAGCTGCAGGATGAATATAAAGATTTAGACATTATCTTTTACTACTGGAGGTACATGTTTATGATACATTAGATCTACTGCAGGAAAACTAAATAACAGGGTCTAAAAAGGTGGGAGCTGACTTTGGATTAAAATGCAAATATATATTATATCAATAATCTACTGAACCACCTGTACTTATTTCCTTAGAGGCTAAAACAACTCAGATAAACTAGTGTTGTGATAGCGATTTACTGTCAAACCTCTTAAATCAAAGTGTGTATGAGGCAATGTTGTGTTACTATTTATTAAAGACTGCTTATTGATTTATTAAATTTGATTTCTTACAGGTTTTCCGCTTGTGTAAGATGCTTGATTCTGATTGGTCAAAACCCCTTGACAGCCCCTTGACAATGGTTATTAACTTTCACCAGCATGAGCAGCGGCAAAAGTTAACTCATCACACGTCATGTCAAATCGATCCGCCAAGTGTCCCGGCATATTTTGCTTCTGCTTGTTGACGCCTCATCAAAACAGTGTGGCTGAAATGCTGCTTTTGGTTAGCATCATAGACTGTATGTAAAATGGACGTCATCTCGCTCGGCTTGAAGTGAGGTTGCCAAAAAAGCTTCTCCCCCTGGTGGCTGGCTGCAGTATAGGTCAAAAACTCTGTCTCCCCCATTCATTTGAATGGGGCTGCTGTCAAACTTAAAAAAATAAATACACGTCGTACGAACGTTTCTCACATCCGTATGCTGTGGTGATATGTAGTTATTATTTGACTGTTTTGTGTTCAAGGCCTCTTTTTTCTGAAAAGTTTCTTTTTTGTTATTTATTGGAGGTTAAAAACGTGGTTTTATATCCGGGTCTGTTTCGATTGACAGCTGTCGTAGAGAGAAACTCTGTTGGACCTCGGGACGCTATGCTGTAGGGCGGAGCTTGTTACCGTGGAAACACAAATTCCCTACCGTGCAGACTCTGGCTGCAGAAACAAGATGGCTTCAAAACCGTACAATGGGAAAGGGCGGTGCAACGCTGTCCATTATAGTCTATGGTTAGCATGCTAATTCGGCAGGCTATGGACATTTTCATATTGGATCCTGTCCAGCATATTATCAAGGGCAGCAGAGCTGGTAGCCGGTCGCTACAGAGAAACTTAAACCATGAGCGGTGGTGATGAAAGCAGCAGGGGTAAAAGTTGTGACATTTTCCCTTGTTTATTTATTTATTTTTTAGGATGTAAATTTTGGGCATTTTTGCCTTTTAATGGATAGGACAGCTGAAGGGAGACGGGAAACATGGGGAACAGAGAGCAGGGGGGGAGGACATGCAGTTAATGGTCGAGGCTGGAATGGAACTTGCACCCTTCGTGACGAGGGCTATAGCCTCTGCATATTGAACACGCGCTTGGACCACTAGGCCAACGGTGCCCCATTTACCTAGTTTATTTTTAAAGATGTGTGAAAGCAGAGCTCAGAGAAGAAGGAGAGCTGAATTAGGACAGATTTATGTTAAATCCACCACAACAAAAAGCCAGAAGATCAGTAAGAAAGCTGGGTAATAAGATGCAAATGAATGATTCAATAATACCTGGAACCAAACATTCCAGGACACATTTCTTTCCTTTGGTCAGCTACATGACACTTTAATAATATTACTTAAATGACGACGTTATAGTTCTAATAATAGATAATAGTCAAATAACAATTTGGGAGCAGTTTAAATAAGTGTCATTGAGAAGTTCATATTTATTTTAGTTCATTTTTAAACATCTTTCAATTTGAAAGGCTTGAAAATGTCTCATTTCCTGCCGTGTGCCGAAGGTTATGTTGCTATGAAACATAATTTCTCCTTTTAATAACTGTTTAAAGGGATTAGATTGCAGCTTATCAGCATGAAATTGAACAGAAAGACATGGATCTTTCTCTCAAGGTTTGCTTTTGTCAAAGTGTGTAGTTCCAATATAAAGAGGAAGGACATGACTCATTGGCAGATTGTGTCACGTTGAAAGGCATCAGAATAATGTCATTTCCTCTCCCCTGCTGGTGGAGCAGGTTGAGAAGGAAACTATTTTAAAACGTCCCCATTAATGGCACTAAAGATAGACGGATCATCATATTAAAAGCTCTGTTTGTAAGTAAAGAGTAACTAGTATGAGGAGAATACTGATGGATACTCTAAATGGACATAAGCATCTTAACTCTACAGTGGTCCAGTTTTTCCAACAATGTGATTCAAGTCAGTCCGTCAAACTTCCTCACATTGCAGTCGATGACGTCATAACTTCAAACAGTTGTGGATTTACTTTTTTAAAGCCAACCAAATGTGATACCAAATGTGAAGACCCTGTTTACTGTTTTCACAGATAGAAAAGACTTGACAGATTGAAAGAGAAGAAATATGACAGATTGTTCTCTCACTCTTAGTATGGAAGTATTCCCAGTGAAGAATGCTTCATTAAGCTTCTTTTCAGGGATGCAGATTTAATGAGACTTTCAAGAACTCTATCTATTTAAGAAGATTAAAAATCTTCCCTTTAGACTAGAGCTGGGCAATATTGAAATTGATTATATCACGATAAAATATTTCATATCAGTCGATATCGACAGTTATCACTGTAATTGTAAAATCATTATTTCATTTAAATTTAAAGGCAGATTTTTGGATAAAGTTGGAAAAAAACCAGATAGTTTGATAGCTAGCATCTGGGATTTAGTTCTCTGATAAGATTCATGAATCCAAATTTTTTCACAGTGCTAACAGGACGCAGGTCTTTCGTGTAAAATGAGATTTAAGTTTTAGTTTGTTGATTCTTATTTTTCTTAGATAATTTGCATATTTGATTTAAATTTACAGCAATGCCGTCTTCTTCTGTCTAATGCTTGTTGGCTACTAATGTTTAAGGCACACTAGCACCCTTCCATTTCCAGTTGCTTAGGGGTGTAATTACAGGTTTGAATATATCTAATTTTTATCCCATATTTGTTATATTTATATTGAGAAAAATTATATACCGATAATTATCATTAAAGGATTATTGCCCATCCCTAGTTACAATGTTGGTGTCTGTCTTGTGTTTGAATCAAGCAGCAATCTCCGGTTTAAAAATATGAGTCCAATGCGGAACTGCAATTCATTGAGAATCCGCTTGAGGCTGGCTCCGGAAGAACCGGAAACCACATACACACCCATTCAAAAAAGCTGATCTTTACAGCAGAGATAAACATGTTTACAGCCTGGTACAAAAGACGAGTGTAGTCTGGAGATCTCATTTCTCGATCTGCACACACTGTATCGGGGGAGAAATTTTTTCATAATGCGGCAATTTCGAAGATATTGAGATTACGAGTCTTCCAATGAGAGGCACAGCTGAGCCCGCCTCTTTACGTCACAATCGCTCTACAGCAGCAATACGGCTGCCGACGACGATTGGCCTCAAAACAGCGCTTCAGAAACAGATGGGTGATGTCACGGATACTTTGTCCATATTTTATACAGTCTATGGTTTAAATACATCTTAAAACATGTCCAAACATTTTGATTCCAATAATCACAGTTCATTTGGAGAGATTCTTAAAGTAGCATTTTTGTCTAATTAGTTGCATAAACCATGTTGACTTCTGTACCGATCACCCTCTTCCCGCTCTGTTCACCATTTGTGTTTTTTGTGTAGCCAAACACGATTGAAACCACATCTTGGTGGCATACACACATGATGTGAGTTCAGGGAGAACACACAGTGTCGCCCCTGCAGAGGAAATCCTCGTCATGATGTTTTTTGTCAGCAGAAGAAAGACCAGTCTTTGCGTTCTCTGTGTTGACACGGCATGGTGATTACAGCGGTTTTACTTTGACTGTAGATGCCAAATTGCATTGAGAAATAGTCTCAGGGGCAGGTTTATATTCTTCTAATAGATATGTCAGCACAGCATAGAAAGGACAGGTGGTGGACAGGAATGCAAACTGTTTCATTGGATCACAGCCACATAACTTACACTCAAGCTGTTGCATCCTGACAGTGAATAACTGCTCCATGCTCAAAGCCATTATTTCAGAGCACAGCAGCACTCCAGGAGCAGTTTTTGTGCTTGGCCAAGAAGAGTTTTTCATTTTTCTTTTTGTTTCATTTTATTTCTTGGCTTTTTCATTTCCTATGTTCATTTCATTCACTCTCAAATGAAAAACCACACTTCTGCTGATGAAAGTTTGGGCCGCACACTGCTCCCCCTCAGTAAGTGAATTACTAACCATAAAGACAAATGGGCAGCCGTGGCAGCAGATGCTCTGCTGAGGAATGACGTTGTGTTATTGAATGTTTATTGGAACAAGAGAAAGAGAGAGAGGGATTGAAAGGGCAGGGCAGTTAGTAATTCTGGTGCTGCTCTTTAATCTTCATTCAAGGCAATTCACCAACTGGTTGTGATCAATGGCCGATTTCCCCTACAGTGGCTTCATACCAAAGCTTTGTTTGAGCCTGACACATCATAAAGGCATCAATAGAGGAAATCTGTTGATCCTTCAGCAGCTCTCCATGGCCAAGAATAAATATGATCAAACACAGAAGGAGTGGAAAAGGCCTTCAGTTGCACTTTTTGAATTGTTGTTTCTCAATAAACGTTGAAATTGAGCTCAAGAACAAACATTTCAAGTGGAAATGAGGAATGATGGAAATATGAGATCGCTTCAATTTGCTTGTAACAGTGTATGCAGTGGGAAAGATACATTTTCTGTTTATCCAACATTTGAGGCAGTAAGAGCTTAATTTAATTGAATTTAATTAGTTTATTTGATTAGGAAAATGCACATTAATCAACATTTCAACAGTGTGCCTCAATGTAAATATGCCAGAAATAGGACAATAGCTACATTTCATCCGTAGTCCTAAGGCAGGTACACACATAAAACATACAACAACAAGTTTTAAAATTACAGGATGTCACAAAACAGTTAACAGGACACTACACAAACTGACTTACAAACAGATTTTACATACAAAACGTTTGTGACATTATAAAAACAGAATGGAAGGTGAGGCCAAAGCACCCCGGGAACGGGCATCAAATGAGGAAGCAGATTATTCATGAGTACATGACTGGTTTGTTTTTAACCAATGTTTAACTGTTTTTTTAAAGGTACGGTACTTCTCAAGCTCCCTAATGTGAGCTGGTAATTTGTTCCAGGACTGTGTGCCTCTGACAGACACTACCATTTGGCTGAATTTGGTTTTTCGTCTCGGTACATCACAGTCCCCTCTAGTTTGTGCTAGGGATGAATCATGATATTCGAGTGTTCAGATAGTGATTCACTTTGTAAAAATCAAAGAGTTAAAGCAACTTTTATCTTAAGAATTCCTTTTTCCTCTGTTTGTACCAAGCAGTAATCTCCGGAAACCACATACACACTCATACAAAAAAGCATTTGAATTTGGAGAGGAAAAACACTTTTCCTCCAGGGGTCATCGCCAAGGTTTTTTACCTGTTCTCGGTGCCTCATTTTCGGCCGCGTGAGTCCGGACGTGGCCCCTCGAGCCTTATGTAAAGCATCCTGACTCCGAAAGGGGAGAGGTAGGCGGGGATTCGTCTCCCCACCGCGAACATGTTCACATGGAACCCTTCTCCACTTCAGCCCGACGCAAACCCCAAGCTTCGAGGCTGAGTCGACAAATGCTTCAGCATATTTGAGGTAGTTGCACCTAGGAGTTCTGCGGCGCAGAGTGTGTGACATAATGTAACGTGCCATACTGTGACATGACGTCGTGCTGGGAAATGAATCATTAAGAAGAATCGATAACATTTGAGGTGTACAATTCAGATGGAATTAATAATCCTTGCATAGATACCCATGACTATTGAAGACTCACGAGCATCTCAATCTCAACCTGTCACTCTCCAGCAACATTATTCATCATTTAGATATAATACAAAGTTAATCACACACCATTGTCTCAATTCATGAAAAATATCATCTGCCACTTTCTCAAAGAAACTTCATGTTTCTGAATGTACTCCCACAAAACAGCCCTCATACCTGTAGACTTCACCTTTGGTTCTCTACTACCTGAGGATGATGGTTTTAAACATGCTGGTAGCTGCTCTTCTGAAATCCAGCTCATTTCTATTCAGTGGACAAATCAGGGGAAATGTTCAGAATCTCATAAACAATTCAAAGTGAGTGCTGATGAAAACTTAATTGATCCCTCTGTACGCTTAACTCCCTGCCACTCAACCATGACAGTTCAGTCTGCAAGGAGACTTTCTCCACTAGATCTGAAATGTTTGACAAGATCTAATGTTTCACAGGAGGAACTCTCAGCAGAGTGCGCAACTTATTTCAGCTCCTTATCAATTCCTAAGTACACGGATAGACTGTGAGACAGTATGCTGGGGAATTGTGTGGAAACAGAGGTAGCATGTCAGTAAAGGCTAAATACTTAGACAATCATAAATAAATACACCTTTACATGCTTCTTCTGATACAATGAGGATGCTCAGTTCAAAATACTTCTATTGAACTTTATCAGGTGAAAGAAACTGAAATTCCCTAAATGTTGGCAGACAAAGAGAAACTTTAAACATTACATTTTAAACCTAACATATCGTGCAATAGCTGGATTATTTTTCATTGTTTCCTTTCAGTTACAACAGAAATGTCTACTCAGTTTTGGCAGTAAACTTCATTCTCACATCGGTGAACTTTCATCCAAGCGACTCAGAAACCAGATCAAACAAAACCTCTTGTACCCCTATTCCACCGAGGCAGTTTCAGGGCCGGTGCTCAATTGAGAACCATTTTTTTGTGTTTCAACTGCGTGAGAACCTGCTCCAGAGCTGTACCAACTATTTGCGAGTGTACAGTCTGATGGCCATAGGCAGGAATGACTTCCTTCGGTGTTCTGTGGTGCGTTTAGGGGGATCAGTCTTGCGCTGAATGTGCTCCTGTGATTCACCAGCACGTTGTAGAGAGGGTGGTGGATGTTGTCCATGATGCTGTGGAGCTTTGACAGAGTCCTCCTCTCTGTCACCACTGTCAGAGAGTCAAGCTCCACTGCGACAATGATGACATGACTTGGTCTTCCAGGGGTTGAACCAACTCCGAACCAGCCCAGAACTAGAACCAGGTTTTTGTTGGTTGAAAAGGGGTATTGTTGAAGTCTATTAAAATGGTTCTGAATGGGTCAGGTTGTGTAGGAAAGGATCTCTGTATCTGGGACCTGGAGTGAGAGCCAAGGCAGGTTGATTAATGGGAGTGACTGTGGTTTTCAGTTCAAACAGACCAGTTCTTCACACTGTCTACCCTTTACATACACTGACTGAGATTGTCTGTTGAAGGCGGACCTTCTACGACACTTCAGGCATGATGGATGGAACCACAACCTTCATGCACTGATCCAAATGGTTGGAGGCTGCTCATTAATATAGATGGGGTTTTTATAGGAATAGCTGTTGGGCTAAATTATTCAGCGGGTTCAGGGAGACATATGGGGCTGGCCTCTTCAGTAGCACAGCTAACTGAACACGTAAATACCCACTGTAGGGCAGGTGAAGCAGAGGAATGAGCAGGGAACCTGGTGCGTATGAGAAGAATAATGGCATTGAATCTTGACAGTCCTAAATCATGAGCTATAACAGTGTCACGGGGAGGCAGCAACCATATACACATACACACAGAATGACAGCAACATTGTGAAGATGTCAGAATGTGTCTGACATGTATGTGCACATATGTTGCATACAAAAAACTTCAGTGTCAAATGAACAGTATGTAGGTTGATTCAACCCGAACAAATGTAAGTCTGTGTGGATGTGCTTGTTAGATGATGATGTGCAAACCAGGCAAGGAGGTGAGACTGAGAACAACAACACAAAGTGCTGTGGAGACTGGTTAAAAATAGCAGATAGGATATTACTAAAACATTCCTGTCAGGGCTTGTTCACATTTGATTGACATCTCCTCACAGACAACAGTTTACTGCACAGCTACAGAGATAGACTCTGTTGTGTGTTATCACCTGCATGGCTTTTCACACACACTAATGCACATACAGCTGCTTAGTCATACAAACACACACTAATCCACACACACTTATGCGAATACTTGAAGATAAATGAGGGGTCTCATCCTGTGATCAGGTCCATTAAGTCGTCCTGTCAGTGTGGGCATGCTGTTGTTATTGTGCAAGGATTGATGGTGATGTACATATGAATCAGCCCCTGTTTTATAATGTGGAGTAACTGCACTGGAGTAGACAACAGGAGGGAAAAAACATATGCTCTTTCTCAAGTACAATGTGTCAAACGAAAATAGAGAAATACTAAATATACAATTATTATGATATGCATGAAAGGTGTTGAAACTATTGCATAGGAGCTGGCACTTAAATGCTCATACTGCATGCTGAAAACAAACCATATACTCTAAGTCAAGGATAACGGGATAGAACAAACTGTAGAAGAGCTTGTGCCTAACACAGGCTGTATAAATAATGAACGTAGTATCCGTGACGTCACCCATCTGTTTCTGAAGCCAATCATTGATCATCGAGCCATATTGGAAATGATGAACTCTACCTAACTTCTGTCAAGCTAGTGTGAGGTAAAGAGGCGGGCTTTGAGCCTCCTCGCCAACAGCTTCAGTGTTCCTGTCTGTCAATCAAGTCAGCTGTGCCTCTCGTAATAGAAAACTCGTAATCTTTATATTTTTGAAATTGCCACATTATGAAAAAATTCCTCCCCCATACAGTGTGTGTCGATTAGAGAAATTAGCTATTTATTAGCTATATATCGTTTTTGTACCAGGCCGTAAACTTGTTTATTTCTGCTGTAAAGATCGTCTTTTTTGAATGGGTGTGTATGTGGTTTCCCGGACTTCTGGAGCCAGCCTCAAGTGGACACTCCAAAAACTGCAGTTTTTGACACTTCCGCATTGCCTTCAATTCTGGCGGGAGGAGGTTTCCACTGGCTTAACAGCAAATCTGTGAAGTAAACAGTCAGCATTTCAAAACTTTATTATTTAGCAGTTCAAAATAATGAGCATGAAAAAATAATCTATTGGCGCTTAGTAGAACACTCATTATGTATATAATAATGTGGTGTAGTTATTAGGGATTCACTTTGTAAAATCATTATCATAGTGTTGTAGCGGGTTGAAGATACAGTGCGTGTATTTTGCAATATCTGCTGACTCCTCCTGTGTTGGTGAAGCTCCACAAGTTGTCTTTGAGGACAAGAAACTACTGGGATAGATGATAATTATGTTCCTCCATATGTCCAGTTTTTACTATCGAAATCTCCAATCAGAACTAACTATTTTGCACAGAAAAACACCATTATCTTCTTCTTCATCATTGTCTTCCACCTGGTGCATTTTGGGCTGCCACCTGCTAAATACAAAATTGCATCTGGCCCTTGCTTGTTTCTCTGTTCTGTGCTACTGTAGACACATGGTGGTGCAAGGGGACCTGCACCTTATGTAGATATAAATTACTCAAGCAAACAATTGTTTTCTTAATTTTAAAATAATTGTAAAAAGAAAAATGTATTAAGACCCTTTTATACATTCAAGCATGCAGCCCAAAGTGTTAAAAAAGATAAAGGAAAGTAGTAGTAGTAGTAGTAGTAGTAATAATAATAATAATAATAATAATAATAATAATAATAATACACTTTATTTCTATCGCACTTTTCTAAACAAAGTTACAAAGTGCTTTACTGAAAAACACAAAAAAAATCATTTCAATATTTATTTAAATAAAATGAAATACTTAAAGCTGGGGTTGGTAATCAGATTTAGATACACTTTTTGTTATACTGGTTAAAATGATCTTTATGTCCTGATGGCAATCATTACATGATGTGTTCCTAAAAAAGAGTGAAAAAAAGACACTATCTACAGCTGGAGTAAACCTGGGAAAACACCAACCAATCATTGTTTTTTGGGTGCCAAAATTTTAAACCATTCAAATCCTGTCCTGCCGTTCTGCCCGCCTCCTGCATGTACATTTCCCCGGCATGTACTCCGAGTCCCCGTCTCCTGCCTCTGCTTCCCCTGCCTCTATTTACTGCCCCTCTCGCTCGACCTCGGGCCTGTCCCCTCTGACCCGATGAGGTGCTTTGCTCAGGACTGTAGTCCGGATCAGAGTCTAAAAAGCTCTCACCACGGGGGCTCTGACAAGCAGAAGAATTAATGACATTTAGTAAGTCCTACAGAAAATGTAGATGTACTGTAGCGCCCGTCCGGACGCTGTAGGGATGACGAGCCGATCCATGAACACGTTGAGTTTTAATAACCGGTCACTGTCGGCCGTGATCACGCCAACCAACAAAGCAACAATCAATGTTCGAATGAATGAAAAACTTCACCTCTTGTCTCTCCTCTCTCCCGCTCACACACTCTACACCTCTCCTCGTTTTGGAGGAGCTCTGAGGGAGGAGGGGAGGGGTTAGACGGAGTCCTGAGGAAATGCTACATTCAAACTCATGCTAGTTTTCCGAGACTGCCAACCCTAGCTTTAATCAAATCAAATAAATACCATAAAAATGAAATAAAATAAGAATATAATTGAATAAAATCAAAAAATAAAATAAAACAATTGTTTTAATTGTAATAATACAGTCCAGGGCTAAAAAGACATTACTCCAAGTTAAAAGCCAGATTAAAAAGTTGAGTCCTAAGTTTACTTTTAAAAACACAGAGAGAGATTGCTATTTTATTGTCCAGAGGCAGAGAGTTACACAGTTTAGCAGCATAAAAACAGAAAGCTCTCTATTTTATTCCATTTCTACCAAGCCTGTCCTGCTAAATGTTACTAATTACTACATGCCGCCACTTTAAGAAAACACCCGTTAAATGATTATACACGGACAAAGCTGTTCAGTTCTGTCCCCTATAAGATAAGTCATCCTAAAGTGTTGCCTTACAACATATTTGTTTCTCTATCAACAAAGCAATTAAAGCTATCATAGAAAGTAATGGAGTTAAACAGGCAGTGTTTGCCTTTGACATGTCTTAGAGAACTTTGAAGTAGCATAAAAAAAAAAATTTCAAGTATAGAATAAAGGTACTTCAAAGTTTCACTTCATTACTGTGCATCACATTCAACATGAACATCAAAGTCTAGTTTTCTCAGCTTAAATTGGGACTGTGGGTCATTATGTAATAGGGATACGTCTCAGACATCAGTAGGAAAGGATAAATGTATTCATCTATAACTTTAAGAATGCAGATTCCTTAACCATCGCCACTTTACTGTTGATATTAACTCAATGTAGAAAGACAGGTGAGAGGTTGTTGTTTGCCCGTCGCACAAATTTGTCCTCCGTGTTTGCCTCTGCATTTTTAAAGAGGGAGCCCTGTGTCTCACTGATGGAATATTTATCTTCCCTCAATAAGGCTCCATTATGCTGTCATGCAGTTTGTTGAGATTATTTGAGGTCCAGGAAAAGGCTGCTATTATGCATAATGAGTTTCTTCCCGGGAGATTTAAATGTTTGTTGTAGATATGTGCTCATTTGAATTTCAATTATCAGATTCAAGTGTGGAGACTTTTCCAGTCTGATCATTTGATGCAGGGCGTCCATAAACCGCTCAACTCGTAGGGATTAATCACAATAAAGTCGTTAAACACAAATAAATGGGTGCTAAAGCATCTGATGCCGTCTTCATATACACAAGCCCTTTAAACATTTATGAAGGAGAAGCTGATGTTCTTGTTCAAACAAATGAACAGGCACTTCTTCCTGGGGGGGAAATCATTTGGGACGTGTATCTGTGTTGTTGCATGGAGCTTTTCTAATTACATGCCTCTGATCCATCACATCCATCTGAACCCTTACTGCTTATTAGATAAATATGCTTATATACTGTAAGGGCATCAACTGGTTGGAGAGTTTTTAAATTTGTTTTAGTTACTTAAGTTCTCTTTACCACATGTATGTAGTTTATGCATACAGAACACATCAGAACAACCCTGTCCCCTGGAAATTAAGATTTTGTACGTGTTTGTTTTTATTTTGTGTGACATATTTTGTTGGTTAACCATCTTAAAGCTGGGGTTGGTAATCAGATTTAGATACACTTTTTGTTATACTGGTTAAAATGATCTTTATGTCCTGATGGCAATCAATACATAATGTGTTCTTAAAGAAGAGCGAAGAAAAGCTGCTATCTACAGCCAGAGTAAACCTGGGAAAACACCAACCAATCACCGTTTTTTGGGACCCAAAATTTTAAACCATTCAAATCCCTTCCTGCCGTTCTGCCCGCCTCCTGCACGTACATTTCCCCGGCGTGCACTCCGAGTCTCCGTCTCCTGCCTCTTCTTCCCCTGACTCTACTGTCTGCCCCTCTCGCTCCACCTGTCCGGGCCTGTCCCCTCTGACCCGATGAGGTGCTTTGCTCAGGACTGTAGTCCGGATCAGAGTCTAAAAAGCTCTCACCACGGGGGCTCTGACAAGCAGAAGAATGAATGACATTTAGTAAGTCCTACAGAAATGTAGATGTACTGTAGCGTCTGTCCGGACGCTGTAGTGATGACGAGCCGATCCATGAACACGTGGAGTTTTAATAATTGGTCACTGTCGGCCGTGATCACGACAACCAACAAAGCAACAATCAATGTTTGAATGAATGAAGAACTTCACCTCTTGTCTCTCCTCTCTCCCGCTCACACACTCTACACCTCTCCTGATGCCTTCACTGACTGTCAACACTGTAGGAATTAAGAACATCTACACTGAACAGGTTTAACAAACAGTAGAGCTGTTACAGTATTACATGTGTTATAACTTTTCTCCCGATATCGTGTCACCAGTAGAACTGGATAATGCTAGAATGACAGTTGTGAGTACTAACAGCAGCCATATTTATTTGTGTTTTTAACTTTCACTATGATAATGTTTTGGTGAGGACCGGTTTTGAATCAGTCATACAAAGTGATACAATTAGAGTTTGGTTTTAACTACATGTTAAAATGGCTGTTTGTTGTTTAAAGTCACTGGTGACTTTTAAAAAAAAAAATTTTTTTACAGTTATAGCATCTAAAGAGACAGGTTTAGTCAGATCTGATTATTTCAGCATTTTCTAAAAAGTTTTTTTTAAATTATTTGTTCATCTGTTGGCTCCATAGACTGTATGGTAAATGAACATAGTCTCCATGACATCACCCATCTTTTTCTGAAGCCCTGTTTTGAAATCTATCGTCAGTGGAAGCCATATTGAAATTCTCAACTCAACCTAACTGCTGACGAATCTAGTGTGAGAGGCGGGCTTTGAGCGTCCTAGCCAACAGCTACAGTGTTCCCACCTGTCAAGCAAGTCAGCTGTGCCTCTCATAATGGCAAACTCGTAACCTTAATACCTGCAAAATTGCCGCATTATGAAAAAATTCACCCCCCATACAGTGTGTGCAGATCGAGAAATGAGCTATCCAGGTGAAACTCGTTCTTTTGAACCAGGCTGTAAACATGAGTATTTCTGCTGTAAAGATCGGCTTTTTTGAATGGGTGTGTATGTGGTTTCCGGCACTTCCGGAGCCAACCTCTAGCGGACCTTTCGATGAGCTGCAGTTTTCAACACTTCCACATTGGCTTCAATTCTCGCGGCTGGAGGTTACCGCTTTGTTCATACACTATTCTGGATTGTATATGCTGGAGAGGAAAGTAGCCTTGCTGATAACATAGATGATCTTTCAGCTGTCAAGTGTTCAAATTAAGTTTCACACGCTCACACTGGATGGATGATCAACTGTCTTTTCTCAAGCTCTGAAAACACTTAGTTTTCTTTGAGCCATTCATAATGGTTCAGTCTGCTGTGTATGACTCAGTTGTGCCTTTAGGGATTATTGTGCTTTCTGTAATATGAGGTTTACTGTACCTTCCACAGCTGGTGTTAAAGGTGGGTGTTTGGTGTTAGAAAGTTTCCACCACAACACTACTTTCCTTGAGAAAATTCTCATCCTTACTAGAGAAACGACACGGTCCAGACAGCAGGCCATTCCTTGAGAAGAAACTAGAGTGAGATAATTTCATAGTGATTACTACATTTTTGTGACTAGTCAAGGGAGGTCCAAGTTAAACTCCTGCTACAGGCTCGCTGTAATGGGCCACAACACAGCGTACAAGTTGTCAATATGATTTATTGTTCTACACAAGTAATTTCCCCTTCTGCAGTCTTGTGTTTTATTCCCCTTTCTTGAGAGTAATTTCAAATAGCCAGTGAAGTAAAATACATGCAGTGTGAAGGAAGCGTTTCATAAAAGATACCTCAGCACAAACTCAAATGAAACAGTTCATTTAACAGATATGTTTAAGAATATACAGGAGAGCTATTTCCCCCCATTCAGCAAACGCTCACATTATACATTATTTACATTATGTATAAATACAGCCGTATAGAAACGAGCCGCCTTAACTGGCCTACATTCGTTCTCTTTTTCATCAGGGCTTCGCAGCCTTCTCGCTCCATCACTCATTGTAAACCCTTTCTAATACAGGCATCAATTGACAGTTGGAGCATCCGTCACACAGAGTGGGACACATGTTCATGGAGTGAAGATTAATGAAACACTGCATACAGCTGCTGGGACAATCTGAGAGTGAGGAAAAATGGACGACCGTGCAGTGTTTGACCACCAAGAGACAAAGGGATGGTTTTTAACCTTATTTGTAAAGTAGTGTGTACAACATTAAGTCTTTCCTCCTGAGGATGGAAGAGAAAAGCCTCTCTTGTGAGAGCAGCAGAGCGGAAATATTAAAGTGATATTTCACTTGAGAAAAACCTTTTTATTTTCAGCTTATATTCCCCAAATGATATCATGAACAGTACTTATTAATTTGCCCAATGGGGATGTGGATGGGGTAGTATTACATTAAATTGGGTACTGTTGAAGAGATGCTGCATTTTCTTGGTAATTTGTTTGAAAATTGTCTTGAGCAGTGCATCCTGGGATGATAAATCATGCAGAAGAAGTTTAAAAGCAGAATCCAGTTCAGACTCTCATTGCTTCGTGTTATAGATGATGGGGTAATAACAGAGGATAACAATTCAGCAGTGGCTGGTGTGTAATTCTAACAATATTAATGACTTTATATTCCTAATACGTTCATTATTGTAGTGAAAAAAGACCTACAATGAAAAAAGTCTTAATAATCCTTTTCATCAACTCATCCCTGTATCCCTTCTTTCTTGGCACATGTTTTGTCTTAAAGTTACAGAAAGTCTGAGGCCGTGGTTCTCTGCCGGAAACGGTTGATTGCCCTCTCTCGGTGGGAAGCGAGACTTTGCCCCAAGTGGTCGAGTAAGTATCTCGGGAGTAGAGCCGCAGCTCCTTCGCGTCGAAAGGAGTCAGCTGAGAGTGTTTGGGCATCTGATAAGGATGCCTCCCGGATGCCTCCCTTTAGAGGTGTACCGGGCACGTCCAACTGGAAGAAGGCCCCAGGGTTGACCCAGAACTCAGAGGAGGGATTATATCTCTCGCCTGGCATGGATCGCCTTGGGATTCCCCAGGAGGAGCTGGAAAGTGTTGCTGGGGAGAGGGATGTCTGGGTCAATTTGCTAGGACTGCTACCTCCGCGGGGGCTTATCCTGACCCCGGATAAGCGGAAGAAAATGGATGGATGGATAGTACAGTGAGTAGAAATGGGATAGTTGAGTGATAACTAGCGTTCAGATTCTAGATTGATTGACCACTATTAAAATATTTGGTTTATCTTTGCAGCACAAACAGCCACCGTCAATATAAACTGATTAATCCTTCAAAGTCAAACCAAAGATGAGACTCCTTTAGTACGAAGATAAAAAGAAAAAGGCCATGATGGAAGGATAAGTGCCTTTCCTGGCAAAGACAGGACACCCTCTAGGCTGGATAGAAACAAGAAGTCACGTGTAACAACTTTGAAAGGTTGTTTGTGCACGTGTGACTTCCATTTCACAAGTTGCTTTTCTTCACCCTTTCTTGTTCATCAGGAAGTCTAAACAAAACCTGATATTACACCTTATAGAAGGCCTCTGTTTCCTCTGTTTTTTGAATTTCTCTGCCAAAGAGTGAGCCAAGAAAACATTAGTGCCTAAGTGTCTTTGACAACAGAAATGTTTAAGTTGTGCTGTTTTTTTTTTTTTTGCATATTAACCGGGTGACTTTGTGGCTGAGGAGACTAAGTATACCATGCTGGTGCAATCTAGTTAAGGAAGCCAAGCTGCACATCATTCCATCTTTCTATTCTATGACTATTTCTGCTCTTCTCTGCTGGCTACTCTTTGGTTGTGTTCCTCATAGTGCCCCTAAAATCCTTTAATTACCAACTAATGTTATAAAAAGAATTAGAATTAATTCAGCTGGGGTGCTGGTGGCCTAGCGGTCCAAGCGCCCTACATGCAAAAACTATAGTCCTCGTCGCAGAGGTTGCCGGTTTGACTCCAAGCCGTGACCACCCACTGCATGTCATCCCCACTCTCTACTCTCCACGTTTCCTGTCTTTCTTCAGCTGTCCCATCAATAAAGGCAAAAAAAGCCCAAAGATATTAAAAAATAATAATAATTCAGCTGTTCTGTTCTGATATTTATCATTGTACAAGTAGGACTGCTTCGATTGATATTTATGTACTATGGAGTTTGAACACAGTAATCAGTTAACGTCTCTCTCTGTCATGTCTGTCGGCAGAGGGCTTTAGCAATCCACCGTCTTAATTAACTCCGTTTGTCCCCGATGTCTTCTCCAACCACATCGAGTGATCATGGCAATCAACTGGTGATCGCTTAATTTATCCTGACTGACAAATGATCTCAAACCAGGTCCTGACAGATTTAGTGTATGTCTCCGATGGCACGTGATTATCTGACAGCGTGCAGACAGCATCGGGAAGAGCTAAGTGCTATATTTATATGCTCAGTGTGCAACAGCAGCCCCTTAGGGACCTCCCTGCAGTCACAGTGAGTCTGTACCTGCTTGACAAGTAAATCAGTTTCCTGCCCTGGGTATTTTTCTGCGGTGGAACTATTCATCCGTGACCGTGACATATATGACAGTGGGCTATACCAATGATGGTGGTCACACATGGCACAGTACAAAATAAATCCCTGCAGGCACAGAACATTTATGAGGAGGACAACTACAGGTTTGTGAGTTAAGATGAATTGATAATTTAAAAAATAATAATAATGACAATAATAATGTAAATAATAATGATGAAAAAATAATAATAATAATAATAATAATAACAATAATAATAATAATAATAATAATAATAATAATAATAATAATAATAATAATAATAATAATAATGATAATAATAATAATGATAATGATGCAATTAATTAGAACGGTGAAAATAATAATAATTATTCTTATGATTATAATGAATTATGTAAATAATAATTATAATAACAACAATGAAAATAATAATACAATAATATTACTAATAATGGAAATGATAATAATAATGAAAATAATAATAATCCAATAATAATTAGACTAATAATAATAATAATAATAATGATAATAATAATACTCTATTATATAGCACTTTTCAACAAGTAACTTAACCTTTTCATTCTAATTGCTTCACAATGGGCAAAAAAACAACTAGAAATGCAAAGCAAAAATGAAGCATACAAATAAACCTTAAAAGCATGTAAACTTATAAAACAGACAAACAATATAAGAGTAAAAAATTGTAAAAGGTTGGAACAATGTATGTTGAACCAGAAACAGAAGAAGTTCAAGCAATCCTAAAGCTAAGTCCACTTTTGAAATGTACAGAGAAGTGAGGTGCTAAATGAAGACAATTCTAGAAATGTAAGTATATCTCTGTGTGGATCCTTTGCAAGAGTTTTGAGACTCTGTAAATAACAACTTGTCAGTGGAAGAAACAATTACTGTAAAGTGAAGTACTTTGAGCAGGCACAGTTGCTCCAAATGAATAAATTAAAGCCACTTTATTTCTTTTTATATAGCTGCCTGATGATAAGGTTGACAGCATACTTCCATCTCCGTAACATCTCTCGCCTGCGTCCATCTCTCTCCCCCAACAGTACATCCATTCTGGTTCACACCCTGGTCACCTCCCGCCTAGATTACTGCAACTCCCTTCTTTTTGGTTTACCAGACAAATCCATCCATAAACCTTCAACTGGTTCAAAACTCCAACTCCACTGGTTTCCCATTAAATACCACATCATTTTCAAGACTCTGTTCCTCACCTACAAGGCCATCAACAACCTAGACCCTCAGTACCTCATTTACCTCCTCCAAACAAAAAATACCCACCCCTAGTCTCAGGTCCTCCTCTTCCATCCAACTCACCCTTGACCACCATGGGGTCGAGAGCCTTCAGCTGCTCGCCCCCCCCCCGCCTCTGGAACTCTCTCCCCCAGGACATACAAAATTCCACCTCTCCCACCACCTTCAAAGACCGCCTCAAAACTCACCTTTTCTGCCAAGCATACTCACTCTAATCTGTCTCTTTGGGACTGGAAAGACTTCCCCTCCCCTTTCATTTTTCTAGTCTTGTATCTTCATTCTAATGTATTTATGTATTTATTTACTGTTGAGTGTTGCTTTTATTATTGCTATGTTGTAAGGTGACCTTGAGTGTCAAGAAAGGTGCCTATAAATAAAATGAATTATGATTATTAATTATTATTACATGAACAATTCAAAAACCTTCAATGGCTATGATTTATTGAGTCCTGAAACCATGTAAAATAGAGCTCTAGGTTTAAAACTTCATGAATATTTTAAAGCACGAACACCTCCAGTTGCATTGGGATCCAGTCCCATTACACATTAACGCCTTGGTAAAATACAGCAGACCATTTTCAATGTTCTATCTGAAACTGGCCCTTATTTCTTAGACTTAAATAAGATCTGGCTGATACCTCTGATAAGAAGCCAAGTGACCAAGTGCAATGTGGATTAAGGCTTACTTCACTCCAAGTTTCTGTTTTCATTTCTCTCGTGTCCATATGAGTCAGGACAATATATTCCCCAGCAAAAAAAAAGAGGGTTTGAAAATTAAGACTTTTGCTCTTACAGACCCACACAACAGCAGGCCTGAGTTTCAGAAACCTGTTTTTCCATTAACACCCAGAATTGCTTTGCAGTAGTCAGGGAACTTAGCAGCATGGAGGAGAGTCTTTATTAGATCTTGAAAAATGCACATTTCCTACCGGAGCAGTCTCCTATGCATCACGGAGAAAAACAGACTACAGGATTGTGTATATATTGCTGTGTTGCTAATAGTGCCGAGCAGGGGATTCACTTAGCAACACAAGGCTAATGATTGTGCCTTATCAGTGATCACCCAGGTCGCAATTTTACCGCTGCAGTAAATCCACTACACAGATAGTTTCAGTGGCTCTGCTTTTCATTTAGAGTGGCTCATAATTCTGTCGGCTTTTATAGATAGCATGATATTTTCTCAATTTGTTCAAGGCTACTGCAGGTGTAGCTGACCATATTGATCCACCATTAAACCAGGATTGAGGCTTTAGCTCCTCTGAGTACTTGTGGAACTCACGATGATACACATCCAACGTTGTAGTTTTGTGCAGTATTTGACTTGTATTCCAGTGTCTGCGTAGATGGTTCTTTTAAAGGCCCAGGCGCATATTCAAGAATAGGTCACAACTCAGTCTTGGCCATGGCATTTTCTATATGTTACTTTGAATTTATTGTCTTTGACTGAAGGTGGAATCCATTATATTCAGCCTCCTGACAGATCACAAGTTTATGATTCTGCGGTGGAGAGGACGAGATGGAAAAGCCTGATTCTTTCATGGGATGCACAAGCCTTTGCTCCGAGGCATCCCAATATGAGAAGTTGTGTGTGATCTGAATATGACTCTACTATATTTATACACCATGCATGCACCAGAAGTATGCAGGTGCATTGACAAAACCTCAATTTACCATTTCATCACGCCATAAAGAGCCTTTCTTCGACACTTAGAGTATATACTGCAGACGTTTCATGATACTAGAATTTTGAACTATGCTGCAGTGCCAGTAAGGCTGGAGATATGCTTGCTGTAACTACGTGCTTTGAATGCATGCAAACATCCCAAGTGTTGGTTTGGTGCTTTGGCTGTGCACGTGCTTAAAAATAATGCAACCTGGATGCAAGGTGCAGTTGGTGCTGGGTGAAATGATGATATTGCGATAAAATATTTCATATCAGTCTATCAATAATTATCACGATAAATATCGAATCATTATTTGATTTAAATTGAAATGCAGATTTTTGGTCTTGAGGGAAAGTTGAAGAAACCAGACAGTTTGTTAGTTTGTATCTGGATTTAGTTTTCAGATAAGCTTCTTTAATCCATCATTTCTGATGGTGCTAATAGGAAGCAGGTCTTTGTGTAAAAAGAGATTTTTGTAAAGTTTTAGTTTGTAGATTCTTATTTTTTCTCAGATGAGGTTATTTCCATAATTTGGTCTAAATTTACTACAACTATATATCAAATTGTGTACTGTGTATCAATTTATAGAGTATAATTTTGAGTTGTGCTCTCCCCATAAGATTACTATGGGTTACAAGCAGAGTGTTATTGTTCCCACAGTGCAGTGAATGTGTCCCGGTTGTTTAGTTGTGAACCTAAATAATAATAATAATAATAATAATGTTATATGCATTATAATATCGTCAGCAGCCAGAGAGTCAGTACAGGATGAGCTAATGGAGTGTGACAGACAACGTGGTATATTTTCTAGTTTTGTTATGACTTGCAAATGAATCACTGTCACATTTTTTTTTAGCAAAACAGTCTTTTATTAGAAATATCTTGTACAAAAATGAACATGCTCTACACATTTTTTTTCTTCATATAATTCATAAATATCCAGGCACTGTAATTCTTTTTATATTTCTTTTTTAAATAATTCAGTACATAAAGCAGACATGATCAATCCATTTTTATAACGTACATTAACTTGCCATTTAATTTGAGTCATCACCTACATATTCTATTTTTTAACACAGACAAAGTGTTTTAGAAAAATAAAAGGAGGGGCCTGTGTCAAAAAAAAGGAAATTATCATATTCACAAACACAAACAATCCCACAAACAATACTTTATCAAATGATGAGAAAAACAACATATGCTGCAACACCTTAGACTTCTGTTGAAGCTGAGAGAATCATTGTGTAAACCAAAATATCAGCTATTTATAATTCTCTGCAGTAGTTTTCCTTCTGGACAAATTCCTCTCCGATTGTTCACATGATTTATGAATTTTGACATGCAACATACATATTTTTGCATTTCTGAGGAGAACATTAAATGAGACAAATTCCAGAGTTGACTGTTCATGGAGAAATACTTCAGTGTGACCCGATACAGAAATGGAGTTCACATAATCTAATATAAATTGTATACAGAGTCCACACTTTGAACAGAGCGAGTGCACACAAACAACACCGAGAATCCATGGGAAAGATGGCAGATGTAGTTTAATGGAAGAGGCACAGAATGAAGGCACTGGCCCTTATTTATCCAGCACCCACAGTATACATTCCCCATTGTAATCCACAAATTTGAGTCTGTAAATAATGTTGTGAAAATCAATTAACCAACCCTAGAGAGAAGATGCAGTTTTACTAAATACTGAGACCTGAAGTGGCAGAAAAAAATAGACGTAGACACACACCTGAGGTACCATATGCTGTCATAATGACTGCGGACTATTTTCACAATCTTCATACACAGAACAACGTTGAAGTTTCAGGCCCTATGATTCCCAAGATGCGAAAAAAACGAACAAAATCATGGAATCTGTCAATTAAAATATACTCAACTGTAAAATGTGGAATATCATGGGCGTAATGTTAAGAAAAAAATGTCTTTGTGAAAATCATGTCCTTATACCTAACTTTAAAATTAGGCATGGCTCAAGTTTCCCTGACAAAGCCATGGTTGAAAAGGCTGTAACGTCAAAGTAGTTCATTAAATATTGCGACAATAAGCGGTAGTTTAGAGCAGAACAAATTCCCAAAACCTGGCTGTTAGAGCTCCGTCAGTCTATCTATCCGTGACCTTTTTTTCACCTTATGGCTGGCACACATTACAGGATTCTTCAAACCTTCACACATTTAGAGACCACACACTTGATGATAACAAAAGACAGATCGCACAAGATCTCTCTCTTCTGATCTTATAGTGTGTGGTGTGCACTACGGAGCACACCACACACTAATCGATTCTTCATCAGAGTATCAGGTTCTTCACGCTTAATATTCCAAATCTTGCTTAGTAAAACGTGACTTCGGTGTAAACAAAAATGGTGGATGGAATTTCGGTCCAACTCTTCTTGATTGGCTTTTGCTCCGGTACACGTGACATTACACACTGTGCGTGCTCGGCTCCTCTTGGAGCATCCCACACACTACAGGATTTATAGTCGCAAATATTAAACATGTTCATTATTTATGATCTCTCCTTCTGACGCCTTCTGAGCAGCTCCGACCGAACAAAATCACTCTTAACACACCCCACACCACAGGAAAATCACACACGATGTTGTCTGCAAACATCAGACAATCTGGCCTTTGCTGGCTTTGATCGTAAGGGGGAGATCGGGACAAAGATCAGCCCGATTATGCTGTAGTGTGTACCCGCCTTTGGGCATGCAAGTTTCCCGCACACAGCCATGGTGACAAGGCCATGACATCAAAAACAAGTAGTCAATCAAAAATTGCAACACAAAGGGCTAGTTTGAGCAGAACAATATCAAGACAACCTGGCTGTTAGAGCTCCGTCACTCTGTGTGACCTGTTTTCACCTTAGGCGTGACTCAAGTTTCCCACACACAGCCATTGTGACAAGGTTACTTGTGATGTCAAAGTCGTCAATTAAAGATTGTGACACTAAGCGCCAAGTTTAGAGCAGAGCAATTTTCGAACAACTTTAATGAACCGAGAGCAACTTTTCTGTAGGTTTTGTCATCATACAATTGTCTGGGTCAGCAAGAAAACATGCGATGATCATCTACAATCAAAAACTTGTATCACTAATGGAGGTAGCAAGAGCTCATCACTTCAGCAGACTCTCCCTTTCTCTTTGTGGCTGTATGTGTGGAATCAGATATTCAACTGGAAAAAAAACTACATAGCTATGTCAGTTTCTGGCGAAGGATTGTAAACAAGAAGGAAGTGTTGCCAGACTATGAGAGTAGCCTCTGTCAGACTAACGTACCCTGTGTGTTCCAGCAGCATATGGAGGCTGTCCTGCAGAAGATTTGTGGGGGAAAGAATGACAACTGACGAGAGATTGCAGCGTCCTGAACATCATTATTGGTGGGTGAGTCAAGAAGGACATGACTCTTTATATTGATATGAGCTATATGATACTTCTTAGATGTATTAATTGTGAATGGTACTCGATTAATCGGTCAGTATCAAGATACTGCAATGCACATGTGAGGTCAAATTAAACAGGGAAGAACCAAATCTTGGGAGACAAAAAACAAAGGGACCTATATATATTTCAATGGTATCATTAATATAACTCTTAAATGAACTGTATTAACTGGCCCCTAGCTCTTTCACTGAGTCACATGATGACAAACTTTCATTTCAACTCACTCAGTTTTTAGTTAAAACTGTTTTGATTCTGACACCAATGCTCTTTAATGACTCAATTGCTGTTGCGTCTCTTTTGTTGTCATTAAAGTCATTCAGGCCGTCATTACACTATTTCTGAGTGGAGAACTTCAATGGTAGAAATAATTTTAAAAAATGCCTTTAATTTAATCTTCTTATGCAAAATAAAAGCATCTTTTTAACCAAAAGAAAACAAATGTTTCAAAAGCCTCTTCAGCCTGCAGTACAATCACAAACCCAGCATGAAGCAACTTTCAGTACTTAAACGGCCTGACAAAGGGCTCCTTTTTTGAAAACATGAATTCTGTCATGTTCAAATTAAATTGGCAACACAAAACATTTGAAAAGAAATAGTAATAATGAATAGTTACTTTCATGAATGGGGCTGTCATTCAGCTCTTGTGCTTTTTTCATATATAATGTGATTTTTGTTCCCAGTGGCAAAAACATACGATAGGATATCCATATCATGTCCTGATAGGCTGATGTTTGTCAATGAGGAAAGTATCAGTTGATACCGATACCCAGCCAGTGTATCTGTGCATCCCTAACACAGGACTTTCACCAGATCCGTGTCAGGTCCTTTTCCGTGCTCTCTCATCCGTCATGACTCACTGGTTGCGTTTTCGGAACGCAGCATGGAGCAGGACAACCGTACAGCTGGAGTCATGTGACCGAGGTTTTCCCGCAGTAATTACTGAATCAAGGATTCTCCTCCTCCGCTACTCATTCATGTTGTCTTTATTGAATTCTGAAAACCTCTGATCTGTTGACTCCAGACCTGGCTCCGCTCATCATGGCGGTTTGTTGTTGTAGTTAAGTAAAAAATAATCTGGCAATAACACAGAGTATTCTGAAAATTAACCAGATGTTTCCATTTCATTTTGGTGCCTGACTTCCTGTCTTGCTCGATCTGTATTGTGCAGATTAGGGGTGTAACGATTAATCTACTACATTGATGTATCGGTTTCAGGAAATAATGCATTGGATTTAAGCACGGCAGACTCTATATGGATGTATTATTTTGGCACTTTTGATGATAAAGACGTTAAACGTTACTCAATTCAGGCTGCCTGCCTGTGACGTCATCGCCACATGTGCAAGCGGAACAACAAAACATAGCATGGCAGATGGCAGAGGAGAAGATGGCGAGCAAGAAATTATCAAGCCACCATTGCAGTCCAGTGTGTGGAAACACTTTGGCTTTTGTAACCACGGAGATGTTCTAAATAAGTTGCTCGCTGTTTGTAGGATATGTAAAGGTCAAGTAAAGTACCACGGCAACACGACAAATCTATCCAACCACCTACTAAGGCGCCATGGGATTTCACACAATGCCAGCCGTCCAGGCACCTCTTGCAGCGTTCCAAGGTAACATCAGCTCTGCAAAAGCCTCAGGCCTTGCCAGCATGTTTAGTCAGAGACTAGGCCAAAACTCGGCTCGGGCATAAAACATCACAGCAACAACAGTTGGTTGGTCACACTGGTTGAATTTTTGGCTAAAAAGTTACTGAATCGGATCGTATTGTTCTAAATGAACCAATATGTCCATTAATCGAATCGGCAACCACAGTGATATGAATCGAATCGCAGTTGAAAAGAATCGTTACGCCCCTAGTGCAGATTGATGCTTCGTGCTCCGTCATCAAGCAAAAGTAGAAGTCTTGTGTATCTGATCATGAGGGCTCTGACCTTCCGGATCAGAGACGCAGCTGGAACGCAACGGAGCAGATCCAGTGAGAGTTAACACATTGACTAGAATAGTAACCTATCAGATCCGTTGCTGTGATGGATCAGAGACAGACCGGACACGGATCTGGTGGAATTTGGCCGTAACACATATATGTGTAAGTCTGTGCTGGGTGATGTAGAAGCTAACTATTAAACTGCTTTTTGTCATCGCTCAGCTAAAGAGAGATTCTAACAGTCTATGTAGAGGTCAAAACCCCCCTCAAATTCTCCAACGAGGCTTGAAACTGCTGCAAATGTCATCGCTATTCTCTGCGGGATCTACACCAAAGGGTGACCCAAGAGACTGTTCGTTGACACTGACTAAAGTACTCAGGACTGAGGAAAATCCAGGCTATAGCTGCAGCTTTGACACGGTTGTATGAAGCATTTAGAAAAAGTTAGACAGTCCTGCAGGAATGCTTTGCTCGTGATCCAC
Organism: Notolabrus celidotus; assembly: GCF_009762535.1. Taxonomy (NCBI): domain Eukaryota; kingdom Metazoa; phylum Chordata; class Actinopteri; order Labriformes; family Labridae; genus Notolabrus; species Notolabrus celidotus. The sequence goes on along the minus strand of NC_048282.1, from coordinate 27,845,400 downwards.
CTAATTATCTTTGAACATTTAAGCTGTCTGATGAAAGGGAGCCTGCACCTTTTCCAAATGGGTCTTCATGCTGAGTATCTGTGTGAGCCTAATTTTCCTCCAAAAATACAATTAAAACTATCATTAATCATTTCCACTGTAGCTACAAACTTCATGACCCAAAAGAGAGAGACAGAGAAAGAGAAAAGAAAAAAAGAAACATCTTTGGAAAACACTCCTAAGAGGAACACAGGATTCTTGTACATCCTCCACAAATCACAGGAGATCCCAGTTGAATACTGTCTGTCTGATCCATCATACTGTACCATCATGGTTTAAAAATAGCACATCTGACAACTGAATGATGTGTTGTTGTATTCCTGCAAAAACAAGCTGTATAGTAGCTCCACTGCTTTTTTCAATAAGATTATTCTTTTAAATTTTCTACATCTAAATACAGAAATACACATATATGAAAAACACAAAGTAGCATAAGAATAAGTGGTTGTGTAATTTCTTGGGGGAACTCCAACTGCCTGTGTGCTTTTATTGTGACCAAATGTATACATTATGTGGGCTGATATGGATGTTTAACCAACATGTTTACTTAAATATCCCACAGTCATCCAACCATTTAAATTTGCAAGTGCTTCAACAAGGGTGTGATAAATAAGGGCCAATAAATCAGGGATGTTTGAAGTATGCATCGACGAGTCCTCCAAGTCCTGACTGACATTTATGGAGTGTGGCGTAACCTATAAAATGTATTCCACAGCAATTTGTCTTTAGTTTTGCTCCTTCAGTGTTTGAAATTACGGTTTGTTCAGCAGAGGGTAACCCAGTGGGTAATGGTCCAAAATGATGTCTCCACTGTGAATGACAACCATGACAAATTCCATAGACGTTTGACGACACAGCACAGTACACGTGATGCTCCCACAAGCATGCTCTGGGACTGTACACTAGATGATGGCATCGTCATCATCACCATTATGAAACATTGATTTAAAAAACCTGGGGTGACCCACTGCTTTGTTTTTGTTTCAGATATGGTTAGTTTCTGTAGAAATTCTTACTGTACTGTAATAAGGCATGGACAGTTGCAGCTTTCAAACCCAAAATACCAGTAACAAAAAATAATGACTTTGTTTTATACTGTTATAGCCTCTCAACTGCATTTGACTTGAGCAAAAACAGAACACTTTTTGCTTTGTTTTTGTTGAAATGAGGCAACAAGCGCCTCTTAGAGAACTGAAATTGTGTGCTATACACTTCAGAAGGAAAACATACTGTAGTCTCCAGCTGTTTCACTCAGCCTGCACCTGAACACATCACTACCCAGCACTCTCATGTGTCTTAGAAAGGGTGGGAAGAGGAAATTTAACTGTCCATTCTCCCTCGCATCTCCCATCTCCTTCCATCTTGACATATTCTCACAAATTTGGCATTCAAGCCTTTTTACCTGATTCTCTAGAAAAATATGACATCCTTTCATTCATGGAGTGACAAATTCCCATCTTTCCACCCCCAGTCCTCTCATCTGTAGCTGCTTCAAAGTCCTCCAGTGTTTCCCCAGCATCCTGTGGAATCAGGTGACTTCTTCTCCTCAGGCAGGCCGTTGCTTTCCTTCCACAGTCTGTCTCTTTCTCAGATGGCATGGTTACTGTAGCTTATGTATGTCTGCTTGGAGGCCAGCGCTGTACACAAAGGTGTAGGAGAGAGAAGGAAAGGGTTAAGAAACATCATGGGTGGGATTCAAATAGGCATGAGTCGGTAATCATCCGTAGCACATGTTGGAGGCCAGATTGATGGGGGGGATCTATTTATGGCTGACTTCCTTAAATGAGCACAGGAGGAACCAACCATAAAAGCAAGATGTTGCAATCTAAAAACTGCATTTACAAGGATGATATCTCTATTACTGGGCTGCATTTAAATTGAAATGTGTTAAACCAGAAGATGGTTAACTGTGACTGAGATTGAAAGTGTGCAAAGTTAGAAAACTATATTCAAACCGGTCTTTTGCTGAGGGCTGTTTTCAGTATTTCATATTTTTTATGCTTATTATAAAATGAATTATTTAGCTTCTTACATTTTAAACAAATCAGAGAAAAGGTTATGTTCTGAACCTTGATTTAAATCATGTAGTATGAATGACTACAGTTTTTGCTGGTATCAGCAACCTACAATAAACTGATCATTCAGACTAGATTGGGACACGCCCCTCCAAAAATGCTCTCCTCCATCTTAATTACACCACATTAATAAGTTTAAGCCCAGAAAGCTAAAGATGATCCATCTAAAGCCAGGTTTATACTCCTGAGTCGAAACGACGCCACAGCCTACCCACCGCCTTCTGCATCGCTCTTTTTTTATGCAGTAACCAACAGCAACATTTGGTCTTAAAATATGAAGCCCATGCATCATCGAGGGTCCGCTTGAGGCTGTCTGCAGAAACTAAAAATTTTTACATCAGAAATAAACATGTTTACAGCTTGGTTAACTACGGTTTAGGTCTGAGTAGCAAATTTATCTGTCGACACCATAGACTGTATAAATAATGCACAACGTATCCGTGACGTCACCCATCTGTTCTTGAACGCTGTTTTGAAGCCAATCATCTACGGCAGCCATATTGGAAATGCGGGACTCAATCAGGCGTGTGACGTAAAGAGGCTGAGTTTGAGCCTCCTACCCAACAGCTATGTGTTTCGTCTGGGAGTTAAGTCAGTCATGTCCTTATTTGGGCAAAAACTCGTAATCTTAATATCCTCTGAACTGTTGCGTTAGAAAAAAATTCACCCCCTTACAGTGTGTGCCGATAGAGAAATTAGCTACGTATAGCCAAGCTGTTTTTTCAACCAGGCTGTAAACATGTTTTTTAATGCTGCAAAGATCGTCTTTTTCGAATTGGTGTCTATGTGGTTTCCAGTGTTTTTGCAGCCAGCCTGAAGCGGATTCTCGATGAATTGCAGTTTAACACTTCCGCATAGGCTTCATACTTTGAGACAGGAGGGTGCCGCTTGGTCGACACACACTGAACGGGGGTGAATTTTTTTAGAACTCTGTATTTTCAGAGATATTAAACTTACTAGTTTTACCCAAATAAGATCTGCCTTGCATTTGATCTCCTCCGACGTCTCCTATGTAATCTTCCATGTAATAATCACTGTATGATAAACAGCAACATGTATCAGCTCTGAATTAACAGAACACCTTGGGAATCGCTTTGACAAAACAAGCAGAAAACGTAGCGGGACAGGAAACATGTAAATCACTCTGTAACCTGGTTTTTGAATAGTGCTGTAAATACAATTATTATTAATGATTGTTATAAACAGGCAAAGCAACTATCATAGAGACTGCACTGCCCTCAAGTGTTTAAGCATATTGCGCTACAGAGCTAAGTGGACACATCGGCGCACAAGTATGTAGTGCTCACGTCTGCGTTGGCCACTGCTGCGTAGGGTCAACGCAGAAGCATAAACCAGGCTTGACTGTGACCTAAACCAGAGGACATTAAGTAGATTTTGCTCACAACACTGAAAGGTTACTGATTAATTGTCTACCTGAATTGTGAATTGAAAGTGGAGTACAGATTATTGTACATGATATTAATGCAGACACTTTAACAACTTATCATGACACATTAGTCCATACAGTGATGCAGATGCAATCAGACTCTGTGGGGGTCATAGTCATATCAAATGCCTGCTTTAAGGTACTATTAATGAAATCAGGAGAGACTCAGTCAGGGTGTTTTCCTCACAGCTGATGATGTCATTAAATCGTGTTTTACAGGGAATTTAAAAGAGCCACTAATCAGATCACACCGGTGGTCTGAAATGCAATGGCACCCATTCAAATGCAAACCTTTTACCACATGCAAAGACCTGAGTCTCTCTGTGCACCAAGCAGAGCATGCAGCAGTCAGAGTTGATATCTGTTTTTCTTCTTTTAGCGTATGAAATGTTAAATGCTATTAAAACAATATGTGATCTGACTTGGCACCACAAGTGTTGTCATCAATGTTTAATAAAAGCTCTCATTATTCTTTTAAATTCCTTTCATGTTTCAGGAAATGTAATATCAGCTGTGAGTAAAGCAGTTAAGACAGATGACCTGAGGGCAGACCACAGGGAGCCGAACAAACTCAAACTGCTGGTCAAACACGACCGTCATAACATACAGTACCCATGTATGTGTGCGGTCATGCTCCTATGCACACATAGGTCCCTGTGCAAGTGTCATATCACATGTCTGTGTCAATTTAGCTATTTTTTTCTTTTGTCAAATAAAACTGTCCTCGGCGAGCATGCTTGGTGGTGGTAATCAAACTTCCAATCTGCCAATGTGCCGACAGCAGCCTTGGCTGATTGAATATGTCAGAGGGGATGAATCCAATCAGAAGCCAGCTGAAAGCCCAAGTGGTGGCAAAAAAAGCTGCTGAGGAGAGCCGTGTAATGGTAAACGTTTCTGTGTATTTGTCAGTGCCATGTGGGGTGTGTGAATGGAGGCGGTATTCTCGCCATTTCATCCAAAGCATCTCATCCAAGAGAAGCATTGATAAATGAACCTTATTTGAATATTTATGTGCTGCAAGGCCAAGATAAAGAATAGATGGTCCAGAAAGAATTGGTGCTGGCAGACCCATCTGTCTTTTTCTGTTCACTCTTATTGTTGTTGTTGTCCCATTACTGCAAATTCCTTCTTTTGTCAACAGGGAAACAAATTATAGGGGACACATGGCTATCGCTTGTCTCCTGCACTCAGGCAGAGTGGTGTCATCTTCACACATTAACAGGCTTTACTATGCTGATGGGCTATTTTACAGCAGCACACACCAATATTGTCTGTCCAAGTTTGTGTCTGTTGGTCAAGGTAGAATTTGTGGGGGCGTGATTAATGCCTTGAGTCACTGAGGGAGCTGTATTTAAGCCAGGGGCAGCCAGGATGCTTTTGTGCATATTATCTGCAGGCATGGATGTTGTGGTGAGCATTAGCAGAAATGAACAGAAGTGGTCACAGGTTATAAAGTAAGCAAAGTCATGGTCTCATCAGGTTACCTGAGAGTCTAAAGTCCCTCACAAGGGTCCCCTCCCTCACCACAGTCTGACACATAAGCACAAAGAGCAGTTGTTAGATTTACAGGTCAAACCTGGGGGTGAAAATCAGCACCTGTGAACGGGCTCTGTGATAGGATATAATAGAACCTCTCCATGGTCACAAAAAGGCAAAAAATGCTAGTGTGGGTGCAGCTTTGTCATAACTAATACACATCATGCCATACTGTTCAGCCTGTCAGGGTACAAAATCAGGACTTTCAGTAATCAGAACATGTTGAGCTGCTTGATTGGATTTAAGACTGCCCACACACAGGGGACTGCCTACTCACACACTTTATGTTCGTGTTTGAAATGTACTCTTTTCTAACGCTGAGCTAGCCGTGTCTGTCGGCCTTTTCAAAATCAGAATAGTGTGGGCACTCTGTCACACCTCCTGATTCACAAACCCAGTGAGGTGAGAATCAGTAAAAAAGGAAGTGCTTTATTTTTGGTTCTGTGTTCTCAAATACGGTTTTAAAGAATGTAGTTCTTCTTTCTCGTTTGAATTATCTCTGCAAAGTAAACCTGGAACAAACAAAAACATCATTGTTATTATTTATCATTACACTAATCATATCATATCAGTTTTGAATAATAGAAAAATCCCAATCCTGTACTAGCTTGCAGCTAATTTGAAATCCTTAGTTTGTAGTTCAAACAGTTCAGTGATGTCATCTAAATGGCTCAGGATCAGAAGGAGCCTCTGTACAGCATCACTTTAGTGGGCTTCCTAATTTCTTGTACACTCACAGAAGGCTTGCTAATTTCCCAAACTGCTGAAGTGCAAAATAACACTGCAATCAATTATGTTCTGATAAAAAGGAGTTCATTATTTTAGAGTAGACATGTGTTTTTCTATTACTGTGATTACTTTAAACTGAAACAGCTCAATACATTAGCATAAAATCAGCTACTGCTCGAGCTCCAGCGGAACATATTTCATTCTTTCCAGTCTCTTTGTTATTGCTCCGTCAGGCATGATACCAACCTTGTGTTTCCAGACTTTCACAGAGCTCAGACTTGGCCTCTCCATTTGGCCTCAGGCCTCCTTTAGGGTTGAACTTGTTGGACATGGTGGCTGCGGTGACCACAGCCTTCAGGCTGCGCTTGCGCTTCGGTACGTTCTGCTCAGGGTGAAAGAGAACCACGTAGACCTTGGGCATGTAGAGCATTCCCAGAGAGACTGATGCACTGAGGCTTACAGAAATGGTCAGGGTTGTGGTCTGGATGTACATCTGTATTATGGAAGAGAGAGAGAGACAAAAAGCCATCATTTGTTAGAGCAGCACTGACCTGAGGACAGCGATGTTCTTGCTTTAGAATCTCAGGTGAATCTGAGCACACTGTCAGGTCGGCTGTACCACCTAGAGCCAACACATTTCACATTTAGTCCATCAAAGAAAATCTCATTCACATATTTTATCCTGAGAGCCAATTTTCTAATAAAGCTGTGGAAGAAGAATGGTTCCTGGAGCATGTGATTACCGAGCATTTCTTTTTTTAAACAGACTGAGGCTTTTATAGTTCTGCATGTACGGCAGACACCACTTCAGTAATCTCATGTAAATCACAGCTTTTTATGGAGAAGTACCAACTTTGCATCTCTTAATGACAACTTGATAAGACATAGTGATTGCATACATTCTCCATTATTCATATTCTTTTACTCCACGTGTGGGCTTCATCACCTCTGAGCTCTGCTGTCTTCGCTCTCTTTGTTTATTTATGATGTACAGCTAATAGAAGTGCCCCCCCCCCCGATAGGTCGTCTATGCAGTGTGCGTATAAATGTTTTTTTACCCAGAGGTTGAAGACAACAGCATACTGATTGTGTGCTTTCTGAAGCCAGTGACAGCTGCTTCTCACAGCTGGGTTGCATATATATCGCTAAAGGCAGCAATTGTGGTGCAGAGAGAAACATCCTACAGCATATTAAACGGGCCTGCGAGTGGTTTTTCATTTATGATAATCGTCCCAGAACTCAGACGCAGTCCATCTCTGATTTGTTGATGTAGGGAATGAGTCAGCGTAGTAAAAACAGAATAGGTACATCAGAGCTGACAGTGACACATGCATATTGAATGATTGACAGAAGAGCAGAGGTTGCATGGATCAAAAAAAGGAGACAAGTTAAACAGTTAAAAATCATTCAAGATTTTAAAAAAAGGCCAATCTCATGACTCAAATATCTTCCCCATCGTTTCTCAGTAATCTGCTGTTGAAAATTATTTTCAGAAGAGATCTTGCCTTGTGAATGAAAATTGCTGGAGCAAGAAAAAGTGTACATAGAAACCACAGCTGGACAACATCGTTCATAAAGTTCAGCCGGAGGTTTAGTCTGACATTACACTTACAGACATCACAAATGACTGAGTTGTTTGTCAGGAGGAAAAGCCTGCAGCGCTGTAAGCCATTAGCTTGTTATGAATTATGTTACCCAATATATGATGATGACATATGTTGTTTGTATGTGAGCTTGTACAACATTAATCTTCCGTTCCAAGATGTCTATAGAAATTATTACAGGTCTTTACAGCTTCATGAAAACTAAGTATGAAAGGAGATGGTTCAATATATGAAGTTTGAAATTTCATCGTCGTATGTAGAGCTGGGTGATATTGAAAATGATGTTATCACGATAAATGTCATCATTATTTCATTTAAATTTAAAGGCAGATTTTTGGTCCTGAGTGAAAGTTGAAGAAACCAGACAGTTTGTTAGTTTGTTTCTGGGTTTAGTTTTCTGATAAGCTTCTTAACTCCATCATTTCTGATGGTGATAACAGGAAGCAGGTCTTTTGTGTAAGAGGAGATTTTTCTGAAGTTTTAGTTTGTAGATTCTTTTTTCTCAGGTTGAGGTTATTTCCATAATTTTATTTAGATTTACAACAAAGATATTCACCTTATTTTTGAATGCAGAAGTAAAGCTATGACGTACTTCCGTGTTTTGTGCTGGACATCCAGTTTGGAATATTTGTTGTTGTGCGGCTCGACAAATATCTCCAAGATGTCTTGGGAACATTTCCAAAATCTGCTTAAAAGCTGCTGTGGCTCTACCGGCTTTGAATTAGTCAAGCTACTGGCATTTACCATGGACCGGAAGTAAGGAACCAGAAGTGCTTCACAACAGTTAACTGCCTGAGTCCGTTCAACCGCTGAAAATAAGGTGAATATCAAATTGTATTCTGTGTATCAGTTTAGTAGAGTATTGTTTTGAGTTTTGCACAACCCTTTGGTATTACTAAGGGTTCCTGGCAGTGTGATGTTGTTTCTCACAGTGCAGTGAATGCACTTCCTTTACCCACATCCCGAAATTTTATTTAATTAAACGATGAAGTTAATAGTTAAAGCAGAATCAGCACAGCTTTAGACTAACAACTCTGCTTTGAGCCAGTAGTTTTTGAGTTTTCTTCAGCTGTGTTCACATTCCACACCAAACGTCTTTAAGCCCCGCCTACCTCTCACCCTGTGACATGATTGGCTGTTCAATGCCGTCTTCTTCTTCTGTCTAATGTTAGGTGGCAACTAGCGATTAAGGCTCATCAGCGCCCCTCCCTTTCCAGTGGTCTGGGGGTGTAATTTCAGGTTTATTTATATCGAATTTTTATCAAACATTTGTTATATTTATATTAAGAAAAATGTTTTCTCAATAATTATCGTTATCAATTTATCGCCCAGCCCTCATTGTATGATGTGTTTAAAATGACATCCTAATTTAAAGCATAACGTCAGATAAATTGTGAAAGGCCTTTATCTTGTGCTGCAGTGACTGAGACATATGTTGATGTATTTACAAACAAAAACTATAGAGAGACCTTCATAAATTAAGCCCCCTAAAGCCATGTCAGCTCCGGAAGAAAGATGTCAGTGCAAAATGAAAGTGAGGGGGCATTGTATTTCATCACAGTGCAAGCAGAACATGAGCATTCCTCAGTGATGGAGGGGGGGTGTTGTAATCTCCTGAGAAGATTACACGTGGCCCGGGGTTAGTTCGGAACAATATTGCTCCCCCTCTGGAGTACAGAGAGGAGTCACTCTGTGAGGAGAGCCGAGACCCTTGTCCACTTCCATTGGCCCCGGTGACATAAATTCTCCCTGACACGCCGATATGATTGCCAATCTGCTCCATCGGCACCGTGAGGGAACACGGCTGGGGACCGAAAACCACAGCAAGCTGAGCCATTATGAGGTTTCTTGCATGGAGCGTGGCTCCTTTTTGTCATTAAGCATCAAATCCCTCGTCCAGACAGCAGCTGCCAGAGCTTTCCCTACCAACTCGCAAAGCATGTTAGCACACTTCCACAGCTCCTCCAAATCCTCGCACCAAAATATTTAGAATCAGCTTTTTCTGAATGTAAACGAAAGGACATGAAATCATTATGTCACAGAAGGAAAAGCTGAGGTGTGAGTTTGAAAAGATTGACGTCTGGAGCTGCTCCAGTTTCACACTCCTGGTACTTTGCATGTTGACTGACTGCCACACTGTCAGAACCTGGGGCACTTTAATACAAAAAAGTTATTAATATTATTAGTAACACCTTTGTCAGATCAGAATGAAGCTGTGGATATTATGTTTAATTTGGTTTGGTTCCAAACAGGTAACATCTTTTTTTTTGGAATTTGAATACAAAGTTTAAAGGAGGAGGATTATTGTAGACCATGAAATACTTTGCTTTCACCTCAAAAATAAGTTCTAGTATAATGAATATTTTATTAGCATGAAAACATTTCATTGGATCTCATTTACCAAGTATGGATCTGCTCATAAACAGAACAAATGTGTATATATATATATATATATATTTTTGTTTTAGGCTGATAAGCACCTCCATGTTCTCAAATTCTCATTAATACAGAGTCAATAAACAGCCATATAGGCTGAATTGTGAACCAACTAAAGAGGTAGAAATATTTTATGCATGTGAGAAACAAGGGAGTCTTTGTATTATCTTAAAGTGATGTCAAGCTATAAGAGACGAGTCATGATATTAAGGCATATGGGAAACTGCTTGAGAGATATATGTTATTTATCATTGCTGTGACATCAGTTCTCCTAACTGAATCTGTGTGTTAAGTACTTCTACTGTGAAACTGTTGGAGATTGTTAGACATTGTATTTATTTCTATTATTTAAGGAGTCTGATTTCCTGATGTGGCTGTTTCATAATAAGGGAAGCAACACAATAATATGTGCAGGGGCTTTTATTGTGAAGGATTTGTTGAAAATAACTTATCATAGAATGAATTGAGTTTTAACCAAGCGGCAACCTCTGGTCTCAAAATATGAAGACCATGCGGAAGTGTTAAAAACTGCAGTTCATTGAACGTCCTATTGAGACTGGCTGCAGAAACACCAGAAACCACATACACACCCATTCAAAAAGGACGATTTTTGCAGCATCAATAAACATGTTTACAGCCTGGTTAAAAAAATGGCTTCAGTCTGAAAAACTATGTTTTTTTATAACACAACAGTTCAGAAGATACTAAGATTATGAGTTTCGCCCATTAAAGGACATGACAGAATTGTCTGACAGGCAGGAACACTGTAGCTGTTGGCGAGGGGGCTCAAAGCCCGCCTCTTTCCCTCACACCTGCTCGAAAGCAGTTAGGTTAAGTTCAGCATATCCAATATGGCTCCCGCCCGTTGATTGGCCTCAAAACAGCGCTCCGGAACAGATGACGTCACGGATACTATGTCCATTATTTATACAGCCTACGTTTTTTACAGAGCTGTTTTAACTGTGCTTTTACTAATGTCATGAAGATACAATATTTACAGTCACTCTTTGACCACAAGTCCCAGCAACAGCTTTCTTCTTTTCATCACCTTGGGCTCCAGGTGAGGAGTCATCACTCAAAACACACCTTCACACAGGGGTTACATATGAACTCCTGCTGTGTTCAGTTGAAAACAAGTTGAGCCATTTCAGCACATAGCGGATATTAAAGCCACTGGCAGACCCAGAGAGATGCACTGCAAGTGGGCACACAAACTTAACGTTGCTGGCATTACACTAGGAGAGGAGAGAACGCAAGTTTACTTGATGGCCGAGCCACAAGTCACTGTGTACATTAACATCCTCTATAACAGGAGGAGGAGATGGCACACTTTGGTCAGGAGCATGCATCAGTCTCTGTTCAGTATTTAAGGCTGGTCGGTTTAGCAAATTCACCAAAACACCTAGCATTTAGCAAGTGGCTTATTTCCATCCCTGATTCACAGGATACAATCTGTCTGGAGAAATTACAGTAAGTCCTTTCCTGTAATATTCGAAACAGTGTTTGCAGGGCTGGCTGTTATTACTGTTACAGTCTCAGGTGTTCTCTTATAGTTAGCTACTGATGTCTGTGGGTCAATTAAGCTTGAACTAATAACAACCTAATAAGTCTTTGATTAGTGTAAGCCCCACCTGGACTGTATTGACACCCTCTCAGAGAGAAGGACTCCCCTATCACTGTATCCACCAGCTCTCCACATAAAGTGAACAACTGTATATTTTCTGCCTGTTTCCTCTCTGGCTGTTCAGGTGCAGGGTGTAACTTACTTATTGGCCACTCTCTGGTGAAAGCTGTTTACACCCCTCCTGATAACCTTCAGTTGAGTAATACTCTGCAACAACAAACAGGTTGATATTCCTCTATACCCTCAGTGTCCTGCCAAAAGATTCTACAGTCCATAAGAGACTAAATCTAGAGGTGATTAAGTGAAGCCACCAAATGGATGACCTCATAGCATCAGATGAATGCTTCACAGCCTGTTGATGTTTAAAGGCTTTTGCATTTATTAGTATTTGTTTAAACACAGAGTTTCTGTAGTTTCGTTTAGGGCTGTGCCATATCGCGGTATAATTGATTTAATGACTAGATGAAAAAAGACGCTCCAGATCAGAGCCAGTCGAACACACACTCTCTCGGTCCTTGAACTTTCAAAATAAAGGTGATGTGCGCACTAGCATCTAATTTCTGAGATGAAATGAGGCTGCTGGAGGTGTTAATGATGGTGTTAATGATGGGAGCAAAAAAGATGTCAGCCATGTTGCCCTGGTCCTTTGAGGAGGGCCAGGGCTGCTGTACATGTGAATATGCATTCATAAACACGATCACACAATGAAATGAAGGTTTCCAGCTGCAGCCTGTGTGTCTATGATGACCCGCGTCATACAGGCTAACGTCATTTTACAACAATACAAGGCTTATTTCTACTCTCAGCAAAGGTTTAGTGTCAGATTAATCAGCCTTTGAGAACATGGCTGCAATAAATGCTCTAAACAGTCTCAAACTAATAAACCAAAATAAATAAAATAAACATTATTTTCTGTTTGTGAGGAGCAAAGAGCAGGTCGGAATTTTGTTAAGACATTTAAATATTGATCTTTAATATTCAACATATTACTTTAATATTATAAGCCTTGTTTATTGCAATACACGCCATTACCATAGGCTGTATAAAATATGGATGTAGTATCCGTGACGTCACCCATCTGTTTCTGAAGCGCTGTTTTGGGGCCCATCGTCGGCGGCAGACATATTGCTGCTGTCGAGCGATTGTGACGTAAAGAGGCGGGCTTTGAGCCTCCTACCCAACAGCTACAGTGTTCCCGCTTGTCAATCAAGTCAGCTGTGCCTCTCATTGGAAGACTCGTAATCTTAATATCTTCAAAATTGCTGTGTTAGAAAAAATTCACACCCCGTACAGTGTGTGCCGATCAAGAAATGAGCTATCCAGACCACACTCGTCTTTTGTACCAGGCTGTAAACATGTTTATCTCTGCTGTAAAGATCAGCTTTTTTGAATTGGTGTGTATGCGGTTTTAGGTACTTCCAGAGCCAGCCTCAAGTGGATCCTTGGTGAACTGGTGTTTTTTACACTTCCGCATTGGACTCATATTTTTAGACCGGAGGTTGCCGCTTGGCTATTACACAATGTTATTGATTTAAAAAGATTGACCAGTAAAAATAATGAGTAGCTGGTAGGTTTAGGAATCCACAGGCATCAGTGATAGGCAGACAAAAAAGTTTATGCTTTGATAGAAATGTACCAATGGAAAATATTGTGATATATATTTTAATTGCAAATTTTCTTGAAATATCTTGATATAATTTTGAAGCCATATCGCCCACCCCTAGCTGCTTTACAATATTAGACACAGTCGGTGCAGGGCAGAAGGAATACAATAACATAACTTTAACTTTAGTCGTCCTCTAAGACTTTTTTGTGGATCCCTGTAATTAAAAAACTCCTTATCCTTTCCCTAACTTATTACTTAGAAAGTACAGATGGTTCCAGACAATTTTCCAATTAAAATTAATGTTGTATTCATCATAAGTTGTTAATGAGCTGCCGCAGTCACGTTGGTAATATGGAAAATAATTGTTAACTTCAGCAATTGTTCTTAAGAAGCTATCTCTAAAACAGATTTTTGGTGCTTCCCCCTTACTAAGCACTTCACTGCACAGTTTTGTCAAAGAAATAATATTCTGATTTCATATGGTATTAAGGCATTTGCTTCTCCTTCCACTGTGCTTGCTTTTATCCATTGCCTTGCCTTCAAAACATACCTTCTTTCAAGCCATTTACAGTCTTGAGTCTGCTATTGAGTCTCATTGTGCAACACTAGCGCGTTTATTGTTACCTGTAGTGTTCTCTTGCTCTGCTTCTTTAATGTATGTCTGTGTGAAGTAGTCTCAAAATTAGCACTTGTAGGGGGTAATTTGCGCTACGCTCTATCTTGGCGAGAAACATAAACAGCTATTTCATGCTACTTTACGAACAAGTGATGTGTTATTCTGTCTGCATGAATATACAGTGATTGACTTCTCCGTTTCCCCACGCAGCGCGGCTAAATCAAACACACCTACAAACATAATTAAAGAAAACACATACAGGCACACTTGAGGTGTGGGGATTTTTCTCACAAGTCAGTTTGTGGTCCCCACAGTAGAGCACAAAGCCCATCATCATATGATGAATAGTAGCTGTATCCGCATGTTCCAACACAAGAGACATAATTTCAGAGGTCTTTTTCTTCACAATAAGAAACACGGAATGTAAAGAGCGACATCCAGCACAAATGAATCTATTGAATAGGCTTGACTCTATAGTTTGCTTTTTAAACACAGTACAATGTGGAAGCTGGCATAGGTGTCCACGAACATATCTTGAAAATTATGTTATCATGATACAATGGTTTATCAGTCAATATCGATAATTATCATGATAAATATCAAATCATTATTTCATTTATTTTAAGGCAGATTTTTGCTCCTAAGTGAAAGTTTTAGAAACAAGACAGTTGGTTAGTTTGTGTCTGGATGTAGTTTTCTGATACGCTTCTTGAATCCATCATTTTTTATGGTGCTTACAGGAAGCAGATCTTTTGTGTGAGAAGAACATTTTGTGAAGATTTCTTATTTTTCTCAGGTTGATGTTATTTGCATACAGTTGTGCTCATACGTTTACATCCCCTGGCAGAATTTATGATTTCTTGGGTAGTTTCTGTTGTCATTATGATATAAAAGAGTAAACACAGTTGTTTGACAATAAATTGCTTCACTTAACCATGAGTGAAAAAAAAGTTTTCCTCTTATCATTCATATTCTCTGAAAAATGGCCAAAGAAATCACAAATTCTGCCAGGGGATGTAAACTTATGAGCACAACTGTACTTCGATTTAAATGTACAACAAATATATATAAAACTGTGTACTGTATATCAGATTAGTAGAGTATTGTTTTGAGTTGTGCACAGCCCTTTAATATTGCTAAGGGTTAGAGGCAGAGTGATGTTTTTCCCGGCAACTAGCATTTAAGGCTAATAAGCGCCCCCTTCCTTTCTAGTGGTTAGGGGATGTGATTACAAGTTAATTTATATCAAATTTTTATTGAACATTTGTTTATATTGAGAACAGTTATATCCACTGTGTGAAATTACAGGCGATTCAGGGGGGGGGGGGGTCTGAGACGCTTGAATTGACACAAGAGACCCCCTGAAAGCCTCAACTGCAAAATTTTGGGGGGTATCTTGGGAAGTATTTCTAGCATCATTTTTTTCACTTGCTATTGTCACTACAAATGTCATTTGAAAGTATGTCACGTTTGTTTTAACTGTGCTTCATATGGAAATATATATTTCGAGACACAACATGATGGGATGTCATTTCTGTCTCTACATGGTCGCGCGTTCACAATTGTCCTCTGCTCTCTGTATCGCGCAGAGTTCCGCCCCGATGCTTACACAGACAGACAGACAGACAGACAGACAGACAGACAGACACAGACACAGACACAGACACAGACACAGACACACACACACACACACACACACACACACACACACACACTGTATGAGAGTCAGAGGAAATAATGTTAAGATGA
Source organism: Notolabrus celidotus (assembly GCF_009762535.1). Taxonomy (NCBI): domain Eukaryota; kingdom Metazoa; phylum Chordata; class Actinopteri; order Labriformes; family Labridae; genus Notolabrus; species Notolabrus celidotus. The sequence goes on along the minus strand of NC_048282.1, from coordinate 27,829,939 downwards.
AAAACACAAGACACCCCCCCCCCACCCATTGCGGCAGGGTAATATGCACGCCGGTTATATCACAAAATGTATCATTATTGAATTATCGCCCAGCCCTACACAGATCTACATTAGCAATAATGTAAATTGTTGGTAAGCGCCTCCACATCTAATTTGAAATGTTTACCTTTTCGGCTGATTGTGAAGTCCCAAAGAAGATGGGGATGAAGGCGAGCCAAACGATACAGGTAGTGTACATCGTGAAGCCAATGGGCTTGGCCTCGTTGAACGTCTCAGGGACCCCTCTAGTCTTGATGGCGTAGACTGTGCAGGTAACCATCAGCAGCATGCTATAACCCAGCAGACAGATGAGGGACAGGTCTGAAATATCACATTTCAAAACGCCACGGGCCATTTTGGGATTGGATGTACGCTGATCCTCATAGTCGATGATGGCCTGTGAAGGGTCGACGCCAAACCAGATGCACACCCCGAGGAGCTGCACTGATATCAGACTGAACGTGATGACTAACTGTGAGGCTGGGGAGATGAGACGAGGGGCACTGACCGACATCTTGCCCTGCTCAAAAATCCTGTAGATCCGATTTGTCTTGGTGAGCAGAGCTGCGTAGCTTATACTCATACCCAGGCCCAGGAAAATCCTCCGCAGAGAGCAGATAACCACATCAGGGGCAGAGATCATGAGGAATGTTGTAGCATAGCACAGAAAGATCCCTGTCAGCAGCACGTAGCTCAGCTCTCGACCTGATGCCTTAACAATAGGTGTGTCGTTGTAGCGCACAAAGGTGACGACCACAAACAGAGTGGCCATGATGCCCGCTACAGCAATCAAGACCGGGATGACTGCCCAGGGAGAGCTCCACTCCAGCTTGACAATGGGAATGGGATCACAGCCAGTGTGGTTCCGATTAGGCCGCAAATCAAAACGGCACATCTTGCAGGTGAAAGTGTCTGCCTGATACTGGTAGCCATCGCAATTCTCACAGTGCCAACAGCATGGGATTCCCTTTACTGTCTTCTTGCGCTGCCCAGGACGACAGGGCTGGCTGCATATAGAGGAGGGGACTTCTTGTGTCCCACCGGGCCACTGCATCTCAGTCGTCTGGAGGGAAACGTATAGAAGAGAAGAGATTAGCATTTTGTTCCACCACACCCTCATCCCTGAAACCAAAACATTTTAAATAAATAACGCTGCAAGTCTATAAAGCAAAAAACATTAACACAATTTACCACCTTTTGTTCCTCCACTTGTTACCTATTAAACGGTGCACTACATAATGCTTCACGAAACAATTCAATTAACACTTGGTGGATTAGATTACACACACAGAAGTGTATGATTATGTGAACAAACTGGTAATAGGATATTCCCCACATGGAAGCTACAGTCTTTTTATCAAGATATCATTGTGTGAACTCATTGCATTATAACTCAATGGGAAACAACTCTCCTGTTTAATTACTTCCAGGGAATGTTGCTGCTACTGGAGGAGAGATAAGTACATGGAGTCTAGCTGCAAGGTACTGCAGTAGTCTCAACACAGTGCAGTGCAGTATCATGTGCCTTCTGCGCTGTGGTTGTTTATATTTATTACAAAGCCGTTTTTTTTAAAGAGGGCTTATTAAATAAAATAAGGTGCATAAGGGGATAGAGAATATTCAGTTATATTCATTATTCAAATCAACATCTGGGTGTTTTAGATGATTGGGTTTGTGTCTGAAATAATCTGCATATGCCATTCTCATCTTCCTTTTGAGGTTTCTGATACGCAGGCAAGGCTGAGGAGTTGATCTGTGTACAGCTGTAAGTCAAGACCTTGATGTGAAGAATAATCAGATATCATACCTACTGTATGCACCTGAGTGCTGTTGTGTAAAAGATGTACAACCACACATATGTTGCAAGTAAATTGTTACTCACAGTGTCTGGCATATGGAAGAAACACTTTGATGCAGCAACACTGATTTTGTAGACTATGCATATGTTTATGTGAATGAGGAAATAGATGCATGACTGTATTATGTAATGATACCAAGAGGCAGAAACAAGGTTAGTGTGTTGTAAACATAGACTGTATAATAAATGGACATAGTATCCGTGACGTCACTCATCTGTTTCTGAAGCTCTGTTTTGAAGCCAATTGTCGACGGCAGCCATATTGGAAATGCCTAACACGACCTAACTGCTGTCAAGCTAGTGTGAGGTCAAGAGGCGGGGCTTGAGCCTCCTAGCCAACAGCTACAGTGTTCCTGTCTGTCAGTCAAGTCAGCCATGTCCTTAAATGGACAAAACTGGTAATCTTAATATTTTCTGAACCATTGTAGAATAATCATTGCCGCTCGTTTGTGAACCTGCTAATGAGCAGAATTGTGAGTAGAAAAGGAAACATACTTTGTATTGATCTGTAGTGTTAGTCAGCCTGATTGTTAATAAATCTGAAGCCGACCAGGGAGAAAATCATTTATTATTTATATCATTCTGTTGCCTTTATAAAAGTCGACATAATCAAGATGTGGCAGCAAAATCTATGAGTGTTAGTTATTTGAAGGGGGATGAATGGAACTCTATTATGCCTGGCTGACCTGGCAAGAAGTTCTGTAAATGTCACATATTTGAAACTTTTGCAGGAGAATGAACTCAAATGTAGACCTCAGTTGTGTTAAAAAAAAAAATGGGTGTGCCTCATTTTATTTTAACATTTTTGAAGGGGCTGTTGGGCCGCTTTCATTTGATCTACAATCAAATCATACGGTGCATCTTTCTGTTTTGCCGCCACATTTTGATCATGTGTAGTTTTATAGAGCAATTCAAGATGCAAAAGACTTGCAACCGCCACTGTTTATTTGCAAGACTTTATTTTAAATGTAACTCCAATTTATCTTTTTTTTTTTTGAATAATTGATCAAATATGCAACTTTGGAAAATACTTGAAGACATCTTGAGACCCCGCATTAGAGTCTTGTGACCACCACTTTGGGAACCACTGTCATAGAGCAACAGAATTATCTCAGTCTAATTCCATGTCGTATTGTGACAATTAAATGATGTATGAACCACTAAATATGCTTCATGGATGACGCTAACTTTCTGATGGTCAAAGTGTGATGAGTAACAAGCATTCCAACTAGCTCTAATTGTATCACTCTAAAGGCATGCTCTCTGACATATTCAAAGTAATATCTGAAACATCCGTACGTCTAAGTAGAGCTGATCCGTCCAGTGACCAATGATCTTGTAGTCGGAGAAGTTACTTGTGACCTGGTATTGATAGATTTCGTAGCGCCCGGGAGCATCCCCATTCATGTTGAAGACCACTGGGGTGCCAGCAATTCCTGAAAAAAACAAAATAAGAGAATACAGTCACTTTTGCTGTAAAGGAACATTTAAATGGTATAGTTTGACTGTGATGTTGGATAAAACAGTACAAACTGGAGCTCTTATCCTCCTAATGCTCTGAGATGAAATGAAGCTGCAGGGAGATTTCAAGCCATCGCTTTTTTGGTGTTGATGATGAGAGCGAGATAGATTTTGACAGCCATGTTGTCCTGGTCCTTTGAGCAGGGAACAGAGCTGCTGTCTGTTCATGTTCCCATATCATTTCACACCCCTTTATTCTGCTTATTGCCCCACTGCTTGTTATCCACGAGGTCTCCACTCAGAGTGCTAACGAATGACAGCACTGATTTCGATTACCACTTTGAGGTCTCTCTTCCTCGCCCCGCTGCTTCTTGTTTCTGCTCATTTCTAAGAAAGCCTACAGACCCTTACTCCAGCTTCACAACTTGTTATGAAATTGTGTTGTGAGGGATCAAGGATTCACAGATTCAGTGATTACAGCCTCGCCATGGAGCGTCTCAGAGGAAAGACCATTAATAGCATCCCCATCATTGTCTATTCGCTCCCACAAAATGTTCTTTCTCTGCTTCACTGCAATCCCTCAATACTTAGCAATTCTGTAACATGTTGAAAATGGGGTTCAAAAGTGCAAAAAAATGCCCTCAGTCAACTTGCAGCTTGAATGTTTTTTGGGCTTGCCTTCAGGCAATATTTGGATGTTTGCAGCTGCATCCTGATCTACATCAAAGAGGTAAAACTGCATTCTCTGCAACAGGAAGGGGATATGTATCTAGTAGAGACATCAGAATCAGTGTTATGCTGCAGTTGTGAAAGAAGCGTTCATGTTTCAGAAGTATTGACCACACTTCCCTCTGCCATAACAATACAGGGAATCATTTATTAAAGTGAATGTTCACTTTAAAAGTTTACTGTATTGATTGTTGTTTGAACCTGAGAGTCAGGCTTTCATACCAGCCGTCTTTTTTGCTATCTATTACACTTTATCTTAAAAGTGTGATCAAACCCCAAAATGATTTAATTGCATTCGTTTTATCCTGCCGAATGATCTCAGGGGCAGGTCTAAATGTATTCTCAACGGTTATGCAATTATGAAAATGCTCCTTCCCTACTCAGCAATGCAGGGAATTAAGTGCGATGTATTTCTTAACTAATTTGACTGCATTAATCGATTGTTCTAACCTCTTCACCTGTCTGAAAATATTCAAGGTTTCATGCATAGGGAGCTAAATTGAACACATTGCCAGTGTAATAATAGTAATCAGGTCAGAGGTTTAAGCAAACTCTGCACATGATGACTTTTAAGAAAGAAAGCTGTGCAATCTAAAAAAACATCTACTGCTTTCAACTGCAACTCTAAGTGAAAAATAAAAGGAGTAACACTTTTTTAAAAGTTCCTACTAACATGTATATTAGGGATGGGCATTTCAAGGCAAAATACTATTCGATAATCGCTGGCATCTATTGGGCGATTATTCGTAATAATCGAGCTGGACGAGGTGCTGCCAGAAGCTGGCACTGGCAGCGTCTGACTTGCCCTTCATGACGGTTTTTCTATGAAGCAGCAGCATGGCGTGTATGTTTACATTTTACAGCCATGCTCAGTCCCAGCATTGTCCTCCGTTTCTGAAACTCACACGTATTTCCAGCGACTGTCGCTAATGTTTTCGACTTCTTTAACTATTTAATGCAGCATTCTTCTTCATCTTCTTTCATTTAATGCGGTTAGCAAACTGCTTTAAGACGCTCTATAGCCATCGTCTGGCGGGAATACCATATTACAACCAGGTGCCTGTGAACACGATGAATACAGTACTTATAAAATGAGATAATATTAACACTAACTCGTCGGTTTTTATTAAGTTAACAAATAATCGAGCAATTAAAAATCATGTCCCATCCCTGATGTATACATAAGAAAATACATTTATATTTACTACATTTTGTAACAGCTGTGAACTTGAGCTTTGTTATTTTTTAACCCCATACATCTAATTTGTCTGAACTCCTCCCAGCAGTGCCAGATTAATAGTTTACATTTCATGCCTGCTAATCAATTTTAAAATCATTTTTAAGGCTGGTTTATTATTTATAAAACATTTGGAACTCTTACGATTATCAATTTAATCAAACAAAACAGTAATTTTTCCAGATGCCATCATGAGAATTCAGGAGAGACTCTTTCAATCCATCAAAAGCCATTACTCTTACCCACATGAAAGCAAATGTGAACACCATGCTGTATAAAACCAGCTCAAAGTGTGCTTTGGTTTCTGCTTGTGTTTTAAGTGTGGACAGTGTCTTAATGAGCCCAGGTTCTTTGATGAGGGTATTTGCTACAAGCCTGACAATATTAGTCATAGAAAACAGAATTAAATTCTCTCCTCTTAAGTTCAAAGCAGTAATTTGGTCTAACTAGATTCAGTGCTGTCAGAGAGTGTAATTTATTTCCTCTCTAAATGGAGGCCAAGCCTTGAATGGTTATTAGCCATTCAATTGAGCACAGTTAAGGGCCAGTGCTGGGGTTGATTATCATTTCAGAGTTCCTTCTTTTATGACACTGACCTCAAAAAATTGTTGAGTCTCTAACTGCAGCATTCCCTCAGTTTGCTAAGCCCCTTCATAATCCTGGTTCCCTTAAAAGGCAAGACCCCATGAAAGAAATGAAACACCCATGGCATTATATCTAACATGGCTTAATCACTGGTTGGGATGTTTCATAGTATACATAATATGTGATCCTTTGACTGAGTTACAGACAAATTAAATAACTAATCAAACCTCATGAAAACAGGCTGCTTGAACGACTCTGTAAAAGCCAACTTTTAATCACAAGAGTTTCCACACAGCCTTGCTCTCAGGTTTATGTGTTGTAAGTTGTTTTAAAAGAAACGTCTAAAGGACAAATAACAGCAACTTCAACCGAGCCTGTACAGATTCATGCAGCATCACTGCGATTACCATCTAAATACCCTGTATCAATAGGTATCAACTTAATCTTCAACATCCATAGTGCCTGGGTTTCCTTTTTCCTTTAGTCAGCATGGATGCAGACAGACAATTCCCAGAATACACCGGGATCATGTGGATGTTCTCGTTGTTTTCCTAAACCTTTTAAATTCCTCATTCCTCCGAGCCCAATGACTCTTAAAAGCAAGGCAGGTTTCCCGGTAATGTGCAGCATTGATTTTTAAGCCGCTCCTGTTGTAACCCCAATGGCTTCAGTGCTGACAGGCCTTCCTGTAACAAAACACGATGAATAAAGGAATGCATAAAGACTTGAAGTTAAGTTCTATAACACAAGCGTGCGATTCAGCTCTTCAGGTCAAAGCTTTAATCCAGTGCTGGGAGAATCGATCCATTCTTTACAACTTTAAAAAGTCACTTTAAGATTCAGCTCCAAGCATTCTTTTGTCTTTGTTTTCACAGATGAGGGACTGACCTGCATACATAGTAATAAGCACACACTGACACAGGTGAACATGGCTTTGGGGGGTTGTATTAAAACACTGGAGAGTTTCCTTTCAATATTCATTAAGGATGAGAACTACCTGCTGTCAACATAAGGGTCACATTAACCTTTATTTTCTCCAAGAACAAAGGTTACATTGCCTACATTACAATAAAAAGAAACATCAAGCCATCCTTTATCCAGATCTCTTTATCCCCATGCTATTTGGTCTCTTTAGTTTCTTACATAAGTCTGTAAACCATTCTGAGGTACTTACGCCTAGGGTTGCAAAGGGGTGGAACATTTCCGGTAAATTTTTCATAAAGTTTCTGGTAAATTTCCATGGGAAGTTAAGCTGGGGAATTTTGGAAATATTCCAAATTGGAAACCTTCCATGGGAATTATGGGAATTTATGGGAATTAACTGGGAACTGAGAGTAATTTAATGGAAAGGTATCATGTCCAAGCATAAATATTTGTTTTGTTATTAGCATCTTCTCTCAAGCTTCTCAAGCCTAGCCTCTGCAGGATTCTAGAAATCATCTGTGCATGTGATGGATGAATGCACAGTGCATGTAGGGGGCGTGGTCTCAATAGCTCTGCAGTAAGCAGTGTGCTATATGCATGTGATTGAGGAATAGCATAGATATTCAACTGTACTTGCATAAAATCTGTTTTTTTTAGTCAGAATTATGCTAAAATATATTTTCCCCAACTATATTTAAGTTCCCTATTAAGAGCCAACCTTCAATGTAGTAAATTCCTGGTTTATTCCAGTTTATTCCCATTTCCAACTTTAAAAATTCCCAGAATTTTGCAACCCTACTTACAACAAATCCTGTATTTACCTTTAATACATTTGTACTTCTTCAGTTATCCTTCAAGTTTATTTAACTTCTATGAAGAAGAAGATGTGGTTCAGAAAATAACTAATTGTTTGCAAAAGGATCAGGGTAAAAAAAGGAAACCAATATAAGCTGTTGGTGTAACAATAGTGACCCTTCTCCAAGTCACAGAGTTCCGGGTTCTTTTAGCCCCCAGAACTACTTTCCTTGGAACTAAAAGGTTCCTGTGCCCCAATTGTTGTCTGCGTTTCGACCACTGGCTTAAGTCCGGGGAGGATTGTGCAAATCAGGCCAGTGACGTATGGAAAAAAATGTTGTATTCATTTTGAAATCTTAATAAAAAACTAAACTAGGATGCATTTACAGGAACTCCCTGTGTTTCAACAACTGTGTAAACTCCACAAACACAGTTACCTTCAGCCAAAAGTCCCAGAACCTTTGAAAAGTACTAGGCAGGGGCTTTTCAGGGGGGGTATTAACTACCCCTGAACTAAATTTATATTTCAAATTTTTTATTGATTTTTCACATTTTAACAAAAGTGAACTAAATTTAGACCCTGGTTCCTACAGTCGAAAAGCATGTAGTTCTGGGGTAAAGTTCCTGCATTCAAAAAACGCCTATGTTCACCCTTCATGGGACTGCAGCTCTAAAATGACAAAGGCTGTCTCTGCCTCATTTCTCAACAAATTTTCAGCTGGAGCCACCAGATGAGATTTATGCTAGCCTTACCCCAAAAGTTAGCATCTTATTTCTAAACATGTAGCCTCAGGTCTTAAGCAGAGTTCAGCTCTTTGAGAAGTTCTGATTCATTGTTAATTATTCCTGTCATGTACTCTTTGTAGGCCTGACTGCCCATCTAAAGAGCCCTCTCTGTGATCGTCATAAAGATAAACTCGATACCTGTTGAGGGTTGAGCAGGTTTAACTGTGTCATACTGCTCTGATGACATTTAGTTTGATAACATGAACACTCTGACACTCGACTCATCTGACATATACCTGGAGTTGTTATAACCACTGCTGCTAACCTCTGACTCATGCAGGACACTATTTCTTCACATATGCTTTCATTATCTCCATATATTGGAAGTCTTCCTTTGTATAAGAAGGTCCATAATTAAAAGTTTCAAATTGTTACTGTTTTAGAATCATGCTTCCTACAGTAAATCAAACCTTACTGTCCATCCATCCATCCATCCATCCATCTTCTTCCGCTAAAAGAAGACCCGGAAACCTTACTGTCTACCTTCTAAATTATATTCTCTTCAAGCTTGAGCTGAATATTTTATAATGTTTACTCTCCGCTACAGGATTTCCAAAAGCAGTCATTAAAGATGAAGAACAGAAGGAAAAACACTGTCAGGGTCTAAAACAATCATGCCAACAAATCTATTCATGTGGAAGATGCACGAAACAGCTGGAAAACTGAGGAGACTTGTCATAATATCAAAATCCTACTGGCACTCCACGAATACACGAGGACGCAGAAACTGTGCTGGTTTATCTGTTTAAATATCCCAGTTTCTTTTTCTAGTTCTGTGGCTAACTTGAAGCACAAAATTAGACACAAGCTGTGGAACGTAATGTGTCTATTAAACCTCTGAACTCCACATCCTTTCATCCATGCAATGTAGTTGCACCCAGGGTCCAAAATGAACACCTACCAAGCACCAAATGTGGGTAGATTTATTTTTTAAGGGAGTAATTCTCAGATGGCTATGCAACATGTGTAGATTGAATGTTTGCACCACATTTATAGTGTAGGCCCAATAAAAGATACATCTATGCTGCCTTTCCAAACTTACAGACACGTGTACGAGGAACAGCAGCATAACTTCATTAATGAGGCGTGTCCACTGCCGGAGTTTTTGGCGGCAGCGCCGGTTTTCTATTCAAACTCAATGTGATTCAGCATTTTCAGCGCTCGGCACCCTCAGCGCAAAACGCTTTCAGCATCAGCTGATTTTTGTCACAGTGCTCTGAGCGCTCTCAGTTGAAAATAGTTCAACTTTTGGAACACCGCTGCACTAATCAGTGTCACTTCTAGTTTACCAACCTTATTCTCATAAGGTGACCATGTGTTTTCAGGGATTTCAGGGGAGGAGAGAAGTCGACAGTGTTGGCTCCAGACTAGAGTATGTACAGTAGTAGAAAGGCTGAAATCCAACTTGCAGGTGTACCTGGTGTAGGAGCCATATGTGTGTGTTTTATATGTGACGTGTTGGTAAGTGCTGTATATTGATGTGAGGGGGGTGTGTGCACTCTGCTGGCACTTGAGTGGTGGGTACGTCACTGTGGGTGTGGGCGCGGTGGTTACAAATAATTCCACTCACCTGTAGTCTGTTGGTTTGTTAACGAGGAAGGGTGAGTCGGGAGTGACACTTTCTGTTGACCGCTACGCTTAACACCACATTAGTTTTGCCGTTCTGTACTTTGTCTTGTATTATATGAAGCATCTGTTCAAGTTGCGCATCGTGAGAAATAAAGAGCATTAACGAGCATTAGAAGTGGATGTGTGTTTCTGTGAGTGCGCGTCACAGGTAAACTCCCGTGCTTAGCCTTCCGCGGCGTGTCGGTTTTGGTTTGGATAAATCGTCAGTCAGCCGCAACACCTGGCTCTTATAGGGAATGAGGGCAGGCACACTGATTGGTTTGATTCGTTTTACACTCGCAACACACCTCTGAATAGTTGAGGGACTTAATCCAACGTCTTTGGCCTTACTTAATGCTCAGATTTTGGCCAATTGGCAAAATATGGTCGGGCAAACCCTAAGTCACTTTGCACCATGCACATTTTCAGGCAGACTTAGAAATTAAATTCATAATGATGGAGTTCATGAAGAAGCTGGTGGAATATCTAGACACAAATTGACGTCAGAATTTAAAGTCCACGTTATACTTTAGGTGTTAAGCTCATTTTTTCATAGTGTACAATAATGTGGATGGGTAAATCCATGTCACCCATGTTGTGTGTGTATATCTATATATTTTCTGCTTCCAGTTTTGATCCCAAGATATAATTGAAGAATGTTTTTGCCAGTATCTCTACGTAAATATATGATATCAAATGAATAGAACACAGCCAATGGAAATGTACACTGTACCTGTACATTCTGCCTCCTTGTGTTTTTCTACATTTTGAACTCCAACCCCTTCACTTAAAACACAAGAACTTTTGCGTGGGCGATTCAACTGTGACAAGACAAGGCAGGAAATCTCACATAGCACACTAGTTCCTGCACATCATCAGCTGTGATAAAACATGCTGTTCTGCTGCAGATTTTCAACTCTCCTATAGATCTGTGCCTCCTATACTTGCTGCGAGTAATTAACATACAGTAACCTGATCATTGGAGACCATTGTGTGCTCACACAGCCGGAGTATAAGCATGTTAATTAAGCCAAAAATAGAACATGTAAGTTGCATCAGATTCTGTGATGCAAGGATTGCTCTGCTACAAATAAACTCGTTTTTCTGTGGACCTTAAACTTCCTTTAATTGTTGTTTAAAATATTTCTGAGAAGTATTTTTTTAAACTAGTGTAAAAAATGTAAAACAGGCTGTAAGGATACAGCTGGGCGATATTGAAAATGATGTTATCGCGATAAAATATTTCATATCAGTCGATATTGTTTTGAGTTGTGCACTCCCCTTTAAGATTACTAAGGGTTACGGTTAGAGTGATGTTGTTTCCCACAGTGCAGTCAATGCATCACGGTTGTTCAGTTGTACTATGGCCGTGTTGGACACTTAACGTGTTAGAAATGTACAGCAGAAGTTCTCTGTGCACTTCCTTTACCCACATCCTGAAAGTGTGTTTAATGAAGTGTGTTACGTTAATTGTTAAAGCAGAGTCCGCACCGTGTCAGACCAACAACTCTGCTTTGAGCTATCACAATAATTATCACTGTCGATTTATCGCCCAGCCCTGTAAGGATACGTAGTTTAAATCAGTCGTACATACCTGTGAAGTTAACATTTCGGATGTACTTGAGCAGCAGTGTGCCGTTGATGAGTTCCATCTTGGGGCAGAGGCCAACTTTCCCAGGACAGAGATCTTTGTGCATGTTGTGCAGAGCATGAGCCATGGCGTAAACTGCATCAATTACAAACTGCACTTTCCCCTCTTGCTCATAGGATGAATCTTTCCCAATCCGCTCATGATCTGAAAAAAGACAAACAAAAGGAAAATGAAACTTTGTGAAACAGTGATTGTGCACCAAAAGTCTAAACAATAAAAAACATGTTCACTAATGTATTTGAAGGTATATGCTTCCCATTTACTTGCTGAGCCTTTTTCATCTGAGCAGTTAAAAATGAAACATCTGATATTATTGACAAAAATACTCTGAACAAAAAAGCTGCCTCACAATCAATCCAAAATGCAGGAGCTGAACAATGATTACTACATGTACAAAATCAAGCAAATGATAGCTTTTCAAGAGCGGTGATTGCTTGATTGTGAACCTGTCTTTTTTAACCATATTTCATTTATTTGAAGATTGGCATCGATTTTGAAGTTTGAGCAGTAATTATATGCTACTTTTTCAAGACATCAATCACAGAATCTCCTCTTAAGAAACCCAAAACTGTCTCGTGCAGCCTCTCTCGTTCCTGCGTGTCGATCATTTCTTAGACCCTCTTGAGATCATTAAACGAGACTCTTGTGTGTCATTTATCCTGACGTTGTCTGTCTTGTGGCAGGTAGCTGTTTGGTGCACCACTGCAAGATTTAATAACAATACAAAAAAGCAATAACACGTGATCTTAGATAAAGTAAAGTTAGAATCTTATCTTGTTCATTTTATGTGTAAATTTTCATCCCCACAAAGTCACATGACACCCTTCATGCACAGATCAAGCGCTCCATGTGTGATAGAGTGGTAGAGGAGGAGTGGAGGACACAGCTCGACAAGCCTAATCATTCCTCGGTATTAATTGAATTAGTTATGACAGGTGTATATTAATCAGAGCTGAGGTTGTTCTAAAGCCTTGAAAATGTGGCAACTGCCAATGGGTTTCAATTAGCAGCTTAATCCTTTCATTAGCCAATCCTCTGCCAGCCAGGATGAACACAGAGAGTGACAGCAGACACTGTTACTGCTTTGAGTTTATACACTTAAAAAAGCAGGAATGATAGTGCGATGTTGGACAACCTGCAAAACTACAAATCCTTTCAGACATTCATCTCCTCACGCTCGTCTGAAAGCAGCACATTATGTTGATTTGAATTGGATCCACTCAGATTCATGTAAAGACGTTCTATGTGGTAAAACTCTTGACATTGAATATCTGAACCATTCAGTACAAAACATGCTCTCCAACTTAACATCTTGTCTTTGAATATGTCAGAACTCCGATTTCATAGAACATGCAGAAGAAATTGACTCTCTAATAACATGTTAATGAAACAGATTCATTTTCATTATCCATATCAAAGTATATCAGTGGAATCAGTGTGAGGAGCGAGGGTGAGTGTCCCTGGCACTCATGACGATAGCCATTAATCAAGGCTTCAACAGCCAAATGAGTTTCAGACTCCATCAGTGAAGCAGCCAGTGAGGCAGAAATAAAAACACTCTTCTGCTTTGCTATCATAACAGTTTTAACTCGCAGCTGTTCTCTCAGTAGGATTGTTGCTCTTTCTGGAAATGCATTGTCACGTCTGAATAAAGCGACGAGAAACATTAACATGAAGTGACACCTATGTCAGAATGATAGAAAGCTATTACTTTCACTTTTTTGTTTGCCTATTTGCACTCACAGGAGTCAATTTATGAGTCTGATGAGGATATTTGAATACATTTTCTTGATTGCCACCTAGGTTGTGATAGCAAGTAATGTATTAGGTAATATGAAAGTGAACTTCAGGGCACCATGATGGTTAAATTTGTTACTTTTTGAATTCAACCAGCACACAGAAAACGTCCCTGAACACAGACCAACATTTGACATAATAGTAATGAAGGAGTCCTGTCATAATACCATAGACTGTATAAATAATGGACGTCGTATCACCCATCTGTTTCTGAAGCGCTGTTTTGAAGCCAATCGTCTGCGGAAGCCATATTGGAAATGCTGAACTCTACCAAACTACTGGCGAGCTAGTGTGAGGTAAAGAGGCGGGGTTTGAGCCTCCTCGCCAAGAGCTACAGTGTTCCCGCCTGTCAGTCAAGTCAGTCATGTCCTTATTTTGGCAAAACTCATAATCTTAATAACTTCTGAACTGTTTAGTTAGGTAAAAAATTCACCCCTTACAGTGTGTGCCGACAGAAAAATTTGCTACTTAGACCTAAAATGTTTTTTTAACCAGGCTGTAAACATGTTTATTTCAGCTTCAAAGATCGTCTTTTTTAAATGGGTGTGTATGTGGTTTTCGGTGTTTCTGCAGGGGGCCTCAAGTGGACGCTCAATGAAGCAATTGCAGTTTATAACACTTCCGCATGGGCTTTATATTTTGAGACCAAATGTTGCCGCTTGCAAAATACCCCCTGTAAAACCCAATTTTTTTTCACTTAAAAAGGAATTTATCTGGATGTGAGTTGGGCTAGTGGTTGAAGTGCATTACTTGTTCCTTGCCACTGTAACTAGCTAAATCCTGCGAGGTGCAACGCCAATGGTGGATTAAGATGAAATGAGATCGAGTCCTGTCTGTAAGAGGGGACTGGACTTTATCCTGTCTTGATGTGGGGTCTGTGTTGAAGTTTAACATAGAGTATGGTCTAGACCTGCTCTGTTTGTAAAGCGTCTTGGGATAACGTTTGTTTTAATTTGGTGCTACATAAATAAAGATTGATTGATTGATTGATTGATTTACTGAGGCTATAATCCTTGTCGCACTGGTCACTGGTTTGACTCCTGGCCACAACACTTTACAGCATATCATCCTACACTCTATTCCTCACATTGCCCTCTCTCCCTCCAGCTGTCCTATCCAGTACAGGCAAAAAATAACCAACAGAAGAAAGAAATCAGTTCTCTTAATGTGAGTTGAATGGTGTTCATTACTTATTGTGATAGAAACATCAATGTTTGAAAAGAGAATAAAGAGAGCAAGAGTAGTTAAGAAGAGTTTAAATGTCATCCTCCAGTTTTACCCAGACTGTATAAAAAATGGACGTATTATCTGTGACGTCACCTGTCTGTTTCTGAAGCGCTGTTTTGAAGCCTGTTTTGAAGCCAGTTTTGAAGCCCTTATTTAGGCAAAAATCGTAAGTGTAATGTCTCCAAAATACAGTCATACAAAAATTCACCCCTGTACAGTGTTTGCTTAAAGAGAAATTAGCTCTTCAGACCTAAACTGTTTTTTGAACCAGACTGTAAACATGTTTATTAATGCTGCTGTCTGTATGTGGTTTCCTGTCAAGTGGACGCTGGATGAACTACAGTTTATAACACTTCCGCATGGGCTTCATATTTTGAGACCAGAGGCTGCAGCTCAGTGTTACTACAGATATCAGCAGGGTTACTGCTGTGATGATCTCTACAGATACTACACATAAGCATTGATAGCATTTTTAAATAACCATGTGAGCCCTATTTCCTTTGTTATTGTTGCATGAATCATTCAATCTAGACTCTAACAATCTTGCATGACTTGTCTGCTGTGTAGCTTCACTGATGTGATGGATTAATGCAAAGATTCATTACAGATAAATCTTGGAAGTATGAATCATTTTGAAATCAGTGACAGCAAAAACACACGATTGTTGAAGCTACAGGAGGCATTTGACACATTTCTACTCTTTGTGACAACATCTTAAGAGCTTATTAAAGTGGAACCAAAACAGTGACACACTGTAATAGAGATCCATTTGCATCCACTTAGTGGATTGTCTAAGTCACTCGGTTTCCTGGTGCTTTGAACACTCATGCTCTTTTTTTAACTTAATTAAATCTCCTGAATTTGAACCCCGCTCAGCTTGAGGAGAAATGTGTGGAAATGGAATTGTTTGATATAAAGCACCTCATTTCATCTCTGCCATCAAAGAGTGACTTGAAAGTGTTTCTGCATAATTGCACATGTCAATAACACATAATGTGGGGAAGCGGGACAGGTGACCTTAGTCAATTTGGTGTGCTAATGGATGTGCTCCAGGGAAAATTGGCTTCACTCTGCTTTTGCAGGCTGCTCCTTAATTACCGGAGAGTTGTTGTTGCTTTGACATTTTCTAATAATTACACATAAATATATAATTAAAAGTGATCTGCTTACTGTCATTAACAGGGCTTTATTTGAGTTTGTGCACCGTTGCTTTCAATTAAGGTGAACTTGCTGTGTTGTTAAACAAATGCTTGGCCTTTTCATCGTCTAGCTCACAAGCAAGTGCGTCAAAACCTCAAGTCAAAAACAAAATCTCAAGCATTGGTGCTTAAATGTAATAATGGCAGACATCTTGTAAACAAATACCTAGGTGTGTGGTTAGACTCTGAACTGAATTCTAAAACACATATTGAGAATATTATTAAAAAAGTAAATTATAGTATCATTGTCCTGTATCGCTCTAGTATAAGGATGACTTTTTCATCTGAGCAGTAAAAAACGAAACATCTGATTTTATTGACAAAAATACTCTGAACAAAAAAGCTGCCTCACAATCAATCCAAATGCAGGAGCTGAACAATGATTACAAGATGTACAAAATCAAGCAAATGATAGCTTTTCAAGAGCGGTGATTGCTTGTTTGTGAACCTGTCTTTTTTAACCATATTTAATTTATTTGGAGATTGGCATCGATTTTGAAGTTTGAGCAGTAATTATATGCTACTTTTTCAAGACATCAATCAAAGAATCACCTCTTAAGAAACCCAAAACTGTCTCGTGCAGCCTCTCTCGTTCCTGCGTGTTGATCATTTCTTAGACCCACTTGAGATCATTAAACAAGACTCTTGTGTGTCATTTATCCTGACGTTGTCTGTCTTGTGGCAGGGTACCGAATTTGGTACTTTTATAGGTACCCACCGAATTCTGTCGGTACTACCGAGTACCGATTCACGTAAAATCAAATGGTACCATGTTTCAGTACCCAAACGCATCCTTCTGACTGTGAGGGAGTGGAAGAGTAGGCGATTTTCCATACTTTCACCCTGTAATAAAGTTCGAGACTGATCAGGTGGACGTCTCTGCTCTCTGCATCTGTGCGGGAGCGCGCCAAACGGAGCCTGCTGCTGACGGGCGCGCGCACTCCACGCGAGGCAGAGCTCTGCATGAGGATTAAAGGCTGATTTATACTTCTGCGTCTCCCCTACGCCGCAGGGGCTGACGCGGACATGAGCCCCACATACTTGTGCGTTGGTGTGTCTGTGTCGCGCAGCAATTCTCCGCCGAAACGCCTGAGGGCAGTGCGGTCTCTCTGATAGCCGGCCGCCTGCTTCCGGTCCCGCTACAATCTCTGTTTACTTTTACACAGAGATTCAGAGCGTGTTATGTTAATCTACAGCTGATACATGTTGCTGTTTATTATACAGACATGATTACATGAAGAATAGAGAGGAGGAGATGAAATACACGGTCGATGTGCGGCCGATGTCCGGGATCCCGGAAGTGTTGTAAATGCGGGAAAGACAAAGCCGCCGAGCGGACCAATCACAGAGCTTGCGGTCCGCGTCAGCTCTACGGGGAGTTACATTTTGGAGGAGGTGCACGTCAGCTACGTGCGTAGGCCTCGGCGTAGGTACGGGAGCTATGTGGACCCCCGGCGTAGGGTACGCCGTTGATTCAACGCAGAAGTATAAATCAGCCTTAAGTTGCCCTGTTTATAACCGTTCCTGTGTGCGTGAATGCCCACAACAAGTAAGTTGTGTGTCCTGTTATTATAAAGAGACGGAGAACAGACTTTTCCCCGTCCGCAGGCATTCATGTGTGTTCATTGATAAACTCCCGAAAGAGCAATTAGACGCCACGAGCACGTGTCAGCTAATATATGTAATCACTTATATAATTCTGTTTCTGTTCATTTCATGTTGAAGAAATGTACATAAACAAACAGTTGGATGTTGTTTTGATATATTTGCTAAAGTTTATATATTGAGAAATTATCGATTATGCTGACATCGTTTTTTACAAATGCAACTAAAACTAATCCTCATCCTCTCAATGTTATGCAAAATTTGACTGCAAAATTTCTATTAGGTTGCTCTTTTTTCACACACTATTGCATAATGTTTGACAGTCTCGGGTGGCTCCCTCCAGACATAAGACGACTTTTTCACTGGTATAAGTTTATTTTTAAATGCTTTCATTTTAACTATCCTGATTTTTTAAAATATCATTTAATATCTTTAACTTCAAGTTATTCATTTAAGAAGTTAAGATTGTTTTCTTTTGACGGTACCATTTGCAGCCAAGGAAGTTGGTAAAAAAGCTTTAATGTTTCAGGCTCCTTCCGACTGGAATAATTTACCTTTAAATATTCGCTCTATATCTTCTTTTCACTTAATTGAAAAGTCTTTGTTTTCCCATCTCAAAACAATCTGTTTATGTTTTCAGTAAAGCTGTCAATGTTCCTCTACCTCCCTTTATTTATTTATTTTTTTTTTCATGACGATTATTGTTTTTATCATTATTAGTTTGTGTGTGTTTAATCAATGCTCCTATAATTTATAAAATCGTATTCTATTTTTCTTGTCGATTGTACCTTGTTTAAAGTAGTAACAACTCGTTTTGTTGTTGTCATCAAGTTGGTTGATTGTCTGACTGTTCGTGGGTTTCTTTTGTTTGTTTTTTTGTTTCTGTTTTTTGTTTTGAAGGATTCATGTTTTTTTGTATATTTTGTATTGCACTGTTTTCTGCTTGTCATCGTCTGTCTTGGGCCCCCTCTAAAACAAGATGGCACATCTCAAGGGGCTTATCCCAATAAATAAAATGTCTTCACATTCAGCACCATGAGCACGGCAGAGGACGATGTAAACAGTTCATCATGGTCAGAAAACCTCAAACAACATAAAGCTTGTTGATAAAGTGGAATCGTGTGTTTTTGGCACTTCTTTAAATATGTGTGTGGCAGCTATTTCTTATCTCAACAGCAACACTTCATTCCAACAAGTGCAAGCTTTAAATAGATGAATAGTTTCTGTTTGTCTTGTTGTTATTATCTATATGCTCCCGCAGTGTTTGCTCGCTTAGAAGCGGCAATTTAACATCAGTGACAAGTCTGTGAATGTTTGAAGAGCTTGAATATTGCCAGTTATTCTGTAAATGTGTGCTGCAGGCAAAGTGAAGCAGGGGAGGCAGTCTGTCTCTTTTAATGCTGTCACTGCCTCTCTCATTTGGATCTCTCCCCCCCAACTCTCTCATTTTTGCCCTTAAATACACTAAGACATTTGGCTCATTAATGGCAAGATGTCTCAGAAGTGCTGCAGGCAAACCATCAAACGTCTTCTATAAAGTTGACATGGTTTGTTGAGGTCGGGCAGACCATTGGTTGCCAACTTTTTTGGGGTTTGGCTCATTAGCATTACATACCTAAGACTGTGATCCCTCATCATAACTCATGGTTTTGGATGAGAAGGGCCATTATGAGCGTCGACAGGAGAAACAATCCAGTGCTTAATGTTTTATAGAAACAAATAGTACAAATAGAATAGAGACAAAAATAACAAAATTATCTTGGGAGAGAGAAATGTTAAAAATTGAGCATTAACCAAGTAAATAATGAAAGTAAATAATTGAACTTGAGTCACTTGTGTCAGATTAAAGTGTTGTTCAAAGTAAGAAGTCTGGTCACACTCTCCCAGTTCCAAAGCCCTAAGTTGTTTTTCTCAATTTTCATCAGGTGTCCAATTTGTTAGCACTTTTAAAGTCAAAACACAGCTTCAAATCCTTCCTAGCCTTCACTTCTAATGGGTCTTTAAATGTTTTATAAAGTAGCATCATCAAAGTTCAGTTTTAGCAGACATCCTCCTTCCACAAAACTTGTAGAAACACTGAGAAACATCCATTTTCAGGCAAGTTTAAAGAGTTCCATCCTCTCACATTGGCTGGCGAATGGAGAAGAACAGTCACTCAATGTTTAGATGTGCTGAAGGACGGTTAGTCAGCAGTGCGAAAATAGCACCGATGTCAATGGAGATGAAACCTTGCTTCTTAATCCTTTTTTTCTATCAGTGCTTTTGGTGTTTCAGAATGTGAAAGAACACAATGATCCAGCAGCTCCAGGTCACAATGTTCGCTCTTGCTTTCATTATTCCTTTGAAAGGAGGCAAATCCCTCCCTTTCAATCATTGCAGAGGGGAAAAAAATCATGCTGTTATTCATGTACACTGTGATGTTTTCCTTTGTGATTCTGAATATAATGGACTATCTGTTTAACTAATGCAATGTGGCGTGAGGGAGGATAAAATGGGTCCTTTGGGTAGTTCACTTTGACATAGCGGGTCAAAGTGGTTATTGACGATTATCTTATCGGTTTCAGTGTAAACGCCAAAAATAAGGACTTGAAAAAAAATTGTCTGTTAACATAAACCCCCCCCCCCTCCTGTGTAGAAGTCCAAATATTTGTATAGCCCTAAGTAACCAGCAACTATTTTAATGATTGGTTTTTGGTTTTGGTCTTTGAACGTTGGGCAGCTACTTTTGATTGGTTTGAATTGTCATATTTGTTTGGAGTGTTTTTGGTGACGTATGAGGCGGGCTTTGAGCCTCCTACCCAACAGCTACAGTGTTCCTGCCTGTCAATCAAGTCAGCTGTGCCTCTCATTGGAAGACTCGTAATCTCAATATCTTCAAAATTGCAGTGTTAGAAAAAAAATGGTGAAATGTACATTTGATTTGCAGCATAGACGTAGTCTGATTTTTATTATTCGAATGATGCCGAATAGATGGCTGTGATTATGGAATAGTATTTTGGCTTGAAATGCCCGTCCCTAGTAGACACTTCTTCAAGTGCCATCTGCTGGGTAAAGTTTGCTCAAACAATACAACACCTCTCTGCATTTAATTCTGTTAAATTAGTTTCACCAGCGTATAGGATACTGTACACTTTTTATATGACAACACAGGTATTAAATGTAGGTAATAAAACAGACCACAGTGCAGCACACTGTTGTCAGTTTAGCTTCTGAATGCACATTTAAGTGGAGAGAGCAGATTCATTATTGCAGCTGCATGCCATAGAAAGCATTTTTCTATAACAGCCTTTCAACAAGAATTAATTACAGAAAATGTCCAGGTTAGGAATTAGTGAAAACAAATTGCTTCCTAATTGCTATCATTACTCTAATTCATGTAAATAAGAATTGCCCCAAACATCCCCATGTTGTCTTCTCTCTTGAACTCTGACATTTCAAATAGTTCTCAGTAGGTTTGATGAGGTGTCACACATTGTGCAGGTGTACGTGGTGACCTTGATGTGTTCAGTAAGCATTGGATTTCAGTCAATAGAGCAGGCTTGTCAGTGTGTGGCCCTTGCTAGCCTTGATGACTCATGTCTGCTGGTAAACAAAGCAACAGAGTGACTCAAACCTGTGCTCCACTCAAACTGTGAACCTCAACGTCAACAAGAGGCATCACACCTGCAGAGGCTGTCATCTTTGACAACAGCCCAGAAAGACAGACACATTTAATTATAGGGAATACTTCAGGAAATGGAAAAGTGTTTTACTCTTTTCTTCTTTTAAAATGCTACAAATTGTAAGTGTCACAAATCTATTTATGACGCTTTCATTAACATCAGTGAAAAACAGAACAATCCATGTTTTTATGCAAAGAGCATTTTCAACAAGGCAGATTCAAAGATTGGGATTGTCTGCTCACTACATAGTAAATGTAATTGATGTGTCAGCTCTGCTCATAACCAACAAATGCAACTGTGCCAAAGAGGAGAATCTCACAGTGTCTGACATCCTTCTGTGATAAACAATTTGTCTCTTGCTTCAAAAGCTCTTCTTTAGATCAGCCAGTTGTGCTTCATTCTGCTCAGGAGAACAGGATCGTGTTTTACGGTTCAGCAGCGTGAAATAGTGCGATGCTCAAAGAACGCTCTGAGCGGAGAAAACAGCAAACTTGAGAATTGTTTGATTCTGCACGGCAAGAACTCCCATTAAACCAGTTAGAAGGGCAACTTCTTTTTATTCTTTTATAAAACCTAATATGTGTAACTAGGTACTGGTGAGATCATTCTTCTTATGCCAAACTCAATAACCACTTCCTTAATGATGCTGATAAAGAGGACTTCAAAGAACTGAGGGGAAACAGGCTGTGCCTTTTCTAGGCTTTTCCAAAAGGCAATATTAAAGAGCCTTTAAATGTTTCTCTAAGTGTGGTCTAATGTACTGAATGTTACTTTCAATCAACATACAGTATAAATACATAATAATTGTGTTTTAATAAGTAAGTCAGGCTAAGTTTTAAACATTACTTTAACACAACTTTGTAGAATAGATTTTAAATAGCGTGGTCTCAAACTTCTCTATAAGTAAAGTGTCATAAAAATAATTTTATATTGAGTTGGAGCTGAATAAAAATGATTTAATTTACTGACTTACAGATCCCATTCTCAAACAGCAGTAAGCCTCTTCCTTAAATGTACCCAAATACTGAAAAAGGCTACATGGGGTGTTGATTGAAATAATATTTTTCATTCATCTCCTTCTCACTTCCACAAATGGCAAACTCAATCAACTGAGATGGAATCCTGGAACCCATCACAGTCATCAGACTATGGAAACCGCCTACTATACTAGCAGTACGTACTGATTAGGTCAAAATTCAGTATGTAGTATGTAGAATGTGAACAAGAGCAAAATCTGCAGTATGCCAAGACTACCCAGATGTCGTACTGATTTGGGAAAAAATTCTCAGAATGCATCGGACCAGTCTCCCTCACATAATGTTTCCCACAATGCACAGTGCTTTTTGGGTTCTGTGAAAATCATTAAATCTCATAAAAACCACTTCTTCACTTTTTAAATCATAAGTAGATGCTAAGGAAGAAGTTTCTCTATCAGCTCTGCCGTTGTTTACTTCTGCTTTCTGAAACCAGAAATCCAGCAACGCCGGCCCAGCATACAGCAGACCAGACCTAACAGAACAGTCGTACTACATACTGCATACTATATTTCTAGGTAGTATGTCCGTTTCAAAAATAGCTTGCACGCAGACGTTTGACAACGTCTGCGTGCAAGTGTAGCTAAGAACTTGCCATTCAACATCATCTCCAAATACTGTCTGTTTTTGAAACCCCCTACTATATTAGTAGTACAAACTGATTTGGTCAAAATTCATTATGTGGAACGCAGTATGCAAACGAGCAAAATCTGCAGTATGCCAAGACTCTCCCTTGCATATTGTTTCCCACAACAAACTGTGCTACTCAATTTTTGGCTGCATAAAGGCTGATTTATACTTCTGCGTCTCCCCTACGCAGCAGGGGCTGACGCGGACATGAGCCCCACATACTTGTGCGTCGGTGTGTCTGTGTCGCGCAGCAATTCTCCGCCGAAATGCCTGAGGGCAGTGCGGTCTCTCTGATAGCCGGCCGCCTGCTTCTGGTCCCGCTACGATCTCTGTTTACTTTTCCACAGAGTTTCAGAACATGTTATGTTAATCTACAGCTGATACATGTTGCTGTAGATTCATCATCATGTTATCATTCAGACATGATTACATGAATAACGGAGAGGAGGAGATGAAATACACGGTCGATGTGCGGCCGATGTCCGGGATCCCGGAAGTGTTGTAAATGCGGGAAAGACAAAGCCGCCGAACGGACCAATCACAGAGCTTGCGGTCTGCGTCGGCTCTACGGGGAGTTACATTTTGGAGGAGTAGCACGTCAGCTACGTGCGTAGGCCTCGGCGTAGGTACGGGAGCTTCGCGGACCCCCGGCGTAGGGTACGCCGTTGATTCAACGCAGAAGTATAAATCAGCCTTTAGCGCCACCTACTGTGTTGGAGTTGTACCAGACGTTTAACGGTCCGGTACATTTACAGGGAAGTAATACTAAATAAATAAATAATGAATCTTGTAACTTCCAGTATGTACAGAGTCTATAACCATACCACAGGTAACTGTTCATGTCTGTGAAAATGATTAAATTCCATATAAACCACTTCTTAACTTCTCATATCATAAGTGGAAGCAGTTTTGACATCTGCTTGGACATTCTTTATTTCCGCTTTCCAAAACTAAAAATCCAGCAACGCCTGACCCAGCATACTACAAAACAAATTGAGAAGAACTGTCTACATACTACAGTATGCAATATGTAGTACGAACTGCATAGTACTTTCGTAGGTAGTGTGTAGCTATCTCCATATCGCTAGTTGGACAGTAAACAAGGGAACATGTGTTGTGCATTTTTCACTAAAGCATCAACTAGAATGGCCTTATTTACCTGAAGATTAATAAAAGGGCATTCACAGGACACTTTTTCATTTTATTTACTGAAAAAGTCATGCAGAGACTACTTTTTGTTTTACCTAATTCACTAGAGGGGCATTCAAAGGGCACTTTTGTTCATTCAATCCAATGAAGAGGAACCAAGAGGGCACTTTTTAACAATTTACTGACTGAGGGAATCCAGAGGGCACTTTTTTTTAACGTGTTATCCTCTGGCGGGGCATCTACAGGAACAACCTTTTTGTGTTTTCCTTCTGAAGGGGCACCAGAGAAGGCAATTCATCAAGTTTTATCTACGACAGCGGAATCGGAGAGGGCACTTTAGTGCAGTTACTTTCGGACATGAGGGCACAGGGTGGGTGGGACACTGCAACCCTGGCTACACCAGAAGTCCAGGAAAGTTGGCCACTGCTCCTAGAGACTATGTTAGATGATATCTAATGGGTTTTAAGATTGGTCCTAATCTTCACAGTGTTCTTTCTGTGGCATTAAACTTGAGAAATTATGCTGGAAAAATTAAAAATGTTTGTGAAGTAGGCAGCCAAACTGTTTGTTTTTGGATTAAAACAGTCTGGCGTGGAATATATTTTGCTCTCATTTATGTACTTATCAAGTCATTTAATTGTCTGATTATTTTTTCCATTGCATTATTAATAGCAAACTAAATTGCAAACACTTCTTGATGTGGCTCATTCCAACAGCATCACAAATTGCATCCTCAAACAGGGTCAGAAATTCAAACAGTTTCATTACAAGTTTGCTGAAGATAGAATTCATTGCAGGTGTGACTGCACTCACTCTAGCTAGGTGTATCCAATAAACAGACAACTCTAAGTAAATAAATCAATATGTGAAGAATTAAAGTAAGCATATTTTGGTTTGTTTATTTCCTCTCTATAGTATTTTTGCATTCTGGTAATGTGCACACAGCAGAGAAATGACCCGTGAATCGGCTGTGACGATGTTGAATTGTCAACAAAGTAAATCCTGGCCTCTGGGGCAGCAGATACGAGTGTGCGGGGAAAGAGCAGCAATAGGATGTGAATTATACATTTGCACTCTGTGTTGTTTCCCTTGCTGTCCAAGTAAGATACACTATTATGTCTCAGTCCTGGATAAAGACTTACATAAGCAACTTTAATAAAAGGAAAGTCACAGGAACAACTAATTAGATACTGAGGGAAAAACTTTCTCCTATAATTTGTTTGTAACTTACTACTTCCTTTATAGTTTTTCGTCTACTTATAGGCTGCAGTACAGTGACTTACAAACAGCTGAAATGTGGACAGGAAATGAGAGTGCTCGATATAGGAACAATGGTGAGGATTGAGAAAGTGCTTCAGAAAGGCCAGAGTGAAATGATTGCACCTCCTTGGCCGTAAATTCACTGTACCCTGGAGGCTATACTCAAAGACAGAAAAAGACCTGCAGCAATTTAGCTCAAGAGCAGACACCATGTCAACTGATAAATTAATTAAGATTATGTGCCCTTCTGAAACCAGCGGTTGAGTGTTGTTGGGGGCTTGTCTCTTTCCTGCCAAGGGACCCAACATTGTTTTGAAAAGGAAAAATGTAATCTTTAATTGTTTAGCTTTCCTGGCTCATTTAATGTACCAATTAGTCATTCTCATATGGTATTCAGAGGTTTCTTTGGTATTCTGGAGAGCCTCTCGTTCATTGGTTTTCCACATCCTTTTGATACTGACATATGACTATGAGAGTGGCATGGTATCTCCAAGAGACTTGAATGGTAGCTTGCTTTATTGCACAGCTCTGATTAGTCAGTACTCCATAGCAACAATCATACTCTGTAGGATTATGTTATCAATCAGCTGAAATACTCCAGTTGGTATGACGTCAGTTTGTGTGCAGTGCAAAAAAGAAAAGAGAGGCGGGTTGAAGACAGAAATGCTGTAGGCTACAACAGACAAATGTATAAAATCAAAGATGGTGTATTAGGTAAACACTTAACAGACCACGGTATGGGATATCACTTTTAAATCTCTTCTTCAAACACACTTATCCTAGAGCCTTTCCTGATTTTATCTGAATTCTTTTAATTTTATTTGAGTTAAACCGTTCTAAGAAAAGGGGCAGCTGTGGCTCAGTGGGTAGAGTCGGTCGACTATCAATCGGAAGGTTGGCGGTTCGATCCCAGCTCCGGCAGTCACATGCCAAAGTGTCCTTGAGCAAGACACTGAACCCCGAATTGCTCCCTCTGTTGTTCAGAGGTGTGTGAATGTGTACGAATGAGATTAGCTAACACTGATGGTACCTTACTGTAGCAGCCTCTACCATCAGTGAGTGAATGGGTATGAATGGGTGAATGTGACGAGTAGTGTAAAAGCGCTTTGAGTGGTCAGAAAGACTAGAAAAGCGCTATATAAGTACAAGTCAATTTACCATTTACCATGTTTTAAAATCATTTTAGTCCTTTAGAGTTATTTTAGGGGAATTTCGTGTCTTTCGAAATATGTTTTATTTCTTTACTTTGCCTTATGTGATTTTACGAACTGCTTGTTTTATTGTGCTGCCATGTAAAGCACTTTGTAACATAGTTTTTGAAAAGTGCTCTTTTTAAGTGCTGTAATTATTATATGACAGTATTTAAGGACTGGTAAATGGAAAATAAAATGTTGAGGTGGTGGTTCACCCTGTTTTACTTCACCATCAGCGGAAATGTTAATTTATATGAAGGTAATAACCATAGACTGAATATTAAAATGAACTACATGTGAGCTCTTTTGCTTTGAGGCCAAAAGATCTAGAGCTCCCTCTGCTGACTGGCTGCAAGTCATAAACCCCGCCTCCTTAATGTTTAACATAGGAAAAAGAGGCCAAACTAATAATAATAATAACAGCTAAGTTAGCTTATTTGAAAAGGCTACAGAGTTAGCTGTTATCATGGACGCATTACAAACGTATTTTGAGTTGAAGAGGCATAATTATTTAAATCAACAATGTCCAAATTATTGATTCATGTATGGTGAGCAGATTGTTATAGCAGGGGACTCCTTTCAGGGTTAGACCCCTCTGCTTGCTGTTTTGATTCCTCTCACCCTGTCAGGGTTCCAGTCTACTATAACAACCTGCTCACTATAAATAATCCCTTAATTGTATGATCAGGATTTGTTGCATATATTATGAAAACCAAAAAATGATGCAACTCGTGCTTAACGCTAAATGTGAATTGCTCCTTTAAAATATTTTAGGATGATCATCCACACAAACTGTTGAAGGATGAAAACTTTCTCTCTTCCTGAGGTTAGCATACCCTCGCTCTTACATCCAAACTAAACAATTAGCATTCTGCTTTTTTAATGAGGTTGGACCAGTGAAGGGCAGACTCAACCTGAGGGACGATGAACATCTCTCTACAACAGAGATCTGGCAGATATCCTTGTGAGGGGTTTTGTGTTTAAACACACTCCGACATACAGTATGAGGGATGTACTGCAGCCTTGACTCCTTGTGATGCAGTGAAGCACAGCACAGTGGGATGTGAGAAGGGCCTACTGATTTTAATGACCTGGAAGCTTGCTTCTAATGGGCCAATCAGATTTACTATTGATTATATTTTTGTGTGCATGCTGTGGCATAGTTTTGTGATTGCTATTGTCACTTGGCGGCAAATTGAACCAGCCAACAGACGAGGGAATGGGGAACATTAATTTATCTCGGACACAATTAGAGAATCCCATTCACTTATCTACGTCAATTACATTTAACCTGAATTAGAGAGGCGTGTTTGTCTTCTCCCTGATGACAAATACATTCAACTATGCATACCAAATACACACACACACACACACACACACACACACACACACACACACACACACACACACACACACACACACACACACACACACACACACACATAATGTATTCACAGAAGACCCAGTCAATATTCTTGGTCATTGATTGAGTGCTTTCCATTGACCTAATGCCTTCTCTACTATTAGATGTTGGCTCACTTGTGCATTTCTTGATGCCGGATCCTTTCTTCAAAGCGTGCCGGCTGAGCTTGCACTGAAAGTTGTTCTCCCAAAACTCTGCAAACCAGATATTCCTCCTGTTGTTTTCCAGTGTCCGGCTGATGAAGTAGCGATCAAAACCTGAGAGACAAAAGCAATGCTGTTAGAATTGAACTCAGTGCTTTTTAACAGCGCCTCTGTGTATCAGATAAGGGATGTTGTCCTTCGAAAACCTTTTAACAACAAAATTGAGTAAAGGTTAGTGAAAAAAAAAAAAGTAAGTAATGGCTGGAACAGCACAACACTTCCACTTTTAACAGTCGTCAGTAAAACACATTAATGACCATTCTGGAGCACTCCCATTAAAAACATTATGCTGAGTGGGAGGGGAGCTGTGACTTGTAGAGGCAAACATACAATAAAATGCTTCTGCAATGATGAAGTGATTAGTTAATGATAAGAAAATTGTTTGCCAACTGTTAGTAATAGTTGAATAATTACCACAGTCATTTGTCAAACAAAACAATCTACACATTATGCTTTTAGCATCTTAAATGAAATGATTTGCTTCTTTTCTTTGTCATATATACAAATTAATAAAGACTTAGTATTGGAATGACTATAGAGCCATTGGCCATTACTTTTGGTTCTTAAAAGTTGTGATAACAGAGGCGCGATAGATAGTAAGATAGATAGATAGATAGATAGATAGATAGATAGATAGATAGATAGATAGATAGATAGATAGATAGATAGATAGATAGATAGATAGATAGATAGATAGATAGATAGATAGATAAACCTTAATCGTTCTTTGCAATGGCAATTGTTGCCACAGGCGTTACAAGCATACTTATACGGACAAACATAAATGATAAACACCCACGCCCCAACCTTACAACCATTGGTGCACATCATCCCACACATCTCACATAAACCCACATATATACATGTCTTTCCCCTCTCTCCACTCCCAACGTTTCATGTCTCTATTTAGCTGTCCAATCAAATAAAGGCAAAAATGCCCAAAAACATAACTTTAATAAAAAAGAATAAATCTGTAAATCATTAAGAGAATAAATACGAACGTTTAAAGGGAAAAATATCGATCTATATAATGTATGTAAAAATTGTGATGAATGACCTCTTAAGAAAGGCCTAAATGAGCTAGCAAAATGCAAACATGTTGATGATTTACAAACATTGTTCATAGAAACATGATAAAGTATTGTGTTTAATAGCTCTGATTACCTTTTATGGATTGTCTCTTGGGTAGGATGGTGACAGCACCTTCGGCCATTTCCTCCTGGTTCAGTATGGGGGATATTTTGGAGCCCCAACTGTCTGAACCCACCCAGATGAAATGTCCTGTTTGGTTGGCCTTCTTGGCTGCCAAAAGGAGTCGCCTTTGGGAGAAAGAGGGAGAGAAATTTGTAATTGAGCCATAAATTGTCATGTTGTCAGAGTTTTGATATATTTCATGCACATACAGCAACGAGAAGGCTGTTTAAATGCACCCTTAAGGGGAAGTGGGGCTGCCATTAAGTAGATATCATGGCAGTAATATTCTATTCTAAGTCTGGACAGAGCTGCAATGAGGCAGTTAAGTAAAATTGAAAAGCCACCATAGACACACTATCCATTCCCAGTGCAGTTGACGACTTCTTGGCTGTGGCAGAATGACACCCCTGCTACATTTGTCCAGGCTTGTTGCCAATGGAAGTAAGTTTGGGGAGCTATAAAAAAACTGCCAGCACGCTCTGCTGTAGCAGCAGAGTTTCATCAAGAAAGCTTGAGCACAGCAACATAAAATTTAAACACAGCCACCTGGCATGTGATGCATTATAGGCCCTTATAGCTCCCCAAAATAAACAAGAGCATCACATCGAGAAGAGAACTTAGAAAATGTTTCCATCTTTTAATACTTTGTTGTTGCATGAAGAAGACGCTGTAACCTTTTGGAATAATTACAACAAAAGTAGGCGAGCTGTGAGTCATCCAGCTAACTTCATGTCTCTTTACCTTTACTTTGAAAACCTCCAAGGACTTCTGTTTGATTGGTAATGATTTTTCCCTGAGACTGGTCTCCAGAAATTTAGTGAAAAGAGCATTATTTAAGATGCAATTATGTTCTCCATGAAGGAAAAATGAAAGAAATAGATTTATTTTATGTCAGGAGATTACATAGAGGGGACATGACCAGACAGGCAAACAATTCTGAGGTGAAAATAACACGGTGAGAAGTAAAGTTGCACTGTCTGGGTCGTGGTAATACAATTCTCCTCAGCTTCACAGAGGCCAGGCACCGCTCTCTGCTGACCTTAGAACAACGGCCAAGAAAACCTCCTTTAATGAATAATGGAAGTTAGTTTTATTTGACTACTTTCATTTTTACATGATGTTTTACACCTCTAGCATTTGTAAGATCTGTCATATTATATCTCACATATGAAAAAAGAAAGAAGCGAGGCACTGCTCAAGATAAGAGGGAAAATATGAAATGAGTGGCGCATTATATTTTAAAGACAACTCTTGCTAAATAAAAAAAAAAGACCTTTGATGAAGGATCAAAACTGATCATTTTATTATGATGCTTAGTGCGTTATTTCTCAGGATTTTCTGATATGATATTGCATCAGAGTCAATTTGATGTGAGAATATCTTCTTACATCATACATCTGAGTTTCAGTTTCCAGTTAAATGATTAAGTGTGACACACCGCCTGTGTGTTTATGTTGAATAATCGAGCAGCAGAATTAAAACTTGAAGCTGATAAAGTACAACTTACAGGCAAGTCAGGGTTCAGTCTGTGCTCATTCTGCTAAATGTCATGAGACCGTGTTGTATGTAAATGTTATTCTTATTCCTCATAATGCTGACACTGTGTATTTATATGGTCGGTCAAGTGTCACATTACAGGTCTCAATCAAAGCAGCTCAAGTCTCCCACTCTTTCTATGCAGACTATTTGGGCTCTTATTATGCTGCTGCTAGCTCACACTTAACAGGGTTCAAGGATAGAGCAGGAATGCAGAGCTGAAATCCCCCAGGCTTTCTGTAATTACTATATATCCACACTATTACCCGTTATCAGGACCGGATTAAGTCAATGAGCACTGGGACTTCTGCCCTGGTCATCATCCAGAGACCGCCCCAAATCACTGCCCACTTCCACCAGGAATACACTCAACCACTAAGGCTTTGCTGGGGAACATTTCCCCCTTACAAATCCACAACAGTGCTGAGTGTGCCAGTTGACCACATAATTGATTCTTAATACAGACTATCTGTCTTAAGAATACAAGGAAAGCAGGGACACTTTAAACAGCGTTTTCATAACACAAGGTTGTAATGCGTGGGGGAACAGATGACAAAGTTATTTGTGGGACAGACAAGACATAGGGGTGAGGAAATGATATGAAAACATCCTTTAATAAAATGCATCTCAAGATGAAAGTTTGATGCTGTAAATATCCACACAGTCTCAGGAGTGGAACTCCTACATTCAGAAAATTCCTTCTAAAAGTACTGAACGTTTATCAGAATAAATAAAACCATGCATTATGTGCAATTTGTTCCTTCAGCATGCTTGTTGGGTACAAATTCTAGCCTGCTAAGGGAGCACTCACTAGGAAATTTTAACCGTGCCTAAGTCTAGTTTGTTTGATTAGTGTGAGTGCTCCATAACATGCCGTTGGCCCTTGACGGTTGGCAGAAGCAGGTTTTGGCACGCTACGGTTGCTGTATGAGCACAAGCATGAGTAGACAACATGGACATGACGTATAATGATGCAACGCTCATCAAATCGCAGCCTTCCATAAGCATATAGATGATGAATGATGACAATCCCTATACAAGATGGTTTTTTTTCCCCAAGGAATACAATGAAATGTGGGGTCATCCACATGCCTGTTCCTGTTACACATTGCTGTGGTGGAGTGGTTATTTGCTAGTTTAACCAGACAAACACCACGCCCTGAGAGGCCATCTTTCACCTGTCTTTGTTTACATCTGGGTAGAAGAGCACTATAGCATTATATTAGCTGGCTTTCCTGCTTATCACTTTGCTATGTTAGATGATTCTGTTTGGTCAAAACCCCTTGACAGTTTGTATTAATTCTGAACAGCAAGAGCAACTCAAGGGACAACCTGATGACACGTCAGATCATATCTGTCCAACTGCACATCTGTTGTACGGTTTATTATTTCACCTCTTCTTTTTTACCATGCAACAAAAACGTTACTTTCATATGGCATCAGTGGACAATATGGAGGATATTTTTGATATTACTCTTAAGTTATTTCAAGAGCACAAAACTTAAGATTGGTGGTTAATGGCTGACTTTTCTCCAGCAGAGAAAAGAAGATGAGAAATGGGAAAAAGAGACACCGACCAATTGGAGAAAACAGAGGGGAGCAAGGTATGGGCCTTCAGCTAAACTCAGCTAAACTCACACATCCAAAGTAAAGAGCAACTACCAAAAAATATATCCAAATACAGAACCTGAATAATATACTGATTAGTTTTAACCTATACTAATTCTTTCTATGGATGTTCCTTTGTTTCATTGGATTCCATATTTTCAGATGTTTTAGTGTTTATAACTACTTCAGTAGCCCGCAGTATCCCTGTGACAGCATCTTAAGTGACACAAAAACAAGCATACAGCCAAATATAATCAGATTTGCCATTTCTAGCTCATAAATATTAACATGCGGGTAGCAGAGTTTATTTTACAGGGAAAGGCAAGTTTATTTCTGTAAACACACAGGAGACATTCTTGACATTTTAATGCCAGCAGCAACAGAAGCCCCAAGTCAGTGATGAAAAGTGAACAACATTTAACTCTTCAGGCATTAACAGATTTAGAAAAACTCAGGTTCATTTCTTTACTTATGAAAACTAGAAGGAAGGGAAAGGAAAATATGTTATGTAATGTTAGGACAGAAGTAGTGTTTAAAACTGCTTTAATCAGAGAGCTTGTGTACTCACCTGATGTCATCCTCATTTGCAAAGATGATGACCACTCGGGCGTTTGGGTTCTCGCTCAGTCGGCCAATGATCTTATCAAACTCTCCAGTTTTTGGTTCACGTGGTATCTTCACCGACTGGGAAATGCAGAGACCACCTGTTTGGAAACAAAAGTGAAACAATAAAGTTTAAGAAGTAAAAGACTGCTTCTCTTCTGTAAAACATTTGAGGAAAACATTTTTTCATGTGAAGTGCACATCAATGCCACATCTCCGTTTATACCTCTTCAAAACGTGTGATCAAAAGAAAAGCTGCGTTTTTTTTCATCTCCCTTTTAACCCACACAAATCTTTTTTAAACCCCTGCCCTTATTCCATGATAGATTCTCCATTAAATGTGTACAGGTGCAATATTTCACAGCATGAGGAATGCAAGGTATTAAAAAAAAAAATCTTTCTTTGGACCACAAGGGGCAACTTTCAGACATGGAGACCCATCAATCCAGTTTATGGTCCTGCCAGAGAGACCAGGGGACTATGGTAGCATTTTGAGGAACATAAATTGTGTAATTGAAAACAGGTTCCATTTGTTCAGAGCCGTTCGTCTTATTACAAAGCTTGTTTCATTTTGTGCAACTTTAAAATTACTTTTTTTTAAACCACATTTCTTCCTCTCTTTGAGTTCTTTGCTTGAAAAGAAAACAACACTTCAGAGAGGAAAGAATAATTAAACACATTTGTGACATTTGAAGTTAAATTATTTAAATGAGCTTACAGAGTGAACCTGAGAACTGTCCAGTGAGATTGATTAAGGTTTATCTTGTCACTCACTGGCATGTACAATACCCACACTAATTCCTCATAGATCAGATTAACAGGACTTCTTACCCTCCCAGAAATACTCCAGTATTGAACACCAGTCTAAAGACAGCAGGGGTCGTCCCCTGGTTACCAATGAGGCTTTTTAAATCCCAATGCAACTTTTAAGGATCACTCTATTGTCACTCTGCCAAAATGCCACAGAGAGTATGCGCATGCTAATGAATTTCCCTTCCGTGACACAGCTCACAGTTGGCCCAATGCACAATCAATGCCGGAATAATACCCTCTAGTTTTGGTCCACAGTGGGCAAACTAACACCATAAAACAAAGCGTGGCGTCAGTGCAGATATTAATAGATTGAGAAACTGGAAATATGAGTAAAAGAAAAAAGGGTTGCCATTAGATTAACAATGTCAGGCTGCTTTGCTCATGGGTACAAAAAGTCACTTCCGGTTATGTTTGTGAAGAGCTTCAGTCAGTGGCCTGCACTATTGTCCTGAATGTACACAGTGGATGAATTTAATGATGTCCCTTTTTCTTCAAACTAGCGCTTTTTGTTCCTCCACTGAGGCAGGTTCTTCTTTTTGTTTTGTTTTGTAGAAAGGCTGCGTGTATAGGTTTCTTGTGCTCATGCATGTCACAACTCCAGCACAACAATTCTGGCTAATGCACTCACTTGACTGGTTCATGGATTAGCTGCTCTTCCACTGGAGGAAGAGATTCCTTTGTGTGTACTGGCCCATGTCAGTTTTAAGGAGATGTTTCCTTCTGCACTGAGGCAGAATTCTTTCAGTTGTTTCTTCAACAGTCTCACGAAATCCTTGATTTAACCATTTATGAAACCTTGTTGGTATCAAAGGTAAATAGTTATTTTTCTCATCCCAGATTGTAAACAGTATATACAACAACAGCACATTTACCTTTAAAATATAAGGTAAGATTAAGATGTAAAAGTGGGGAGGAAAGACCAATTTAACAAATGCAAATACGTCCAATGACTTCTTGTGGACTGAATACCATTGCTGCTTTCATTTACATCAGAGGCATTATTTTAACTGCTTGTGTTGCTTACTTTATTCTAAAACCAAAACATTAATCTGGAGTTTAATGGCAGCATCTAAATTATCTCTACTTATAGAGATTTTTTTCTGCTGGGTTTGTAGAAAATGTCATAATACCAATCGATAGATTATGGCGAAATCTCTGTTTTCCAATGCCTTTGTATCAAGCAATGTTATTATTCCCCTCGTTCCCGTTATCACTGACAAATCAGAGCTACTCCCCGACCCTCTATCCCAATAGGCCGAATGGCGGCCCAACTACGTCGCCCCGATTGACTGGGAAGCCACTACTTCCTCATAGAACTCGCACAATAATCTTTTACAATGTTACAATGTTACAATGTCATTTACACAAGCAAAGATCTAGACAAGAGAAAACAAGATCAGTAAGAGTAACAGA
Organism: Notolabrus celidotus; assembly: GCF_009762535.1. Taxonomy (NCBI): domain Eukaryota; kingdom Metazoa; phylum Chordata; class Actinopteri; order Labriformes; family Labridae; genus Notolabrus; species Notolabrus celidotus. Next base: position 27,794,717 of record NC_048282.1, on the reverse strand, counting down.
GTGCTTCAAGTCAATTTAGGTGGAGGTACTGCCAAGCAGTGTAAAGGCAATGCACAAAAGTAAGTAAGGATTTCTTTTTTTTTTTTTTTCAAAATAAGGAACATCTACAATGAAGCAACCAAACAATTTAAGACCTTCCATTATCATCATCAACAATTAACATCACCACAATAATGACCAAAGTACCAAGTGCTGGGTCACTCAAGAGCTGAATACAGATTCCCAAAGTAGAGCAGGACAGTGCGAGTCAATTGTAGATGGAAGACATGATCTGCCACTGGGGACAACAGTGGAGAACAGTCTAGCTAAGTGCATAGTGCTTCCTAAAGAGCTGGGTCTTTAGCTGTCTTTTGAAAGTAGAGAGGGACTCTGCAGATCGAATGGAGTTGGCAATTCATTCCACCATTTAGGGGCAACAGAAGAGAAGAGTCGAGCTAGTGATTTTGAGGCCTTGTGTGCTGGAACCACTAGGCGCTTTTCAGAGGCTGAGCGTAGCGGGCGAGAAGGGCAGTAGACCTGGATGAAGGGTTCCAGGTAAGCTGGAGCAGTTTTGGTTACTGCTTTGTAAGTCATGATTAGAGTTTTGTATCTGATGCGAGCTGCAACTGGAAGCCAGTGTAGCGAAATGAGCAGGGGAGTGACATGAGCTGTCTTAGGCTGGTTGAAGACCAGACGTGCTGCTGCGTTCTGGATCATTTGCAGAAGTTTAACTGTGAATGCAGGGAGGTCTGCCAGTAGAGAGTTGCAGTAGTCAATGCGGGCGGGCTTTTGTGGGCGAGGTTACGACAGCAGAGAGGGGAGGGGTAGTGTTGACATTTGAAATTTCTCTCAGAACTGATCTTTATATCACGACTACCAACAGCAGCTTTAAGATGATGATGATGTCTGTGGTACGTCTTCAATGCTGTTAGAGTAATGTCATTGCACATCATGAAACTGTGGTCGTTCTTTAGTTCATTTCCCTGATGGATGTAAAGATTTGTGTTGCAGAAACAATTATTCATCTGCAAAGAGAGTGAACATCCAGAACTAACTGTGGGAAACAGGGTACAAAAACAAAATCATTCATTAGTATGTCTTTATAAAGTTTGATGCAGATGATGCATGCATGTACTGTGAGCATGCAGTGATGAACTGACAGCAACATCTGCAGGTGTTAAACTGTGAAACATTTAGATGAATGATACTGTGGAGAAAACATGTTTAAGTGAAGTGTTTCCCAGTTCTCAACAGTTGTGTTTACGATCTACGTGCTCCCGATTGTTGAGCCTTTGATTAGACTGAAGCACAGGTTTATCTGTGTACCTCTCTGTGTCATTACACTTAAACCATCCAGGCAGGCACAGGGGAAATTTAGCACCAGCAGCTCTCTGCTCTCACACACTCTATCAATCATTACATTCTATGTCTTTGCCTCGCTGGCACTTCAGTCCCTCATTCCCATAACATCTGTTGTGTGGAAGCAGAGCACTCATCCCTTCCTTTTCTTCTCTTCTCACATTAGTGGCAGCGGGCTGCAGCATTGCTTAACCTCCACAGAGAATACCAGAGAGGACCAGAGGAACAAAAGCCAGGCCCTGTGGGAAGAGGGGGGGCTTCCACAGGGCTGGTGCTGTAACTCTGTTGGTTGTGTGGTAGACTTGGCAATTTATTTCTATGTCAACACTATCCATTCATCAACATTTCTGTTCATCCATTCTCGAATGGTGAAAGACATGCTCCCTTAACTTAGGAACCCCAATTCAGTCTCTGTGACAGGCAGCAGCTACTAAACCAGAAACTCTACCACCTCTATTTCTCCCTCACGTTGCTGCTGAAACATCCCTCAACAATGCTGCACTGCCTCATGATTTAATTCCACACAAATTAAGTAGATTTATTTGTTCTTGGTAATTGAAGTTGTTGCTAATAACATATTTTATATTATTTTGCTCTTAATGAAAACCAGTGTCTTTAGGGGAATCAGATTTTGAATAAAACCCCTTCATCCATCCCCCCGAAGAATACTTTGTAGAGAAATAATAAAGAGAAAGACAACTATGAAGTAATTAATTACGATTGTGTAGCTGTCCAGAATGTGGCGGTGAGAAATAAACCGCATTTACCTTTTGTTTATGTCTCCAGAGACGTGTAGAAGAGGGGCAGATGAATTACTGCCACGTATATTTCCAAACAACCTACAACCACAGGCTTGTTTAACGCCAAACTGAACAACTGAGTTGTGCTTTAGTTTCTGCAAAATGAAGATAAGTGAAACATTTGTTTAATATCGCATTAAGCTAGTTTAGTTCATTTGTTGATGACCTGTTCGAGATCACTGACGCTCAGATAAATTATCTGCTGAGTGCAGCTCCTGCTTAAAAACTTGATGAGCGGTGTATTCCTCTGCCAGCATTCATCCTGTACCGCTCTTCACATCAGAGACATGTCTAAAAAACCACCTCTGAAAATATCCATTGCTGAGGAGACTGCATGCCTCCTCTCTCGTGTCTCCCATTGTGAGCCCCTGTCTCTGCTCTCCTAATAGCTCCGAACACTAATATTCCTTCTCATTTGACACCCATGGGAGCGACAGTGCTGCCATAAACATTAAATATTCCCTAGCAGTGTGGCTGATTGCAGCACAGCTTCTGCACTCGGTGGATAGCAGAGCAGCAGCACAGGAGCACGCAGGTATATAAATAGACTGTTTATTGGGATGCCCTCAGTCGAAATACCTACTCAAGCAGGCTTAATGTGCAGCTGGAGACCATGATTAGGAATGAAAATACAGAGAACTAAAACTAAAGTTGCTTCCTCAGTCATGATGGTCAATCCTCGTCAATGGCTGGGGGCTTGAGAAGTGTAATTTACTTCATCGCTGAATGAAAACATCAACACACCAGCAAGTGCTTCTTTTCGAGCCTGGCTGAAAACGATTCTTCTGTCAACAGACAACAACAGCTGATACCAAGTTGCACAGAGCGACTCCTGTCTGCTTTGATCAACAGTTTGCCACTGATCCATTGATCCCACTGATCTTACTGCTAGCCAGTAATCCAATTTCAACCGTAGTTAAAGTGAATACTCAATTCTGATTGGTTAAAGGATGCCAATTTACTACTGAGGAGTACACCTATGGAGGACAAATCTGCCTGTATCTAACATGTAACAATACCAAGAGGGACTCAATCAAAGCCTCCTTTTACAACTCAAGTTTTACAACCTGAAACAAACTGAGATACTTCAACATTTATTTTGGTTCTAGAGAATATGTAAACCTTGATGCCTAAGAAGGAGCTCAAGAAATAAGTTTCTCCCTCTTCACTTTAACCTGGTTTTCTACTTCATTTGAAAATCTTTATTTTTTACTTTCCCCAACATGAATGTACTCGCCACAACATTAATCATGACAAACAACTTCACAGTTTCACAAGGTTCACTACGCTCAATACACAGATGGACTTATATAGACATATACCCCTTTTCAGCCAACACAAACGTTGCTGTAGTTTCGGGCTGGTGCTCGCGCTGGTTCAACTTGCGAACCAACTCAGCACCAGTTTGTTTTTCCACCCACTCAAGCCCGTGGAAGAGCCATGTCATGATGTCACTCCGACGTGACCCCTTTTCCCAGCAACACTAGCATGAACGTTCCCTCACAATAAAGATGATGGCGGACAATGTAGCATGCTTGCTGGTGTTGCTCCTGACTTTTCGTAATCACTTGAGGTCCAGAAGAGAAATTATCCAACTTTACCAACACTTCTGTGATACTTGTCGTGCTTTACATGGACGGCGACTTCACCCCTCGCCCCCCACCCCGGTTCTATCGCAGTCTAAACAAAAAAAAAAAGGTTCTCAATTGAGCACCGGCTCTGAACCGGCCCTGAAACTGCCTCTGTGGAAAAGGGTTAATAGAGGGTGGGCACTCTGGGATTTGGGGGCAGAGGCTAAAGGGAACCAAAAAATAAGCCACTAGTGATGTAACTAAGTTTACCAAGCTTTTGATGCTTTCAGCCCATTGGCTATGCAACATTGGTTTGATAGATTTACAGGTAATCCAGACAAAACGTTGTGCCAATTATGACAAAAAGGCTAAGGCATCTCACTGGGCATCTGTAAAATCAAGCCATCCAGAGACTACTCCAAATAATCTGATAATTTGATCTGGACGTTTCTCCTCACTACAGATAGTAGAGAATGTTTTCAAGGATGGTCAACCAGAATGGCTGAAGACTTGGGCAGCTCAAAAAGATCCTGGTAACATCTTTGCTGGTGTGTTCAACTTAAGTGCTGCCTATGTGTTACCTTAAACTATAATAAACCATGCCTATTACATATTACAGATCTTTTAGCTGGTTAAATAAAGGTTAAATAAAATATGAATAAAGAATGAATTCATGAAATTGCAGACTGCCATATTTCATCAGAGATTTCAGTCCCAAAGTCCTCCGCCCACTGCTCCCTCAGGGGATTCAAAGAAGGGGAGGCCATCTTGAATTGAAATGTAAAGTTTGGAGATCAGGCCCGGCTGTAGAAGAAAATAATCTATCTGATCCTGTCCCAGTGGAGGTGGAGATGGGCTCAATCAGCTCTTTGACAAAACTCCTGGAGATATCTATAGAAAGGAGAATATGGAATGCCATACTGTTGCGCTGAAAGGAATAGAATTATTGACTTGATAGAGATCACTAATGCACCGTAAGCCCTTCCTGAACCCCAGCTGGAAGCCAGGGTCTGGGGTAGATGGTGGGAACAGTAAAAGGCATTGGAGGTTATGTCTTAATGCACTTGAAGATCCAAACCGTGACCATATCTTCAGTGTGTTAATCACAATGAGTCTAACCCTGGTCTTCTGTGATAGAAATATGGTTCCCAATAATATATCTTGTGCATATTGGAGGCCCAATAATAGTGTTAAGAGAACTTTGGTTAGTAACCACAGGATTGCACCTTTAACACACACGCTTCAAGTGGTGCATTGTATTGATACTATCAATCCTAAAGCAATCATCTTGCACCTGATTCGCTATTCACCTCATGTCAATCACATACAATCTTTGACTTTAGCTGAGCTGAATTGTGCAATAAGCTAGGCCAGGGGCAATAATTATGAACAGTTGCTAAGCTGTAGCTGATGCTTCATTTAATAGAGAAGTAAAGAAAGTTTAAATTACATTGGAGCCCTCTGAGACGGTTGAGAACTCTTTTTTTCATGTTGCAAAATGCATGAAGACTTTACCTCTGGGTCTTATTCTGACTTCAGTGACCATGGTATAGTCTTGATAATACCCGTCCATAATCGACCTCTGCTTCAAGTGAGTTCCCGCCTACACTTTGTCCATAATGACCTGTTAATGGACACTTTGTTGGGCAGCATATAACGTATAGAATAACAATGCTCAGCCTCAGTGGTGCTATTATAGTTCATTTTTAAAAGCACTCTCATGTGAGATCAAAGTAACACCAAAATAGATTTAGAAAGCATTAAACAGGATAAAATAATATCCCCCTGTGATTCAATACACATAGCAAATGATTTATGTAAATCAGTGGATCAGAGCTGTGCGATAAACTGGCAACACATCCAATGTGTCTCTGCCTTTCCCCAAATGCATGCTGGGACACGCTCAGGCCCCTGAGAGCGAGAACAAATGGATAGATGGACAGAATTGATTTTAAGCAAGAACAACAACAGCAGAAGTAAAAACCTGACCGCTCCTGATAGCAAAATATTACCCTAGATGAACTGCAGGAAGTGTGCTGTGTTTTGATATTGCTGCATTATCTACAGGTTGGGTTTTCTGCCTTTTATTAGAAATATATCTGCGAGTGAGTGAGCGAGCGAGCGAGGGAAGCAAGAGTGTGGGCTGAAATCATTAGGGGAAACTGACCCTTAACAGGAAAGGTCCAGGCTCACTCTCCTGTTCCAGCAACCCCCCCTCATCCACTAAAGTGTCCCCTGACTAACACACCGAACTCCCCACAGTCCCCCGATGTGCAGCTCTGTCACTGATGCTGTGCTCTAACCTCACTGTGCAGGGCTGAGGGGATAAAAAGAAATGAATTCCTCCCCAGGGGATCAATTACAGAATAATATCCCATTATAATTATTACAGACTGCTGAGCAGCAAAGATACCCTAGAAAACTACAAAATTTCATCATTTTTTTGGCAGTGTTATGAGCACCGCACGGACGAGTTTAAGACACACAATGAGCTGCTCCTTCCGGCAAAACAGGAGGAAAACCAAAAACGAGCAAAAATAATGTGTGTGAGAAGTTTTCGCATCAAAACTTGGAAGAGATTATGATTTATCTGAACCACATGACTCGCTCTCAGAAGATAAACGACCCCTATCCCACCTGTGATTCATTGAAATTTGTCTTAATGATGTGATGTATCTGCATCATTTTCCACTTCTGTAAGCTTTATCTACAACATTTGATGGATAGCAGCTGTGTGTAAACAGTGTATATGTTGTGCAGTGTGTGTGTGTGCTCATTCAGATTAATTTCAAAGACATGGATATGTTCTGACCCTATATTCTGGGTGTCTTATCAGGGATCGTGCTGAGTCAACAGATTAACATCAGACACAGGCTCTGGGCTGGATTATTCCAGGAGGCCTGGGTTTACGATAATACACTGCTGGGAAAAGAAGGTTATGTGGTTTAATGTGAGGCTGGTGGGAGTCTTGTTTGTCTTCTGAGATATCACTCAGTGGCACACAAACACATGCTCTGTGTCTTACTGAACTCTGCTGATGTAAATAATGAAATGAAAAGAGCAGATCAGTGCAGAAGAATAAACCTGTATTATATAATCTTCATTAATTGCCTTTTACTTGCAGTTGCTGATTCAAATGGCTGAATAGAATATCATGAATGTAACACAATCGAATGACTTCTTTTTCATTTAACCAATGCATCCCAGTGTAACAATCAAAGATAGGGCGCTGGTGGCCTAGCGGTCTAACCGCCCCACATACAGAGAATGCAGTCCTTGTCGCAGATGTCGCTAATTCGACTCGCGGCCGGGCTCCCCACATTTCCTGTCCCTCTTCAGCTGTCCTATCAAATAAAGGCATAAAAGCCCAAAAATATAACTTAAAAAATAAAAAAATCTAATATGATGAATCTAAATATCAGGGATGTTACCAATAACGCCATATTTTGTAATCACATGACTTTCTGTCCTTTTTGGCAAACCAGTTAAGCTGCTGCTACTTCCTGCTGCTGCCATGATGAAAATAATGACACCACGTGTTTCACTTTTAAAAACTCACAGACGGCTCGGTTAACAAGTTTGAGCTACCACATACGAGCTAAGCATACAGGTGCAGCTAATCCGACTGATGTCAGCAGGCAGCTGCATTACAAACACAAGCAAAGAAATGTGTGAATCACCACAGACCTGTGGCTGCAACTAAGTCAGAAGTTTACTACAGTGCTTGCTTAATGGGTGGCATGTGCAAATCTTCTCCTGGTGATCCACCTTACTACTTGTTTGGGTTTCTGTCTTTTTATTTAGTTTCTTGCAGCAAGCCTTGAATGCAAAATAATGCAATTTTAAACATATGATTAAAAGGGCATTTAATTGTGTCACTTTGTCCATAATGACCTGTTCATGGACAATTTGTTGGGCAGCATATAATGTATAGAATAACAATGCTAAGCCTCAGTGGTGCTATTATAGTTCATTTTTTAAAAGCACTCTCAGGTGAGATCAAAGTAATACCAAAATAGATTTAGAAAGCATTAAACAGGATAAAATATTAACTATTTAATTTTTGTGATTAATTGTAGTTTGAAATGAATTATTAGACAGACCTATTGAATATATAAGCATATTCTAACTGGCATTAGTAGACACTTTTTTGTTATTTTTTTAGTTTTGGCATTTTCGCCTTCAATGGATAGGAAAGCGCAGGAGAGACAGGAAATGAAGGGAGTATCAAGTGGGGGAGACCTGCAGTGAATGGTCAAGACTGGACATTGAACCTGCAACCGCTACGATAGGAACTGTATAGCCTCTGTATATGGGCCGCATTCTTAGACCGCTAGGCCAATGGCATATCAGTAGAAACATTTCTTACCATCATCTATTAATAAGACTTTTATATTCAAAACAAATTGTGTGTCGTTCAACCTCTAAAATGTCAACAAATTTAAACAAATGTAAAACACTCATCTCAATTTTCAAAGCTGAATGCAATTTCTTCAAATGCGTCTTTGTCCAACCAGCAGTCCACAACTAAAAACCTCTATTAACATCATAAATTACACATTATTTTTTATTGTATGTATTCATTTTTAATTGTTTTATTTATTTATTTATTTATTTTGTCTGTCTTGTTTTTTTCCAGAAAGGGTTCCTTCACCCAAAATTGGCTTTATGGTCTATCGACAGTACACCCTTCATTATGTAAGTATTATTTATACTGTTTGCCTTTTAATGTGGTGATGTCAATTTTTTAAAAGAAATGACAAATTAAAGCAGAGAATTCTGAAATTTAAGAAGCTGGAACAAGCCAACAATTTATATTTCTACATGAAAAAATTGTTTTGTTTTTTTAAATCAAGTATCTTAGTAGTAAACCATCACTTTTCTTTCAGTTGACTCAATGCTGACTAAACTAAATCCTGCAGCTCTTGTTCCAGTCTTTAAAATGTGTTACTTAAGAATAACTAACAGACTCTGAGCCTCTACATCACAGCTGATGGTATGTGTCCTGTAATTTTCATCTCTCAGTGAATCTCCTCTAACATATAAACAAACCAGTAATCAGCTCAGATAACATTATTTTTTCTGATTTGTTTATTCCTTTGAGAGCTCAAAGTACTCTTCCTCTGTAAGCTTGCTTTGCTGAGTTATTGGGGGAAAGTAGTGCTGCAGAATATTTGAGTTTCAAAGAAGCATAAGATGAAACAAAATGAGAGGAAGCAATTTTCTGGCTTGCCGTGTCGTCGTTTCTAATGGCTTCCAAATGCACTCATGGGGGGCTGCTCTGATGTTAATGAGACAGACATCTGAATGGTGATGTGTGGAGTCACATCAGATAAAGAAGACTGCCATTTCTGTGATGCAGCATCTTACAGTATATGTTTACAGTAACATTAGTGTGTCATCCTTTCTGTTCAGACTTTTCAAAGTCAAAAAAACAAACAATGTAAAAGTAAGGACCTTTATCTTCCAGTGCAATCAATAACTGTAAGATTATTTATCTAGTTTCAGCTGTCTGCATCTTTTCAATCAAGATTTGCTGCATTTCCCTCCGATGACACCGGGAAAGGTTCAGCACATTTTAAATTCAAATGAATATTTAGAAATTCTGAAGATGACCTTTTCAGTAATGATTTCAGAAATGACTGTATCGTATTTGACCCTGTTAGAGGCGGCCTGTTTTACATTTTCGACAGCTAAGCTGGAAAACGGGATCCGAGTGGGCGTTCGGACCGAAAAAACAGCCCTGCCTTGAACAAATGAGAGGGGGCTGCGTTGGCTGGGGTCGGATTGATTCATGTAGCATTGTTGTGATGAAAACTGATGCAGGATGTCCGGTTTGAGTAATAAATCCATCAGTTTGAAAGCTCATCATACGTTAAAAAAAAGCACTGAACTGCTGTTTGTAATGTACCACAAGGAAGGGTGATACTGGATCATTTTATCTTGTCATATTGTCAAAATATGAAGAGCTGCTGTGTCCAAGATAAAAAGGATTTCTGTTTATGGGCATTGGCCACAATTGCATGCGTTGCAGTCTTCCATTAGTCTAGCCATATGCTACATATCCATCCATGTGTTTGAAAGCTTGAGCCTGGTCATATGCATGAGAGGATACATATTCAACAACATACCGTTGCTTTAATTTGGAAGCAATATGCAAAAGGCAGCCTGTAGTTCTAAACACTAAAGAAGTGGAGCTATCTGAAGTTTAATGACCAAATTATAAAGTTTTGATGTCAGGCAAAACATTTTTCACTTAAAATGGAGCATTTAGAAAAACATGATGCAAGAGCTGCACATTATTACAGAAATATTAGACTGAGAGAGCTATGTGTATCAATTTGAAAAATACCTTCACCGAGAAGAGAGGAAATCAATTACAAACATCCAACTCGCCTTTATTAACATAAATGTTTAGAAGGGGAGCGATGAAGCATCAGTAGTGCCCCCCAAACAGGTGCTGTACTCTGAACTGGCTGCTAAATTGAGTGTTATGAACTGCGGGGGTCTAATCTTTGCTCTCTGAAACGAAAAACTATCCACTCAAGCTTGTATTGATGACTCCGCTAACAAACTGTGAAAACATATATGAGTACACATCGGGGTGAAAGTGGAGTCGCACTCTGGACTCAAAGTTGATGGATCAACTCCAAGTATTTGTTGGCATGGCTATTTTCTTAAGCCAAATAGCAACCAGTCGTGGTATTACATCTGTCAGCAACTCTGCCCTGATATCAGCTCGCTTTAAGTCCCTGAGGGGAATGGACCCCGCTCTCTGTTTATCCCCGCTGTGCAGGAGGAGGCTCATGGGGGGGGGGCAAGAGGGCAGCAGAGACAGCACATGTTATTTTCTACATGTTATTTATCCGACCCTTTTCTTGCAGTGAGTGTCAGGCTGCAAATGTGCAACGCACCCCCTGTAGTGCATGTTTACTGAAACCACAGTGGGTTTACAACAAAAACTGTTAAAACGCTCACTGGAAGTGGTTACTGGTTAACAGCCGATAACTTAACTCACTATGTGTGTTCTTTAGAAGTGTCTCTGTTATAAAGGTACCACTCATTTTTTCAAGCATTTATCTTTCAGTTCAGAGAAACAGAACTACTTATGAGACATGCTATGAGAAGAAATGTTTATACAGTGATGTCTAGAAGCATGCACAAATGGATTTTACTTTCTGAACAGATCACGGAAGAAAACAGTGAAGCTAGATTTAAAATGCTACTGAAGCTGATCTAGAATATTCCAAAAGATGAGTTCGACCCCAAATAAAATTATTCAACATTTAAATTATTGTTCAGCAACTTGACCTATTTATGTTGGAATTTTATGTATCCTTCTATCCAACCCCAACTTTGTCAAGGCAGATGGCTGTCTAACATGAGTCTGGTCCTGCTGGAGGTTTCTGCCTGTTAAAAGGAAGTTAGTCCTCGGGGCTGTAACTAGCTAAATACTGCAAGGTGCACTGCTCATGGTGGATTAAGATGAGATCAGACTGAGTATTGATGGGACTGGATCTTATCCTGTCTTGATGTTGGGTCTTTTTTAATAATTTAACATAGAGTACGGTCTAGACCTGCTCTGTTTGGAAAAGCGTTTTGGGATAACGTTTTTTGTGATTTTTTTTATTACTATTATTGTTGTTGTTTTCATAACAATTATATTTAAATGCACTGTCACTACTATAAAGCTAGAACCCAGGAAGAATAGCTGTTGCAATGTGACAACTAATGGGGATCCTTATAAATTAAACTAATCTAAACATTATCATTTACAGAGGTTTTAGAAGATAAGCGACAACGACAAGGATTTTTATAATGCCCTCCATCAAGATTGATTCAGCAGTTCGAATAAACATATTTAATGTATTTATCAGTGGTATCATGTCACTGTGGTGACTCTTTTCTGTGCTAGGGTCTTCAATTAAGCAAAAAGAAATTGAATATGTGTCACACATTTTGACTTTCAGAAATCTTTTAAGGTTGTTGGGCTCTGTTGGTCTTGCGGTTCAAGCACACAAACCCTTATAAAGAAGCTAATGTCCTCATTGTGGCGGTCACAGGTTTGATTCCCAGCCTCGACCACTTGCTACATGTCCTGCCCTGCTCTCAGCTCCCCCCATTTCCTGTCTCTCTTCAGCTGTTCTGTAACTTAAAGGCAAAAATGCCCCAAAAAAATAAAAAATATAGATATTTTAAGGATATAATCATAGAAGAGACGAAGATGTAGTTTTGTCATAGTTGGAGTGGTAGTAATGAATTACAGTGAGCACTGTCAAAAAAAAAAGCCCATTAAGTTATAAATAACAAATAAAATACATTTAAGGATGTCAAATTAAAAATGAAAAGTTGTTCGCAGTCAAGCTGTTCCTTTAAAAGTAGTCTTGAAAAGATTTTTTTTTGAAACAGCACTGTCTTCCCCACCATGACATCACTTTAGAAACTATTATTTCATCTCGGTGTGTAAGCACAAATGTGTCCGTGCTGGAAGAAGTGCAAAAAGAAATCCAACTGTGTCCTATTTTCCAGCAGCTGTAGAGTACTGGAGTGTAATAATCAGAACGTTTTTACAATCTGACCCGAGGACAAGCTCTTCACATACAGAAAAGTAGATAACTCTCTTACACTCTAAAGAAGAGAATGTTAACTCCATGCTATTGTCAACCATTGAAGCAGTGTAGCTGGAGAGCATGTTGACTATTCACTTTCTAGATCGGAGTAAAATAGGTTCTTAAAAACCAAGTTTCGAGGCGACAATAAATTAGATTTCAGAATGACTGACATTTTCCTTCAGAGCGCAGATGATTTATAAATCAAAGACAGGCCTCTGAGCGCTGTGAAATGAGCTTTTCTGCTCTGTGGTGAAATGACTTACCTGACATGCATGGGACTTTCCTCTTACCGAGGAAAATCCACATATAGCAAAGCTCTTAAGATTAAAATATCGTTAAACCTCAGCTGAGGAGTTGAAACTGCTTCCAAGACAAACATTAATGTTGCTCTCTAATCAGGCGTGGGTGTGGGTGAAGCGCGAGCTGCAGGGGGCCTTGAAATGCACAGTCTCACATTGCCAAAGAGCTGCTGAAAACCTCCCTGCAGGTACATTTGCTGTCAGACTGTCAGGCTCCATTTGTTACCTTCAGTAGCTGGCATACATTTCTGACAGGGGATGAGTGAAATAATGGTTGACACGCTGAATTTAAATCTCTGTTTACATCCCCTGGCACATCCCAATACTTTCTTTATCAGTGCCTCGGACGTGATAAATAGCATCTTGTTGTTGTCGGCATTCTTCTTTGTAACCTGCTGATACTGCCGGGAGCGAGTTGTGTGTGGTCTCAGACAAAGGATGTAACATTATTAATGGTCAGGAGTGTCTTTTTCTCTATCTAAGATACTTCACATGGTCCCCTGGCTGTATATGGTCCCTTGTCTTTTATGTGAAGAACCGTAGCCAATGAAATGCTATGTGAAATAATGAGCCAAATATCGGCTCTTGAATGAAAGATTGTTCCTGTTTTGTGTTAAGTGTAACATTTGTAGTCGTTGAACTAAGACTACCTGCAGGTGGGCCTACAGAAAGTGCACAAGCATTATTTCCTGGTGTGATAAATTGGTTGGCTTTGACATTTCACATCTTAACAAGCCAGCACACTTTGTTACGTAGTGCCCTTTCAAAGTTGAGTAAAAGAAAAATAATGTAAAAGAAGATACCATGCAAATTTTGTCCAAACAATTCCCTTAATAATAATGGAAAATTAACAATTCTTAAAAACCAAAAAAGGACCAAGATAAGGCCGCCGCACTCACCAAAGCTGTCCCCATGATCTTAGACATGTTCTAAAATCTGCATGATGATGTCAGTTCCTGTGAAGCAGGACTACAATGACCTAAGGCTGGATGACACTGTACGAATTCTGTCATTACTTTCGAGTCACACGACTGATTTTGAAGTCAGGCCAAATTTCACCCAAATTGCGCGTCATTTACTGTGTAGTTAGGGACAAGGGACAATCAAAGCCGGATCAGCTGCTCTTGACCGGTTGGATACATTTCTAGCATGTTGTAAATTTTGGTAGTGAATGCTTCATTCTACAACTTACGGTCATATTACACACCCATATTTATTTATTTAGTGCTTAATCTGTCATTACCAACCATAATCACACCATGTCAACCTGTCACTACTGAAACATTTTTAATACTGCCTGTAATTACTGCTATTTACTCTAAATTTCATTTGTAACATTGTATATATCTAAATTGTATTCTATCTTTACTTATCTACTTTTATTTTTACTTATTTTATTTTACTTATTGAAACTTCTTCTTGATTGTACTTATGTTTGGGTTGCTGTAGCAAAGGAATTTCCCTTATCTTATCTTATCTTATCTTGTCATCCTCTTTAGTGGTAAAAACATGGCGACAAGCTGACTCCCTATTTTGAGTCTTTTTTCCCCTGATTTTGCCTACACAAATGCTACAAGCATGCTAGCACCATGCTGACACACTGTGTGACATGTACATTTATAATATACATATTCACACTGATCGGCCAGAATATTAGGACCCCCTGTGCAATCTAATAATGTCCAATAGAACACCTTACCATACTGTAGATTCTACCTTTACACAGCTTCTACATTTTCAGCTTTCGTTGTCACGTCAGAAAGACGTTTATTTATGATCTCTAACTTCATCTTCCATGTTTGGGAGATTGAAAAGGAAACTTAATTACCAGTTGTCAGAGCTCCATCCTGATTGAACACCTCAAATGTGAGAACTCAGCTTAAGCTTGACAATCGGACCGTATAGCGTGAGCACATAAACGTGAGCTTTGTTCATAATGTAAATGAGTCACTGGTATAATAAGAGTTCACTTCTCACCATGACATTTATACAATCCTACACTATATGCCCAAGAGACACAACTCTGATGGTGTGCCAAAGTAATAGTTATCATTGCAGCCCTTGAGGCTAATAATAGCTAGCACACAACTGTGGAGAGCTATTAGCACTGACAGTTTGAATCACCTTCAGTTATTGCTTAACACCCTTTGACTACTTATCCTAAAATATATATTAGCATTTGATCTTGTCAAACAATCTGCTTTTTTTCCCTCTCACATCAGAGTGGGACCACAGTTCAGCCTGGTTTATGCTTCTGCACTGACCCTACACAGCAGTGGTCTACAAGGATGTGAGCACTACGTACTTGTGTGTTGATGTGAAACATTAACATTATTTCCAAACTTGTAGCGAGTGCAAGTTTGATAATAGTGAGAACATGAAGTTTCCCCTCATGCAAGTGCTGCAACTTGTTTTGAAAATAGATCAGAAGTTAAAATCCTGGAGTCTGACACTTCCTGAAGTACAGGGGAAAAAGCTTAAGAGTCGAACGGCAATGTCAAGTTTATTACTTGATATATATAAAAAACAGTGGTTGAAAAATGTATGACAGATTTATGTCAGATATAATGAGTTCCATTTGCTCAAATATGAAGATTGGATCTATTCGTTTTTGGGAATCAGTGTTTCTGTATCAATGCATTGGAATATCTTTGAATGTAGGATTGTTGATTGCATTAAACAAACTACTGTGATACATCACTTTGATGTAGATTAAATCATGTTCACCTTTTCCTTCTTGTTTTCAGCCCATTTATTCTCAAGTGTCTTTAAATCATCGACTAAAAAGCTGAATGATACTTGTCTTCCCTGAGAAGGTTGTAGATAATATATTTGTGATTGTGTCAGTGAACTCTAACAGCCCTGATGTTTAGTTACATATTTGAAGAAGAATTTAAGTTTCTCTCTGCATGGGTTCACCTCCTCATAACAAAACACAATTCCCAGCATTGAATTTCAAGCAGCAGACAAACTGCCTTTCCTCGACCCTGTCCAAAATCTGCAGCACCAGCAGATTGTACCAAGGTTCACATATGCCCCCTCAGCTGCGGCTCGACCCAACTACCTGAAGGTTCATCCACTGTGTGATGAAGTGTCTTCACCTTCAATATTGCCTCTGGCAAGCCCCAGGACAGCTACCTGCAGAGGCCAGACCAGCCTTACTGCACAATACTTCTCCAAGAGACAGTAATGAACAACTCTCAGAAAAAAATGCTCCTATTTGTTATATTGATATTGTGCCAAAGTAGCGGTGTAATCTCCTCTAGCCCTCAAAGTGGATAAGGTTACATATTTTTCCTGATAGAAAAATAAAACCTTCAATAAATCACAAAAAAAGTTGTTCAACTTCTAACATATAATATCTGTTTTGCACATGTTGCAGACAAGCAAACCTTCTCCTAATCAAATGTCACAGATAAAACTTCATAAATGTCAACTTCATACATTTTAAACAAGTGGAAGATTACATGAAACATCAGCGAATAATTTAAAAAGCAAAGCCACAGGTAGAAGTTTTGTGTTCTGAATAAAGAGTTTCAGATTTTCTGTAATTCAGCGTTGGTGAGCGTTTGTGACATGATAGAGATAAAGCACATTATGCAAATAGCAGATCTGTGTCTTGACTATCGTTCTCTCTCTGAACACCTGCAGCTAAAACCCTTCATTGATTTTCAAACTGTCTGAGGAACCGAGTTCCAGGTGGTTGAAAAGGACATAAAGCAACCCTTGGAAATGTAGCTGTGACAGTTTGAAAGATATGAAACCATTTGCAAAAGGCTGCAAACTGCTAATCATACAAGGTAATGAACAATGGAAGAAAGACATTTAATGCATAGGGAGAACAGCTAAATGATGGAGCTGAAGGAGGGGTGTAAAAAGAGGTAATGGATGTAAAATGTTACTTTTGGGTGTTTCTGTTCCGTTTATGATCAAATCAGGACAAAAGTTGAATAAGCACTGTGTCTGTTAGATGACATAAACTTTGAGTTTCTTCTTTTCTACCTTCTTCTTTCGCTCTATCAGTTTTACTGTACAGAGCCGTCTGCAGGTGAACCGCTCTGTGGCATGTATAATGTCAGCAGGTGAGCAGTTCAGGGGTAATAACAAAGACACAGGTGGCTGCACAAAGTAAAATTCACTTAGCGTCTCTCTAAACTCTCAGAAGCCTCGACGCTGCATTCATCAGGACTCAATGAGGCCTGAAGCGGGAGGAGCAGCTGTCGTAGGGATACACGGGGATTTCCTGTATTTGACATGTTGAGTCAGGGGGACATGAACTCCTGCCTTCCCCTCCTTGTTTCTTCCGTTCCCTTCTTTCAAAGCAAAATCGAATTAGAATAATGAAGCACAATGGACAGGAAGTAGTGTTGAAATGCTAATTTGCATAACACTAACATCTTATTTACTGAATTCTATTAAAGCTGGTCTTGCCCCTGCAGAAGAATATGGCTTTAACATGAAATCAGTTCATTACCCAGACTTTAGTGCTTTGTCTCCATATTTGTAATATCGTCTAATAGCTCCAGTATCATGAGTTAATAAGGTGAATTTACATAATAAGTATCATGGCTATAAAGCACATTTATAAGTATTACTGAAAACTCTTCTTCAGACTTTTTTTTTTCACTCCGCGTTTGAGGTTAATGAGTATTCAAATCATTCCTCTTGACATTTCCCTCATGACAAAGGGTGCAGCACGCAACCCTCGTTTCGTACATTTGCATAATCTCCCTGTCATCCCTGTGCTGCTGTGTGCTTCCTCTGCCCTCTTCCTCTGCCTTAGCTGTCACTTCAAGAAGGAAAAAAAAAAGAGTGATTAATTACGATTAGGAGTTATCCATCCAACTAATCTTTGATGCCAAACTTTAATTGTCAGTGTGTAGGTTTAGGGAAAGAAATCAAGAGAAGACACAAACTGAAGACAGTTATTGAGCTCCTGGAGGACTCATCATGGGTCTAATTCCTCCAACACTTTAATTTGAAAGAGTGTCACAATCTGACTCTGTGAAATACCCTTAATTTGATTACATACTGGGTTATAAAAGGAAGGTGTGCTTTATCAACTACAAAACATATCCCTCTACTTTTTAGAAGGTGGGAAGAGAATGACACGGGGCGTCAGGCAGCATTACAGGAGAGGAGCGTGCACTGTCTAATAAGGACACTGACGGCACAGCAGCTCTTCACCGAGAAGAATAAACAGAAAATCTACTGAGGGAGCAACAACTTGAGCGGCGAGGACAACAGCAGGACATCACACAGCAAAACAGCTGTTTCCCTCTTTTCTTGTGGTTTCTTGTATTCATCTTTCTTAATTATACATCAGTTTGAATCCAGAGGGGCAGTCTGATAGATGTTATGACCCAGATGAAAATATATATCTGCTGTATTGCAATTCGTATGCTTAAATTCTGAGCCTGGCACAATTTGGAGACCAATTCAAGCAGGATGTGAATGCGGAGCTTGCATGGTGTAGCATTAAACATTTAGGCTTTTCTTTCATTCTCTGCAGCTTCTCTTCTGAGGATCCTTTTTCTGGATCTGCCGTGTCGTCGTCCAGTGGAAAGAAAAACAAGTGTAGAGGCAGAACCTCTCTTGTATTTAAAACAAAATTTGTAGTTTGACCAACACCATTTTTTGCTTGGTCTGTATTTTTGTAAGCAATGTGAATCCTATCTATTGCTCAGATTGCTATGCACATTTATACAGCACACGATCAAGATGGTTACAAGAAAGTACAGACTCTGGCTTTAAACTGATCCAACATTTTAGCCCCTACAGTGCAAGATTAAAAAAATATCAATCTGGGTCTAATAGTTTGAGGGTTTGTTGGTTAACCACTGTGATCCAATCTGATATGCATCAACAGCAGTTGGTGTTCTATCACAAATTCATAGTCATCAGAGGATTTACCCTGACTTTGGTAATTCCCTGACTTTCTCTTGAGACATATTTTTGCAGTTTTGCTGCGCTGTCTTCACAGCCATTGCAAAAATTACAATGAAACTTGCTTCAGCTATTCTTGGTCCCCAGTTGACAAACCATAATGCTTATGATAGTCCCTTAACTTTAATTTTGTGTCATCATGTGGTGAATAGTTTCTAGTTTTTCATTAGGTATCTTGTAGGGATGTCAACAATTAATTGAGTATCGATTAACTGATTGTTAAGAACCTACTCAAACACACTTTCTTGTGTCGATTTTCTATCACGTAGAACAAACATCATGTGGTCTCATATTACACTCAGCTATCAGGGAGATGTTTAAGTTCAAAGCACGTTTCGATGTGAATCAGCTTACTGAAGGTGTTGCGCACAGCGGAGACGCTCAGCTGGGGGCTGTGGCTGAGTGACAGGTCTCAACGAGCGCTTTTTTCTCTGCCGCCGGACTGATTATGACCCAGTCGCGCTCCCGGCTGACACCTGACCGCATTCATATGCTGATTTTTCTCAATAAGAACGAGTAGGCAGAAAACTGGACACTGTGAGTCTGAAATATGTTTCTGTTCAGTTCCCTTGTTGAAATTTGAGCCTTTCCTTATATTACTGTGTCCGGGGAGATTATGAGCCTGCTCCACAAGTTGATATTCAGTGTGTTTAATATTATGAACACCTCAATACGATCTGTAGCTGTTCAATACTGTCAGTTATACACATTGTGTCGTGAAGGAAAATTGGATTCAGGTGAAAAAATGCATTTGGCATTGTTTTTGACATGGAAAGCGTTTACTTGTTTTTTAATGATTAATCGATAATTGATTGTTAACATTTCCAAAGATTGATCACAGAAAATACTTGAAATTTACATCCCTAGTATCTTGGCAACTATAGAACATATTTAAATACATTTTGTAAAACCTAGTCATGGTCCCATGTGGATGAATCCCTATGACTGAGTTATTCCCTCACTTTTGCTTTAGTGCCTATATACAGTTGAGAGTCATGACTTATGCCAAGGACATACACTTTCTTTTGTCTGTTACAATGGTCACTATGTCAGATTAGGTGACCGAAGAGTCATAAATTTGTGCCATGACTTGATTGACAGACATGAGAGATTACACAGTGGTGACCAGCTGATCATTACGACCAATGTTATGATGTTGGAAGGAAAATTGGCCCAGCAATCAACACCTGGAAATGCTACCCAGTCACTCACAAGGTTGTTGAACAGTGTCCATTTCCCGTCAACATTTCCTTTTTTTCTCAGTCTGTCCAGGTAGTCCCTTGTGAGACATCATAAAGGCAGGGATGTTTTTTTCCAGAGCTCGACAAATTTTCTCACTGTCTCATTGTTCCATCTCGCAGCTCCAACTTCAATCATTCTTCTTTCGCTTCGCCATTTCATTTGGGGGGTTTTTATGCGTACAAAGCACTCTTTGTTGTCAAGCAAATATGCTTTGTCAGGAGTTCTTGAAGTATCTCAGATGTGGCCTTGAATGCCATTCACTAGGTCATGCTACACATCATAAAACGATTGATTTTCAGGGGCTGAGGCGTCACAAAAGATAGATGCCATAGAGTTCAGCGTCAACGATTGTTGTCTACCTGAACTTGTGTGTTGTGTTGACTTTTAGTCTGGTGCTACTAAGATTAAATAATGAAGTATTTGTATTTGCAGTTTGGCTTGCTTTACAAAAAGCATTACACTTGCATTAAACCCATAGCATGGCTGCACACTCTAACTGAGGTTATGACCTTCTCAATCAAGAAAATGACAACTTTTACAAACAGGTAATTAATTTTTAATTGTGATAATCATGCTATAGTTTAAATCACTGGTGACTTAAAACTAAGTGAACATAATTAAGGCTTCACAGTCAAAACAAAGCTCCTCTGGAACAACAGAGAATTGGCAGCATCTTTGAAAATTCCAGGCCCCTTTTGAAAGCACTTGAAGATGTTTAAACATGAAGTGTAAAAACTTTCTTTTCAGAGCAGAGTGGGCATCTTTCAGCCTTTAAAAATGGCTCTAAGAAAGAAACCAGAGAACAAGATTATCTCTTATCCAAAGAAACGTTGAGCATTTTGAAAGAAATCCAGTGCAAAGCTCAGCTAAAAGAAAAAGAAAGAAAAAAAAACTAGATGATGATAATTCCACCTCTAAATGACATATGTTGGCGCTGATGCATCACTGCATTGTTATGCTCTGATTCATCACAGCTGAGGAACACATTATAAAAAAAGCTGTTACAATTCATTTTGGAGGCTGATACGTGGAGAATAAAAGCTTGGCTTTTGGTGGTGTGAAAAGGCGTCTAAAATGAAAACTGAGGAAGACTTTTTGTCAGACATGCCATCTGTCACGAACACATTGTCTTTGTTTTGAGCTTGAACATTCATTGCGACTCATTTGAACGAACAGCAGAGTGGGAAGCGTGCAGTATGTGGGCACAGTGGGCGCAACACAGTCATTAATGTTTTTTGTCTGTCTTTTAAAGAAATCTTTTAATCCATCTTCACCCTGTTCAATACTCTAAAAACAAAGTATGCAAGCTGAAAAATGCGCCCCTGCTTAAATTTGTTAATTGTTATTCTTACCCTGCTCAGCTTGAGTTCAGGTGTGCTCCCAGAAATACTTAAGGTTATTTGCAACCTTCCTGTGAGATATCGACCGCCTCAGTGCCAGATTATTTCCACTCCATGCTTCAGATACCCAAGTCCAACACGTCTGATCAAATACAGGGTAAGTGTCCAGCTTAATTCAGTTTCCACTTGAAAGCCCAGTGAGTGGGGATCAAATGATACCAGATACTCTCGCCACAAGCACCTTGTGTCATGGGGCATCTAACACAACCTCTCAACACTTACTACTCAGAAACCTCCCAAGACAAGCTTTTACCTTTCGAAACGATTTGACCCAAAACAATAGGATTCGAAACAATTACCCTGAAAAAAAAAGGATGCACTCCGTTTGGACCATTAATGGTTTGTTTATTCACTGTCCCCTTGCCAGGAGTTAAATTGACAAACAGTAAGAGTTGTTGGATATTTGAACAATGAGAATATTTTTTAAATGTTAAAACTTTGCAATTTAATGTTCCTTTTAAAGACTAATTGGAGGAAAAATGTAAACCAAAGTATTGGGAACCGAAAGCCAAATTAAACATCATACTGTCCCTTTATGAGCCTGGGTTAGCTGTAGACTTTGCATCATTGAATCCATCCATCACAGAAACACCAGCTGCATTCTGTTGACATCTAGACCTCACAAGCATACGGTGTGTGAGTCAACACAGCAGTCAGTCTGTTTCTTCTTAGCATTAGCATCTTGGGGGAAAATGTCTTGAAGAAGAAATGAAGCACTGATCTCAAAGATGGAGTCCCAAAATAGAATAGAAATACCTCCCACTCTTGATGACTTGCTCTGCTTTGACAACATTGCTCCCGTTGTTGGTTGTATTATTTACCAGGTCTGTTGGGATGAGCTTATAGCTTGTGTGGGCATTCTGTTAGCAGCGAGAACCACTTACAATATAAGTGCTTATCAACCACAATATATTCTATTGACATGTTCTATTGAGATATGATGTATTGCTTGAAAAAGTGCAGTGTTTGTCAGAACTCAATAAGTGAGGTCCTTAGCATGGCTGTGTGGAAATGTGGGGAAGATAATGACAAAATAATTAAACCAGAAGCAGTGTGGAGTCACCAAGAGCGACTGTTTTTCAACAAAACAATACAATTCTGTCCTTCAATGAAAACAGTGAACGTGACAGGAACTCCTTCAACACAACTTTTATCTTAGAGTAGTAAAAATGATAATTTTTTATTTACTATCTCTTATCAGTTTACCGACCTGACCTTAAACCATAGATTGTATACATAATGGAAGTAGTATCTGTTACGTCACCCATCTGTTTCTACAGCCAATCATCGGCGGGAGCCATATTGGAAATGCTGAACTCAACTTAACTGCTGTCGAGCAAGGTAAAGAGGCGGGCTTTGAGCCTCCTAGCCAACAGCTACAGTGTTCCCACCTGTCAATCAAGTCAGCTGTGCCTCTCATAATGGAAAACTGGCAATCTTAATATCTTCGAAATTGCTGCATTATGAAAAATTCACCCCCCATACAGTGTATGCAGATCCATCCATGAGCCAACATGTTTATTTCTGCTGTAAAGATCGTCTTTTTGGAATCAGTGTGTATGCGGTTTCCGGTACTTCTGGAGCCAGCCTCAAAAGGACACTCAAAAAAGTGCAGTTTTTATTGGCTTCAATTCTCGTTGCTGCTTGCCTTAAACGCATCACATTGAAACCTTTTGTCGCCTCATTCGATTAGCTAACTAGATTTGAACCCATTGATTTCAACACAGATTTCAATGTTGGATTACCATTTTCACTAACCAGATATGCTACAAAGTTGGGTGTGATTACCACGCCTGCTTTGGATGGGGTTGGAGGACGAGTGTCCTGCAGCAGCAGCTGGAGTTGACGGAGATTTGAACTTGAAAACAGTTTTTGATGAGTCATTACAGAATTTGATGAGTCATTATAGTTTCCTTGGACGTGGAGCTTGCCCTTTCAGTAGCTTTCAAAGTTTGGCAAGATTACCATGGCTGCTTTGAGTGGATTTGAAGGATGAATGTTCTGCAGCAGCAGCTGGAGTTGACAAAGTTTACTAGTGTCCTTGGATGTGGAGGTTGCCCCTTGCAAGAAATTATATGCAACACAAGCTGTTTCTCCAAAAGCCTTCTAGACACTTTTCGATGTATGTTTGTGCACCAGTGATTTGATTGAAATGAAGTGACTTGACTTGAGACGTCAAAGGACTCACTAGACTTGATAGCTCAATTAATGAGCTCAAACATTATTAGACTTTTGGAACTGGGCTTCGGTCGCCATCCCTGCTCAGTTTATTAAGATCAGCTCATGAGAAGTAAAAATAGGACCACTGTGGCTGAAGGTGGCTGAGTCTGCAGCTCAGTGTGGCCTTTTGCTGCTTAATGAGATAGAACATTTGGCCGCTTCTGATCTGGCTGTTCTACTATGTGAGCAGACGACTGCAGAACCCATTTAGCAGCCAAATACCTGTGGCTTTTATTTTGACAGAGCTGCCTGCTTTTCAGTCTCCCTCCTGTTATCAAAGCCTGAACTGAAGGATAGGACCAGAGAATCAAACGGTACGTCAATGAGGTGTAAACAGACATATGTAAATGTGATTCCATGAGATGTCAGACTCAGAGGGGCTGCAGACAGACTAATTTGACAGATATTTGTCCAAATTTAGTTTTGCAATTTTTAAGCAGTAAGAAGAGCGTGGTGGTGATTGTCTCTGAACAATGATTTTACATGCAAGGCTGACATTTGTTTGCCTGACATGCTGTCTTTAAATGTCAGGTGGTTAAACAAGTCTCAGGGAAATGAGAACATGTAAAATCAGATGAAAACATGTTGTGCCTCTCTTTTTCTAAATATTGCGAGTCCTCTGAATTATTTATAAAAGCATGTATTCTCCAAACTAGCAGCCCCCTCTTCTTGCAGTCTTCATGTCTTATCAGTCTTATTGATATTCAGGGAACGTTGATCAAAGCAGGCAGTGATGAGGCTGATGCGATTTACATACTCAAGCTGAAGGGTCAGTTAAACATGGCCTCGAGTCACACTGTACTGTATTTCTCATGTGATCAATATCACTCTAAGTCAACAGACTGCCATTGGTTGATTGAGTTGACTGTTATAGGCTGTCTTGCCTTTTTAAAGAACTGTATTGTAAAGCTACGTGTGTGTGTGCTGCAAAATTATTGATGTTTTCCTAGAATGCCTGAATTTGTTTATTAATGTTTTTTTTCTTAAAGCTATGGGCAGACATTTGTTTTTAAAGTAGTTTTGTAACATTAATTGACATTCTCTGAAATTTCAGAAAGCATTCATTAAATCAAACACTGGAAAAAAAAACAGAAAAATATCTGGAATATTTTGATTTTATATATTTTCTCCACTAGCTGACTGTAAGTCTACCATTATTATTATTACTTTTTTGGGTGAGTTGCTTAAATGTTTTGGGGTTCACCAGAATTGTCCTTCTCCTCATATAACTATTGATATAGTGTCTATTTCTGGTCACATCAATGCGAACTATTCAGATGCTTATACATGTATTCACTGTATTTACTAGAAAATAGGACAGGTTTTCTCCCTTGAAAAACATCTAAAAAAAAAGTGTGATCCTCTGAGAATTGGGGTTTAGTAATTAATTGTCCATATTTGTTACAACAGACAGTGCCACTTATCTGTTAAGCAAATGAATCCCTCATGACTGAGGCCAGCTGTGACTCAGTGCTATGGAGCCAGGGGGGAAAGATGAAGAGACGTGGTGAACACAGTCACTTAAAAAATAGGAGAAGTTAACCAACAGCGAGGCATTTTTAAGATCACAGTTATCAATGAGGCAGGCAGTAGAAAACTGTAAAACAGCCAAGAGATATAGTGTCAAGAGGGGTAATGTCCGAAGACGTGGAGCCAGAAAAGATTGTCTTATAATCCCTGAGAGTATGCTTCTGTAAAACAGATTAATGGTATGCCCATTAGAAGATGCATCATCCATCCATTAGACTGCAGGTTGTTTTGATTTTTATGGTATTTAAATACTGATACCACAAGTGCTTCATTTACACATGTGACAGTATTCCATCTCAATCTGATAATTTAATTTTAAAAGGTGTTTTTTTCAGTTTTGCCAATCAAGATAGTTTCCTCCATAAAACCGAGATTTGATCTTCTCTGAAAAGAAGTCTTCTCTGCTCCACTTTAGCTTTTTGTGATATTAATTCACACACCTCCAGTTAACAATACATGACATGAGGACTTGATGCAACACACATGCTGCAATTCCCCTTTGGATGCTTACAAAACCTTTCTATTTCAGGTTTGTGCTCTGGAGGCACGCTTTAATATGATATGACATCATTGAATGCAATAAGAACCCGTCACACCGTAAACGATCTCTGTATCTGGAGATAGAACAGGTGGGATAAGGAGAAGGTTTGCAGGGCTTTAAGCATTCATGACTCAGTTAGGGCTTGATTTAATGAAAGGCACTGCAGAGTTTAAGAAGGAATGCACTGGAGGCACCTTCAGGGATTCTTCACCTGGTTCAGAGTGAGACGTTTTGAGCAAAAGAGAACAGCATCTCCAGAGACATCTGTGTGTTGCAGGTGTGAGCTGACAGGGTGACTGAGAGTCTCAAACTGCATTAAAGTTACTTTTTTGACTTCTCAATGTCAAAAACAGCTTTGTTTCAATGTGTTTACCTCTAAATTGAAGTGTTTTCTCCAGTATTCCAATATTTTTAAACCTGGGCCCTCTTTTATCAACATATATAAGATCTAGATGACTAAGAGGTACAAACAGCTTTGGAATTGATCCAGTCAATCATCTCGGCCTAGAGTCGAGTACTGGCTTCAGCATAAGCTTTTGGGGCGTGTAGTGCTGGAAGGGTCCTTTTATACCTTTCTCCCTATAGAATCCCTCTTTCAAGCGTTAACCCTGGTTCTTCAAAAAGAAACAGAGCTCTCCTTCAAGGAAGAGATTGCTTTGAGGTGTTGGGTTAAGAAGAGAGAAGTTGCAGGGAGGTAGCAGGTGAAATATATGTGAGAGCTGGAGAGATTATTTTGTCTACTGGGAATATATAAGACATGGCCTGGACACTTTTTGTGGCAAAACCTTTGAGTATTTAAAACTATTGTCCTCTTTATATCCGTCCTTTTTGTGGAAATCTATAAATTCTTAGAACTAATATTTTTAAGAATCGACTGTCTAGATACTTAAACCACGAAACAAACTACCCAGTCATACTAAGATTGTATTGTTGTGTTTTTACTCCCCTCTGTATGGTCTGTCAGGCAAATAGACAGCTGAGTTGGACAGACTTTGGGGGCTCTGCAGGAGGCTCTGCAGAGTGATCTGCTGCTGGTGCTTCTCCAAAACGACTGGTGATGGGCAGCAGCTTAGAGCTGGCAGCAAAGGAAGGGGACACAGTGGCACAGAGAGTACTGGACATGTCTGTAGTGATTACATCCAGCTTTAGAAAGGGTCAGAGGTCAGGCGGAGTGTGTGCCGGCAGCAGCGTGTGCCAAAAAGACTGTATTCCTGACACTGTACTACTGTTTTCTTATGATGCTCCAGGTTATCTGGGTAACCTCATTGACACGCTGTCACTACTTCTCAATATCTGGAATTGAGATTCAGTTTCCTTCACTTACCTCTACTGTATTTAGAGGATGCTACTACCTTCTGAAGATAAAAGTTTGTAGCTCATGGCAGAGTTTGATTTCAGTATGAATCATATCAGCTACATGTATGCAGCATTGCAGTCCAAGACCGATTGTCCTACTGGGAGATTAAAGGGCACAGTATCCATTTCACACTGCACTCTATCATATGATATCCTATAGTATCATATCATACTGCACTGAATCCTATTGTATTGTATCGCATCATACTGTACTATATAGTATTGTATTGTATTGTACGGTGTTGTATCATATCACATCATATCGTATCGTACTGCAGCGTATCGTATCATATTGTACGGTATTGTATCATATCGCATCATATCGTATCGTACTGGACTCTATCGTACCATATTGTATTGTATCGTACTCTATTATATCGCATCGTTTTTAATCGTACTGCACTGTATCATACCGTATCGAAACGTATCCTACTGCACTGTATTGTATCGCATCGTATTGTATCATACTGCACTGTATCGTTTCGTATTGTATCGTATCGTACTGCACTGTATTGTATCTCATCGTGTTGTATCGTACTTCACTGTAACGTATCGCATTGTATCATACTGAACTGTATTGTATAGAATTATATTGCTATCTACCTTGCAAAGTTAGAACTAGCCAGCTCAAAGCGCTTTGGGACTGCACTTTCAGACCAAAAGTTTTGTTCCTGACAACATGTGTTAAAACAGTAACTCCCTCTGTTTTGAATGTTCAAGTTCACTTATGTAGTCGTCGATTGACAACAATTTTACTGTATTAAATTAGACTGATGATAGATTTATTCCTTTACAAGCACAGACCCTGAATTCCGTATTTCCAGAGTCATTAAAGTCTTTTAATAAAGTGACCAGGCCAAAAACAGTTTTTTATTTTTATATTGGCTAGCTTTCAAGTAATTTGAGCACTATTACAAGATTTTCTATCTGCTTGTCTAGTTTCAACAACTTATTGCAGTTTTATTTGCCAATAGGAGCATACAAAAACAGTGTTAGTCATTTCTGAATATTTACTTCATTAAATCTAAGTGGATGTTTGCCGTTCAACACAGCGCTGAAGAGACTTCAATTCCCCTTTTCAAATACCTACCCTTAGATTAGGTTTGGTGTTCTCCTGTGAAGTGTTTTCAAGCTGATCAGTAAGTTTCTAATTAAACTGGTGTGTTAATGTTGTGAGTATTCTTACTGGATTAAAAAAATAATAAAACACAATTGCTCATCCAGTCAAAGGGAAACACTCTAAGTGGGTCTTGTTTACAGAGCGAGAACACTCACCGTCTTCTCGAGACTTTTGAATAAAAGCATCAACACCGCTTTCCCCGTAGTTTCCCTCTGAGGCCACAGTGGAGACGTAGTTCCAGCGCATAGCTTTGACAATGTCCACCATGGCCTGGGCCTGATAGGTGTCTGGGGGCACCACCCGGGAGAAGAAGTCATAGCGGGTGTTATCACTCAGCTCTGGAGCTGTGGAGGCGTAGCTCACCTGAGGGATCTGTGAAAACAGGGAGATAATGAAATGAGGGATGTGTCACACAGTATATTTACATACATACTTTGAGTAAACTAATTATACATTCAGCAGGAAGGCTCCATGCAGTCTCATGTAACAAAAAACACATTCCTGTGACAATGACACCTAACATCTGCCTTGATCTCAGCAGCTCCACGGTTGTTATTCACCCTCCACAGTTGGCACTCTGTTACTTTAAATAGTCCTGATGATCACAGGCTTAGCAAAAATACTTTCTGAGAAATATTTCCCATACCAACAGCAACAAGCAACACTAATCTGTTCATGAATTCTCACTTGTCTCCTGCAAAAGATGATCTGCCTCCAGTGCTGCAGTAATACCCAGAGTTCTAGTCAGAGATCACAAAGCGAATTATTGTTTAATGGGAACGACTAGAAACTATAAATACAACCTGATAGTGTTGCTTGGAACAGTTTGAAGAAAAGGAAGAACCAAGTGAGGTGAACTCTGGAGGGATAACTAACTAGATGGGATGGAAGTCAAACTTGTTGAACTGAAGTGACTTTATCTCAAAATAGTCACTGAGAGAAGTCCCTGCAGTAGATGGCGAGTGCAGTCTTCAGAGTTTGGCTTGTCTTCACATGCTGCTGTTATAAAAGCTTTAACTCCCTCTGTTCTTAGTTTAACTACAGAACTCTGCGAGAAGCTGCCTCCAGCAGGAAACTCTTAGTTGGTGTGTAATCTCAGCTTCTGCTTGCTCAAGTTATTTCAGACTTGTGGCTGTCGAAGCTTCTGTGATCATCCTATGGCTTCTGTGCCGCACAGTTAGGAAGCTAACTGACCAGATTTTATGATGTTCTGTAATGTGTTTCATGGTTTAACTTCAAATGTGGTCACACTTTTTTCTTTTTGCTGATGCAATATTTTTTTGTCCTGATTTTTCATGCTTGATATCTCCCGACAGTAGATGAAGAAGGCAGAGTGGAAGCTGCTTTAAAGGAGAAAGAGTTAGACTGCATGAGTCAGTGTATTAGTGTGTATGGGCCAGCACTGACTACCTGTCCTCAAACTGCTCCTGTCTCTTTAAAAACAGGTCCTGCCTAGTCCGATAAAAAAGCAGCGTTTTTATACTTAAGATACAACCTGCCAACCTGTCACAGGGCAAACATGGAAAGACAGACAACCATTCACGCACACACTCACACCTACTTGCAATTTAGTGTAACCAATTACCCTGGTGAACATGTTTTTGGACTGTGGGAGGAAGCCAGAGTACCCGGAGAGAACCCACGCTTGCACTTCACAGAAAGGCACATGCCCGACCGGGGATTCAAACCAGTAACCTCACTGCACCACCATGCTGCTCCTCACTCAAATTGAAAAAGCAAAATCATTTTCAAGGGAATATTTGGTTTAAATGAAATAATAACAAACCAAAACATTGCATCCCATGTAATCAAATATTAATGCTTTGTCAAAGCCCCATTGGGACTCATAATGATGCCTTTGTCATGGTCCTGTTGGACTCTGTGACGTCACCCATCTGTTCCTGAACGCTGTTTTGAAGCCAATTGGCGGCGGCAGCCATATTGGAAATGCAAAACTCAGCCAGGCAGATTGTGACTTAAAGAGGCGGATTTTGAGCCTCTGAGCCAACAGCTATGTGTTCCCGTCTGGGAGTTAAGTCAGTAATGCAAAAACTCATAATCTTGATATCTTCTGAACCGTTGCGTTACAAAATAATTCACCCCGCGTACAGTGTGTGCCGATAGAGAGATTAGCTACGAAGAGCCAAGCCGTTTTTTGAACCAGGCTGTAAACATGTTTATTAATGCTGTAAAGATAGTCTTTTTTGAATTGGTGTCTATGTAACTAAACATTCTTGTGCATCTCATAAAGACACTTAAGTGTACCTTAGGTCTTTAATGTAAATGTACAGTTTTCCACACAAAGTACACCTCTGTTCTGTGTATGTGTCCTAAATTCTAAATAATACTCATGGCAATTAATGTTTTTTAAAAAGAATTGTCATGTGGATGACAAGTGCATGCAATGTCGCTCATCCAGTCTGTCAAAGCACCTCATATGAATACCACAGCCTTTGATCGTCTCCACTGAGATAAAGAGACGTGTGGATTGGGAGGAATAAACCAAAATTGACCCTGAAAAACATCCTAAACCTACAGCTTTTGGAACAACATGAATGTGTTGCAGCTAAAACGATTTGGAACTCTATTTTTCAACTTTTCATCAATCTGAATTTGCGAATAAACGCTTTGGGAAAAAGTTCCCCCTTTATGTTGTGTACATCTAACAGAGGTACATCAAAGTAAACTTCTTCCACAAACAGTCCACTTTTATCAATATTTGCTCCAGTAACTTGCAGACACGCTGCTGTGGAGGTGATGCCGTCCCCTCCTCTTCCCTTCACTTCACACAGCGGCGGTCTTTGATGTGGTTGGCTTTAGCTCTGCCGTGATCCAACCACTACTGCGCTCCCTGCTTGTCTCTGCAGCCTGTCTATGGAGCACAGCTGTTCAGTCTGCACCCATGACCCTAACAACTCCTGAAACTCAACACCGACTTTCTCTCTGCCACACAAGGATCCTCGTGTCCAAGGCCGGGTAACACCAGGATGAGGGCGGCCAGCGCAGCACTTGTAATGACCTCCCTTTGTGTTGTTTTATTGTCACATTTGTAGAGTTGCGCTTCACTGCAGGCTTGGCTTTATAGGAAATGACTTGTGGTGTGGCAAACATGCCAGTCAGACACAGCCTTGTTAACTTGATTCCCTTTCAAACATGAGAGGAGGCAAAACTGGGAAATGTGTGCATGTGCTAATGATCCATGGTCGTGTTGCATGTCAGCCTCTTGGACTGATGCCTCTCAGTTGTCCCAGACCGTCACACTGAGCTGTGTCCACACAGAGTCTCTGTGTTGGCCGTCTTGTTTTGAGCTAAAATAGCTCTCACAAATTGCACGGCTTCACGAACTGTGAGCACTGGATGACTTCGATGTTGGAGGTAGACATGCTTCATGCACGTCTTCCTGTGGGATGCACTTAAAGACACAGGCCCTGACAGGGTGTGTGGCCTGTGTTGAGTCTGCGCCCTGAGGACTGGCAGCAGTCAGCTGACTTGTCGATTTAACACCTGGCTGTGACAGCCGGCTGAGGTAAACCTGACCCCTGAGTTTGCTCACTTTATGTGCGCGTTGGCAGTATGCAGAACATTTTTCACTTTAAATCTGTGCTTCTCTCCTCCTGGATGAAAAAGAAAAGTGTGAACCTGTTTTGTTTTTTTTATTGTTTCTTTTCACACTCGTTTGACGTCATAGGGCAAGATCTGGAGAGTGAAAACAAAGTGTTGTTCAGAGTTGTTTGGTAGGTGTTAATGATATCTTGTTTAAGATGATTACACTGCTCTTGCACTTAGTGAATGTCAGCTTTATAGGTATGTGCTCCAACTACTCGTCCCCTGATCTCTGCCTGATGGGGACATGCTGTTTTTACTTCATTTAAGCTTTTTAAAGAATGACTTACATCACTTAGAGTCTCTGCAGTATCTTTTATGTCATCCTTTAAAAGGGAAGGAATGCTCTTTTAGTGGTTATAATTTCTGGCAACATGTATTTCAGCTGCTGATTTTCTGGGATATTTATGCATTGGTAAAATACTGAAAACAAGAAAACAAGTCGAGGTCAGATTTTTTAAAATGTGAAGTTTTTTGTCAGCAGAATCTTGCTGGACTCAGAAAAATATCTTAGTAAATGCGTCTCTCTGGTTTTAAATCCCTCTCTCTTGTTGTGTTTTTAATTCTGCTGCTGTCATGTATTGTATGGTGCTGCCGTGACGTGTCTAGTTCCATATCTGCCAAATAAGTGGGAGCTGCAGTGATTCTTCCCTGTGTTGTATTTTTCACCTGAGGGATTTTCTCTGCAGCAACAATCACACAATTTCAGCATTCTGTCAAGAACCGGGACAGGCAGAGCTTATCGTGTTTATGTTGGCGAGATTTCTTGCTCACTGGACGAAGCCGATAGTCCTGAACAGTGTGCTTCCTCTAATAGAACACAGTCACTTCTTAGCATTGACTCAAGAAATTAAATTCCACTGCAAAAGGCCCCTCTCTGATCTCCTCCGGGAATCAAAAGAAACAGGGATTGGGAGGAGAAATAAAGACGTGATGTGTTTTTGTAGGGAGAATGTGGCATGTGCGAGAGATGGGAGAATATCTTGGCAGGGGTTCTGTGTTTGGAAGCTGCTCTGAATTCAAGGGGGCTCACCATGCTCTCAGCCAGATTCAGTGGTAAAGATCTTAGTAGGTTGTTCAAAAATGTTCTTGTGGCTGCTTTTTAGTGAGGCTGTGTGCGCTTACCATCTGTTCAGGCTGAGACTAAAGCAGCTCAGCTTCCTGTCCTCTGTTGTGAGCTTTTTTCACCCTATCACTTCATACAGAGTCTACCAATATATTGTGTTCCCCTGAAGTTTCTGAAAGTGCTTTAATCTGCACCCCCTCCCTCCAGTAACATCCCTTTAATTGCTAATGGGCTTGGGAAATATGCTTAATTGCTGTGATGCGAGTCTCAAGCAGATTTTTGATGCAGATTTAATGTTCAAATCACTTGCTTTAAATAACTGCGCCTTTTAAAATATTCAATGAGCTCATTTGGCACTGCATCAGCGGTGGAGTAATGATGCTCATTAGAACTGTACAGAAATAATATACATCTGTACTGTATGCAGCGGGAGAGATATCAAAAGCTTTCATCAGGCTCTGGAAATGTTTTGAGAGATACTTCCTGAAAGTAAGTTAGCAGTATATTTTCAATCTGTGGGGGAAAGAAGCTCAAGGTGTTGCATGAGCTTCCTCTGATGCACGACTGCTTTTACTGTACCTGAGATTTCATCACACATTTCACATTAAACTAAGAGAAGAAGTGGCTGAGGTATATGTGTGGTCGTATTCAGTATTTAGCACAAAGTGTTCAAGGCTGAACAGTGTCCACTAAGCTGGACAAGCTTTGGATTTCTAAAGCAGAATGCACGAGGCTGCAGGAAGAGTGATACAAGGCTTTCGAGAATTTGGTCTGAAGTTCTTTAGCCTTCAATAATTTTCTTTTATACAGTGGAAGGGTGTGAATACTTATGTGCATGCAATATTTGAGTGTTTTATTTTTAATTAATTTGCAAAAATTCTACAAAACATTTGTCACTTTTTCATTGTGGAGTATTGTGAAGAATGTTGAGGGAAAAATGATTTTAATCAATTTTGGAATAAGGCTGTAACACAACAAAATGCAGAAAAAGTGAAGGGGTCTGAACACTTTCCATACCCACTGTGTATATACTTTATTGTGTCAATATTGTTCATTCATAAGATACATTTCTCAATGGTTCAAACCATTATAAAACAATGTTTTTTGTTGTTGTTTTTTTTACTGTAGTTTACCTCCACCCGTACAAGATCAGAAAATAAAATATAAACATAAAAAGATAAATAAATAAATAATATTTATAACAATAACAACAATAATTATAAGAGTATATGATATTATTGTAACAACAGGTTGGTAAGTGTGAATATAATAAATCAATACATATATTGATTGATATATAATATATATAATACATACATTTCAATAAAAGCGCAAAAGCAACATTGTGAGAAATGAATAAACATTGTATTGTTTGTTCTAACCCAGGTTATAAAATTGCATCCAAGCAAACAATCTAGTAATGGCTTAGCCTGAGCTCCAATGGAAAGGAGTTTGTCATCAGCTAACAACATTATTTCACAGGATTGCAGGTCCTGTCAATTGCATCAATGCCGGTGTGCTCTGCTTGTCCTGCTCTTTATCTAGCTCTTGAAAGTTAGCATTCTAGAAACTCGAAACAAAAAGGTTAAGATCAGGTTCACATTACTCACCATTCTTGTGAACTTTTAGTATAACTGTTAACTGAAGGGTGAACCATGAATGAAATGTATCTTTACATTCTTTGCCACTGTCCAAAAATGTTTCTCTAAAGTCAGGACCCGCTGCAACCTACCAAGTGACATGCCGCCCACCTCTACTGCTTCATTTGAATTTAGGAGTCTCAATGCCTAGTCTTCAATATAACTGGCTCCTCACAAGGTCTATTTAATTCACCTCTTTGTATTAATGATTTTGGCGTTATAAAGGAGAAAAGTTGTCAGTAAGTGGCATTGCAAGCTCAGCTCGCTTCCCCAAATTTCCTAGAATGTGCTGCACAAGAAGCGGACCACTGTAATGCAGGATGAATGGGAGAGAGTCTTCCACAACATAGTACTTTAGCCAGCTTAGTATCTACTTCACCCTGTTATACAACAAAAAAATAAGCCCTGTTCGTACTGCTTTTATCCCTTTATTGTCAGCATTACTAGACATTTGCTAGCATGTTCTGGAGACTCTTAAAGTCAGTGTTAATTAGCTTGTCATCAACAGCTGGTAAATTCTGAACAGCTGTCATTGTAGCTTTCAGAAGTCACGAGCTTGCCTAAATTTAAAGATCACTTATTTTACTATTAATTTGTAGTATTAAACACGCCTCTGTTACTTGTAAACAACATGCTGGAAAGCACAATGGTGGTTGCTAGCTTCTTTACAATGCCTGTCGAAGACTTGACAGGACTGTTCCTCCTCTGTAACACCTCATTGTTAATGTAAAAGTCACAGCAGGGAAGTGGTAGAGAATCGTGCTTTTCGTGCTTTGTCATTGTCATAATGTTATGTAAAAACACACACACACTGAGAAACCAATAACACGACATTGCTTGGTTCAATGTAGCTTTGTGATGCTGCTAATGCCGAATCCTTATATATATATATATATATATATATATATGGCAAGCCGTTCAGGAAATAATTTATTGAATGAAAGTCTGAATATATGGAATGAAACTCGATATATATGGAATGAAGTCTGAATATATGGAATGAAGTCTGAATATATGGAATGAAACTCGATATATATGGAATGAAAGTCTGAATATATGGAATGAAACTCGATATATATGGAATGAAACTCTGAATATATGGAATGAAAGTCTGAATATATGGAATGAAACTCGATATATATGGAATGAAACTCTGAATATATGGAATGAAAGTCTGAATATATGGAATGAAACTTGATATATATGGAATGAAGTCTGAATATATTGAATGAAACTCGATATATATGGAATGAAACTCGATATATATGGAATGAAAGTCTGAATATATTGAATGAAACTCGATATATATGGAATGAAACTCGATATATATGGAATGAAAGTCTGAATATATGGAATGAAACTTGATATATATGGAATGAAAGTCTGAATATATGGAATGAAACTTGATATATATGGAATGAAAGTCTGAATATATTGAATGAGACTCGATATATATGGAATGAAAGTCTGAATATATTGAATGAAACTCGATATATATGGAATGAAGTCTGAATATATGGAAGGAAACTTGATATATATGGAATGAAGTCTGAATATATTGAATGAAAGCTTAAATAAGTACTCTGAACACCACTTATAATCGTATTGTTTTATTGTCATCAAAGAGACTCATCTTTTATTAATGTCTCTCTGAAAATAACCTTTTGCACTTCTTTTTAGTGTTTCTGAGGGGACACATTTTCCTCTACCTCTGTAACCTGTGGTAATTTGGTCGTACTTTTTCATTACACTCACTCACTGTCAGATGATGCACACAGGTATGAGCTCCACCTGTTAACATTGAACAGGATGCTACATTATCACAAGTCATAACAAAAGTTAGCTAGCGAACTAGAGGACTGAACCACCTGAATAAAGAAGGGGCAATATCTTTAGCCTTTGTAGAAGTGTGTACAACCTGTGATATTTAATATTTTCGTATTTTCACTTGTTTACTACCCTCCTAAATGCTTCTGCAGCCCACTGCTTCGTGTTCCTCTCGTCTCTCTGTGCAGACGGTCCGATCATCACTTTTGGATGAAACCAACTTAATAGAGAGGAGGGGTGGGTTCCTTTTTCCTATACGGATTGACTTAACAGCACATGCATTACCCAAGGGGTTGATAACCCCTTCATTAATTAAAATTGCAGTGAAAACATCTCGTGCCTCCCTCATGGTTGCATTACTAAAAGCTACGTCTAACCGGAAAACAAAATCACACCCCTATGATCACACCCCAGAAAGACAAGATGGCGCAGGCCATACATGACTTGATTTTTCATTCCATATATTCCGAGTTTCATTCCATATATATCGAGTTTCATTCCATATATATCAAGTTTCATTCAATATATTCAGACTTCATTCCATATATATCGAGTTTCATTCAATATATTCAGACTTCATTCCATATATATCAAGTTTCATTCAATATATTCAGACTTCATTCCATATATATCGAGTTTCATTCAATATATTCAGACTTCATTCCATATATATCGAGTTTCATTCAATATATTCAGACTTCATTCCATATATATCGAGTTTCATTCCATATATATCAAGTTTCATTCAATATATTCAGACTTCATTCCATATATATGAAGTTTCATTCCATATATTCAGACTTCATTCCATATATATCAAGTTTCATTCAATATATTCAGACTTCATTCCATATATATCGAGTTTCATTCCATATATATCAAGTTTCATTCAATATATTCAGACTTCATTCCATATATATCGAGTTTCATTCCATATATATCAAGTTTCATTCAATATATTCAGACTTTCAATCCATATATTCAGACTTCATTCCATATATATTAATTTCCTGAACGGCTTGCCATATATATATATATATATATATATATATATATAAAGGCTAGTAGCCGGCTAGAGCTTTGCAAAGTGTGTCAGTTTCCCCCCAACCTTTCACCTGTCATTATTCTTGAGGGCATCACTGCAACTAACCCCAGTATTGGTGCTTAGTTATGAAAAGCTTTGGATCTGGTTTTCACGCTCACTTAGTGTAAAATAAAGTGGCTGCAGAGAGCCAAATTGCTGACACACTCCAGTAATTATTCACAAAGTGTAGTCCATACTATTACTTCACCATTAGGAAGCAGCTAGATGTACCACTGGATGTTATCCAAGGTGAAGCCTCCTCCCGGTGAATCCCCACAGTATGGATTTAGTTAAACAATGCCCTTCTTGGCATTACAATTGATCTAACTATTGTGTTGTGGAGAATTTGTATGTGTTCCCTTACTTTCAGCTACTCAACAGTTTCTGTGGTTGTGTCATTAGGGCTCCCCACTTCTGCTAAGGAAAAGAAGTTTGTTTTCTGCACAGCTTGGCTTGACACTGTGACTAAGTGCAGACCCAATCTGCTGACTCATAGAGTGCATCGAGATCTTTCAACCCATTGTTACTGAGATCAATATGGTGAGACTGGAGTTAACAATGCAAGCTCCACACAGACACTTGAGCCAGGCATCAAACCCTGATCTACCTTTTTTTGCAGGGTATTATCAAAGTGTCATCCATGCTTTAAAGCATTTCATATTTTCAAGATTTGCAGACTCTCATGTTTCCCTGAAATACATAAACAAGCTTTTCCAGAACTGTTGGTAGGAAGCTTTATTGTTGTACATTTATCAAGTGTAAGTTACAAACACCAACCCACATAGCAAAATTGTTCTGGCCCGGTTCTGGCCCACAGTTTACTTAGACTTGGCCAACATGCCGCAAAGAATGACGGCCGTTAACCCTTAAAAACTTAGACCATTTTGGGGGGCGCCAGACTCTCCTGTATTTATTTATGTTTTTCTAACCTATTGAAGCACTCAGCATCAAGTGTCATACATCATTTTATTCAGGAGAACCTTATCTTTCACTGTGCTGCATTTAAAGTACCAGTTTTACTTTAGTTTTGTCTGATAATGGATGAAAATACTGAAGTTTTTTAAAAATCGTCTGGAAATTTAGGTCATTTTTTACTGTGAACTCAGACAAAACATCAGGAAGTTTTGTTTTGTTTTGTTAGAAAGTTGTACTTAGGTGTTTTAGACTTCCAAATGAATTTTTGTCACTATCAAACCTTTACTGAGCAAGCTACGGCCATTTATTATAGTATTTTCTAAGGCATTTTTTAGTGGAAAAAGCAGGTGTATTCTTATGTTTGATTTACTGACCCTGTAGATATGTGTAAAAAAGGTCTGAGGGTAAGTAGAGATGTTGTTATATCATAAATTAGGACACAGAGGTAAAAGTGACTTTTCAGATTTACATTTTGATCATGAACACATGCAAACATGGTCACAAATACAGGAAACTGTGTTCATAAATGAATTGAAATACACTTAGTGCAAATAATCAAATTGCAAATTATTTTCACTAACTCTGAACAAAATTAGAGATGTAAATTATTTGGTAAAAATTAGCAAAAAGTTCAGACGATCTTCACCAACTATACACATAAATTACAGAAACATATATACTATATATGTCCTGGAAAGGATCAATGCAGCTGCTGCACTCCTCCTCTCTGCCCCTGCTGTGTCTGCGTCAGAATCAGATGACTCCTCGGCAAAATCGCCAAGCTGGTCATTTGATAAAATTAGAAACAGTGCCTCTTCTGTTGTGTACCTTCGTGTTGTCATTTTTATTTTGTGTTGAGTTCAAATAACGTGCAAATCTGTTTGATTTTGCTGCCCGGTTTTGTATACGGATTCTCCGTCTTGTTTTCCGCTCTTTACATTCAAATTTCCCCCAAAAAACACGTTTATTGGTGGAGTAGATGGTTATCATGGTGAAACACATCCTGGACATTTACATTTTGAACCAATCGATACACAGGGGTGGGACTAAGCATCTACACCCATTGCCAATTGGCGTCATCACGGTCACCACGCAGCCGCTGGATATGCAAATGAGACAAATGTGGTATTGATGGAAAGCTGAGAATGTCCGCTGTAACTGAGTTTTTAAAGCTTGTTGGTAGGATCAGCGGTTCAAAAGTTATTAAACATTTAAGAATAAGAGCTATTTGTGGCCGCCGGCAGCCGTCTCGGTCTTTGAGGGTTTTAAGTGGCCCCGATATAGTTTGCCAAAGACGGCCCACACATGGGCAAGCTTAATCACAAGCTCAACCTTAATCGGCCCAGATGCGTCATTGGGCAGATCTGGGCCACATAAACCAAGCCACAATCGGGCCAGATGTGGCATGCCATCATATATACCATGTCATCATTGCCAGACCTGGTCCACATACGGTTGACATACCACTTGCCATGCCAGCAGTCAGCCAGCAGTGCCGGCTTGATGCCAGATCTGGCGCAGACCTATCAGACCAATTTTGTTATGTGGGAAGGGGCTTGAGGGGAGTCGATTTGTATGCATTCACACTGCTAGCAAGGCCGGCAGGAGCAAATTGGGGTTCACTGTCTAGCCCAAGGACCCATCAGCATGTGACTGTGGGATTGAACCACCAGCCAATTCTACCACTAAGCCACAGCTAACCTTTTATAAGAACCAAGCATTTCATCCTCATTTGCAGAATTGCTTTCAGAGCCACTTGGACTCTCGGGCCGCACTGAGGAGAAACGCTAGCAACAACATTAGCATTT
Organism: Notolabrus celidotus; assembly: GCF_009762535.1. Classification (NCBI taxonomy): domain Eukaryota; kingdom Metazoa; phylum Chordata; class Actinopteri; order Labriformes; family Labridae; genus Notolabrus; species Notolabrus celidotus. The sequence goes on along the minus strand of NC_048282.1, from coordinate 27,754,799 downwards.
TCTGTTTTGCTAAACCCGCTCTACTGCATCAGATCAGAACAAGTTGGATGAAACTACTTTTCTAGACAAACTGCATGAAGATATGCTGAAGCTGTAGCTGGTAAAGTGAGACCGAACTTTTGAATATTTGCTCCGTCCCTTGAGTACACCTACTCGGCCGTCTCCAGCATGAGACCACATCAATGTAACTCCTTGCCTGATGCCAGCGGCTTCATCATCACGGGGGGACCCATGCCAGCTTCGTTAGAGTGAAATAAGGCAGAATGTTAACGTTAAACACAGATGGAAGCAGCATTCATCCATGAGCTTGTTGGTACTTTCGGTACTGACCAATCACATACTAGCTCTTGGCAACCCATCCTTACCCTTCACCCTGCACTGAAGGAAAGAGGCTCCTCCAGCATCACTGCAGCACACATTTACAGCCTATTTCCTGCATGTGCAGTCTTTGCCTTATTATATCATATCTAAAGGAAATGTAAATGAGGAGTGCTCACAGCATAAACAGGACCCTGAATTAACTTTTTGACTCATCGGCCAAGCTGGCGGGTAGATTAAAAAATCCAATCACAGTTTTTACCGGCCCAAATAATACGTTGTCTCTTTGCGTCAGACATACGAATATGTCTGTGACACAAATGTGTAGTTAAGTTGATCAACTAGTAATTATTTTAAACCTGAAAATATCTCTTAAAATAAAGGCTATCAATTTTAAAAGCAGGAGGGCCACAGAGATAATTTCTAATGGCTACAAAGAGGTCCAACCTTAACCCTTTGATATTCACAGATCTAAATTCTAAGGTATAAACCTGTCAACTAAACTTCTTTACTTATCTAAAATGATGAATGTCATGGTTTATTGCTTGCATATGCCAAATATTTGAAAGAGACAAGTTGTATAACACTGTTCACAGTAGGTTGTTTTCCATAGCTTCAATATAAATCCAACTTCATTATCTAAATTATTTTGTGCTATTCCTCACAAAAAACTTTCATCTGCTTCTCTTCCCCTCACACACACACACACACACTCACACATTCCCACACCTGCACCACAGCTCTCTTGTACACACATCAACTTGCCCAGCGTCTTTGTTGCTTCCTCATCGTGCATGTCTGCTCCGTTGACTTCATCCATCCGTTTTAAAACATCTCAAGTTTTAATTCTGTTCAGCTGGGATCTGTTTTTCACTGCAGCTGAGCAGCGCGAGGAGGAAACTTGATGTTAATTACTTGGCGGTTCAAAACGATCTGACAATGTGATAACTTTACAAAATCACATCCAGTACAACCAGCTGCACATGTTAAGCGATGTAACTTAACATGAGACAGGAGAGGCGTGATAACAATGATATTCAGCACATGGAGAGTGCACTTATTAATTGAACGTACATCTTGTCATCTCTTGGAAGAAAATAGATGTCAAGCCTCTTGTGGGCAACAGAAGAATTATAAAAGGCTGCATCTTGCCTGTGGGCTGCTAGAGATTTTACATGTGCTGCTGCCTGTTTAGACCAGGACACTCTTAAAAAAAGAGATTTTTAATCTAAAGAGTCTTTCATCCTGGTTAAGTAAAGGTTAAATTTAAATGATAATTTAAAGAAAAGCCATGTTTAAGTCTTGAGTGTGTCAGCCTGCCCTTGCTAAACTCCGACATGCAGACAGCAGAGGCACAGGAGACAGAAGGTGTAGTTACATCCCAATGCAATAGAAAAACGACATATTTTTTTCTTTCAACTACACGCCTTATGATGGCACAAACATTTACCCACTGTGTGACTCGTAGCCCGCAGAGAATACTCGGCAAACGAAATATCTATCTTCATTGGGGGCTTGGTGGATCTTAATTTCAGACCCCAAGCATTAATAATGTAATGTAATTATTTCTCAGTACATGTAAGCTTTAGGGCATTAACCTGATTATGACTTGATGTACAGTATGGAACCAGTGTACGTACACTGGTTCTGTTATATGAAGCAAAGAAGGCCTGATTAGATTAGTGATCAGTAAAACACCTGTTACAGAGTTTTTTAAATGCTCATATTTAGGCACACTAACTCCTGATTTGTTTATCCTCTCTTTAAAATCTTATTCATTTTACTTTTCTGCTTAAAGCTCTCTTTAATTGGATTCATGACAGCCAGTGCGCCAAACTAAAAATAGCCCAATCAACAGAAAGTTACACATACTTTCCACAACTGAATGTCTTTCTTGTATGAGAATAGTTTGTTTACTTCAATTACATTTTGATCTGTAATCCAGAAGATTAACAACACTTATCATTCTCAATCATAACTGGGTAATCAGTTTATTTACCTTTTATGAGTTTAACTGTGTCACCAAACAACAGCTGGAACCACACAAACACCCCCCACTTCAGATTGAGCCTTTTCACACACAGTGGCTGTGCAGATACCTCAAAGAGCGGCTGTGCAGATACCTCAACTTTTGTGTTCTTTTATAAAATTCAATTGTTTATAGATTCAGGAGGCTCTAGAGCCCCAGACAGACAAAAAGCCTCAGACATTACTGTCAACAAATTCATTGATTGCTCTCAATGGATGGAAGAAGAACAGAGACATTAAGAGCCGTGTTAAACCTCCTTGGCTGTGCTCCCGGTTGCAGTCCTCAGTGAAAGTCCACTGACAGCTATCCAAAAGCTGGACAGCGATCTGCAAATTGAAAATGTGGATGTGTAGTGTGCATTGACGAGTGTGTCTGTGGGAATGAAGTGTTGTAAGAAATCACTTCCTTTTTTTTCCTACCTGGTGCACTAAATCCAGTCTGCACTTTAATTTGAGTTCAAAATTTTATGCGTTCCTTATTTGTCATGAAGACAAATAAGGAAAGCTTGCAATTAGAGTTCCTTTTTGCTTACAGTACTGGGATGCAATGAGTCACACTGCATAGATAGAAGCATTAAAGGTCATGCAAAACTACACCTGTCATTGATGGTGCGAAAGAAGGAGTCATTAGATACCAAAAATCGAATATGCTGCTTCCTGTAGAGTAAATTGTAGCATCAGTTATGTAAGAAATAGGAAATGCAGTTTCCTTTAGACCTGAAGGGCCTTAGTCAATCCAAAGCTTCATATTGGATGCTGCAGTTACGTATGTGTAAATGAAACCCGGTGGGAACTTTGATTAAAAATAAAAAGTACAAATATATGTCTTCATATTTGAAACGACAGCACAGTTACATTTTCCATCAAAGCACATCCGTGAACATGCTTATTACTTAACCATACTGCCTCTGATGCAGTGAAGTCTCTGGAGTTGGGTTATGAAGATGTATACCATCAATATTTAAACTGTATGAAACAAAAACAGCCAGAAATACACCGAATGAAACAGAGGCAGGGAAAACAATATCCAGATACTACAGTGCATTCCTGCTGTTCTGCTCAAGCACGTTTCATATGCCATACGGCAGCTCAAGTGAAAAGCCAACAGGCCAGGTGTGTTTTTATCTATGTAATAGCAAAGGTTTCTACTTGCTGTATTCTAAATTAAAATCTTAATCTTCAGGACTTTAATCAATCTTATGTCACATTTGGATTTAGTGGAAATGTTTAAAGGTGCAGTGTGTAGTTTTTAGCAGCATTTAGCACACTTGTTAGCAATTCATTCATAAGTATGTTTAAATCAGTGTATTATCAATGGGACGGAAAATCTTTTGTTTTTGTAAACTTAGAATAAGCCTTTTATATTTACATAAGGAACAGCTCCCTTTCACCAGAGGCGGCCATCTTGCACTGACATGTTTCTACAGTAGCACAGGATGGACAAACTATACTTCATGTGTGTTTTCTTTTTATTTAGCCAATAATGCACCGTTTTTTTTAGAGTGTGTAGAAGAAGAGGGCGGTTGTTGTTGTGCATGAAAGACTTTATGTTTTTAGACATTATAAATAGTACAAAATTGACACGTCTGATGGTACTCATCATGCATCAGAAGAACTTCTATACCTTGACGGCCAACATAGCTTCATCTTGAGCACTATTGTTAAATATTCCCATTTCTAGGCACTGTTCCTTTAAGAGACAGTGATGCAAAATAAAATAAAAAAGTGAATATAGAAAATTCTTCATTGATTTATTCCCTTTCTTCATATTAATGTAGACCTCTTCCCTGTGCACTTACCCGTATCACATCATGACTCAGGCTACACTTTTTCCTTGTCTTCAGCGTTGAGTAAAGTAGGTACGCTATTTAATTATTTTGGCAGCAATTTAAAGCCTCTTTTTATATTAGACAGAAGTACAAAGGGAGTGTTCGCTGTGATTCATTTTGAGGATTTAATTAATGACTGCCAGGAATATTAGGTTCACAGATTAACTTTTCAGAACAAAAGTGAAATAGCAGCTCATATCCTCCGGAGTGTCTGCCTTTATGTGAAAAGTTAACAGGCTCAAATTTATATTTCTATGGACTGCGTGTCTGAGTCAGGGTTTTTAATGCTGTTTGGATTATTTTAAACCGTAGCATTTAACTGTTTGGTAGGGAGGTAACAATACATCAATATAATACTTGCTCAATGACACATATCTCACATTGTATTTCATATGTTAGGGGCTCTTATTGAAAATATTATATTGCATTATATTATATAATACTGTGCTTTTTTTCTCCATCTTATTTTAGTGAGTGTTCACAAGCAATTTTTTTTTTTTTTTACAGTTCTGTAATTTCCCAGCTCCCCACGCACACATAAACGCACCACAACAACAGCTTTTCTCTTTTTATAAACAGCAGCGTGCCTCGCCCCACCTCCTGCTGTCTCTCTGTAAATGTCTAATCCTTTGACAGTGTTCATTAGCAGTACTTTTATAAAGTCAATTGAATAACACAACTTGAGTTATGAAACCTTTAATGTTGCATTATCACACCAGGTGATCCACGTGTGGGTGAGACTTTTTAATGAAGTGCCATTTTGACACGATCCAAAAGTAAGAAGGTGCAGAAATACATCGGCAGCAACCAGCACTATCTCACTTTTGAAACAGGGGAATAAGAAGGTTCATATTTAACTCAAAATGTCGCACCTCAGTCGGTTCATTAACAGGTCTCTCTCTCTCCCTCTCTCTCTCGCTCTCTCTCTCTGTCTGTTCACCTCAGGTACTGCAGGTAATCAGACACGGGGGGCAGAGCTATGAGGGACTTTCTAGTTCAAAGATTGGAAAAGCAATCTTATACGGATTAGAATAAAGAACAATGAAGTATATTTGGGCAGCCCACTCAGGTATATGCGTGGGAAACACTCCACTCTCTGTTTTACTTATTCATGTTTGTGGTTTTTACCTGTCGTTTCTTCTGATTTAAAGCTAGTTTCAAACTGTCTTTGGCTATGACACAAGCACGTCAAAACTCTCTTTAATAACCGTGTTTTATAAGAACTTTCCAGACTAAGTGAATTTGTAGATAGAAGCTGAACATCTAAAAATTGTTCCTTTCACAGAAGAAGTGAAACATGTTGGTCTTTTGTATGCCTTTACATTTAACTCATAGTGAACAGCACATTTAAATGCCTTCATGCTGGACCTGATTTGATTGATCGGGCAGTGTTTTGTAGGCTCGACTTTCTTCCCTCCGTACCCAGCAGCACTTTTTACTGATTGCATTCTGGCACCAAACATCCCCGGGTCTCTTCCACTCCACTGTTCCAAAACCTGATTCACAAGGTTTTCAGTTATGAAGCCCTGAATGTGTTACGATATACAAACTAGTCTACACAACTGTTTTTGTCATTGTTCGTTTATTCAACTGTACACTCACACACAAAGACACTACGCGTACACACACCAAACATAGTAGCCAGCAGCCATCTCAGCATTGTTACAGTTTGCATAAATCTCTGTATCTCTGGAAGAAGAGAACGGACAGGCAATACTAGATAAGAATTTATTTCCTTTTCTTGCAGGGGTGGGCTGTTCCATTTCATTTGCAGCTTTTTGTTACAAATAGGTGGCTCATTTTTCATAGTTTGCCTCAGCAAAAACAAAACAAAACCAAAAAAAACAAGAAAGTTACAGCTGAATTAAATATTTGATAGGCTCTGGCACCTATTGTTTACTCCCTTTACAGAGAGCAGCCCTATGCTGCTCCTACACAAGGTTGTTATTCTATTTGTTAGGCTTTGGCAATCACTAATTTGGGCTGTGGCAACTGTGATTAATTATCTCATTAGAAACCGAATTATCACTTGCGTTAAACATGCAAATGATCTCGACTAAAGGTTGAGAATGTTGGTAGATTTTAGCTAAATGACACTTGTGATTAATGAATCTCTACATAAAGCATAATGCGCTTGTTTACCACAAGATTTTGGAGGAAGTTATGGAAAGTGCAATTAAAGCTCAGTTTTGACTGATCCTTACTCTCTTGTATTGAATTAGCATAAGAGAGAGAGACACACACACACACACACACACACACACACACACACACACACACACACACACACACACACACACACACATACACATGCAAAAATGATTGAAAGTATGATCAAATAGCTTTTGAAATTTTCTTAAATATGGACATAAAAAAAATCCATATCCGTCTCAAGTGAGTGATGTTTTATCATGTCTTGCTTAGATATGGAAAGCCAGACTCTTGTGGAGAGCTCTGGGAGATTAACAGGAGATGATTAAAGAATGAGGAATGTAATGAAATGTCTGGATGTATTTTCACTTAACACAATAGATCTCTCTTTTGTATTCGCCCTCCCTGAACTGGTGCCCTCCTATGTCTCCTCTCCCCGGGCAACAGACATTTCCTACTGCTCTGGTTAAAAAGACATCAATGAAGGGGAAAAGGAAACTCTCAGCAGTGCCTTGGGATATGAATGGATTTAACATTTCTGGTGATGACTCAGAACAAGTCTTGCACGCAATGTTGGATTCATATTTTATTCATCTATCTAGGACAATCCTAAAAGTGTCCTTACACATTATGACGTCTGTGGTCCACAAGCTGTGTTTAACATATTCAGGTTCTGGTTTTACCCGCATACCAACTTTAAATTCTTCAAATCTTTTCCATCAGATTTATTGCATTGCGTCATCCCCAAAAATGCACTGCCAGTTGTGTTTTATGTGGTAGGAATTGACCCAATGATGCTGCAGCAGAGACTGCTTATTTTGCCCCTCTAGGCCAGATCACAACTTCTTTGTGTAATTATATGCCTGATTCATTCTTCTGTATCACTGATTTATGACCTCAAAGCAATCCAGCCCACGCCAGTTCATTAAAGCTTTTGTATTCATGCCCCCGGTTTGTTGGCGGTAGCCATAAATATCAACGGGCACAAACATCTGATGATGGACAGCGGTGTTATCATTAAACTGGTGATAACAGACTGAGAGGAGGGAGCTAATTAAAAATAATGAGTTCATAACAATCACATTTTCCTGACCATACACTCTCAGTCTCAGTCAGGAAATATCATGATAAGAATAAAAGCATGTATCTGACACACTCTGAGATTGGCTCATTTATGTATTTTATTCCCTAAGTAGCTTCTTTAACAAGTTCCATTTCCTGCTGCATAATAAGAGTGCAATTTATTCTACATTAATGTATTTTTGTAGCAGAAATATGTTTGGTATTAGAGTGATGACAGCATGGAAAATTATATTTCAAGTTAACTATCATATTTGGATCCATCCAGTAAAGAAACAAAAACACGTTAGAAGACTGTTAATTCAGTTTAGGGGTTAGATGCGAGCATTATGGTAGACTATAACAAATAATGGGTTTGATTTTTTTTCTGGAGTTGCATGGAATAATATCAGCTTTATTTAAAGATGTGTTTGTGTATTTCATCTTGTGTATTATTATTACAAGAGTCCATACACTGAAGCAACATCACTGATCATCAGTGTGAATAGATGAAGGGTAAAACCAAAACAAATATCATTTTTTAAAGCCATTATGAGGGAATCGTTCCAAAGATGGCGATGTTAGAAAAATATTTAAAAGTGCAAATGATTGCCACAGAAGTTTTTATATGTATTCATTAGCTACATGATTAATCCCACTGATATTCCATCCTGTTACACTATCTAACGAACACTTTCATGTAGTTCTTTTGCCTTTGCCAGATGGATTGGCACAAAACTTGCTGCGTGCCTTCATTGTATTTGCAGAGTATGAGTTGAAATAACTTTGGTGAGCTCCCATCTTTTACTGTAGTGCCATCGTTGGTATTTTGAGTGAAATATCTCAAATATTTAATGGAATTTCATCAAACTTGGCGTAAAGATTCACGCCCCCTCAGGCCACCTTATGACAACTTTAAAGATCTATTAAAGTCCAATGATCCTGCACCGTCATCTGGTCAAAAGTTCATTGCGTACAGTAGTTTGGTTTATTGATGAATACCTTTAACACCAACCACTCTCCCAAGAGCTTCAAGTGTACCGTATAAAGACACAATTTAATACCCTTTTTCCATCTAAAAAGTGAGCTGCGTCCACTGGTGTGACCAGTATAGTAGGATAAAATGCAGAGGAAGGTATTTTATTGTGAAGAAAACTGTGGTATAACATAAAGTATAAGTCTCTTTTTAATGGTTGTTAGCAAGTAATGGGTCCATGCCACACAACTGTCAACACGGCTGTACTGGTTGCTAGCAGGATGACAAAGACAAATGGTACCAGAGAGAGCCACATAGCTGCACAGAAACTGCACATTGCGGATTTTGCTGAAATATCAGCAACTAAAAATATAAACTCAGTGAATCTTATGCCTGCTTTTAGTGTTGTAGTACTCGAGATCGGCCTTGGCCTCGAGACCACTTATTTAAGGTCTCTGTCTCGTCTCGGAATTGAAAGCATTTGTACTCGGTCTAGTCTCGGTCTCGGACTGGGCGAACTCAATATTTTAAATCAAGACCGGTCGAGACCACCGCTGATACAGCTCTGTGTCCCTGTCATTACTGTGATAAGAGTAATGAACCCCCCTATTTCTCAAAACAGAAAACACTGTTTGAACTCAAAACAAAAGGGAGGGTTGAACCTTCTTTGTTGCTGGTAATTGTATTTAAAGCAAACTTAAATAAAATAAACAGAATTCTTTTATTTTGTTAACTCTCATCATGATGATTATTCATTGATCTATTGACTTGGTCTCGATCCCTAAATGTCTTGGTCTTGTCTTGGTCTCGGTGCACTCTGGTCTGTGTTATTTCTTGGTCTCGGTGTGGTCTTGACTACAACACTACCTGTTTTACATTGGAATGATTTCATAGGCATTACCATTTTGCTAGAAAGTCAACATTAGCATTTAGCTCATAGAACTGCTTAAATAAATATACTACAGCCCGCAGAGCTGCTAGAATGTCCCTAAGGGTTTTTGCATGTACTTGAACAAGACTAAGGCACTAATCATGCCTTATTAGAATTTGTCATTGGGTTATGTATGTATTGTTAATGTAAATGTTTCCAAGTTGAGGTGCTGGATATGATTGTATTATATGACTCAAGGGGTGCCGGATGAGCTTACTGGTTAGAGTGCGGATCTCATGCACCGAGGCACAGCCCTCAGTGCTGCAGGCCCAGGTTCAACTCCGAACCAACACTGTTGCAAAGCCATCCCACATTTCAAATCCTATCCTCTGTGATTTCAAAAAGAAGAGGCCAAAAACATAATCTGGAAAACTCACAAGGAATGATTGACCCATATGTGGCCTAACCTTGCTTCATATGTGTGAGATAAAGCTGTCAGTGAATACTTTTTTAATCAAAGAAAAATAACTTTCAAGAGTTTTTTTGTTCAATGTTGTATTAGATTGGAAGTTTTTTGACTTTCATGTTGACTAGTGTTTTTTTTAAAATAGAACACAGTTTGCCAGAAAGGGTTGCAAAAAGAGAGCATCGTGTTTATTTTGGTTTGGTTGAAACTATCTCTTAATTGAGAGAGATGCCCTATGAATAATTTGCAGCTCCAATTTGTTGGCTGTGTGAAAAAAAGACAACATTAATCTTATCTGGAATTGGCCAGGACATCACAATCTTAAGTGATTGAGGATTCAGATAGCACTTTCCCCTGAAGGTGGACCACAGGGAGCCACTTGCTAAATTTTATATCATCCGCTCCATTTACAGAGGGGATGTCCCAAATCTTTTCTCTATTGCTCCTTCTTCCTTTCTCTCACTTACTCTGCTTCAGGAAGCAAGTCGGGCGAGACGAAGCAAAGCCAGATGGGAGAGAGATAGAGAGCCTGTGTTATAACTTATCTGCCTTAGCAAGAAAGATGAGGTGTCAATTAGTAATGACTGTGCTTCTAAAGAGCCTCTGAAAGAAACATTTGATTCAGTTTATATTAAGGTGAGTTTCCATCAACTTCAGAGCAAATCAATCTTGAAAGTTTATGAGGAAACTCCTCACTTAAAATGGCTCGTTAAGGTATTTTCAGCCATATGCTAGACATTTCAAACAAAAATAACCCTCTGTAGCTACTTATGCATGAAATACACTTTAAACATCTGTATACTACTTATATGTTGGAGTTCTTTACAATACTTTAGACCAATTAGCAGTTACATAATGGCCACATTCATCATATTATGTAAGCCCCCTTCTTGTCAGGTCAGCATCTTAAAAGCCCTAACCTCATGAAACAAGAACTGCTCTGGACTTCTGAAGGTGCGCTGTGGTATCTGGCTTAAAGATGTTAGAAGCAGTCCTTTACCCCCTGTAAATTCTGAGGTGGGGCATCAATGTATCAGACATTCACAGGACTTCCACCAGATCCGTCTCCGATCCGTTGCGGTCTGGCTCGGTGCTCTCTAGTCCGTCAGCACCCACCGGATGCGTTTTCGGAACACAGCACAGAGCAGGACCACCGGACAGCTGGAGTCAAGTGACCCAGGTTTTCCCACGGCAATCACTGAATCGAGGATTCTCCTCTTCCTGTCCTTGTCCATGTTGTCTTTATCAGCCTCTCAAACCTCTGACCTGTTGACTCCAGGCCTGGCTCCGCTCGAAATGACATTTTGTTGTCATAGTTAAGTTAAAAATGATCTAACAATAACACAGAGTGTTTTATTCTGAAAATTAACCGGGTTTTTATTTTGTTTTGGTGCCTGATTTTCTGCCCCGCTCCATCTGCTCTGTGCTGAATTGATGCATTGTGCTCCGGCATCCGGCAAAAATAGAAGTCTTGCGTATCTGGTCCGTTGTGTTCTGACCTGCCGGATCAGAGACGCGGCCGGAACACAACGTAGCGGATCCAGTGGGAGTTAACAGATTGATCAGAATAGAAACCTATCAGATCTGGTGCCATGACAGATCGTTGACAGATCGGAGACAGACCTGGTGGAATTAGGCCTTTAGCAGTTCGGATTAAGGAGTCAGACAAAACCTTAAACTCATTGTGGTGTTCCTCTAGGCCACCTTCTCCCATTGCCCCGTGGTCTGGGACTAATGCACGTGCCCATTGCCGGCACTTCCGGCAAAGGACAAGGGTGAGCATTGGCACCCTGTCTGGTGTATAGCTGCACGACACTATAAACTAGAATTCAATCTGTGCTCTTACACCTTTGGAACCAGCAGTGACTTTTTAGACCAGCCTAATCCACCCATTGCCTTGTTACTATCCAGCAGTTTTCCTTCCTTTGATCACTTTTGGCAGTTACTGGCCACTCCAGACTGGGGAACACTCCTCACCAGTTGCAGTTTTGAAGATGCTCTGCCCCAGCCATACAGCCATCACTATGTGACCCTTCTCAAAGTGGCTCAGATCCCAACACTTGCCCATTTTCCGGCTTCTATTTTATCCACTTCACCTGTTAGCGGTCATAATGTTATGGCTGATGGATGTGTATCTATATCCTGTCTATATGTCATAGTTATTCACATTAATTTATGTATATATTCAGGGTATATATTAGAATATAGTCTGTGATAACCCAATAGTGAAAATACAAAAACTTAAATTAAATTAACACATTTTAATCAAACAGTGTAATTTATCATGACTTTTAAATTATAATATTCTGTAAATATGTTATCCAATGTGATATAACGAGAAACTCTGTATATTTTTTCCTTTATTTTCACTTTTACAACAGTAGCTTAAAATAACTAGCTGTCTGACTCTGAAAGTCCACACATGTAAGCAAACATTCTTGTGTTTTGACATCTTCATTTTTCATGCACGCACTGGGACGCTGTACCGGGCTAGGTCAGGCTATGTGGGGATAGATGGAGCAGACACACCCTTGGGAGAATGCACATGCAGTCCATTTAGAATTCAATTGCTATAACAGCTATAAATATTTGAAGAGACATAGAACCTTAAATAAACTGTCTTTCAGTCCATTTATATCTGCACTACCTCTTTCTGCTGCCTCGTCAATACAGTACAGGTACAGTAGATCTGAACTGAGATTTCAACCTGTTCCCAATACGGCACAAAATATGTAAATACCAACCTCTTGGATCTCCCTTGTCTGGCTAATGATCAAGAAGTATATCGGCTCAGATGTGTGTGGTGGTCTGAGCAGCATTTTCTACTCCCCAGCATGCTTTGATCTGTCAACTTTTTCACCTTCAAAAATTGGTAAACATGTAAGATTTGCCAGTAAGCCTTTTTTCACGGAGGAAGGAGGACTCTAGTGGGGATAGAAAAGCTAATCCACAGGGAGGACTAAAGACAAATGGAGGTCAGAGAGAACAAATAAATAAATACAAATCCGAGCGGCATCAAATCCACATTGCAACGTGAGGACTTGTCCAAAGTTAACAAGGTAAACAAGTGTTGTCGAGGAGGAGAGCAGAAATTGGAGCTCCCTTCTGTCAAATTGGATGCCAGGCTCAAGGAGCTCTTAATAAAAGTGTGTCAGCTGAGAAATTTACAGCCTAACAGGGAAGCTAAAAAACAAAGCAGGGTAGGGCTTTCGCTTCATTATTCCCATCAGCAGCGAAAACGCCTCACAAGATGTTTAAGCTCCACTTTAAACCTGCAGGCTCAGGCTGTTTACTCAGGTCAAATATAACAGATGAGGTGAAGCAGTGAACAATATTTCCTGTGTTGATCTCATCAAAGATTTATGTTGACTTTTTGCCTGATGCTGCAACTTTCAAACCCTTAAGGGAACAAACGGCGTAGTTTTGATCTAATTTAGTTCTGTGAATGTGGGAACACTTACTCCAGGCAACTGACTTCCTGCTCTTTTAAGCTCTACATTAATTGTGTTTGTTTTGAAGAGCTGGAACTTTAAAACGTCTGCGATTTGGGAGTTTGTTTGACAAAGGTTGTTGCTCTCCGAGCTACATCAGTTAAAGGTTCATAAGAGGTTACAGGTTGCTTTAGCATTAATAGGCATAAAACCCAAAATGAATTATAACCTGCTGTCGTGTGGAAAAGATTGAGGGAACATTCACCTGAAAAACATCTGAACACAGTCATTCTTGTCTTTAAAAATCTGTCCTTAAAATAACTCATTATATTCACTGTATGTTTTTGTCATAATCTGCACCTAAATGCCCAAGAAGGAGCCCAGACTCACACTGCAAAGCAACTAAATAACAGAGGGGAGATTATATATTTATGAAGTTATTCCACTTTCCCCCTCTTCCCTTGTCAACATACAAAACAGCTCCCATTTGAGAAATGAATGAGAATTCCTTCTGAGACTTTAAACAGATGAATGCAGTGGGAACAAAAACACTGAGGTCTTTTGAGGGAACGGATTCAGCAGTGTAGTCCCTCAGTAGTTAGTGTATTTGGATGCGACATCTTATAAAATGTAAAATATCTTATTTGAACAAGATGGAATGAAAGCCAGCTTGCAGTGAAAAGCACCAACCCTGTGTCCCTGTGTTTATTGTCCAAATGCACTCAGCTTTATGTAGAATAAAGGTGTAAAAAGAAAAAGATTCACCCTTATCTCCACTGTTCTTTTTCATGACGTGGGACACTTTTATTGATACTAGGGCAAAGAAACCACAGTGTTGTGGAGCTTATACAAGGATATATGAATACGCATAAGGTTGAGGTTGTGAAACAGGGTAGTAAATGTAAGTTCAAAGTCTGTGATGTGACATTAATTCAACCTTTCTGCATGACAGAGTCACTACAAGCCTTTTAAACACCACACCCTTACATCACTACTTAAAAGGCAGGAACCTTCTGCGTTAGCACGGAATGTTTGCACTGGACAATAATTGTTCAAGGAGAACCAAGCGGCAACCTGCGGTCTAAAAATATGTGTCCAATGTGGAAGTGCTAAAAATTGCAGTTCATCGAGGATCTGCTTGAGGCTGCCTCCGGAAGTAACACAGACGGTGTGTCTTCTTCAAAAAAGCAGAAATAAACATGTTTACAGCCTGGTACAAGAGGCGAAAATATTGAGATTACGAGTCTTCCAATGAGAGGCACAGCTGACTTGATTGACAGGCGGGAACACTGTAGCTGTTGGCTAGGAGGCTCAAAGCCCGCCTCTTTACGTCACAATCGCTCGACAGCAGCAATATGGCTGCCATCGCCGATTGGCCTCAAAACAGCGCTTCAGAAACAGATAGGTGACGTCACGGATACTACGTCCATTATTTATACAGTCTATGGTGTGTATCACATATGCATCCCTATTTCCTAAACTCACTCTGTTCCTTTTACACTGAGATCTGTGTTTTTCACAACGTCTTGATATCTGTAGATTAATCTGGGAAAATGATGATCAAATGTTTGCTTTTGATTGATCCTTTGTTGTCGCTTCTGAACAGAGGCAGTATCTGCTGTCAACCGACATCACTGCTTTCTGAGAAACGCATTTGTAAACATGATCAATTTTCCATCCTTTGATGCAGAGGAAATCCCTAACCATCCCATTTGGCATCCACTGAAACACTGATGTCTTTAAATCTGCATGTAACAGCAGGATAATGGAAACAACATTTCAATTAGTGATCTAAACATATCACAGCATCCTCCACTTTCTGATCCTGATCCAGATTATTAATGATGAGATCACAGAAAAGAAAAGAGAGCCAAGAATAAGGGATGCATTAAGCGACCCTCTATGTTCCAGGTCTACTTCAGTATAATCATTAACCCACCATTGCTATGATCTGATATGTGATTATTTTAACCCTTAGGCGCTGCGTAAATACCCTATTAGTCAAAAATAAGTAGACCCATAAATGCATTACCATAATGGGATCTCTGTGTCCTTGAAACACTGCGTCTCCAGTAATACAGTTAGCACAGAATTATGTTAAGACAATTGCAACACCTGAACAACAAAAGCAGCTATAAAGCATTTAATAGATGTCTGAGTCGTAAGATGTTGATTTAAATTTTAATAAACAGACAATTTTCTCTCCAAAGAAAACACTTCAAGCAACATAAAAGCAAGAAAATGGGAACTGGAGAACAAGAGTTTTGAATTGAAAGGCACTGGAAAGAATCCGAACGCATATTATGAGTCTGTTGTGCTCCCGATATCTACTTTGTCTCAAGGAAATCAAATGCAGCAATGCCCACAAAGTTTTTGCAGCTCTGAGGAGCTTGATCCAGATTTGCTTCTGACTGTGGAAATGATCTGTTAGCATCTCCACCTTGTCCTGCGCAGAGCTGCACTGTGCGCTCTCATCTTGACAGTGCTCACTTCTACCTGCATACAGATGATGAGCTGAATGAATGAGTGAGAGAGATAGATAGAGGGACACTTACCAGTTTATTGCTGGGTTGATTCATGACTAAAGTACTGTATGTGTCATGACATCTCAGTTTATATCCAGCTCACTTCTTAGAGTGAGGTGGCAGAGAGCAGGGGTTGAGCCATAGACTGTCCTGGACTGATTTAACCCCTGATGTTATATTATGTAGCAGTAAATATTGACAGATGAAATGTTTTTAAGTCACCCAGAGGTGGGATTGGTGTCTTGATCACTGAAAAGTTTGAGCTCAACTACCCTTATAAATACTGCAGCACATTACCATCAACTCTCAGTAGACATGAAAATGTCACTGGAACTGAATGTGGCTGTTAGAGCCAGTGTAAGTGCATTGGGTGTTTTTTTTTGCAGTGAGGCTCATTTGCATGGATAGGGGATTATTTTGCCTCAAACGAATGCATCATTTCTCAATTTAAAAATGCAAAAGCAACTGATGCTACTTGCTCTTCAGCACATAGGTGCATGTAACTTTTTGTGCGTGCTCTGTGAGTTAGACAATGTTTTTCTATTTGATAATCATCGAATAGATGCCAATGATTATCAAATAGTATTTTGGCCATCCAAAAATGCCCATCCCTAGTGATTACTGAGAAGTTGCAGACCATGGCGTGAAATTTATTTGTTGGAACTCACAATAAAAGAAAGAGGTGGTGCTCCAATGTATTCTCATCTGTACTGGGAAGAAAGTGTTGTATCTGTTCCCCTCATAGCAGTTCCAGCAGTGCTCTGCATAAAGTAAACTCACAAAATACTAATAACTTTGATGCTGAAATCCAGACAGCTGACTGCAAAGAATCAGTCTCGGTGGGCTGCTAAAGAAATCATTACTTCTGAAAAGATTTTTTTTAGGAACAAATAATAATTCAACAATGTGCACATGAAACCCTGTTTCTCCATTTTGAGGCTCCCATTCATGTGCAGACTGATCAATATAGAACAAATCAACAATGAACGGATTTAACACTCTCCCAGCAGCTTCTAACAAAGAACCACTGACCGGAGGCCGGTGTTATCGACTAATAGATGCCACTACAACTGCACCCAAAATATTTCCAGGATATTATGTCATATTCTTTCTTGAAAGTGAGCTTTCAGCATCTAAAAAGCACTGCCTTTATCTCCAATCTGATTCATGCTGTTCATTTAAATCAGATAGATTCAATACAAGTATCAGGTCTCACTGCTGTCTCACTGATACTTTTTGTGCTCTTCACTCTCTCCTCTGCAACATGCAAATCCAGACAAATGATGCATCTTTCCTCAGATGAACTATTCACACCTCCGGGGCTTTTCCAATTCTGGGAGTACTCCCTAGCTCAGCAAAAAAGCAGCCGAGATATGGCTGTAAATAAGAAAGTGATGCAGAAACAGGGAGGAGGGATGAGGGCTCGTAGGCAACACAACCTTCTCTTTGCAAGACAGTTCATTAAACACCTTTCAAAGCACGGCGTGGCTCTACGCCTGGAATGAAAAGCACCATATGAGCTCTCACAGGTCAAGAGGTCAACCCACTATTGAAGTCCACTGATAAATGCTGAGGCAGGAGCAGGGATTGAACAGCCACACATGAAGCAAACTGGGGTTATCTGTGTCACAGACTGTATTACATTTATCTAGAGACCACTTTATCTTCACTAGAAAACAACATATGGTCCTCAACCTTGGTCTATTGCTCATAACTGACCACTAAACACTTGAATTGAGGGAAAATAATGAAGAGGAATAAAGGATTATCAACACTGTATTTGCTTGTTTGATAAGATATTCTACAAAGCTAATACTTAGTGCTGGACTATCACACCAAGATAACCTGATTTTATCTTATTCTCTATGCAGCCATATCTAAAATGTACAGGATGCTGTTATGAGATCATTTAATATTGACTAAAATTACCAAGAAACCAAAATAAGAGGGTCATCTATCTTCCTCAGAGCTTCTTTAGGGCCTCTTGTCATGACACGGTAATTAAACGACTTCTTCTTAATGAGGATTCACACAGCTGGAATTTCTAGTGTAACAAATGTAGCTGTACAGATAAGCAGCCTGCAAGTTTTGATGGACTTTTTGTGGGGCATACCACTGACAGAGAGGCAAATTAATGACCTCCCTGGAGAGTTGAAGTGGTGTATGGGGAGACTTATAAATAGAGCAGGGGTATGATGGAAAGTCTGTGATATGTGTGTATGACTCCTGCTGATTCTAGACGGCCAAGTAAGACAGGAAAAACTCTTGTTGGTCTGAAGCAGGTAGTATGTATGACTGTATCATGTTTTTTTTTAGGGCTAGCCATATATCCTGATGTAATGTATAAAAAAAAACAATAACCAGAAAACTTGTGACTCTAAGGATGGCAGAATGAGTTGTGACACTAACAAAAAAACATTAAGCCCAAAAAACATTAAGCCCTGGTCACATTTTTTTTATATGGCAAAAAAAAATTGGGGTCCAAAAAGAAGGCGGAGCTATATTAGCTTTTATTAACTTGCTGTATTAGCTGTGCTCTAAAGCAGGGGTTCCCGAAGTGTGGGGTCGGGACCCCCTGGGGGGTCGCGAGACACAAATGGGGGGTCGCGAGATGTCTTCCAGAATGCTTTTGTTCTAAGTTATCTAAAAATAGTATATCTTATCCATTATAGTAAAAAATATCAACAAAAATAGATGCTAAACATGAAACAAAACCTTGAAAATAGAAAATGTAAAGAGTTTCCTGCCTTTCTTTTTGCCAGATGACTCCTAAGTTGGTAGGGTAATTTTCTGCAGACCAGCTAAATGAAGCCACATTAGATCACTTTGAGGGACAGTGGGGGTCACGAGTGTTTGGCACCTATATTTTGGGGGTTGAGGGCTGAGAAGTTTGGGAACCCCTGTTCTAAAGTATGTTCTTTTATTTGACCTACTCCGTTAGAGTATGAACGGCTTCACATCAGACCATCATTACTTGGATTAAGACTAAAAGCACAGAAAATATTCAATTGAATGACTATGACCAATATATAATTTAGGTATGTATATACCAAAAAGTTGAATCAATTATGCCTGTCACCAGATTTGTCTGCAAAAAGAACATCGTTGTTGCTGGTTCAGTACTTCCCCTTGAGGAGATTTCTCCGATAAGATCCATTTACCGGCCTTCCATTCTACCTGAGGAGCAACTCTCCTTGTGGGTCTCAGTTTCACCGTAAATAGCAAGCCATACAAGCTGCACTCCATCTCAGTTTTTGAAAAAATTTAAAATGGAAAATTCAATTCTGATTTTGGTCTAAAGACATCCTAACAGTTCTGAGAAAGGAGTCAGATGTACAAATGCACGTTTGAACTGTTGACAACCTAGCGAGCAAGCTTGCTAACTTGTTTCACTTCTTAAATACGAATAGCAAAATAAAAGATGTTGAGGGTACCATGCTTAAAGGGTACAGAAAATAGAAAATAAAAAGCTAAGTAAGCTATTGTAACCAACAAGCTCTAGTATGTCCTAGCTAGCTTGTATTTTAGCAGTTAGCTGGACAGCTACTGAACTCCACCAAAACAGTTCTACAACCAGTTAAATTATAAAGACTTGCTGAAAGCTTCAGAATCTCATGAACTCTGGAGTGACAGGACCTTATGCTGGTTGATGTTTTTATATGTGGTCTGCTCTGTTGTAAATTGAAGCAGTCACATATGGCATGTACTGCAGTATGGTGCTGGGAGACTAACCCATTCATGTTTGTAATTTTCCAGCAGATTTTGATAGCATGCTTCACATCACAAACAAGAGCTCCCTGCGCCCTCCTTCAATATATGTCTCAATTCCACAAGTAAAAGAATCCAAAGCTAAGCAATCTAAGCCTAGTCTGAGGGCCAACGCTGGCAAAGAATCAATATACTTGAAGGTTGAGGACGGAGACAAGGGGACTTGCAGTTAATAGGAAAGTGAAATGAGAGTCTCTTTAAGTACCTCTGTACCCTGTGTGCACAACACAACTAAAGTGCTCCCCAAAGAAAGGTTATCACATCAACTTTTCTGTGCCTTCTTTGCTGGGTAACAGCTCAAGAGCTTCTGTTGATATCCCTCAGCCATCATTTTTGTGTGCACCCATGTGTCTCAATGACGAGGCTCTGCTAAATTTTTGAGTTAAAAAAACTGAGTGAGTTGTTTTGGGTTGTGACTCTGCTCATTGAGTCATTATAGCTGCAAAGCAATTAGTACAGTAACTTGTGTTACCGTTCCCTCTCTTCTAACAACAATTTGTTTATTGTTATGAAATAATTGAAATCGTCAAGCTTGTTTAATTACAAACACGGATGATGATTTATATGTACTGAAGTGGAAATCTTAATTGGGAGAAAGTAAACTTGAAAAGACTTCTTTCAAAAGTATCCACCCCAATTTCTTTCCTTTGTTTTTGTCTTGGAGGATTTAATATATTGCCCTACATTTCCACACAAGAAAGGGTTCTCTACTGGAGATATGAGATGCTGATGTGGCACGGTGAAAGATATAGTCATGTTAGAGCGAGAGTGAGTGTTTGATATAAAAGAGGTGTTTTTTATTTCATTGCAGGGTGTTGGAATGAAAATTGGATCATCCTTTCAGTGTATTTCCTTCTCAATTATGTTGCTATTTTTCTCCTCAGCTGTATGGTGAGCCAGTGTCTGATTATTTTACACTAAAGAATTACTTTTAGGGTCCAACATGCAGAAACACGCTGGGATCATTGAGCTCTGGAGATTGTTGAAGGGTTTTGTCAGCAGCTGTTTGGGCTTGTTGCTGTGAATATTTTCACCTTTTGTAGTACAAACAGTGTTGCCACATTCTGGACACGACTATCATCCAAATGCAATTGAAGTGATTCATACAGAAGCTCTTTCAGTTCACCTGCAGCTCAATTTCCTGTTATTTCTGAAAACAGTGCAGTGTGTGTTCCTACTGTAGAATATCTGGAGAAGAGAAAGAGCTCTGATCAAATCCTTTTTCTCTGTGATTAAACTCTGCTCTGTGGAATATTTACCTGCCTTATAATGGAAGACTGGCATGAAGCACTTGCAACTCATTAAACATGACCTTTACTTCAAACCAAAATCAATCCCCTCAAAGTCACAGCCCTGCCTTATCAATACTAAAGCCAGATGAAATGTGCCACCCAATAGGGGAGCCTTTGCAGCTTTCTGAGGATCTCAGCTCATCAAGAGAGAGAGACGTTTGAGTGGAACCTTTCATTGTCCTGCTGTAGTTGATGGGTGCTGTACGAAAAATCGAGGAAATGCCAATATGTGATCAATAAGAGTTAATAGAAGGTAAACGCTTGACTATCCCAACAAGTGCTAAATTAAGAATAAGGCACTGACTGATGTCTTATGGCATTTGGGTCTCTGTTAATTAAAGATGGTAATCCTAAGCATGTTTTAAGGTAGATCTGGGCAGCCTTACATCGGACTTTCACCAGATTTGTGTCCGGTCCATGTCCAATCTGCTGCGGTGTTGCTCCGTGCTGTCTTGTCTGTCACCACCCCACCAGGTGCATTTTAAGAACGGAGCACAGAGCAAGACCACCGGACAGCTGGAGTCACAATACCAAGGTTTTCCTGCAGTAATTACTGAATTAATGAATATCCGACTCCTCTCCTCATCCATGTTGTCTTTATTGGCCTCTGAAAACCTCTGACATGGCCTGGCTCCTCTCAAAATGACGGTTCGTTGTCGTAGTTAAGTGAAATACGATCTAGCAATAACACCATGTTTTATTCTGAAAATTACTAGCTTCTGTCCCTGACTTCCTGTTCCGCTCAAGATTGATGCGTCGTGCTCCAGCATCCAGCAAAAATATAAGTCTAGAGTATCTGATTCAGACGGCTCTGGCGTTCCAGATCAGAGATGCAGCCGGAAAGCAATGGAGCAGATCCTGTGGAAGTCAACACATTGACTAGAAAAGAAACTCCAATGTGTTGACGGATCATAGACTAACTGAACACGGATCCAATGGAATTTTGCCGTTAGACAGAACACAGCGGCATGATGTTTACAGATGATTATTGGACCCATTTGACAATCATTGCCATAATTTTTAAGAAATTATGTAGATTCAGGCAGGTCAGTTTATTTTGAAAAGCAGGTTTATTCAATGTAAATATTTTCATTAAAGCATATTCGGATTACTTTTGCTTTTTACATGTTCCCAGCAGTAAACAGAAAATCTGCACCAGAAATCAGAACCTATAATCCTGCCAGTAATCCTAATTTATAACCTGCTGATCCTTAATGGAAGAAACCTTTGTGTGAACCTCATGAGCACTTTCCTCTCCCATATTTATTCCACACAACTGCACTTCAGCTCGTAATTTCCCTTGATATGGTAATTGGCCATTTGTAAATATTTTTCATCATGCAGCTGCCTTGGGAATCTCCAATCTGAGCAAATCCGTCTCATAAAAATCTGTTTTTATCGTGTGCTATTGTCAGGACAGAAACACAACCACTGAGTACAAACTGCAGTTTTCGAGCTGCGCTGCACCTATAAAAATCTGAGGACAATGAAGGATGTTTTCTCTCTGCCTTTTCATTCCTCTGCTGAAAATAACAACCTCATAAGGCACAGTTCTCCCCTCACACTGACTGACTGTCTGTCTGTCTAGACTGATATCAAGGTAGCTTACAGCCTGTCTCTGTGGACGGAAAAGAAACCAGAGCTGCGTGATGGTAAACAGGGATCACATGACACTTCACAAGCTTCCAGAGATTCTGAGATCA
Source organism: Notolabrus celidotus (assembly GCF_009762535.1). Taxonomy (NCBI): domain Eukaryota; kingdom Metazoa; phylum Chordata; class Actinopteri; order Labriformes; family Labridae; genus Notolabrus; species Notolabrus celidotus. Next base: position 27,732,382 of record NC_048282.1, on the reverse strand, counting down.
GGAGGAGGTTAAGCACAAATAAATACAGACACGATATAGACTCTGTAAAAACCATGTATGCATTTAGAAAAACAGTTCAAAATGAAGGTGGTTTCATTTGGCAGATGACACTATTTTTGTCTTGTCGAGGTTCTGACACTGTTTAACACTGTTTCACTGTGCTGCATGTCTGAGTCATTCTTGGTTTGATTGCCAAGTGTAAAGACGTACAAGGAAGTCAGTGATCACATATGAAGCTAAGCAAGCAGGAAGACTGTTTTGTACACATGCAGTCATCTATTCATTTATTAATCCATACTTAAGTCACCATCTCTCTCCTTTATCTCTGTCCTCCTGGTGATCACCTTATTATGGGCGTTAACTCTTTCAGGCACTAGCCAACCAGATTTAGTCTCAACCTCTATCAACCAATCATCCTGCACTGCCAGAAAATTTAAATCTGGGCTACTTGGTTCTGATTTCACTCAGTGTTGCAGCTCTCCTCCATCCAGTTACCTCCAATTCATCCAATCAGTGTCCAGCTCCTTAGCTCATCGTGCATCCTTCCTTCACCACCACCATCGGTGTTGAGACTCCATAGCGGATCCTAGCTACCCCTCTGACTGCACATAGACAACACGATGGAGTCTAATCGCCAAAGACATTGCATATTTCTCATATTTTCTAAACATGTCAAGTAGATAATTGTTCACTCATAATTAACTCTCCAATAATTTCATTAATCAAATAGTTGCAATAATGTGTGATGCAAAGATACATACACAAAGGAACTGGCTGAGAGGACTGACATAGAGGGAGGGAAAATATGAGTCAGATAGTAGTAGACATATCTTTCTCTAAAATGAGAATGTTTCACAGTGAAAAAAGAGCTCTTGATCAAGAATGTTCTGACTCATATTATACCCATGAGACTCAGTTCAAACCACTACGCGTCTTAATAATTTCTTATTTAAAAAATGAAATAGTAATAATAAATTGAATAATTGATAATTTGAGATATTTTTACTCGTTTTGGAAAGTCTTGACAAGCCACATTTTCTTGTTCTATTGGCAGATCATTTTGCTTAGTTTAAGTAATATACCCCCAATTTTTGTATATATTTTCTTGTTTTTGAAGGCTGGCTTTTTGCAGTGCATTACTCAAATCCAAACTGAGAATACAGAAAATATCTGAACTGAAGTCTCCGGACACGGCACTTTCACTGCCCAACAACGTGCAAATGTTCACATTTCGTGTCAGTATAAGAATCTTTTCATCCATTCAGTCACTGGCTGTCAAAAGGTTAGATCTGGGCGAGAATTGTCTCAAAGGCTTTGTTTAGACAAGAACAGTCACATTAAAGATATAAAAGTCTTTGTATTTAAAAAAAAAAGTACCATTCAAATGACACGTGCAAACGATCCACATGCACACAGATCCACAAAAACTAGTGAAAATTCTTGAGTATGCATGCCAGGCTGGTAGTTGGTGGTTTAACTTTGTAATGAAACACCACTGAAGAACACCATACACTTGTACACAGAGGTGTTCTTCAACAGAAGGTGGGAACAAACTATGTGACTAGAAAAGTAATAAGCATGTGCGAATGGGGCTGTGAGTACACCGCTTTCACAGAATCCACATATTGTCAGTTTACACAGGTACAGGACGGGTGGTGTTTTCAACAGATTTTTCACTCTTTCACTCTCCAGTCTCTAAAGCTTGAATTTTCAGCCTGCAAAACACTGCTGCTTGTAATAAAGAATGCTGACATGGGCTATCAAGTTTCTTCAATGAAAACCCCATTTCAAGAAATGTGACCAAAAAGAAGTGCTTGCTGCTTTTTTCCATATACATTACTCGATACTCTTCTATCTTTACTGCCCTACTTTTTCATTTTATTTCTTTCAAAAACAAGATATTTATCTGCACTTGCCAGTTGTATGTGGCTTATAAATACAAATTAAGAACAATCTAGCTGAGGTACGGTCTAAATCTAGCTTGTTGAACTGTGGTGCTTTTGAAACTAAGTGCAAGTGCAGAGACCTTTTTTGTTTGTAAAAGCAAACTTAAATTAAAAGAGGATAATCTTATTTGATTTTCATTTATACTGCATATATGGTCTTTGTCTCGGTCTCAATGAACTCTGGTCTCCATCATGTCTTGTTCTCTGTCAGTGTGGTCTCAACTACATCACTGGTGACGCCATTGTTCCCCAACTACGTCTATAGCCATGAGTCAGGCCGCTTCCAGTGCGTGATGGTTTATAAAGCACTGAATGGTTTAGGCCCAAAATACATTGCTGATCTGCTGCTACTTTATGAACCATCTGGACCTCTGAGGTCATCAGGTACTGGTCTGCTTTCAGTCCCTAGAGTCAGAACAAACATGGTGAAGCTGCATTTAGTCATTATGCACCACATATCTGGAACAAACTCCCTGAAAGCTGCAGGTCCGCTCCAACTCTCACCTCTTTTAAATCAAAGACTAAGACTTTTTTATTTGCCACTGCCTTCCTATTTTAGCTTATTTTACCTCACTTTAAATGCAAATTTTAGATCCTTTTCTTTTCTGTTTTATTATATTTGTCATTTTAATTGTGCTCTTTTATGCTTGTCTGAATGTTTCCAATGCTTTTAATGTTTAAATGTAAAGCACATTGAGTTGCCCTTGTGTAAAAAATGCTCTATACAAATAAAGCTGCCTTGCCTTGCCTTAGTCCCGTACCTGCACATGCCTTTTTCATCATTGTAGCTGTTTATGGTGCATTTCCCATACTTATAGGTATTAACTCAGGAGGAACCTCTGCATTGATAAAGGTTGAGTCCTTACTCTGCCATGTCTATTTTTGAGTCTATAGTATTCATTGACCCAGTTTTTACTCCATTATCTTCAAAAAATTCCTAAAATATTTTTTACAGTGTGTTCCCCGGCCATCATCTCATCATGTAAAAGAACACCAGTGTCCGTTTTAGCTTGGCGGCAGGAATCATCAAACTTGACATAAAATAAGGAGATTCACCGCACATGAGAGGGCTGAATTTTTACTTCAGGCACGTTCACATTCAACCCCCATGACACTTGCTGATTGTCTGAAACCTCATGACCACCAGTTACCCTAGGGCTTTTAATTGCAACACCTCCCCCATCCCCTGAAACGCTTTCACACACGCTCTCTGACAAGCACCGTCAAGGCTGCTGCACTGTTGGCTGTTTTCACTGTGAAACTGAAGATGCAATGGCTGAATTGCGCAGATCTGTGGCGTTCAAAGCACGTGACCACCAAAACATCATTGTTCGGAGATAACAATCGCAACATTATACCAAGATACCATTATATTCCAAACACAGCAACAGAGAGCATTGTAAACATCCTCAGTGCTCGTGATGTCTGTCAAAGTGAAGGCCTGTTAATCAATAATCTCCTATGGCTTGGTTCTCCCTTGAGACGTAACATATAGCTCGATGCTGAGGAGCTCAAACATTGTGCACATATAGTAGATATCGACAGCAGCAGCCTGTCTGGCTCTCATCAGACAGGAGATGATGCTGTTCTTGGAAATGTTGTTATCTCCAGCACTAAAACCCATATGTTCTGCTCATGCTCTGTGACATGTTTGCAACAGACAACCTGCGAGATTAAATTTACTGCGCTGGTTCATTCTGAAACCTGTTCCGAGGGTTTTTTTACTGGTTATGAAGCAGACTGAAATTGATACTGATGCCTCTATATGACCTTAAAAAGCAAACAAGACCATCAGGAAGAAGACTGATTATTTCCTCACAGTTATTTTTTAATGCCTGTCACCGCTGCCACTGAGTGTCAGACGAAGCACACCCAGGGAGAGCCTTTGTTTACAATTTCTGCAGCAGAGATTCACAGTAAATGACATATTTGATGGATTTTTAAGGGGTAAGTTGCAACCTTTGGCATTTAAAAATAAAGCAAACGTGGAAGTGCAAAAATAACAAGAAATGTTATCCCAAGAAGCTATACAAACAGAGGAGGTCTAGACTATAATCTATGTTATATTATTAATAAAGACACAACATCAACATAGGATGAGATCCAGTCCCATCTTACAGACAGGCCTCTGTCTTATCTCATCTTAATCCACCAAGAGCAGAGCACTTTGCAAAATTTAGCAAGTTACAGCCTGTTTCCTTTTAACAGGCAGAAACCTTGAGCAGAACCAGACTCACGTTAGACAGCCATCTGCCTTGACTGTGTTGGGGTTAGCTCCAAAAGCCAAGGAGGCCCCATCAGAGTCTTTTTCTACAATTCTCCACAAAGTTAGATATTTTCACAGCCTGGTACAAAAGCAGTTTATTGTCTTTATAGCTCATTTCTTTATCCATAAAAAGTTAACACAGGGTGATTTTTTTCAAATATAACTCCTTAGTTTTTATTATAACAGCTAACAGTTATGCACAATATGGGGTGCGGCTGCTTTGACTGACAGATGGCCACTTTGTAGCTGTTTTCCTGGAGGCAAAAGGCCTGCCTTAACTTCAATTATTTGTCTGTTTTTAGATCAGCTGTAAGTTAAATGGAGTCAGCATATCCATTATGGTGACTGCCATCACCTCTTCAAGAACTGATATGTGACACACCAAGACTACATCCATGTTCTGTACAATATATGCTGCCTCAAAGTTGCTTTAAAGAGTAAATATACGTGTTTAATCAAGGAGCTAAATTTGCATACAACCTCTACTTTATGTGGACTTCAATTTATAAAATAAAACTGATAAGAAGTTACAAACTGAAGCAATACACAGTAGTTGTTCCCATATGCACTTTTTCAATCTGACATGATTGTGACCCTAACCACTCTGACTGCTGTGTCTTTGTTTATGAAGTGATGAAGAGGAGCCAGAGGGAGGGATGGATGGAGAGAGAGAAAAGACAGAGAGAACTCTGTGAGGGATTCTGCGGTCAGAGATCCCACTACGGCTACAAAGAGCGATGACATGTTTGATTACATTTATGTTTGATCGAGTTCAGTGCTCCCTTAAGCTAGCTTGGAGAAAATGAGATTTCCCCTCCCAAAATATTACCCCGCATCCTTCCTCCAGACCATCCATCACTCCTATACAGTTTACTGCTTTGCCAATTTTACAGATCCCATCAGGAAACTCTCTGCCTTACCTTCTCCTTTCTCCTCCTCTCCCCCTTCACCTTTCACTCATCTGACCAAAGCAGAGCACCAAGACATAACAGTGATTACATTCCCTGAAAGTCAATGAAATCATGCTGCGATACCGACTCTCCACATGCTTCAGAGCACTGCAGAACAAACACTGCTCTTTAATTATTCACGTAGTCCCATAAATTTCAGTTGTAACGAGAGGCTGCTGAGTTGCAGTAATACATTACGTTCTGCGCTGTGCGGCAGCAGTGTGTCACAGCGTGAACGCGGCACCCTGCGCCCCGACAAATGGCCAGAAATGCAACATGCCACTCATAATGGCTGTTGTTTATTATCACAACGAGGTCCAAACTACCAAAACAAATATGAGAGGAGGAGAGCCAGATCTTTGAGAGCATGTGGGGTTTTTTTGTTTGTTTTTTTTGCTGCTTTTGTACTCTAACTTTCTTGAACTGACAAAAGACTGCAATGTAAGGAGAAAAAAAAAGACAAACATATATTGCGTTTGATTGCATCAGCAGTATTTATGTGCTCTCAATCTGTCAGCTGCATTGTACACATCCATCTGTCCATCCTCACATGGTTGCAGATTGGGTGACATTTTATAAAACTGTCAACAAATATTATCTTTTTGGCATTTATTAGACCAGAGTTAAATAAATCTCAAATGCTGTGTTGTTTAAATGTCTAATTATGACTCATAGGCAGCTATAAAATGGTATCAACACATACTCATATACCTGGTACAGTAAAGCAGTAATCTCTGCCAATCAGCACTGTATCATTTTTGGCTTAATCTCACTTTGGCAGCATCTCCCCCTCTCAGCACAGCAGGATCTTATTATATTGTTGCCCTCCAACATTAAACACGGTTATGTATTTGGCACCTTTATGGCTGTTTGAGTGACAGTTCGCTTGGGTGTAATTAATCATCCCAATCTGCATCGTTTCTATATTACCATGTTGTATATTTCAGTAACAATCTGCAAAGTTACTCACCCCTTCTTGTAGGGAACATATGTTAATCAAATCCACCTTAATAGTGACAATAATTTAATTATTTCTAACCTAATGGCTTACTAATTAAACATGGAGCCATAAAGATTAAACTCTGATTGGAATTTTGTCTGGGATTCGGTCACTCCATTCATCACAATCACAACATCTGTGTGCATGCAGCAGAAGCAGATGTGCAATGCGCAGTTTGTCATTTCACAACCTTATTATTTTGCAAATACATGCCATATGTTTTTGAACATAAGGCCGAAAGGGCTTTGCATGAATAAGTTAAATCAAGGGCAGAATACAAAACAGCTCCTGAGGGGGAAAGCTCTTAGCATGTCGGGCTTGTGTCTGTGGCCTAACATGTGCTCTCAGTCATGTGGCCAGCCCTTACTTGACTCTACTCTCTGTAGTCCAAAGCCTCTCTTTCCTCCCATAAAGCCGGATGGCGTCGGTTGCCTCGACATGAAGGACGCACATAAAAAACACATTAGTTTGGCTTATGGCTCTCTGTTCTGTGTGCTACTGCAGGCGATGTGGAAGTCATTTTGACATTTAGCCTGCAAAGATTTTCATCACATGGATAGAGAGAAGCCTAAAGAAAGAAGCTGTGGTCCATTAAATCTATAGAATCTATACAAAATGAAGGAAAAACAATTACGGATGGATAGATTACTGATCAGTGTATCTCTATGAACTGATTAAAAAAGGAAGAGGATGCATCTAGGGATGAAAAATTAAGAGTGGGTGGAAGTGCCAAAATCTGCAGTTCCCCAAATGGCCTCTTGGGCCGGCTCCAGGAGTGAAGTGATCCCCTGATGCCTCTTGAAAAAACATCCTTCTTCAATTATCTCAATGCAGGAAATTGAAAGCTTCTGCAGCATGGAATAAAATAAAGGGTTGCAACTCATTTCCATGTGCAATAAATATGTAGGGTGGAGACTTCTCTATATAACTCACCTATTTGTATGATTTCATGGCTAGAAGTGAGGCATAATCAGTGGCTGCATGTAATGTGTTACCTCAGCTTAACTTGCCTTCTTGTGTTTATACTGTTTGTGTTTTTTGGTGATTTATTGTCATCGATACATGCGACAGTTAATACAGCTTACTGTGATTTACTGCGTCAGCAGACTTTCAAAGACCTCTGCATTTGGGCTGCAAGGTGCTACAGGGGTTCATACTGTTGCCTCATGAGAGGGTTCCTGGTTTGAATTTCAACTGTGGTCTGTCCGTGTAGGGTTTGCATGTTCTTTCTGCGCCTGCGTGGGTTCTCTCAGGGTCTTTTGGCTTCCTCTCACAGTTAGGTCAGGTTAGGTTAACTAGGGACTCTGAATTGCCTGTAGGTGTGAGAGAGAGTGAGTCTGTAAGCCCTGTGATAGACTGACATTCGGTTCAGGTTGTAACCTGCCTCCAGACCAGTGGGATGAGCAGTATAGATAATGGATGGGCTGATGTATTTTCCAGTTTTCACTTTCTAGTTTTACTTCCTGCCTGATCTGCCTTGTTAGCTCATTAAGGGCTACATGTGTGGGAGTCAGGATTGCTGTCAGAAACTAGACAAGATAAGGATAATATTTTTCTTTATGCATTTCCCTGATAGACAGCATGTATTATATAAAAACTGATGGTTCTATCTTGTGCACCTGTCTGTTCACCCCGTAGACCGGCGAGTTTCATATAGTTTTTAGAGCATCTCTTTTACCTCCCTACAGCAGCTCAGTTTGGATCCTTTGATCATGCATCAGATGAAGATCCTTGGCTTTCTGCTAGAGATGCTCACAGATTGCCATCATATACAAACTCCCTGTGGACTACTTTGGGCAGGGGATTTGATTAGCTTATCATCTGTGTGGAGAGTGCCATGCAAGGTTGTTTGATTATATCAAAGAACAGCAACAGCCCTAGGTGGGAGTCGAGACGTCAGTGGCACCAGACGTTGACGTGAAACAATCAGATTCAACTCACACGGCTAGAATACGACGGTTTGGTTGCTGTTCTCATCTGGTGTTCACATTTAATCCTGGTCCTTTAGTTAACCTAGCTTAATACAAAAATCACACTGACATTTATAACAGAGAGAGATGTCTGAGTTCTGAGAGAAAACTAAGCCCACACAAGTATAATTTTTACAGGAATCAGCTGTAACATTATAACCCGCTCTATTAATCACATCCAATTCCTGTTCTGTTATTTACAGTTCTACGGAGGCGAAATAGCTCACACAAGACAGGCTCGGTAAACAAATGACTCCAAATTATGCAATCTATCAATTCGAGAGGGACCTGCAAATACCAAGCTGTCACATCCAAATGAAAGCCATTAGTCTGCAGCTATCGGAGCCTTTGAAAACCTCCGACATAGAAGACTTGCTAGAGTGCAGTCTGCATTTTTTCTATTAATAACAGCTATGATGACACCTGCTACAAAGAGGAAGTGAGCAAGGTAGGGGTGCTTACAGGTGTTCACTGTAATCCGTTATACAGTCTTTCAATGCCAATCCAATACTAATTGTCCTTTCATTACTGGAAAGAGATTTAGATAAGTGTACTCACTGTAGTCTGAAAGGCTGAAAAAACAGTGAACTGTGCAACAGTAGTTCCAGGAACATCCCAGTCTACTATGAGTACTACCGTAAAATCTGGTATATGAGACACAGTCTGGGAAAAAGGTTTAAACAGTTTTCCTGCACGACAACTTCCATTGCATTCCGCAAAGTCCACAATACGTAGTTTCTGGGCAGCTGTGTAGCTCTGTTTTGTACTCATACCCCGACAGTATAATACATGACCATAGTCTCCCACCAATGTCTGTTTCTGATGCAGTTTTGAAGCCTGTCATCGGTGGTTACCATATTACGAATTCTTACTCAAACTAACTTCTGGTCAACCTAGTGAGAGACAAAGAGGTGTAGTTGAGGACACTTGGGGAACTGCAATTTTTAACAAGTCCTCATTTGCTTCATATTTTAGGACCGTTGGTTGCCGCTTCCTTGTACTGGAGTTTATAATCCTGCTAGCTACCAGTATAGTAACTGAGCTCAGCTAACAGTAACATTGATACTTGAGTGGCCAATTTCGTAAAGCCTTGCCCCGCCCACCTCCACTGGTCACTCGTCTTAAATTGAGGAGTCTTTCACTGTAACTCATAGTCCACATGGTTCATTTACTTAAAATTTGTGTTTATTTCTTTAAATGCATGATTATGACCTCATGAGGAAGGAAAGCTATTGACAAGTGGTGCTGCAAGACTGGTACGCCTTACTATATTACCAGCATGCTCGCCACAGCAATCTGGTTGCTTGCTTCTAGTAGCGCCATCTTCCAGGCAAATTATTGTGAATCGTATACACCATATTTTACGTTGAATAATTCCAACTAATTCTAATGATTCCCAGCTACTTTTTAAATCATTATGAAAATGTTGTAAACAGTCATCAGGGCATTTGTAGGTGTCAATGTATTTGGCAACATTTTAGCTTTTCTAAAAATCAGCCAGTCTTAAGGCTGATTTATAGTTCTGCGTCTCCCCTACGCAGCAGGGGCAGCAGGGGCAGCAGGGGACATGAGCCCCACATACTTGTGCGTCGGGAAAGACAAAGCCGCCGAGCGGACCAATCACAGAGCTTGCGGTCCGTGTCGGCTCTACGGGGAGTTACATTTTGGAGGAGGTGCATGTCAGCTACGTGCGTAGGCCTCGGCGTAGGTACGGGAGCTACGCAGACCCCCGGCGTAGGGTACGCCGTTGATTCAACGCAGAAGTATAAATCAGCCTTTAGTGTTAACAGATACTAAATGGTAGATTTCACTCTACAACATGGGTTTAAGTGAACTTAAAGTAGCTTTACAATTACAAACACATGAATACATAACATGTTCATGTACAGAGTAATAACCAAGCGGCAACCTCAGGTTTAAAAATATGAGTCCAATGTGGAAGTGCTAAAAACTGCCCGCCTCTTTACGTCACAATCGATCGACAGCAGCACTATGGCTGCCGCTGCCTCAAAACAGCGCCTCAGAAACAGATGGGTGACGTCACCGATACTACGTCTATTCTTTATACATTCTATGGTCCTAACTGGCCAACAATATAGAGACAGTGACAGGGAAACACATGCTTTTTCAGTTCCATAGCTGGAATAAAATATAGTTCAAGTACAGTTTCTAACACTGAGTGTCTTGTGAAACTGTCTCTTTGATTTCCTGCAGTTAAAACATCTTTTTCTGCCTTTTTCTTTTTTTAAGAGCACAAAAAAACAGGCCACTTCACTGTTAGCTGAGTACTGTCAGTATCATTCATGGTTAAATGTCAACAAACCTCTGACTCATGCACAGGGTGACATTTGACTGTATTTAGACTAAACTAATTAAGGGTGTGAACATAAACATTTTGGAAGATAAAACGGAGGAGCGTTAATTAAAAATGCTGTATGTCAAACCCACGTTTGAATCCCTCAGAGCATCACAGTGAGCGTCAGAGTACAAAAATAACAACCCACCATCACACAGAAATCCTCCGAACTGCACATCTTGGATGTCTCCATGGCTTTTGCTGTTCAGTATCCAGTTCACCATTTTTGAGCTCCTCATCTAACTGAGCTCTTATTTTCTTTCCACATTGTTTGATTTAATTATGTTATCTATATTTGTCTTGTCTGGAATTTTGTGTGCACTGCAAAAGATAGACTCTTTGTTAAAGTAGGGCACCTCTCTCATTAGATGCTCCCCGCAAAAAAAAAAAAAAAAACTGCAAGAGGATTTTGCACTTCATTATTATTCCTACCAACAAGAAAGTGCTCTTCTTTTTTTCTAAATGATTAAGCAGGTCCTCTCTGGCTCAGCGTATTTAACTGCAGCACGTTGAGATAGTTGTTTTGGAGCCATTAGTGGAGGAGGAGGAAGAGAGGAGCTAACATTTAAACAAAAACGGAGTGCACTTAACGGCATCATGTTGTCTCTTAAACTGCATGTTCCTCACATTTTTCTGTCCGTCACGAGCTGCAGGCTGTCATTCATTCCATTTAGAGGAACAAATGTGAGTGACAAAAGCTGTAATTATAACACACAAGACTACAATTGAGCATGTGGTTAGTTTGAAAAGAGCACACTATGACAGCTTCTTTAGAGCGATTGAAAAGTGTTACATATAGAGGACACCAGGGAAAGAGATCATTTTGATATGATGTTAATATCTGAAGATCCAGATGTGAAGATTATTTATGTCTCAATACAGTCCAAAATAAATCTTATATCCCGCTCTATGGATGATCCTGTCTGCTGTCTACATATTTCTGCATGAACCGGTCACACAAAGCAGGCAGTCTCTCTGTGTGGGACTCTAAATACTCCAGGGATAGCTTGAAGGAACATTTGATATATTGAAGAAAATAGGATATGGAATTCTAGTGAAAAGAGGTGTGTGTTGAAGATGACTCCAGCTAAACACATGCGTCAGCCCATGTTATCTCACATGTATTGTACACAGATAAAAGCCGAAAATAGCCTGAGCCTGAATTGTTACATAACTGTGGCTAGAAAGAGAAGAAACTGTGATCTCAAGTTGAAATATAGGGACTTTTTATCTCTTTTATGTGTGAATAAAAGATGGAATATGATATTGGGGCCATATATTTTCCAAGACAGAAAAATGAAGTTCTGAGAACAAAGTCCCACATTTCTGAAAGTGAAGTTGTACATTTATGAGAACAAAGTCATAATTTTAGGCTATGGTTAGCATCTTGTAAAGTTCCACGTTAGTAAAAATGTCATAAATATATGAACACTCAGTCTTGTAGCACATCAGCAGCAGACTGTCATCAGTATCAGGATTCTTAATAGACTGTGAAAGTCTATTCTGAAGACGGGGGGGCTAATAGGCAGCCTGTGCATGTTTCTGCAAATCACTGTGTGTCTACAGCTGTTGAGGAGACAGTAACTTCACTAGATGATCCATGTTCCTCTTATTATTACAGGCTGGCTGCTCTAATGACATCCCCTTATATGTTATTTTACATGCAGATTAACCCCAGACCATAATTACAACTTCTTTCTCATGAAATTACATGTAATTTCTGTAATTCTACTAAATATTGTAAATTTACCACTTTACTTTTGTAAAAATGCATTTTTTTTCTCATAAATGTATAACTTGTTTTCTCATATAACTTTGTTCTCTTTGTTCTCCACTTATTCTTGTAAAATTATGAGTTTATTCTCAAAATATCACTTTTTTAAATCCTTAAAGTAGCCCTAATCCTCTGTCATATTACGTCTAGTTAAAGCTGCTGTTGGTAGTCGTGATATAAACATCAGTTCTGAGAGAGATTTTGAATGTCAACACTACCCCTCCCCTCTCTGCTGTCGTAACCCAGCCCACAAAAGATCGTTGTGCGCGTTCTAAGAGGAAGTAGTGCTTCCCAGCCAATAAGGGCGATGTACTGGGGCCTCCACTCGATCAATCAGGACAGAGGGCTTGGGAGTAGCTCTGATTGGTCCGTGATAACGGGAACGAGAGGAATAATAACTGTGCTTGATACAAAGCCATTGGAAAACACAGAGATTTTGCCATAATCTTAAATTACTTCACTTACAGATGAGTACCGATTGGTATTATGACCTTTTCTCCAATCCCAGCAGAAAAAAAAGTAACGTTTTTCACACCATTCCTACCAACAGCAGCTTTAAGGAGGGCACATTTTTTAAAAGCAACCTGATATCATTAGATGTCTGTTAGAAAACTGGCAGTTTTATTGTGTTTATCCTTTATTTAACCTCAGAAAATCCCAATGAGATAAAAGATCAGTTTGTACACTCCAACAGCCAAGACAGCAGCCCCTTAAACGAAAGCAAAACCCCTTAAGCTCCTGACCTCTGCAGGTCAAACATCACGGTCCACAGATGAGGCAGACCGTTTACAGCGAAGAGAAGGAACCAGAGCCTGTTTATACAACAATTTTTTTTAAACCAGGAGAGATCACGGTTGAAGTTGCATAAAGTTAGATGAAGTTGGACGCCTCAAGGATTATGTCTCCAAGAAGTGGGAAATGACTTCAGATAACCTCCGTATAAGGTTGAGTTCCGTGTGGTGTCCCAGCGAAGAGATGTCCTGCACCTTGCTGTGTGTGTGTGTACTCCTGAAGTTACAAACATCCCAGCAAAAAAAAAAAGTTTGGGAAAGGATTAGTTTGTTATCCTGGATGTCCTTTAAAGATTCTACCATTGCTAGAGCAGTTTTGAGCCACAGGGCATTGTGGGATAGGATCCCTCAGCCAAGGCCTTACAGTTGCGCTATGTGGGACTTAGACTTCACAGAGCAGCACCCAGGGCTACAGAGACTGGCTGTGGGATCAAAGCAACACTGTGTCAAACTAGGCTTGGGGACATTTGTTCCCTAAGCCACATATCTCAGGCATAACCAAGCTAATGGGACTTCTCAGACAGAATCATGTGAGTTTGACAACCTCTAAATGATGGGAGTAGCGGGGCCTCTGCACTGCCGTCTGAAGGGGTTAGATCTCAGCTCAACCAGAGATTGAAATTTCAGCAACATGTCGAGTCAAAGTCTTTCCTGAGTAGCTGTTGCTCTTATCTGAACTTTTGTTATACCCTTGTGACTCTGATCTTATATTTCTTTCTGCTTTTTTTTTTCATCACTTGATGTATCAGAAGGTCTCGCAGCAAATTTCGAGATAGGAATATCTCCAGGCAGACGAAATGAAGAGCATGCATTTATTTCCTTTGATATGGTATCAGTGCAGCTATCTGAGTGACAGATCTGTTGTAAGAGGGTAAGTACTGCGGGTAGATTAAATGATACAATATATGGTTTATTATAAACTGCACCACAGATTCCAGAGTATGCGTCACCCCTCTCTACTTTCCTCTATATTGGGCACAGTTATGCAGGATCCTAAACACACAACAGTCCACATGAATGTAAAGAAGACAGCAACGGAAGATGAATGTTATAACCTGATTACATGCATTTAATCATGCAAGGATAAGCCTTCATCTATATCTAACCAACCAATTGTGATGTTAATATTTTAAAGTTGATAAAGTGAGGAGTGTGTTAAGCTTAAAACATCCAGTTTGCCAAAGTCCACTAAGCCGATCTGCCTCATTATGCAGCGAGGTCAGAGGAAAATGGCAAGACCTTTGCTTTTAGGAGGTTTATTTGATAGTCTGAGAGAGCTCGGTGCAAAGTGCACAGAGAGGCATTTTGAGTCCAGAGTCTTCAAATCAAAGTGATTGATTGTATGCCTGCATAGTTGAGCTGCATTTGTTGATTCTGAAAGGTAAGTTGTCAGTTTTTTTTCAATGTGACTGTCCTTCCCCTGGTTTATGCCATGACTGAAGGACTTGTATTCATATATCATGGTTAAATACCCATCCTGGGCACATAACCAACTCCCATCTACATAAATCAGCATATTTTAATGACGTGACAATTCTCAGAGGTATGCTACATATAGTAGTGATGTCTTACTGCACATACCTCGTAAAAAATGCATGATATTATATACTGGAATATGTTGCTGCTGGTTTAGGTAAGTCACTGCTGTTTGTAGCATAAAAACAGTGGACCAACTACCAGTTGTCCACTTACAGGTTCCACTTTTTTTCATACTTCAACCTTCACTTTACAGCCTCAGACCATGACAGATCTTCAATTTCATGTTTTGTATGCTCTCTCAGATGAGTCCAGCTCCCCTCACCTTGATACATTTTTCACCAAACAGCAAACTCAGGGGGTGAAAAATGAGGCAAATGCAGGAGTGCTAAAAACGGTAGTACCTTGAGGATCCACTTGAGGCTGGTTCCAAAAGCTAAGGAGACCCCATAAACACCCATATTAAAATGTCCATTTGTACTGCAGAAATAAACATAAACAGCTTGGCACAAAGAACAGTTTTGGTCTTGATAGCAATTTCCCAAATTGTACACACAGTTTGGCAATTCTTTTTTTTTTTTTTTTTTGCATAATTCACTAGATTTGCTAATGTTATGGTTGTTAGTTTTGCATACTTAACGGTGTGACTGACTTGCTCACAGGTGGGTGCATTGAAGCCGTTAGCCAGAAGGCTAAAAGTTCACCTCAACTCTGCCTCTTTGCCTCTTGCTAGGTTAGCAAAAGTTAGGTTGAGTCATCATTTTCATCATGGCAGACTTCATGGGTGACATCATTTTAAACTGACCATGATTTTTACCAAACCTTATTAGGTCAAGCTAATAACAGCTGCTTTGACCTACATGGGGTGACTTGAGCAGTGTTGCCAACGCCTCAGTGAGGAAAGTAGCTATTGGCTGTCTTAAAAGTCGCTAGAAGTCGCTAAATGACGTCATCACTTAATTTGAATAATTTAAATGATAATGGCTGCTGTAGGAGAGACGAGTAACATTGAGAGAGAGAGAAATAGAGGTTAAAAAACACTCTAAATATGTTTATAACTACACTTAGGAGCCTACAACAAATCAAAGTAAAATGTGAAATTTTTCAGCCATGACATTTCCTGCATGTTTATTGCATATAATTTACATTAACAATCTAAATGGACCAAAACGAGACAGTAGGCTGGATCAGCCAGTGGTGTCTTTGTTCATGTGTGATACATTTGTAGTCTGGATTCTGAGGGATGAACACTGCCTGTTCTGAATGCATCGAGGAGAATCTCACGGCAACGCCCACTGCTCGTTGAGTAGAGTGAGAACGATACATGCTTTCACGTCATTCTCCAAAAGTCTCCATTTAACACCAAAAAATGTTGCTAGATATGTTGCTAGCCGCTTTTTTGAAATAGAGTTGCTAGAGGGGTCTGAAAAATTGCTGAATATAGTGACAAAGTGGCTCAGTTGGCAACACTGGACTTGAGGCCTTTTTGTTTATAACCAAGATAACTACTGCTAATGTGAAAATTTTAATATAATGGATAGAAACTAGCAGAGCTAAATTAACCATAGTTTGGTCAAAGTTTAACATTAGCTTTGTGTCTGCTATTGAAAGGTTATGCAAGTAGAGCAGAGCAGCATTAGGTAAAATAAATATTGTCATATAAACTCTAAGATTTATGAGACACCATAAAAAAGTTTTATAAGCTGTCTGCTGGTTGAACGGCAAGACATTATGGCATTGGTTAAAGGGATATACCACCAATAATCTGCCACAAGAATAAAAGGTGGCACGCAGAGCTCAACTGGTAACACAGGAGTGAAAACTCACAACAGTTACATATTTTAACCTAGAGTTTTTATGTCAACAAAGAGGACGTATAAGAAGAAATAGGAGGGGGAATTACTGTGAACGACCTCAGGCTAGTAAAACAGCAGCAGTGACAAAAGTAGTGACATACGACGAAAGTAAATGCCACTAAAACAAGAGCGGCATACTGTCAGCATCTTTTCAATCTTAGTGCAGCTCAAACATTCATCCATGGCTACAGTCCAAAGCTTGTAAAAGAGAAACCACCATCACAATAAAGCTCTGTGCCAATTTTTAATACAGGTCCGTGTGCAGTAAGAGCAAATGTAAGACACAAGTGCAGACAGACACAGGAGAGAAGTATTAAAGATATACTACACCTCAACCATAGATCGTTTTAGTTAGCCTACTGGAAAGAACAGTGAAATGCATCATGGGCCTATGTTTCTTAATCAATCTGATGTACAGGTATCCAGTCTGTCAGAGCTCTTCCTCTATTCTGTGCTCAACCTTTTACATTTGTCTTCAGGGAGATGAGTAGTTTGGTTACCGCTGAGCTAGCAGGTGTGCCCGCTTGTCATCATAGCTGACTAAGCCCCCGCTCTTCACTAAATCCCTTAGGAAGCTGTGGTGTTTGTGCATCTTGAATACTTTCCTCACATCATTTGAATATGCATAACTCTCCCTAACATTAAACTCTAGACAAGCTTTAAGTCATTAAAGGTTATACTGAGGGTTTAAGTTCTCAATAATCTCAGGACAGAGCTTTGAAAATGGCCGGAGAAGTCTCCAGACTTCAGCGAGCACCTCTACAATAAGGTGAAACAGCATGTGCGTGTGATTTTGCTGCTGTGAAATCTGCTGGAGTCAGCATTACCCAGAATCCCAGTGGAATAAACTTAAGCACCTTGTTGAATCTGTAGGCAGCAGGGGTCCTGTTGGCTGTGGCAACTTGCAGAAATAAAAATGTTAATAGAAAAAAAGGAAAACTGAATAGATTTGAATATGCTGTTATACCAGGGGTTAGTCTTCTGGATGTGGGTTTATCTTTTTGTTAAAGCTGAGGTGAAACCAAACATACTGTGTCTATTTCAACTACAGCAAGCTGGCAGGTTTGACTTCACAACCTTTCTCACATATTGATGAAAGCGGTCTCAAACACTTGTCTGTGTTTGTGTTGCACTGAGTGTTCTCAGCTTTCCTGGCTGGTTTTATGACTGGTGAGAAATATTTTGCCTCATAATGTTGGACTGTAGAGTAGTAGTAGTAGTATTTACTCAGTCAACAAAGTTCACACTTTCAACAAAGCAACAGTAATGTATGAAGTAATGAGAAGGCATAGGCAGAAGCATAATGCTTATTTAAGCCCAGCCTATATTAAGTGAATTTGTGCTTCCTCATAGCACATGACATAGTTGAATGATTAAGTTTCCCCATGTCTATAGATAGATAGATGGAACTATTGTACAGCCTCCGAGTGGTCTTATCTGTTCAATATTGGCTTATATTCCTCTATCAGTGTACATGTTTGGAAATCGGTGGATATTCAAACAATCATTCAAATAATACTGCGCAAAACAGTGTTTTGGGGTCATTTCAAAATCATGTCATAAAGAGGTTTGTATAGCAGAGCTTGCTTCAACGACAAAGTTTAAGATCCTCCAAAGACAGTCTGTAGCATATTTAGCATAATCAGGAGATGAAGCAGGCTGTTTGTTGCACCATACCTGGCTAAAATGGGGTTTAATGTTCTAGACCAATGGATCCCAAAGTAGGGGTCGCAAAACACTGATAAGGGGGTTGCAATATACCTTCCAAAAAAAATTACCATTTACAATTGTATAGTTTATCCCAATTTGTCAAAATTTAAAGGGAAATAGTAGATTCAAATAAAACTATTCATATTAGAAAAGTATATTAATATGCTTTCCACTTTTCTTTGTTGCCACTAGACCCCTGAAGTGACTATACCAGATTGAAGACAGTGGCAGTGGCAGTGGCAGCAGTTAAGTTTATAGCAGCACAGTAAACACAGCAAAATGTGCACAACATGTAATCTCACAGCAGCGAGATTGAGCATGTGGTTGGTTTAACATTTAACCACCGTGAGGGTCAGTGGGGGCTGCCAGACTCCGGCATCATTATTTTGGGGGTCGCAGGCTGAAAAGTTTGGAAACCCTTGTTCTAGACTGTACATATTTAGTGAAAGGACAACCTCTGGAGTTAATTTGCAAAGTTGTAGGGATGCGCAATTCACAAGAAAAGGTCTCAAAATAATCACAAAATTGGCTTCCATATTGGTTATCTCTGAACATTTCCTTTTTTAACTATTGCTGTATTCGTAAAGGAATCTTTCAGCTGGAGTCTAAATAATGGATGGATGGATGAATAATTGTGTGGTAATTCTGTGAGAGAAAGAATTTATAGAGGAGAAAAAAAACCTTCACATTTCTTCACCCCGTATGTTTAAGTTCGGAAGGCTAATTTTCCATTTCACAGCAGTCATGTTTGAGCACACTCATGAAGATGAAGACTCTGTCTTCCTCCAGTAAACTGTACTTTTCTGTTTGATTAATTGATTTCGATGAAGAGATTTACCTCCTCCCAGCTGGTAAATGGCGCTCTGGGGAGGGCAGAAAAACAAACGATAGCTCTGCTGATATTCTTGCTGAAGGGTAGAGAATATAAATCTCTTCTTTGGAATGCATGACTGCGCATTTATTTCAAATCATAACTCAACGCCGCTTACATTTGTTAAACATGGCTCTACACTCATCAATAACACTAAGGGGTTCATTTATTTATGGAAATGAGCTGATTATCTGTGTAGGTACAAGTCATTATTGTTGTTTTGATTACTGAACCATCCGCAAACTTTGCTGATGGATTCTCATTGTTTATCAAATAATAATCTTTCTGTTCAGGATTTAAGGCTTTGGCAGAGGGGTTGGTGTCCCAAAAAAGATCGTTGTTGTTACAAAAAAAGCTCCTTTCCTTAAATCCTGTTATTTCAACAGCAGTAAACAATCTTGTCACAGTGTCAGAATCTTCTTTATTGGCAGGGTTTGTGTACACTCTGCTCAAGGCTGTCCATGTAAATACTCAGGGGGAAATATAACAGCTGAAAAAGTAAAGGTAAAGAATAGACAGGACTATTGTACACAATAATGAATCCACTCACGTCAGTTCAGCCATGAGAAACTGCAGCTCAGAAACTGTGACAATAAATCATTCCTTGTCTACACCAAGCATTTGTGGGATGCCTACAACTCAGGGCCTGATTCACAAAAGGATAGTGTGGTGTTTGTGCCTGCAAATGAGCCAAAAGCACCAATTGGATGAGAGCACACAGGGCTGACCCGCTCAGCAGAGAGTAGAGATCCTGACAGCACATCTCAGTCACAATGAAACACAGAAAACTGGAGAAAACTGCACAGAGCTGTAGGAGTTTTGCACTTATACTGTATATCAGCACAGTTTGCTTTGTGTATTAGACCTTGAGTCAGAGCAAATAACAATGATCATGCATAATTCTAAGTGTATCAAGCGGCAACAGTCCTTTCTTAGTGAATTCACCCCATAAGGGTTATTGTTGCAACCTCTGAGGCACTTTCTCAAAACATAAAAGCAGTCATGTAGCTTCTCTCTTTGAGGTTAGATAAGAAGTTGATACGATAGGATACAATAGGATTCAATACGATTTGATACAGTACAATACAATAGAATTAATGAGGATAGGATATGATACAATATGATATGACAGTACAATACGGTACAATATGGTATGATATAAGATGATACTGTACGATACGATTCAAGACAGCACGGTACGATACGATATGATATGGACAATAGGATACAAGATGATATGGTATGATACGCAACAATTCAAGATGGTAGGATACGATACGACGTGATACAATAAGGTACGATTTGGTATGACAAGATACAAGATGATACAGTATGATACGATACGATATGAGACGATATGATAAGATACAATAAGATATGATACAATATGTTATGATAAGATACAGGATGATATGGTATGATACGACACGATTCAAGATCGTAGGATGCGATGTTATACGATACAATGTGATACCATACGATGTGATACCATGAGACACAATAAGGTACGGTATGGTATGATAAGATACAAGACGATACGGTAATTCAAGATGGTAGGATAGGATACGATACAATACGACATGATACAATAAGGTACGATATGGTATGATATGAAAGATTCAAGATCATACGATACGATACGACATGATAAGATATGGTACGATATGGTATGATAAGATACAAGATGAAATGGTATGATATGAAACGATTCAAGATAGTAGGATGCGATGTGATCCGATCTCGTGATACGATACGATGTGATACGATACGATACAATAAGGTACGATATAGTATGATAAGATACAATATGGTACGATACGATATGATATGATATGGTATGGTATGGTATAGTACAATATGGTATGATAGGATACGTGATGATACGTGATGATACGTGATGATACGTGATGATACGTGATGATACGTGGTGATACGTGATGATACGATACGATTTAAGTAGGTACAGTACAATTCTGTATGATAACATTAGATATGATACGATAGGATAAAAGGTGATACAAGATGATACGGTATGATACAATACAATTCAATATAAAATGATATAGCCCGATGACTCCTCAGGGAGATTTGTCTTGGACTCAAGTGCTCACATTTAGTTTTAACAACATACAGTATATTGCATGTTTCCAGTATCACACATATTCTGAATAAAACCCTACATAAACGAGTGAATGAGGTAAGAGTACCATGATGCTTTGCATGGCTCATACAGAAAAGTGTTCTCTAAAAAATAAATAGAATTAATTTGTATTTGTGTTGGAGACTAAAATCCGGACGAAGAATATCTTTTCTAAACACGTCAGAGTCTGACAAAGCTTTTTTCTCCTCTAATATTCTTCATTTTTCATTAATATAAACTTACTATATACGTCTGTTGACTCCTCATCCTGAATTTTTAAGCTCCTCTTTGCCTCCGGTGTGTAAACTGTGATGAAATTGTGTCTAATTTAGTGAAACAAGTTTTGTACCATGCCCCAGAGTGAAATAATAAGACCACCATCTTGAGCGCATGTTATGTCTAGAAGGCATTCAAGTTATCTGCTGTGTGAAACTTCTGCTGAGGAGGATGTAGAAAACAGTATAAAAGTACTTTTGAAAAAGTCTGATCTTATAAGAGTTGCATGATTTATCTTTTGTTTTAGACGCCCCGAAAAGTTACAACATTGACACTGGTGAGAAAACATCCTACACCTGCAGAGATAAATGATTCTGTTTGACATTTTGTTTTCCAGTTTTTGAGTAGCAGTTTTTCACAGCTGAACTGAAGGTTGTGAACAGTCGGTACTGAACACTGACAAACTGTCTGAATAAAAGACACAGAGGAAGGAGAAAATAATGTTGTTCTGGCGCCACAAAAACAACTTAAATGATTGACTTTATGCAGTATAATTTATTTTAGAACTCCTGAATCCCTCCCAAATCTTCAGCCGTTTTTCTTTTATTTGAGGATTTCAGGTAAACACTGGGTGCTTTAACAAAATCCTTGGAAAGCATTTATATTTTACACTCAAGAAATATTCACTCCTCTATGTTGAAAACATAAAAGAGCATTGCTGAAAGATATAAATACAGTGCACCCAAAATATTGTGTTTTCTTGGGAAGATTCTAAACTATTTGAATATTTTATAGCAGATACACCTCAGATTGTTGTTGTTTATTGTGAAAACGAGTATACTTCTATTAAAAGTCGACATTTCAGAAAGTCTGTCAAGGGAAAGGCAATGAAAAATGCAGAACCAAAAAGCTAGTCTTGTGCTTCAGAGATTTGCTATGTATCTATTATAGCTACTAATCTTCCTCACCCAATGTTTGCATTATGCAGTTTTACATGTTAACCATAGTCATATGTTATTGACTCTACTATTAAATGCTAATTCTAAGCTTTTATTGATGCATTGGTACACTGTCGTGTTATCAACCTTGCAAAGCCTCACAAATAACCTCAAAGTTTTTAAACTGCTGGGCTTAAGACTTGAAAAGAGTCTTACACGTAATATTATGATCCCCATGTCGCCATGTATCATTCAACAATGAAACTAGAAGTTGCAAATTAGCAAACATGTAATATACATGTCAGTTTGCGCCATTTTACATCAACATGTAACAGTAGAAATCAGTTGTATTGACACAAAACTTAACCTAATGCATTCCCCATCAACTCATTTGTCATATTAATAAACATCTCATCAGCCAGGCTTGCTAAGTGGCTCTATCCACTCTTTGACTCACACTGAAACATCTGCAAAACTGTCTGATTGATTGTTATGAAGATTGCTTCAGACATTCATGTCCCCCTAAGGATGATTTGCAATAATTTGATGACCTGACTTTTCATCCAGTGATATTATCACTTCTTAATTACACTTAGTACAGAGTGTTTTAGTTTATCATCAAAAACCTCACAATTGGCTCCAGACTCTGTGTTCAGTGATCACTTTAAATTGAAGTAAGCTCACATTTAACTTACCAATCAAAAGTATGTTGTTATTGTGAGTGTGTAAGCATGCTAACTCTAGCATTTTTCCTCTAACACCTTTGTATTTCGGTACATTTTTACACTATCTTACATATTTAAGACTCTTATTTGTTATTATGTGTTTTGCTTTATTGATTGTGCACATGGAGAACAATTGATCTGTTTGCATGGTTTGCTGCTGCTGCTGTGTTTGTTTTGATATTCCACAAAGTTTCATGTTTTCTTCACACTACTACCCAGGGCAAATTTCCCTTTTAAGGACAATAAAATACATCTTATCTAATCACAGACTCACAGATGGGTGATGCTACACTTGCTATTCCCAAACTATGCCAAAGTTTAAGTAGGTTTCTGCTCATCAAAACAACAACACTATGCTAAATGTGACATTTATGTGTTAGAAGATCTACACAAATTGCAATAACTTGGTCCTTAAAACATCATCCCATGCGTCTTCAGTGTGCACACACACAGACAGACTTTAGTTTGACTTGTAACGATACTGCAACATAACTCTGAGTTAATTTTTGTGCATAAGAAATTTTCATTTCTTATGCACAAGAATATAATAAAAAAAAAAAACAATTGGCAAAGAGAAAAAAAAAGAATGAAAATTATCAAGCAACTACAGTATTTCTTCAAAGAATCTGCTTCAGATACTCTCTGCTTACAATATTCACCCTGCGACTCAGCTTAATGAGCCCTGCTGAAGCGAGCATTAGCTCCTGTGTCTCTGTGCTGCCATGCCAACAAATGCCCGGAGCCGAGGGCAGGTATACGTCGAGTGCTGAAAATAAAGATGGGGGTGATGACAAGCAGCATCAAAACATGATAAATGACACCAAAACAACTCATATTCAATAAGGAGTATAATTAATTTCTCAAGCTGGGTGAATGCTCTGGTGTCAGTGCACAGCTGTTATTGTGCACCTTCAGTCCATTTATTCTCACTTTGCTCATCACAAACTCCAAAATAATGACATGAAAAAGTTTGTAGTGACAGCTATAGAACAAACTGTGCAATCTTAAATTTTAAACAGCTGTTGACACCTCCCACGAGGTATCTATAGATGCCTTTTTAGTAAAACCCACTATGGTACTTCAAAAAGAAACACTTTAGAAACAGTTTTTGGTGTCCAAATGTTCTTGTAGAAGCAGGGTGCATACGAAAAGATAATCAGGGCAATTTTAGGCCCAATTAAATTCTCCCCTCAACAGAAGTCAGCTGTTGCCCAATGGTTATCTAATGGTACTTAAGATTATCTTGTCAGATTTTCCTGTGGTATGATGATTTCTGCTGAGATAGTTTTAACCCCACCCCCACCCCTTATCGGCTTAGAAGACAATTGGGGCTGCCTTGATATGATTTGATTATGAATATTAAAAATGTTCCATATACTGTATATTACCAGAAATTTTGTAGTGTGGGGGGACGTTAAAACAGACGAGCTCTGCAGATTATCACGTGGAGCACAACAATGGCAAATTGGGAAGCAAGCTGACTAAAGAAACATCAGAAAATGTGAACCAACTTGTTGATTTGTGGCAAGAAAACAAACGTGGGGGCGCTGGTGGCCTAGTGGTCCTAGTGGTCTAAGCGCCCCACATACAGAGGCTACAGCCCTCGTCGCAGGGGTTGCTGGTTTGATTCCTGGCCACGACCATTTCCTGCATGTCCTCCCCCACTCTCTACTCCCCACATTTCCTCTCTCTTCAGCTGTCCTTTAAAATAAAGGCAAAAAGCCCAAAATATTACTTAAAAAAAAAAAAAAAAAAGAGAAAACAAACTTGTTTACACCACATGTCCTGTAAAAAATACCACCATCAAAGTGAAAAGAGAGGGCTTAAACAAAAGTTGCTACCGCAATGGATCTAGCAGCTAGCTAAGCAGTTTGCAAGGTTTAGCAGTCCTGTTCTCTGCCTTGTTATTTGACCCTAAGTCACGGTTGAAGGCAAGAGATTTAGTGAGGTTTCCAGTTTGGAGAGTTTGGACTCTGCTTGTTGCTGAATGGAGTCTGTCAGCATTCCACGCTCCATGCTCCCATGCTTTCAGTGTGACCAGACAGTCTATCCTTTGTTTGACTTGGTACAAGTCTTAATGAGCTTAAAATCTTATTTTCAAGAGCGACCCGGCCATTACAGCTGTATTAAGGTAATTTTCACAATAAACACAAACAGCTTTTCGGGCTACATAACTCCACATTACAGCTTTGTGGTCTAATACTGTTAAAAAAAAAAAAAGTAGTATCAAGTAACTGGTTTTAAATTTCCTAAAACCACATTTATAATACATCATTCTAATGGGGGCTCACTAATATCACTTCAGATGGTTTTAGAGTCTTTCTGGTGTACATGCTAGCTCATTGCAATGGGTTACCAAACTATAGTAAGTTCAGATATCAGCAGTGAGCACATTAGCATCCTGATGTTATCATTTTTCTTCTAGCACCATAAGCAAATCGGTACAGCCTCACTGAGCTGCAAGCATGGCTGCGGACTCATACTGTTATTCAAATGTCTCTTGCAGCCTCCCCTACTTAACACAAGTGGAATATTAAATCAGTGAAGTATCCCTTTAAGCAGCTGTTGACCTCTGCCAAAGTTGGTTCAACCATCACATGTGATCATAATGGCTTTGTCATATTGGATGTTAAAGCCTAATAGAAACTTTACTGCCTGCAGTTTGACACCAGTCAGTCTAAGTGGAAGCAACATCCCTCTTATGAGCAACTGTCAGATGTTAGCTTTTAAGCTTCCCATTACATGTAAGTGATTTGTTGGCCTGTGTGTGGACTTTCCTTTGGGGTATCTGGCTCGGAAACTGACACAATTGTGGCATGTGTGCAGTGCTGCAGAGCTTTCCTATCCTAAACAGAATCTTCCTGTTTTTCTTTACTGGCATGCACTCTGGGACCACCATCCTTTTATGTATTGGTTTTTTTCTGAAATTCATGAAGCAGTGGATCTACCACATACCTTTGAATTCAAATTAACATTTGAATGGAAAACAAGTGCATCAAAAACATCTTCCCACCGAGATTTTAAAAACATATATTCCATTTTGTAAGCAAGAGAGATTTGAATATATCACACTTCGTCTGTTGATAAGGCCATCTGATTCATCAACAGGGCTTTCCCTCCTTGAGATTGTATAAACTCCATTAATCCTCGCTCAGCCTCCCTGCAGCATAATCTTCATTCCCCTCCTGCAGTCCTTCCACTGAGTCTCTCAACTATTTCTCTAAAAATGACACAGAAAAAACTCCATCTGAATGTTTCTCACATTGTCCTTAGAAGCAAGAATACACATTAGTGGATGCAGTGTCATTAAGTATATACCCCCTCGTGAACTGAGAAGCACTGTGTATTTAAAACAGAATCTATTATTCATGAGAAGACAGTAATTTTTAGTTTCTGCTCCAAAACAGACTCCAAGATTATTAAGCCCATAATTAGAACACAGCTACAGACCATGCCAAGGACATCACATCCTATTAATAATCAAATACTCTGCCTAGATGATGTCATTTATCTTGTGTGAGTGTAAAAAATAAGCTTCCCATTCACAATGACACACATAATATATCTGCTGTAAGAGTCTCTCAATGCTGGTTTGTTTGTGACTAGGATACCAGTGATAGTAAGGAGCTAATTTATGTCTATGCTCTGATGCTACCAGGGTATGTCTGTTTTTTGTGTCCAATCAAAGCAGTCCACTATAAAGTCTAGGGCCTTTGATTCTGCAGCTGTGAAGTGGCTTAACACAAAGAAATAAAATAGAAGTGCCCACCTAATGTGGAAAAAAGTAAAGGATAATGTATGGTGAACAGGTTGTTGAAGCTGATTCTTACACAGCTGTGTCAAATACTTGATTCTGATTGGTCAGTTTTCACATTCAAAAGTCTGCTTTCTTTTCTTTATCAAAGCTAATTAATGTTAATTTAACAAAGCTTCGGAGTGAATGGAGGATCTAACTCTGAGTCAAATGCTAGCTTTCAAGTTGAAGAAATATTCAGATTTTCAACCAGTGAGGTGACTAGCTTATAAATGCTTTGTATCAAATTATAGATGTTTTAAATAAATAACTGTGTAATAAGTGTTATCATGTATAGTGAATGGGTTGGTACCATAGACTGTATAAATAATCAACGTAATATCCGTGACTTCACCCATCTGTGTCTGAGCACTGTTTTGAAGCCAATCGGCGGCGGCAGCCATATTGGAAACGTGGAACTCAACCAGGCATAGTGTGACGTAAAGAGGCGGAGTTTGAGCCTCCTAGCCAACAGCTATGTGTTCCCGTTCGGGAGTCCAGTCTGTCATGTGCTTATTTGGGCAAAAACTCTTAATTCAGCCCCCGTACAGTGTGTGGTGATGGAGTAGAGCCAAGCCGTTTTTTTGAACCAGGCTGTAAACACGTTTATTAATGCTGTAAAGATCGTCTTTTTTGATGTGGTGTCTTTGTGGTTTCCGGTGTTTCTGCAGCCAGCCTCAAGCGGATTCTCGATGAATTGCAGTTTATAACACTTCCGCATGGGCTTCAAATTTTGAGACCGGAGGTTGCCGCTTGGTTGGTACAGTAGAGGAAAGACCTGCTCACCCTGTCAAAGATCCATCCTGCTATAACAACCTGAATACTATACATCATGTCGTACTTACATGGCTACTTACCAAAGAAATGAATCCAACACAATATTTTGATACTTTATAGATACAGATTTTACTCCCTCTGCTTAAGAGCTACTTCATTAGGCTCTTGTTGAAACTGCTCCCATGGCAATGGTACACTGAAGCTCTCTTTCAACCAGTCTGTCTTTTCTAACTTTAATTTAAGTCAACATTTCCTTTGATTAAAAGAAACTGAAACAAGGTCACCACAGCACCTGAATAAGGCTTCCTGCCTCTTCAGTTGTTTGTTGACGTTGTCTTTTCCATTCAGCAGTCTGTCGTAACCCAATACCTTCTCTGCTTGTTTACTTCAAGTTCACTCTTCAATAGGTTGATTTCTCTGTCGTAGCCCTTTTGTTGCAGCCAATGTTGCAGTAGATATCAGTGTTGACCAACATTCGGCCTGTTTACAGACATCAGCCCCTCAGCAAATAATGTACTATGCACCAATGCCAGTAGCTAATACTGATCTGTTGGGTTGCATCAAATGGATGTTTGCGGGCTAGTACACCTAAATGTTTATTCAGAGAAGAGGTTTTTTTTGTGGTGCAGAAGAAGTAACCTGTTGGAGAAACTTTGATTTGTTTTTTGGTCAAACGTGAAAGAAAAAAAGATCAGCAACAAGCAGTTTGTAAGATGACATTTCAAGAAGAGGGACTCATATCAGCAGTTTTAGTATATCAATTCTCAAACTCATTTGAAAAAAATAAACAAAGAATTAATGCAAAAAGCATCCGTATTGGAATCGGCTGTCCATGAAATTAGTTATTCTTAACCTCAGTATCAGGCTCAGCCCATCATCTCTGTTTCTTATTACCTCTTTTGCTCTTTCTCTGAAGTTTTTCTTCTGTTTATTTGTTGCCACAGTAAAGACTAAGGTTAATTCTGATTGATAAATGAGGTGATAATAGTTTGACCTCAAGTAAGTAACAGTAGTCACCCCCTGCATGACACTGTGGTCGATCAGCAAAGCAACCGCAGTGACCGGCTCCTCTCCATGCGCTACAGGACTGAGAGGTTGAGGAGGTCGTTGATCCTAGCTGCAATAAGACTATACAACGGATCTTGCTAATGTGTACATTATTAATACTACTGATAGTAGCTTTTAACCTATTTTATTCACTTTACCCTGTTGATGTTTTTTTACTGTACTGTCTGACTTTGAGAGTGCTTGGTTGTGTATGGCACACACTGTATGCTACTGGACACCCAAATTTCCCCTGTTGGGGAGTGTGTCTTGCTATTGATATTGATTGCTGTGCTGTATTTTAAAAGAATGTAGCACAGTAGTGTAATAACAGTGTAATAACTGTTTGTAAATGTTGTGATCAAGCGTGCCGGATACGGCCCTGGTGGTGAGGCTTTCAGCAGTGTGACTGCCCCCTGGTGGCTGGCTGCAGTATAGGTAAAAAAAATCTGTCTCCCCCATTCATTTGAATGGGGTAGCAGTCAAACTTTAAAAAATAAATACACGTCTTACGAATGTTTCTCACATCCGTATGCTGTGGTTATATGTAGTTAGTATTTGACTGTTTTGTGTCCAAGGCCTCTTTTTTCTGAAAAGTTTCTTTTTCGTTAGTTATTAGAGTTTAAAAAACGGGGTTTTACTTCCGGGTTTCCTTTGATTCACAGCCGCCGTAGAACGAAACTTCAAAGGGCACACAGCGTCTTGTGACGTTACGCTGTAGGGCGGAGCTTATTACAAAGGCTTCACAGGCTCTGGCTGCACAATGGCTGCGTCCAGGAGAGGGATTTTTTGGCTTCAGAACTGTACAACGGGAAGAGGCGGAGCAACGCTGTCCATTTTTTATTTACAGTCTATGGTTGTTATAACCATTTTCAGAAACAAAATATCAATGCAAAATGCCGTTGATCCATGCAAAGATAAAAGATTGGTGGGTTGCACTAAAGCTCTCCTGGATTTGTTTTGGAGGATAAACATCACATACCTGTCCACAAAGCTTTCACTGAATTCAGGCTGTTTGTTAATTCCACTCAACACCCCTCTTCAAAATGATGCTCAGTGACAAAGCTGTATTGGCTTGAATGATTGTCAAAGTGTGAGTCTGTGTTGACAGGTTATGAAGACCACCTCATTGCCTTTTTCAAAAGGGACTGGTGACTGTAAAAGCGCCTGATGGAGTGCATGATTGCAGCGTTCTGCCTGAACAAATGCAATACTCCATTTCACTCATAAAGAGTTGAATTTAGCAGAGGGGGGCTCTGCTGTCCAAGATACACCATCCCCAATGAACCCCAGCCGTTATGTTGGTGAGAAGGGCAATAAAAAAACAATACAAAACAAAAATGTGTTCCGTCTCCCTTTTTTTTTAACTAGCACCCTTGAAAGAGCCCGTAATAATAGAGCCAAAAAACACCGTCTTCATCCTGGCAGTTCTTACAATGAGCCAAAGTGAAGATACAAGCATGTTGTAATTCTTATTGGATTATTGCAAATCTAAAACAGTTGAGGCACTGCGAGCACACTGGACACCCTCAACTGATCAAGATTGCAGTGGTGATTTTATACGAGGGAAAGTTGTGGAAGTCTGCAAGTTTGAAACTGAGGTGTTGCAGAGAATACCAATTATTCTTAGAGAAGAGACCAGCGTATCCCATGTATGAAATCTCTTGCAGCTTAGTCATTGTACCAGTTTTTAAAATAATGTCCAAAGTTTAAATATAGCGATGGCATTGTTTGTGCTCTGGTCACCACAGTGCAAACAAGTGAGGGGGATCAAGGGTTAAAGTTTACAGGCTGAGTAACTATCATGAGTAAACAAGAGCTTGCCTTCTTTTTATTTCTGCAAAGGTTCTTGCATATGCGTGACGTTTGTTAATGTAGAAGATACACCAGTTAGAAATACACACAAGGTAGCTGTTCTCTGATGAAAAGGACGCCCTAATGCCAGTATTAGTACTCTACTGGTAAGTTACATAACCTTATGTCCTCCAATGTGGCCCCTGATGTCCCCTTCAATCCAGATAGACAGCTGGGAATAGATAGACAGTGAGAGCCAGTTCATAAGGATTAGCAAGTGGGCACCTCTCTTCACCTGTGTTTTGTTAAGTTGGGCCCACAACACCTCAGGGAGGCTCAACAGTTCTGGCATACTGGAACAAACTCCTTCTGAACTCATACCCACACTTTAGACAGAAAAAGGAAATAGACAAAAAACAACAACAGAGAGGGGTCTGACAAGAGGTGTATGAAAGAAGACAGACAGGGAAGGCAGAGCCGGGTTCGAGAGGCCTGTTTGGGTGAGAGCTCATCTCCACCATGCCCCCATTTTCACAATGTTATAGAGAAGGGGAAGAGCTAAAAATTGATGTATGGAAGAGGACAGCGAAGGCAATGCTAGGTTGAGAAACCTGTTTGGCTACGAGCTCATCCCTTGCCAGGTTAGGCTGTATGCCCTACCTCCCCCAAGCCCCCTATTTTTCATAAGAGAAAAATCTCTCTCACCCTCTTCACAGCCTGTTTATCTGGACTATTTTTCAACCTCCTTCCATCCGCTATAGTTTTGTCATGTTTATAATGTTCGAAAAAGGACAGATAGGACAGGGGTGTTGGTCTTCTTATCTAAATCTTGGCAACAGTAAATCAAAGTCCTTTGATACATAGAAAGTATTAATGGCTTGTCTGTGGTCCTGTGAATTCATTTTCTCCTGAGAGACAGACAAATAGCAGACCAACTTAAGAAAGAAGAGTTACAAAGATGGTGGTTACATTTCAGTGGCTAAATATCTTCTGAAGTTGGCGTACATTTAATGAGTGCTTGGGGACTGCTTTTTTCAGGACACTTTCTGGTAAAGAGACATTTTTGTTTCCAGAACTCGTATGGAAGGGGCGACCTTGGCGTCTAATGAGTTCAAGGGAAAGTGTTCCCTTCTAGGGTCTTCAGTGTTTAAGACTCAGTGCATGCGTAGCTGGCGGTGGCAGGAGTGGGATAATGAGCGGTTTCCAAGGCCTTGAGCAGGAATTTGTGACTGAGTGGGGCCTTGATATAATGAAAGTCCATTGGCTTAAAGTAATCCCAGTTTGGACTCCTGGCTTCTTAGCGGGTGCCAGGACAGACACTGGCAGCAGCTTAATTAGCTACAGTGGCATGAAGCGACGTAGAAGTGAGGAGCAAAAGCAGAACAGCAGGCAAGAGAGAAGCATCAGCAGAGTGAGACTACATGCTGTTAGACTTTAAAGACCACCTCATTGATTTATTTGAACGGGTGATCGGTGACTGTTTGAGTCAGTTGATGCGTGAAAGACTTCAGCGCTCATCGCATCCAGTGGTACAGCAGCTGTTTGGAATCAGAGTTAAAGCCGCTAGTGATTTCCTACCTCACTTCATTCAATAATGATCCCAGTCAGCGAGCAAGCAGTCCTGTCCTGTTAATTAGTTCAGCATTAACGGTGGCTTTCCATTTGCTAAACTCAAAGCTTGCCTACATCATCTGAGGGGTCTCGGGTTAACTGCATTTTCATTCTGAGGCTTAACGAGACCACTCGTTTATTTATCATGCCAGCAAGCTCTGACTTTGTGGGCTGTCTTATGTTGAAAATCCCCCCTCACAAGAACATCTTACTCTAACATATTGATGCTTTGCTCTTCTCTCGTCATGTAATATAGAAAACAAAAGCATGTTTGTGCACAGAGTATTTTAAATTAGAAAAGAGGAACAAAATTGCTACCAATTATGTCTTTTTTTTACGTGACTACATTTGCATTAATCCAACTGGTATTTTTCAATCAACATGAAATGAGCCACTGGCAACCATGCACCATGCTCAAATTACCATAGAGGCAAAAACAACTCATAAGCATGATTACACTCCAAAGATTTGAGTGCCACCTGCCAACTTTGGATTCAAGGTCCAGCACTAATTCACATATTTCCCCACGAAGAAAAGCTTGCTAGTTCGACTCAAGCTGTTCGTAAGCTCTTTCGTAGCCAATTTGAGGATGCAATTATTATTTTGGTACTATTCATGCAGAATTTTCACTCAGCTCTTTGCTTTCATTCATCTCTATAAAGCTTTCAGTGTTGCTACATTGTTTTTGGTTTTACAGCCCACAACTTTTTCTGCTTTGTTTTCCTCACAGCTGTATTATTTCTTATCGCAGCAGGAGTTAACATAGAGCAAACCAAGGCTAGAATAAGCATGGATAGTGGATTTACTTTCTTGGGCTTGCAAGGAAAAGTCCAATAAATGCCTCCTACATCTGCTGGATATGTTCTGAATAAGCAACTACAAGAGACATGTCCGTAGCCTGCTGATTTAGCATTCTAACCAAATCTAGCGTTTCAGCCATATTGTTTTGATGCTAACAAAAACTAATAGTTTTACCTCACCTTACAGTCTATGGTGTCAACAAGCAGAAGCAAAATATGATGTAACTCTTTTCGGCGGATTGATTTGACGTGAGGTGTGATAAATTTATCTCTGGCATTGCTCATGTTAGTGAAAGTTAATAACCGTTGTTAAAGGGTTGTCAAGGGATTTTGACCAATCAGAATCAAGCATCTTACACCGCCAGTGTTGAGGAATTTCCCAATGTTTTTTAAATAACACGAAGACAGAATCAACTTGCAGCCTTTGCGGGTTTATTGAAGATACAGCATACAGTTCAAATCTTTGCGAGACGGACTAAACCAAAGAACACTCCCTTACACACTCTTCTCTACGTTTTATGGCCTTTCAGCGATGTTACTGCTTGGTGGACACAACCTTTGGCCCTGGTGGTCTTGCTTCATATTTGGCTACCTTCTCATCTTTGTCAACATATTGTGTAAATTGAACACGCATGTTCTACCAACTATCCTCACAGATCAGGTTGACCAGGGTATCTTGTTCCTGACAAAATGAACTAATGAATCCTTTTAAGGACAGATTGAGTAAACATCTGGTTTCTGGAAATCAACATTTTGAACATTCTCTTGCGTATTTCTGGGAACTTCAGATTACTGAATTCGCCACGACAC
The DNA here is from genome assembly GCF_009762535.1 of Notolabrus celidotus. Lineage (NCBI taxonomy): Eukaryota > Metazoa > Chordata > Actinopteri > Labriformes > Labridae > Notolabrus > Notolabrus celidotus. The sequence continues at coordinate 27,698,768 of NC_048282.1, read as the reverse complement.
CGGAAGATCAGTAAGAAAGCCGGGTAATAAGTAGGACTTGGGTTAAATTTTCTGGGTGTCCTAAAGGTGAGGTTGAAAGACTGTTTTTCATATTATTCAACATGAGGCAAACAACTGTAAAGTAAATGCAGTAAAATATGAAGGAGGAGATCCACTGGCTTCCCCTCCTCAAACACTCTGCAGGTCATAAATGTAAAATCTGTTGGTTGAAAAATGATAGAATAAAAAGTTTAGCCTCCCACATGGAGCTTTGAAACTACCTCTCATTAATAATGGCCCCATAGGCTTTACATTGGATGGGTTCATGATGGTCTCGCATTCTAAGGATGACTCATGAAAATCTGTTCATCTACGCCATGTGTCAGCAGGCAGACACACAGACAAGGGTTAGGAGTATAGTCATCGGGGTGTGGATCTTTCCCAAACAGCTTTGCATATTATTTTTATTCCATGAGCATAATTCTCCTCAGCACACTACAGTATTCTCACGTGTACTTTCCTTTTTTTTTTTTTTTTTTTTTTTTTATTATACTGACATGCAGAAAATATTGATGAGAGGAGACTTCCTCCAACAAAGCCACAGAACGTGAGCTGACACCAACACATATTAGACGAAGCTCTGCAACTTTCCACAGGAGACACAGATATAATTTATGCATCCCAGGATTTCAGGAAGCATCAATAAGAATATGATGTCAGTAAGCAGCTCATTATTGTTTCATCACTGTTTCATCTTTGCATCTGCTGCTTCCACGATGAGCCGAACTAATGGTTGAAAGATGAAGGCAGTTATCAATGGAAGCACGCGTCAGAACACAAGCGAGGAAGCGGTGGGGGATTTATAGTAGTGGAATTTACACGTTTCATTTTGCTTTGAAAAAATGCACCGCTGTTTTTTGAACAGGATGTGCTCTACTTAAAGGTACAGTGTGCAGAATCTGCACTTAGATGAACAGACTTGGTAGAAATTGATCATAAAATAATCGGAAGTATGTTAAAATTAGTGTAGAGTAATCTGAGTAAAAATTCAAATTTTGTTGTATGAATGTAGAACAAGCCCGTAGGAGCAAGTACCTATCCAAGGAGCCTGCCAACTTGCACCATACATGCTACTGTTTCTACAGCAGCAAAGAGCGAACAAACTAGTGACATAACCGTTTTTGTATTTAGTGAGTGGCCACATGAAATGCACCGGTTGGAAGACCAAGAAGAAGAGATTGGTAGTGGTGAGTCAAAGAATTGATATTGATAGATGTTATTGACGGTTAGAATTTGACAAATGGAAGGCCATTATATGATGCATCACAGGAGCTTCTTGTCCTTGAAGGCCAGTGCCGCTTTACCAATAAGATGGTTGAGCAAGAGAGCTTTTCAATCTAAAATCTGACCACCAGATATCCCCCATGTCTACAGGGAGACCAACATACTTGGAAATTCCCCTGCTCACTCACAGGTTGCAGTAAAGTTGAGAAAGTCTTCCCCTCTCAACGCTGATGGAACATTAGTCTATAAAATAGACATACAAGTCAAAGAGATAGTACACAAACATGGTCTCTGTCATTATGATAAATTCTTGTCCAGCTTTCAACTGTCTGAGAAATGTTGTTCTCAGTTATATGATGCTCTAAAATGGGGTTTATGATTTCTTCCTAAACAAATGCAGCTCCTGCAGTTTTGTGTGCACCAGACTGAGTTTTTAATGGAAGTTCCCAGGCTTACATCACCTGCCAGTAGTATTTTATAAATGCTGCTGCACCTGGCTGTATTTTCCCCACAAACATTCCCCATTCCTGCAGCTACAAACTAAGTCGAATGCTAAATCCTCCTTGGCCAGCCTGTTACTCCACCATTTCTTCCCACCCCCTGGGTTTGCCAGCGTTGTTGCACTGAATTACGCTCACAGTGGACCGCCATGCCAGGGGGCATATCAGTAACAGTCTAACTCACCAGTGAAACGCATACAGTCCTCACAGGAAGACAAAGAAACTCGAAAAATATGCATTTTCTTTCTCAAGCATGATATCTCTGGCACCAGTGCTCTAATCCATTACCCCAGACGCCTACACTAGAAGGGATCTGTGGACGCCTGATAAACACAAACAGAAACAAAGCTCCAACTCTCTGCCCACATTTACTGTATGTTTTCCCTGCCATTATTGACCAGGAGGCGGTAGAAAACATGCCATTGTATTTTTCCTTTCCTCCAACAACTTGGGGTCACGTGACCTGAAGAAGCATTGTCGAGTGCAGAGGGTTTCTGCATTTGCAGCTAGTTGCTGTGAATATGGCGCCATTTTGCCCCTGCTATAAAGCAGCCTCTCCATTCCCCAAACACATTCACTACACCCTTTGTCTCTGTGCTGTTTTATTCTCTCATCCTTTTCCTGACAAATACTTCCTCAAATATAGCCCTAAGCGACAAACAATTGAGTCTCCACCGTCTCTACCAAGGCAACTAATTATCCAGCCACTTCATAATTGGTCAAGAGCCATCGCAGAAGGCCACAAAAAAAGTGGGATTTGATAATTACTGTTCTGCTGTGGAGTGTAGGAGAAATGAGGTATGGCTGTAGTTTGGAGTCTTGAGAGGAAGGAGGGAGGTTGGGGTTCTTGGGGAAAGGAGCGAAAGCTAATTAGATCTGGTGTCCCCGAGCTCCGGCTGACAAGTGTGAGTGTCTCAGTCCTTGGAATAAATGAGAACAGGTGTTGGGTAGAGCGGAGTGCATCTTTGTGGTGACCAGTCTGCTGCCGTCGCCTCACAAAGCAAACATATTTGATGTTTAATGCTGCAGAACTCACATTTAGTTGATCTACGCAACTTATATTCAGTGTGTGTACTTTAGACAAAATGCATTTAGAGAACGGCTGCCCATTTTTTACACTAATGTTCCTCACAGTGTCTCCTCTGGAGTAAAAAATAATAACAACTGTATTTTTCTTGTTACTGTGTACATATAGTTTTGAAAACTGGAAAAAAAAAAACTTTGTCAGTTTTGTATTCAGCCTGATGATGTCACTCCAAGAAGCATTGAGCAAACCACATTTTTGTAGAGCTGTCGTCACATACAGTTAAATATTTCTAGAGAACCTCATCTATTTGATGCACAGTGCATCATTTTCACAAGACTTTACTTGTAATTGCATCATTACCACCTCTGGGGATGCACCATTTGTGAATTTTACACCTGATAGCATTAATTACTCGTGTTTATGTCCAACGCTAATACCATAATCAATGATGTTACACTGGTTTTAACACTGTACTATTAAAATAAGTTAATAGCCCTTGCCTAACAGGTACAGCTAGTTGCTGCCATGATATCTTCCAGTGACACTGATGTTTTCTTGTGTCCAGTTTGCCATGATTTATTTAAGTCTGATTCCACTTCATTGCCCTTGGGTGGATAAAAAGATGTCAGCATGCACTCAGTCATTGTTCAGCTTAGGTTTTACAGTGTAAAAGATTTTTGTATGCCAGTTGAGATTGTGAGGAATGAAAACATAAAGCAAGACAAACATAGGCTTAGTTATTTTATCGGTGTCAGTATCTCAGATCAAGCAAAGCCTTCATCTCTGATAACCTTAAGCCCAAAGCAGCCACGGCTCTCTATCCCAGTGAATGAAATATAACGAGGATAGGATACACTTTGGGCTTTAGATAGGCTTCAGTTAACATGTTTTCCTTGATGCATCTATATGATAACCTTCAGTTTTTATATGCCCAAGAGGAAAGAAAGATGCTAGAGTCAATAAGAAGTGAACCCCATGAATAATGTTTCCTACAATGCATGGAATACTTAGGCAACATGTCAGTGCAAGTGTCATGTTCCCATCATGTTATCTACAGTGCTGTCCAAACTTTCTCACCAGCACCATTTAAATTCTTGTTTGCATGCTGACCTTCTGCCGTGGTTCAGTGATACAGGACTGAAGAATTCATGTAAGGCTGATGTATAGCCTGTAAGGCAGAGTGATAATTTAATTTTTATAGATTAATTCAAATTTGGGATTTAGGGCAGTCTAAAAAAATGAAAATCTAGATTTTTCTGTTTAACTTCCTCTATCGTTCCCCTTGGGATCCCGCAGTTCAAACCCTCCCCTTTCGTTTACTTCCTACAGAGACTCACTACAGCAATAACAACATGGCTGCCAGCATTAAAGAAGACTTAGATTGCATATCCTTAAAGATGTGGTGCTCATACATACAGTGGAAAGCCTGTGTTTACCAACATGCTTGAAATGGTTGACACCAGCGATGTGCTACCCTGCGCAAGCATTTTGCTGAAGTTGTCCTTCCTTATGTGCACAGTTGTACACGTGAAAAGACTGCTGGAGGACTGGAGGGATGTTGTTTACTCCCACTGCAACAGATGTATGGTCCAGGCGAAACATGCAGCCTTACATGAGTTTGATGGCCCATTTTATTAGTGATGATTGGGCTCTTTGAAGTGTCTGCCTCCAAGCTGCTCCCTTACCTGATGACCACAAAGGTTAGGGGCTAAAAACTTGTTTTGAGTAATTTAAAGGTTTTCTTTTACTGTTTTAAGACGGAAAATATAATAAAAAGATTTGAATTGTAAATCCATATTGGTGTGAAAAATCTGGGATTTAATGGGTTATATCGCCCAGCCCTAGGCTACAGACTTCTTTTTTTTTGCAGGGAGACTCATCAACTACATTACTTTACTACTCTATAACCCTGATGTACACAATAGTACATATACCTCCAGGGCACATCTTTGACATGATATATGTATTGGCTGAAAAGCATGCAAACCCAGTATCCTTTAAGCAAATAATTATGTATTTATAGCTGCTTTGGATCAGCCGTGTTACGTAATACAGATAGCAAACACTAATTAGTTAGAGTTATGTGAAAATAAATCATTTAAATTACTCCAGCAAAAGTTGCAATCATTGATTTGGTGGGATGCTGCATTTTTGAAGACACAGCTTTTGCCAACAACAGTAAACAAACATTTCCCTTAAATATATCTGTAATTAGCAGCATTAAGCGGCACTTTCCTCTAGAGCTTGCTCTCTTTCAGCTCAGGCTCTTTTTTCTCTCTACTGTGCTGCCTGTTATATCTCCACACTGCTCAACTTAAACTTAACAACATGGTGACATGTCCAGCAATTAGAAGCAATTTGATAGCAGGTTACTTGTTTCCTCATAACCTGCCTGTTTACATCTGAAGCGCTGTAATTTTCCATAACTGAAGTGATGTTAGCTTGACATTTAATGGTATTTGGAGCATTTTGTGTTTAATGAGTAATAGATGGTCATCATTTGAGTAAGTCTCTCTTTTTTCTTTTTTTTTAAGTTATATTTTTTGGCCTTTTTGCCTTTATTTTATAGGACAGCTGAAGAGAGACAGGAAATGTGGGGAGTAGGGAGCGGGGGAAGACATGCAGGAGGTTGTCGACCGGCCGGGAATCGAACCAGCGACCCCTGCGATGAGGACTGTAGCCTCTGTACTTGGGGCGCTTAGACTGCTAGGCCACCAGCGCCCCAGTAAGTCTCTTTTAAAAGTAGCACAGATACATGTTCCTGAACCTTTATATAGGTTATCTCAGTCTCTGTAAAGCAATAATGATCATCAGTGGGTCTGTTGTAAAGAATATCTTGTCTAGTTCTGTCTGCACAGCCGTGTTAAAGGTTTAAAACAGCATGTGCTCTTGGGCCCATTGTTTTGTGGTGTATTTTACTTACAGGTGACATTAGGAGGCCAAATATGTTGACAGGTTCCTGTAATAGAGACAAATCAAGCTGCAGGTGCACAGTATTTTTAGCATTAGAGGCTGTTCGCACTTTCTGTTGGAAGAGCTAATAATAGCATCCATATTTTTGTTTCTTTGTTCTTCTCTTTGTTATTTAAAGTAATTTAACCTTGAATAGTAGTAACACAACCAGACTAACATATTGTCGCCTCTTAGAAAATAACTTACAGATATATTCAGGGATTTTATAGTAAGCAGTGTGACATTCAACTTCTACATCTCTACCTCACAGGGATGAAAACTTGGGGTGGAGTGTGTGTCTTCCAATATTTAACTTCTCGGTCGCTGCTCCTTGTATAAACAATCCGGTCAGCGCAAAAGAGACTGACAAATCCACAGCGCCATTGAATAATTCAAAGCACTCTGCCATCCATTCATCCTGCCAGCTTTTAAAGCCTCCGACTGCACTATTGATCCGTGTGCTTTGGCTCTACCCCGTTGAATGTGTGTTGAGTGACCAAAATCAAATGAACAGTACTGTAGAAAAATAATATTTCATGCTTTTAAATTGACACATGAGAAAAACATCCCAATGTAATTAAAGGTTTATATCCAAATGCAACTTTCTCCACTCAAACTTATGTTGACTGAGTTTTTCCTTTAACTTCAACATGAATCTGGGGTAAGTTTTATCTGTCCTTTTTAGTATCATGGGATTTCAGTCCCTTCTGAATATCCCATTAGTATTAAATGGGACTGATTAGGACCACTTAATTATCTATTACAGAGCTATTAAAACCCAAATCCTAAATACAAAGATTTAATGGGGTTATTTCCTTCTTTTCTGTGACAGACCATGAAGAAGAACCGTCACAGAAAGGGAAAGCTTTACTTAAATTTAAACTACTTTCTGCATCTACTCTTCTAGGTCACATAAGAACACAGTAGCAAAACTAGTGACATAATTTCAGCAACAAAATCACTGCTTCATAAACTTCCAGCAAAGGCAAAAAAAATTAATCACCAAATATTGAAATCCGTAAGGGTTAACTCAGTGTAATTAACAGTGTTTTTGGTGTCTGCAGTGGCCTTATCTCTAATGTTCAAAGCACTTTAATTGCCGGCAACTGACTGTGCTGAACTGCACAAAAGGTAATGCAGATTGCATTTAATTTGCATAGATTGCTTAATCAAATTAGACCTCATCCCACAGAGACTAATTCAAAAGAATGGTTTGGCAGCAATGTCTTAACAACTGAAACACAGATGTAAACAAGTGGGAGACAGCCCACTCTTATTGGCTCGAGTAAGACAGCCTGAACTTACAGGCAGCGTCTTTCTTTTCCTTTGTCTGTTCACTTTCCTTTAAGTCGTGTTTCTTTATCTTGACTTGCATCAAGGTCAACCTACACTTCCATCTACAACTTCTCTGGGACTCTTAGAGAAAAGACAGGCACTCCTCTGCAAACCCCAATGGTTTGATTTTAAATATTTCATTACCCCTCGTTTTTTTTTCCAGCTTAACTTGCAGAAAAGAGAAGTGGGGCGGCGAGAAGCATTGATAGCACATGCAGTGTGCAGCAGTTATAAGACAACAGAGGGGGTTGAGTGAGTGTGCCTGCAGTCGCTCCAGCTCAAAATCAAGCTGTGCCTAGCTAAAGTCTGTAAGCAGTGCGGGCTGATTGCCTGAGTGTTTCAATCTAGTCATTCCTGTGTGTGCTTTGACAGTGATGCCAAAAGACAGCCAACTTCTCCATGTGTAAGCAAAGCAGGCTTTCTACCTGAGGCAGATCTTTGAAGTTTATAGGACCTGCAAATGGAAATAAGAAGAAACATAGGTGTAACACTCTTGATGTGGCTTTTACAACCACTGACGGCAGCATCAAATATTTAGAGCAATAAGGAAATTTGCTGAAAATCCGAAAACTCTACAGACTGATGTCGCATTGTTTTAGAAACTACAACTGTTCATTATTTTCATGAAGCTATTGCAGGTCATAGTTTCCTCCTTTTGGCTTACTACAGTACCTGCTGTATACCTTAGGATAGTATGTGATGGCATGACACAACATTAAATAATGCATGACTGTCAAAGGTCACATGCTACACTGATATCCATTAAAGTTGCAGATGATGGACACGTGCGCTTTTCCCTGCATCTGCCTCCAAGGCTAAAACACACAGAGTCTGTTATTTGCCCACAGTGAACCCATATTGAACCATATATAACACATTCCCTTTGGCAACATACAGTAGGTCTTATAGCAATATTAGAAACTCAAATCTGTCAGTGGGGCTCACAGCGTTGGGGAAAATATCTTTGACGGAACAAGAGCAGCAAGTCTTTCTGACCAGGTTATATGAGGTGATCCAAAGGGCTAACTGAGGACAGTGTTTGAATTGTAAAGCTAGTGTAAGGATTTTTGAGCTGCTTATGAAACAGACTGGAATAAACACAGATGTCTCTAAATGACCAACAGAAGCAAACGAGACCATCATCAAGAAGATTGAGCATGGCTGTTCAGTGTTCTATGTCTGTCACTGCTGCCACAAGGTCCGTTTATTACAACGCAATTTACAGCCTTTATTTACATTTTCTAAAGTAGAAATTCACAGAGAGGGATACATTTGACTATTTAAAGGAAGCACAAAGAGATTTCCAGAAAGCAATACCTAGGCATCTAGATCTGCAAAGACATAAAGCCTTGATTCCACAACAGGTGTTTGCGCCATCTTCCATGAGCGCCACTCACCTTGCAACTGGTTTGTACCCACTCTAGTCAAAGCTTTGCCCAGCTTTTCCAAGTCTGTTTTTGACAGAGCTCACGATGAGCACGTATCGAGCTGAACAGTGCAGATCCAGGTGGACAGGAAGTCAGATATGGCATGGAATTATCTTGTCAATTTCAAAATAAAACACCATGAATGGACTCCTGATCATGTATCGGATCATGTGAATAAGAGAACTATCGCTAACGATGAATATATTGTCAACAAATCTTTGATCTACGTTGATCACAGCAGGACTGTTAGCCATTTACTTTGTCTGTAGGTAACAGCACAACAAAGTAGAACATAGTTATAAACATTAAACACATTCAAACACAAGAAATAAAGGAACCCTTGGAATATATGGGACAGTAACCTATGGTAAAAGCACAAAAACGATGGAATAAGGTCTAAACCAACAGGAAATCAACCTTGATAAGACATGGTAACCTTTTGATGTTATGCTGTGCTCTGATAAACATAGAGAATGGTCTTTTTGGAAAGCATCCTGAGATAACATTTGTTGTGAGTTGGCGCTAGATGAAAAGATTGTTTGTAAACATTGGTGTTATTGCTTGATCTTGAAAATCCTGCAAGATCTTGTAAAGTTCTCGTGTGATTTTGTGACCTTGCAACTCCAGCTGCCTTTGGCTTTAGTCCATTGCGCAACGCTTCATGCATGCCTTTGGACAGAGTAAAACCAAGGTGCTGACAGAACACTGCACTCATGTTTGTTGTGGATTTGAGTGGTAACAGCAACCACTTTGTCCATAGGGGTCGCCAAAATCAACATAAAATTGGAAATTCTTCACAGTAGCATTGATTTTTGCTTTTTCTTGCTTTCTGTGTCAGCAGAGTTGATGATGCTGGCAAAACTTCACATACTTCCAAGGTGCACGGAGATGGAAAGGAAGTCCAGAAAGGTCAGGACTCCAGCGACACACTCTGTTGTGTCCATATTTTTTCCTTCTAACCACATATTGTTATGTTTTTTAACATTCTTCGCTTGTAGTGCTATTATAATTTGCACAATAGTAGAACCACCATGAATTGAATGAGATTTGTAGAGCCCTCCATCCAGGGCATTGTTTGTGAGAGGATGACTTTCTTGCTCGCTCTCAGCTCACACATCACATCCCTCATCCTTTCTTCTGTTGCCATCGCTCTTGTAGGACAAAAGGGAATTTTATAATGCACGTCCATGTCACATGCAATCCATATTGTTTATGATGAAACATTAAATACCCTGGAACTGTATGCACACATGACACACATGTGATTAATGTGCACAGCATTAGCCAAACCAATTAGCCTGCCACGTCTTGTTGTTCACCAATTAAAAACAATGCGGCTAACTTCCCTGAGCTCCACCATTCAGAGCTGCTTTCAGAACTATTTCCTCATCAGTTTTCCTCCAAGCACAATACACAGATTTGGCTGAGCACAGCTTTCTGTATAGTGCTTTTAAAACATTTAACAAAGATGTGGTAAAAGCGGAAGAAAAGCTTTCTGCTGCTGCCGCAGAATCACTGACGGTGTCTATGTCAGGATCTGATGCCTCCATTAACACTGACTAGTTGATTAACTGTGAGAACAGTACACAAGCAGGTAATGTATTCCCTGAGTCAATGGTAATGGCTTTTGCACAAAAGTGACACTGTCTGCAAAGGTATTCTCTTTCAGAGGCAGAAAAAGACCGCCTGGATGCCTTTTCTGTTTGCAGAGTACTGAAACATTACATTTATTCCTCTTCCTTCCTCTTAAGTGCTTAATTTTTAGGCTAATTTTGTAAACTGCTTCAAGTCTTCCAGCTAAAATTAGATAATACATGTAAACTGGGTTATTCTCCCAACCCAGCTTTGACCTTTTCTTCTGTGAAGCTGATTTCCTGTAAGAATAAACATGCGGATTAAACCCAAAGTTTCCTCTGGGTTCGTCTCCAACACTCTGAGCACCATTAAAACTAATCTCTGTTTGTGTAAAAGTCAGTTTCATACTCACACTGGGCATAATTACCTGCGATCTTTAATTGAATATCATTATGAAAAGCTTTTTCCCCCTTTGCTGTTTAATAGCATATTGAGAGGAGTGTTTGTATTTATACTTTAAGAGCTTTGACTTTCATTTAAAGCAAATACCCATTTAAAAAAAGGCACCAAAGCCATACAGAGCAGGACAAAAACTATACCTAATGTCTGAACACATCAGTGACTAGATAGAATTTTGAAGATGCTCATTCTCATATATCGATTCATCTCATACAAACTGCCCTATCATTTAAATGTAATATCATATCACCTCTGGATGACTTTGGACCTGGTCCATTCACTCACTTGATTCATCCTTGTGTCGATACCTCTCAGCTTTGAAGTAATGGTCATGATCCAGTGAGGGTCAGAGGGATCTTGTTAGTGTCCCATCTGTACTGGTGACTTTGCCGTGTCATTGACACACACGAAGCAGTAAATCTGGGTCCAAACTAAAGACAGGAGGCTTTACTATAAAAGTACTAAATCCTCTCTCTGATTTGAAAAGTCGTGCATGACAAAACCAGGAATGTGACTTTGTTAGTGTGATTAAAACACTCACTATGTTAACATTTCATTTCCTGTGAATAAGCACTGTTGGTCGTAAGGCTCACAACACTGCTGGGGCTGTGGAACAGGTCTCGATTTATAGAGTTTTATTGTTAAGGGGCCCACTGGGTAGAGATCTCCACCCTGAGATGATTATCATGCTCCGAGAGTAGCATGGGATTGGAAACTGCTGCAGCCTTGACAATGACTGAATGGCTGCTGGGGTCAGATATGTAGAACCTGCAAAATGTAACGTATACAGCATGCAAAGTAAAATGTCTGAAAATGCTCCGTGCTGCGCAATTTAGCGGCCAATATGCTGAACTGCAAATATATTTATATGCAAATATGTTGGTGTGTCCGAAAGCATTTGTGTGCCGTGCACCACACATTCTTCACTGCTCCCTTCAGACACAAGCCTAAACTCAGCTAACATATTTTATGCAAGCATGCAGCCCAGAATGAACCACATAGGAACAAACATATGGAAAATGAGAACAAAAATGAACAATTGAAAAAAAATTGGCAAAAATAGAAAAAGTTAACAATGTAAATAATAGAATTTTTGTAAATAATGAATAAAATTCTGTGACAAATCAATTAGACAAATAAAACCCAAATGAAAAAGAATGTTTCTTTAAGAAGTAAGCTGTCACTAGTTCAATTTCACTTGAAAACTATACAAACCATGTAGTGAGTACATATTAGTGATGCATGATTATTCTAATTGCAATCACAATGTGAGAATGTGCAATGACACAATTGCACATAAGGCTACAATTTGTGACTTTAAATAAATGTGTGCATATGTGTCTGGAAACATTATAACCTCTTATTGTTTGGAGTCTGTTAAGTACGCCTAGTAACTGCTCAGACAGTTTGTGTGTGGGCACACGCAGCATGTTTGTAAGGTCACATGACTACCAGCACGCAGTAAACAACATCAATGCCTCGACCATGATGTCGATTCTGAATTGGTGATGAAAAAGTAAATGCAACATCTGTATGTGAATATTGTGCATTCAGGTACAGTGACGTTGAGTAGAAAGAAGTGCTGTGCAAAGTTAAAGTTGCTATCAGTTTTGATCAACACCTGAGACATCAGCACAGAGAGAAGTATGACGAATGCAGAGTGAAGGCCCGAGCAGAACACAGTTACAGAGTCTCAGGAGGCATTTATACCTGTTTCACCATACCTCCTGGGTGATCAGATCATACGTAAGTCTCTAAGTACAAGTGCTAACACTTTACATGGACATGCATATCTAATGAATCCCCAGTGAGCACTTGGTTCACATTCCCAAATCACACATACATAATTTCTTTTGTATTTCCAAAATTCAAAATGCATTTTGTTCATATATGTGTTTTAAATTGAGAAATATACAAAACTATGAATAATCTCTGCATGATCCTTGATAACCAAGCAAGTCTAGACTCATAATACTAGTCATAATATCATATAGGCAGCCACACAATTCTCAGTGGGAGTGGTATGTTTAAAACAATGCTTAATCAAAAAACGGTGTCACTGTAATACAATCATCCATCTTCCCACCATTCCAAAGTTTTAACATCTGAAACAAAGAGCCGTCATGAGTGAAACACCATCTTTGGTGGCACTACTATAAACACAAACCATGTCCAATTACAAGAGCAAAGAAACAACACCTGTAACTCCATTCCACTCATTAGCTTCACTTTCCATATGTCATATAATTCAATAACTGAGTTGAATGACGCAAAAACTGCCCTGTATGACTCTGTAGTTGTTAATAGTGCTTTAAATCTCTTTATTGGTGTTTTTGGAGGTGAAATGTTTCTGGGGATACAAATCCAGGAAATGTGCAACCAAAAAATGTGTGTTCATATTATCTGTGTCTGTCTATTCTCGGGTGCAAGGTAGCTTCTCAGAGTGCTTTTTTTCCAAATGTCTCTTTCTTTTGTGTAGGAACAAACTGAAACGGAAGCACTTCTTCATCTTACATTACAATCATTATTGAGGCCCATGTTGAATCACACACTCGCACATGAATTGCTGAAACGCTTGAAGGGTAGCCTCAAACTGCAGTGCTATCATCTATAATTCATTGTTACTAAGATTAGATGAGATGACCTATGAGATACATTACATGAGAGTGCAAACTGCATGTTAAGCTGTGTAACAAATATTATTACATGAGACAGATCAGCTGTGACAAATACAAAGGACCTCAGGATACCAAACAGCACTTCAATGTGAAATACAAAGGAGGTTTCACAAAGAATCTGTGGCTGAGTGGCCTCATGCAAAATGACTGTTATTCTGTTTATCGCTGTTCTTATTACAGTCATCGTATACACTTCTATACACAGACACACGGAGAAGGACTGTTGGAGGTGTTCAGGGAAAGATGATACTTAATTTGAAGCAGTGAGTCTAGAAACTACAACATAGTAGATGGTTATTAAGAGAAATCAATAACCATATGTTCCAATTCTGTTCTCTGTAGGTCCAAACACAGACTTTCTGCTGCACAAAGCCCCCATACTCATGTCAGGAAATCAGGCATGTTGTCACACCAGCTTGAAGACGCTGGGTCAATATCTGAGTGTACATTTGTAATGGAAGATCTTCAGATGCTGATAGCTTAATTATTACAGGTTAAAGAAACAAGGTGATGGACTGGTGACAAACAGATAGACAGTCTGTCAGGGATCTATCGTGTTTTCACCCAGTGAGAAAGCTCCTGAGACAATAATTAGTCTGTAAATTAGAATCGATCCTCCACTGCCAGCCGGTGATGTGAATGTGTATAAATATCTAGAAAGTGTGTACAGTCTCAGCGGACATCAGTGTGAGGTATCAGCTAGTTTTATGAGTGCAGGTAAGCCAAAAAAACTGTATCTTTCTTTTCTTTCTTTTCTATCAAGGTTATTTTGTTGCTTTTATGCCTTTAGTTGAGAGGATAGGACAGAGCAGGAAACAGGGAAAGAGAGTAGGGAACGGCACGTAGTAAAGGGCCACAGGTTCAAACTGAACCAAAGTTGCTCACCCCGAGGACCACAGCCTCTGCACATAAGGCATGCGACTCAGCCATCAGGCCAAACCGGCACCCCAACAAACTGTATCTTCCTTTGATGACAGTGTTCCAACTTTGCACTGCTGTAAAAAAGAAACAGAAAACTAAAACTTTCTAAGGGTGCCACAAGAGAGGATTTTTTGGGGGACAAATCTGTTGAGGGTATGAAAAGAAGCAAGTAGGGCCATCTGTTCCTTGAACATAAGTAATGTACTTGAGCCTTTTAAATAAAAAAGAAGGGCCACTCACTGTTTTCAAATAGACAAAAGAGAGAAATGCTTTGGTGACTGTGTACAACAGTTTCCCTTCAAGATGTCTGTCGTTAGCATATAGAGATATCAACTGTCACTAAAAACATCTCATCTGCTTATTTTGTTTTCGCTTATATTTGTACACACTTTGGTATTTCAAAAAACAGTGAAATAATATTTTTTCCTGGTATCTTTCCAAAAGCAGAACTTCTAAAAGAGACGATAAGCAATTTTTATAAAGCAAGCGAATGCCACATCTCCTCATATGAACTTACATCTCTGTACTCAATGCAGAAGTTTGTCTCTTGGGCATGTTTTAAATACATTACCACACATTAGTGTAAGATTAGCTCGATCAATTTGAATGATTTCTGCCGAGGTAATCAATTGAATTAATGTGGAAATTAATTAAATTTCATGTCACCAGCATTGACCTCATTATGTCTTCCATGTGCAAAGCTTAACTAATGAGTATTGATAGAACAAAGGGAAATTTCGTTTTGTCAGCTCTTGCTTTTCACAAAGTTCTGTCTTCCTGAACATCACTGAAAATAAAATGTTGCATCGGCTTATTTTGTCAATGAGCAAATATGACTGGCAGTTTATGAATTGAATGTTGGCCAAACCCCTCATTTTATAAATCCATGAACATCAGAGTGATGGAGGGTGCCAAGAAGGGATGTTCCAAAGTGACTTAATTCCCATACTTGTTGTACAAATGTAAATTTGAATTGGGACTAACCAAGTACTCTTAAGGTAAAGAAACACACACAAAAAAAATCAGTCAGAACTGAGCAATATTTATTTCTACCGCTAATCACAGGATCACAGAGTTTGCAGATAAAGAATGTCAAATTGGTTTGCAGAGTGTGGCTAATGTTAACAGAGCTAGCACCACCAGCCCTCTGTCCTCCTTGCAGGTTAACATCCAACTTTATCTTTATTTTCTATATCACTAATTCACTACCAAACCCTGTTGTTTTAAGAGACGCAATCTTTCATTTGTGCTTGTTTACATACAGGTGGGAGAGCATTATAACAGTATGGCAGTAGCCACTAATTACAGCTACAGCTCGGCTAGTGGCAGGTGGCCGCGGTAAAAAAAAGGACACAATGTATGACCTGTATTTGGAGCCAACAATAATATCAATACTCACGTCTCAACTCACGACTTGAAAATGTTTGATCGTTTAGTGAAGTCACTTCAACACGCACATCCAAAGTGTGAAGCACTCTTTGTCAGAAATGCATCAGCAATCAGAATGTCATGTTCCCCAGACATTGTTGGTCACATGTGGTTGAGCTGCCGTAGACGTCCTCCTGCTGTGGACGTTCCGGAATCCAGCTGATACGGACGTGCTGGTCTCCAGCAGCAACAGCTTCTACTACTCGTCTCACTATCACCTCTCCCTCTTACTCTCCTCTATCCCTCTTTCCAGATTCATCTTGGTCGAGGCATGATGGCTGTCTAACATGTGTCTGGTTCTGCCTAAGGTTTCTGCCTGTTAAAAGGAAGTTTTTCCTCACCACTGTAACTAGCTAAATATTGCGAGGTGCAATGCTCAAGGTGAGATAAGACTGATTCTTACCCTGTCTTGAAGTTGGGTCTCTGTTCATAATTTGACATAGAGTGGTCTAGACCTCTAGACAAATAAAGATTGATTGATTGACATGTCTTTTCTTATGTAGCCATCTTGAGGCCAACTTTTCACTGGTCCAGTCAGATGTCTATCCTCAAATGTGACAATCAACCCAGCAGATTAACAAAATCCAGTGAAGATATTCTTGATCCTCAGGTAATTTGCAATATCGCTACTTAGGGTCTGACATTTTTGGTCATTTTGAGTCAAATGTGTTAACAAAATGTATGTTCCCAAAATAATGAATAATAAAACCCCTAAATGATCGCTTTACTTTTCTGCTCGCTCTATTAGCTTGTCATAATATTTGTCTTTACTGATGGTTTGTTAATGAAAAATGCTAAACTAATGATGTTCCCATCTGCCTCAGTTGATTTCAATAAGCAAATATTAGCATGATAACGTTGTCGGCTTAAACGCTTAACATGCTAATCAAGTAAACAGCTGAATAGCAGCATGTTAGCATTGCCTTTGGTTATGTTAGCAGAGCTGTAGATTTGATGTCTCATTTTGTTATGTATGGCTTTGTGCCTGAATCATCGTATGCAGTGTATAATGTATGAAATCACTTTTCTATTTATTGCTTGAATGTGGTTTTATAGTAAATCCCAACCGCCTCTGAGCGGAAAGTGAGTCCCTTTGTGTGACACCGCAGTGACTCATGGGAGCCTCCATGTTGTCTCATGTGCTGAAAGGCTGGATGATGTCCAAGCAGCTTAGCCTGAAGGCGGCCAAACTTTTCTCTTTGTGTCTCTGCTGCAGGGTAGGCTGAGGATATCGGCTGGCATTAGGCTGACAGAAGAACCCCTTTAAAATCTCTGGCTTTTTAACAGTGGCTGTATAAAAATTTTATTAGGCTGACCTTTTCTGGCTTGTTAGATTTTATATTTACCCGTCCTGAGCAGGCCACATGAAACTGCAGTGCTAAAAGTATTGAATCCCTCAGTTCATCAGTCATTCTTCAGCAGCTGGCAGTGTCACTCAAATTGAAGAAAAGTTTTTAAAAAATCCCTGCCACGATCGATATAGCAGCTGTCATGGCAACATTGATTACTTCTAATTCAAAATCTGTTTGAGCTTCTCTATCTTTACTGTTCTCTCTTCCTGGTAGCTTAAAGCCTTTGTTAAGTCAGAGTAAATTTTAAGTCTAACGCAGCAGGACAGTGATGGATGGGTGGGTTGATAGCGAGATTATGCAGGTGAGACAGCTCTGAGCTTTTAATCCCACGCTCTTTTCAAGGAAACCAGGCTGCGCTCTGTGCGTCGGATTCTCCTCCAAAGATGTGACTCTTTGTTTTTCTTTATACTTCTGTTAAAAAGTCAGAGTGGCGTACCCGGTGCACTTCTAAATGTTAGAGACTGGTGTCTTGTGACAGCTCCAACACAGAGAACATTAGAAAACTCTGTTGGTATTTGTGTTGTTCTCTTCTTTGCTCCTCTTGACTTTGAGAATTTCACAGCAGCAGAATGAAATCATCCATTTTTCAAAAAGACAAGACATCTTCCCCTCCTGTCGGCATCCCCTCAGTTGGCCCGTTGGTGCATACTAATTAAACACCGTAAATAAATTTGAGTGGAACCTAACATATCAAGAGAGCACAGGGGGAAGACATCCACATGGTAGCTCTTTTTCTCTTTCTTTCACTGTGCTTGGTGATTACCAGCAGTAGTTGGGATTGCCTGCAGAGGGATTTACAAAAACGTTAGGAGAAAAAGGAGAAAAATGTGCCAAGAAGAAAGAGAAGGCAAGGTTCTGGGCAGACTTTACTCATCACTGTCCTGAGAATTGACCGCTTGGGCTTGGGTGGGAAAAAAGGGAGGTGAGGCAGAACTAATCCTGAACCAAAGGAGCTGCTCCTCTGTTACCAGAGCATGGCAGGTGGGGGACGTCTGCAATCCCAGACACACAGTTTCTTGAATTCGGTCTGCTCGGTGGTAAAAGTCAAGTTCAGGGGCACAGATAAAACCATGGAAGCCTGTAAAGCCTGAAAACAATTGCTCGCTGCTTGTTTTTGAAGCATTTATTTGATTGGCCTCCCTATTTTTTCGTATCGGTCAGACTTCCCTTTGTGGAGAGATTTGAGGGAGTACATGGGATTTGCTGGCTATGGATGGGTGGTTTCCAGGAGCTGGCTATGTGAATGAACTAATGTAGCGTAGTGTGGACCAAATTACACCTACAATGAAAGGGAGTGAGCTTGGTCAGAATCAATTCTCCTGTCCTGACCCTTCTCGCCACAATTACCACCCACTTTCAGGGTGCTGATGCTGCGTGAAGGTGACAGGGCACACCTTAGGAGCAATCTACAGACGTGAGAAAGAACCAGCAGGTCAGATTGTAGTACAAGTCCCATTGAACACAGCAATCACTATAAAATGAGTCACACTGATTATGATGTTGTGAGTAAGTCTCACCACACTCGCACTCCCTCAAAGGTCAGGTGATTATACCTTTGGCTTTATAGACTTCTGATGGAGTCTACATAGCTATTAAAGAGGTGGTATTATGCTTTTTCCATATTTTACAAACAAATATTAAGTTAACTGTTGGATGTCGATACTTAATGTGAATTGTGAGGTCAACGTGTGTGTGAGTAATCCCAGGATGAGACAGGCTGAGAAGTTAGATGAGAACAAAGTAAAATCAAGATTTGCCCAAATTGGGACATCATCAATTGGTGAATTTCCTTCCAACATTCCTGTTCTTTGTTGCTACAGATTTTCGGAGCCTTTCCAAGTTTTTGGGGTCCACAACATTTGACCATTTTTCAGATTTTTTCCTTTTAAATGAACACAGGTTAAAGCTGGGGATGGTAGTCAGATTTAGATTCACTTTTTGTTATACTGGTTAAAATGATCTTTATGTCCCGATGGCAATCAATACATAATGTGTTCTTAAGAAAGAGCGAAAAAAAAAAGCTGCTATCTACAGCCGGAGTAAACCTGGGAAAACACCAACCAATCCCTGGCTTTAGAGACCAATTTATGAAACCAATCAAATCTTGTCCTGGCGTTCTGCCCGCCTCCTGCACGTACATTTCCCCGGCGTGCACTCCCCTTCCCCTCACTCTATTTACTGCCCCTCACGCTCGACCTCGGGCCTGTCCCCTCTAACCCGATGAGGTGCTTTGCTCAGGACTGTAGTCTGGATCAGAGTCTAAAAAGCTCTCACCACGGGGCTCTGACTAGCAAAAAAAATTTATGACATTTAGTAAGTCTTTTGGAGGAGCTCCGAGGGGAGGGGTTAGACGGAGTCCTGAGGAAATGCTACATTCAAATTCATGCTAGTTTTCTGTGACTACCAACCCTAGCTTTAACACAATGACATGGCAAATGTGGAGGAGGCTTCTGGAGTGCTGTGTTCCTAAGTCCTTTAGAGTGCCTTAAAGTTTTCAGACCGAGGCAGAAATGATAGTTTATAAAGACACTGATCTGAGATAAGTTATTACTTTCTTGAGCTCTAAATCATGCAAAGCTACCACCAAAGATATCAGAAGGACAATATAATGACAGGAAAGACAACATACAAAGTTTCAAAGGGTCAAATGAATTAGCCAAGTCTTAAAAACTCACAGAAATACAATGTGACAATGTCATTAAGAGATGCTTCTGTCCAAGGTGATGTACCTCTGAGAGTACAACACAAGCAAGGATCTGTCTGTAAGATAGTGTAGCCAGAGGGTTCATGGTTGAGTAGGAGGCAGACTCAGTGTGTTTAAACGGTCCCATCAGTGGACATTTATTCACATGTGCAACCACAAAATGTGCAAAAAGAACGCAATATGGACAAAAAGAACTATAGATTAAGAAATGAGAATAACAACAATCACAACAGTTTAATCCTGGTGTCTGTTGCTGACTGGTCTCCCCCCTGGCTTCCTACAGACAACTGAATATATAGAGGCATACCTCACCAATTACCAGCACTTGGCCCCAACCGTCCACCCTACAGGGTTGGGACTCAATGTAATATACAAAAGAGAGAAAAACAAAGAGAGAAGCATTTCCATGGATGGTCAAATTTCCTGTGGAACATGAACACATCACCACAGGCACTAACACTCATCTTTAACTTGAAGACGCATTACCCATACTGGTTGGCTGACGTAACAGACCAATATCAGCCTGCCACAGATGTGCTGGTATCATACATTTCTCTAATAAGCATTGTTTTATAAAATGATCCCTCTGGGTGCTAAACCAATGCATAATTGGTGCATTATTTAGTGAAAAAGATTACATTCATTCCAGCTCAGAAGTCAATGGGTTGACATGCTGTAATAAGGGAATTTTTTTCCATCCAAAATGTGTATCAGCCCTCGAAATCCCTTATCAGCTGGGCACTCGTTTAAACATCTTTAGGCCTTTGTTGCTGCTCAGTGGATATTTCAATTGATCTCAAATTGGACCGGCACTATGTTTGAGTTCAAACACATCGCTACATCATCAGCAAAGTGGTTACATACATATATATTTATCTATTTTCTGGTCTATATAAGAGTAGTATTGACCCATACGGCTGGATGGAAGAACTTGTCATTAACAAATGTTTTTAAGAAGCAGATTTGTGCCTATTCTTGGTAGCTCTCTGAAGCTCTCAGTGTTCCTCCACTGTGGGCTGACGGGTTAATCCAATAAGAGGCCTGTCTCAACACAGTGAAATGCTGTGGGGGAGTAAGGCACTGCGCCTGAGGGCCTCTGCCTCTGTCTCTAATGAGGGAGGAGAGAAGCGGATGCAAGGTCTGTGCTTCACAGACAGCCCAACAGGCAAAGTTAACCCTCTTCTCTCTGCTCTGGGTAAACCTGGCTACCACCCCTGTTTTCCTCACTCAATCTGTCTCTGTAGTTCAGAGCTCCCTTCTTCACAGAGGAAAGTCTTAGTCCTGCATACTCTCTTTGCCTGCTTGTACCTAATTTAGAGAGCTGCTGTGTGAAAGCTACCCAAGCTACCCCACTCTCTTTGTCTGAAAGCTTATGATTGTCTCAGCAAGTCAGCTTCCCTACCTGAAACACAGTGTGTGCTCCTGCAGTTTCTGACTGCTGCAGCAGTATCGCTCAAGCCGGTCTGTATTGCTGTTTTCACTGATGAATAAGAGACACATTCAAAAGGCCCTGAGCTTTAATTACACTCAGTCCGTCTTGAGTATCATAAGCAACCAACCACTAATTACCTTGAGTTCATGTGCACTATCCTCCTGCTTATACAGCAGTATAAAGGCCCATCTGATGAGAACAAACCAAGAGCCGGACCCAGTGATGAGGGGATGCGGAGAGGGAGCTTTCAACCCTGATCCCTGGGTGTAAATTACGTAACAATGTAGTAAAATATTCATGACACACCATGGGGACGAGATCCTGCCTGCTCTGAAGTGCTGAGCAAACACTTCCCCCTCAGCCACTCTAAGACTGAGAGGAGGACAAGGAAAAACCCAAAAGTATGCAGACGGGAAACAATGGGAAGCAAATTACTGTCAGGAAACAAATTCTTGCCTGTTGAGGATGGAAAGCAGCTTTGACAAGATGGTTCCCAGAATATAAAGGCAGTTGATGATGTCTAGATTGTATGCTTTCATGGCTGTGCTCTTTGCATGTGTTAGCCCATCGGTTAAAGATAAAATTTGACAATGCGAGTCTAAAAGTGAGCACATTCAAAATCAGTGGAGCTGAAGCGAAATGCAGCTTGTGAGTAGCACACAATATTCTCACAATACAGTTTGTTAATGTTTATATATTTACTCTGGATTATCTATAAAACTGTGCAATATGAAAAAAAAAAAGATTCATCACCTTCATCATCTTGAGTTCACTTTTAATCCAGCAGAACAGATGAAGAAGAGAAAAACAGTTGAAAGGAGCCGAGTCTTTTGAAGTCATTAGAAGAAAGTGGTGAGGTGTGAAACCTTCGCTGCCACTCATGGGAGTCCTGCTTATGGTTTTATGTGACTTTAATGATAGAGAAGAGAGCAGGAACCCGCCAAGCCATGCTGGGTGAGAGTATAAACTTAGCTCTAAGTATTCGTCAATATCTTTACGGCGACTTGAAAAGAACAGAGGATTGAGTTTAGTTGCTGCAGAGTGGTTTCTGATGGTTTTCCTGACCGTGTCTCAGACATTCAAATCGTTTTTGTTCAGAAAGGGAGGACTGAGAGAAGCAAGCTTTTGAAGAAAAATTCACAGATTATCTTCTATCATTGTTAGATATCATAAATCTGTTACCTCTGTTTCATGAGTCCCTATAATCCCACAATGTCTGTGGACAACAGATGAAAAAACAGCCGAGTGTTATTCTAATTTACCAGGAGTTTATGTAGTTCTGTCAGAGCTGAATAAAAATCAAAACACAACCAACATAATTTCCCACAACTCTAACAACAAACCTTCATTTGCATTTTAACATCGGTAGAGACATCAAATGCGGTTGTTTTATAGCATTTAAAATGCATTGCCTTGAAGCATTGTCAACCTTAAAATATAACAAGGTTTACCTAAATTCAAATTTTGTTCACAACTGAGTTCCTATTCTCCAGCCTCATACTTAGGAAATCATATAATTTCTCAAAATATGAGAGTGAATCAACAAAATCACACAATGTAATATTGTGAATGAAAACATTATGCAACCCTGTAAAAGGGGGGGATGGTGGATGATGAGCTAAATTATGCACAGTGGGAACATTTTATCAAGTTGTTTACATTATTAAAAATCATCGCATGATGATTAATTCCTGAAGAGAAAATTAAAGAAACCAGGTCACAAATTAGCTAAAACAACAAGGGGCAATATGCATCTGGTTCACTGCAATAAATTGAAATACAACTACAGGGTTTACCTCATGCATATGCAACAACATCTGGTGACCCAGTGTCCTATTAATATCAGATATATTAAACCCAGGATTATTCTTTACACCTGGGGCCACTTCCAGGCCCCATACAAATCCCATTTCCATGGCTTCTTGTTCCTATCAGCGTGATTCATGAGAAATTGTTCCGCCTGTCAAATATAATACACAAGATAAGTTGATTTGAGGCGTTTAAAGCTTCCCGCTTCTCCACAATGTTTATTTGAAATACTTCAGGTATAAACATCCAAAAGAGGATGTTTTAAAAAAAAACAAAAAAAGGAAAAGTTGCCTCTGGTGTTGTGACTTGCTTTGCTTTTTATTTGCAACAAATTCCAGCTGCTTTGCATTTTAGTGTTGGATTATGTAGACAGACATTGAACAAAGAAATAATTTTGAAGAAGAGAAAAAACACAGCGGGAAGCTACTCTAGGCTGTTGTGTCTGTTAAACACAATATATCAGTTTTTCATGGAAAGTTCAGCTCTCTTTTTTTCAGGGTCTCTGTAAAATGGTTTCAATTACACAGTATATAGCCTCCAGAAGTTTCCATATTCAGAATGGAGGATTCAAAAATAGTGTTTTCTAGTTTATATGTTTTATGAACAGTACATACTATTCTAGCCACACCATTTTAACCAACCTGCCTGTTTCCCTCTATCTTTATCTGAGTGTACTGCCACATGGGTGTTCCAAAAAAAGCCTGAAATGTGTCCAAAATGCTTCATCTTCAGACTTCTTGATCCTAACTGAAGCTGAAATGATGGCCTGGGTCCGTATGCATGTCCAGCCATTAGTGATGAAAATGGGCTGTTTGTACTAATGGTGAAAAAAAATGGATTAGCGGTATGCATGAGCCAGGTTAACGCCCCAACAAAGCATTAAATTTAATGGCGGTAGACCCCAACTTTACAAGTGGTAACGACAGGATTACCACACCTGTTAGGCTGTTTAAAGGATAGCGGACAGTGTGCTTATGCACCATTTAAGACGAAATATGTGAAGACATTGTTTTATTTTTTAGGTATTCTACTGTGCGCACACCACACACATTTACCCGGTTCAAGATCTTCAGCCACACTTTCCCTTAATCCTTGTTTGTTATCTTTGACGATTGACTTGCTGATAATAGCTGTTTGTTCGTTCTATATTCTTGTAATAAAATATCCATTTCTTCTGCTGAAAAATTGCCTTTTCTTGATCTTCTCCCAGTCACACCGGCCATGTTTACTGTTGTTTATGCGTAGTAGGCATGCGCAATTCGAATTTGATGGATACTGGTTTTCCAGGAGGTTCCCTGGACATATGACGTTTTGCACCAGCCTCGCTTTCATGGCGCAATTACTTAATTGGCCAATTATTCGCAGTCGTGCATACTGCTAACGCTATGACCAAACGGTACCTTAAGATTAATGGTCCCGTTTGTGTAATGGCTAGACGTGCATACGGGCCCTGTTCATGCAGCCTGAAACTTGTTAGCCAATGGCAACCCAACCAGGGCAGCTGTGGCTCAGTGGGTGGAGTTGGTCGTATATCGATCGGAAGGTTGGCTGTTTGATCCTAGCTCCGGCAGTCACATGCCGAAGTGTCCTTGAGCAAGACACCGAACCCCGAATTGCTCCCTCTGTTGTTCAGAGTTGTGTGAATGTGAACAAATGAGATTAGCTAACACTGATGGTCCCTCACTACATAGCAGCCTCTACCACCAGTGAGTGAATGGGTATGAATGGGTGAATGTGACGAGTAGTGTGAAAGCTTTGAGTGGTCAGAAAGACTAGAAAAGCACTATATAAGTACTAGTCCATTTACCATTTACCAATGAAAGTGGATGCATTCGCACATACTGTAGTTCCTAAAAGCCTCCTCAGTGCTTTTTCCTGACCTCCTTTCTGATACAGCTGCTGATTCAGAGATTCAGTCCAAAGCTGCGCTCGGTTATTCTACTGTGATATACAGAACGTGTTCTGTTAATGGCTGTTCCCAATACCCTATAATGCATGTATTATGTCAAGGACAGGGTATTGTTTGCTTACGTGACCATCCAAAATAATGTCTGACTGTAGCTGAAGAAAGTGAAGCACATACTCCTGAGTTTCCTTTTTCGTCTTTCAGTAACTTCCCTCAACATGAGGTGGTTTCTTTGGGACATGGTGGGATATGCTCATAGTGCTCAAAGCCCTGTCAAGCAGCTTGTTCAAGCCCACTGGGCAGATACCTTCAAGGCCATTGTCCATAAAAAAAAAAGGGTTCTTGCTAACTCTGTAGTTACACTACCACGGTCAAACAAAACAACATCTTTTCTCTGGAAAACCAAGTCTGGCATCCAGCAGCTCAATGCCCTTCAGAGAAGAGAACAGAAGAGAACAGAAGAGAAAGAATGAAATCAGTTTGTTCACACTGCAGGATCTGGCGTGCTGTTTGGAACTCACAATGACACATTGGCTTAGGCCTGTCCAAACAAATACTTGCCAATTAGCTGTGTGAAGATGTCTCACAAGCATTAGTGTGAAGGTACATGCCTTCCTCTGGTGATAGTGTGCCCTCCAAATAAATCTGGCAGCCTTGTTCGGTGGAATATTTGAGGTTGGAGAGTTGTGCGGTGGCATAAGGTGTGGCAGTTGTTCAAGGTTTTTGGGGCCTCCTAGGAAGCATGCTCAGCTGTGTCATGAACCATGTGTGTGTAGTCTTTGCCCTGTCTTTTGCAGGAAAACAAAAGGGTTATTATGGAGTGGTTTTCTCCTTTTTTTGGTGATGTATTTATGTCTCTCTTCCTCCTTGTGCTCTGTGTTGGGAAGGCTGAGCATGGTTGCTGCATCTTGTCACAAGAAACTCTTTGGTT
Organism: Notolabrus celidotus; assembly: GCF_009762535.1. Lineage (NCBI taxonomy): Eukaryota > Metazoa > Chordata > Actinopteri > Labriformes > Labridae > Notolabrus > Notolabrus celidotus. The sequence goes on along the minus strand of NC_048282.1, from coordinate 27,673,069 downwards.
AATCCAGTGGAACTTAGGACCTTTCACAGCTGTTCATTTCTACTTCCCAAAATGCATCTTTCAATGATTAAACTTTTAAAATCACCAAGACTGGCAGGTCAGGTACAGTTATACAGTTGCACTCTAAAATGCAACAAATAGGGGTGCAGATGGCCTAGCGGTCTAAGCACACCCTATATACCGAGGCTATCGTCTTCGTCACAGAGGTCGCTGGTTCAGTTCCTAACTCAACCAATTGCTGCATTTCTTCCCCCATTCTCTGCTCTCCTGTATCTCTTCAGCTGTCCTATCAATAAAGGCGAAAATGCCCCTAAAATATAACTTACAATGCAACACATAAAGTGACACTGATTCATGGACACAGAATGAATCTTAGTCAAAACCTTTCTACCTTGATATAATCCTCAAATTGCGAAGCATTTTAGGTATCCTCCCATATTACAGATTTTTCCACAAATAGATGAAATATCTATGATGGTTCTCAGTCATTCTGGTTCCGGTAATCCAAAGTTGAATCCAAAAGGAAGCTGGATTTTGTTGAAGTTTTTGAAGACATTCCACCTCTCATTCAAAAGTTTTCATACTTCATTATTTTGAAGGGACAATCCATTGTTCTGCTTTTAAACATCTAAACCTGAAGGTGTCTCAGCATGGTCTGAGACTCTTAGCATCACTTACTTACAAAATATGGGCCCTGGTCTTGAATCACAACATAAAATTTAACACCCTCTCACACCCTCTGCTTAAGCGGAAACACATATTGTAGACTTATCGTTATTGATGACTGACTTCCCCCGTGTCATTCTGCCTTTGTTGCTTTTTCGCGATCAGCAAAGCATAACGGAAGCGTAACAGTCGAGTCTTACTCATGCTAAAGAGCGTATGCAGACAAGGCCTGCTGCTAAAATGATGAGCACTGACTCAGTTTCTATGTGTGACATGTCAGCAGCCTTCTTTGTGCTCAGTGGTATGGATAATAAGAGTGTGAACTCTTCTCTTGTTGAAAGTTGTGTGACAGGTGTCTGAATGGCTCTAGAAAAAAGACTTGTGAATAGCACGGACTGGTGCTTGTGATGGCTTTACGTCAGGTAGTTCGACCAGTACTTTCTAAAGTAGCAGAAAGAAAGATGTGGGAGTGCAGTCTTTATTCCGCCTGACTTGTGATTCGTCAATCAGGATTGTCATGTGTCGTGCGGTCCTATTCACCCCTTTACCCTCTGATGTGCAGTCAGTCAGTTCTAGAATGGCCACAGAAAGGTGAGACATTGTTAAGTCAATGCCGCAGTGGGCCTTATCTTCAATAGGGCCATTTAAATGATGAACAGAGCAAGTGTTACGTATTGTATTTTGGGCTATTTGAACATGAATAGAAGCTCCAATCATGTTCTTGCTCATTCATCAATCCCTAATGCTTAATGAAGGGGGAACAGGGAGAGAGAGGCCCTTGTGTCAGTTATTTTCATCTTCCAATGGGTTTGTTTGTTCGTTCATTTGTTTTGTTCCTTACTTCATTCAATCATTCATTCATTTATTCATTCATTAAAAATGACTTGGATCATAGCTACACTTCCAAATGAGCAATAAGACGTCCTCATCTCTACTGCTACTTCTACTGAGTTATGTTACCATAAGCAGTAACCGTCTTCTTACTCGGGTGTAAAGGTACGTATTCATAGCGAACCTTTTCAGTACAGCACTTTCTGTTTGGTGCAGATGTGTACTGAAACAGTTTGGTAATTCCAATCCAAGGTCCCCACATGGGCCTGAAAACAAGCGCACCACACACACAGCATGCACTGGTTTGAGTACAGCAACTTTCTCACTTAATCACCTCAGAACTTACTGAGTTTTCTGTATTTACCTGTGATCATTTGTGTGCTGTGATCTCAAACAGTGGTTACCTGATCATCAGTGTGTGTGTGTGTTTGTTACAGTGAGGAGCAGGGAAACCTTGTTAGCTGATGTCCAGTGTAGCAAACACTGGCATGTGGTGTTACAGTGTGTGCGCTTGTGTGCATATTTTTGTGTGTGTCAGCCTATTCCTGTGGGGCTCCGACATGCAGACAGCAGAGGAGCAGCTTCACTGAACATGGTGAGGACTCAGCATGTTTATTTCTAATTATGTGACTGTTTTGGTACAAACATCTACCTGTTGTGAGGCAAATAGCCCTCTGAAGTTTACTCCCCAGATCTGCCTCATTTGGTGCTTTGCGGATGTTTATTTTTGACCGTGCATTATTTGTATTTAGTTCATTTAATTTTCTTAGATTGTATTTTTAATAATTTTTGTTTTAAATGCTATAAAAAGAAATATGAGGAGGCCTACAAGCCTGAGCTGTCAATGCTGCACTTAAGATAATGTATTAATGTTTTTAAGTGCCTAATCAAAGGAAATTACATTTTTTTGTGATGTTTGTTTCCCTTACTGTACCAAAAATGTACAACATCCAAGACCTCAAAACCTGAACCTAAACTGTTTTGTACCATATATCCCTGCGTCTTACTGCAGCAGGTCTCAAAGTAAAACAGGAGTATCATGAAAAAAGACACAGTTCCAATATGTCCTCAGGCTCATTAGTTTGGTTGTTGAGTGCAGTTTGGTTTGACAGCACTGAGCAGGTATTCCTGTTATATGCACAGTCAAGCTCTCATTTGCAAGTTATGTTTGGTGTGCAAACACAATGAAACTCACATAATGCACCATATTCACAAGAAGTACAATGAGCTCATGACGCCATGCATGGCTTACCCAAATTAATTAGAAGCCAGCAACATAAAGGACTCGTGGCAAATTAGTGTAATTAGTGAGGAGGATTATTGAGTAATGATCAGGGCCTGGTTCTATGGACAGTGGGAGGAAATGTCAAACTAATGTGGCTTAAGCTTCTGTGGAACATAAAGAGGTGAAACACCCGATGATGTTTGCACATCTTTGACCATATACTCCGCTTACGATGTGGAGATTAGATTTCTGTTTATTCCCAACCTTTAAATCTGATCTATAAAAACCATGCCGTTGGGGATTCTATAATAAGTCTGTGCCCTGCAACCCAGATCAGAAAGAAGTTGAGGAGAAAGTAAAGTAAGAAGTTAGATACTGTGGGAGAAACTGACCTTGAAGAGGCGCAGGATGTTGGCTACCATGATTGACACAGAGCTGGCAGATGCACCGATCACTCCCACCACTCTCTCCGGCTTAGTGATGATGGGCGGACCTCCGCTGAGACACTTGACATCGGTTGAGTCTTTCTCAATCAGAGCCTGAACAAATGTCAGCGACTGCTCCAGAGCATGGGTGTCCCTGGAGCAGGTGTCCAGAATCCGTGCCCCCAGCGTGATATTGGGCAGCAGCTCGTTGTCATTATTGATACGATCCAGGGCAAATAACATGGCCTCCAGCCTATGGATCCCTTTCTCCTTCTTCAGCTCCCCACACGCCTTTCCATCATTCCCCCTTGCGTGCACAGGGAACAGCCCACCCAGAGAAATGTCCCCATCAATGCGTATTGAGTTGAGGTGTGTGTGGCCTGGCATTTTGGGTTTGGCTCCAGAGGCGATCAAAAAATAACAAGCCAGCGGCAGCAGCCAGCAGCAGACACCTCTGTGACAGCCAATCCATGCTCTCTCAAAGCCTCCTTGTGGAGTCATAATGCAAGGCTAAATCTGCATCCAAGTACAAATTCAAGTCCTTTGAAAGTGAAAGAGGTGTGCACACATACACGCACACACTCATACAAATGTCCTGGAGGTGTGTTTTCAGAGCACAGGCGTCTTCAGAAGTTTCTTCTCATGGTTTCTAGCTTTGACACAAACTCTGCAGAACTAATTATACACCCCTCGCTCTCTGTATCTCTCGTTATTTCTTCTTCTCTCTTTCTTTGTGTTCCACTCTTTTCAGGCTGCTGTGAGCGGTGGCTTCATGCAGCAACTAAACAGTATAGGTCAGACTGAGACAGGAGTCCATAGATAGAGTTCTAATAGGGCAAGATCAAAGCCTCTCTTCTCAGCTGCCCCAGAATCCTGGGGTGCATTTAGTGCTCCTCTCGGTTCTTCAGGCAGACAGACAAGACAGACGACCAGGTGGGTTGAACAGCCGGAACCTGCAAAAAAGAGAAGAGTTAGACACTGAGGACACAGAGGAACACTACATTTTTTTTTCCTTCAAAGTCAGGAAATGAGAGATGAAATGGAACCACATTGAAATAATCATCAAAATGTTTTATTTGGTGATTTGCCTTATACATGTCTCCAACAGTATTCTTTTAAAATGTCCTTCTTCCACCGGATGAGAAACAAGCTACTCTCCTTTTTCTTTTTCTTTTTTGTTACATCCAAATACAAACTGTGCAACACATCTACATTCATGAAACTGTCAGATTTACAGTCTGGTTTTGTGGATCCTGAAATTCAAAGCAGAATAATACCTGGACTCAGCTCTCTGCACAGGAAATCTGTTCTGTGTTGCACCCATGCCTCAACTGCTTTCAGAGCACTGCAATGAATTATTTCTATGTGCCTTGAGCATAACTGATTCGCTGCTGCCTGGCACTGCTCCATAGCCTTCATAACCTCACACTGCTCTGCTCATGTAGAGCCTCTCCAGAGTGTTCCAGCAAAAGGTTATGAAACATAGTGTTAAATTAACAGCAGCGGGTTCTGATAATCAGAGAAACACTATTCTTCGAGTGTTGAACACATCTGCTCTTTACAAATCTCAGCCCTCCTTGTCTGTTGTGCTAACCTTTAAATCAACAGTGGTACTTGGTACTGTCTGTCTGTGTCTGTGTGTGTGTGTGTGTGTGTGTGTTCTTGTGAGTGTGAGTTCTTTCAATAGTGGGCCAGCTTTCTCCACAGTGCCAAACTAATAGAACGGTGAATCTGCACACAGTAGGAGAGGCCTGCAGCTCTCTCAAACTGTCTCTCTCTCAATTGACCATCCCACACAGACACACACACACACACACACACTCACTCATATATCTATCAAGCATGACTTCATGCTGCTTTTGTGTGCAAACATACAACCTCCTGCTGTGCTGCGGACTCTGACAAAGGACATGAAGGGCATAAACTTCATTCAGGGTCAGGAAGTTGTGCTACACTGCACAGATGTCAAACCCATCACGGTGGAGGGCTGACATTGTGCAGTGGTTAAAATGCAGATTTTACATCCTTGTTTTTTCAAATATTCAATGAATATTTGTTGAACCATTTCACTGAAAGTAATATTTGTCTATTACAACAGATTTTGTAGTTAAAATACTAAAAAAAACTATTTTTCTTTTGCAATGGGAAGTAGTTTGAGGTTATGGGATCTTTCTATCGTGACTTAAACTGGGGTACACATGACAGGATAACCAGGCTGATTTTGGGCCCAATTCTCTCCTTCTGACTAATGTAAGAAAGTACTGATTATTCTGCCAGATTGCTCTATGTTGTGATGACTGTGAAGAGTGACTTTTCTTCATCCGATCATCTCAGCTACATCCATTTAAAGTTGTAAATATTTGATATGCATTCCATATTTACGATCAGAAATCCTGCTGTGAGAGGGAAGCCCCGGGGCCAGCTGAGTACACGCTATGTGCATCCACGTGGAACGAAACAAAAGCTAATCGTGGAGCCAGTTGCAAGAGGAAGGAAGCACAACAAATGCAGCCTTGACGATAGTAGTAAATGCAAAGCTTAGAGTTATATGGGCATCAAAAAACAAGCCCACAAGGAGAGGAGTTGAACAGAAACTGCAACTGCAATGGATGTACCATACCTGACAACCATCCCTTCGCCCACCATGTTTGTTTACCCCTTCCTTGTATGGGGAACTCTCACATTTTCAACATCTGTTAAGATTTTTAAATTTTTCAGTGTGGGCTAGGCTTTAGTCAGAAAGCACATTTGTGCTCATTCAAGTTTAATTCATGTTACGTAATGCCAATCTAATGAAGTAGCTGAAAGTTACATCAGCAGACAGTTTGCCTGCTTCATGCCACATCATCTGATGCTTCCAGTGCTTAACAGGCAGAGAGGCGACCGAATGAAGCATGCCCCTACCTTAAAGGTGACATATCACGCTTTTTATCATCAATATATATTGGTCTAAGAGGTCCCCAAAACATATCTTTAAAGTTTATGCTCAAAAAAACACTTTGAAATCAGATTTTGGCATGCCTGAAAAGCCTTCTTCTTCAGCCCTCCTCAGAACACTCTGTTTTCTCTCTGACCACGCCCCCTCAGGAAGTGGAAGTGGCCTCGGCTCTCCAGCACGTTGATCTAATGTTTACATGTTGGCTGAATATACACGGCTGCTCAGAGATCACGTTACTTCAACCCTCTGAATCTGATCCAGAATCTGATCCTGACGGAGAGGCGCCTGAAGCAGGACCTTTCTGAACGATTGGTCATAGATTCAGTGTTTCTTGTTGTTTTATTTATCAGTATGTCGACGTGTGTCTTGGTACACAGCGACGAACATGTAGCTATGTGGCTATGCTAACTAGCGCTAGCACTTTTCCATGAAAAATAAAAGTCATCCACTAGATCTTCAAATCTGCAGACGTGGGGAGTAAAACCAACATTTGTGTTTATTAAGACAGCCTAGCAACTAGCATGCCTCCCTCCTAAGCTCCTTGTTACCACACATTTGTGCAGGGAATGAAAAACGGAGGAGAGTTGAGTTGTATTTTATACAGTCTATGGGCTGAACTAGCTCCGAGCTCTGACTCCGTTACAGACCGGATATTGTTGTGACGTAACAAAAACACGGAAGTCTGAAGCGGCTCGTTTCACACACATTTACAGAAAGGTGTAGAAATCAGAACAGAGGCAGAATGGATTTTTTTCATTCTCTGGGGGTTTATAGACATGCCAGGGAAACATATTTCAGGTAGAGAACTGTTAAAAAGTTGATTTTTCATGATATGTCCCCTTTAAATGAAATCGTGGAATTTCTTGGGTTTTAATTTTTTCAAGGAACAAGTAAATTGGCATGAGTCCACATATCAACATGTGCAATATGTGAAATAAATGTCATTATTTTAGACATTAAGGGGAAATGTTGCTCATGATACCTTAAAGTGGTGTCAGAATGCGTACCCATACTCATGAACAGAGTTTACAGGGGGTTTTTTTTGATGATATTCTTTCGGTGATATTCTAGAATTCTGCCCAAACTGAACTGTTGGACATCCACTCTGAAAGCCCTATCTGTCTAATAACTTACATTTACCAGCAATACAAAACTAAAAACCCTGACACGGTAACCCAGAAAATCACAGTTAAAATTTGAAACCAATCAATTAATAAATAATATGATCAAGTACCAAGAGTCAGCGCGTCGATGCCAACCTGCTGCTTGGAGAAAGAGGGGGAGGGGGAGTTTATGCTATCGTAGTGTAACGGACCAGCACACATGGACTTTTTTCTCCAAGTGCAGTTTGCATAATCCGGTTTACATTCACATGGACATTATAGAGCACTCCATGATCTAATAAGCACTAAAGTTTATGTCATGCAAGAAAGACGATTAGAATCAACACTGGTCAGTAATAGTTTTGACCTTTTGAGGTGATTTGATTGATTCACGGCGTCAAATCATGCCCTCAGTAATAGAATAACGCTCCACCTTAAAATGTCCGGTAGCTTTCAAATAGTGCCTTGTGACAGCAGCATGGTTAATTTATTTATTTTTGTCTAACTTCTGTAGTAACAGCTGTGACCTGCCATGTCTGTCCGGTGTCCTCCGTGCCCCTCTGCACCCAACTCTGCTCCAAATTCTGCGTGCAAATAACGGGTGAATGTTTGGTAATGTCCTCTGCACACTGCGCATAAGGGAATAATCCACATGCACGCTATCACTCCCTATTTTAAGTGTTTTGGAAGGTGGCCATCACTGATTTTTTTTTTTTATATTCATATCTCATCGTGCTGGGAGGATAAACTTGATTAAACTATTCATAAAGCATATGATCATAGCCTTCTGGAAACTTGTCTAACTAAGAGCTGAGTTAACCCAAATTTTCACGCATCCGTTATCAGTGGAGAAAATCTGCTGCTTCACGGCCCGGTCATGAACGAATGTTGGTATGTAAATGTGGTGACTCCGAATATAAGACTAGTCCACTTTTTCCCATGCAGTTTAAAGGGAAAAACCCAATTTTAAATTATAAGCAATGTGGTTATTGATATTTGGTATTTTTCCCGCCGGACATTCTGGCCGATGATATCTCTATGTACCCGACAACTGCACGTGAAACCGGCTGATGGCAGGTAAATATCGACTAACGTAAAACCCTACTCATGAATTAAATATTGCTTTCCCGACTGCCAGCCACGTGCACCTCTTTGCCTTGTTTCACTTCAGACATAAAATCAAACCGTTAAACCGCCTCTGCTTTAACACTGCACAGTGGCCTTTGTGCTGCTTCTCCCATCCTGCTGGGAACCAAAAGGAGATATTTATACCATCCTGCAGAGATCACCCCCTAAAACACAGCATCCATAATGGATGAAAGCCTACCAGTCACTGCAAAACATCTCCTTCTGGGGGAAAGCCCAGAGAAGAAGAACGAGAAGGAGGGAAGAGGGGAGTGTGTCTGTTTATAGAAGAATATAAAAGAGACAGACAGGAAGAAAGGGAGATTGATGCACATGCTCAAAGGGGTGAATGGTGATAATGATAAAGCGACACCTGCTTCTGAACCACCATTACCTTACCTGAAGGGAAATGCTGCATGTTGTAAGAACCATAGTGATTCTCAGAGCACTTCATGTTTTAGTCTGAAAAGACTTGCAGCACTTCTGACCTCACAAAGGTCCTTTAATTTAAAAAAACTCATTTTATATTGTGAACACTGTTAATGATGTTTTTAGTTTTTTAAAAGAGATCCTAATCACAGTCCAAAAATTAAGGAGAGAAGCTTCAGGCAATGAATTTGCATCTTAGATCAAATCAGCTTCAACATTGTAATCGCAGCATAATTATACAGGACCTGAGTCAAGTTTAAAGAATCAGTCCTGACACCTCGGAGATAAAGTCCTGCCTCTGGAGATCTTTTTCAAAGCGATGGACAGCAGTGGCGCCTTCGCTGTCATCACTCCTTGAAACACTGCATGCACAGTGGCAGCTCCACCAGATGTTTCGTCATGAGGCCCAGATGGGCAGAGCAGATAAACATCAGCTGTCTGCAGAGAGCTAGAGTTAGGGGGAAATTGCAGAATCCACTACAGCAACCGTTTCCCCTCAGCGTGCCGAGGGAGAACTCAGGCTTCCTCTGCACTCGACCACAGTCCCCCGCTGCTGTTTGTGCTGCCACACTGATGGCTGACAGAGCTGGAGGCTTTAATCCACTGAGGGCTCCACCAGAATGGAGTTATGTGTCTGTGGTGGAATAAATCTTCTAATGTAGTTAATACAGAAGTTTATAAAGTGAGTGACAGTGGTGATTTCTTTTGTCAGTACTTGTTTTTCAAGTTCAGATGATCTCTTGCAGATCTGTTGGTTTTCATTTAGAGACCGTAAGTTAGATTTTAAATGGCTGATCTTACGAATGCACATTTTATTTTTTTTAGCATTTGGTTTTACACTGAAAATTTGCCTTGAGTAAGCTTTTATTTTTCTCTCTTTAAAAAAGTGAACGGCACATCATGTCACACAATATTTATTACTCTTAATGATTTTTTTCTCTCTTACTAACATTGAGCTGCATATTTTTTGATGAATGTTTCTAAGTATAGTCCCTGTTTCAGCACCCCCGGGCTGACGCTTTTTAATTGCGTTAAATTTATTAAAGTTTTTACAAGCATGGAAAGGTTTAATACCCAGCAGGGAGTTGCTCTTGGGGATTTCACTAAGTATTGCAGGACTGGTAAAAGATAAAACACTAAACTGAAGGGACACATAAAAAGTAAAGTGCCCCTGAAACAGCTCAAATAAGCACCAATCTTTTCTCTGCCAATGATCAAAGATGGCCGACAGCAGTTTCAAATTTTGAATCAGCCTTTGGCTGCTGGCCAGCCACCAACAAGGCAGAGCGACAGGAAAACTCCAGCATAACCACTGCTTCAGAGGCAACTTAGTAACAGGGGAACATTTTACCTACTTTTTAAAGCATCAGGCTACAGAAGCTTTAAAACTTGACCCAAAACAGTGTCTAAAGAAATGGATCCATTGAGTGTCAATTTGGCATAGTGGTTAAGTTGCATGCCCCATGTACAGAGGCTAGTCCTTGACGTGGGGAACCTGGGTTCAAATCCCTGCGGCCCTCTGCCACGTCATTTTCCTCTCTCTCCGTTTCCTGGTCCATCCATTGTCTTTTTATCTTAACAAAGTCATAAAAGGCCAAAAAGAAGTTTGAGAAATGTGTGAGTCATGTCTGTACATAAATAGTAAAAAACAGACAGACTAACAGTGGCACCAAGTGTACAGCTACATCTTCACTTTTTAATGTCATGTTTTCATGTTTTATTCATCCTCCTAACTCAGAGTGCCACAGAAAAAAGTACACACCCCTCGGTTTTACATCCTGTCGTCTCCCTAAAGCCTCACATTGACATGCGTCCTGCTAATAGGTCTGTCAGAGTGGAGCTGGGAAGTCTGACAGTGATGTCCTAATCCGACGGGGAACTGCTGTTTTGGCCGTTATGCTCCAGCAGAGGAGCTGCTTAGGACCCAAAAGACCAATATGATCACGGTAGAGAATGGAGATAAAGACCGCAGTGCTGACTGTTACACTGCCTGCATGTCTGTCTGCTGCTTTGCAAGAAAAATGCATAAGTGGTTCCTGTAGCTTTGGATTGGCCACACACACACCATGATGTGGTTTTGAACTGTGAGGATTGCGTATTTGAGTAGAAATTGTTGCAGTTACCTCTCAGGATTCAGTGCACAGCTGTGTTACAGTGATTGTCATTTCTACTTTTTGTTCCACCAATCCATCAGAGGAAGAAATTGTAAGCCTTTGTATAATTTTCCTGAGATAACAGACATTTCTATGTCAGTTTCCGCTGAAAACAAAGGACACACGGCGCTTTATATTAGTGGCGTCAAACTGACGTCTGTAACTTGCTTTAAGACAATAAAGAAGAAAAAGAAGCTGTTTTCAATGCCAAAGACAGCAGCATCAGATCCTGCAGAGGCAATGACTCATAGGTTACGGTATGCAAGGATAATACAGATTCTTTACACAACTACATGTTGTGGGAGGGGAGGATGTAATGCAGTGTTCAGTATGTCAAGAAACCTTGTTATCATATTTGTAAAGGGGAATTTACAGTCTTTGGATGTAAATGCAAATTTAACATGGATGGAATAACACAGTGGGAATGTGTGTGTGTTTGTGTGTGTGGGGGGGATAATTGTCCTCTATAGTCCATTTCATAATGTGAGTCCACAACTTCCCGTAACAAAATTCCACCCTCATCACACCTTTGCATTGTCATATTTATCCTACAACAAAGTATCACTGTTGTACCAGTGAGTGATTTCACATTGCTTTATAGTGTGGAGGAAGCACGGGAGGTGAACACAGACCAGGAGCTTCACCTAGGCACACACTCAGACGTGCGCGCACACACACACACACACACACACACACACACACACACACACACACACACACACAAAAATACACACACACACACACAAACAAAGTGCTCTTCCGCCCTGCCTGCTCCGCCAGCTCTCACTGATCCTGTCTTGGCCCTGCATCCTGTCTCTGCGAACGATGCTGGTTCAGCAGAGGGCTGACTTTGTCCCACCATCCCACCCCTGAGGCACTCATGGTGAAGGTGAGACGTTACAGGGGCACACAAGTATCACCCTTTGAACAGGCAATATGAAATGGGCTTGCATGTTTTGCAACTTCAGCCTGACTGCTGTGCTTTGGGATGCACCGTTATAAAAATAACTCTTCCTTGGAGCCGGTGAGTGAGCTATGGGACGTTTTTTTTTTTTTTTTTTTTGTCTGTCTTTGGCCTTTATGTGTTTACATATTGGCAAATTTGCTTTATTTGTAGAATACTGAATTCGCTATTGGCAGTTCCTGTTTTGCAATAAACTCAAGGACAAACAGAAAAGTCCTCCTGGAGTACTTTCAAGTGAACTTGAAAACATGGATCTACAGTTTTAAAGGAGCTATTGTTTCCCATTCTTTAAGTGGATTTATAGATTGTGTCTTATAATTTACAGCTGGAATAGCGGTGTCTTTTGGAACTTTGTGTTAAGTTAGGGATAATAAGATAAGATAACATAAGATAGTCCTTTAATCGTCCCACTTACGGGGAAATTTAAGTGTCACAGCAGCAAAGTAGACAGTGCAAAAGAGTATAAAGCAAACAAGAGCCTATAAAATTTATGGTTAGTAGGTAGTTATGGTAAATAGAATCCTGACAGGGTGAAACAGGACCCCAACGCAAAGTGGAGGGGTCTTATTCACCCTCTAGTGTCATCAGTTTGCCTCTGGCGTTGCTCATGTTAATGAAAGGTAATAACCTGAGCAAGGGGTTTTGACCAATCAGATTAAAGCATCCTACACAGACTAGCCAGACTGCAGCGACCGAGCCTTGAAGCTGCCATGAGGGACTTTGAGTTTGTGTCGATTTTGGCGCCCCCTATGGACAAAGCAGTACCTCTCATCTCTTTGCTGTTTTTTGCTGAGTGTATTTAACACAAATCTTCCTTCTCTCTTTGCCCCATATACAGAGGCTTTAGTCCTCGTTGGAGTGGTCGCAGGTTGGACTCCCAGTCTCGACCATTTGCTGCATGTTTTTGACCCACTCTCTACTCACCACATTTCTTGTCTCTCCCCAGCTGTCCTATCCAATAAAAGTAAAAAGTGCCCAAAAATATAACATTAAAAAAAAAGAAGTGTATACCTCACTCATCACGGTAAAGAGATAACCAATGATTTACACATTATCACCAATCAATACTAATTCAAGTCTGTTTTATTATCAGCTAAAAGCTCCTCAGAAGCTTTTCGCCCTTTGTATTGACCCTTATTGAACACCTCGATACTCCTGTGCTGTGTGGTTTGAAATCAATGTGTTATGAAACGATTTCACATCCAACATGCATAGCTTTCATTTAAGTGTGCCTCAACAAGCCAGTTCCTGAGGCTGACACATGTTCTGAGTCAGTGTCACATTAATTCTGTGTGAAACTATCCTTGTATGATGAGTCAGAAGCAAGGTAATGAAGAAAATAACAGGAGGTGCAGAGGTGCAAGGGTGCGGGGGCATGGAAAGTGCTCAGTAGAATTGAAATGTAGAAGCGAGTGTGTGAGTGAGCAAAGCTTCATTTCATGCATTGTAACTTTATATACAAGGCTATCTGCATTCATCCCATCTCCATAGCAGACCTCAGACACCAAGCTCAAAGCTAATTCCTCTCTTCCCCATTACCCTCTTCCCCTTCTCCAGGACACTGTCCATTAGCTCGCTCCACCAGAGCTGCAGATATCAGAGCCCATTCATATTCGCTCATTAGCACTTTCTTTATGCAAAATGCAGATTTCATTAACAAACAGCCTGTGTAACCGCCCTGGGCTAACAGGGACGATGATTCAAGATTTCTGTGGAGACGCCAAACAGCGAAAATGCAGGATGGTACAAAACAAGTCTTTATGGAGGTCAGAGAGGCATTATAATGATATTAAAGATTCATCAGGCTTTTTTTGTGTGTGTTTAAACATCAGGACTAAAATCTTGTGCTGCTCCTCTGCTGAAAATGATCCCAAAGCTTGTTCAGGTCTCCTTTTTCGTTTTCAGAAAGGAACATATCTATTGTTGCAAAAACAATACAAACACAATGCACCCTGTTTGAGGTAATACCTTCCTCCCTGCTGGAGCCCTTTTTATTGCCTCTGTAGATCAGTTTGACAGGAATGAATCCCAGTTTTGAGCTGCTTTTTCCAGAACATTTCTTCAACTAAATGTACAGATTCTGAGCAACGTGATACAATTTCCACTATATGCAGCTTTGAGCCCTGTCTCCTCTCCACTGCATGTATGTACAATGTGAATTATTCATGCCTCAACCCTTCAAGGATTTGCCAACACATATGTGCAGATTATTGGTAAAAGAATTGCTGGATCAGAGTTCTGCTGGTGTTCCTTTATTTCTAGTTCAAGACTTTTTTTTTGAGGAGGAGGGAGATAAGAAATGTTTGTTCAAGAAGCAGTGAAGCAATGAACAAGAGGCCCAAGCTGAGGCTTTGTGTGTGTCCCACTTTGCTTGAACTAATTTTTCATGTCGCTCTGCAGTTCGTAACATGAACACACAAAAGTGCCTCGTGAGCTTTGCTGTTTAGGAGACGGGTGCAGCAGTTTGTAAAAGTACTTAAATCACAATGTCCTAAATGTGCCAAATGAGACACACTTAAGCAATGGACAGTGAGAATATTCAGCTCTGGTCTCTACTGCTACTTAAAGAAACAGACTTTAGAAGGAACCACCTGTGCATTCACTGTTGTTATAATCTGTTTCTTAAAAAGTTATTTATACGATTAAATGCCACCTGTTATCTACGCTCATAAAGAAATCCTTGCAAAGATCAAGAGGTCCAAACTGTGTCAGTGCAACAATAAAAAAGATGAAGAATGAAGGTCAGTTTCTCACAGTTGCTCCACATGAGGCGTTTCAATTTTCAAAGGTGGGAACACTCTCCTGATATAACCATTAGTTATGTGCATGCATTGATAACTTGCGGGCTTCAACATGTCAGCTGTATGGAAGTAATTTGAAGCGTCAAAAATAGAAATAGCTATTTGCAATGCTAGTGAAGAACGGGGGATGTCAGGAGGAGTGAAACAACACTCCCTGAACTTTACCAATTCACTCCTGTATCTCAAGAACTGTCATCCTTAGCAGCACCACGAGTCTCTGAAAACTAAGAACGTAAATCAATCAATCAATCAAACTTTATTTATAGAGCACCTATCATAAAAATCAAACGCAGTTCAAAGTGCTTTACAGCTGTTAACTAAAATATATGAAGAAACATAAAACAGTAATGGATTTAGAAGTAGAGACTAATGCACACTAACTGCAATATAATGTGTATAAATACACAACAAAGAGAAATGGTTAAAACATAAAACATGACTAGTTAAGATAAATAAACATCTCACTAAAAATAGCAATAAGAATTAGTAGTTAGATAATAAAAGATTAAGACTTAGAAATAAATAAAACAATGTAATATTGAAATAAGTTACATTAAAATAAGAAATGATTAGCAGTGTGTCAGTGCCAGTGAAATCCTCACTGCATCTTTACTCACAAGAGGTAGCTCCTCACTAATGCTACTTATGTTACAGACACGTGTTGAGCCCAGTAGATTGACGGTATGTGATCCTGTTCTTTTATTACTGATTGTCCATATTTGAAAGAGGATACATGCATGGTTTGTCTTATTTTATGTGTAATTCTTAAACAAATATATTTCCACAATAAGAGTAACAAGTACATTCTAGTACAGGAGAGAAAAAGAGGTTGATATATGTCACTGTCGGCTGAAATTAGTTGAATATATCAGCTCGTTGGATATCAGTAAAAGTCCAGGATTGTGCATCCCTAACTTTAATCTTCACATCACATGTCAACCTGTGGAGTTCATACATACGGTGGAGGTTTGATTCCCATGTCTGAAGAGTTTCTGTTCAAGCTTGATCACAAGAACAAAACACTTCTTGTGCTGCAGCACAGAAATTACCTAAATGAAGACTGTGGCAGCTACCATGTATAGCACTCACTGAATCCAATAAGTCTCCCTCTGAGAGCAGCACCCTAGCAGTCAAGTAATAGCTGGCTAACAAAGCTGAGAACATTTTCGAGTGTGCCGGTAAGATAGTTCTGTCACAGAGAGTGAATGCAGCGAGTGCACCTCCCTCAGTGGTGACAATAGGAGGGCAGAGACGACATATTTGCGAGGAATCACACATTTCAAATCACACATCCAGCTTCTAAGTATAGCCCCGGTTTATCTGTGCTCCCGGAGACAGAAGCTATGAATACTGCATCCCTTCAGTTTCTGCTACCCTGTCAAAGAGGGTTTCAATGTTGAGGCACGCTTGAATGGATAAAATGGGATTTCTATCATGAGAACACCACCATTCACTTCTATTCTGTGTTCTGTAACATGGAGCAGAGGAGAGCTGACTGTTCCTGACAGACTCAAAGATAGTATTATACTTGAACACGTGAAAAGAAGAGCAGCAGAGCTCCCACATCTGAGGACTCAAAACGGCACATGGTGATGTATGACGGTCTCCAGATGTTAAACTCTCAAGTTTAAAAGAGTATGAGCGCTCAGCAGGGAACCAGAGCAGAGGAGACCGGTCGACTGGTTTCAGGTGCTTCAACTTAGTCTTTTTTTTCTACTTTTCCTACTTACAAGGTCGTGTAAAAGCAGGCAAGCCGAGTTCTGTCAAATGAAAGAGGAAAAGCTCTGCATCCCTGCCACAATGTGAACACCTGGGCCTCGTTTCTACTGGCACTGTCACTGATGGAAATAATCCTACATCACTCTTTCAGGGAACACACTTTCAGCTCCAAACTCTACTGGTACAATCCTGCGTGTGCGCCAAGTGGGCGTGGCTTCCACACCATTTAAACTTGGCGTACGCTACGGCCAGAAACAGTTCTTCATGAAGCAAATAATGACAAACTGGTGGGCTCATTCAGTTGGACTCATACAAGGAGTGATTTTCATTGCAAACATCTGCAAGCTGCACAAAGGAAAATCTAGTTTAACATCCTTCATATCCGTCTGTAGCTGTAAACACTTCAGCAACATAAACACAAATGTTTCCCTGCACTATAGTTGTAAAATGTAGTTTGTGTTCCCACAGGTTAAGCCTCACAGCCTGTCACTGTTTGATGGTTTTGTCAATCACAAGGATTCAATTTTATAACTGCCATTGTGTCCTCTAAGTGGCTTTCTCCACCCCTGTCACTACACAGCATGTGGTGTGCTGTCGAGGCCAAATGGAGCGCTCCCTCAGCGATTTGAATGAGTGTCAGGAGGTCACAGAAGCAGCGCCTTAATAACACGTTTCTCTCCCTGAGCACAGATCAACCACTGACGCTCTTGTTTCATTTGTCCTCTGTGGAAAAGCTCGACTGAACTCTTGACAATTTTTTGAATCTCCGATCCTACTCTGTTATATTCACATACACATTCTTTTAATAGCTGTATGAATCAGTTTTATTGTTTTCTCTTTCATCAGGATCATTGCTTTTAGTCATTTGATTGATTTTTACTGTTCCTCTGTCTTTTATATCACTCTTTCAAACCTACCTTATTGTCAACTGGATTGTGGGATGTAACCTTTGCTGGAAAACTAACCGCCCCTCTAGGACACAATAAAATTAGGGATGTGTGCTGTTCAGTGACGGAAACACGAAAAGATTATTGAACTGGACTGCTGGACCAGAACTGGTATTGCCTGGAAAAGGGCAACACTGGTCTGGAGAGAAAAGGTAAACACAAATATACTTACACTACTTTTATTTACCTCAGGGCTTAAGGTTTTGGACTAAATGTAAAAAAAACAAAAAAAAAACATCCTTTTCCAGAATGAACAAGGAATATGTTGTTGTTTAGTGAGCCTTAAGGCAGGGGTTCTCAAACTTTTTGGGGCCAGGGACCCCTTACAGATGAGAACATTTTCCAAGGACCCCCTCATAATTGTAACATCAATTAAGCACATGCTTGCTACCATTTGCACACTTAGATGCCTTTTGAACTATTTGTATTGTAAAACTTAGCAATCTAAACGCTTCAGACCTGTTCCATAGTGATAAAAAGAAAACACTTCACCATCTATGTTTTCTGGTGGATGTATTCCTTGTTGTTTCACTGGAAAAAGTCTTTAGTTTTCTCCTTATATTCCGGTTGATCAGATGTCGCTTTAGCTTGGCTGGCTTCATAGCTTCGTTCGCTAGCACCTGAAGACACATGATGTATTTTGGTCTCCTTTCACTGTTCTCAATAAAACCAAACTCTATATACCTATCATCATATTGTCTTAATTTAGCTATCTTGGGCTTAGCATTACTTGACGATGTGAACTGATTTAGAAATGGCTCCATGCTTGCGAGGTAGTAAGCAAAGCTAAGTAGTAGCAGGAACAGTTGTGACCGAAGTGAAGTGTGTATGAGTGATATAATTATTTCAAGGACCCCCCGCGCTGTGGTTCGCGGAACCCCGGGGGCCCTAGGACCCCTCTTTGAGAACCACTGCCTTAAGGGAAAGTTTTTTTGTTTATTTTTTTAAGTGAGCTGCAGCGAAATAACTTGTATCTGTCGAATCAACAAATAACACAAAAACAAAGAGTCTTTTTGAGAGTAAAGTAAAGCACTGAAAGTTTCCAAATAGAGCGTTATACTTCCAATAACGTAAGTTTTTGAGTCTGACTTTCTTAAATTTAGTGTGGTGGACTAACTAATACGTCGCTTTCTAATCAAAGGTGTACTTCATACAAGCCCACTTAAAATCAACCAAACTATCCCTTTAAATGTCTTCATAAGCAGACATTTTCATCTTTGGACAAGGTCGCCTTTAAGTTTTCAATCTTTTTGCTTAATACTTAGTTAGCCAGCTGCCAGTAGCTTTGTATTTACCTTACAAGGCCAAGAGTAGAATCAATCTCCTTATCCTACAGTCTGTTGGACGGGGCTAAAGCATATTTCCCCAGTGAACAACTTTTTGCCATGATCTCTTGCTGGACTTTTAATCATAAAGTATATTTTGGACAGCCAAAACAAGAAACTGCCACCAAGCATCGTTCATGCAGCACTTATTGTCCTTTCATAACAAAGATGTGAAGCATTAAAGGTACAGGAAGTAATATTTAGCAGTATTGAGCAGAACAGACGTGGCAGAAACTGAATATAATATTCTCAAGGATGCTTAAATTAGTGTTTAATCACATTAATATAAAAAAGGTTTTGTTTTTGTTATCTGAAATAAGCTTTTTTTTTATCTACATAGGAGCGGGTCCCATTACATGGATGCTGCCATCTTGCACCACCATGTTTTTACAGCAGCACAGAATGGAAAAACTAGTAACATATGCCAAATGCACCAGTTGGAAGATTACGAAGAAGAAGAGAGTGGTTGGGCGCAAAATAATTTGCATTGATAGACGTTTCTGATGGTAAAAACTGGAGTTAGGATCATACATATCATCAATCACAGGATCTTCCTGTCTTCAGAGAGCTTCACCAACGTAAGGGGTGAGCAAGGGGGTGTTTTGATCTAGAATCTAACGACTAGATATCATTAAGTATACTACTCACTGCACATTGGATTGGTAAGTGTAATCAACAAAACAAGGCAGCTCTAAATTAGTTTGGCTGAATTAGACAAAACACTTCAACCTGCAGATCTCTTCAATCATTCCCTTTGATCATACTATTTTGGACAAGGTGTCCACTCATCTCACATTGTTTTGTAGTCCACTACCTCGCTGAGGCTTTGTGTTGGTAGATTGAAGTTGATCATGCGGAGTTTCCGGCCAAACACTCTTTGGCACTCCTGAGCTCATATCAAAGGTCCCTGTCAACATCACAACCACTATCAGCCAAACTCACTTCCTCTTGCTGTCATTTCTCCCTTTTTTTGTGCTATCATTGCTTAAAAAAGCAGATAGCAGAGCCCGGCTTGCTTAATACTTTCTGCCAACACTGAAACTCTCCTCTACTTTGCCATTCATCCCTTCTTAGAGGGATCTATCTGGCTTCAAAGGAAACCCAGCCAGCCTTTGGTCTGATTACATGGATTTAATCCTCAGACCAAAGATTTTTTTTTAAAAGAGTTTTTTTCATGTCATATGTACACGCTGGGCAACTGGATTGTTGCTGAAAGGCACATGTTATGAGCATGCCAAGAGGCGGGGAACTGAGAGTTAAATACAGGAGCATGAACAGTGTATCCAAGGGTATTAGGTTGCAGGATTTGCATCGGTGCTAATTGGGTTGCCACTGTGGTCTTATTAGAATCTGCCACTTTTCTTTTTTCCTCCTATTTTAAGCAGCGTTCTGAGAATCTTGGCAGGAAGAGCCTTGCAAATGATTAGAGAGGTACAGTACAGTGCTGCAGGCAGGAGGTGCATGGTGATTGTTACACTCAAGTAAATGTTACAGTTGCTTAGAAACCCAACGGTGCATACAGAATAGCACACCAGGAAGCAGTAACGGCAAATTTAAGATATAAGATATTCATCTCAGTGGTGCAAATACTCCTGACACAAAATCTAAAATCTAAAATCCAACCAGTAAGCCAGTTGGTCTCAAAGAAGAAAACTTGAGGAGGTTAAGCACATAACTTTGTGAAACTATAGCCTCTAGCTTATTTGAAAAACATATCAGCTGTAATCTGATCTGAAACCAGTGTTGTAGTGCTGGAGTCCCTCAGACTTGAGTCCAGCTCAAGTCCTGATTTAACGGTCTCTTGACTCGGCTTGGATTTGAGCATTGCTGACTTGGACATGGACTCAAACTCAAGCGCTAACAGCACTCTCACTCTCAGGGCAGAACTCAGGTCTAAGACTGTTTTATTCTTTTTGTTAGTTTTTCTCATTATAAGGCCCAAATATTAGATTCAGTGTGTTCACCTATAAGCACATTCATGTGCATGTGTGTCTTGTTCAACAACAGTTCCTGCCAAGATGCCAAAGAGATGCCACTCATCATGAGTTAGCTTTCAAAGATTTCCCACAAAAATGAGAAGAGCAGTTCCGACATGTTTGTTATGTAACAGAACCATCAAGAAAAGAAAAGGAAAAATAGAACCTACTCAAAAAAGTAAGAGAGATGCTGAAGTTACTTGGACTGTTGATTTAGCGAGCTGTTAGCTAACCGTACAGTTAATTAGGTTTGGTTCAACTTAACAGCGGGTGTATTGCAGGTGTTTTTGACTTTTTTAGACACTTGCAGTGATTCCACCATGAATTCTCATGTAATCGAGGCCTGATTCTTTTCTGATGACTCAAGACTGGATACTGAGGACTTGAGATTTCGAATCAGACTTGAGGTTAGGGGATTCGACAACACTCCCCGAAACCATTAGGTTTTGGTTATTCAATCAGGCTTCACACTAAAGTCAAGTTATTGTACACTTAGGGCCTGATCTACTAAGATCCCAAATAACGAGCGCTAATTTGCGTGTGCAAATAATAATTTTGCACGTGCTATTTCTGGGTGTGTTGCGGGTGATCTACTATGACTGCGTGCGCAAATGATAACGAGTGCAAAAGTGGTGTGGACCGACCTATTTTACGAGGATTTTGTGTGTGCTGTCCCCATAGAGAGTTTGAGAGGACAGAGTGGCCTTAAGCGATAAATGCAGTTTGAAGCCATGGAGTTGGAGGTCTTTGTGGAGGAGGGAAATAAACACATCGGTGAACTCCAGCAGAGACATCTCAGCGTTAGAAACACGATTTGGGAGGCCATCTGTGAAAAGGTGAATGATGTGAGAAAAAACAGAAGATCTGCCGATGAAAGAAACGCATCTACTCTACTCCAAAACGCAATAAGTGTTTAGATGGAGTTTAGAGAGTGATTTGATGAGGCTTAGTCTGCCACTCTTGCTCAAGAAAAGTTATGCGTTACTTGGATAAAGACAGTCACCTCACTGTCCCAGGGAGCAACTTTCGGGTGAACGTTTTTAATGCCTGATATCATCATCCAGCAACTGTCCCAAAGATTCACCAGCTTAAATGGAACTGTGAACATGTTTAAGGCAATTCAGCCCAACACACTGCTGCAAGCACGAGATGAGGAGTTACGCAGAGCTGCCTAGCGCAGCTCAGTGAGCGCTCATTCTCCAAGTTAAAACTAACCAAAAACCCCTTGATGAGCACGATGGGACAGAATAGACTGAGTGGACATGTCATGTTATCTATTGAGAATGACAGATCAAAGAAAATGGACATACAGTGCATCGTGGACAAGTCCGCGGAGCTTAAGGCTCGTCCAAACTGTGGTGAGTAGGCCTAGTTCATATTGATTTTTTGTTTGTATGTGAAGATGTGGGCAGCTGTGCCAATTTTAATAAACTTTATAGCTGTTGACACAGTGACCTCATGTACTCTCATTATATGAAAAAGTTAAAGTGGGTGTCAGAATGATGCGGTCGCTATCCGTGGTGCTGAACTGCTTTGAATTTGTGTTGTTTTATTATTATTATTATTATTATTATTATTATTATTATTATTATTATTATTATTATTATTTTGTTCTCTTGGTTTGATTGACAAATACATGTAGTAATGCTTGTAAGCCCAGCTCTTGCGGGCATGTTGTAAAGCGATGTTATGATGAGCTTTACAGTGACCGCAGCCATGTGTGCGTAATGCTGTGCCAGTTTGCACCTGCCTTTCAAACGTGCTAAATATAGACGCAAATACAGCGCGCGCTATCTGCTTCAGGTTTGATAGATCACATTGCTTCTGCTAAATGATTACATTTGCATCTCCTCCTCCCAGTACAGTATTTTGCGCGTTCTGATGATCTACATGTATTCTGCATATTCATGAAGGCAAACACGCTAAATGTTTTGCGAGTGCTATTTTGCTCATTTGAAAGACGCAATCCTCGGTGCTCCCGGTTAGTACGTCAGCTTAGCATGCGCTATCAAGTTTGCACGTGTCTTTATACACGCAAACCTTTAGTAGATCGGGCCCTTAAGCTGCTAAAGAGTGAAATGATCACCCTTAAAACAAGGACTTTCTTTTTTGTCCATTTCGGAACAGATGGGTCCTAAACTTTTTACAGGACTTCAGAAATCTCTTAAACATTCACCCTTTATCGTTTTTGGAAGTTATGTTGGCCTGTCTGAAACTTTTACTTTGAGTACTTTTCCAAACACCACTTTCATTGTTCCTATTATTCTCCTTTTTCCCACAAGGTCCAGATCATTTCTATGATTTGTACCATCATTACAACAAGCATGGTGTTATTATTGGTTATGTTCACTCCCACTTTCGTTTGGATAAGGTTGTTGAGTTAAGCTGCAGTGATTAATTTACAGCATCAACATCTTGGTTAGACTTCTATTAATAGGCCTAAGATAGAGAGAGATCCACAAAGCTTCAACTTCATATTAAAGATAAGCTGGAGGATGTCGACAAACAAGAACACAAATCAAATAAGTTATTAAAATATAAGAATACATACAATATGAGAAACACGATGTCCTACGTGTGTCTGTTGGACATCCTCATATTCATTAATAACCCTAGGAAGCCTTCATAATAGAGAACTTCCAGGTTGAGATGAGTCATTGCTCTCCTGTCGGCTGCAATAAAAAACGGGAGCATGTCTTCCATGTCAATACACACTCACGGCAGAGACTCCGGGCACGGCCTTGTGTCTCCTTTGTGGCTTTGAGCAGGAAACATATTTGATTCCAGGGTTCTTCCTGCACTGCTATGTCTCGCTGCTTTTAAATCCTTGTCTCTAAACTTCAAGGTCTTTGTCTCACAAACATCATCTCCACAGGGATAAAAGGAGGCACCTTAAATTCAGGGTCCTTTGACTCACTCGGATTTCGAAATGTTTCAATTCTCTTTCCCCCTCGCTCCTTCTTCTCTGCAGTATCCATATTTACAGGCTTTCTGTGTGCATCTTGGGTTTTTACAATTGAATACAACCCATTAATTATTCACCCCTCCCTGCTCTATCACAGCCTCCTTAGTCCTATTTATCTCCTTCTCCCCAGTGCCTTTCGTTGAATTTTCAGCAGCAGATAGAGGGAAGAATGCAAAAACCCCTCTCTTTGTACCAGAGCTTAGCATTAAAACCAGGCTAACTTTGAGTAAGGCAGTCCTTAAAGAGAAGCGCGGGACCTGGTAATTGTTCCTTTCATGTGTCTTGTTAATTCTTGGATCAAAGCAGATGAGGCGGACCATGAATGGGACATTGATTGCGTACACACGTAGCTAAGCGTCGAGCAGTTTAGCCGCCTTGCAACACTGCCATCTGTGCTCAGAGATGAAGGCAAAAACATTTTTCATGAGAACTGCCAATGCTATGTGCACGTCCCTGTTTGACATTACAACAAAACTTCCCTGATTGTGTTCAAGGATGCTCAAAAGCTGCTTCAGCAGAACCCTTTGCAAGTTCCCAGGCCCTGTGTGTGCCTCGGCAGTCATCTCGCATAGCTGAATTAAAAAAAATGTGTTCTAGTAATTGTGCTTAAAAATTAATGCAGGTTTTGGGAGCCAGTCTACTGCTAGCATTCATCATGTTCTGACAGCTTCCCCTGAAGATTAAGCATTCCCCCATCAACGCCAGAGGAAAACAGGGAGGAGACCAGATGAGAAACAGGGTCATTAACTCCAGGCTCCTCAGCAGAAATAGGTGTCTGATTGAGCAATTGGGATTTTCCAAGAAGAAAGCTTTGAAAAAGACTTTGATCCATAAAGGGATTATGTAAAAGATTTGTTTGAATATCTATGCAAAACATGGGACAGCGTGATACCAGGTGATGCTGCTGTGAAGATTTGAACTGGTGCATAATTTCTCCTCTCCTAATACACTGATCTTGTGGTTCTGGGTGAGAAAAAACAAAAACTGGTTGCTGTAAGCCCATCAGGTGCTGTCTATGCAGTAATCTACTGTGGATTTGGAATAGATTCGTTGCACAGCGGCTTATCAGTCGAGCTTTACACTGGAGTCAAGTTATTTAGCAGATTAACTGCCAAAGAGTGAAATGATGACACTTGAAACAAGTACTTTCATTTTTTTTTCTACTCTGGCAGAGATGAGGATTCAAATTTATACAGGATTACAGAATCATCGACTTCGCTCTCAAAGATGTATCCCGTTCCTTTTTTCCAAACTTGTGTGGGCCTGCCTGAAACTTTTAGTCTGAGTACTTTACCAAATAACAATCCCATTATTCCAGTATCATCTGAAGAAGACAATTACGATTCTTTTCAACAAGGTCAACATCATTTCTGTGATTCATACCATTATTCTAGTGTGATGTAATTATCAGTCAAAACCATGATAATCAGCCCTGCATTTCACACAATGTCTCATTTTGTAGAGTGGTTGTAGCACCCTCCCACTCTCATAGAGGAAAGGTTGTTGGCAGATGAAGACCAGGTCTGACTGGCTGAACTGTTCTCTAAGATATGATCCCTTGCTGGCCTTCCATTAGGTTGGGCAAATAGTTTTGCTTTATGACACCAGGCCAAAAGCACTTCATCCAGGGGGTCAAGTGGTCATAACTGCATATCCCATATTTTATCATATTTTGGAGTTACTACTACAAACTCCCTCTCCCAATGGAGGAAGAGTGTGTGCGGGAGGACAATAAAACCTCAACTGACCATATTCACATGGCAGACATTTTTCTCTGATGTCATGGTTAGCGTGGGAAGCTCAAACACTGGTCTTGTGTAACCTTGTCTTACCCATGTGTAGTGCTTGGCAATACCACACTTTTATGATTCGATACGATACCAAATATGTTTTTGGCAATTTGTTCGATACCCGATACCGATGCCGATATTTTCAGTGATTTAAAAATAATAATAAAATACAACGCTTGAAAGACAACTCCAATGACAAATACTGTTCATTTAACAACTTTAACATGCAAATCCTTTGTGGCCTTTTTTTAAACAATGAAATAAATTTAGAAAAACACATAAATAATTAACATCCTTTACTTAAATTACAAAAACAAACCTCCAAAAACTTTGGAGTAAGTTACCCTGAAAGAATCAAAAGTGACACATTTGCTTTTATTTCGCATTTATTAGTTAGTATCAATATTTTATTAGAGTAATCTATACTCAAATGAGTAGTGTGTAAGAATCGATATATCAATACCACAGAATCGATAAGCCCACTACTACTCATGTGTACAAGGTTTGTTAAATTGAAGGAAAGGTACTTTATTGATCCCCAGGGGGGAAATTCATTTTTTCATTCATGCTATTTTGGACATGCTACACATACAGTTTTTTTTTTTTTTTTTTTTTTTTTTTTTTTTGGTATATACATACAAATGCACACACATGATGTCAGAGTGAGGATACTGCCGTCAACCAGCGCACCCAGAGCAGTTGGGGGTTCAGTGCCTTGCTCAAGTTCACCTCGGCAGTGCCCAGGCAAGTGGTGCAACCAGCACCTCTCCAGCCACCAGTCCACTTGCCAAACTTCTTCTATACTGGGACTTGAACCGGCGACTCTTCGGTTCCCAAGCCAAGTCACCATGGGCTGAGGTACTGCCGGCCCACATTGTTATCCTATTGCTCCGCAACTGAACAGACAATGGGCCAAAATCCCAAAGGACAGTGAGTTCCTGAATTAAGACAACATTACTGAGCTCAAGTAAGGTAACAGCTTACGTTAGCATTAAAAAACACACTCATGAGGTGTTTTTTTTTTTTTGTATTTATCCTGGCTACTGTGTTTTGTTTTGTTTTTAAGTTATTTTAGTCTATTTTTCACATTCTTTTACTCTTTATGACAAGCCCTATCTTGCAATCAGAATCATTGTGTATACTGTTTAAAGGTAATCTTGAAAAGATGCAAATTCCAAGCTAATAGCTTTGTGCTAGCTAAAAATACTGGTAGCTGGGAATTGGTAAAAAAACGTATGTTGGCTATTGGTTTGATAAGCCAAGCTAGCGCCCTCACTAACAGCTGTTTTGTGCTAGCAGTGCCCACAACCTTCATTTCAAAGTGTTTCTCACAGGTGCTGTCATCAAAGTCGCCTCATGGCACCTCTGCTTCCCTTAATGACTGTTAAGCCTGGTTTTTACTTCTGTATTGACTCTACGCCCCAGCTACTCTGAGTGGCCTTCACCATCATGAGCACTACATACTTGTGTGTTTGAGTGTCTGCAAAACATGCAGCTAGTTGACAAAAGCCCTTGGTCTGATGAAGTCACATTAAAATGTCAGCACTAACTGAGTGCCTGTGTGTGAAAACAGGAGAAGTAAGTATGGGCTCATATGTGCCTCCTCTGGAATATGTAAGAAATATTCTCAGTGTGATAATGCACCACCTTTTGTTCTCACACTCACACCGAGCTGCATGCTCTCACAGTTTCACACAGTCACAGCTGGAGGATTCACAGTTCACTCAAAGTTTCATCTGTTCGTCGCTGAGCTTCCTCTCCGGAGCTGCTGTCTTTGACTTACTGCTCCCACCACCTCTGGAAGTAAAACCTTGGAAAACAACTGAATTCAGACGTTTTCACAAGATTCTCTCAGTCAAGCTGGGACACAGCTCAGATGACTGCGGTGAAAGGTTATGTGATCTGTATTTCAAATTTTACAATCCAGTCTTCTTTGTTTCTGAAAGTAAACCAACCATTAGTGTGATTACGAGTGTGAAGATCGATGGTGTCCTTGCATGCCGTTGCAGGGAGGGCAGAGGCCAGTTTGCTGGTCACTTTATAGAGATATAGAATCAGAAATTTAAACCTACAGGACCTGTCAAATATTTCGTCAAACTTGACTCAAAGATAGTAATACCATCTTCACCTTAGGGTGAAAGTATAGTTAGTTTGAAAATTAGTCACAATAATCTGATAATTTGCATGCTCTGGTTTGCTCGTATCATGAGTTCTGCAGATGTATGTGCACAAGACAGTAGCACATGTGAAAATAAGAAAAATACATAATACTTAAAACTGCTTATTTATCTAAGACAATTGCTTTCAAACAAAATTCATACAAAAAGATACTCAAAACGTTGATGATGCTCTCCCTGAGACAATCATAACAATACCCACAACCAGGGCCAATTTGGCCAATTTCACATTTGACATATGGACCTATGGTCATGAGCTGTGGGTCATGACCGAAAGGATAAGATCACGGATACAAGCGGCTGAAATGAGTTTCCTGCGAAGGGTGTCTGGGCTCGGCCTTAGAGATAGGGTCAGGAGCTTGGACATCCGGAGGGAGCTCGGAGTAGAGCCGCTGCTCCTCCGCGTCGAAAAGAGTCAGCTGAGGTGGTTCGGGCATCTGATAAGGATGCCTCCCGGACGCCTCCCTGTAGAGGTGTTCTGGGCACGTCCAACTGGGAGAAGGCCCCAAGGTAGACCCAGAACGCAGTGGAGGGATTATATCTCCCGCCTGGTCTGGGAACGCCTCGGGATTCCCCCGGAGGAGCTGGAAAGTGTCGCCGGGGAGAGGGATGTCTGGGTCAATTTGCTTGGACTGCTACCCCCGCGACCCGACCCCGGATAAGCGGAAGAAAATGGATGGATGGATATTTGACATAGTAAGTAAACCTAACCTCTGTACACAGGGGACATGTGAAAAATGCAACTGTACAGCAATTAAACCAAAATTAAATATAATGGTTTACTCTTTGACAGCAGATGTGCCTAAATTAGTCAGCTACAGACTGCTGCTTAAATTCAAATCTAACTTAAAACATGAGCCCAACATGTGTGCAGCAGCCCATTATTGTATCGGTTAATGATATCGGCTGATATCGGCTGATATCGGCGTGTTGGCCACATAGAAATATTTAAAGAATTGGAGTTGCAAATTTGATAAGGAGATGAATATATACAAACCATTTTTATGCCAAAAGAATACAGTGTGTTCAGTGAGAAACCCTTCATGGGATTGCCTTCAAAATGTGTTTGGTAGAAACAGAATTCATGTATGTAATATAGCAGGAGGTCTAACCACACTTGAGTTCACATTTTGAATACATTTGTACAGAGATACGTGGGCGCTGCACACCACTCACACAGAGTATAAATGTCCGTGGCTACACCCTCTCTTTGTTTTTCAGTATGCTCAGTACTGTATATGCTTCGCATGTCTTGTTACTAATAAAGGTCCTGTCAAGCTGTGTCTATGTTTGCCAGGGGGCTGTTTCGCTGTGCCAGTGCATAATTGTACAGGTCTCCCTTGTCAGCCCTCTACAGCTCCCCGGGCTCGACACGAGGCATCACAGCGAGAGAACAAGGGTCACAACCACTAGACATATCATTAATCACAGAATCTGGGGGTTTCAGCCTGGGATTATCCGTCCCTAGGGGGGGCTGAGTCAGTTATGGGGTTCCCCGTAGGTGCTGCAGCTGAAGGGGAATGTGAGTCTGGTGGAGCCTGATAGACTCTGCCCTGGTTGAGGCAATCTGCAGAGAGGATGAAAAGGGCTGGAACATTGATTTTAGTTCAAGAAGCAGGTGGGCGGGAAAGGGAAAAGGAGCGAGTGAGAAAAGCCTTGAAACTAGCAGTCTATCCCCCAGCTGAGGGAAATGTAGTCCGATAAAGTGTGGCAATACCCATGTGGGAGCAGAAAAAAACTTGTCAGGACAATTCAGGTCACTTTCTCATCCCTTATGGTTTCCTGTACCCCTTCTTCCATCCACTTTACATTTTAATAAGGGAAGTAAAACACATAATGGCTCCAGCAAAACTCTCTTTACTGTTCCACAGAATATATTTTTCAGCTGCAATTTATGCTACAGCATACATTACAGAACAAATTTGGTAAGACGTAACTTCACCCTTAGGATGTACTCTTTCATTTTTATATGGGAGCAACAGGATAAGTCTGAGTGAGACTAAATAGGTGTTATGATAACTGTTACAGGTAAAATATATTCAGACAGAAACGAGGATTAAAGTCAGATCTACTTCCATAAACACTCACTTCTTTTCTAAATACAGTCTTTTGAAGGTGTTTGCTTTACACCCATATTTTATCAAGTTTGCCTTTAACACTGTGAGTTCAGATTGAAATAATGTGCCAGACACGAGGCAGTACATGTGGAAAAACTGTTCAAGATGCAAAATAAAGTGTCTCTGAATAAACATGTCTCCTTGTTGTATCACGTAGGGGCGTTTGAGTAGGATTTCACAAGTGTCTGGAACAAGAAAAACAGTTGCCCAGTTTTTCTGACCACTCACCCTGAAGAGCGGAGGGGTGAACTGCCCCCAAGGCTGTTGTCTTAACCTGTGTGATTAATGGTGCATTAACACAATGGCAGGTCTTTGAGCACATCACGACTCTCGCATTGCCTCTGCATTATTAATGCCGGCACAAAGAGCCTGTTTAATGAGCCAGAACTCTCTCAGTAGATGTTGATTAGGCATGCAATGTGTGTAAAAGCTCACCCTTCTAAATGTACCTACATTTCAGGGGATCATCTGATTTATTTGTTAATTTCATCCCCTTTTTTGGACCGATAGAGCATATTTTTTGTCAAATTTAATTAGTTTTTACCCAAAACACAGGAACACCTTGTAGAGAGTTGATGAAAGCGCTGAATTATAGAGGACCTGGGTCAGATTAATTAATATCGTTACATCCATGAAGGCCTGTGAAATCCACTTTGAAACTTGCTTGCCAAAGTTTGATAACAAGATGTATACAAATGTAGTATCTAATTGGTAACATTAAAGCTTCTGTTGGTAGGAATGCTATAAAAACTGTACTTTTTTTCTGCTGGGTTTGGAGAAAAGGTCATAATACCAATCAGTACTCATCTGTAAATGAAGTAACTTGAGATTATGGCGACATCTCTGTGTTTTCCAATGCCTTTGTATCAAGCAATGTTATTATTCCCCTCGTTCCCTTTATCACAGACCAATCAGAGCTCCTCCCCAATCCTCTGTCCTGATTGGTCGAGTGGCAGCCCCACTACATTGCCCTGATTGGCTGGGAAGCCACTACTTCCTCATAGAACATGCACAACGATCTTTTGTGGGCGGGGTTACGACAGCAGAGAGAGGAGGGGCAGTGTTGACATTCGAAATCTCTCAGAACTGATGTTTATATCACGACTACTAACAGCAGCTTTAAGTCATGGCTAGCAGCTTCTTAGCCTAGCATAAAGACTGGAAACAGCTAACTTAGTTTAGTCGACGAAACAAATAGATATCTTCACCCTTGTTAGTCAGCAACAGAATAACTTATCGACTTCACGAGTTATTTATCATTTTATAACTGTAAGCTTGTAACGTTAGACATATGTTGTCTAAGCTGTAGCAAACCCACACACCTCTGGCCAAGGCTGTAGCTACTGCTAAAATGCCATAATGCTCTACTACCTGGATGTACACAAGCACAGATGACAGATGGTATCTCATAGTGCAGCCCGGTTTGTAGACTGTCTTCTTAAACTGGGTTACAACCACTTGACCAGAGCAATGCTTAACCTGTAGAGGTTTGTGGATGTTAACTATCAAAAATGATAGAGGGCTGGTGGTGCTAGCAGTGCTAACCTTATCTACAGTCAGCAAACCAATTTGACATTGTTTACCTGTAGATCCTGTGATACAGTTTTTAGCTATGTTAAATAAACTTCTCCCTACTTTTGACAAGCTTTTGAGCAAGCTGACTGTTTACTCATACTTCCAGGCTCTGTGCTAAGCTAAGCTTGCTGCAAACGCATGATTCAAAAATGTCTAACAACTGTTTATATAAGAAATTAATTCACCATAGTTTTTGGTTGTTATCATGTAATCATCTCTTGCATTTATTCTGTTTAATTTTGGAGATTTTTTTGAAGGGACTTTAAATTGTATCTTTGTTTTTTGTAGGCTCAATCTGTTTTCAAAGCCACAAAATGAGAGAAAATAAATAAAAAAACAATAATTGTTCAAAGCAAAAGAGTTATTTGTTATTCACACTAGCTTGATGACTCTATAAGCGAGTTATCTCAACTGAAAGGGAACTGAAAGGATCAACGAGCAGCGAATATCATCAGTGTTAATTGTTTTGACTAGATTAGTCAAAGAAAATCACCAAACCTTTTGTTTTTTGGATGTATTTTTGAATGCTTTAAGATTTTTACACTACTTTGACAGAAGCCACAATTTTCTTAATCATAATAATTTCAATGCTTTTTGTACCTTCTCCACCAATAAAGTGGAAACTTTATTTATTTAGGAATTACAATTTTAGAGGAAGATGCACATGGGCTCTTTTTAAAAGACGAGTAGGGTGTTACAATCATATTCCAGGGATGCATGCTCTAAATAAATATTCATGGTATCATACAAGCCTAATGAGAATGTATGTGTTTGCAAATGTGTGTGTGTTTGTGCGCATGTGTGTATAGTTAGTATGTGCACTCCACAGCATTTATAGCTTTTTACCCACACCATTGAATTTGTGAATCTGGAGCAATCCATTTTCAACTCATTAGACAAGATAGATTTTTTCATCTGCTGTCACACAGTGTTTATATGATGATGTATCTGTGCTCGTACACTTGGCCTACAGCAGAGTGGTTGGTTAATCATCATTTTTGGGACAAGGCAAGAAAATAGCAACAACTAGGTTATCTTTGCCCATGTTAGGTTGGTAAAACCCTACCACAGCGAGGCTACATTATGCGTGCCGTGGCATTATCTCTGCAGCTCTGACAGGAGAGGTGTAGGAGGGAGAAACACAAGCATGCTAATCACTGTCATTGACCGGCATATCAATTTCAGAGGGCAGGATACAGGCCAACACTTGCCTTTCACAAGGAAAACTTCAAGGTGTATACTTAGTAATTAACGTCGCTCTTTTGTGCTATCAGTCTGTGCTTCATTGCAACAATTCCCATGCACAATCAAAACCCTTTTCCAGGTTTGCTTTGTAAATCTGGAATACTAATTTTCTTAAATTCTAGCAGTTCTTCCCTCACTGGTCCAGATTATTTGCTGGGAGATATTTTGTCTTGCAACACAAATTAGTAAAAGCAACAATGCAGCAGCTCTGAGAGCAGAACAATAACCAGTTTCTCAGGGGAAACGTTTCAAATACAATTCAGCAAATGAGTTCATAAAGCAACAATTACTTTAACCCGCCGCTATTATCCCTTCAAACAGTCGCAATGTTGCGACAAAGGTAGCAATTAACAAGCGCTCTCCTTAAAGACTGGGCTACATTCCTGAGAAGCTCTAATTACCACATAGAATAAACCTGTTATATCTGCGGTGCTCACATTAAACATCCATGCAGTTGTAACTGCTGCGAGAACCTGAAAGGTTTCTACATTACAGTAATCACTTTAATTACTTTAACATAATCAGCATCATCAGACTGCTTTTTACATTTTGTGCAACAAGGTTAAAGCAATTTTTGGGTCAATGACATGGTAACAATGTCGAAGAACATTCAGCTAAAGTGCTCCATGAATAGAGAATCAGATGTACGTCGTTAAATGAAAATTCATAGAGAACATCTAACATGTTTCTGAACTCATTTCTGTAAAATCTTCTCTTCCTGTATTGTTCTCAGGCACTTTATTAATGGTCTACTGATGCTGCTGAAAGAAAGGCAAGACAGGCACATTGACAAAAGTGAAAACGCTCCAAGCACCACTGTTCATCTCTTTGAAGTGAGATTGCTCTTTAATTCAGCTCTTAATGGTTTCTCTTGTCCTTAAGCATATGGGCCGCAGTTATTTTTTCCTCTTTTGTCACTTTTCAGTGGACACTGGAATCTCACCATCAGTCTCAGTGACGGCAGCAGATGGATCGACCATCCTGTGGCAGACACAAACACTAAATGCTTACCCAGTCAACCAGCACTCCTGATGGTAATGCAGCTTTTGAAAACTTTGTTTGCGTTTCTTCCCTTCTCAGACTGTTCAATATGTATCTATGCAAACAGACCATGATAAATTATAGAAACATTTCACATACGTTCAGAACGATCTTACCGCCCTCATGATATCTTGCACGAATAATGGAAAGTTATTCTTTTTTTCTTAATAGTATTCACAAAAGTTAGCAGCATGCTACAGTGGACTAGAATTATTCAGAATTATTCCTTTTTTGGAGGGAGGCATAGTGGTAACACTGTCACAATATCAGTAAAAAATATATATTGCCATCTTTCCACCCACCAAAAGTTGTAGGATGATAAATTAGCTTTGGATAGCTGAAGAGTCTAGGGGCAGTAGTATTTGTGGCTGTAACAAGAGTCAAGCTTAACTTATTCTGTGATTTTTCCAACAGTGAGTTAAAAATGAAGGAAAAACAAAAATCAATCATACCAGTGTCAAAGAATCTAAATCTCAAGAACTGACTGGTCGGCCACTATATCGTTTATTATATCTGATCTAATGTGTATGCTTTTGTTACACAAAGTTGTGATCGACTTCAACAAGACAAACCAGTGCAAATCAGTGCAAAACAGTTGGAATAGTGCGAAGCCTCAGAGTGTGTGTGGATATTAAAGACATACTCACAGTGGTGTTCCACAGGGCTCCATACTAGGTCCTCTTTTATTTCTTATTTACATTAACAACATGCGTTTAATGTCAAAAGAGACTTTTTATTTTACTTGCAGATGATACATGTACGTGATCTTCAAGCCTAAAAATATAATTCTCTCAGATATAACCAGCCAATTGTCATCGCTGTTGATGTACTTGAATATTTACCTGGTGTAAAAATGTTAAGTGTAATTATTGATGACATGCTCAGCAGGAGAAAGCATGCATCATATGTGTCCAATAACTCAGCAGAGAATATTTGGATATATCTTGTTAGGAAAAAACTAATCTTAACTGTATGATTCACCCTTTCATATCTTACCTATAGTAATATACTATGAGCAAGCACATATAAAACTAGTCTTGATACCATCTTTTAAATTACAAAATTAATGTGTCAAAAATATTGCTTCCTGCAGCTTTAATGCTCTTTCTGCTCCATGCTTGAAAACCAGTTGATAACATATTTGAAATGAAGAAAGGTTGTTGTGTTTACCAAATGGTGTAAGCTATAATCTGCTTCAGTCACAATTTTCATCTCATGCGCTTGTGAGATCAGATTCCACTCCACCTATGTTTGTAAATACTTTATTTTTACATATTGAAATTTTTCATCAATGACTGTAATGCATTGCTCACTTAACGTTTTTACTGTAATAGATGTGAGGTGAGAGCTAAAAATCACTGTTGATACGTTTTTGCATTTGTGACGAATCCTCTGACTGAAGCAGATGATACTGTCAGATAAACACAACAACTGCTGGATTACAGAAACCAGTTAGTGTATGACTCAGTAGGGCGATAACAGCTGCCAATCCTTCCGTTATATGGTTGTGATCCACTTCTGCCTCCTTTCCATTATTTTAGCACACAATAGAAGGCTATATTAGCCGTGTCTTGCCAATTAGTACACCCCCACTGCACAACAGGAGATAATCCTGGTTGAGTATATAGATTACAGTTTACCACAGGGAGTTTGTGGACAAGAGTATTCATGTAGCACCGGCATCTAGTAAGTAATATGTCCCTTTTTGCTGTCCAGTCGTGGGTGGGCAGACATTGTGACGTCAGAGGCAAAAGATCGATAGATTATCTTGATTCCTGTGTCAGTATCTTCTTTCAGAACGTTGGTATATTTGACATGGATGCAAATCTATGTTATTATAGACTTTTCAAATGACTTTCATTTAGATAAAGATAGGCATGACACCATCTTCTTTCATCACTTTTTAGGCATGAGATGTACTGCTAACATATTTGCATACCAGTGGTAAGCCCCCCTGATAAAATACTGCTATGATATTGTGTTATGTTATGGTTGTATTTCTGTATGTTTCTGGATCAGGTCCATCATATTAAAGGGATACTTCTCTTTTTTTAAGTGGGGCATTATTGGAGTTGTATAACTGACTTTCTTTAAATTAACTTCAGTTATGTGGTTCAGTTGTCTGTAGTTGTTGATGGCTTAGCTTCCATGTGTGATCACAGGCCAGTATTTTAATAATGGGGCCAAGCGGATCAGCTTCTTCTATGGGTAATACACCTACTATTGACAAGTCCCTCACACAACCCTCAAAATACTGAACTATCCCTTTAAATTTTAACCTCAGGGTCCTCATATTGATTCAACCCCCCATTTATGCATGAGTATTTGTGAACCTGAGTATGTGGATATGTTCCTGTCTCTGAAGCAACCTTGACAGCTCTGGCAGAAAGTTTGAAATGCAGCCAGTTCATTGAAACAAACCCTGTATCTTTAATGCACTGGTTACTGCACAGATTTTACTGATAGAGAAAAGCTCTTATTGCATCTGGACCAACGTATCCATTCTTAGGGTAAAAGTTTTTTTTTAAAAAGCATTGGGAGAGCAATCCTATGTAACATGGATTGTAACTTTCTATATGAGCACTGCATCTTCCCCTTGCTTCTCAAAAAAAGACAATTTCCATGCTTGGCTGATGCCCACGGGGTTTAGATATGGGATTCAAACCACAGAACATACATTCAGCATCTGCTCCTCCTCCCCAAGGACCCCAAACCCGCTCTGAAACTTTAATGTTTCATCAGATCCTATCTTTCTTTGCATGTTCTGGGAGAAAGCTTGTGGTCACGTGGATACTGCAGAGCACAGATGCTTGTACACTATAAAGTGCAGCAGGAGCACTCTGCCCTGCATGGCATGCTATGGGGGATAAGAGAACATTATTGACACGGATTTCTGATCATAAGCATACTGACATTTGACAGTAGACTTGAGAGGAGCTAATGTGCTCTCCGTGACTTTTTCCCGTGGGCCTGTCAGATGAACCCTTATAACCTCTACCTTTTCTCATCTCCGAGAGTGTCACTAGAGCAAGGGTCAGGTCACTTCTGCTCTATCTGTCAAGGAGACACAAGAGGACAGAAATTGGCAAACAAGAAAAGAAATGTCGGGGTGTTTGCAGTAAGCTCTTACAGATCCACTGTGCTGTGTGTAGACAAATTAAAAATGGCTTCTGACTTATGTTAGAAGCATAAGAAAATGCTGCTTTCAATGCACAAACAGTCTCTCTATTGCAACAAAATACAATATTTGAAGACTTAACACTTCCAAGAAAATTATGTGTCTTTTAGAATTACAAAGTTTCATTCATGCTTGAAGCTTTGACCTAGAAAATAAAAAAATAAAAAAACACCCCTGGGAAAGCACCGTCTTTGGGGGACTTCATAGTTTCCAACTGCGAATGTCAAATTGTGTGGTTATGAAGGCCAAGAGTGTTGGTGCTGGTTCCTTTCAACCAACACAACACCAGAGGCTGTATTCACAAAACTTTCAAGTGATGTATTTGTCCTGTCAGCAAAGGGTTTTATAAAATCTCCTATAAATGCGATTAAGTCTGGGACATATTGAATAAGGTAATGGTAAAGCTTTTGAGATTGCTTTTTGGTGCAGAGTGGTTAGATGAGATTAAGAAGACTTTTTTTGATCCGTAAGTCTCCAAAAGAGGAGAAAAATCCTGAAGAACCGACTGAAAATTACTCAAGATGCTCTGAGAATCAGAGTCTCACAGATCCGATCGTAAACAGGTTATATCCGTGGCTGATCCTCAACTCATTAGGGACAAGTTTGTTTCCCTCACTCAATAAATCAATGCCATTACACCATTAACGCCGTTCCACAGCTTCAATTAATTTCATCACCAAAGGATGTGTTCATCTTGTGAGCCAATGAAGCAGCATAAAAGCACCTAACAGACTTCAACAGACGTCTCAGGTGTTATTGGATTTACTGATGAAAATGGCATCTAGTCTTTTAGATGCAGATCAACAAAAACAAACATGTTGATGTTGTTATGGCTTGGCTTTACATATAAGAAAGCATACATACACTCAAAGCTGTGACTCACGTCCTCCTGACATGAAAGTGTTAGACGTGTAATGATGCTTATGTCTTATCAAAACACACATTAATGCTGCAAAGCTACAACAACAAAGAGCAGTAGATAAACAGACTCTGAAAGCTTGCCAAAGAAAGACATAATAAGAAAGCATCACAAAGCTAAACATATATAAGACCAGTTTGTTGTTGTCTTTGAAATGTGACATATTGTAACGTATTGGTTTTATGGTGTTTGCTAGAGTTAGTTATTAATTAGTTAGTTAGTTAGTTAGTTAGTTAGTTAGTTAGTTAGTTAGTTAGTTAGTTAGTTAGTTAGTTAGTTAGTTAGTTAGTTAGTTAGTTAGTTAGTTAGTTGATTGATGTTCAGTACTAAGATTTCCTTAATGTCAGTGAATGTGTTGACCAGTGATGATTGGGGGTGGGAGAATAGAGGCAGTAGATGTGTGAGTGTGTGTGAGGGAGTAAAGAGAGAGATGGATGGAAGCTGATGAATGAATGAATGAAGCAGAGCCAGGTTCGGAGTTTCTTTTGTTGTTGTTTTGGCGTTGGCTACGGCCCACAGTAGCCTGTGAAGTTCTCAACAAAGTCCATGCAAATCGTACCAGTGTAACATCTAATACAATATAAAGCTCAGTGCACTTTTGCTAACTTTACATGAATGGCTTTCTGGAGGTGGCTTCAAAGAATGAATGTTTTCTTATACTGTCGATTCATGAGCATCCGCCTCCCTTTTAGCCAGATAAAGATCCTAGAGGTTAGTAACAGCAAATAAAACGCTGATAGAAGAGTGACTGGTGCACTTGAGCAGTTAGAACATACTTATGACCATCCATAAATTCACTGATTAATCATTTTATAGCATCAACTACAAGCGACACAAAAGTTTTATCATCCTCACAGCTTTTGGTCATCATGCTTCCCTTCACAGATCACTGTGTTTGAACTGAGCAGGGTCCAATTGACACTTCAACAGTTTGATGCGCCCCACTGAGACTAAACCTGTTCAAATCTGTTTTGAGACAGAGAGGAACAGAAG
This sequence comes from Notolabrus celidotus, assembly GCF_009762535.1. Taxonomy (NCBI): domain Eukaryota; kingdom Metazoa; phylum Chordata; class Actinopteri; order Labriformes; family Labridae; genus Notolabrus; species Notolabrus celidotus. The sequence continues at coordinate 27,634,442 of NC_048282.1, read as the reverse complement.
CTCATTTTAGACTAATTGAGGGTAACTTCAGCTGCCTTTGTCACAGGAGACAGACCCTGAGAGAGGCTATTTTCACAGATCACTTGTAGAGGGGGATACACTTGAGGGAATAAACACTGGGTTAGATCATTTTAGACCTTTTTAAAATGCACCTAAAATACCACATTGAGGCAGCTCAAGCAATCAGTCCTTGTTTAACGTACTCTGATGAGTTTTTATTGGTTATGAAACAGACTAAAATTAATATTAGTGCCTCTTGTATTCCTCAGGTTAAAATTCATCATCAGAAATGTGTGTTCAGTCCAAACACAAGTGTAACATTTCACCTGAATTGGAGAGAAAGTTAATGGCAAGCAGGTGTTGCTAATTTTCCACGGGCAAAACACAAATGACACAAAAGATGTGATTCAAAAACATGGAATCCACATCAGTAACTTTCATACGAACTGTAACTCAAGTGATATTCACAACAGCACATTGAGATATCTCTGACATTCTGGGATGCATCAGAAAACACTTGATCCAACCTCCATCCAACAAAAAGCAAAAATTTTAAAATATGTAGGTTGAGCATAGAGCATATACAAAGTGCATTTCTACTTTTTACCAATCTTCATAATATTTTTTTAATTTCAGATTACTTTTAATCCATCATTGCACTTAGTTTAAAAAAATCAGGTTCATACAGATTTTTTACTGTAAAACTGAGACTCAAAGGAAATTGATGAACAGGCAATCCCCACCTGAAACAGAATGCCTGTAGAGAGCCAAAGCCTCTGTATGGCTTACGTTTAACAGTGAAACTGAGACTCAGTAGAAATTGATTAACTGGCAATGCCTGACTGAAACAGAATGCCTGTTGAGAGCCAAAGCCACTGTATGGCTCACGTTTTACAGTGAAACTGAGACTCAGAATAAGAAACTGAAACAGTACACCTATAGTGAGGGAAAACCTCCTCCTGGGGATGAGATGAACCAAGTAAACATGACATATATTTTGCTTATATATCTTAGGTGGTGCAGTGGAATGCACTGTTGCCTGCATTGGTTTCCTGCGGGTACTCTGACCTCCTAGTCCAAAGACATGCTCGTTAGGTTAATTGGCTACTCTAAATTTCCCTCAGGTGTGACTGTGTCTGTTTGTCTGTCTATAAGCTAGCTCTGTGATAGGCTGGCAACCTGTACCCTGCCTCTCACCCAATGACAGTTGGAGTAGGCTGACATCAACACACTGATGGTTCTTAGAAGGAGCTCAGAATGTATTTCCATTCAGCTTTTTTGATTGATACCCAGTAGCTGTAAGTGCTTATTCTCTCGTAGGAGTGACTCTGATCCTCCTGATGAGTGCCTGTTGGTAACAACCCTGTAGTAGTTCAGCAACCCTGTTACCATTTACTATTGGTGATCTTGAATATAATATTGTCTTTATATTGCTCAGATCCACATGGCATATTGATGAGTTTTAATTGCAGGAGCATCTTAACCCAATTCTTCACTTCCTTCCTAGGACATCAAGAAGCAGACTCGGGTTTAGTTTAGTCATAGTTTGAGATTTTTATGGGTTTTTGGAGTGCCACTGTCCCATTTTTAAGTTTTAGACCAAAAAGAAAAAATAACTTGCTCACTGAGCTCTAACTTTATGTCTTATTTGCTAAGAGTCACTTTGTGAACTTTCCTAAATCACCTCTAAGCTGGAAGTGCTCTCTCTAACTCCGCTTGAAGTTTCTGCTTGTTTGTGAACACCACCCCAAAATGATTCCCCTAATTACCTCCTCCTCCTCCTCCTCCTCTCTCCTCATCTTCTCCTCTCATCCTCTCAGAGAAATCACCAGGTATAATCTGAAAGCTCCCTGCCCTTCATGGCACACCAGTTGACATGCCGGGATTAGACTCTTTTGTTATCCTGCTTCTAGTTTCTGGGATGTTCATACACTTGAACACCAAACTGTTCAAAGTAGTGGAAAGAGGATCCCACGGGAGCTGCATTGGAAGAGAGTGTAACCCCACTGCTTTGCATTTTGAACGTCACGCCATGCATTCTTAGTGCATGTCGTGTCTCAAAGTGTGCACCGCTGAGAAGCCGTGTAGCTTTAATATTTGATATTTCCTATGGGGTCCACTGTGTGACGATCAAAGATGCAGACAACCTTGAAATGCCTCCCTCAATTTACACACGCGGGGTGTCAATGAGAGAAAGTCAGCTGAAAAGGAAGGAGGGCGGAAAAAGAAAGAGATTAGGGAAAGGAAGTTGAGGGAGAGGAGGAGGAGGGCCAGGAAGTCAGGAAGAGAGTGAGCTGCATGTAAGCAGTGGGAGGACGATTCACAACCTCAGACCTCATACTGACAACTAATTAAAGCTGTTAGGCCTTTATTTATCACTTCTCAGTTCTATTATGAGGCCAGGCTTCATGGTGTTTTTCAGCTTTGGACCCAATTTAAAAGGCTTGTCTATGGCCCCCCCTTATTAAAAACAGAAACACATTTCCCAGACATGCTGTACATCCTTGCGCCATTAACTCAAGAGTCCAATTTAGAGTTTCTTTCAGCGTTTCATGAGGGTTAATTTGCACATATTGGCAGAATTGAGTAATGGTGTTTATATCCTGTATCTTCCTTCATAGCATGAAGAAATAGAGCCCCACAGAGGAGGACATTCAAAGCTACCAAAAATGATGAGTTCAATAAGATCCATTTCTAATCAGCTAAATTGATAGAAGTCCTAAGACATTTATATTTTCTCTGTAAGAGTTGAAATCTTACCCGAGGACATCTCGCAACCACTTTTAAAAATGTCAACTCTTACCTGACACATAGCAGCATATTGCTTTCTATTGTCTCTAAGGCTTTTCTGTCCTAATGACAAAAGTTTTACAGATATGCACAGATTATATTTAAAACTTGGTGCATGAGAGGAAAGAGCAGTTGTCATGAATAAAAATTGAAAGTATAAGAAGGCAGACAGCACATCTGATTACATCTCAAGCTGTATCAGGGCTTTTTGTTGCATCTTTTGCCTCAAGCAAGAAAACTGTATTTTTTCCCCCTGACTGTTCTGCCATGAGACGAGTCGATCCTTCTTCATATGTCTACTTATTTAAGTGTGGTTTAATATAAGTCATAGTTATGTTTGTTATAATTCATGTAATGTATAATAGTGATCAGCTAACATTTTAGCAGAGCCCAAGCACCTCCTGTGCTGATGCCCTGTTGTGTTTATTCCTGAAATGAAAACACTAAATTTGCTAAGTACCCACCATTTTTAAGGTCTGCTCAAAATTGTTAAAAGTTCCCACTTGCATCCAAAGTCATTAAAAATATAAATTTCATGGGTCACACTAGTTAGTGTTGCACAATGGCACCATATCGCCCCTTCAAATCTCAAATTGATTATACCAAGCTGTGTATTTTACCTATTTGGTAGGCATGCCTTTACATGTCACACTATAGCTTAGAAAAAAATCCTAACCATCCAAACTCCCCACAGGAAGTTCACTATCATCATTTGCACTAACATTTTAGGTGTTTTTTTTCTTTTGTGTTTATTTTCCCTGTAACACCTTATAATGAAAAGCTGTAAAAATCTTGTACAAAAGTCAAACAGTGTAGCAGTGGTAAAGGTTTTGCCATGAAAACAGAGCTTGGTCTGTAACTCCACTGTACATTCTCCAATTTGACCAAAACTTAACATGTAAAATCAGATCTGAATACATCTATGTCAGTAAACTATTAGAGGCAAAGCTCCCCCTGGTTTCACCTTGGGTTTTATACTGCACAGGTTCAAAAAGATGATAATGAACGTGTCAGTGAATTTTTTATCACCTCCAAATTTAGTATGTTTTACCTTAAAATACACATTTCTGAAGTGCGTCATTTGCAGCATTTACCACAGCTTATTTGTGATTTAATAAGGGTTTGTTTCACACAGAATAGCTGAAATTTGCAAAACCCCAAATCCATCATAAATCCAATCTGTCTCTCACCCCTATACAAAGCTGTTATGTTTCCTAAAATAAACTACAGGCCAGAGTTCCAACACCAACTCCAACTTCCACTCTTCCAAAGTGCAGCCTTGACATTAATCTGATGCATCCAGTGCAGACTTATGTGAGTTTAAGTGTTAAAGAAATGTCACTGGTAAGATTGTCGCTGTGGTATTTATATTAGAGGCAGACAGACGTTTACTCAGCCGTGAGACTGTGTTAAATGTTAAAGCTTAGATAATGAGGCAGACTCTGGTTTCATTATCATGAAAGCCAAACAGTGTAAAACTGAAACTGATGAATGTCAGGTACGTGGAGAAGACCTTGAGATCACTTTGCAGGGTTTTTGTTCTACACTTAAACATCTTGTAGCAGCTTCATGTTTTTAGTCTGCTGTTCATAGAAGCTGTTTGACTCTGATCTGGTGTTTGTGAAGGTACCACAAATTTGTTTGGTGACATTGGAACATAAGGAGGGTTACCATCTATTTTCCACTTCAGTTACAACTAATGTTTGATTTCTGTAAATTAGTAATCATCTTAAGATGGCTTTTGATCTAGCTGTTCTAATTCACACATGTTGCCCACTCATTCAGAAATTCAGGCACCTGCATGGCTGCCTTACTTAATTTCATAAATTCAAGCGTTGCTTTAATTGATGTTGTTTAGATGCTCTTTTATTAAGGTCATTGTTTTATAAGCTTCATAAAGTTTCCTGTTAACTCTGCAAGGTTTCACCCTGCAACTAAGACACTGCTCTTTTTGTTGATCAGGTGTTTACATGGTTTGTTAGTGCACTACATTTTATAAACTCAGGGTTTTATCCATTCATTCTGTTATCTTTCTTTCATTAGAAATGGAAACCAAGCTCTAAACTTGGAATTCATTTCATTTCATTTTCATTTATTTGTTTATTGAGTTGGGACAAAGCACATTGATCAACATTAACGCATTGAGCATCAATGTAGATGCTAAATTTTCCCCAGGCACATGGAAGGGCAGGGAGCTCCCAAAACAGAGCCTAATATAACTTATTACATGCAAATAATTAATTCTTTTGACGAGAGTGGTCCTGACTGAATAAAACATTGGGTCTCGCTCAAGTTCAAATGCGAGTTGATGAAGAAGAACAGTGCACATATTTTATGAAAATGTCAACTGGATATTTTGAAAAAGTTGAAGACCCGACCTGCAGCTTGGAATAAAATAGAATACTATATTTCTTTCACTTCTTTGCTCGTCTGTATTAAAGAAGTGACCAACAGACTTACTTTTTAAACCTGACTTATGCACTCTTATGTTTGGTATTCAGCTCATTTTTTCTAATACCTGTGGATGCCCTTGAGGTTCTGAGTTATTTATCTGAGAGATGAAGATATTCTTCCTCTGGTGTTCCTATTAATTTGCCCTTCCCTTTGAGTTACAGTCAAATGCAGCACAATTAATTTGTTTATCTCCCAAACACTATTAATGCATGTTGTCAGAGGAGATTGTGAATATTCAGAGACCATCTGTAATGTAGATATCTTGAGATGAACCCCTGTAAACATTATTCTGTGAGACTGGAGCTGTGGTTGCTCTCTTAAGACCCCTTTTTTTCTGCTTACTTCTTTCACAGTCACACAGGGAATAAATAGACGAATGAGCCGGGCTATAAGTGGAGCAAACACTTAACAGAAGATTAAAAGAGAGAGAAACAGGCCGGGGACAAATCGGCCTCTTCTGTCTCTCCACTTTTAACCATACGGCAAATAGCTGTGTCTCTGTGGCACCTCTAAAGCGCCTGACTCAATCCATTAAACTGGCACTTGGTGAACTCTGTTCAGCCCACAGAGCTTCAAAGCAAAGATATATCCTGATGTTCCCTCAAGGCGCTGATCCCACTCCTAAAGAGGAGAGCAGCTCCTTATCCGACAAGACTTTTAGTACGTGGAAGGTCCTGGATGTCTTAAAGAGGCCTGTATTTTATACAGGGAGTGGCCAGATTAATGTAATGAGTAAGTAAAATAATAACAACTAAATAGAGAAATCCTATAATGTGATTACTCCGAGATCCTCTGAGACTAGTTGTTCTGAAGTAATCAGATTGAGTACAGCTGTAGGATCAGATCCAATCTTGGGAGTGTTTTGTTTATACGAGATTCTGAAATTGGGTCAGATTAGAATATCCAGTTGTGTGTTATCTGGGTTACACTTCCAGTATGTGTTGTTTGAAGGACTGGGATGATCAGAAAGGCAGGATTATCCTGATACACAGCAGGGGGCTGGATCCAGCAATTAAATGTAGCAACTCTTCTAACTGGTTGAACACAACAATATCAATGTAGCTTAAACTATAGAGGTGTTTTTCACATTTTGCACTGTAATTGCTGTGAAATTGTAGAAGAAATTAGACATAAAGGTTGCAGGAAGACAAATTAAGGATTGTCCTCGGGCTATTTTTAGGCTAAATTGCCATATATATATATATATATATATATATATATATATATATATATATATATATATATATTTATTATATTTTATTTTATTTTATTTCATTTTATTTAGTTTTGGTTTGTTTTATTTAGTTTTGTATTTTTTTTCTTCTGTAAAATAATAACAAGGAAAGCCAAATCCTCATTGACCATATGCCCAATGTTATGGGCACTTTTTTGAAACTTTCAACAAGTACCTGAAAAATTCAATTAAATAATCTACCTGTTTCGGGTGTTGGGTGGTTTGGGGAATGATGGTGATGTACATGTACATATGTGTTTGTACAGTTACTTACTTGTTCAAATACAGACAAAAATCAATATAGTTTAAAAAATAATAAATAAACTACCTGCTTGTGCAATAAAAATAATATTAAATAAAAATATTCAGATAATCACTGTCACTTCAGAAGTGATAGCTGTATACAGTATGATAATCCTCCTTTCGCCTAAACATTTAATCTTTCTGTCTTCCATGAAATGTATCGTCACCCTCATTGCTCACAGGTCCTGCTGAGTCACACAGCAGGTGGTCACACAGTGGTGAGCCATTTCTGTGAGCCATTCAGCGGACATACTGGTATCTATTCCACATAAATACAGTGTGATTCATTTGTAGTTAACCTTTTCAGTCACACAGTAACACTTTTATTATTTGCGTCTTTAAGTCTATTTCCTGCTTTCAAATAGAAACCCCCTCCTTATTTTACCACACTGTGTCCAGCCCTTTGATAGCGACGCCTGCATGGAGAAGAAGGGAGATAACAGGTGGAGAGACTCCACCTCCAGGTGGAGCGACACCTTCCTTTATAAACTTTAAAAACAAACAGAATTGTCCTTCTTGTCATCAACCATTCAAGAAACGTTCAAAATGACATTTAATCGACATCACCAGCCCTGTGATAGTAACTTCTAATACAACCAGAATCACTGCTTCATTCTGCATGTGGTCCTCACAACACTACATCCCATGTGTGGGGCAGGTGTGGACACTCAAAGTTTACACTTCAGGCACATCTCCCTCATTAACAGTCCCTATGTGGATCCACCAACAAGCACTGGGGCGAGGAGTCGCCTATAGCAGGAATACGCTCTCTTGAAATCTCTCTTGCATAATGAGCATCAGCCTCCAGCATCATGTCGGTCATCAGCATGCAGTGTCACATGCATGTTTACTCTTGAATGGCACACACACTCTGACTGCAGTTGTGGTTGTATGTTGTGATTGTTTGATATGTGGTGTGTTGAAGTATCCTCACTTCTGCTTATAGTGTTGGTGTTTTGAAAATAATTTAATTTTGGGAAATACTTCGTCTTAGTGTCAAGTGTTGACCAGAGCCGATGAGTTAGAAGCTTCCAGGATATATTTAGCTTCCAGGATATATTTAGCATGATTTTGCATTTAGCATGATTTTAGCATGATAGCTGTAGAACAAGGGACAGAAAGCATACATTTTACTACAAGCAACATCCAAACCGATGAGATCTGACATGATACCCTGTGGTGGAGGCTTTCCCTGCTCTGCCATTTTTAATCACTGAAGGCACTCGGGTGGAGACAGGCAACAGACTATCATGTACTCTCATCGCTCCATCACCGCTTCTGAGGCGACAAATCTTGATGACAAGTGTCGCTGTTCCATGCTGATATTTTCCTCTAAAAACCCAAAGCCAGACGCCTGTGGGAGCACACTGAACCCCTGTCATTTCTGCAGGCCCTTTGGTGTAAAGGTCAGTGGAGATTCAGAGCAGAAAAGGACTTAACCCGTAAGTATCTGAGACCTTTACTTTGGTGTACTGCAGCTCTACTGTCTCTTGCTTTTGTACAGATGCTGTATTCACCCCTGATTATTCATTCCCACAAAAAGCTTCAGGGAGTGAGAGAGCAGGCGTTTACACTCCCTGCCGCCTCCTTATAACCCCGGGTTCTCTTTGTTGGCACTTCCTCAGAGAGGAGAGCAGGGTCCCTTGTGTCAGCACAACCCCTGGTGACAAGCCTCATTACATAACCCCGGGCACAAAGTGAAATATGCAGCACAGAAGCTCATACTGCAGAAATGAAAGATAGCTTTGATAAATCAGGCATGACTTATTATATTTAGAAATTACAGCATTCAGGAAGTCGCGGTGCAATACAGCTGAAGCTACAAAGATGTATCATTTAAGATGTAACCTCTGATATTATCTCTCCTGCTTTTTGTCTCACTCAAATATCTTATTGTTTATGTTAACATCAAACAAAGAAAAATGACCTTTTGGCTAAATTTAGCAAATAAGCATCATATTAATGTTGAGCCTGAAAGAAGACGGAAATTCAGCAGATGATATCTTACAGGATATGATAGTCTAAATAGACTGTTCGTGTGTTACATCACAAAATATGAATACATAAATAACTGATCCTTTAATGTATTTTCATAAACAAACAATTGTTCATAATAAACCAGTGAGTAAAAACTCTACATTTTACCCTGCACTTACTATTGATGTCAATCAATAGTAATAGTAATAGTAATAGTAATATTGATTTTTTTTTTTTGCTTCTTATTTTAGTTGGGGTTTTTTATAATAAGATTGTTAAGATATCACTCTCTCCCTTCTAGAGCTGAAAATGTTTTTAATTTGTATTCTCTATTCTAGCTGAATCTTGAATTAAATTAATGTTTAAAAAATGACTGATTAGTCTTTGTCAAAACATTTGGTCTGTAAAATGTAAAACTGTGTTAAAAACAATCTTGTTTATCACATTTTTTTTACCACAGCCCAAAGCAGAGTCCTTAAAAGAGTGTTGTTTTGTCTGACCCCTCAGACCAAAAAATTTAGGTGATAATGAGAACTTAGAAAACAGCAAATTCTCACCTATAAAAAGCTGTAACAAGAGGCTGTGTGGTGTTTCTGTTTGAAACACCTCTGTTGATTTCCAGTGTTCTAACAGCTCAGGATTACAATGTGAATCTTTTTATACTGCCAATGCGGGGGAGTATACATTTCCTCTTCAATCGGCTGACCCCTGAGCTGTCTCATTTTATCATAATGTTAGTCATGTTAAATAACAGAATCTCTTTAACATGTCAGCTATAAGAATACTGACACTTACTTCAGAAGTAAGAGTCACTTTTACTGCAGGGACACTAGTCTCAACTTAAAACTTGATCCTAGAGTGTTGTTGCTAGTTTGCATGACAGTGATTTGAGTCGATGCAGTCCCAAACTGAAGAGGAATTCAGGTACAGGTTCAGGTTGCTTTATTTGCACCCATCGGTAAACTTTGGGTTTAAACTTTGAGGTATGTTTTAGATTTACAGTAGAACTTGCTGTATAAGCCACACTTCTAATACCTATTCTCACATAGACTATAAATAATGGACATAGTATCCGTGACATCACCCATCTGTTCCTGAGCGTTGTTTTGAAGCCAATTGTCGGTGGCAGCCATATTGGAAATGCAGAACTCAACCAGGCATAGTGTGACGTAAAGAGGCGGGGTTTGAGCCTTTAGCCAACAGCTATGTGTTCCTGTCCGGGAGTCAAGTCTGTTATGTCCTTGTGTGGGCAAAAACTTGTAATCTTAATATCTTCTGAACCGTCGCATTAGAAAAGCATTCAACCCCGCACAGTGTGTGCCGATAGAGAATTAGCTATGTAGAGCCAAGTGCTTTTTTGAACCAGGCTGTAAACATGTTTATTAATGCTGCAAATATCGTCTTTTTTGAATTAGTGTCTATGTGGCTTCCGGTGTTTCTGCAGCCAGCCTAAAGCGGATTCTCGATGAAATGCAGTTTATAACACGTTTGCATGGGCTTCATACTTTGAGACCGGAGTTTGCCACTTGTTCTCATCTAAAGATTGGCTGTGTACCAGTGCAACAGGATAAAATGCAGAGAGAGGTTTTTCTGTTTCATGGTATTTGCACAAAAGATGTTGCTCAAAGAGGTAGCCGGCCACTTCGCTGTGCAAAGCATGCTGGGAAACATAACCACGCTGTCTGACTGCTTGGGGGTAAAAACTGTTCATCATCCTCTTTGCTCTGATGGACCTGTATCTTCTGCCTGAGGGCAGAGGGTCAGACAGGTGATTAGCTGGGTGTGATTGGTCCTTCATGATGCTGTGTGACCGGCAGAGGCTTCAGGAGGTCTAGATGGCTGTGATGTCCAGGAGCTGTGTCACAATGACTTTCCCAGCTGTTTTATTACCCTCCGGAGAGCCCTCTGGAGGACTCTATGGTCGTCTTGCGTACGGCTGGAGAAACACACAGTATGTCAGTGCTCTCAATGCTACTGTAGTAGGAGTTCACCCAGAGCTTCAGAGGTCAGCTTGCTTTCTATAATCTCCTAAAATAGACACAAGTGGCCAGAATGAGGTGGATGGTGCAACTTGAGATAAATGAGTTGTGGGAAGTGGGTCCACTAGCTGAGCTTAACGACAGGTAGCTTTAGCAGGACTGCAAACCCCACATGGCAAAAACAGATGGTACCAGACAGAGTTACTCAGCTGCACAGAAACTGCACATTGTAGACTCTGTTCTGGATTTTACAGTTCTTATTTGTTTAAAGATCCAGCGTGTAAAAGTGGGAATATTGGGAATAGGAATAGCAATATCTAGCAGTCAGATTTTAGATTGAAACTCTCCCCTGTCCTCAACAACAACAACCATCTTCTTCTTCATCTCCCAACCAGTGCATTTTTGACAGCCACTTACTAAATACAAAGCGCGTACTAGTTTGTCTGTTCTGTGCTTCTGTGGAAACATGTTGGTGCAAGATGGCTGCCTCCATGGAAGGGGACCCACTCCTTATGCAGATATACAGTAAAAGGCTCATTCTAAGTTAACAAAGACAAAACAATGTTTATATTCAGGTGATTATACATTAAAGCTAGGGTTGGTGGTCAGATTTAGATACACTTTTGTTATACTGGTTAAAATGATCTTTATGTCCAGATGGCAATCAATACATAATGTGTTCTTAAAGAAGAGCGAAAAAAAAGCCGCTATCTACAGCTGGAGTAAACCTGGGAAAACACCAACCAATCCCTGCCATCAGGAGCCAAATTACGAAACCAATCAGATCCCGTCCTGCTGTTCTACCCGCCTCCTGAGCGGGGACGTCGTTTTGGAGGAGTTCCGGGGGGGGGGGGTTAGACGGAGTCCTGAGGACATGTTACATTCAAATTCATGCTAGTTTTCTGTGACTACCAATCCTAGCTTTAATTTAAACATAATTATGTCTATACCATTTATAACAAGTCTGCTAAAGGCTGTAAAAAAAACTCCTTACTGTACCTTTAATGTAATTGATAAATCCATAATATTAGTGGAATGAGAGCTCTTTAAGTTGTTTACATTTTTCAAACTACACTGCATTTAGAAAAGTTTCCTCAGTCCTCAGGACCTCCACACTGAAAATCTGCTTCAAGTGATGTCATTAGAGTCAGCATCAGTCAGGCTTAAGTTTGAAGGTAAGCTTACTAGTCTTCACTTCATGTCTGCTTTGGGCTTATATCTCAAGGCCACAAGAGGCGACTTTTTAAACTGAGCTGTTCTTGGATATGAGGCATTGTGGGTAATGTATGCAAAAGGCCTTGATGCATTAGGGGGATTTTTAGTACAGAATACAGTTACTTTGGTTGTGTTTCACCTTTATGATCCACTATATTGTCTGTTATGGAGTTACACATCTTTATGAAGGTAGTCATGCGTTTTCAGGGAGGTATGTTCAGTAACCTTGGCAACAGATGGGGCTGAAGCTGGGCGTAGGTCAACAGGCAGGAAAGCTGTTTTGCTTGAATCACAGTAAATTGTTAGACTAATGCAGATTTATTCTTCATGATTCATGCCTGTACTCTGACTCTGAACTTCTCACCCTGTCTGCACAATGGGGAGCTTTGTTGTTGCTCTGCACTGTATCTTGAGCTGTGAACTTTAATTTTGAAGGTCAGACGAAAATAATGAATCTTATTCTTCTTGGGGGCCTTCTTTGATCTATATAAAACTCTCTGTTAATAAGAAGAACATTGTTTATAAGGCACCATGTCAACAAAATACTGTGTTGACTAGCATTTCTGTCATGTGACAAGGACAAGAGAGAGATACAGAGAAAGAAAGAGAAAAAGAAAGCACCGAGATATTTCCTTCAGATGGATCACAATGTTTTTGAAGTTAAAGGCCAGCTGCCAGTTTCCAGGGTGTTGTGATTGTGGTCCTTCTGGGCTCTCTCTGCTGCTGTTATCTCTCAAAGAACAGGAAGCATTATTATCCTCACAGAGACAAAAAATAATGACCCAAATTTTGGAAAGACCCAAGATAGAAAGGGGGAAAACAAGAAAGGGAAATGGTGCCATCCTTTCCTCGCTGACGGTGCGTTGTCGATCTGTCAAGAGCTGGATATAATCTCCTGAATTGAGACACGTGGGGCGATCATGGTGTCCTGTCACCGGCAGTCCTTGTCGTTGATTAAGGCTTTTCATCCTCCATCAGGCTTAGCTGTGGGCCGTCCGCACTTTTTCCTGTGACATGCGTAATTTCTTCCTCACAGTCTCCCCATCTTGATAGAGAGCTAATAGAAACCCTCTGCAGATCCGCTCCTAATGAAGACAGATCCTCAAGATGGCAATGCAGTCTCATTTACATTACCAGTCGATCAACTTGTTTTAAGTAGATTAAGCATGTTCTGTGTGACAACTGAAGGGTGGGCGGGGGTGTGAGTGTATAAAAATAATTTGCAAAGGGGTTTTACGAAGTCTTCTCCTCATTTAAGCCGTATCATAGCGCTGCTGAAGGTTCCCTCTAGACAATGGGGGGATGAGAGGATTGTCAGAGGAGATTGAAAGGGAGATGAGATTGTTGTAGATTTCTCTGAGGCCTGTCTGGCTGAACAGATTAGTTTAGACAGGCTGGGTGGATCAGTGTGGTTGGGATTCAATCACCTATTGTTTTAACTGTATTGATGAATCTGTTGTACCCTTGCTTCATTTATCAAATATTAAAATAATATGAGGTGAGTGGAAGACATTTTTTGAGCGGGTTTTCGTTGTCTGCAGAAAAACCGTGTCCGTGTGGATCACGTGTAATTTGCAGAAGCTGCATCAGACAAAATGCAATCCTGAAACCCACCAGCTGTCTATCAATGCAAATCAAACCTTCATGCTATCATGATAGCTTGACTGTAAGCAATGACCAGAGCACAGAATAAAGGGCAGTGTTGTAGTGGAGTTACCAAACTTGGGTTCAAGATGAGTCTGGAGTGCACAGTGTTCAAGTCAAAGCCTAGTGCCAACCATAGACTGTATAAACAATGGACGTCAGCTTGCTCGGCTCCAAGTGAGGCCACAGCAAAGAGCTGCTCCCCCTGGTGGCTGGCTGCAGTATAGGTCAAAAACTCCTTCTCAGTCAAACTTTGAAAATAAATACACGTCGTACGAATGTTTCTGACATCCTTATGCTGTGGTGATATGTAGTTATTATTTGACCGTTTTGTGTTCAAAGTTTCTTTTTCGTTAGTTATCAGAGGTTAAAAAACAGGGTTTTACATCTGGATTTACTTTGATTGACAGCTGCTATAGAGAGAAACTCTGTAGGACCTCGTGACGGTACGCTGTAGGGCAGAGCTAGTTACCATGGATACACACAAACTGCGCAGACTCTGGCTGCAGAAAATGTACAAGATGTCTGCGTTCTGGAACAGGATATTTTGGCTTCAAAACCGTTCAATGGGAAAAGGCGGAGCGACGCTGTCCATTATATATACAGTCTACGGTGCCAACATGCACACCACTCCTCTCTTAATGTGACAACAGATCATGGACTCTGCCGGGGTGGAATTTCTGCAGGTGTTTAATAAACTAAAAAAAAAAAAGCACACACTAATAATCTAAATTTTAAGTAACCAGACATCCTGGACCCAGCGGATGGGACTAGTGATGGGAATTCAGGCTCTTTTTAATGATCCAGATCATTTGGCTCAGCTCAGCAATGAGAGCTGGATCTTCACTGTAGCATTTTAGCTTTTATTAAATCAGCTATTTGAATCAATGTTTTGATCTATGATTGATGTGTGTGCCTGTATTTTTGTATAACATTCCCTGAAAAAAACACTATTTTACAGGATGTTTGGTATAAAAGCATTAGAACATTGTGTCTTGAGACCTGATTGGTCTCACTGCACACAAAAATACACAGCACTTAGTCAGTGTAGAGCAGTGAAAAGAGAAGATTGTTCCTTTATGTTGTGCATTGAATATCAACAAAAAGGGGGAAAGCTCGCAAATGGGAGTCGGCTCATATTGTACGAGATCTAGCTCTTATAGTCACATCGTTCAAGCTAAAACTATAACGCAGGCTTTATCAATAAATAAGTCTGACTCACTCTCTTCATCTTCTGAATCCTAAAGAAGTCAGTGCTTGAGTCAAGTCTAAGTCTGAGTCATAAGTCCTGAGGATCAGAAGTCAAGTTGGACTGGAGTCAGAGTCCTGGACTGGAGTAAAACAACACTGAGAAAGAGTCTTAACACCCATTTACATTAAGGTTATTACTGCCTTCACTGTAAGCCTAGAAACATCGATCATGTCCTCTTAAGATGACACCATCTTTAAAGAGAAGCCAACCAATCATAATTTTATTAAAAAAAGAGGCAAAATGTTTTAATTTTAGGATTTGAGAAGCTAAAACAAATAGATATCATATTTTAAGGTGGACAGCAACTCACACAAACTCCAGAAGTGTTGATTTGTTTACACTAAATTGAATAATTGGCTAATTTTCACAGAGTCATTAGGAGGCTGCTGACTGTCAGATGTGGACTATAAGATGCTATTTTATACTGAAAAACAAACGAATTGCGCCTGTCAGTCTGTTTTCCTTCTGAACAGTTACATGGTGAACTACAAACTAAAAGAAATCCTTCTCTGTGGACAGACAACTAAAGACAGGCAGTGAAACACTGAATCAAGCTTCCAATCATGCAACACAGGGACAATGGAGTCCAGGTGGTTCATGTAACAGTACATTATATAAAACCCAAAGAGGTGTTTCTCTGAGCCTGATATGTGTTCCTTTGACGTTGTATGTTTTCATGACTCCAGCAGCTGACCTGAGCCGGCTGACATTAGCCTCTAATGATTCTGAGCCTCCCACTCACTGAGCTCCACGGAGCGTGCAGCTCTTTCTGCAGAGCCTCTGCTGTAAAGGGTTGCTGTAAAGGATCCTAAAGGGTTCGTTAACCCATTTTATCATTAAAAATTGAGCTCAACACACTAACAGGTGAATATTTCACAACAATAACTGCAGCCTGTTTGCCACTTCAACTCTATCATTTAATTTCCTAACGTTTGTTCTCCTTCTGATGTTATTAATGTTTGTTAATGCCTCAGTCAGATCAGCTGCATGCTGGGATGTAAGAAACTAGAATTCATGATTTGATATTGATAGTGGTTCTTTGTTTCCCAGAGATGAAAGTCATCATGACTCCAAAGCCTTTGAAATAGAGCTTGATGAAGAAAAGTAGTACATATTTCACAAGGTTTTCAGACTACAGTTAGCTAAAAAAAATGTTCTATTATCTTTTTCTTGATTGATCTTTTAATTGTTTGGTCAAAAATGTATCAAACACTCAAAGTTAAATGCTTTTCAGAGCGTGTTGAGAGCTAGTGATGTCTCTTTATTGCTTGTTTGACTGAACCTGCTGCATAAACCAAATATATTCATTAAACATGAATATAAGAAACAAATGGATGTATTTGAGTAAGTGTAAACAAAGGATGTTTGTAGTCGCTAATTAATAACTGTATTCATCTCAGGTCTGTTTTTTGTGTTTTTGCAGCTTCAAAAAAATGTAATTATATAAAGTGTAAATGAATATTGAATTCTTAATAACATAAGGCAATGTCTGCTCCGGTAAGTGCTTTAATTCTCTCTGGATGGCTGTCTGAGTGCTAAACTGTGTGCAGGGGATATTGAACTATTCGGAAAAGAGGAAATGCCTCCAGCTCTTTCACTTTAGTGTTCAAATATATATGATTGTTCAGGCGATGGGAAATGTTACACACCATTTTGGGGTTTTTAAGAAAACACTGAATTTGTTCAGCTGGACGTAAAGGACCTTATGTTTGCCTTGTTGTCTTGTAATACTGGGAGAATTTGATGTAAACAAAAGGCTGTATAACCACTTTGAGGAAATGCTCAAAGTAAATATGTTCCAAAGCAAACAAGTTCCTAGTTGTTTATACAGAGATTAAGTTTTTCGCAGGAGGCAAGTCAAGTCAGCCATGCCTCTAACTACAAGAAACTCCCAACTGTAATATCTTCAACAATAATTCATTATTTCAGATGGAGAAATTAGCTTTTAAGACAAAAAATGTTTTTTACCGGGCTGTAAACATGTTTATTTTTGCTGTAAAGATAACCCTTTTTTGAATAGGTGTGTATGTGGTTTCCGGAGCTTCCGTAACCAACCTCAAGTGGACACCTGAGGAACTGAAGTTTATTGCATTTCCACATGGGCTTCATTCTTAAAGATTAGAGATTGCTGCTTGCCACAAAGTCTGCTGGCAAACAAGGTCAAATTGGTCTGCCACAACCAATCTTTGGTCATCCTAGCAGTTTAATGTCCCTCTAGAACATGCATGTGCAAATGGCAAACAGCCTTGGGCAATGAGATGCCATCTGTCATCTGTGCTTGATTACATCTGGGTTGTATGACCAGTATTTCAAGCCTACATTGATTTCAAAAATAATAATAATTTGTACAACCGAAGAGTGATTTTGCTTCTGACTTCTGAGGATGACATTTAATCATTTAGTCTACAAAATTGGCACATCTCTAGCCCTGCAAATATCATCACTTAGTGATAAATAACTCATATTTAGCCACAAAGAAGAGAGGGCACTCAGTCTGTCACCAGTGCACATTTTTACATATAAATATTCAAAAGTAAATAACATTAGATAAAATAAGATTAGAGGACTGCATTAATCCCCTTAATCATAAAACTCATGAACACAAGGTGAAAATACTCCAGTAAAGTACCAGCTCCTGATCCACTT
This sequence comes from Notolabrus celidotus, assembly GCF_009762535.1. NCBI lineage: Eukaryota > Metazoa > Chordata > Actinopteri > Labriformes > Labridae > Notolabrus > Notolabrus celidotus. The sequence goes on along the minus strand of NC_048282.1, from coordinate 27,616,948 downwards.
CCTCCCCACCACTGCGAGTAGCAAATTACACCACATAAGGTTGTTGCATTAGCATTCTTATATTGATGCTAAGTCTCATTAGAGCTAAATGTTTATTAAATCGTATGCTGGGGCTTGAAAACTCTTCTTTTTGGTTCCCCAAGTTGTCGAACTAGATGATCCAAGCAGCTTGGAAGTTGTAATTTATTTTGTACCTTGTGGGCAAATACAGTGATCCAAATTCCAATAAGCATCTAAGCTATGCCATTACATGCAGCCCCAGCTCTCTGTTGGAGGAGATTATTCCTGAATTCAACCCTGTGGTCATTTATGTGGAGTGCAACTTTAGAAATGTGTGTTGTGTGTTGGCCTTGGTGGATGCAAAACTCTGCAAACACATAAACATCACAGCCTCTGTTATTCATTAGCTGCTTCGATTTGTACAGAGGGGAGGCCACCAAACAAGGTGGGAAATTACAAAGGAAGTCATCTAAGATTACTGAGAAAAAAAACAATAAACAGCTATGATGTAGGTGAAGCACAAAGGATCCCCTCCTCTGTGTAATTAAAACAATGCTGCAGGCTAGCAGAAGTCAAAGGCACATAATGCATAACAGTGCATGAATGCATGAGGTTTAATAGATCGTGAAAATAGCGGTCTGATGACAGAGAAGGAGCATTTCATTAGAAAGCTTGAATAGAGTCTGTACGGGTGGTTGCTGTTGCAGTCTAACACTGTGATGAAAGATTCGCTCCTGGAGTGCTCACTCACTACACCTAGAAGGATGGCCTTTTGTTCACACGATACCCTTAATTAGAGCTTCTGAGAGCTGTAACTTTTGTGGATCTAATTTTAAGTTGGTAAAATATCCTGACTTATTCAGCTCCTAGTCTAAAAAAAACACTGATAAAATCTGTTGTATTTTTAAGAAGGAAGTGATAAACAAATCATGAAAGTAGGCATTCATCCAAATAGCTTATTTTCTCAGTTCAGACATGGGGCAACTGGGATAGGACCCAGGCGCAGACTCTAAAGAAGAGGAAGTTGAATTAAAGGCACTTCACTGGAATCAATAGTTGAAATAAGGGCTTATTGTTGGCAAGAAAAAGTCAAATCTGTCCAAGCAAATGCAGGGAGGCGAATTACAAATCCAGCAGATCTGAAACAAAAACAGCTATAAAGCAGACTTTCACAGTTTTGATGTCCCCATATCCCCAAGCTCTGAACTCTCTCAGACATTATAATCCTGTTTGAGTATGTGATGGCTTCAAACTGAGGGAGGAGTGTCGACTGTGGAAGACACAACGTGAGGCTGAAAAGTCACACTTCTCAGAGTTTGACAAACAATAACAAAACAATACAGCTGGGGAAACTCGCTTGGAGAAAATATTAGGCAACGATTATACCAACAACTGAACATACCGAGCATGTGAGTCATACAGAACCTTCAAACACTTAACTAAGTTCACAGTGTGACATCCTTAAGCTCTCTTGGGCTCAGCACGGACACCAAAGTTGCTTCAGTGAACCTGGCCACTGATTTACGCCAAGATTTTCTTGTCAAAAGTCATTTGGAATTTGCAAATAAATGCAGAATCTGTAGGCAACTCATGTGATCTTTGGTGTAATCAAGTGTATTGATAACCATTTAGCTCTAATGCAATGGTCCACTTGATCTTCAATGGGAGTTGATTGAAAGCAAGTAAAAAAGACTATGTGGAGAGCAAAAGAGGTGGAACACAATTAGCTGTAAAAATCACACCTTAGGTGCATTTCGACCAAGAGTTCCGGGGTCTTTTAGCCCCCAGAACTACTTTACCCGGAACTAAAAGGTTCCTGTGCCTCCATTGTTGTCTGCGTTTTGACAGCGGGCTGAAGTCCCGGGTAGGTTGTGCAAATCAGGCCAGTGACATATGGTGGGAAAAAATTGTATTAAATAATATTTTTAAATTTTAATAAAAAAAACTAAACTAGTATGCATTCCCAGGAACTCCCTCTGTGTTTCAACAACTGTGTAAACTCCACAAACATGGTTACAGTCAACCAAAAGTCCCAGGACTTTTGGAAAGTACCTCCAAAGCAGGGGCTTTTCAGGGGGGGGGGAATTACCTACCCTTGAACTAAAGTTAGACCCTGGTTCTTCCGGTCGAAACGCATTTAGTTCAGGGGTAAAGTCCCTAGTTCTGTGGTAAAGTTCCTGCGGTCGAAAAACGCCTCTTGTTACTTGAGCCACTTTGAACGAGGGATCATGTAGGTGTGTTCAGATCATAAGCCGTATAAGTACCACTCTAGACATCATGGTAAAGCGTATGTCATTGTTTAATTCATTACACTCCCCAGAAGAATTTTGTTGATGTAAACCAACTGCAAATGTTTCATTTCCATTTATCTTTTTCATTAGGTTCCAGTTTCACTGTAAATAGTAAGTCACACAGAGTTGCATGCACTCTGGTTTACTGCTGCTTTATGAAACCACTGAACCAGATTTTCTGTTGCTTCAATTGCAGATGATGGATCAAAAGTTGTGCCTAAATAATAACAAGATAATGCAGATTTGTAAAAAGGGAACAGTCATGCTCTGTCAGTTCCGTCTGTAAGAGGACAAGACAACAACCTTTCAAAATGCTTGTTTGTTTTATGGAGATCCGATCAATCCAGTCAATCTTGCAACTGACTTTCAATGTCATGCAAAAATTCTGTTTGTTCAGATTGCTAATTAGCATGTGACCAGTGCAGCACATGGAAAAGGAAGTCTTGCCTGGACGTCTTGTCATTTCTAAACCACTGGCTTCACTGGATGCCACAAAAAGGCCATCACTCCCTGAGGCCTAATCATTATCAAACACCAAGCAATGGATTCTGCTGTGTTTTTCACACTTATTTGCACAGGCACGTGTATGCTTTGTCACCTCCTATGATTCTGGGGAGAGACGTGCGGCAGCTGTTGTCTTGACACCAGTGGTACTCACCTTTAAAACAAGAGTGCATCAAAGAAATGTTTGATAATTCAAGCTTGTCCAGTCTTTTGCTTTAATGACTAAACAGAACTGAGTGGTATCAAAATGACTTTGCACATACATAGCTGCTAATCTCCTCTTCACACTGAGTAAGCCTGAAAAGGAGTCAAAGATAGATGATCAGTAAAATGCTTCCAGACCTCGTCCCTTAAGAAAATCTCATTACATGTTCGTCCTATATAACAAGACTGCATTAGCTCAAATGTTCTCCTTTCATCTGTCATGTTAAAAAGAGAGGCTCTGTATACTAATCCTTACAGCCTACAGTATGTTGGTGGCACGAAAACAGCTCAATCTAGTGGAACGTCCCCATATATGAAATGCACTTGCTGCCATGTACTAATATTTCCCTACATGGATAACACAGCCAGGGAAGAACACCCAGAGGCATTCTAGTCATCCCGCTGTGCTTACGCCTGCGTGTGTGCTTCATGCAGCCAGGTTATAAAGCAGCTGGGGTCTACAACAGTGTTTGTATTGACTGAGTAAAGTCTATAGAGCCTTATCACAGCCAGGCTGTAAACAGAGACAGGACACAGTGTGTTGTACAGGCGGGGAGTCTGAGGTGTCCTAAATTATAAAACAAACGTTCTCCTCGGTCCACGCAGCGGAAATTTGAAGAAAACATCAGGAGTCAATATTCACAAGAGCAAACTTTCAGCTGAAAGCATGCTTAGAGTATTATTAAAAGCATACACACTATATCTTTCTCAACATTTTACACTATGTGCGGCTATAAAAGGATAAAATACATGCCACATATTCACCTGTCACCTAAAAATGATGTTGATTTATACATTTTGATACCTTTTTTGCTAAAAGAGCAAAAATGGCAATGAATACTGCTCTTTGAGGACAGAGGAGATAACAGGAGGAGTGGGTATTTACGTTTTTCAGATATTTATTGGGGCACCAGAGCACACATCATGACACTAAGGCTGTGACAGGCAACATTAAACATTGTGTCTGGTCACCTTTTGCAAGCTAACTGACATGATAAATCAAAGTTTAAAAATGTGTCGTTAATAAAGGATCAATACATGACCTCATCACTCTGCATCCTGAGAAGCAGTGTGAAAAAGAAGATCTGTATACAGTTCATTTACTCCCACAACAGATGCAAGCGTTGCCAAGATAGTGGGAAAATGCAGTCTTCATCTCAGAAAACAACACTGCTAATTTTGTCCAAAGGGTCACATGAATCTTGAATATAGACTGTATAATTAATGTACGTAGTATCTGTGACGTCACCCATCTGTTCCTGAACGCTGTTTTGAAGTCAATCGACGGCGGCAGCCATATTGGAAATGCGGAACTCAACCAGTCAAAGTGTGACGTAAAGGGGCGGAGTTTGAGCCTCCTAGCCAACAGCTATGTGTTCCACCCCGGGAGCCAAGTCAGTCATGTCCTTATTTGGGCAAAAACTTATATATATACTTAATATCTTCTGAACCGTTGAGTTAGAAAAAAGACAGAGAAAGGAGCTTTCCAGACTACACTCGTCTTTTGAACCAGGCTGTAAACATGTTAATTAATGCTGCAAATATTGTCTTTTTTGAATTGCTGTCTATGCGTTTCTGCAGCCAGCCTCAAGCGGATTCTCGATGAACTGCAGTTTATAACACTTCCGCATGGGCTTCATCGTTTGAGACCTGAGGTTGCCGCTTGATCTTAAAGCATGAAAATTCCTTCCCTTTCAACTAAAATGTTATTATAGATGGCATAAAAGAAGGGGATGAAGCCTCTTGATTTCAAAAGCCAATGCCAAGGTGACTGAAACCTGCATTATTCCTCATCGCCACTAGGGGTGCTTCTTTTGATTACATAGAAAGTATTATTTTTCATAAAAGTAGATGAGAAAATGATCCTACTTCTCAGTTGATTATTACCTTGTTAAACATATTCCCTGAGAGGTTTGCTGGTTTCTTTTTAAACACAGAATGAAAAGTTTAGCAATGCCTATAAACCCTGCCGTCCAAAAATGTCACCTCAGGTTCCAAAAGAACCTCAGCAGCAATGACAAAAATGCTGGCTTAAGGCTTCAGTGCAAAGTTAATCAGTTCAGTGATATCAAAGGGTTGTAAACAGTCACTGTAATGATGCATTCAGAAGAGAAGAACAGGAAATAAATAAGGTCAGCATTTTCAGATTCAGTGTTCGTACAGGATTTGCTTTGCCTCTGCAAATTGTCACAACATAAACACTGACCTAATTTAGACATTTGTACTACAGGGTGTACATTCTCATTTAAATGTAGTTTATCCACTCCCTCCTTCATGTATACATGTTTCTGTTTCCCAGAGATAGCGGTTGCTGCTCGGGCTGCCCACCAAATCTGCCTCCGTCTGTCTGCACATTTTGCAATATGAGTAACCACCTTTAATTCCCTACTTACAGGTGTCATACATGAAAGCTGGGAGTGGTAGACACAGTATCTCACACCACCGCCTCTGCATTAGTAATCAGGGCTTGCTGTAAATACAGACATACCCATTACGGGAGAGCTGAAGTGTGGTACTGGAGAAGGGCAAGGGCAATGACAAGGATTCTCTGAGTAATGGGCTCTAACAGATCAGCACAGCATTAAGTGGACCTGCGGTGCACAGAGTAGCCCTACAGGCCCATTATCAAGCAAAACACAACCAAGTGAGACAACTTAGCCTCTAATGGCAGTCTCCCTTTACAATTTAATGTTGTTACTCACGACTCCGGGGATGTGTTTAAGGAGTGCAATATAAGTTCTGTTCTCACTATTGACAGAGAGTGCAGGAGATATTACCCAGTGTGTTTTAATTCTTGATTTTTTTTATTGATTTCATTTTGTTTTTGTACGCGAGCTAATTCATGCTAGCCAAACAACAGTAACCTGGGGTAATGGTGATGGTTCAATCCAGCCAAATCAATATGCTAATGCACTTTGCTGTGAAAAAAATGGCATTGTGCTTCCTCATATTTGTCCTAAGCTTCCTTTAATGCTTCTTTGGTGTTCGATTGTGGGCTTAGGCAATAGAACAGAAGCATGGAATTGCAATTAATCATGTACATTGTCTGGGATACCTTTATTGGTCTTTGAACCATTGTAGGTTATAGGATGAAAGCTGTTTGCATCCATCATTCTCGAAGGCACTGGCAGCCTAATGATAAAATTGGATCTGATTGTTGGATCTATAAGCATTCAGTGTAGAGAAGAGCAGGAGAAAAATAGGCTTATCAGCCGAGTAGACAATGTTTGTAGAAGATTTGCTTTGCTTTTTCATCCTGTCACTTTGTAAACATGCACCAAATTTTTGTTGTTTATTGATAACTTCATGTAGATTACAAGTTTCCAAATCTCTGCAGTACACTCAGGCATCCAGTCCAGCATAATTGAATATTTCCATGTGGCCCCCTTTTTTAGAGCCAGCCACCGTGGCACACAAATCGTAATCAAGGCCAGCAGTAGTGCAGACGGAGCCGGGTGGCTGTTGACTGCAGGATTTAGGAACTCGGCTGTGCCTTCCCGCTGCTGCTGGCAAGAGATTTCTGCCAGGCTCTGGTGTACAGAACAAGGACTAATCTGGAGTGGTCTGTCGCCGCTCAAAGGAACCGGCCCTGAAGTCATGCATCATGGGAGGAGAGGGGATCATTTGCTCACTAATTTCTACACTCATTCCCTGACTAACACTTCTTGATTTACCCCAATCAGAGAGAATTTCTCCAGCTAAGATTTTCACCACTGCACAGCCATCACATTATGTTATCATTGCAATCAAAACTGATTTTCTAAATCAGCTGCTGCATTAGCAGAGTTGTTGAGAGATTTTAGATTTAAAGTTTGATGCACAGATTCTGCTTTTAAATGCACTTGACTAGAGTTTGTAAGCCAAGTCTCTATAGTCTGAATATATGCTCATCAATATTCATGAGTAGTGGGCAGACCTCAACATTGACAAAGAATGTGGGAAAATGCCTCGATTCACACATTGTGAATATCAATGAAACGGTTGGCCCCTTTTTTGAAACCACACGATTGCAGTTGTTTTTTGAAACTTAGAACGCAGGCGATGCAGAACTAAAGTGTTCTTGCATCTTTACAAAAGGATTACAGCAAATGTGAAACACAAAATAAATACTGGTTAAAAATGTAGGTAGACTTTCATTACTGTTCTAATGAAACTTAGAACCACTGTGGTACGGGTGCTTGTGCTATAAACAGGGTTGTGTCCGAAGAAGAGACCTGGGGTGGCTTGGCCCCCTTTGAAATCTGATCGGCCACCCAAAAATACTAAACTATGATTGCCTATTTGTTTTGAGGCAGGACTTATGTTAAAATCAACAATTTGGGCTGTGATGTAACCAGCTGCTTGAAGCTTTCTAAGCATCTAAAACTAGCTTTTTTTTCTGTACTTTGAATTAAAGAGAAATATTTCAACATGATAAAACAGGTGTGTAAGAGAAGAATCATGGCATCTAACATTTTAAGATAACTTCTAATAATATCATAAGTCAGTGCCCCAGTCAGGCCACCCCATTCAAAAAGTCAGGAGGTGCCCCTGGCTATGAATACTATGGATAAGCCAAAGATGTCACTTGAAAACACTTCATTTTTAAAGTTTTTAAAGGTAGCAAAATCTGATTTTAACTATCTTTCAACCTCCTTAAGCACTCTGGGAAGACTGTTTCTATTTCAAGTCCCACTTAGACTGTCTGACGCGATGCAGGTCGCTTCAGCCGACTCCTGAGCCTACACTCTTGGCTGCTATCTGCATGCTACGCACATAACTTGGGTTTCATAGACAATTTTAATCTGTTTTGGAATCGTGTGTCTTTTTTTTAACCGCGTCAGACTTCACCCAAACAAACTGGGCTCTGGTGTGCTGGCTGCTAATATGCAGCATGCAGTGTAGACACATCCACGTGATTGAAGCTTCTAAACCATGCCCACCTGACAGTCCCACCTCCTCACCTGCGGATCATACCCAATCTAACATCCAACATACGAAAACACCCCTCTGTCTCTCTCCATCTCCTGCACCATCACCACCAGTCTGCTTCCCTATCACCATTATTTCATCAAATCGAGTCCCTAAACAAAGCCGTGCTCACTTTGCCTCCTCCTCGCAAAATATTACTTCACCCGCTGGCAGGAAAACACACAACTTAATAAAAATCAATCCAACAGATCCAGGTACCTTGAAGCCAAATGAGCCCACTAAGCTTGCACTTTTAAATATCAGATCCCTCCCCAGTTAAACTTTCTATATTAATGATTTTATTGTAGAACATGGTCTTCACTTTTTATTTTTAACTGAAACATGGCTCACCACAACTGCATCAGTTTCCTTTTTAGAGTCCTCCCCAGCAAATTTTTACTTTTTAGTTTCCTGCAGACGAAACAGGAGAGGGAGAGGGATCACAAATATTTTTTCGAATAGTTTTAACTGTTCGTCATGCTGGCTTGGTCAGTTTCAAACCTTTGAATATTTAGCCATGGTCATAAGATCACAGCAGCCTGTTCTCACTGTCACCATCTACTGCCTACCTAAATATGACAGCAACTTTTTAAAAGATTGGTTATGATAAAATGATTTTACTTGGTGATTTTAACTTTCACATTAACAACTCCACGACACAAGAGCTCAGAGCTTCCTTGATTTAATTTTGTCTTTTAACCTCACTCAGCAAGTACAGACGGCCACACACATCCATGGAAACACTTCAGATCTAGTCATTACTAAGCGCATTGATATTGAAATTTCATCCATTACACAAGTCCCTGTTTCTGACCATTTCTGCATCTTTTTTAACACCACCTTTCCTGGTTTTAATAAATGCCCTGAGACCACAGTCACAAAACGTACTGTCAATGAACAAGTTACTGAACACTTCACAAATCTGCTGAATACCTTTCCTCCGTCCACATCCTGCTCACTTGACAACCTTGTTATTGATTTTAATAAAAAACTGAAACTCTCTCTGGATACAGTCACCCCAGCTCAAACAAAGTAAAAGCAACTGCACCACAAACCACCCTGGAAAACTGCTGCTGCTATTTGTCAGCTCAAGAGAGAATGTTGAAAAGCAGAGAGGAGATGGAGGAAAACAAGTTACATGTTCATTTTGAGATTTTTAAAGAACAAGTTTTATTCTATAATAATGCAGTCTGGAAAGAGAGACAAGCCGCTCTCTCAAAGATAATTTTTTAGAAATCAAAATAACCCCAAAGTGCTTTTTACCACAATCAACAGATTGTTAAACCCACAGCCCATTCTTACTCATGATAACTCAACTCTCAAATGTGAAGACTTTGCCCACTTTTTTAAAGAAAGAAATGTTTTAATTGTCTTAACAGCTTTGCTCTTCCACAGATCTCCTGTCATTTTATGTTCCAGCTCGATCACTGAGGACTTTGAATGCTTCCTTTTTAAATGTTCCTGGTGTGTCTCACACAAAGACAGAGAGCATTCTGTTTTTATGCCCCTAAACTGTGGAACAATCTGCCTCTGGACATCAAAACAGTGAGCTCTCTGAGTGTTTTTGAAAGTAAACTTAAGACTTACCTTTTAATTTGGAGTAATTTATTTTTTACCCCTGGACTGCATTATTATTTTAATCATTGCTTTAACATTTATTTATCTTATTTAGTTAATTATTTATCTATTTATGTCTTGTATTCATCTGATCTTGTTAACGCTACCTTATTTTTAACTTTTCTTTCCACTCTTATTTATTTTATTAATTTTACTGTATTGATTTTATTTTATTTTATCTTTAAGAATTTTATTTACAATAATGACTTTTATAATTTTACCATTGCTGTTGTTTTCTGTCACTCTGTTATTCTGTGAAGCACTTTGGGCTGCATGTTTAGATGTATGAAAGGTGCTATATAAATAAAGTTGAGTTGAGTTAAAGAACATTTTTGGGCATTTGTGCCTCTACTAGACAGGACACCTGAAGAGAGACAAGAAATGTGAAAAACAGAGAGTGGGGAATGACATGCAGCAAAGAGTCACGACCAGGAGTCGATCCAGTGACCACTGTGATGATGACTACAGCCTCTGCACATGGGGCGCATGGATAAACCGCTAGGCAAACCGGTGCCACATGAAAACAAATTTGCTACCTGCTAAGGCAACCAAAGAGTCCAGCTGTGTGTCAGAAGAAACCAAAGAAAAACAGCTGTAAGCTGATTCAATAGAAGTAGCTTTAATATCCTTAAGCTGAAACCCAGCAGAGCAGCCAAGCAATTTTCCCAACAGGAAACCAAATGAAAAGTTAGTTTACTTCATGCTTAGAAAAACAAGGTGTTTAAAAAGCCCTCCGGTGGCTGAAGTTATGATGACTCTTAAGTTGTTAGCTATTAATTTAGAGCCACTAAGTCCACTGAGGGAGGAAGTCCAAGCTGATGATGGGATGCCAAAAAGACTGACTGTAACACAGGATCCAGGAGTTTCATTCAAACTATTTTATCCTTCCATAATGTTGTCATTGAGATTGATAATACACACATAACAGCAGCAGTCACTTTTAAAAAAAGAGCATTTAGACCCTACTCCTCTCTATATAAAGCTTTAGGTTATTCTTTCTTCAATCATTGAATGAGCAGAAGAGGAAACATCCAGTTTGTTTTGTCAAACATCATGTGCGCTTTTCACTGGAAGATGCTTGGAATCTTAAATAAAGAAAATCCCATTCTTCTTCTTCTTCTTCTTCTTCTTCTTCTTCTCCCATACATCAAAATCTAACACCAATCAACAAATCTATCAATTCAACACAAAGCTAACACCAACAGGAGGGCAGTGTTTTCCATTTTTTGGAAACTTTCCTCATCTGTAACTTAAACTGTTCCTGACTGTCCACAACTGAACAAAGGAACCGAGGAAGTGAACCAGGAAATGAAGAGGATGATGACATTAATGGAAAGGGAAGTGTTGAGCAGGTGATATCATGTGCAATCAATGGCAAAAACCAGCAACACAATTAACATCTTTCCAGCTGAAACCCATGATTCTGAGTTCATAGCTTCATCTTCACGGGTTATTTCTGGTGATAACATAGTGAAAGTTACTTTTTCACTAACTTTAAGTACTAGTTCTTTACCTCACTTAATGTAAAATCATCGACTGTAGATAAAGATGAGTGAGGTGTCTTCAGCTCCAGCTGCTGCACAAAAGTGAAGCCAGTACACCCCCCCCACCCTCACCCTGCAAGGAGCACTGTCAGATCGTCATACACAGTCTTTTTGAGCTAGTGTCTGTGCAGAAAAGAGGCTTATGGAGCCATGATATTGATGTTTTGCCCCTTCTGCAAACCAAAACACACATTGTAATGCTTATAAAATGCTAAAGATCCCTCAGGACATTAGAGACAGGTACTTTTGTTGGTTTGAAGCAGACACTCAAACTGATGGAAAGTTCACAACTGTTGTTCCAGTGCACACAGACCTGCAGGAGCTTCATTGCAGCATCATAAGAGCTAATTATAGCTCCTTACACATTGCCACCCTGCAACAGCGCCTTTGCACTTACACTCTGAACCCCAAAACGTTGTAATATTGGTGTCCTAGAGTATGATTTCACATGGCCTCATGGTGTTGTGAAAGTGCAAGAGGCACAGCTCATAAACACAGCAGGAGTGTCACATGCACACATATTCAGACACACTCACTGCATTGTGCTACCCTGCCGGCTCATTCACGCTTCCCGCCTAAACCGAAAAGCCCTGCGCATAGCAGGCGACCACCCTCACAGCCTCTTCAGCCTATTGCCATCAGGAAGGAGACTATGCAGTCTCCGGGCCAGAACCAGCAGACTGAGGGACAGTTTTATCCACCAGGCAGTCAGGATGCTGAACTCTCTCCCTGTTTTGCCCCCTCTTCCCATAGTGCCCCCTTCACAGACTTAACCCAGTCACTGACCCCCCCGCTGAGGTCTGTCATCCTCAGGACTGAAACGCACACACTCACTTTGATTTTAAATTGCACTATAGAAAAGTTTTTAGACTGTTTTAAACTATATTTTATTATTTTTATTAGCTTACTTCTTAGCTTTCCTATGTTTATCTGTAGTTGTCGTTGCTAGGGTCTGAGAGAGAAACGTAATATCAAATCCTCAGTATGTCTGGTGCATACTGCAGTTTATTTGACAATAAAGAAGACTTTGAACTTTTTGAACTGCAGATGAGACATAATGGGGACGTGACTTGCTGCCTTGAATTGGCAGTGTGTAAGATCCATAACTATGTTTGAGGAAACTTTCTTTAATGCCTAATTTCATTTGATAGTTTTAGCCAAGCTTCATGCCCTAACCTGTAGCCACACTGTAGAGAGAGCTCCAGATGTTTTGGCTTCACTTTCAGGTAGCAGTCATGTCGTCCATTTCTTTATCTAGTCACAGTCTATGTGTATGGCTTTAACACCACACTGTCTAAGCTACACTGCACGTCTAAGTGGAATATGTTCACCCTGAATAAACTCTACCTGTCAACAAGGACAAACTTTTTGAATGTGAGCTGCAGCACGTTTTGCTGAGGACAGCATGCAGTATCATAACCTTTCTAAAACAAGGATTAATTGGATCCCTTGTCACATGTGTCTCTGTTAGGATGAGGGACTCTCTGGCTGGGATGGAAAGATTATTTGCTCTATTGTTTGCGTTGTAAATCTTGTAAATTAACCTGAGTGCTCGTGGATGTCACCTCAGATTACTGTCAACAGGCGTCTAATGAAGACATTCAACCTGTAGGCGGGTTTGCTATAACGCTCGCCAACTCTGTGACAGAGCAGGGGGGATTTTACACAAGCAGCATCAAGACGTTTTGAAACTTTTCCACCTTAAAACTTAGAAATTTCCACAGTTCCAGGCCTGAAATAGAGCTATTTGAGCAAAAGACACGTGGCAGAAGTGACAAAGCTCTTTAAAAAGGAAAGCTTGTTAAAGGATCACAGACAAGAAGACGAATCAGCAGTTTGGAAAATAGGATTGTGTGGAGAGTGTGAGAAATGGATCTGCGGTGGTTTTTTGAGATCATCAGACTGTGGTCAGCAAAGCGAGGCCACACAGACACAGACGGCCCCCGACGAACAGATGGACGACCAGGAGGAGGCGATCCAGAGTGTGGACAGTCTGTGATCAAGAGGCAGTGATAAGGAACAACTAAGGAATTGATATCTTAAAATCCTCCAACCCATGAAAAAAAAAAAAAACCTGATTCTCTTTCTGCCTGTCTTTCTGCCTGTCTTTCTGTCTGTCTGTCTACTTGTGTGAGTTTCAGCCTGAAAAGAAACCGATGGAGGAGAATAATTCATCCGGGCCTGCTCCTTTAATGTCACACTAACTCACCGCAGCATGGAAAATGAATTACCAAAGAGGGAGGAAATGACAGTAAACATATCCTGGGTGATTTTCTGGGTACAAGTGGAACATTATCAGGTGTGGAGCAGATTAAAGTACAAGGATTCTCATTTGGATGTAAAGGTTAGAAGTAACAAGCTTTGTGCTGACAGTCACTTTGTTTTCTGGAGCTTTTCCAAGCTTTGCATCTTAATGAGACATTTTGTGTTTCTGGGAAGAAGAAAAAAAGTTGTTAATGAGGTAAAATACTGAATAAAGCTTTGTTCCAGTGGAAAGTTACACCGTAGTGTTCAGGTATCCCTTCAAAGAGCTTTTTTTAATATGCAACCCCTTTTAGGGGGTGCTGTCAACAATAAATTCTGCAGTAATTGTGTCTTTCCCTGAACGAGGCCTCTGGGGGAGCATTTTGTCCCAGGCCGCCTACAAATCCCCCCTCTGATTGGCAGAACCTGAAATGACCTCAGGCCTGAACTCGGACCTCAATAACAGAGACCAAACACAGACATTTAATTGGTCGATGATGTTGGGGGTAGGGCAGAGCTGCACATGGGAGGGCTTTTCACAGGGAAAAATACATCATGGCTACACATTTTGCACATTTCAGCACATTTAGGTTTGCCTCAGAGTGCTTGCAGAGCACCCTGATATGCTGTTTTAAAGCAGTGACTGCAAGGCACATGTTGTGAAGCCAAATTAAAGGTGGAAAATCCAGTAAAAGGAGGAGGATGATGAACTACAGATATGCTCAGATGAAGGCCACCAAGCTAAAACGGGGGAACGAGAAATAACAGAAAGACTTTGGCTCCAGCTTTGGATGAAAGTGAGTGGACAGTAAATCATCATGATTTTGGATTAGCAGGCCAAAAGGTGCTTTTCAGTGTGTCTGAAAAAATGTAAGGGTGCATGTAACAGACTGCCTTCTAGATGTGTTTTTCCTCCTTGAGATTCACTGGTGCACATGCTCTGTGCCTGCTGATGAAGATCTACTCTGCAGACAGCAGGCTGGCTCGCAGGGTCCAGAAGAATCAGTGCCACAAAGACTCAGAGATGCTGTTCTCCTACTGCGAGAGCAAATGTGGGAATGGCCAAAAACTGAATGAATGTGACTCCAGCAGATGTGTGTGATTGGTCCTACAGAGCTCTTGTTCCAGAGCTTCAGAAGACGAACGTGCCTGTTTAAAAATTAAAGAAATGGTGCAAGTTATTTTGGTTGCACCACTACATGGAGAGAAAGAAATGCATTATATTGTTCCTAACAGGCCAAAGTGCTGTCTTCATATTGTGGGCTGTCATCATTTCACTTAAATCTGCCTGTTGTGGGATGAATAAAGGACTATCTTATCTTATCTTATCTTATTTCTTCAACTGTGGTTTCACTTTTGTTTGTTTGTTAATTTGGGATCAGATGAAGATTTTTATTTGAAGACTTTCCCCTCCCTTAATTAAATTCCACTAATTGAGATCCAGTGATGCATTTGAAGTCGATGTGGATGGTGGATTCAGGAGAAATTAAGAAGGATTAAAAAAAAAAGGAACTAGAGAAAACTGCAGCAAAACCTAAACAGTCTTTTAAAAAGGAAGAACTGAGCAAATCCTGTGTCTAGAAGTGCAAATAAATCCTCCAATAAGATGCCTCAATTCACTCCAGGGTGTCTATGCAAACATATTCTTCTTTCTTTTTCTATACACCCACAAGAAAACCGCACAGTCCCATCAAATCGATAGAAAAATTCCTTGTGAAATAAAGCATGTGAGTGTTTGAACACATAAGAACAGCCATCGTGTGTTCAGCAGCCTGCAGGCTGCAGAAATATGAGCAGCAATTAACGCCTTCCCTGACAGTGATGCATAATGAAGCGAGGCGTCACCGAACCATCTGACCCACCGGGCGCGTCTTTAGGATTTCCACCTACATCATCTGTCTGTGCTGAAGTAGAATAGTTTAAAATGAGCGTCTGCCTCCATCTCTGCAACGATAAGACATGTGGAATGCTCGGGTTTGAACGTGTAGGGAACTACAGCGAGCCAAGTGGAGCGGAAAGCAGAGAAACAGAGAGAGAGTGAGGAGAGTGGGGGTGGAGAGTGGGGGCTCCCACAGCTGATGAAGGGGTTCATTGTATTAGCATGTCTCCCCCGAGAAACGTCAGCCTCCAAAACCCTGTCAGTGAAAGGTGATTCATCTGTTGAGTCTGCGATCACAAACGGGGGCAGCAGCACTCCTGATCGCGTACGCACAGATTTTCACCAAAAAAAGGGGGGTTGTAAAGTCATGCCAAAATGCATGAGAGGACAAAATATCCATACAAACCATTTTACGCACACTTACGTTCCTACTGCGACATACAAACAGATGTGTTGAGCATATTACCATAGACAGAAGCCACAACACAGCTGCGTAAATATGATGCACGACTGTCATTCCACTCCCAAACCCATCTGCTCTTAGAGCGAAAGAGAGGAAACACTCTTACCTCCAAATCCTCCAGATTGAAGTGATCCTAAAGTGTTGAAAATGAACTTCTGATTCCGTTAAGTTGTTTTTATTTCTTCCTTTTTCTTCCTGCGTCTTTGTTTGGCGTCGCCAGCTCCAGTCAGCCTTCTGTTTGAAGGCTGCACACCAAAACCCGCCACACGAATGGAATCAAAGAAAAAAAAAGAAGAATACAGATGTGGAGATTCAAAAAAGCCTCTGTGTAACAGTGAGAGTTGTTAGTTATGTGCAGATGTGATGTTACTCCCAGTCCAGACTCGAGGTTTTTGAACAAATCTCCTGTTTCTTGAGGAACTCCTCCGCTGCTGCTGCTGCTGTTGCTGCTGCTGCTCAGACGCTGTCCAGAAGCGAGTGGTGCTGAATGAGACTGCTGGGTTTCACAGATTTCCTACTTTTCATTTTCTTCTTCCTCTCCCGCGTCTTGGCAGCAAGGATTTGACCCTCCCACTGCGTAAGATGGGATATTATCTCCCCCTTTCCCCTTTCTTCGCTTTTTTAATCTTTGAGTGCCAGAAAGTAGATCCTGTCCAGATACAAGCTGTCTCGAACCGGCACTGCTGTTTACACATCCCACAAACAAAAACAGAAGCAAATTATGAGATAATTCAATTTTAAAAAGAAGGGCAGGACAAAATAATCAAATAAATCTGCGAAATTTTGAAAACAGATCAATAAATTATCCCTGAGGTCAGCAGTTTAGTGATTGTCTCTGGATTTATTTGTAAAAATGGGACTTTTTATATTTAATAAATTAAAAGTATAGTCTAAAGTCTAATATTGTTAAAATGTTGGTGAAAGTAATTCGCAACTAATTTTAATAGTTGTGTGGTTTTCAAGTGGAGGATGGAGGATGGAGGAATATTATCTTGTTTTGGTTATTCTACATTTACGCGCTTACGCAGACCTGCTTCATTTGGTGATTTTAACCGAAAAAAACAATATATATATTAGTGTGTGTGGTCTTTTATGGGTGTGAATGCTGTTAGTGAAGATATTTAGACACACTGAGTTCAACAAACCTTGCGGGCAAAGCTCCTCCTTAGGTTTGGGCTCCTCTCAGATCACTGTGGTCCTCATTTTCACACAAGTGTTGAATTTTATTCTGAAGGCGCCGACTAGCGCATCTTCAGCTCCACTGCTGCTCTCTGTCTCTTTCCCTCTCTCTCTCTCTCTCTCTCTCTCTCTCTCTCTCTCTCTCTCTCTCTCTCTCTCTCTCTCTCTCTCTCTCTCTGTGAAGATACTAACTTCTGCAGGTTCATGTCACGCATGCACACAGTTTAATGACGCGCGCGCACACGTCCCTCTCTGACGTTTATGTACTGTTCACCGTTCGATGATAACCTCGGATCATCCCTCGGGTAATTTCGCCTTGTTCATTGGAATCGCTTTTCTTTATATGTTGATCATTACTGCGCTGATTGCACTTATTGATCCATCAGTCTAATCAGCGGCAGCCCCGCTCTGTCAGTAAAGAACGCAGGGAGCAGATCCAGCTGCAGCAGCTCAGCTCCACTGTCTCTGAGCTCATTGGGTCTCTGGAGCCCCTGCGCCCTGCGGAGTCCCTCACAGCTGGAACAGAGTTATATAAGAGGTGCCCACATTTGAGATCATGTATCTTCATCACTGACTGATGAGTTGCACTTAAGAGTTCTTTAGCTGTAACGTATTGCTTTGTTAATGGTTAATAAGTCAGTCAGTAGAGCCATTACAACCCCTAATTAGAACATTTCTGAACTTTCAGGTTGCCAGATTGTTTAATATCCCCCTCTACTTTGAGCCTTAATTTTTCTTTTTTTTATCCCTATACTTCACTGTTAAGAGTCTCTAAGGCTGTGTGTGAACACTAAAAAAGTATTTGGTTTAATTTATAAACATTATATATGACTACAGACTTGATTGACTCTTCTACAATAGGAGAGTGTGTAGCTGAGGCTCAGTAGACTCGACCGTCGCTCGAGAGAAAGGTTGTGACAGCTCCCTCAGTCCACATGTCAAAGTATCCCCGGGTAAGACACTGAACCCCAAATTGCTCCCAGTGGCATAGCCAGCAGCGTGTGAATGTGCGTGAACGGCATCAGTTAATACATATAGGCCCTTGGTATAGCAGCTTCTACCTTAGTGTATGAATAGATGAATGTAACAGGAAGAGTGAAAGTGCTTTTTTTCATCAATATATATTGGTCTAAGAGGTCCCCAAAACATGTCTTTAAAGTTTATGCCTTTATTTTATAGATGTGTATATATGTGCATGTGTATGTATCTATTTATATTTAATTGTAATTGTGTGTCTTTGAAAATATTTAAAAATTCAACTAACATATTGTTAAAAACAAAAGAATAGTTTTCTTAAACAAAATCAGCAACATTTATATTCTATCATTACAGTAAGGAAGGGGATACCCAATAACAAAAATACAAATATCCTTCAAAGTGATGGGTTTATATTGGTGCCTTTTTTTTTTACTGGTTTGGTTACTTATTGATGTTTGTTTGTCTTGTCGTTTCTGTTTTATTATATTTGTCATTTTAATTGTGCTCTTTTATGCTTGTCTGAATGTTTCCAATGCTTTTAATCTTTTAATGTAAAGCACATTGAGTTGCCCTCGTGTATGAAATGCGCCATACAAATAAAGTTGCCATGCCTTGGTAAACTTCTTAAATATTGTCCCCATTGACTTCTACTTTACTTTTTTTTTAATTAATGTTTTTTGAAAGGCATTTACACTAAACTGCTGTCATAGGAATACAAAATATTCATGTCTAAAATACATTTCCAATAAAGTCTGCTTGTACAATGTCCTTTACACATGCTTTCCTTTCTTTTTTCTTACACAAACAAAAAAATAACAAATAGCCTGGCAATGAAATACCACTCGGGCCAGACATGACAGATTGACAAAAAGGCAAAACAAAACCCTGAGACATACAGATATGCTTCATGTACGTGATATAGACACATTATGGCTTAAGTTAGCTTTTCCTATCAGTCCTGTGACTTCTACTTTACTGTCATAACCAATCCAGACAGTCAGACAAACTGTAGTAAGGAGTCCTTAAGCAACTCATGACCAAGTTGTATAAACAGAAATTTAACTCTGGGCTAACTGACGAGTCTAAAGCTAAGGACACTCAGAAAGCAGTCAAAACTGAGCACAATATATTCAACACAGTGAAACCTGAGTTCACAGAGTCTGATTGTCAGAGTGTGACTACCTTTAGAAGAGCTAGCACCACCATCCTTCGGTTTCGCTTGCAGGTTAACATCCACAAGCCTGTGCTGAGTACGTATTGCTCCAGGCGAGTGGTTTTATGTCAGTTTACTAGATACAGCCTACATGCAGAATCCAGCCAAACTGCCATGCTATGAGATGCCATCTGTCATCTGTGCTGTTTTACATCTGCAGCGTTATAACATAATGGCAGGAGCTATTAACTGTAGCTTGTGGACCTGCCGGAGGCGGGTTGCTGCAACACAGGCACAACATTCAACCAGCACTTCAGGCCTAAAATGATAAAAATATTCATTCATATCATCATGAAATGTTGTTAATTGTCTAGTAGTTCTGTTGCTGACTAGTAAGGGTGATGACATTTACTTGTTTAGTTGACTAAACACAGACATCCCTGGTTAGTATGCAGTCCACACTGAAGGATAATGAAATTGTAGAGAGAGCAGTTCTGTGAGTTCACTTTTAATCTAGAAAGTTCCTGCATTTCCATTTCTCTACACTTTAATAAGTTATCAAGTCTGAAGTTAAGATGTAGGTAAGTTATTAATAAAGGCTATCAGCTCCAAATGTAATAATAAATCAGGTGTGCAAGTGGAGGATTTGTACAAACTTGGCAACCAGGAAGGAAAGTTTTTAATGGTTCTGTCAACCTGATAAAGTAAATGTATCAACTATAAACACAGCTTTTTATTACAGCTTATAAACACCTCACAAAGGGTGGCTCATTAAAAGGCGGTATCAACACGTTAAAGCTCACAGATGGATGTTATTAGGAGGCGTGTGGATGAACTTCACTCTTTAAAACACTGAGCAAAAAGTCTGAATGTATATGATGCATCTGTTTAGCCATAAGTACCAGTCAGCAGGTACCAGAGGTCAAGCAGTGACTGTCTTCAGCTGCTCGTGTCCTTAAGTAAAGACACTATTAGCATACAGTGGACTCATTTCCCTCAAACTGTTCTTTCAGGGTCGTTCGTGCGTGATGTTCAAGGTGATCTCAGTTTCATTCTCATGAAGAATTTAGACACTATTATTGTTTTGATTTTTTTCTTTTCACTTCCTCTCCCTGCGGTGTTTGATAAATTATGCAAAGACACACCTTGTAAACTCCTCTAAACACGTACTTAGAAACTAAAAAAAAGAGAAGACAGTTGTCCTGTTTTAAACGTGGGGTCCATTCTAACAAACCATTAAGGCAGGAACATCCCATCATCTTGACTATCCAGTTACAGTAGTGTGCACTGGTATTCTTGTGCAAAAACACTAATGGAAACAACAGCCTCTTGTTGTTGTTTTTTCTGAGCTTGTTAGTGCAAAATTCATGAGGAGGTTTCAAATGTGAAAAGCTTGTCAGCGGTTATTTCAGTAAATCTTGAAACAGCTTGTCCTGTGCTGCTCAGGAAGGTGGCACAGCTTTTCTACATCTGTGCTTTAAGGTGATATTATTTCATTTTCTCAACCAGATTTTGTGGCAGATTAAAGTCAAAGAGATTAGAACCACAAAATCACGACTCAATTACAAAACGCTGGAAAAACAGTTGCCCACATTCTTAATTACATAAGCTGAGTATATATTATTTTTCTCACCTCTAGACTGGAACTAATATAGAATAAAACACTTTTGTTTAGCCCCTCGAGCATTCTCACTTTAAAGTAATAAAGCACCATCAGAAAGTGAGACTTGAAGGCAAAAAAGTTTTTATTAAGAGAAAGTTTCATGAATTTTGGAATTTATCTTAATGAGGCACAGTCTTAATTACTGAATTGATAAGTGGAGGCAGGATAAATAAATAATCGGGTTCTACCTTCACCTTGGACAGAGACATAAGCTCGGAGGTCCATGAATTATTCTGCTCTCCCCTTAACCGTGATCCATTCAAATTGAGCGGACAGCAGGGTTTGATTAGCCCTCCTCAAGTGCTGCAGTGATGGACTCCGAGTGATTCAGTCTCAGTAAAATGCAGAGTCACACCCTCTGCAGCTTAAAAACCAAATATCAAATAAATCAATATGAACTGTGCTCCTGTGCGTCTGTGGGATGAAACAGGTAATTACTGAGCGAGGGTGGATTGTGGCTGGAAACTCTCACCGAGCAGATGAGATGCTGTTATTTGTAGGTGTTCTGTATTCCTGCTCATATTTATGTCGCTGTCTGTCTCCTGTTAGGGTGCTGATGCAGTGCAGGCTGAGGACCGGGCTAACAGGGCTCCTAATGAAAGCACCGGGAGAGCTGCAACTCAGCACAGCACAACAAATGTGTCTCTTGCAGAGGATTTTTAACCACATTCACTCTGCTCTGAAGGAGATGTATGTGAGGTTCTTAGATAAATCTTACATATAAAGTATGGGTCAAAGACTTTAATGGTTGCAGACCTGGAACTATGTATTCTTACTATACATTCTCTATTATTAAAGCTCCTGTTAGGAGTTTTTACCCTGTTAGGGAACAGGCTGCAATCAATGCTGATGCCTCTATATGAGCTACAAAATCAAAAAAGACCATCAGAGAGAAGACTGATTATTTCTATATACTTTAGCATCTGGAATATTAGTCACACTGGAGTATGTAATGCAATCTTTTCTTGGGGATGTCCCAGAGGGAGAAGATGAAACTGTCTTCCAATGTGAAGACTTCTATTGCTTTCAGCAAAGTCTACAACCTGCAGTATCTGTGCAGTTGTGAAGCTCTTTTCAATACTGTATGTTTTTGCTATCCTGCTCGCTATCAGTACAGTAATTGAGCTCAGTAGAGGTAGCATTTGTAGTTGTGAGGTAAAGAGAAACCCTGAAAGTACATTAGCTTTAGCTCGCGTAAGCATTAGCTATGGGACGGAACCATGTGTCCTCAACCAATTTGTGTCAACCCCTCCACTGGTCATTTCATGTCTCAAATTGGAGAGTCTTTTCAATCAAACCAGCACTCCACAAGATTTATCAACCAAACGGTATACCACAGTTTTTTTTTAATGCATGAGTTAGAGCTAAAGAGGGAGAAAAGGTTTTGATAAGTGGTGCTGCCAGACTCATCTTCCTCCCCATGTGTCTAGCATATTTTGGCACCAAAGTGGTTGCTTGCTTCTTTGAGTGCCATCTTATGAGTAAAACACCATCATGTAATAAAATACCTCTGTCAGCAGTCTATGCTGGTCTAAAGGACAAAGTTCCTTTCACACCCTTCCACACTCATCACTGCGATCTCTATAAATTGGTGAGGTGGCCCTCCCTTCATACCCGGCGGCTTAACCACTGGCTTCATTTTGCATACAAGTCAATTCTGGAGAATGCATAGTAAGAGCCAGCCACATTTAAAAGGAGATAGTTGACATATTTTTCTTACATCCTTTTTCTGTGTCTCAACACATACTGAATAATCCAGACAACAAAAGAAAGACATGGTCATTATGAGTTGGGTGAAACAATTGAGATCTTACAGCACTTGATTCATTCATAGGGGAAGAAGAAAATAGGAAACAAAAAGAGGGGACTGGGTTAGATGGCAGTACAGAAGTCTGTCCCAAAATGTCTTTGAAAGGGTTAGTTAGGTAATCAAACGCTGCAGACGAGGCCAATTTAGCATGAAATATAGCTAATTGTAGTGAAGTTTGACCCAAACATTCACATCATTGTAAGTGTACACTGTAGCCAGAAAGTTTCCAGCACTTTCTATGCTCAGCCACTTTGTCTCATCTCTTGTCACACACATGTTCCTCTGCCTGCACAGCACTGATAAGATGTTCAGGTCTGCATGCTTCAAAAGAGACAAAAAACACAACCAAACTAAAAGAAATGAGCAAAAGGAACTATCTCTTTACACTCTTTGAGGTCCTTTCAGTCTGAGATTGTTTATGAACGTGGGCAGCAAATTTTATCACACAAATACATGAATATCCTTCGAAGCAAATAAGATTTACAATTCTTCCAATATCTGATTTTTCCTTCTTTTGTGGCATGTCTCACAAGAAAAATAATGGTTCCTCTCCTTCCCTGAACTGTTTCTCTCCACTTAAGGACTGCTGGAGATTTCTCATTCAGCCATTGCCTCGTTGCTGCTTTTCTGTGACGAGATAATAGCATCGATACTTGTCATATTTCAGTTTTCAGTTGTGAGTTTCTGCTTCTACCAAACATTAATAAGAGTCAAGCCGCACCTTAGCAGGCATATTTATTAACTTCAAATACCTTCAATTGAAAAAGAGGAGAAACTTTCCCATGCATGTATGAAGCTTAATGTGAAAAATCTTCTGCATCTTTCTCTAACACACCCTAAATATACAGATGTACACGTCTTACACCTTGCTATCTTTAGATGTGTGTTCACACGTTTTCATCATTGCACGGCAGGGTGAAAGTGACACGTTTAAGACTCAATAAAACACCTTAAATCCAGTAAACCTCTCTGTAAACAAAGCTGGCAGCTAGCAGAGCTGAGCTCACAGTGGATCAAAGTATCCATCTGTGATTGCACCTCAACATAACCACAGATGGATCAGAAATGTGCTACACGTTACATAACCCAAACAAGGAAGAAATTAGATGCTACTGAATGAAAAGTTTGATTTTAGAGCTTGTGTGTGTGTGTGTGTGTGTGTGTGTGTGTGTGTGTGTGTGTGTGTGTGTGTGTGTGTGTGTGTGTGTGTGTGTGTGTGTGTCGTCTGTACTCGTGGACGTGGTTGCAGAGGTTATACGAAGAGCAGGTTGGGACACAGTTTGAGCCTTGGGACCAGACCCCGAGCAGCACAGTTCTGGGCGTTGGGCCATGGATCTGTCTGGCCCACTGTCCTGCCTGGCATCACTTCAGCTGTCCACAGATGTAAATATAACTGCAGGTGGCCTCCACAGCATTAAACATAGCTTAACAGTGCAGTAACCTCAATGGGTCTCTTAGGTGTGGACTTTTATCAGTGTTGATTTGCGTCTTTATTGTTTCAGCATGAACAACTGGCATTTTCTTTTATTAGAATCCCCTTTTTTTTCTGCATCAACAAAACGCAGCAGGGGAACAAGCTGTGAGCTGCAAAAGGCATCCAACCTTTACAAATGATGCAGTCTCAGCATCACGACTGATTTTTATCAAATGTGGCATTGGAGACGACTGTCCAACCTTTAGAAGTGGCAGTAAATAACGCTAAAGGCCCCTTCGCAGTCTTATTTTGGGATGTTCCAGATAAAAGTTGATAAAAGTGAGATGAACTCAAAGGAATCTTTGACAGGGTTACAACAGCTAGACTGATAAAAGATTAAATGTGTAGAAGAATGTTTACTTTTGTTATGTCAGCAGCAAAACTCAGCAAAAACTACAAGGTGTGAGTCTGACAACTCTCAAACCATGAGATCAGACTATTAACAGCCACTACTCTTCTTCCATGTACTGCACGTGGATAACTCTGCCACCTACTGGTAGGAGCATTAAATGTGTAGATCTATAATAAAGTATTACATACTGAATAACAATACAAAAACAAATGTTAAATAGATAAAATATGCAGTTATTTTTTAGAGACTGAATGGCTGTCACATCAATCAAAATTACTGCTCTTATATCACACTGTGACAGAAATCCACAGATGGAGCCTCACTGTCCTCTAAGTGATTGCTGCTTCAGGCTTCATTTACAAACTAACCAGGCAGAATCTGACACCAAATGACCCCAAAAAAAGCACATTTACCTCAAACTCCCTTTTTGGGAAAACTTTTCATTATTTAAAAATTTGGAGCCTTTATCAGACCCATCTGGCGGTCGCTCATTTCAGCAAAAGTGCTTTTAATTTATGCAACACTGTGTTTCTTTGTTGGAGTTTATAGCTCAAACTGTAATTAACCTTTGCTGTAAGCTTTCCAAATCGTTTAAAGTACATCTCGTTTTGCTGTTCATTTTAAAAATGTATAATATGTATATTAGGTAGTGTGTTTTTCTAAATGTCGCACTCATATAAACTCCAGTGCTCTGTGCACTCAGCACTGCTTTAGTTACAGTTTATTTATCAAAGCATGTCATTTAATTAGTAATTCATGTGTCTCATGCAGCCGACAATAAAGAATGTTAAATTAAGTTTCTCTCTGCTGCCATTCACTGTGACTACAGTGAGTCTCAGAGGGCTTTACAGGGTCCAAAGCCAACAATCACTCACAGCACTGTGTGAACTAGAAACACAATAAAACAAAACACAACCGGTACAAAGCACAAACACATGTAGAGAAGACAAAAAAAGGAGGGGGGGGTAGAGGGAATAACTCCAAAGACGGACCATGTTCAGTATGTTAAAGCCTCTAAAAGCACAATGTAAGACAAATGTGCTCTGTTTACCTTTGTTAAATACACAGCTCTGGATGCTGGCAGAGGGTTTTGGCAGTGAGGCATTTTTCAGTTAAACCAAACGGCCGTGCAAATAATGGCCGACATTTTTCTTAGCTCCAGCTTCCTAAACGTGAACATATTTCAGTTTTATACATCGCTGAATACTGTCTATCTTTCTGTTTTGTACTGTCAGTCAAACACCAGCTGTTTGTTTCACCTAAAGTCTTGGAGATTTTTAGTTATGACATTTTTTTTCTTATTTTTCAGGTTTGTTTGTTTTTAGGGGGGGTGGCATTATTTTCTTCACTTAGAAGATAGGGCAGTGGATAGAGCAGGGAACTAGGAAGAGAGTGGGAAATGCAGAACAAGCTACAAAGGGTAACAGGTCGGATTTGAACCTGAGCTGCCTTCTCTGCTCTGGGACTGTAGCTTCTGTACATGGGCCGCATGATTTAACTGCTGAGCCTTTTTGACAAATCATTCAATTATGATGAAAAAAAAGTTTGCTCCATACATTTATAAACACTTAGAATTTGGTCAAGTCAAGTCAAGTCAACTTTATTTATATAGCACATTTAAAAACAACCAGTGTTGGCCAAAGTGCTTTACAAGGCAAAAAGTAAAAATACATGAAGACAATAAACAACACAACATATCAGGATATTAATGTCCTCATCACAAGGAGAAGGCCAAAGAGAAGAGATGGGTCTTCAACAAAGATTCAAAACATTCAACAGTGGGGGCCGATCATAAATGGAGTGGCAAGCCATTCCAGAGCTTGGGGGCCGCTGCTGCAAAGGCTCGGTCGCCCCGGGTTTTAAGCCGTGTTTTAGGCACATCCAGAAGCAGCTGGTTTGTTGACCTCAGTGCTCGAGCTGGATTATAAACATGAAGAAGATCAGCCAAGTAGGATGGTGCCAATCCATTTAGGGCCTTGTACGTTAAAAGTGAAAATTTTAAAATCAATCTTGTGGCGGACTGGAAGCCAGTGGAGACCACGCAGCACAAGTGTGATGTGCTCCCTCTTTTTCCTGCCAGTCAGGAGGCGAGCAGCAGCATTTTGAGCAAGCTGCAGGTGCTGAATAGACGACACGTCTAAGCCCACATACAAGGAATTACAGTAGTCAAGCCTAGAAGTAATAAAGGCATGAATTTGGTGTTACACTGTGCAGTGCAACAACTGTTAGATAGAAGTTATTGTAAAAACTAGCTAGCAAGGTTTGAGCAAGCTATGTGCTGTTTACAGTACAGACTTGCAAACATGTAGCATTGTCCTTTTTTTTCAATATAACAGCCTTTAAAATGTCAAGTCTGCACAGCAAAAACAGAAAAAGAATGATTCACAATATTCAAGTATATTGAAGATAATAATACGTTATAATAATAATAATAATAATAATAATAATAATAATAATAATAATAATAATAATAATAAGTATAATAATAGTATCATCATCATACTAATAATAATAATATTAATAATAATAATAATAATAATAAGTATAATTATAATTATAATTATAATTATATTTATAACAATAATAATAATAATAATAATAATAATAATAATAATAATAATAATAATAATAATAATAATAATAATAATACTTTATTTATATAGCACTTTTCAATACAAGTAACTAAGTGCTTCACAGTGGGCAATAAAACAAGAAGTGCAAAGCAAAATGAAGTGATACAAATAAAATGAATGAATTAAAAACTTAAAAACATGCAAACTTATAAAACAGACCCTTAAAATCAGAGTTAAAATTAAATGAAACCACACAACAAAAGCTTTCCTGTAAAAATGTGTATATTGAGTAATGACATAAAACACGGGATGACTCGACAAGTCTGATCTCCTCTGGCAGGCTGTTCCAGAGTGTAGGAGCTCTGACTGAAAAAGACATGTCCCCTTTGGTTTTCAGTCGGGTCCTTGGACTGTGACCAGGTTTGTAAGGGGATACAAGCTCAGAGATATAGAGAGGGGCAAGTCCATGTTGTGCTTAAAAGTCAATAAAATAATCTTAAAATCAATCCTAAGGATGTACAACATTTAGCAGCTTCTTAGAATGTTTTACCAAAAAAAATAGCTTCCAATTGCTAACTTTGTATGATAGCTAGCTGGATTAGCAGTGAATCGGTTACAGGTCTAACAACTATAAACCACAACACAAAAAACACAGGGCAAGAGTAAGAGCAGGAGCTATAAAGATAACACTCCAACAGCATCTTTGGGGAGTAGATAAAAGGAGCCTGTCTAAACATGCTGTGTTGCTATTAGCAACAAGAACACCCATCTCAAACCATCAGCCTTCAGTAGAATAATACATCCTGATGAATGTAGACCTCTTACAAGTGATGACACATGAAACCAAAGTCACAGTGATCAAACCGTCATGGCTTATCTCGTTGTCTGACCAAACAGCTCTGAAGCTGGAGGGCAAAAGGTAAAGCACTTTAACATGGAGAGGCTGCCTCACTTTAAATAACACATTCAGGTAAATTTGGCACCTGTGCTATAAGCTGAAAATGTGCTTTGCTCTTTTCTCACAAATCCTCTCCTTCACTTATGCAAAGAGGCTGATTCCAACTGTTTCAATGCGTTTGGATTTATTAATAAAGCTACTTGGCCTGAAGAAAATAGATTATGAAATACCAACCAGACTGATGCTGTTAGCTTCTTAGACTCAGGTCGGGCCTGTACAACATCTGCCTCTTAAAGAGGAGCCTGTTTGAAACTTGATGAGCAGCAAGGCACGTTTTTCAAAAACTTTAATCTGGATCAAAGTGATCAAGATTTTGTAGTCCCTTTTTTGCAATCTCAGATAAAAGTGATCTTGTAGATCTTGTCCTGGTTTTTCAAAGACTTTTCAAAATAGGATCATTTTGATTCAGATACCACAAGATCAGGATTACATAATCTAGATTTGCAGTCTTTGAATAGGCCAGCATCTGTTGGTCAAAGTAATACATTTCATTAACATGGTATGTATATTAAATGTGTCATTGAGATAAAAAAAAAAAATAGTCATACAAAATATTTTTTTGTCAGCATACTAATGCTTTTAATGCCCCGGTCACTGACAAACAGCAGCAAGAGGACCCCCACTCTTCAGGGGTAGAACCGCCCCATAAGAGGAGGGTGAGGAAAGTAACTGAGAGGGTAGTGAAACTGTCTCTGCCTGTAGCTGAGGAGCAGATGAAACTGGCTTTGCTTCAACAGAGGGAAACAAAGCTTTGTATTCCCCTCTTCGAAGAAAGGCTGAAAGATGCTGGCATTACAGTTTCTGAGGAATAATATCAAATTGTTGAGGGTTTTCTGCATCTAGTTTTTCAAATACTAGTTCAAAACATTTTATGTTTAATGATTTAATTTAGAATGGATATTTTTTGGTATGGTCTGTGTTGCTTTACTATGCAAGCATTGAATACAATAATGATTAGATATGTGTCATGTGTCCTACATGTCTCTACCGTCTCTACATCCACCTTGAATTTAAAATCCTTCTTTTAACCTACAAAGCCCTTAAAAATCACGCACCCTCGTATCTTAAAGAGCTCATAGTGCCCTATTACCCCTCTAGAACTCTACGCTCCCAACATGCAGGCTTGCTAGTTGTACCTAAAATCTCTAAAAGTAGTGTGGGAGGTAGAACCTTCAGTTATCAGGCCCCTCTCCTTTGGAATCATCTACCAGTCAGGGTCCGGGAGGCAGACACCCTCTCCACTTTTAAGAGTAGACTTAAAACTTTCCTTTTTGATAAAGCTTATAGTTAGAGCTGGTTCAGGCTTGGACCAGCTTTTGTCATGCTGCTATAGGCCTTGACTGCCGGGGGAACTGGCACACTGACACACTGGGATCCTAGCTCACCCCCTTCCCCCCAACCCCCTCATCACTTACTTTAACTCTTCCTGTCCCATTAAAGTTACTAACCATAGACCTTTCTGGAGTCCCTAAGCTCCATTGTCTCGTAGATTCCTCTGAGCTGCTGTAGACGTCCTCCTGCTGTGGACGATCTGGACTCCAGCTGATACGGACGTGTTGGACTCCAGCGGCAACAGCTTCTACGACTCGTCTCATCACTATCACCTCTCTCTCTTACTCCCCTCTAGCTGTCTTTCCAGACCCAACTCGGTCGAGGCATGATGGCTGTCTAACATGAGTCTGGTTCTGCCTGAGGTTTCTGCCTGTTAAAAGGAAGTTTTTCCTCACCACTGTAACTAGCTAAATACTGCGATGTGCAATGCTCATGATGGATTAAGGTGGGGTCAGACTGAGTCTTACCCTGTCTTGAAGTTGGGTCTCTGTTCATAATTTGACATAGAGTGGTCTAGACCTCCTATGTTTGTAAAAGCGTCTTGAGATAACGTTTGTTGTGATTTGGCGCTATACAAATAAAGATTGATTGATTGATTGATTGATTGATTGATTGATTGATTGATTGATTGATTGATTGATTGATTGATTGATTGATTGATTGATTGATTGATTGATTGATTGATTGATTGAATACACCCTGAATCCACCTTCCCAGTGGGATCAGGATAATCCTGATTTTGAACATCAAATCTATCCCAATCTCCACCTTAGAGTTTTGAAATAACCAAAATCAACATTTGATCTGGGTTCTGGGCAGGATTGGATTACCAAATCCATATCCCACGTTTGTAGGATAAGGATCCCATCTCTGTTTTTGAAATACCCAATTTTGAGATTTAATCCTATCCAGAACATTCTGATCCAGATTAAAGTTTTTGAAAAACTGGGCCCAGGTACCAGAAATGGAGCGCCGCTTGCAAGCTAGTTCAGGCAGACAACTCGAGCTGTGCTCATTCATACTGACACGTCATCACCTCTCTATCAGCTGATCTCAACATCCTCATTCGGCGGTCTATTTAAACTGCAAGTCTCCCTGTCTCTGCCTCTGCTTTGCCAGTGCTCCTGCTGTTCTGCTCAGTGCTGTGTGAAAGTTCGTCCACACCTCCTCCCCGGCATCCACCTGCAGGTTCCGAGGGGGGTTAGTCCTATCTCATTACTTCTAAATGTCTGCATTTAAATAATCTACGAGGAGTAATGAAGTTCGGAGCCCCCACACCAAACACAATACTGTATGCTGCAATAAACTTTATCTTAAGTTAACGTGAGTTGTCTGACTGAACCTCAGTTAGTATCAGGTATTATCTTTCTCGTTATATCTGACGGCCTGCATGAAAAAGTAGCAGGTTAGCTTGGCTTAGACTGGGAACAAAGTTGAAAATGACTAGCCCAGCCCTTTATAATCAGCAAAAAATCCCAACACTAACATCTTAAAAACTCACTGATTAGAAATGTACGTCTTGTTGATTTAAACAGTAAAAAAAACTTAAAGACACTGGAAGGAGTTTTTTACTGATTTTAAAAAGATTTCACTCTTACACTGATGCCTCTTCATGGTTGTTTCTCTATGCTGAATTTCAGTGCCTGCGTTCAGGTCAGATTTTCTGTAGAAAAAGGCTGAGTCGATATCCAGCACTCACCTTGAAATGAGTATGTATGAGTATGAGTATGAAACTCTGCTGGTAATGTTTGGCATTGAGAAGTAAATTACCACGTAGAAGGAGCTTTTTGTGCTCAGACAATTTCTTTTTACATAATGTTTTGTATTCATGGCTGATACTGGAGAAGGATTAGCAAAAAGATGTCCAAATTCTGTGGATGCATTGTTTCAGATGGAGAAACCTGAAAAGCAAAATGGGTATGAGCAGAATTAAATTTTAGTGCCACCAAGTAGCTGCTTTACTGCTTTTTGAGGACAAAAGAGTTCAACTACGTACATATAAAAAATACTGTTAAATCCTGCGTTTTCCATCTCAAACAAATCTTCAAAATAAGATCATACCTTTCGTCATCCATGCTTTTATTTTTTCTCGTCTTGATGATTGTAATGCATTTTTAACAGGTATCAGTCAGAGCTCCCTCCACAGACTCCAAGTAGTTCAAAATGCAGTCGCTCAGATTTTAACAGGCACAGCAAAATATCAACACATCACTCCTGTCCTCGCCAGCTTGCATTGGCTGCCAGTTTTTTATCGTGTCGATTTTAAGATTTTATTGATTACTTTTAATATTTTAAATGGACAGGCCCCAAACTATTTAAGATACCTTTTACCCCCTTTTACCCCCAAGGTGGCCCCTCAGGTCTGTGGATGAATCTCTGCTGGTTGTGCCAAGATCCTGCCTTAAAACAAAAGGTGACCGGGCCTTTTCAATCAGAGCTCCAAGTTTGTGGAACTCCCTGCCACTGACCATTAGACAGTCCACAACCTTAACTGCTTTTAAATCCTCACAAAAACATTTTTATATAAGAAGGCATTTCTCCACCCCTATTTCATGAATTTGCTCTGCATTCAGATGTCTTGTTTTGCTTCTGTCTTTTTTCTTCCCCTTTTTACACCGTTTTTTTATGCTGTGTAATTCTCTGCTTTTTTGTTGTGAAGCACTTTGTAACCTTGTTAAGAAAAGTGCTATATAAATAAAGTTTTGTATTATTTTTATTGTTATTATTATATTTGGGCTCACACCATGACACTGTGGCAGTGTACAGATAAGAAATCAGTACATCTGGTCACCGTCTTTAAGCTAACTAACAATACTAAACCAGAGTTTACAAAGTTTTGTTGTAGTTATGTTAATACATTACCATTACATTACAGTTAAAAAATGTATTTAGCTACAATTCAGTACATCACCTCATTTCTCTGCATCCTGTAAAAAAGTTGTCCTGTAAAAAGAAAAGTATCAAACAGAAGATCTGTATTTCATTAATTTGCCTTCACAACAAATGCATGTTTATGCAAGAGCCACACCTTTACGACAGTGGGTGATGGCGCTCATGGGAAATGCAGTTTTCATCCTTATAAAAACTTCCTCTTGACTCCAAAGGGTCATCAGAATCAACAACACATAAAAACTCACAGTGCCTTTTAGTGTCCCTGTTTCCAATGTTTGTGCTAAGCTAACTGTCTCCTGGTTGTGCTTTCAAATTTAACACACAGGTATGACAACAGCAAAAAAAGCAAACAACTCTTTTATTGGAGAAAAGCCCCATTTTTCACGTTGTGAACTTTTTTAAATACTGGTAAATGAGTTCAATACTCAGCGCACATAGCCGTCTTAAGAACAGGAAGTTTTCTGACTTCGCTCTTTCTTAAAAAGAGTCCTGTGTGCCCTTCGAGATGTGCTTTTGTCCTCCCTCTGCTTTATCCATTGCCTCAGTTTATCTAGGATGAGAATGTTGCCTTCCATATATTGTGTGAATGTAATCCAATTCAGAGAAATGTTTGCGACTGCAGCCAGGAGTCATTGTTACACACTGAGACACCCTATCTGGAAAAAGCCAGCGAGCCGCCTGTACAATCACAGCGTGTGGGATAAGTCATGTTTGGTTTTAATCCTCAGAAGCAGCTGCAGTCAGAACGAAGCCACAATGCGTTTTATAGCAGATGAACCTGTATCGTGAGGGAGAGGAGGCTGCCTAAGATGAACCCAGGAAAATATTTACACACCAAAATTATGTTTATTCAACAGGATTATCAATGGCCAGCTGAGGAGAAAAGAATCCTTTGAGGTGATATTAGCGAAGTACACAAAGATTTAGCTACTGTCAGAATGTGAATGTATATGCCCCAGCATTATCATCCAGCAACCAGTAATCATGCAAAAACATACCCTCATGGTCACAAAGAAAATTTTGAATATAGCCGTAGCTCAGTCTGAACACGCCAACAGCACATTGAGCACTAATGCTTATCTTAATTGCTTTTGCTCATGATATTTCTCACCAGTCCATCAAAGCTAAACTGCCTAATAGTGTTGGGGATAAATCTCAGTTTGTTCTTAGCAGAGCTGCTTCTGTGAGAATTAAGAACAGCTAAAATGTGTTTGGTATACCCCACATAAACCTGCATAGTGTGTATGAGACAAGATATTTACTCCTTATTCAGCTGGATTAATAATAACCAACTGCATAACTGAAAAAGAAGCCAGAAAAAAAGAATCTATGATGATCTGTAGCTTTGTGTGGTCGCCCAGAGGACTTGCAGAGAGCTCTAACCAGCTGTAATCTGAACTTTGTGTGGGTGGGTGTCAGTGTGTGATGCCTTAAAAGTTGCAAGTTGACACAAATGAATAATAGATGGAAAGATTTGGCTGATGGGCTCTTTAACTGAGTAACTGCAAGTGTGTTTCAACAAGTTATTTTGTATGTGTTAAGATAAACTTTTTGGATCCTCTTTTGAGTGAATCTACTGAATCTTGAACCTCTTGGATCTCGATCCATTGAGAGAGCATTGCTTGTTATAACAGCACAGCAGCAAGATAACAGAACAGAGTCATTAAAAAGTTCAGACAAGTGGGCGCTGCTTGGCCTTGCGGTTTAAGTTCACGCCCCTTTTGTAGTGGCTGTAGTCCTGCTGCTGCTGGTTCGACTCCTGGTCATGTCCTTTAGCTACATGTCTTCCATCACTCTCTACTTTCCCCATTTCCAGTCTCTCTTTAGCTATCCTATCTGATAAAAGCAAGAATACCCAAAAATATAACTTTGGAATATAGGTTCAAACAACAATAACAGTAAACATAAAAAAAACTACTAATGTTCTAATTTCAAAACTATAAACACATTTAACTCAACTCATCTTTATTTATATCGCACCTTTCATATATTCAAGCATGCAGCCCAAAGTGCTTCACAAAAGAACAGAGCGACATAAAATAACACAAGACTAAAAGGTAGAGGATAGTAATGAAATCCTTTAAAATAAAATTCAATCATTACAATAAAATCAATGAAATAAGATCAGATAAATACTAGAAAAATGTAGTAATAATAATAATAATTATTATTATTATTATCATTATCATTATTATTATTATTATTATTATTATTATTATTATTATTATTATTATTATTATTATTATTATTGTTATTATTATGATTATGATTATGATTATGATTGTGATTATTATTATGATTATGGTTGTTGTTATTATTATTATTATTATTATTATTATTATTATTATTATTATTATTATTATTGTTGTTGTTATTATTATCATTGTTATTGTTATTATTTCTCATTGAAGAGTTCATTGGTAAAAACAGATTCACTTTTAAAAAATGTAAAAAATGTTCCCAAAACTCTTTTTTGTATTACTAGCTTTAGGTATTATCAATCAATTGAAGTTGGGTGGCTTTGACTAAGTCAAAATGACATTACTAATTAGAGGTATCTTAAAAATGGAACTATTAAAAATCTATATTAAACAGAAATATGTTTTTTGAAAATGTATAAAAACAGAGATATCTGTTTTTGCAAATTAACTCTTCAATTGCTGTGATTGTTAAAATCTAATGTTATTGTTATTTTATTATGATATGATTATTATTATTATAATGATTATTACTGTGATTATTATTTTCGTTAGCATTATAAAATTCACACCTTTCGGGGGTTTGTTGATCGGACTAGGCTGGGGTAATACACTGAAAATTACACAAATAATTTTGAAGCACTCATGGTATGTATCATTTTGATGAAATCATAAAAAGTACTGAATAAAACATAAAATAAGAATTTGTATGAAATATGATGTGATAGATTGATTAAAGAAGATTTTGAGCAATTAACAGTACACACGTATGCATCTTTTTATTTTCTGAATTCTAAATGTATATTTCTTCCTCAGACTCTGAGATCACCATTCGCCGTGATATTTGGATATTTACAATGATGGGTTTATTATTCGTGTTGTGTTTCAGGCTAGCGCCTCCATTCAAACTCTAATTAACCCAGCTGTTCTTTTGTCTGATATAAATACAAGCCCAGATAAATATATGTGTACACCAGTTTGTGTTTGGCAATAAGGATAAATAGTGGAGAAAAAAATAATCTTGCTTCGGTACAAGCTGCATCAAAGAACGGACTGTGATGCTGCTTTAGCTGTTACAACACATTCTGTACAGTCATGAAAACGTCTCACTGCTCTATCTAATTTCAATCAAACTGAACATCAGACAAAACTCCAATATCCTCATATCTTTTTCTTCAGAGTTTGCTGCTCCTCAGCATGAGCAGAAAATCTGTGTTTGAACAGGAAAAACAGACACAGGAGGTTGCCTTCAGTCAGTTAGTTAATGCTATCTGTTTACTATCTGGCTCTTTAATGTTGTGCATCATAAATATTTAGAGGAAAAAACATTGTTAAGGATTAAAAGGCAGAATTTGTTAGCTGTGAGCAGAGCAAGGCCACTTGAGTCCTTCAATTTTCAGTGTTTATGCTCAAACTTAGCCAACTGGATGCTGTCTGTGACTTGATATGTACCACACAGACAGTTCCATTAGGTACAGTAGTCTTCTCGTTTAACTTGCTGCAGGGCTTGTGTGGAAAGTTTCCTTAAGTGTTGAGATATTCTTTTTAATCTGTGTTAACGTCATACCAAGTTCTGAACACAACATTTACATTTCATAAAGTCAGAAAGTTGTTGCATGCAATCTGTTCAAAAAGTTTTCAAAAACCTTTTCAGTGCTGTAATATTAGTCTTTGACATTTTCGACCAGAGGAACTTTACCCCTGAACTACGTGCGTTTTGATCGGTGGACCCAGGGTCTAAATTTAGTTCAGGGGTAGATGATTTCCCCCTAAAAAGCCCCTGCTAGGGGGGCTAGTACTTTTCAAAGGTCCCGGGGCTTTCAGGGGCAGGGCCTGCAATGCCCTGATGATGATTCACTTGATTTCTCTTTCTTTAATTTGTTCTATCTTTTCTCTATGTGTGTTTACTTTTCAAAAAAGAAGACGCTGTGTTTCCCTGGATTTAGCAGCTTGTAACAGTAGTCTTCTCTGAACCCACGTAAGTGCGTCTCTCCCGGTGTTACGGTTTTAAAAGTGACCCTGTAAACTAGAGACCTTCAGCTGAAGGTAACAGTGTTTGTGGAGTTTACACAGCTGTTGAAACACAGAGTGAGTTCCTGGGAATGAAAACTATTTTTCTTATTAAGATTTTAAAAATATCCTCATCAGATAAGTATTTAATGATGGTCTAAAGACGTATATGAGGGATGCATTCGGCTGAGAGTCTACAGTTAGCAGGGTCGCTGTTTAACCCAAAACACCGTCCAATCTCTGCCACGGCTTTTTGAGTAAAAAATTATTTTAAAGTTGTGTTGAAACGTCTTTGCTACTCGCGCTTATCTCCTCTCATGTCTTGATTCAGTGAATCCATCTGTGATGAAATATAGCAAGATCTAAAACAACGCGTGCTGAGTGTCTTCCATGCTAACAGGATAACTGTTGTGTTGCTCATAATGAGATCTGCCTGTCCATCTGCTTCTATGGTGTAATCTGTGATGAATGGCCTTTGTCTTTGTGTTACTGCCCTCTACTGGTCTGGTGGTGTAGGGATTTTACTTTTTTCCCCCTCCGTACATCACTGGCCTGATTTGCACAATATACCCAGGACTTCAGCCCGTGGTCGTAACGCAGACAACAATGGGGGCACAGGATCCTTTTAGTTCAGGGTAAAGTAGTTCTGGGGGCTAAAAGACCCGGAACTCTTGGTCGAAATGCACCTTTTGTCATCACTGGAACCTCCACTGTTGCCAAGCTACTCTCATACCTTAACATCCTGCTAATAGAGTTTCTTGACCTTCAAGCTCCAACACTACTCAGCAGAGTGATAAGAGCCTTTCTAGTTTATGTGCCGACTCACAAGTTTGCAAACCTCAGTATTTTTGTGTCCAACTTTTGTCAAATATGCTCATCTGCCCAAATGTTGATGAGGCATTAGAATTCCTTGCTGCTCCAAGTCAACCAATGGCCCATTCGTAGGTTGAGTATCTGGCTGAAGTTTGTTGGTGTCTTGGGGATGGCTTCCCTGAATGCAAACTGCCACCAGTACACATACACAAATAGCATTTGTTTACCTACACAGTAGGCTGTGATGCAATGATGCACAGACAGCCCTGCAATGTGTGTGCTTTGTCCCGTTTTAAAATATTGCAGTTGCATTCAAATGAAAGACCCAAGGAAAAAAATCTGGATTTTATCATTGGAATCAGAACAAAGCAATGAACGTATGCTTAGTGTCTTTACTTTCTATTCTATTCTTTAGAGTCTCTGTTCACATGTCAAATTTAAGTTGTTTTACCACTTTTTTTGGTCTCCACCAGCTCCTGAGAAATATATATCTGTTTCCATTTATCTGATTCATGCTCCAATATCTATTCCAACTTGTTGGTATTTGTTGTCTGTCTTTTGATGCAGTAGATATTCTGTAAAGTGATTGTTGCAGAGTATTTGTTTTGCTGCAAATCAGTTCTGGCTGCATCTAAAACAGGGCTGATATTAAAAGAGTGAACCAAAATACCCCTTATGTTTTGGTTTTTATGAAAAAGATGAAATGTTAACTGCGAAGTCAGATAATATTGTTGTGTGAATCTGTCACTGTTTACATACATGCAGTCATTTGACTATTGTTGATGGAAATATAAGAAGTAGCTTTGTATTCTCTGGTACATATCATCTTCCTTGCAGTGTGAAGGCTCTACTGTCAAACTGTGGAGGTAATTTCCTGGCTCATAAATTTAAAGAGCAACATCAGTAAAAAAAAAAAAAAAAAAGTACTATATACCAAAGCTAATACTTGTGTCGTAACAGAAAACATCCATTCTGAATTATATTTACAAGAGAATGTATTTGAAATGCCCTGTTGTTATTTATTACCTGCCTACTTAACATTCTGCTGCAAAGAAAAACAGACTTCAGCTGTGTTTGTTCTGTTCTATTAATAAAGACCAACTCATTCTGAACCATTGGGCATTCACATTCAAACACGGAAAGTCTCCACTCTAAAAAGTGGATGTAACCTTTAAACTGGAGCTGGTTGGAAATGTCACGTCCACATTTGCCTTCTCTTTGCTGTTCTAGTGAAACAAGCTTCACATGCTAGAAATAGAAAGGGGAAAGTTTGTTATCTACTGCTCTGCAGCATTTTGAATAAAGAATGGCAAAGCATAAACAATAGCAGGACAGTCTTTACCCCAGTGACCAAACCCTCCTCCAATTACTTCCTTGTCTCTCCTTTCCTCTATTCTCATTTGTTACATTCTCTGTGACCTTTCTATTGGATGTGGCAGCAGTCAAACATCAGCATGTGAGCATATCATTGATAGAGGGATGGAGGTCATTACTAGCAGTTGTCTTGGAGAGGGCTCTAATCCTCTAGAAAGCTAAGGCCAGGGCCTGGCCTCTGGAGCTGGCTTAATTACTGGCTCAGTCTAATTGGCTCTTTGTACGGGCTGCGATGAAAGCAGGATGTGACACTTAAGGCTAGACTTCCTCTGCTGTCTGCCCTTTGTGTCAGTACCATTAACCTTTCCCTTCCACCTTCTACTCTGCCTTTTTATGTTCAATTAAAGGCACTATTTAAATCAGATGAAGTAGTAGGACTAAGAGCTTTGTCCTGAGTTTAATAATTGCATTCTGAATTACTATTACAGGCTGGCCTCTAAGAGCCGGATTCTTCTAAGCTGCTCATTTATTTAGTTGGTGCATATTGATTTTTGCAACAGGTCTTAGTTTGAATTTGTTGCACATGATTTATGTGTGTGGGAAATATGTGCATGCATGTGTTTGGTTGTGTGTGAAACGTGTAGGACATTTTCTGCAACTATCAATGTGGCCCATGTATTGGAAATACATTTAATTAGTTGTTTCATGTCAACAAAATGGTAAAAGTGTCCAATAATAACATTCGAAGGGAACAATGCTTCAACATGAAGCAGAAATCTGCAAAGTAAATCCGTTTTCTTTGTTTGCCCTTTGGGATGTTGTAAGCTTGGCTGTGTATTGTCACTACTGTGTAATTAATCATACAACCTAACTGCATTCACAGGGTCCCCTTTGGTTAATTTGACTGCAGCTGCAGAATGGGCTAAGCAATGATTTATTCAGCAGTCAGGTGGAAGGCACCATGCAACCCTCCTCCCAGGTAGAGAGGATGGATGGCTCATTCCGGCACCCCGCTACTCCCCGTGCTCCTCCATCCCTCAGGCCAATCGACTCTGAGGGCACTCTTACAAGATGGGCTCAGGGTGACAAAATGAGAGGAAGAAAGGTACAGTAGAATCAATTTTCCCTTTTCCTCAGTATTCATGACTTGTACTAGTAAGAGCCTGGGAACGGATGGAGGATATTAGCCATCAGTAGAAAGTTGAACAAGTGAACTTCCTCACAGTTGTTGTCAAGAAAAGACAAACACCAAAGGTGAAGCCCTTTAGACACTTGCTGCCCTCCCCACTTCATGGTTGTTTGTTTCATTTATTGCCTGTGTTGTGAGCAGACCGGCAGTAACTATATCATTTCAGGCTTGTTGGAAAACCGCACAACTCTGCCAAGCTTTGTAACAGTGTATTATCTGAGGTCGAGGCAAAGTGAAGTGTATGTTGTTTTGACCAAAAGTAACCTGCTTGAAAGACTCTTAAGTACACCAAAAGCCTTATCAGAGTCTCCTTATTCACACAGGGTCAGGGAGGGATGTTAAGCTGCTGTCATTATGTGGTACAGCTGTGCTCCACGTTCTAAGTTGTATCAGGGTAGGGGAAGTTTTAAGTAAAAACTTAAGATGTGCACTATAAAACACAGTCATCCTCGCTTGGCAGTTCCAGAATTACAAGTTAGTTAAACAAATGATTACTATAATTATCAAAATGCCCATCAATTGTTGTATCTAAACTGCCACCCACCACTAGCCGGGGCTGTAGCTCTGGTTAATCGCTACTGCCATGATACTATCATGATCTACTACCTGGATGCAAGTCTTTTTGTATCTATGTACTGTATTTTTCTACATTAATTTTGATTCTGCCCTTCAATATATATATTGAATAAAAAGTGCTTAATAAAACTTTTTTTCATTGTCTTCTTCTATTAAACACCAGCTAACGTTAGCATGCAACCATTTCCTAGCTTACAATGTTACAATGTTACAATGTCATTTAGCAGACACTTTAATCCAAAGCGACGAGAACAAGAACAACACAAGCAAAGATCTAGACAAGAGGAAACAAGATCAGTACGAGTAACGAAGTGCTTCAAGTCAATTTGGGTGCATGTACTGCCAAGCAGTGTAAAGGCAATGCACAAAAGTAAGTAAGGAATTACATTTTTTGTTTGTTTTGTTTTTTTGTTGTTTTTTTGTTTTTGTTTTTTTTATAATAAAATAAGGAACATCTATAATGAAGCAACCAAACCATTTAAGACCTTCCATTATCATCATCAACCATTAACATCACCACAATAATGACCAAAGTACCATGTGCTGGGTCACTCAAGAGCTTACATTACAGTTTGTAAGTGATTTATGATTGAACATTTTAGCGTACAGGAAATTTAGTCAGCTAGGGGCAATGTTAGCCAACCGCAATGTAAGCTAGATAATTGTAACATTAGCCAGCCAGCGGTAATTTTAACTAGCAAAACAAAACGTTAGCTAGTTCAATGAAATGTTAGCTTGCAGCTGGTAATGTCAGCAAGCTAACGCTAATAAAAGCTTCGACTGAGCTGAATGCAAGCATTAGAAGTTATGTAGCTCTACCTGTCAAAATGCCAACCTTTCATCAAAGATGTTGTTTGATATTGAAATTTGGCTGTTTTTATACAATTGATTGTCATTAAGGTTGCTGATCAATCAGTGTGCAGTGAGATGATCATTAATTCTAGATACCTTACACGTATTGAATATGGTTTAACAACTATGAATACAGAAAGTTGTTCTGACAAAATTTAAACTTCTCACCCTAAGCATGAGGACAGGAAGTGGCTGCTATG
This sequence comes from Notolabrus celidotus, assembly GCF_009762535.1. Classification (NCBI taxonomy): domain Eukaryota; kingdom Metazoa; phylum Chordata; class Actinopteri; order Labriformes; family Labridae; genus Notolabrus; species Notolabrus celidotus. Next base: position 27,575,736 of record NC_048282.1, on the reverse strand, counting down.
TTAACATGGTGATAGTACAATACATAATGGTTAAGATACTCATTTTTAATACAACTTACAGTAAGATGTAAGTTGTAACATCCCCTTGGTGTTGAGTTAAGTGAGTAATTGTTCTTTCCATGATGTCAGGCCTCTATTATCCACTGCATCATGTTTACATTGTTTTAAAGCCAGATTACATTGTTTTTATTGTTTTCCCCCTGCTTACGATACGTGACAATGCACAGATAATCAGTCAGATTGGAGAATGGCTTTTATAAGGTACAGTAGCAGGGCTCATACATCAACATTAGGATCACCCTTCTCTTGCTGTAGTTTGTTTCAGTGCTGCTGGAATACCATTACCCAGAGATAACCACACTTAAATAGTTAATGCAGCTGTGGGGCTCCCACTGCATTACAAATGGACCCATCTGTCTCACCTAGACCCCCGCGGGTGGCAGCAGCATAGTCCATCTCCAGCAACTCTAATCATTCATCAATAGGCAGCTATCTGACACCCGCTTACACAGGATACCGAACACTGCAATGTGGTCAAGGCCAGAGACGGACATCCTGGTGTCAAGCAGGGGATCTGTCAACTGATATTACTGCAGACACCACTGTGGGACTTCCCTGCTACAACAGCTGGATGGCAGGCTCCAAGTACAATCTACTTATCTACAAACTGCCTCTTTTCTAACCTGTCTAGACACTTACAAAGAGAGGAACCAATGCATTATTTGCCCAGATTAATGCATCCTATTATACAAAGGGCAGCTGTATGGATTTTAGACATCAAAGTCTGTTTACAGGTCACTGGGAGTACCACTGTTTGTGTATAAATAAAGCACAACTAAGCTAAATGTGGTTTCAGAAAAAGTAACAGGAAGTCTGATAAATCATCACTTCAGTCAGTGTCAGTTGGGTCTCAGGGCTAAGCCTGAAAATGAAGGAAAAGTTTTGTGTGGGGTAAGAAAAAAATGAAACTACTAGACCTTTGTAGCTCTCTCTATACTGAGTGGCTGAATCAACTGCTACTGGCAGAACACAAGACAACACCAGAGTCTCCAAAAAAATACTGTCAGCAGTCAAATTGCATTTCGGATCATTTTGGCACCAAATAACAAGAGTGTGTGTTATTAAGTATAAATAATATCTCTGCTTCTGATGATGATTTTTTTATATCCTCCATCATGAGTCTAAATATTACGATTGGGAGAGGGAAGCTTAATCTGTGGTCAGGTATTTAAATAGAATTGTAGTTTTTTGAAGTTCAGGGTACTTATTGCCAAAATACTTCTCAGCTTTTTACAGTCAAGAAGAAACATTTCATAGTTCGGTATGTAAAAGATGCTACTGAGTGCGTCATCAGTGGTTTTTAATGTATTTTTTTATACTTTATTTTTTTAAATCTATCATTTTTGAGTCTCAAAACTTTATGAAAGTGAAATACCAACCACAGGAGTATTTCTTACAATAAAGTTACACTGCATAGATTGTGTAAAAGACAAGGAGCTCTTCCATACTGCAATTTCAAAGCAGGATATTTACACCATTGTTACCCCTTGTCTGCAATGATCCTCTCTCAAAGGGAGTAACAGAGTGTATGTGTATATGGCGCTCTCGCTGTGTGTTTGCAAGCCATGCATCTTGCACTTCCACAACAACGTAATGAGATGTGAAATCACACACTGGACACCAATATTGTGCCGCCCCGGGGTTGAGAATGTACACCGATCAGGCATAACATTATGACTATGTGCTGTTTATTGTGTACAGCCCCAGCTATTCAGTTCAGTTATTTCGGCGGTGAACAGCTTCAGCATGGACACCCTGACCAGTCAACAACTTCCCTGTGATGCACTGTGTGTTCTGACGTCTTCTATCAGCATCAATTTTTTCAGCAGTTGGAGCTCCAGTAGCTTTTCTGTTGGATCGAACAACAGAGGCCAGCCTTCACTCCCTATGCACGTCAGTGAGCCTTGGCCAACCATGACCCTGTCTCTGGTTCACTGGTTTCCCTTTCTTGTATCACTTTCGGTAGGACCCCTGCAGACCGGGAACACCTCACAAAGGCTGCAGTTCAAGAGATGCTTTGACCCATTCATCAAACCAAGTTGCTCAAATCCTTACACTCGATCAGTTTTCTTTGCTTCCCCAAAAGCCTGACATTCCATCCACTGACTGGTGCCAATTTGAAGAGATAATCAATGTTATTCACCTCACCTATTAGTGGTTATGATGGTGGTGTAAGTATATAGGCCAAGTGATGGCAGACCTATGTGGAACAGGCTATGGTAAGATAAACACATGGTGACAACCCTGGGGATGTCCTGGTTGCTCTGTGTGGTTTTTGACCAATCAGTTTTCTCTACGAGGCTTTGTATCAAGATGTGGTTTACAGTGATCAGATCACAAGTGGACAGCTTGTGACCCAGGAGATTTGAACAAACCACAGCAGACATTTGAAAAAAAATCATTCAAGCGGGTGGTCTGTTACTCCACGTGATTCTTGCCGTGGATACAGGGAAAGTGGGTGGTCCTCAATGTGACCCAGAACAGATGAGGGTTCACACATGAAGACCAATGTGGACCAATGCACCAAAGGCCACTTCTGTATGTGGACTGAGTGATTGGATCTCGGTAGTTGAGGCTCGCCCCTTGTGATGAGATCATTAGGATAATGCTGGGCGTAAACTAAAGGGTCTATGTGGCTGGTAGGTTGAGTGCAGCCAAGAGTCATCAGACTGATTCAATTTCAGATTGATTCACATCTGTTTCTATATTGTTTGAATTCTCTGTGGTTGGCCAAAGTACAGCACCTGAAGTGTGTGTGAGCCTCCTTTCTTTCAAGTAGAAGCTGACTTGTAAGAATATATCAAAAGTTCTGGGCTGGTGTTTCTAAAATGGCACTGTCTAGCTATTCTTCGCTCATACAAATTAAATTTACTCTGGTCCAGAGGCAAGAGTGCCCTCTTCCAATTTGCCTGACAGGGGCAGGCCAGAATGAATGCAATCAATAAAACAAATGCTGAAGTGACTCAACTCTGCAGCTGAGCCTGGCACTTGTTTTGTAGAGGAGTGTGTAAACCTTTTATCCCCAACTGTAAAGCCTGCCTCTTATTTGTTGTTGGGGTCATCACATCAGCAATCCACCAAAGAACCTGCTCCCTATTCCCGACGGAAATAAAAAACAGGGATAAAACTGAGCACAGATCGCCTCCATAAGTAACCAGCACAGATGCAGACCAGGCCGGACGCCTTCTCCTGGGACTGCAGCTGCCATTGCTAGGATGTGACAGGCCCCGAAATGGCCAGGCGGGGCCTTTCCCTTTTGATCAATCAGGTAAGATGGAGAGGGTTAGCATGAATTCTAAAACTCCAGATGCAACATCACCAAGGTGACTCATCTGTTACCCCTCCCAATCGCTCTGAATTCACACTCATCTGTCAGGGTGACAGTGTCCCTTCTTCCCCTACTTACTTAAGCTGGCTTTAGACCTAACGAGGGTCACTTGAATTAAGCAGTTAATCAGTCAGCTGCCTCTGATTGTCATTTCCAGAAGGCAGGCTTTGAATCACCCGAATCACCTGCAGCATGAGGACTACATCGTAAGAGAAGTAAGAGGAAAATTGGATCTACCTACAGAAATGTGTTCTTTAATTAAAGCTGCATATTTAAATCATGTGAAATCACTAAACCCCCTGGCAAATGTTTAAATGGGTTGTCTTGGAACTTGTCACGCTGATTCCTTTATGGCAGCATTGTCGATTCATATTTACTGCTCTTCGTGACAGAGCACCTGCAACATCTTAGAATCATTAGAAACATCCCGTCTGATCAGATTTCCTCAGGGTAACACCACCATCTGCTGGACACCTTCGCTAATGTGCCGAGCTGCTTTGAAGACGTCCTTGACCAGTGGAGCAGAGGTGTGTTTTATCACTGAGACACATAGAGAGGTTAATAAATCAACACAACAACATTTCAGCAGAGATACATGTCCCCATGGAAAATCTGATCATAGTAGAGCAAGGTTAAGAGCTGCTACTTCTTCTTCTACTCCTTGTTGTTGTTGGGTACTGCTGACACGTAAATAAGCAGTGAGAACTGGGGCCTGTTTCAGGAAGCAAGTTTAACAAATATGCCCGACACATCTTTGAGGAGCGGCTGTAGAAAATCCCCCCTCCTTTCTGGCTCTCCCTGGCCTGCTCACCTGCTGCCTGAGTGGGCAGAGCTCAAGAGCTCATAAAGGACAGCCAGTTCACCTGTGTGAGCCCCTTTTGAGAGAACAATGGAGCTGGCTGCTGGCTGTATATCCTCCATCTCCACAACTGAGCAACTGTGTCTTTGATCTGTGAGTTTTCCTTTATTTGAAGTGTGTAGTTTCTTAGTTTGCCTTATTTACAGTTGTTAAGTTTGTTGGAATGAATAACTATCATAATGTATGCTACCTTTGTTTGATCATTTCCAACAGACTAACCAGTTGGATCAGTTACAAGAAATATTCCTTGGACTTGAAAGCTCATCTCATCTTCCTCTGTTCTTGCAGACAGACCATTGAGTTGGTCACCCACATTACACCAGCACCCCTCACCCAAACTATATTGTTCAAACACAGGCAAAACCCGAACTCTAGATTGATGAACCCTGAGCTGTCAAACTCAGTGTTCGGTTTCAGAACAGGTGATAACAATTATTTAAATCAACTCTGAGTGAAGGTAACCCCGGGTGAAGCTTGTGCATGAGAATATAAAAAGTCCTCCTCAATGGAACACAGATAACATGATTCACCATGGCAACAAGCGAAAAAAAAACTAGATCCTCCTACTTCTCCCCAGTGGAGTTGGAGATATTAAAGACATGACCGCATATGCAGAAAACGAGCATATTGTTGGAAAATTAATTGGAGAAAAAAGGAGCGTTTCACTAATTCAGTGGGTCCCTTCTTTTTCTGCGGAGCCCCACCTTTGGCGGTGAAGATATCTCCATGCCCCCCCCCCAAACAGTACATACATAAAGGCTACTATTTGCCATTTATACTACATACATACTATACTACCTATTTATGTATTCATTGATTCAGTGATTGATTGATCCTTCATTAATTAGTTCATTTATTTATTTATTTTTTGATTAATTGACTAATTAAATATTTCCCTTTTTATATAATTGATTTTTCAGGTAATTAGATTTAACGCATGTGAAAATATGTTATTTCTGACCCCGATCAAACAAGTCTGCAATGCAACCCTCAACTCATGTCTGAGCCCGAGACCACAGACAAATGATTTTATAATCCTCTTTTAGTTCAGAACTCAGGACTTTGTAGATTCTTACTAAATATGTATTACTTAAATTTCCTTTCCTCTCCTCCTCCACTGTTAATATAATTTAGAAATCTACAGGTACTTTATTTTACTGAGTTCTGTCAAGTTACTACACCTGACAACATGCTACTTCCTGTTCTGAAACGGCCCCCAGGTTAAGAGAAGTAATTTCTTACTAAACTTACCAACAGGCACTGTTCATGTTCCAGTACCACCACAAGGTGGTGTCATTTCTCAAAATTGTCACATGGTATTGGCTTCTGTAGTATTTGCAAAGCTAATCTGTGTCTGCCACCTATTGGATAGAGAGAAAATAGCCCTGTATTAACCACAACAAACAGTTAACCCTAAATAAAAATTACATGTAAATAGAAACACATGAACCATAAGAGTTCAACATTGTTCAAGTACACATTTGAATAAAGGCATGCAGAAACAACATATAAAAGGGTGTTTTTAGACTAGATTTCAAACCTCACACACTAAAGATTACACATTTCAAAAGGAGTTGCAATAAAGATCTGCTGTCACATAATCGCTGTCAGCTTGAGGAGTGCTGCACTGCAGCTGACCCTGACCTCTGACCCCTTGAGGCACCAGGCAGAAACTGTTCAGTAATGAATAGATTATAGAAAACTATTGTGCAGTGTTTTCTGATAATTTTGAAATGCAAGCCTTGAGGTTTAGCATTATTCTGGGTAGTTATTATAATTATATTGGATGTGATATATAAGAGAAAAAAGAAGAAACTGAGCAGATATATGAATTTTAAATAGGTACTAATTTAATAATGAATGAAAAAAAACATGAAGAAAGGACCTTTTGGCACGTTAAGGCTGTTGTTGCCAAAGGAAGTCTCAAATATGGTTTTATTTTCACCCTTAGAAATTTCAAAAGCTTGAGTCACAGTATGACTGATGCACCCGCTGGAGCCTAGTCCAAAAATCTCAGGATGTGGATCTGAAAGTATTTGAGAGAGAGAGTGAATAAATTGACTCAGTGACCGACAGGCGGATGGACGGAGGTGAAATTAGGTAGTTGAGGACCTCATATTATTCCAGTGCTTATAGGAGTATCACATAAATACAGCACTGTGTTCACTAAACAGGCTGCACGCGCTACTTCCTGTGTTTGTGTGAGTCAGATACTACTCATGACTGAATCAGCCTGGCTCACTCCCCCCGCCCACTAACCTCGATTCGCCCCCTCACAGAAGTATAAAAGACACCCACACACATATTCCCTTCTCGGCCCACCTTGCCTTTCAACTGCTCCCACACTTTTCCTCTGTCCTCCCGGCGGATTCTCCCTCCCTCCTTTTTTTTTCTCCCTCTCTTTTTTGGAGGATGTGAGTGGCGTGTGTGTATGTGTGTGTTAGTCATGTTCAGGCTCATCCAGGGCCAACAGCAGCACAAGCACAAGGGGGAAACCCAGGCGGAGGCAGGAATAGGATGTTTTGTCCACATCTGTTCTTTGGTTTGGCTGCAGCAGTCTTGGGGTTTAAACAGCACCTAAAAATGGATCGAGCTGGAGGAGAATGAGCTGCTGGGGGGAAGCCGGATAATCATATAGGAGGAGGTGGGGAGGGGTGGGGAGGTAATAAGGGCAGGAGGACATAGGTGGGGGGAGGGGTGAACATGCCAAAGTGGGCCAAGACCCCCCCAATGGTTAATAGGATTTCTGTCTGCCCTGAGCTGCTGCAGAGTTCACAAGCCAGGAGACGGCTCTGAGGAGGACGTCTGAGGAGGACGTCTGAGGAGGAAGTGTTTGTCTTTGAGTGGATTTGATTGGCATGCAAATTCAAAGTGACTCACCCCTGTGTTGTTTGTTGTTTTCTTGAGCCACAGGTTAAAATCTGGCAGGGAACATTTGGTCTGTGATATGAGGCGGGGTGACTTCTTTTTGGTTTCACAAGCCAACAAAAATCTGCTCTCAGATCTTTGTATAAATAACTTCCAAATGACTACCTGTCTTCAACAAATAAAAGATAAAGAATGAGTTTCAATTTTTATTTTACAATTTATGAGATTTGACTGCACTTTTTAAAGGCTTTAAATGAAGGGTCAGGACAGAAGCATCTTGCACCCAAATAACCTGCAGATTAACAACTACATCCTGCATCTGCATTGTGAATAATTGGACGGCATGTGTACTTTATTATACCAATATTCTTCTCTTCTCACACTTTGACGGTGACAAAAGTATCATAAAATGACAGGATGAAAGCATCATGTATTCAATTTTGTGACAAGCCCATTGTCTCTCATTTTTAAGGAGTTATGAATGTTTTTCCAAACCAGTCTGCACAGGTTTTGCCCTTTTTGTGACAAACTTTTTCCCCTCACCTCTCAATGTTCAATGCAAACATTTGTTCTCCATCATTTCGGATCGGTCACATTACCCAGTCCCCTGATCCGTCTCCAGGTGGTGCCAGTGGTTGAGGAGGACGACATTCCTTACACACACATTTACACCACACGCAAGCACGCACGCACTCACACACACACACAGAGAGTAGACCTATTTCCCTTTCACCATCCACACATATTCTGAAGCACTGGTATGGCAGAGATGTGTGAGGTTGTGGGGGATGGGGCTGAAGTAGTTGTGGAAGATAGAGAGGAAGGAAGTGAATAGAGTGAGAAATGGGGGGTGGTGGCATGCAAGGCAAGCACATGCTGAGCGGAACATTGGACTCATTGAGAAAAGCACTCTCTCCATTCATGCTCTATCCAATCCCCTTTTACTAAACTCCCACTCCTCTACTATCATATAAATACAGTATATAGATATCCATGTGCTTTTTGCAGCTTTAAAGAGAACATGTGATTTAATATGTTTGTTTATTCTCAAGTTATCAGAGATGAGTCCTGATGAAATGAAATACATACAGACCTCAGCAGATGGCCGCTTTCGTCCACTCGCAGGTCAACGTGCGTTCTCGGTATCTGTTTCCCATTGCAGAGTGGTGGACCCATCAGCTCCAGAGGGCGGTCATTTACATTTGAAACCTTTGTGTGAGAGTAGTAGTAGGTGGTTTGATTAGGGCGCAGTCTGACTCTGCCACACCCCTGCAAAAGACATCAGATGTTTCTGATTAAATGCAAAATATTCAGCTGAGTGAGACCGATGTGGATGCTTTACCTATACATTTAATGAAGAAAGGGGAGGAAGAGGAAAAACAAGGTGCTGTAGCTCAACTGACCGACAGTTAGTTTAATGGGGAACAGCAACTAATACTAAATAATAAGCTCAAATACAGAGCGGTGTTTGTTTAACGGCTTCATCCTGTGTAGTTGAAGTACATTTTTCAATTAAAATCTACTTTTAAATTTCCTTGAACAGTCTACTGTCAAACTTCTGTAACCATCACTGTATAATGTTTATAAAATGCACATATTCTCATTATCTTTAACTTGGGAAGCTTTAGTGAGACTCAAAAACCTTTTTCAGCAGTGTCCCAACAAGATCAGAAAATCAATAGACAGACAGAGATGTCTTTATCAAATCATTAATAAAATTTCCTAACACATTGATTTCTTCTGAGAAGCTAAGTGGAACGATAAACACAAAATTAGCTGTCAAAAATGAGTAAGAAATGAAAATTAAACTGAGATCTGAAACAGAATTATTTTCATTTTCAAACTAGAAATATATTTAGACTTAATTTGATAAAAAGGTTTTGAAGGAGAGATTACAAATTAAAAGTAGTTTGGAAAATGTTTATACAAATAATTATAGCATAATTAAATGCAAAAGTTAAAAAAGAAAAAAGGTTTTGAGACTAAATGGTGACCAAAACTAATTTTAATGAATCCATGAATCGCAATGAACCATCTCTAATATAAACTATATGAATTTAACTTATTACCTAACCAGCTGTCTAAAGTTCAACGCTAAAGAAGCATTCTTGGATTACATCAAATATTATTTTATAGTCTCTATTATAAAAACTAAACACAAAGCTGCTCATGTCTTTTGTCTGATGAAATCAAGATATGATGACAATCCAACATTAACTTTCAAAATAAACAGATTTTTGTTACTCAAATTATTTCTAGCCAGTCATGGTTAAACCTGATGAAAAGCACGTCTGCCTGTACTCGTCTCAGCCTCAGTTTTCCTTGCACTTTGGTGTTTACCTTCCGTTTATAGCATTGGATGAATCAGGATAAATTAGTCATGTGTGTGGAAAAATCCCACATAAGCTCAGTTAAATTCAACTAAGTCTTCTGTTGTTTCACTAAGTACATGACTCAAATACTGCAAAGAGGTAAGTCTTTGAGATATTACTCTAGAGTGATGTTTACTGTATATTTTACCTCCACTTTGCTACATTTCAAATGAAAATATTGAACTTTTGACTAAAGTTTTCTGACTGATCGTTCATATTAATCTGACGGATATTTAGAATTAAGATTGTGGATTCATTTTGCAAAGCTGGAATAGAAGTATCGCTTACAATTTGAAGCCTACAAGAGTTCACCTAGGATTGCCACAGAATAAAACCCTGGCTGTAAATTAATGAACCAATCTAAACAACACAGTGGTTTCACCCACATTGAGCATTTTTCTGCATTTAAAAGACAAAGTCTTGATTTTGCAACTACATTTTGCCTTACTCAATCCAGGATTTTTTTTTAATTGAGTGTTTCTACTGGGTAGCAGTACTCCCATCATTGCAATGAATTTTCTGAGGACTTTTTCCGCCTCTGAAGCAGACCATGTATTTGGGTGGAAATAACAAGAAATGCCTCTCTGGGCTTAAAACCGGCTTGTTTACATTGGGGGAGGTCACAGTTCACCCCCCATCACTGTGGAGACTTTGGTATGTCAGTAATGCAGATGATGTCTTTAATGCACACCACTCCAAACCAGTGTATTCTAAAAAACATCCCTTAACTTTGTTGACTGAAGTGTATTCTGAAACTTTTTGCACGTGTTCGTGGGTGTTTGTGATCAAACCTGGGGGATATGAAGGATCCTGAAGGAGGAAGAGTAGGAGGAGGGGGTTGTAGAGCTCCTCCAGTGCTGTTGGTGGCCCATTTATCATATCTCCGCCCTCCAGTGTTTCAGCTCCCATGAGGGCGGCTCTTTAAATTGCCCCAAAACTGCTCCTGGCTGGCGCCTTTTTCCCTCCTTATCTGCTGGAGACAAGACACACGTGTGCTGTTTCAAGACGTCGTTGGATCAAACTTCCCTTCCTGCAGGTACACATTTAAAAATGTTGCTTATGTGCTTTCTCTTTCCAATTCATAAGTGTATTTTCGGCGCTGCATGAGCTGGGATTTGGAAGGGGCGGGCTGTGTTGTCTGACGAATAAAAGCTGTAGCCTATAGATCGGTGCAAGGCTTTTAACCGGGTACAACCAGCCAGGCTTTAAGGAAGTATTTCCCCTCAAATATAGAGCAGAGGTTACAACCGAGCGATAGAGGTGAGTTAAAGAAAATAAGTGATACTTTGCATGCCAGAAGTGTATTTTAACTGTGTTTTTACGCAGCACCGGAGCTCCAGTGAGACGCGAAGCCGTCTATTGTTGCTCTGGCTCGGGCTTCCAACACCGAGAGTGAACCCGGTTACCTCACTCTCCTGCATTTTTCTCCTCTCTATAAATGAGTCCTTGCATGGTTTGCTTTAGCCTGCAAATCCCCACCGAGCACACACTGTCTATTGTGTGTGCGTATTAGTCGGGGCAGACATGCAGTGAGATAGTTTCATACGCAGGCCACAACAACTCGGGCCTCTAAACATGGTCAGTGCGGGGAAAGGGAGCGTTGGGTTCAGCTGTGTTGTGCAGCCTCACACCGCCTACGGAGCCCCGCTGATATCATCCGAACCAGTTTGACATCAACCCCGTGTTTGTGAGGTACGGTCGGTGGTGTAATGGAGCGCGGATGAGACCGAAATAGAGCTGGAAATAAGTGCGGATTAATTGAGTTAAACGTGTTACCGGTTCAGTTTGTTGTTGCGGTCATTGAGTTTAAATGCCCTAGTATTCTCTGCTCTGCTCTGTATGTGTGTGAGTGAACCCGACGCTTGCCATTGCAGTAAAGCCCTAGCCGGTGTGATTTATCTCCTGTAGGTCTGTAAAGAGTAGGCAAGCATGAGCGACAAGGGGACAGTTTCACCGAAGGAGAAGGAGGCACCAGAAAAGAGGGGGCGTGGAAGACCCCGCAAGCAGCCACAGGTGAACACCTCTGACGTAAGTGATTTTCAATTACCTCTCTTTGGGGGGAAAAAAAATTATATATCACTCTTGCATGGTGTTGCAGTATACATGAACATGAAGAAGGGCAATGCACATAACCAGAAACAAAACAGAGGCTCAAATATGGAGTAAATGATGGTCAAGTAGATATAAGGGGGTAGGATGTCCATGTAAGCCCCTGATCTAATACTGATCCATATCAGTCTTAACATGGCTGCACAAGCCCTCAAGCTGCCGGTTATCAGTGTAAATGAAGAAGCTTTCCACCAACTTCCTGTTTGTCTCACCAGGTTTGTAAGCAACCTGAAACACAACACCTTTAAACTGGTCTTAACCCCTCTCCTCCTCTTACTTCACAAACCCACCCCTGCTCCTCTCTGCTACGGTCATGTAATGGATGACATAGCAGCGTGGACGCTCAGAATGGCTCATATAGCTGTCACTCTGCGCCGGGTGTTTTAGGATTGAATTGCTCGGTTGCTATGAGCTGCGGTTGTAAACACACATGAAATGCAACAGGAGATGAGTAGGCCATGACATAACTTACAACCACAAAATTTGCACACGAACAAGATGTCTGCTTTCATACTGAGGTTGCCTTGCATGTTGGCAATGATGTTAATCCCCTAAAATATCAGCTTGTATTTGCCTCTGTCGACACCTCCATTGTGGTACTTTTCATTTGCATGTTTTGTAGCCAATATTTTTTTTCCCCTTCACCTTAGTGAACAGTTGAGACACCAGCTTGTTTACATGTCAGAGCATGGCAACCTGCAGCTTTGACCACCTGTAAGCCTCTGACTAAGAGTAGAGAGCATTTTGAACAAAAGCTTTGCATGTAGAGGTGTTGCATTAAAAACATACGCTGTAATTGCTGCTGCTGAAATGTAGCCTATCTTTTGGTATGCTAACCTTCTTGTCTTGATTCTTTTAAGGAACCAAGTGGATCTCCCACTCCAAAGAGACCCAGAGGACGACCGAAGGGCAGCAAAAACAAGGGCGCCAAGGGCAAAGTAAGTCAGTGATGTCTGCTGTAATGTTGTTACATGACAGGACAGGACAAGCTCCCATGCACTCTGAGCCAGAATGACCTCCATGCTAAGAAAGACAGTTGTCCCATCGCTCGCTGTTGCAACAATTTCCATCTTTCTGCCACATTTCTTTCAGTTGATGAAGATTATAATGGTAGCTAACCTCATCCTGATATAAGGACGTCCTGCTGTTGATTTGTGATATATCTGCTGGCTGCGATGTAGCCGCTTCCTTTCATGGTGTCAGAAATAGCCCCGCTAAGGTTTCCTATTGTCAAAGACCTCTGCTGTACTTTTTTTTTTTTTTTTTTTTAAAGAGATGCTCACTTAGCACTTCCTGTCCTCCAGCTTCCTGCAGCTTGTCATGCACAGTGCGGTGCAGGTGCAGAGGCCGCAAAGACTGTTTCCAAGCTGACACTAAGCACCCCTCCGCCCCCACCCAGCACACAGCCCTAGTTCTTCTCTGCCTGTCGTCTCCATAGCAACAACTGATTTTCTCCCTCGCCCCAGCCCTCCAGCTCCCCCGTGCGCTCTCTCTCTTCTCTGCTATGTATAGGAAGCGGAGAAGAGAGAGCGAGGGAGAAGCAGGGAAAGAAAAATGCACAAACATGTATGTTATAGGTTTTAGCTGTGAGGGCCAAAGCTGTGAAGGGTTTGTGTCTGTGCGCAGTTCCACCAGCTGTCTCTGAGCCTCAGACCAGGTGGCCAACGAACTGGAGTGCCCTCTGTGCAGTTCCTGTCGGCCTTCCAGATAATAGCCAATGAACCCAATGCCCCCTTTCCATCCGAGCCATTAGAACAGTTCTGCTGCCATCTGCAGGCTGCAGCACACAGCTCTGTGGGACATGCAGGGGCTTTTACAACCAAAACTGCTTGGACCAATCAGGAGTTCACTGGTTCACGATAAACACAACTAAGATGCATCATTGTGTTGCTTTTCTCAACCTTGTTTTGTTTTCCTACAGAAGGCAGCAGCAGCCCCACCTGCAGGTGGAAAGCGCAGAGGACGACCTAAGAAGGAGGTAAGAGTTTGCTTAAGAACAGCTAGTGCTCACAGTGGGAAATGTGAAACGACTCTTCCACAAATTGAATTACGATTGGTATGACTGTCTGCAGGGCGAAATTGCATTTCCCTCATTCCCTCCTGCCTCCTTTCTTCGACGGCGACGAGTCATTCTTCACTCACCAGTTATTTTGGTTCTCAAGCAGCTTCTTAATAGTCTCATTTTTTCCTTACACTGAAGGACGGCATGGTTTCCTTTTTAGAAGCAACAAATGAGCCACCGGCCGGTCAAAGATGCAAGTTTAATCTAGGAAAAAGTTGTGGTCTTGTAGTAACATTCTGTCATGTGCATGAGTGGTTAAGGGCGTACTCTGAAAGAAGTCTGGATTGAATTAGTCACAGAAAGGAATGACCCACAGTTACCCTCCTAGCTTGCCCGCTCATTTTTATGAATGAACATCCCGGGCTGCAGCGAGTGTGAGCAGGGAAAAAAAGCAAAAGCAGGATGCCTCATTGTGACTCACCACTCTTATGAATCACTTTTCACTACAGATGGCTCACCCTTCCCCTGGGTGTTCTTCATGCCACAGTGGTTTATCAAACAGATTTATAATAACATTGATTTTTTTTCATGTTGGTACTTGGGGTTTTGAAGTAAAAACAGTCACGTTGGGACATGAATCACTGGTGGCCATTGTTGATTTCCTTGTGGGTGTAGCCAGAGCCTAATTCTTTTTTTTTTTTTTTGCTTTTCCTTCTTGTCGTAGGAGAAGGAGGAAAAGGCATCCCAGGAATCGTCTGAGGGGGAGGAGGAGGAAGAAGAGGACCAGTAATTCACAACGCATGCTACCTCACTCAACATACTGACTTACTGTTAACCAGAACTGGGCTGTATCTTCAACACCAGTGCCACCACATGACCACTGTTAACGACTAAAGCCCCTCTTTTTTTCGCCAAAAAAGAAAGGGTTAACACAGTACAAACATCATGCAACAGCACTGGATAGAATGATGGACCTTGCTCATGCATAGATCTAAGATTACAGGAAAGGTGTCAGCCCTTTTCTCTACATGTCATGATATCACAGAGTCTTTTATACTGGACAAAAAGTGTGCTCTGACGAGCCTGGACGTTTTCCGTTTTTACCCTAAAGAAGGTTCTTAGGACATTTTCTCTGCTTAATGTTACTTATTTGTCGAACCCACATCTGGGATAGTAGGGTGTTTAGGTTTTTCTCCATGTTTTGTACTGGACAAAGGTGAATTTTACCGATAGCTTGCTGTTTTTCTGTTCCATGTGTGTTTTGTGTGAAGTGGTTAACCTCTCCTTTTGCATCGTATTTTAGATGGAGTTGAGCTTCAGTGAGTCTGGTGAGAATAGGTATCTGATGGTAGAAGTGTTTTCCATTCTATTCTGCATAACTGATTTCTCTCTCTCCCCTCTTTTCTCACTAGTAGAGTCATGTTAACCACCCTCTCCTCCTGTAGACCAGTTTAGCTTTAGCTCCTCGAACTTTCTGCGCGGTCCTTGGCATCTAGTGGGAAGATGTTAGGTTTATTGTTAGTGATCAGAATAGATTTACTGTTTTTGTTCCTTCGGGTTACATACCATTTACAAAAAAAAAAAACATGAGTGTGCTGCTTATTCATAATATAATAAACTCAACCTTGTTTAGTATATAACGTGTGTTTTTAAAGATGGCAGAGTTCTAGGCTGAGAGCATCAGTGTCGTTTCTTCAGGGAGCTTTTACAAATGCTGTTATATTTGGCGTCTTTTGTCTTCACATGGGTCCTCCGTTTTTTTTCCAAGCGCCCCCAATAACTTGTCAGGCAAATCAGTTGGTCAAACACAGAGTTTGATTGTAACAGAGGATAGTTGGTGGCACCTCCTATCCGATAGGGCTGTACGTTTTTTGTTTTTTTCTCATTCCATCTAGCTCTCACAGCTGCACCTAGCTTGGTCCCTCTGCCATCACGTAGTACAGTAATATACTTTTTCTTAGTCTTGACATGTGTGTTTGTATGCTGTCTGCTACAGGAATATAAAGAAGATGTTTGTGTATTTCTAAGTGTCAGGGAACCCGCGGTCACAGTCCACTTAACTGGGTTTTTCCACACACCTAAGCTGCTACAACCTCAGTTAAAACCCGGAAAACTGCAAGCAGGCGATACATGGCCTGGGATTTCATACCTCACTTGACAGCTTACTTTACCATATTATGATTGCATTTAACTGGTTTCTGTTGTTTTTGAAATGTAACCTCTGGCTTGAGTTGGAAAGGTGTCAATTACAAAGTTTATTTTTTTTTCGTTTTAGCCTGACTGTAGTGAGTTGATTGTGAAACATCAACTTTGTGATTGTGTGCAAACGCAGCACGTCTATAGCTCCTTCAGAACTTGAGCTTGCAGACAGGTGTTTTGTTTTTTTTGTGTGTGTAAATGTGTGAAGCAAGTCAGGGAGACCTGTCAGCGCGACAACTGTGTTTGCTGACTGTGGTAGATTAGCAGGTGTGTTTTTAAATTCTGGTGCACTGAAATGTTGGTTCAGATTTTCATGGACAAATGTGTGTGAGAGTGTGTGTGTGTGTGTGTGTGTATGCATGTGTGTGCGGTTGTGATAGACTGGGCACTCTTTCCACTTAACTTGTTCTGTTGGCCACAGTGTGTGATTGGCAAAATCACACTCAGCCACCCACGCCATACTCATACAAACGGTCATTTCATGTCTCTTCTCAACATCCTCCAACTCTTCTGGACAATATCAGCTTCATAACTCATTTCATCTTGCACCCGTCATTTATATACTGTAAACTCAACAGGATGGGATCATTCTTTTTAATGTACACCGTATATAAATGTACAATGTCTATATTTCTATGGTGCCCTACAACAATTTGTATCAGAAATGGTCAATAAAGAGAATTTTCTTTGTCATTCTTCTCTTGTCCTTTCTTTTGGTTGTGCAGTTGTGCTCATAAGTGTACATACCCTGGCAGAATGTATGGTTTCTTGGGTACTTTCTGTTGTCTTTATGATATAAAAAGAGTAAACACAGTTGTTTCATAAAAATTTTGCTTCACCCAACCACTAACCAAAAAAAGTTTTTCTCTTATCATTCATATTCTCTGAAAAATGGCCAAACAAATCACAAATTCCACCAGGGTATGTAAACTTATGAGCACAACTGTATATTGATATTTCAGCATGTATAGCTGAAAATGCAGGGTTTTGCTGCATTCATCTCCCAACCTTGTTTCTGAGACCTTGGTGTGTTCATGAGTTTGCTGTTATGCAGAAAAAACATGCAAATCATGAACATTTTAAAATATTTGATTGGAGAGATATTTTTGACAACTTTGGGATCTTTTTGCAGTGTTTTTTATTGAGTCCTATAGGTGTTTCTAACCCATTTTGGGAGGTGCTGAAGCTCTTCTAAATTGAACCCCAGCACCCCTAAAATTTGAGAGATTTTAAAAATGTTTTTAATGCATGTCCTTTTTAACAAGCTACAAAAGTTTCAAAATCATACAGTACTTGGTTGAAACGTAATATTTTAAAAACAAAAATACAGCAGCTCCACCACATTTTACATGTTGGGCATTGCATTTCAAATGAAAGTCCAAAAAATAACTCGTCAATTTTTGATATTTTTGGTTCTCACTATACTCCAGAAACATACAGTATATGTATGTGTTGAGCTGATGTATCAAAATGAATTGTCTTACCTAAGGAATTAGGGTTACCATATGTTTCTTTTATGATTCCAGTCCATTTCTCTTTTGCTGTGGCTCAACATTTAAATAACCTTAATCAGATTTGATGGTTTAGTCACAGACTTTCCCAAAATGTGTTGTACTTTTCTTTCACCAATGTGGGGATGAAATTGCTTTAAAATATACAAAAACAGTGAAATTGTGCTCAGCAGCCCTAAAAATCCGATCCTAAATTAGCCCCTGTTGCATCCTCTGCCTGAATAATATTAAAAACTACAAAAACAGCCTCAGCTGACCTGTTTGTACAAAGTACTAAATTTAACGCTAATCAAGAGTGCTACCCTTCGACGACAACTTAAGACTGAATGGGCAGACGTATTGCCATGCAGCTGGATAACATCCTTGAAGGTAGTCCTGACTTCATGTTTGTCAGCCTCTTTTCTGATATTAGAATTATACTTTGCAAGTAGCGTTGCAGACTGAGTTGAATCAACTCATTCGGGTGTTTCCTTATTTCTCCAACACTGCATGAATAGAATGTGTGTGTTGTACTTTTGTAATGCATGGTGTAAGTTGAGAAAGCACAAAGGTAAAGTTGTAATGTTTTATTTACATGTTCAATATTTTCATCACCCTTTAATTTTCTCAAAGCAAATTCATCTTCAAACCATCTAAAGGAAAATCAGTGCTGCCAAACTCACATCTTCATCAGGACTTCTTTGACTTTTTCAAGTGCAACCTGAAATCAGAGCTTCTCATGAAGTCTTCCAGTGTTCAGACCAGTGCAATGGGTCGCATATATTTGGATTCTTCATCAGTTGCAGTGGTGCCAGCCCCAGTTTATGAAATAAAGAAACAGTGCTTAGAGAATAACCAGTAGATTGTATCTATGAGAAACTATGTTCTTCACATCCTGAAGAGATGACAGAAAGTATATCTATGTAGAAGCTGATGAAATGCTCCATTTCAAGTTGAGGCATCAACCGTCCATCAATAAATGCATATTCACAACCGATACATGTTCTCCTTCAAGAACATTTCTATTGTAATTAACTCACATTCACAATTGCAAGGCCAACTAAGGTTTCGGAAGGTTGCAATTCATGATCTAAAAAAAAAGCAATGTTTCCTGAGAGCTGGATACAGTCAGACCTATGGAATTCCTCTCAGGCTGGAGGTAAATCTGCTGGTGCCATGCCTTGTAGACAGGACATTTTTTGGGCACTAGTCACGACTCATTCTGAGGATGAGAGGATCTTGGTGTTATTTACTTCCATATCTGACTCTTCATGCCATAGATGAGAGTCATAGGGTTTTGGCAAAACCACAAAGAGATCTGGGTTGTGGCAGAGCTTGTTAAACTCTGAGAGGAAATTAAAAACAAAAGTTCAAACTTTAGACTCAAAATGAAACTTGACGCAAAATGTACCACGCCCCCACCACCCTCACTTTAACAGCTATTTCTATCTCGGTCATGTTTGCGTCTAATGCACAGCAAATATTTATACAGAAAAATCTATTGAAGCAATATCCAGCCACAAACTCACACAACAGAAGTCATGATTTCTTTAGAAATTCAGAACAGTCGTTACCTACCCTGTGGCGAACACACCTAAATCCAAGATGGTACAAATGACTGCAGCAGCTTACTGCACCTTAATTGCCTGATGAAAGTTACTCACAACACCATGATTGTGCATGTGAACCAATCTGTGTCTGTAAACACAAAAAGTCTACCTCTTTATTCGGACTCTTACCACTGGATCTCTCAGTAGAAAAACGGAATAAATAATTTCAAAATAAATACACTGAAGATACTTTATCTGTTAGGCACACAGATTTGGCATCAGAGCCACACAAATTAACAGTCACTGTCTGTACATGTAATGGAAAAAAATGCAACCAGTTTGAAGAGAAAGGCAAATTGTAGCATTAAAAAAAGACAGTGTTGTGCATGATTGCAGAAATGACTGATCTCTGGGGCTGATGGTCGTCTCTCTGCAGTGAAAATTTCCTATGCCATGGCTTCCCACCATCATGCATTGACGTCTTTGGTCAGAAGAGGGCGTCGCTGTTGATAACTCCTAGCCCAGCTTTGCACAACCTGGACAAATAAAATATATTAGCAATCAAATCTAGCACATATATATATTTAAATTGGCAGAATCCTGCAGCCTGTTGCACCAGCTGTGCATAAGTTGTGTCCTAAGTTAGAGTGTAAAGTCCTCACTAAACCATACATTGAAACTAGTTAGTTTGTAACCTAAGTTGTGTCGTTGTTTGTTTGCACCACAGAGACGTAAGGTTCATCTTAACTAGTAGACAGTAACATCCAAACTAACCAAACATTGTCCCAGAAATGACGTTTACTCTTCTAGCAGCCAATCAGAGGAAAGCACCAATTTTGATGCATCGTTATCTTTCATGCCTAATCTTCTTGGAACTGACCAACAGCTGAAACAAACTAAAGTAAGGTGATAACTACAGCCTAAAGCCTTAATGTACGGTGTGTATAAGGATGTAATCTCCCGCTGATATCATGTTGCCGACGTAATCTAGCTTGGAGAACCCTCTGTGTCATCCCACCTTTCAAAACAACTCACAATGGCATCTGGTACTCTACAGAGGACTTCACACCTACTAGGAATGGTAGAATTAAGATGTAACTTAGGCTTACTTTGGAACTATCTCAGCTGGTGCAACACACAAAACGATAGTGTTAAACTCCATCCTAAATGAGAAATTGCGTTCAAACTAGGCTACGTTTGAACTTACACTCAGTTCGTGCAACAGGCTGCTGGTCCTTTCTTATTTTGAATAAGCAGAAATGTAAAAATGTTGTGATCACGATAAAGTGTTATGTCATCCAAACTAAACTTTAAAAGAGGGAATTTTTACACATCTTTAGTGATATGAAGCCAATACGATGTTTTCAGTTTTATATGATGAAAGAAGAAGTTCTACATTTGAAATTTCTGCAATCACCAGTGGAAGTGATTAATGTTTCTGTCATGCATTTCTTTCTTTTTTTAAATAGCAACATTCTGCCAAGGCTCCGTCTGCGTTACTGGGACGCATATCTTTAATGTGAGTCGTATCCTCTGGAAGTTCCCCTACACAAGAAACTGTCCTCCCCTACTTTTGACAGCTTATACTGTGAATAAAACTCAGTAACAGGGACACTGTTTGTGACAATATTTTGAATCTTTTAAGCTCTAAAAACTAAAACCTGCATAATTTTCCTCTTGTTGGATTGGCAGGAGAAATGTCAGATAAATCAAAACAATGAAGTGATAATCCAGAAATAGTATGGGACAGAGCAATGGTTTGTGATATAAGTGAACATGTCTTTTACAGCCAAAAAACTGTTCATATGATGACTTCGTTATCCCCATTTGACATCTCCACAACTGTGTAGTAAACCTTGATAGGCTATGTTGCCCCTGGATGACACTGCCACCTGCTGTTTATCATTGCTCAGTGCATGTTTTTAACTGAAATCAACCAGGCCAATAACTTAATTCATTCCACTAAGTTGTTGTTCTGTCCTAGACATTTATAAAGTGGAGTATCTGTATAACCAGGACTATCAGATGAGCTTAACCCTAGAACACTGTCGCCGGGTGATTTTCACCCGAGCATACACATTTACATGATTTTGTTGCGTTTGTCTGTCATGGGTCCCTGGGTAGCTTCAGCATCGTCTTTGACGTCTTTGAAGGCGTGGGTGTTTCTCTATTCCAAAACCCGCTTTTTCCTACAGACACGTGTTCGGGTGATTTTCACCCTGTTTTGTTTCTCTCTCCTGCAGCTGTTTGTGCGTCAAAGAGACTATGCTTTCACCAGGGAAGTCTCAAATGTCCCAGGAATGGGTGGACCGAACTCCAAGTTCCAGTTTCATCATTTTTTGTTTTAGAAATTTTTGGTCCTAAATTCCAAATTTTCAGAAATTTTGGAGCATTTTTATAGGGTCCCCCCATGATACATTTGTTTCATTTTGTTAGACATGGCACAGTTTAAAATAAACAAACACTACTCTAATGTCATGTATTGTCATATATTGATATATTTTGATGACAAGTCCTTTTTATTGGGTATATTATATTGGGTACAGTGTTCTAGGGTTAAGAGACAGGTAAGACACCTCAGGTTTCCACTAAAAATGTCTTTTTAAACTGCCCTGAAATTATGAACTTATCATGCTATCACAATGTGTTGTTTCTGTCTGCCGTTATTTATCTTCATCTTTTGTTATGGACTCTCCTTTGACCTGCCAGAGACTACAAATGAAAATGAGCTTTATGGCTAACTCTGGCATATTAACATGGATGCTACACTTAAGTGTACATTAATATGCACTGCCCCTTTAAATAAATAAATAAATAAATAAATAAATAAATAAATAAATAAATAAATAAATAAATAATACCTCTAACATTGATGCCAGGACATGTTTGAGAGTCTAACCTCTGAGTAAAAGAGTGTCAGTCATGTTGGTGAGCCCCAAAACAAGCCACTGACAGCTCTAATGAGGAATTTGAGGTTTGCATGTAAAACTTGTATTTCAACCTTTGTACTATAACAACACTACTTTTACTATACTGCACTTCTTACAGCTTTGTTTTTATGTGAGGAAGGAAGTGAATGAACAATTGAGGAACTGCAGCACTGATAGAGTGAATGACATAACACAGAACAACCGCTCTGCAGAAAAACCCTTGAATGTGAGAACAAGGAAGCGAAAAAGACTTCCCTTTCAAGGAAATGTGGGCAGTTGTACTACGCTCTGACATGTTTAATTCAAACCTCTCCGTTTAGAAAGAATGCAAATCCTCCTCAAGGGAACGTTATAATTGAATCTTATTTTAAAGCTAACATTTGATCTTGTTATTTCTATTTGATTCCACAGTGACAGCTTGACCCAGTTGCAGGAAGTGTCCCATACAAGAAGGGAACATGCAAGTGTGCAGACTAATGGTGAATCATCATACCCTTGTGTCCTCTTCTCTCCATAAAATCTCTTGCTCGGCTTCATTAAGCTCCTCTGAAGGATCATATGTGTAAACTGGCAACAGCTGATGCCGCAGTCTGTCAACTCTGAGGGACAAAACAGAAGGGGATCAAATACTGAGTAATGAAACACACAGGTGAAAAGATCAAGTTTTCCAACAGAGTAAAACTCTCACCTTCTCCTCTTACGGATATACATGACCTGAAAAAGACAAAATGAGATGCATCATTACTGCATGTGTGGGTGTTTGAATTCTGACACATATCAGTGCCTTTTGTGAAGGTCGTCCTATTCTAAACTAGCTACTCACCACAGCTGCAGCTATTCCAATGATGGTGATGAGGAAAAATGGCACCAACACATAGCCGACTGCCACATCCCCATCAGAGATTTCAGGGGGCTGAGTGGTGCTGTTGTTCATTGCATATGTTCAGTAGAGGGGGCACACAGGGGGCTGCATGTGCAGGGCCTTTACAACCAGCAGACCCCCTTTCCTATAGCAGACACTGTGCAGCGGCTCCCCCTTGTTGTTTATGCCTCATCCTTGACGTTCATGTGACTACCACATGGTATCACCGCCCTCCCTTAATCAGCGAGAAGTCTGAGGGAACACGGGATGCAGAGAATTTGCGCTCAGTTTTTTACTCAAAGAAGCTGTATAGCAGAAAATAGCAGACAGAATCTCGACGTAAAAAAAAACTACACACTGCACAACAAGCTGCCAGAGTAAATAAGGCTGCAAATACTGTTAGCTGCGCAGGTAGATGTCAACGTTACTGACAGGTTTATACCTCACAAAAAACAAGCTGATCAGGTTTATTTACTACACCCTACAACAGATCTCTTCTTCCGAAATAATTTAGAGCAATTTACCACTTACTGCACGGTGTTAAACTCCTCTCTTTGGGGAAACGTTATGCTGCTGCAGGTCACTTGTCTTCCGTGAACAGCGCTGTCAGCTATACTTCCGGTCTGGACCCTTCAAAATAAAACCGCCATGACCATGCAAAACTGCACAATTTATTTTCTTTTTTTTTTTCAAAGATCTTTTTAATTACATTTTTACACATGACAAACAAAAGATCAATGTAATTAATTCAAGTGATAGATGTTTTTGTATAAGAAGTACAATAAGTAAAAGAATGAAAAAAAAGCCAATAATGTGATAATAATTTAAAATAAAAGATTGATGAATACTTAATCAGGGAAATAAAGAATAGAGAAACTTTAATACGATAAATAAGTTAATTTCAAAAAAATTATAATAGGAAAAAGTAAAAGAGCGATAAGTATAAAAATACAACTATATATCTATAGATAAATACACACACACACACATATATACACATACATATACACAAACACAATAATAATAAAATAAATAAATAAATAAACAAATAATAATAATAGGAATTAAAACTGTAAAATTTCTATTCATGTGAAAAAGAATCCCTTGGAATTCATTTGTACCTAGGTCCTCAGGTCAGGGTCCATACATTCAAGCATTTTACAGTGACAATAAGTGAATTGTAGTTTATGCAACACAAAGCAAACACAATAATAAGCTTAACATGTTAACAATCCTCATTATCCCACCTTCAAATAGTTCAAAATGCAAAGTATTCAAGGTCAAAACAGAGAGACCACATAACACCAATTCTTGCCTCACTACACCGGCTTCCGGTCAGCTACAGAATTTCAAAATCCTTCTGTCAGTATATTAAGCACTTCATGGTTTGGCCCCCACTTACATCTCTGAACTACTGTCTCCGTATCACTCTGTAAGAGCACTCAGATCATCACACAAAAACTTCCTGTCTGTCTGAACATCAAGGACAAATAGATATGGGGACAGGGCCTTCTCCATCTGTGCCCCAGATTTCTGGAATTATCTTCCTTCTGCCATCTGATTCTCCCCCTCTGTCGAGACTTTTAAAAGTCGTCTCAAAACACCCTTATATTCATTAGCTTTTAACTGCCCCTAACCACACTGGCTCATATACTCACTGCACTGTTAATTGTATTTCTTGTCATTACTGTTGTTATTATAACTGATAATTTCATTTTAATTATATTGCTCTCTTACCACTCTTCTTTCCCTCTCCCTTCCTCTGTTTGTGTGTTTTTTATTTCATTTTCTCTTTGTTTTCCTCATTTTCTGTTGTAAAGTATTTTGGATCAACTGTGTTGTGTGTAAAGTGCTATATAAATAAAGTTGAGTTGATTTGATGTCTGATTCATGTGGGCAATGGCAGTATAGCACATTGTGGCCTTTGCCATCACATTGACCAGCAAATTGAGTGTTTGTTTCTTCTTTTAGATTTCCAGAAATCTATCCCTATACACATACTGCATGACCTGCTGGCTACAAAGTCTCACTTGTGAGTGTGTTGACTTTGTACTAAAAGAGATTCACAGAAAATATTATCGGCACTTTTTTTCCACATCGACAATAATAATAAAAATGATCATACATTTTATTTATAGGCACCTTTCGGAGCAATGTCATCATTCAGGGCATAGTTTATAAAAAAAAAGAACATATAAAATCAGTCTGACAAAATCAACAAGACATGATGCAGTATAAAAAATAAGTACAATTAGATACAGTGCAGTGAAGAGGTGTAATCAGAGTGAATATGTGAGTTTAAAAAGATGTGCTTTGAGATGGGACTTGAAAATGGAAAGAGAGCCGATGTTATGGATGTCTGGTGGGAGGGAGTTCCAGAGATTGAGGGCAGAGTGGCTGAAGGCTCTGGACCCCATGCAGAAGGACTGTCATTGTTATGAATAATCATTTCTTCACACTTATATGAGATAAGACTTTCTTTAGTGCTGATATATACACATAGTACATGACTAACACCTCTGACCCAGAAAAGAAATCTGAAACCCCTGTCAACTTGAGTAGATGAGACTTGAGTAGAAAATGCAACAGGCATTGTGAGGTTAATTAGAAAACATTTTGAATAGAAATGACAGGATGAATGACCTTGCTTAGAAACATTTATGAAAATGATTGAAGTGCATCCAAATTGGAGTTGGTGTAACTGAAACAGATGAGGCTAAATGAACTTGACAGAGTGAGTTTTATTACAGATCTTCACAGACTATCACACATCAGGGATTTTAGGCTCACGTAAGCAGGAATCACCAGATTCCTTTCTTCCTTTTCTTCTTTTTGGGGTCGGGGGCATCTGCAAATTAAAAAAGTAGTTAGTGCTTTGATTCATTTCAAGAGTCAACATGAACAGAGAGTGGAAGGACAATACATATAAGAAAATAAAAGTAGATCATCTTAATACCAGGTGAGCACAAGGATCCCTGACTAAAATTAGAGTCAGAAGCTTTGACAGGTAGTCTTGCTTTGATGGTTTTAGTGATGGAATCCATTTCGACACTGCTATCACTGGCTGTGTCATAATCTCTCATAAATGCCTTTGGATCTGATATGACATCTCTGCCATCTGTAGCCCTCAGACTGTCAGTGATCTTGTTCTTCACATCCAGGGGACTACACAACAAACACACAGAGTTGTCGTGGGTGTTACAAGAAATAAAGAACAGTGAAATAAAATAATTGAGAGCAAGGATGGAGATCTATTGGAAACAGTTATCATTTGTTGCCTAGTTTAATAGCTATGGAAATAATGGGCTGCAAGAGTTGCAAATATCGGAATACTGTAAAATATTTGAGCGTACGATGACTCACATGCCAAAAACAAGTCGGAACACTGCATAAAATGTTATTAAAAACAATCTGCAAATCAGTTTGCAAATCATTTAAAACCAACTATTTTTTATAATATGTTGCTTGCATCATATTCAAAATATGCATATATCGTTCATAAACAATGCACTTTTCAGTTCAAAATAAGATGTTCATTTTTTTTGCACTATTTATACTTAAAAGTTTCAATTTTTTATAAACATTTTATGCAGCATACAACTTTTTTGGAGCAGGGGTCTTTATAAATGTAGTTTATTTCCTTTTCCAAAGTTTGTTTTTGCTGTTAATGATATAGACATACTTACCCACAGTTTTTATATGGCCTGACATGGGTCAATGTTATGAACGGGTCAACCAGGATTTTATTTGGGGTAATCCTTTTCCTAGGATCCACCTGAAGCATTTTCTTCAAAAGCTCAACACAGTCACTCCTTTCATCAGCATCTGCTGTGTTTTCTTTATCCAACTATATTTCAGAAAAATGGGTTAAATTTACAAAAGTAAAGAACTTCCTTGTTAGCTTGTATGCTTCTCTACATGCATCATAACCTTGGCAACCTACTATTTTGAGTTGATCCAAAGAGAAAAACCTTGGTCTCCTCAATTCCATCGGCTTGATGCCGGTTTCCATGAAATATTCCTCTGGCCTCTAAAAGAAGACAAAATCGACTTGAAGTATCTCCTCATCAGAGTAAAATCTTCCACACCAACAGAAATTACCCAATGAAAAACTTGAAGTTTGTGGTACAGTACCTTGAACTTCCAATAAGTGAAGAAATAACACCTGTGACTTTTCTTATAGAACAGCTTTGTGGACATCCCACCATTCAGAAGTCTTTTTGGAGGTTCACCCAAAAGGTTGATAATGTAACGCAACTGAGGAAAATGAAACACAATGAAATCACAATGTTATCTCAAAGCTGGAGGCTATTGGGACTGATTTAAAGTAATAATAAAGACTTGATCACTAAAAACCTGAAAACTATACAGTACTCAAGTAAATTTACTTTGTTACTGTCCACCACTGGCTATAAGCAGCAGGAATCATGATTTCAACACTAAAATTAGGTTAAAAACAGGTTGAAATCAGACCTGAATGCTCAAGGTCTGTTTTAACCAGACAGACCTCGGCATGGATGAATAAACATTTTTGTTTTATAATTTTCTATAATTCATTTATTGTAGGGTTTAAGACAGATGGGAATGATGCTTGTGACAACATTTCTCCTAAGTTATTCTCCATTAATATCATCTATGCAAAGATGTAATTCAAACTTATTCAATGTTCATGTAGTGATCACAAATACTGCACATTATCAACTCATTTCAGTTCAGGGGCCACATACAGCCCAATTTCAAGTCTCCACAGAAGAAGAAGAAGAAGAAGAAGAAGAAGAAGAAGAAGAAAAAGGAGAAGGAGGAGGAGGAGGAGGAGGAGGAAGGAGAAGAGGAAGGAGAAGAAAAGGAAGTAGAGAAGAAGAAGAAGAAAGAGAAGAGAAGGAGAGGAGGGGAGGAGGAGGAGAAGAGGAAGGAGAAGAAGAAGAAGAAGAAGAAGAAGAAGAAGAAGAAGAAGGAGGAGGAGGAGGAGAAGAAGAAGGAGAAGAAGAAGGAGAAGGAGAAGAAGAAGGAGAAGAAGGAGAAGAAGAAGAAGAAGGAGGAGGAGAGAAGAAGAAGAAAGAAAAAAGAAGAGAAGAAGAAGAAGAAAAGAAGAGGAGGAGGAGGAGAGGAGGAGAAGAAAGAAGAAGAAGAAGAAGAAGAAGAAGAAGAAGAAGAAGAAGAAGGAGAAGAAGAGGTACTTCTGCGGTGAAGCTCCGAGTACCAAGGTAGAGAGACCTCTGAGTGTTGACGTATTTAATCGATACCTGAAGATTCTGAGTCGAGAGAGACGTTTAATCAAAGTTTACAAATGGACGGTGAGAAAGTTTCACTTCTTAACGGTTTTCAACGTCTTTTTAACGGTGGCTTCAGAGTGGGAAGGAAATAATTTGGCTTTCGACATAATACATGCTGAACTGACAGCGTCTCCACCTGTATTAGGTGTCAATGCTAGTAGGTTAATGTTGGCAAGCATACAGGCTAAACAAAGACAGTGAACAGGGTTATTATCATCACACCCCCTAGGCAGCAACATGCTAGCAACGCGCTCCTGTATAGGGTTGCAAACTGTCCCGTATTAGTCGGGAAATCCCGACTATTAACTCTTGTAAATACAGCAGACTGCACTCTACAGATCCTAGATCAGATAAAACAGCAGTGGCAGATCATGTGCCAATCACACCTGCAAAAAAGTGTGGATAGGATTTTCTCTTAGATGGCAATTAAATGCTCAGACTCAAGAAAGAGATGCAGCACAGAGCTGGTCAAAAATGAACTTTAAATATCTGTAAACTGTGACTTGTCATGTAAGGACTTCTCTCTGGCTGTGCAAAAGGACAAAATACTGCTTGAGTCAGTCAAGAGCAGCAAAAAGTATCCATGGGAAAAGTACATTTAGTGAGTCATACTCCTACATACTCTTTTGCATTAAATTTTTCTTTGCCTGTTTTTTGATGTAAAGAGCCAAATTGTGGTTTCTTTAAGGTTTATTCATATAATGTTACATGATGATACAGTCAGGATTAAAGGGAATATACACACTTTCTGCATTTCCAGTTGAATCAGAATATGAATATACACTCAATTCACACATCATGCTCACACCACTATGGCACCGTGCACCTGTCCCTTATTTAGTAGTGAGAAAGTTGGCAACCCTAACTGTAACACACACTTATAGTAGGCTAAAAGCCTCATTGCACAGACTCGGTCATTGTCAGTCACACTTTGTGTGGCTGCACTTAACACAGCTCGCAGAGTACTCACCACATCATATGCATGCTTTCCTGGGAAAGGTGTAAAGCCAAGGAGCATCTCAGCCATAATATTGCCAAGAGACCAAATGTCAATGGCTCCTGTAAACCTGTGACCCAGAATGACCTCAGGAGACCTAAATGTGGAAAACAGGAATATACATGGTAAGGAATTGGGTTTTTAAGTCCCATGAAATCAGTGCTGGGAGTCGGAGCAACCTGCACAAAGGCTCCTGTATTGAACTGACAGGTTTTTTTAGCAATATTCTGTTGAACTACCTTAGGCTAAGCTCAGCTAAATGGATATTTACTTCTGTGATGTCTCACCTGTACCAAAGAGGCTGAACATTCAGGCCTCGTTTTACTTCAGTTTTCTCAAGCGTCAATCCAAAGTCAATGACCTTGACCCTGAAAGGCTGCCTCTTATGATCCACTAGCATGATATTGTCCAGTTTTAAATCTGTGTGGATCAACCCCATGCCTTTGAGGGCCTTTAATGCTGTGGCCACCTGTGAGTGAAATCAGAATGATGAAGGATGAGCTGACAGAGCTTCAAATTCAGCTTTTTATGCAGCTCTTTTTCATGCTTACGTCTCTGATGATGGTCTTAATGCCATTCAAAGGCAGAGTACTTTTGCCTGACTGGATGATGTAATCAAAGACGCTCAAGTCGAGCATTTCGAACACCATGAAGGAGTGTCCCCTTCTGGAGAACGTCTCGTGGCATCTGATGATGTTGGATTTATCAAGGTCCAAACATCTGAGCTTTTCCAGCATGTACACCTGAGGATGAATGAGTTTAGGAAACATAATGGGACAGAGCGTTTTTATGAAGACTCAGTTGATGAATTAGTGATCCTAACATGTTGCTCACCTCCCGTGTGTGGCTGTGATTAGAGTGTCTTTTCTTTAAAACCTTCACAGCCACCATGTCCTCAGTGTCCACTTTGACACATTTCATGACCTGTCCGAAGCTCCCCTCTCCCAGCACGTTCACTATCTTATAGTTGTCTGAGATAGTTTTCGTAAGGGGTTGCTTTGCCATAGCTGCAATTAGGTCAACTAAAAAGCAAAGTGTGTATTTTACATCTCCAGTAGCTGCAAAATGACCATATTGAACTTTACAATCTTACATAACAACAAAGTCTACTTCAAATTAGGTTAAAGATGCTCCCTCAAGAGCGAGGTACTTTCTTTTTAAATGAAAGCACATCTAAGATGATAACAGCTGCAAATACAGCTACACCATTAATAACCATGGTGTGAAATCATCAAAGCAGCACCCTCTTAGAAGTCTGTTTGAAGTCCAATATGTAATACCTCACACACATTCCCACACACACACCACACTGTGTATCTGTCTACCCTGGTTTCCCAGAGTTTATGGAGATGGAATATATCCACCTTATTCCCTGACACAAAAATAATTGGGTATTTATTCAAAATAAGATATTTTTTTAACCTGAAAACCTATTCCCAGCCTTGATTATGGAAACATGATGTAAACTAATTTACTGTCACTCGGTTCAACCAGGAAAGTCAGATCAGTGGAGGTAACAAGTAGCCCCATGCTGTTTCTTTTCTTGTGAAGTCTTACCAATTGAATGCCTCAGTCAAATATACACATTTAAAAGCTTACACCACACTAACATTTTTCCATAATTTGACCTCACGTCTGAAACCTAGAAAGATAGAAACAAAACCTTTGCTTTACCTGAAGCTACAGAAGGTCTCACGTTGTTCAAGTTGTGTATAGTTTGATAAGTTGATTTGTATCAGTTGTTGTATTCAGAGGTTGTTTTCTGTCCAATGTTTAAGCAGAATAACCAACTCTCCCATTCCATGAAACAGAACTCCATTATGAAGTTATAATGGTCTGTTCTGGAATACTGGAACAATGTAGCATATTAGAATCCTGACAGGGCAAGCAAGACCCCAACCACCTGTTCACTATACATTAACATCGCTTATTGCCCGGCTACTGACTACAGATGCAAACAAGTTGACACAAAACATTGATTGAAATATGATTTTATTGATATAAAGATGATTTATTCATACAGGTTAATATATGTTGCTTCACCTTTCTCTGTCATAGATGCTTGGGGCCCAGTAGATCCTCAGGATGCTCTTACATCTGCCCAGTAACTGTCATTATTTCACAAGACTAGCCTGAGGCAGAAAATAACGTGTTTTGGACATTATTTTTTATAAACCAATTCAGGATGCTGACTGAATGTCATGTTTTTGTTACAGTGCCAGTAATATGTGACGAAACTCTCTTATATTTGGATCTGTTTGATGTGGCTTGTGCGATCAGGTTGTCCCTTGCGTTGCATTGGTTGTTTATTAAAGCTGCTGTTGGTAGGGATAGTGTCAAATACGTTACTTTTTTCTGCTGGGTTTGGAGAAAAGGTCATAATGCCCATCGGTACTCATTGGTAAGTGAAGTAATTTGAGACTATTGCAAAATCTCTGTTTTCCAATGCCTATGTATACAGCAATGTTATCATTCCCCTCGTTCCCATTATGACGGACCAATCATAGCTAATCTCCAATCCTCTGTCCTGATTGGTCGGGTGGCGACCCCACTACGTCGCCCTGATTAGCTGGGAAGCAACTACATCCTCATAGAACACACACAAATATCTTTTGTGGGCGGGTTACGGGAGCAGAGAGGGGAGGGGTAGTGTTGACATTCAAAATCTCTCTCCAAACTGATGTTTATATCACGACTACCACCAGCAGTTTTAATCGCCACTCTGGATTTTCAGTCAGAATCAAGTATTTAAACGCTCGAGTAGAGGTAGAAAGCCAGGTCATGATACTTGTGTGATACATTGTGCGTCAGTGTGCTAGTCTCTAAGAAGACTTCTGTCATTACCTCTAATCCAGTCCTCCTTTGATTGTTCTTTTTCCTCCATCTGAAGGCTTAACTGTGCAGAGTACTTAACACTCACAATATGCTTTAAATAGTGTTAGTTTGATGGAATTAGACCCAAAAACAACACAAATACAAGTTTTGGTGTTATGTTTTCTTAAATAATAAAAATATATTTACATCACATCGAATTTGAGAAAATAAAATCCCCAACACTGTGCAATGACCTGTAAAGTGATGTATAAGAAGACAGCAATGCATCCACTCTAATTTAAGTGTGCATATTCTTTTGTATTTTATTTATTATATAATTTCTGTCATTAGAATAAAAGAGAAACATGACATGTGTAGCGACCAAGCAGCAACCTCCGGTCTAAAAATATGAGTCAAATGCAGAAGTGTTAAAAACTGCAGTTCAACGAGGATCCGCTTGAGGCTGGCTACCAGAAGTACCGGAAACCACATATACACCAATTCAAAAAAGCCGATCTTTACAGCAGAAATAAACATGTTTACAGCCTGGTAAGGTTGGCCTCAGAACAGCGCTTCAGAAACAGATGGATGACGTCACGGATACTATGTCCATATTTTATACAGTCTATGGTAGCGACTAAAAAGAGCCAAAAGCTGCTGAGAGGCTGAGGTTGGGCCTAGTTGAGTGTCTGACGCGCTAAAAGCAAAAATCACTGATGTACAAAAAAGTAATTTTAACCTTTTATTAACGATAAAGGATAATCAATTCATAATTAAATGCACAAATGAAAATAGCGAAAATAAGGGCTAATAAGCGGTCAACGGAAAGTACGGAGACCCAGCTCACCCCTCTCTCTACCTCAGAACAAAAGAAAACAGGTGGCCTAAATCTTGGGTTCGCATAGCGTGGGTCGGGACCCCCCGGGGGGTCGCGAGACACAAATGGGGGGTTGTGAGATGTCTTCCAGAATGTGTGTGTTTTTTTTTAAATGATCCAAAAATAGTTTATTTTACCCATTATAGTAAAAAATATCAACAAAAATAGTAGCTAAACTTGAAATAAAACCTTGAAAATAGAAAACGTAATGAGTTTCTGCATTAATTTTGCCAGATAACTCCTAAGTTTAGGGTTAGTGAACAGTTAATTATCAAAAGCATTAGTAGCAGTAGGTCAATTCATAACGGCACAGGAAACAGCCACTTGCTCATGTAGGTAGGCTAATTTTCTGCAGACCAGCTAACATTAAACATTAAATCACTTTGAGGGATAGTGTGGGGTCAAAAGTCTTTGGCACCAATATTTTGGGGGTCATGGGCTGAAAAGTTTGGGAACCCCTGGCCTAAATGAACAGAATCTCCCCGCCCCTAACACATGACCCGTAAATAACCTAATTAACTGACCCCACAATAAACCATATCGTAAACAAACAACAAAAAATAACACCACAAAAATATACAAACAATAAACTACCCTAAACCTCAAAATAAGACACAATAAACACTTGAATCCTTCATGGCTCCTACAACAATGTATGTGTATGTGTTGTTGCACTGGCAGGCTTTCACCACCAGATGTCACTTAAGACCTACGAGTCCACAGAGGCACTGCTCAATGTAAAATGTATCATTTAAGATGACTATGCAAACCTCAGACATTCAGTAAAGCTAATTTATTTGAAGGGACTATTCTTTAATGAGAACTTCACATTATATGCCAGTTAAAGTGTACTGTGCAGTCCAGTATTAACCACAGACCAGACACAGCAGATCCCAAAATCAGTACACCCTGAGGCTCCTTCCTCAGAGTTTCCTTTAATATAGAAAATTCAAAGAGAAATTTGATCAGCACAGGGAAAAAATCAGTCGATATAACCGCTTTCAGGGAGATTAAATTTCCCTGGACAGTTTAACCACAGCTGAGAGGAGGAGGCTTTGAGGGTGCACTTATTGAAGGAGCAGCAAGATGAAGAAGGAGCAAAAAGCCTCCATTGGTTTTACTTAGGCTCCACTTCTAATGGAGGTTTCCAGTGTTTACACTTGAATGGAGTCATCTTAAAGAGATTATTTAATGCAGGTTAGAGATGCTTTGGAAACAGACTCTGAGCAGATAAGTGTAAACAGTGACGCATGCTAGTGACTGTGCAGCAAAGCAGTGATGCATACCTCTCATTGTGTCTTCAGTGATCAAACAAAGCTTATGTTACATCATTAGTTATTGCTCTTCTGAATCAGACCAAAGCCAGCATCCATCTATTTTTCTATTAAGGCATTTGCTCCGCCTTTGACCTCATCTCCCAACAACAAACACCTCCTCTCTTCTCCACCCTCTCCCTGTTAGATGTTGAGCAGCTCTGGCAGGGTGCTCTGCTCCTGTGAGAGGTGGAATAATCACTACTGCAAAAATAAGAAGATTATTTCCAACTGATTTAACAGAGACGTACTAGCCTACAAACTTTAGTGGTTTCAGGAGCAAATACCTTATCACAAAGGCTTATCATGTCACCAGTTGGTAAGGTGTAAAGGCAGATGGTGTTGTGGTCGTCGTGTCATTACAAACTGCTCGGTCACTCCTCTGTTTGCAATGATTTTGAGTGTTTGCTGCACTTTGGGATGTCACCACTGAGAGCTAAGTTTGCCTCAAAATGCAGTATTTTTTTGTATGTTTGTGTTTCCCCTACAGGTAAACAACCTTCCTTGTTTACCTGGAAGAGTAGATGCAGAATCAGTGGGCCTGTTCAGCAGCCAAAGGACAAAAACACTCATCTCCCTCCCCTGCAGTGTAGTGCAATGTGGGCGTGATTGACATGAAAGCAGTAACGCCCCCCCTTCCACCACCTCTGTCTTCTTATTGGTTGGAAAGTGGAAGTCACATTTGTGGGCTCTCCCCGTTATAAATCATTAACATATAACACATATTTATTTTCAAAATTGGCCTATTTGAGTGATGCAAGATTGTTTTTAATACACTAAAATGTTATTTTTTAAAAACTTCTGTGCTCCTGAAACCTTAAAAATGCAATTAACTGGCCCACTCCACTATCAGATGCAACACAAATGACCATAAACGCATGTTGCAAACATTGGGAGATCAGTTTGTAAAGTCCTGCTTTCATGTTTCATGGTCTCACTCGTTTCCTGCAGCCCATTTCTGTCGTCCATTGAAGGGAAATTGCTGGGCCATCCCCCCCCCCGGACGCGCGCCTGTGCTGTGGAGCTCCCCCTCGCTGCGTGCATCGTGATCGTGTGGATGCAGAGTCTCGCGGAGAACGCAGGGTCACCTTCTGTCACTGCGAGGGGGAAATACTGAACACTTTGCAGCAGAGACAGTTGGGTATTGGTGCACCTCAGCAGCAGCGGCAGCAGCAGCAGAATCTCAGGTAAGTCACTGTGTGTCTGTGTGTGTGTGCATGGTGCTGATGAAGCCACATTGCTGCACTGAGAAGGGGAAGCTAAGCATCCTTTCAGCGAAGGGCGACGCGGGGATAAAGGAATCTCGCATCATTTCCCATCGTCTGGATTATGTCCAATCCCTTCTCGGCTGCCAGAGCGACCAAGTACTACACATTCACATTCGTAATACTTGAGATATTGCAGTTTTCAATAATGCATGCGTCATTTTAATTGATATGCTGTCTCGCTGTTTGCATTTACGCCAAGGGTGAATATGACCATCTTGCATCATCTTGGATTACTATTACTCGCTGTGCTCGCCTGCAGAAGCTGTTTTCAGACATCCATTGGTTTGGTTTTGCACAGTCAACCTTCTGTTCCTACTTCCTGTTGTAATGACAGCATGATGCAGGGTGTTGTTTTTACTATGCAGCTGTTCCTATTGCCCTTCGATTTGTCAGGATGAGCAGAACTGCCCTGATTCTCCCGATTGCATTTGCATTGTAATGTGCATTTGGTTGAATATTTTTCACAGAGAGTAAGGGAAGTCAGTATTGCATCAGAGCGTTGCCATGTTAAGTGTACTATTAATTTAGATGGTGGTCAAGGCTGGGCGAAGGATTGCCATTTTATGTTCCTTTTCATGCGCTGTATGAGTAAACAAGAGCAGGGATGTGGAAGACGTCGATTTAAATACGTTGTAATCGCGTCTGTTCGATGTATTTGTTTGGTTCTATATGGTGGAAAGACGCTGGGTATGGATTCAGGGGTCTGATTCTTGAGGGTTTCTCGGTGAAATGGACGTGAATGTTAATGAGAGCTCTGACGTTATGTAATTGGTTGTCAGAGCGCAGCGAGGAGCCATCTCTAGCGTCATTGTTTTCCTCTCTGACAAACCAGCAGCAGCACAGAGGAGGAGCATCCTTTCTACATGGGATTATAGGTGCATGTGCGCTTTTAATCATTCATCAAATCTACCCCCGAGCTGTGCAGGCTGCGACTCTCAGAAGCTGCATTTTCGCTTTATGGTGCCTCATCTCATCCATACACAGAGAATGAATATGTGGTGCGCTTTTTTTTCGTCAAACCTTGCAGCTTTTCATCCCAGTGATGACGTAGCGTTTGACTGACAGGTCGCTCGTGCCCGCCTCAGCGTGTTGTGGAGCTGTCCGCGGTGCTGAACTCACTGTTTGCTGGAGCGCGTGTCTGTCAGCAGTCAAGGTGCCCCCAAGAGAGCTGACATGAGGCTGCAGGGAGGACATGAAGATGATACTGTCAGGGGGGGTAATCCAATTTTAGTGGGGAAGGGGGGAGTTAAAGAGCGCAGGCTATTTATTAGAAGGCTCCTCGCTCTTCATCACCAGGAAAGAAGGCTATCTATCTATCTATCTATCTATCTATCTATCTATCTATCTATCTATCTATCTATCTATCTATCTATCTATCTATCTATCTATCTATCTATCTATCATTTCAATCATTGCTTTAACATTTATTTATCTTATTTATTTATTTATTTATCCATTTATTTCTTGTATCCATCTGATCTTATTAACGCTACCTTATTTCTAACTTTTCTTTGCACTGTTACTGATTTTATTAATTTTACTGTATTGATTTTATTTTATTTTTAAGTATTTTATCTATAATCATGCCTTTTATAATTTTACCATTGCTGTTGTTTTCTGTCTCTGTTATTATGTGAAGCAGATAATATATAATAGATAAATAAAGTTGAGTTGAGTATCTATCTATCTATCTATCTATCTATCTATCTATCTATCTATCTATCTATCTATCTATCTATCTTGTCGTTGTGGTTATCCTCAGAGCAAAGTGGTAATGTCCAAAAAAATACTGTCACTGTGTATACTAATCCTTTGTATTTTTTCATTGTGTGCCCTGGGAGATAAAAGTACTTGTTATGCCACTTGGGGTTATAGAAGGCAAAACTGTGAGGATTTTTTTGTTTTTTAAGTACATAATATATTTTTTTTTTTGTGTGCTTCCAGTGTTTTATTTTGCATTCATACCGTTATCCTGTGAATGTCTGATTTGGATCTCATTGTCCAAAATTGTATTTAAAGTGCAAAATGTGTGTTTCATTGAAAATGATCTGCTGAAAGAAGCACAGAAGTAGACTGTATGAGGGGAGGGGGGGATAGGACCTTTAATGAAATTGATAAGACGGTGGCATTAAGAAAATGTAGGCGATGACATTGAATGTCATCAGGTAGCCTTCTCTAACCCCAGGAAGGTGTGGAATCCAGCTTCCTGGTTTGAGGACTGAAGCCCTTATACAAGAAGTATGCAATTTAACTGGCTGAGCTAAACCACTGCCCCTAATTTCATTTATTTATTGGGTTTTTTTTAAGGCAATAGTGTGTTTTGCTATTCATATGGGGGTAAAAGCAAAAAATTAAGCAAAATCATTCTAAAGAACTACGTTTATGGATCAAAAATTTTGCACAAATACCTTGAGTAATCCTGTCAACTTTCTGATTTTTGGTCCCTTGTCAGATTTATCCTCAGATGCATCCAAAGGCTGGAAGCATCTTTCCAGTGGAAATACTTTGCAGGGGCGCTATATTGGGATGTTAGGACAATTCTTCAACCCATAACTGACAGGGGGGCCCTAAAACATTTGCAGTAGTGTAGTAATGGGGCCCAATGTGATGTTTTTTTATGGGGCCCAAAATTTCTAGCTGCACCTCTGCTTAAATTAATCTGTGACACCAAGGGAGTAGAAATGTCACGTTTCACCTTCAAGCATTGTTTTGGTAGATCTACAGTATTGCTAATTCTTTGATTCCCGTCCATGTTTTTCCTATTCCATAACTTCATTCAGGTAAATGACATGCAGGTAACTTCTACCATATTTTTATTCATAGAAGTTTGCTCTGTTTTTTTCTCACACTGTAGAAATGTATGTCTGTAGCCTTTAGAGTAGATACTGAAGTAATGCTTGTTTCAGTCTCACTACAGAATTTCCCCTCTGCATGTGCTTTTATTTCAATCTGTGTGTACTATCAACTCTTCTGTGTCCATGAGACACATAGCATTATTAATTGAGTCACAAACTATTCTTCATCTCAATCTTAAGGCTCTGTGATTATTTCTAAAGCCACAAGGAAGCCCTCTCCGACTTCCTGTAGTACTCACAGTTGTGTCTGCGGTGTGTGTCCATGCTCGACTTGTTTTGTTTTTGATTACGCCGAGGCGGCATCTCCCTGCTGAGGAATTTAATTTGCACTCAGGCAACCACTGGCTTGATCTGTGGTTATCTTTCACCGCAAATAGAAAACAGTGGTGGTGAGATGAGTTTTATCTACCACAGGGAGCGGGTTGTTTGACCCAGAGGTGAACATAATGAAGGGTCTTTGGCAGTTTAGTTAAATGATTTTAGGTTGTTTTTAATCCTCTTCAATGTGGGTTTCTTTCTGTCCATGTGAATATTTACTGACAAAGGATTAACAGGATTTGTTAGATGTAAGTGCATGCAACTGTCATTCGTTTCTGCTTTTAATGTTAGATATCTAAAATAGGTGCAGTAGCCTGAATCTGTCAAGCGTTGTAGTCACATTACAAGCCAGATAAAACTGTGATTTGTTACTTAAAACATAGAAATCCTCCTTTTTTGATCAGATTTTACTTCTTCTGTAAGTTTGAATGTTTACAATGATGTGATAAGACAAAACTGATATCTGAAAATCACTGTTCATATCAGATTAATTATCTGTTTGTGATTTTTTCTGTTCTATTAGCGTGCATCAAGACAATAAGAGGCCTAAGAGAGAAACCGCTGCAGTATATTGATATCTGCAAATCCATTTTTAGCCGCAAAACTGTGCCCAGTTAATCATGTTAGATATGATCCTTACTTCTCTCTCAGTACATCTCACATGTAGGAAAGCTGTGTTTACTCCTGACCTTTATCTTTGTTGTTACATTGTCAGTCTTTGGTGTTTGTCGCCAGCCCTGAGACATTGCACGTGAACAAGAACCGGACAACGTGTGAAACAGCAGGGTGTGTTTTTTTTTTTTTTTTTACCCTTTTTTAATGTGTTTGTTGATGAAAGGGTTAAAGGCTGCTGCTGCTCTGGTTGAAGGGGGAGATAGTGGTGTCTGACAAGGTGTGAAAAAGGAGGCAATGTAAGAACAGAGAGTCTGAAGGGCAGCCGGAGTGTCTCATTTCTCTGTGTGCGGAGGCGAACACTCACACACAGGGGGAAGACTCAATCCTCCGAGGAAGATTTATGATATTAGAAATGCTCAGAAGCATCCATGGTGTTGTTGACAGCACAGAAAGAATCTCATTTTGTATTTCAGAGTTAGTTTTTCCATGTGCATCAAATAGAAACAGAATGAGGATGATGTTAAAATTTTATGCAAGTTTCACCACAGAGGTGGCGCAAAGATAGATAACGCATCTTCATCTTCAATTTAACAAGAGGGTTTCTTCTTCCTTGAGCAGGATGAACAAGGTCCATGTTGCCTGGTCAGAGTTAGTCTACTCTAAATCTTCATTATTTGGCTGTTGTTGCTCAACCTGAGGCTCAACACTAAATCAGTAGATTTTCTGATATTCTGCGTGAATCAAAATGGACCCTAAACATGCCAAACGACAGCGTTTTTAATCAATACTGGTGTGAATGGTCAACTAGCAGAATGTGTCTTGATGATGATGTTGTGAAGACAGCAGCTTGAGGTCATCATTGCTTTGAACACTAGAGGGGGTGTTCCTCATGGACATGCTGAGGGATGAAGAGGAAGAGACAGATAACGTAATGTTGCCTTCTTAACTGGAAAGCTAAGGAGCTTGTTGTGGTTCGTTGTGTGTGCATGGGGACCAATTTTTAAATGAAAAACCAGCTAAAATCAACTCTATCTCAACTGATACATATTTTGGACAATAAAGTTGAAGAAAAATATCAAACGTCCTTTAAAATCCCTCAAATGTGTTGTTTCTGTTCATCCAAAGGTGTGAAACCCAAATATATTCCATTTGTGAAGAAAATTGCAAATATTCATGTTAAAGAAGCCAGAATCTGATTATTTTTGGGACTTTTCTTTTGGAAAATGATCGAGATCATTAATTTTTCTACTGATTGATACGTTTCTGTAACAAGCTGTTAATAGATGTAAAACCCCCTGCTGGGATTCCTACATAAGAGCTCTGTCGGTAGCTGCTTCCTCCAGAACTAAAAAGCGGTCACATTAAAAGCACCGGTGGCATAATGTGACCATGACTCAGCATTAGCCCACGTCTCAGCTTCCTTCATTTGATAGGTGGGCTGGTTCAATGCTGTTTAGCCTGAAAACTCAGTCAATCCATGTGTTATCTGAGCTGCATATCTTGTTCATAAAGTGTGGGAGCACATCCGGGCACACACACACACACATAAACACACACACACACACACACACACACACTGAGAGGCTTGGTTCAGCTTGCACATGCAGACAGATTTCGGTCACATGACACACACAGTATGACTCAAAACAGACGCTGATTTGAACATGACTGAGGAAAAGAAAATAACAGGCTGACAAAACCGAGTCAGTCACGTCACACTGAGCTGAATTAAAGTCATTATAGGCTCATTGACATTCTAGTCTGTGTTGGTGCTTTAGAGAAGACAAGATGGCTGTACTATCATATGAGCATTATGTTCAAACTAGCGATGCAGCTGAAAAAAAAACAGGCTATTATATTTTAGCAGGGCAAAAAAGCGAGTAACAGATTCAGAGTCTGTAGCTAAAGATGGTGTGCTTGCAGTTTTATGAAAGAGAGACAGCAGCACTTGAAGTTGTAACATGTTGGTGTTAGGTAATGTGCTTGCTAAATGATCCCAGTTAGTTTTATGTCTGTTTGATGGATCATGCTGTTTTATGTTGCAGATAAAAGTAGTAGATAAATGGATTTATACTACATTTCTTTCAATTTTAGGTAAAGCTTATAGACTGTGCAAAACATAGGCGCAATCTCATGCTGCATTCATGAGCTCCTCTGCAAGTTGGAAATTCATTCTTTTGACTTTGGTGTGTTCACGTGCTTTTGAAATCAGAAAGTCGGGTTTAATGTTACCTGACTTTTTGGGTTGAATGCTTCTAAAATATGTCTAAAACTAATCTACCTGACTTGTTATAAAGTGTTAAATACAAGGTTCAAGGTTCAAGGTTCAAGGTTCATTTATTTATCACATTTAAAAACATGAAGGAACGAAACACATTACTCAGGTCCAGCAGCATACAGAATAGATAACAAGCTAGAAGTAGACTCTACAAATAAAGAAATAAATACATAACCTCAAGCCTGCAGTAAGTAAATAGTGTTTTTTTTTAACTAATGTTGATAGATAACAAGTCTGGGTCACTTTATGTGGACAACAACCAATGGTAACACCATATTACAAAATATATTTCAGCAGAAAATGTAATTAATAAAAAGTTACTTTCAATTAACAACATAATTTGCCGCCAGGTTGATGACGAATATGATACAAAGTCAGCAAGTCGGGCACCATATTTTTTCCTGAGTTTCTGAATTGATGTTCCAACTTGTTCAGGAGGCGTTCACATGCATTTTCCAACCTCAGAAACTAGTTTTTCAAATGTATCCGGCACCACATGAATGCAGCGTGACTGATCATTTCCCCCATGAGTTCTTGAGGAGAAGCTTTTGAAGTAGGAGCCATAATCGAAATTCTGACTCAATCATGTTTTCAATCAACTTAGAAACAGGCAAAGAGGTGAAAGTCAGACTGGTTTTTACCCCCCTGCTAGCAGCTACAATGTGCCCACCTGTCAGTCATATCAAACACGGTCATAATCATGCAATTCTATGGGTTCAGGAAAAAAATCAACCCCTGTGCAGTGTGTTCAAATAAATAAATAAAGGGTGTAAACATGTTAAATACTGCAGGAAATGTGGTCTCCCTGGACTTTTGCAGCCAGCCTTAAGTGGACACTCAAGTTTTTGAACCTCTGCACTGGTTTCATCTTTCAACACCAAAGGTTGCCGTTTGGCTAAGGGACATAGATATAGCAGCATTAAGGGGCTTCAGATTATCACTCATTGGAATCCTTAGTTGTGTGAAAAAAATACACAACCACATTTTGTGTTTGATTACATTCATTTAAGGTGAAATTCAAAGCTTGTTAAATGCTACTGTATCTCAGTCCATTAAATGATCTATCCCTCTTATACCAGCAACATTACTGTTGAAGGTTGTTGCAGTGTGGGTGAGCATGTGCTTAATTCAGTGCCCGGTGTGGGATGCACACTTGCATCATGTTTCATGTATTACAAAATCACATTAAAATCATTGTTCTTTCACTCCATTTAAGGGATATAAATCATGTACAATAGCTGCTCATTTATTCATGAAGAGTTATTAAAACCATTGTGTTAAATCTTCTTCCCACATCATCAGAGTTTACTAATCTTTCTTTCTTACTTGCAATGGTTCAAAATTGAATTCGGCTAATCTCTTAATATCTTTGCCTTTGTAAAAATAATTGGTGTTTTGACACATTTTTTAAAAATGTCTGTCTCATTCCTATTTATATTTCTATTAGAAGCAATTAGGCAGCACTTCCTCTTCTTATTCCTCGATGCTCAGAGCACTGACCCTAACATGTTGTATCTTTCCCCTCCACAGGTGATCTCCTGCAGGGGACCAACAGCTTCTCTCTAAGGTTTATGGAAACCTGACCTCCCATTGGTGGAGAAGGTGAGTTGTTCCTCTTTGTGCCATCTGATCTTCAAATCTTTCTGTTTGCATGATGCTAGTTTCACAGGTTTACCAAAGGGGCTATTACAGTCTTTAACGCTGACTCCTTTTAGGGACCTTTTGTATAATTCATTATGCTAAACACACCACTTTTGGTAATTAATAGCTCTCTGTCAATGCTGTTAATATTTCATGAGGGTGTTCCGGCCTGCCATAAGCTAACCTCGAGACAGGAAGGGCATTTGTGTCTCTTATTTAGGCTTTTATATTCAAATCTCCTTTATGTCTTCTACTCTGCATGAGTGTGCTCTGCATGATTAATATGACGTGTAGGATTACAATGCTAATGTAGGGATGTGTTTCAGCTCTCGAAGCTGCAGTCAGCAACACTCCCTGATCAGCTGTGTCTTTGGGTAACAATAATCTTGATATCCTTGTCATAAGTTATCTGGTTGTAGAGGGGATTTTTCTTTTATTGCCTCACTGACAGAAGCTGTGCGTCTCACCGGGAGGAATGATAACTCAGGAGTGATTATTGATTTCCGCCTGTGATCTCTTTGTCTTGGGTACATTCTAATAGAAGCGTGCTGCAGCAGGGAGGTAAGCAGCTGTTTGATG
Organism: Notolabrus celidotus; assembly: GCF_009762535.1. Classification (NCBI taxonomy): domain Eukaryota; kingdom Metazoa; phylum Chordata; class Actinopteri; order Labriformes; family Labridae; genus Notolabrus; species Notolabrus celidotus. The sequence goes on along the minus strand of NC_048282.1, from coordinate 27,532,279 downwards.
AACACAGACTGGTGTTTGTATATTCGGGAGGGCTCATTGTCAGAACATGATTGCCCAGGTTAATAGCAGCTTCCTCTGGGATCCGTTGTTTGGATTAGGAGTGAGCCGGGTGAGAAGAATACAGCCTGTTTGTTTACACTGTAGATAAACAAATAATTATCAAAGGTTATTATGAACCTAAAGGAAAGATTGGGTTCGTAGGAATTTACCAATCAGAAGTCAGTGTTTAGCTACAATAAATGCTGGTCAGCAAGTTTGAAGCAGCAAGCTGGTGTACAAACACTGAAGCCCAGCTCTGTACTGCTGGGCACAGGATTGCTGCAAAGGTACTCTAACCATTCGGAGCAATAAAAATCAATGTCAGTTTCTATGAATGCTGTAGTTTGCATATTTTCAACACGTCACCTTGGTGTCAAAAAAGTCATATCCTTTTGCACTTTTTTCAACTCAACTTTGCATGCATCACAATTTGAAAATAAAAACTACACGCCCTTTTCTTTTAATGAGGCAACTTATCCTACTTATTTTTTGAAACGCTGGAAAGAGTTTTCCTCTAGTTTTCTTTCCTGTGCAAGAAAGAGCTGAGTCACATTTTAGAGATATTTCCACTGAGTCATGGTAATTTCAAGGGAAAGTAGTACATCCAGAAGCCAGGCTCTGAGGTGATAATACTCAACAGTTATAATAATCTTTACATGAAATACAACACCATTAGGGGAAAGTAAGAAGAATCAATGTGTGAGAACTGCTCTGGTTGCAACTTAGTGTTATTTACAGATACTGTGAAGAGATTTTAACTGCTAATGAAACAGAGTACAATGTATACAGATGCATTTATATGACCTATAAAACAAACACAACCATAAAGGAGAGGCTAGTTTCCTAATTGTTAAACATAAATTTGAAATCCAACGAACTGACCTGTCCAAAGTAAAACAGTGCTCAGAAATCATGGCTAAATAATGGATTACTGAGTCTGTGGGTAAGCAATGTCAAATTAGTTTACAGAGTATGACTAACATTAGTACAGCTAGCACCACCAGGCTTGGGCCTTTCTTGCAGGTTAATTTCCCATTCTTGTGCTGGTTGCAAATTGCTCTTGTGAACCAGACACATCCTGCATACAACTTCATCTCCATTTCAATCAGGAGAGACACAGTTTGAAGATTAAAGGTTATTTATTACAAATTAATGAATAATGAAACTTGACAGAAATCTTTGGCATAAGGACTCTATGGGGATAATTTTGCGAGCGTAGGATTAGTGAATTTGGCAGCAGAAGAAATCCTCCTAGAGTCCAGACACTGGTGGTGGTTGATGAATTCCAAGAATTGAAGACTTTGCGAAGACCAGGTGGAGATGGGGAGGTGGAGGGGTGCGCACCATCAATGCAAGAAGGATCTAGCTGGTGAGAGAGACACATTTAAAAAGACAGCAGAAAGTTGATAGGCTGACAATAAGGGTGTGCCACTGAGCTATTGGTTGACAGCCACCACTGATTAACCAATGACAGCTCTGGAGCGTGCAGCTGGAAGCGGGTGAGCTATTGAACGAGGTAGAGGAGGGTTAAACAACTGCTGTGATTGCTTTTATAGTCTTCCTGACTGATCTTTCCCTAGAGCTACATATTCCATATCCAAATACAGCCAAAACCATGGTCATTGTTGTGCTTGTTTACATCCGGGTAGTAGTAAAGCATCATTGCATCATGGCAGTAGCTATTAAGTGGAGCTACCTACAGTCCTGGCTAGTGGCGAGTGGCTGCATTTAAACTATAAATCTATAAATCTATAAACTATAAATCTGGTGCTGACTAGCAAGGGAGACAACATTTATTGTTAGGTTGACTGAATGTGTACATCCTAAATGATCATTGGCGAGAAGTTTCATTATTTCTATAGTTATTTCCATTTTTGTAATGTCCTACCACCGGGTGAATCTTTATTTATGGCAAAGTTTCACAGTGAGCAATAAGTTGGACAGTTGAAAGGAGAGGAGAGATTCTTTCATCAGAACACATAACTTACTTATGATGGATAAACTCAGAAATACTATGTACCACCTCGTCCACAGGGGTCACCACAACCAACACAAACAGAAGTGTCCTCACAGCAGCGTTAGAAAGCACGCGGTCGAATTAAACTCACCACATTTTAAGATTCACACTCTGCTGCACTATGTCCTTCTTTGCACCATGTTGCACAAAAATTCTGAAACTAGGTTTGTGATGTTCTGATTTCCTAAAGTCACACTTAGAGTTCTTCACTGCTCCCTCCTTTTGCCAATGGGGGAGGTTTCCCAAACTGAGTGTTTACATGGAAACATTCACACCACACGTATTTATTTTCGTCTGTCTTTATTTAACAACCACCAGCGCTAGTTTGGCTGGTGATTGGGCAGATTCATCCATCCATCACTTTCACAGCCAAACTGGCTTCTGTTAGGAACACTGCTTCAAATCAACACAACATGTAGTACATGTGCCAATTTGAAGTATGATATGTAAAAATAAAAATCAAACAGATATTTTTGATGCTGTCATTTCCTTTCAATGTTAAAGTCCGATCAAGCTTTTTCTTTTAAGGCCTGAGTTATGTCTTCGAGGAGTCTAATTGCTTGGTTCGTGTGAGCTGACTTTCAGTGTTAATAAGTCCGTGGTCCAGTTGCGAGTCCAAGTGTAATCAGCCGGTTACTCTACCTAAATGGCTTCTGGGTATTAGAGGTGGGTATAAATAGGTATGTAAGATGATTATAGTCTGGTCATTCACTTGGCGTATCTCTGTAGTTGTTGCTTGTAATCTCCTCTCAGTTTCTTGTAGTCATTATCATAATAAACCTGAGATGTTCACTGCATTACCACTTTCTCCAACAAATCATTTTACTGTTTTATTCATTAGTGTGTTGGCTGCTTCTATAGGGAGATAGCTTGTTACTATGGTGGTTTGCAGTATTAAAGAAACATGAGAGTTTACATGCATGGGCACATATAGGCTTGATGGTGTTCTGGCTGTATGGATGGTAATGATAGTCAGCTGTTCATTGGATTGGGGGCTTACATTCATGGTCCCAAGAGGATTAACTATGCTAGCTTTGGTGAGCCCCTGACTTTTCTCAGAGCATCAATATGAGTTTGACATTTGTGTTTTTGAATGAAAACCGAATTAGGGTATTGGATGGATGACCTAAAATCAGTTACACAGATTCATGTTCTCCTGAGGATGAATTGGTAATCCTCTTTGTTTCTTCAACGTTATTTGAGACAATGTACCAATTTATCAAAGAACTTCCAAACAAATGGCATTCCCATCTGTCTCAGCATCATTTTAGGTATGGCGCCAATGGAAAGTTTTAGCATGCTAGCCAGGGGCGGGTCCAGAGGATGGCGAGGAGTGGCAATGGCCCTCCTTGAAGTGTGTTAGGCAACCTTAGTCGCCACTCCCAAAATCTCAAAATTAAAACTAAATTTCCTTTTGTTAAAGCTTGGTAGTGACGGAAAACTAGCATGAATTTGAATGTAGCATTTCCTCAGGACTCCGTCTAACAGGACATAAAAATAATTTTAACCAGTATAACAAAAAGTGTATCTAAATCTGACTACCAACCCCGGCTTCAATGCTTTAAATTGTGATGTTTTCACATGTTTTAACTCTGTTATGTCACTTTTTTAGGGAAAAAAACAGGATTATAACATCTTCTGGTTACATTAATGTAAGTAGTTAAAATGGATATGATTAGTGGAGATAGAGGAGTAAATAAACGCTATTCAGTCTCCACATATACATTACTTCCTGCCACCTCTGAAAAGTCTGGACCTACCTCTGTTTGGAGATGCTCTGATTTTCCTTTGTAGACATATTGCATCTGTCCTCTTGCCCTTCAGCAATCATTGGACGAAACAACAAAACAGTGTTTGAAGAGGGCGAAGAGAGGAAGGGGGACAATGCAATCCTGGAAGCAATCAGCTGGTCTATGCTGGTCTGATGCTGCTCCATGCTGGTCTGATGCAAAGCAAAAGGGCATAATGTAATCCTTGAAGCAATCAGCTGGTCTGATGCTGGTTTATGCTGGTCTTCATTGGTCTTTGCTGCACTCATGCTGGTCTAGCTGGTCAGATGCTGATCAATTGCATAATTTGGCCACCAGAGAGGCTAGAGACACCATTTTTTGGAAGTGTCCTGGTTGGTTTGTAGGCATTTTGTAACTGTACACTTGCACTTCAGTGGTGATTTTATGATGCAGGAAGACTGTCTTCTTGAATGCAAAAGGAAAAAAAGCATTCTTGTAGCCATCAGCTGGTCTGATGCTGATTTATGTTGGTCGTCATCCAGCCTAAGGCCATGAAGATGGAGAAGTCATTTAACGTTCATCCTCGTGAGAGTCAGGTCCAGCAGCTTGCCTGGGTTGAAGCAGCTGGATTCAATTCAAGTCTGTGCTGGTCAGATGTGTTTCTGGTCCACTCTTTTGACCATGCAAGAAAACAGTCTGTGTGAAGAGCAAAAGGGGGAATTGCAATCCTAGAAGCTATCAGCTGGTCTGACGCTGGTCATACAAGCATGCCGGTTTCTGTAGCAGGACTTTATCCAAGAGCAAACAAGTGGTGCAAACAAAGGCTGATGGTAAACATGTCTAGAACAAATGTGAGTCATGTCTTCAGTGCAGGGTGTAACAAGGAGTCATAAGGCTATTATTTATGAAAAACAAACAACAGCTCAGGGTTACTTCAGGTAAATACAAACAATCAAACAAACCCAAGACCTGTGACCATAAGCTGCTTTAGTATCAGCTCCATTGTTCTAGCAACAGATCTCATTGTTAGATTTTGGTGGTAGCAACTGCAGCAATTTCCTCAAGTGCTCCATAGAAGTTTGAAGAGAGAGTTAGAGAAGAAGAAAATATTTTTTAGCTTGTAATCTCCATCTTTAAGTAGGAGATAGAGAGGGTAAATAGATGATATTCATTTTTGTGTATGTGCACATTTAAAGTACTTCATGCCACCCCTGCAAAAGTCAGTGCCCCAGTTTGGCCATCCCAGTCAGTCAAAAAAATCTGGGCATGCTCCTGATGAAAACATGACGAACAAAGATGGTGATGGTGAACTCTTGGTCCCTTTTTTGTAAAATTTTTCATCCATTCAGGAAAAAAATATGCAACTTGTAGTGTGAGATTTTCATTTGGCTGTGTGAACAACACTTCCTGTCTTTCATCTCAATTCAAACTAAAGCAAAGACACATTTTTGTCACCTGGAACAGCAAGTTTTTAAAGGCTTTAAGGCTTTAAGATTAGCTATGAGAGCAGTTACATATAAAGGATGTCATGAATGAGCTTCAGATTTGCTCAGAAGTTGATTTGATTGGAATATTTCAATACGTTTCCCCATTTTATTCATAATATTCAGTCGTCTCTCCTTTTCAATGATCCCCCTTCCTCTCTTCATACCTCATAAATTCACACAAACACAGACAGGCGCTGTGTTTCAAGGCAGCCAATCAGTATTCAGTGCAGCATCAGGCAGCTGAACGGGAAGAAGGCAAGGAGCCAATGTGTTTGGAGAGCAACATTCCCAGATTGACGGTTGCCTTGCTCATTTTTCTCCCTGCTTCTTCTCCCTCTGTTCTCTCTGTCTGCCTGGGCATCAGGAAAAACTGGACTGGAACCAGTGTCTCCATCCTCCCTGCTCCATCACACAGCCGCTGCTGCATGTCTGCAGTTCATTCCTTCATCAGCAGCCATCACAATATGTCTGTCTCCCCTTCTTCTGCTCCTCTCTGCCCTCCCCTGGCTGTTTTTTTCCCCCTGTCTTTTCCTCACTGTCACCAAGAGGCTTGTGGCTAGAGCCGGATAGTTACGTAAGCACTGCAGCAGCGTGCAGGACGCTGTGTTGAATCACAACTCAGACGCAAGTGTGTGTGTGTGTGTATGTTAGTGTGTGTTAGTGTGTGTGTGTGTGTGTGTGTGTGTGTGTGTGTGTGTGTGTGTGTGTGTGTGTGTGTGTGTGTGTGTGTGTGTGTGTGTGTGTGTGTGTGTTTGTGCTTATAAGTCCTGTGTAAAATGTATGTTCCCAATGAAGAGAAAAAACGGAGGAAGGATAGAGCCAGAACATTCAGACAGTCTCTCTGTTTGTGTCCCTCTGTTTGTTTACAGCTGTCTGGGGTTTTCTCTGTTTACCTTTTCTTCAAGAGGGATCTTTGGTCTAAATCTACACAAAGTGTTGAGCAGGGTTGGTTCAATGGGATATCTGTTGGAACTGTGGAGGAATCAAACACATTTACAGACTGATCAGTTTCTAAACAAGACATGCTTGTGGCTTTATTTTGTGTGAGCTTAATGCTAAGGTCATTGTGTTAACATGCTACTTTAAAGCTTGTTGTTTTTTGCAAGGTTAATGATCACCATCTTTAGCGTCTTAGTTTCATATTCAAAGGTTTTACCATTTATTAATAAGGACAATGAAAATAATGGTGATTAGGGGTTGACTGATATTCTTTTTTCAGGGCTGATTCTGATGCTGATTATTAGTTGTTCACAGAAAAATGAAATCTTTCAGTCAAAATTTCAAATTTTGGGGCGCTCGTGGCCTAGCGGTCTAAGCGCCCCACATACAGAGGCTACAGTCCTCGTCGCAGGGGTCGCCGGTTCGATTCCCAGCTGCAACCATTTCCTGCATGTCTGCCCCCACTCTCTCCCCACATTTCCTGTCTGTCTTCAGCTGTTATGTCGAATAAAGGCACCTCTTAATAATTACTATAAATGAATATGTGCAACAGCAATAAAGATGAGTGTTTATCTCTGAAACCTTTTAAAGACTTGTTCTTATAAAGCACTTTTCTTTTCTTTCTGACCACTCAAAGCGCTGTTACACTACGTGTCCCATTCACCCATTTACACTAGAGGCTGCTATATATTAAGGGACCATGAGTATTAGCTAATCTCATTCATACACTGAGTGAACAACACCGGGAGCAATTTGGGGTTCAGTGTCTTGCCCAAGGACACTTCGGCATGTGACTACAGTAGCTGGGAATGGGATCGAACTCCCAACCTTCCTATTGATAGATGGCCGACTCTACCCATTGAGCCACAGTTCATGTTTGTTTTAACAGTCCTACAAGTGCTCAGATTTTTTCGCTTAAGTAAAAGTAGATGCAGTTGTTGGCAGGACAAGCCAATAACCAGTTGACCCCTAATGGTGATGTTAGTTTTGCCTTTTTTGGTAATCGACAAGGTTAACACGTGACATGATGATGCTACTAAATCAAACATCAGAAAAGAATACAACTTGGTCATAACATCCTGTTAGGGACATGAGTACTTGTACCAATATTGTTGCCGATCTGTTCAAATATCTATCTCATCGTGGTGCTAGAGGGAAATCCAACCACTTAACTGAGTTAGATTCATGCTCTGTGGACCATGAATGTCTGTACAATGTGTGCAATAGTTGTTGCAGTCTTTCAAGCAGTTCTAAAGAAATGGACAGGCCAACCAATGGACATTTTGCTCCCAAGATTCATGCTAAAATGGGTAACAGAAATCAGTATCCCCTAGCATTAGCGCTCTCTGTACTGTGTGTAATGTATTGAAAATGTCTTTGCATATATTCAACCCTTCACAAGCAATGCAGACAGAATTTAAAGTTCTGTGATTGGCTGTTTCTCACTGTGATGCTTGATTTCTTTCTCTTAAATGCAACCCCTTCAAGCTTTATATATTTAACTATCGCCAGATAACTCGATTTATTCATGGCCTTCGCTAATGGTGGTAGTTTCTGTACTCGTGGTTCGACACAGATTTTCATGGCCATCCAAGAGATGAAACTCCTTCAGCTGTCAGTTACCTCAGTGAAGTGATCTAAATAAAAAGAGGCTGTGTAGTAATAGAGCGATGCTTCATTCATGTCTGCACAATGCTTAATTTGTAGTAATAGTTGTAAACAAGGTTAGAGAGACAGTGAGTCATGTCATCAGTGCTACAGCTCATTGATTGATCTGCCTGAGCAGTTCATTAGATGATGTTTTTCTGCCTCTTGTCGCTGCTTAAATCAGGAACGACTACTATCAAATTACCTACTGTCTTAGATTGTATTTCAGAAGCTGTTGCAGCACTTTGAAAGAACCATCAGCAGAACACTTCAAGACTTGCCTACTGCAAGAAGACATTTGAGGTCACAATAAGGCAGAGAGGCAAAGCAGGAGAGACTCTGTGCAGGGAAGAGAGAGAGAGTGTAGGAAGAGAGACTGTTTGATGTGAAATGCCAAGTCCTATCACTCTGTGTCCAAGGAGTTTCACTGAGTTAGCAGGTAGAAATTCAAGTTTGATGTTTTAGTTTGTAACTTTGCTGGACTCTGGGGATGGCAATAGGTGATGTTCTTTTAGTTGGTTTGCCACCATGAGACCTACCAGACATTCATGGTCCCCAGAGGATGAAGAATTTTGCAACCTCCAGCACTATAATGATTGAATCCCATTAAAATAAATTGGATTCAGATAATGATAGTAATAAAACTCTAATTTGTGTTTGTGATAATTAGCTAATGTTGACAGCTATAATAAAAAAGCATGATAAAATGAGTCATTAAGAGTGTGCCACCATGATGGTGTTAACATTTAGCTTAAATAATAGTTGTGCATGAATAAAGCACCACAGAGCTGCAGTGTTTGGATTTGGACAAGATGATCCCTCCTGAATTGAGCAGTCATATTTGATGTTTAGATTAGATTTCGTATTTAATATGTTATTATTATTATTATTATTATTATTATTATTATTATTATTATTATTATTATTATTATTATCACTACTACTACTAATAATAATAATAATAATAATAATAATAATAATAATAATAATAATAATACATAGGTCATGCCCACACAGCTTTTTTTATTACATTTTTAAATTATTTTAACTATTTGTTTTTATTGATTGTGTTTCTAAGCTTGTACAGCACTTTGGTCAACTGCGGTTCTTTTAAAAGGTGCTATATAAATAAAGTTTGACTTGACTTGACTTGACTTAAATCTCTCTCAGCTATAATCTTAAACCAAAGTTGGTTATATAATTCCCCTCCTTCATTTAAATGTATTATTTATAATTTATTACCTCAACTCAACTTAACTCAACTTTATTTATATAGCACCTTTCATACATAAAAACATGCAGCCCAAAGTGCTTCACAGAATAACAAAGAGACACAAAACAACAGCAGTGGTAAAATTATAAAAGGTATGATTACACATAAAATACTTAAAAATAAAATAAAATCAATACAGTAAAATTTATAAAATAAGTAATAGTGGAAAGAAAAGTTAAAAATAAGGTAGCGGTAATAAGATCAGATGGATACAAGAAATAAATGGATACATAAATAATTAAATAAGATAGATAAATATTAAAGCAATGATTCAAATAATCATTAAAATAATTAAAATAATAATAATGCCTATGTCAACTTCCTTCTTTCTAGTGTTTTCCCTTTCAGACTTTTACTTTTGAGGCATTTCTTTTTTTTCAGCTCATTTTTTTAGGATTGGATTATGTTTCATGTCTGTTAAACTACTTACTTAGCACCCTGAGCTATGCCCTATTTCTTCTTTTATTAAGTTAAATTTTGATTTATAATTTCAGTTATTCAAAAAAATGTGTGCACCTGTGCCTTGCTTACATTCAGATGTCTTAAATTGACTCCATAAGAGCATTTCACATTGCTGGACTGTGATTTAATCCCTCTGGTGACGTTAGATAGTCCTTGTATTAAACATTGGAGATTGCACAAAAGCACAGATGTTTTATGTACTGACAGATGACAGGCATGGTGAATCATCATCCAACCTGCTCAGTCCCTACCAGCTCCATGTGACCTGTAGCTGACCATGACCTCTATCCTCCTCTGAGATAGAGAGCAGAGCATTCCCCCTGCAGGATGCAATATAAAATTAATGCTTCCGTTGTCTTTTTTATTATTTACAATCCAGCACTCATGAATTATTGTGAGCTCTGTTGTTCTGGGAGCTGAGCGGCAGCACACCTTGCTGAATCACACAAAAAGATTTTGATGCAAACAGACATCAGGAAAGGAGAATCCCCCCCATCCACCCACCACCTCAACACAGAACAAACAATGATGCAGAAACCTGATTCTTGTTGCAGCAGCAGAGAGATATTCATGATCAGATCAGCTGAGTCATCCTGCGCTTGTTTGCTTGAAATCTTGACCCGCATAGCTTGCACAGGCAAATGCCTCTGTGCTCTCTGTGGACTTGGTTGATACGTTGCAATATCTGGCAGACATCATCTCATAGAGTCTAATCTGAATGAGAGGATTTTTGTTGAGGTTTTACTTTGCAGAATACTTCTATATGTGCTAAAGGCTACAAAAGACATGTCTGAGGTCCCAGAAAAAAAACCTGCCCAAATGATCATCTCATGACCCCTAAGGGTTAGGGTTAGGGTTATCTAATGACCCTCAAATGGATTCACAACCTCACGCTACAAGAGAAATGTCTCGCTCTTTTATGCGTGCATCAATGTATTTTTTATCAGTTATAGTGGAACATTTCTGCTTTAGCGTGAACTTATTCATAGTATAATAGAGACATAAGCTTTCATTTTGTTCTTTTACTTAAGTAGGATTTTAACTGAAGTAAAGAATGTGAGTACCTTGTCCTCATCTGCATGTATGGTAGCAGGAAGAGTCATTTCCTACATGTGATGGTGAGCATACAGATTATCTGAAATAATAGTCCCAGTGAGATATGTCCTACTGACCTTGGGATATCCCCTGACTTTTAATCTAGTGGCACCTAAAGGAAGTTGTGCATGCATTCATGATCCTCAGATGATGAACCATGACTGGCTTTGGTGAACTACTGTCAAAGTTCGCCAGCAGGTCATCAAATTAGACTAAGTTGCTTGGCAGTGAAAGCTCTGTAATCTATGACCAGGCTGTGATGCAGAGGCACAGAGAATGACATTGTGCCACCATGGATCGTGCAAACCTCTTGGCAAACGGCGCAGAGTGCCAAGTTTTCTGCTTCTTACTGAAGACCTAGGCTATCAGTGACTTCCTTTAGCAGTGTGATGCACCTGATCCAATATAGAGTAGGTCTCAAGGACCTTGATGCCACTCTGTATGATGACATGACAACTTGAGAAGCAACTGGCTTCTGTTAGGTAGAGGATTTAGATACATCTCTGAGGTGGAACTTACTAAGCAGGAACTTTCTTCTGCTACCTTTGTTCAGTGGTGCCATGATAACCACCTTGTAATCAATGTGAAGAAGACACAGGCGATGCTGTTTGACCCTCGCTCTGTGGGTGATCACTCAACAGTCCATATTCACGACATAAATGTCTGTCAGGTCAGCTCCTACAAATATTTAGTTGTCCACCTAGATATCAAGTTGAGCTGGGGGACCCACATTGATAACCTGTGTTCCCGTGTACAGCAAAGATTGTACTTTTTATGTCAGCTCAGGGTGTTTGACATCAATCAACAGGCTATGTTCTTGTTTTATCAAGCTGTACTTGAGAGTATCATCAGGTATGGGATGACAGCATGGTATGGTATAACCTCTATGTTCAGCTCAATACCAAACTCTCTCGCCTGGTGCGGACTGCCATAAAGGTCATTGGAAAGACTGGCAACCCTTCCCTACTGGCCATTTATGAGCAGTCTGTTCTTGGGTAGGCTCAGAGAATACTTGTAGATACATTGCACATCTTTTACTCTGAGTAGGAACTTTTACCGTCTGGAAGAAGGTAATCCCCAAGTGTAAATTGAATCGTTTGAAGAATTTTAAATAGTAAATAGCCTGTTACGATTGGGACAGTGGTGCTCTCTCTTTAAGAGTATGCTGTGTGTTGTATGAATGTGTATTATTTATTGTATTTATTTGTTTTTATTTATGTGTGTTCTTGTGTCATTGTGGTGATTTTTTAAAGAGCAGGTAACATGTGCAGCACTGATGTCAAAGACAGTTTCTCTACGGGGACAATAAAGGACATTGTATTGTATCGTACCTTATCTGTTGCAAAATGTCTCAACATCTGCAGGGATGACACTTGGTATGGACAGTCATGCCTCCCTCAGGAAGAATTCTTTATAACTTTGTTTTGCCGTCTTATGCTGTCATCAGATCATAATTGAATACTAAAGATTATATTCCTCAAAACTCAAGGCCTTCTCATCAGCCTTAACTGTTCTTTATGCTAAGTAAAACTACATTCTTCTTGTCTCCACTGTTTGTCCTGACATACATGTCGGATACATGTTTGTATTTGTTCTGCTCATCACAATAATTCGTTAAATAATCTGTCTACATTCAAAGCTGTTGTAGGGGCTCTGATTTTCAGCTGATGTAGGGGTAGAAGGAAGATGGGGTGCTTTTTTTTCCTAAATTCTGATGCAGACTCCCCATCTAGATCAACTTGTCAGTTCAAATTTGACTCTCTTTCTGTATGCTCCAGCAAGCAGTGAAGAGGGCTCACTGCACAACACGTTAAGCCAATAAACACAGCACTAGAACACCCTCCACAATCACTGCTTGTCCTTCATCTCCTATATCTTCTATTTACTTCTTTAGCTTCTATTACTGTCTTTTTTGATCAGTTCCTCTTCAGCACTCTCACTCGCTCATGGTTCAGTGTGTGCTCTCACTTCAAGTTATCTTTGTGTGTGTGCGTTCTGTGTCTTGCTCTTGTCCAGAGTATCGGTCACATGTCCAGTTAAATGACAGCCTTGGCTTGTTACGATGTGTGTGAAGTCTGCACAAGGCAGCTCTGTCTCCTGGCAACATCCAACAGCCTGCACCATGAGATGAATCACATCTCTGTCCTGATGTGTTCAGCTGCCGTTCTGCCCCTATGGCTCTCCACATACCACTCTGGCACAGCCTGGCTGTCTCACATGCTACATGTTAAGTCCTGAGCTCGCTGCAGATTCTCCCAGCCTTCGACCTCTCCTGTTCTTCCTTACCTTTCTCTTTAAATGTCGTTCCCTGTCTGCATCTCAGTCTTCATTATTGCCTCTACCCTTCTTCCCTTCTAACTCTTCCCCCTTGCTCATGTCTCATGAAAATACCTCCCTCTGTCTCTCCTTGTGTGTCCTTTTCTTCAGTCAGAACAAGAGGAGAGCATGCTGCGCATATCAAACAGATTTCACCATATTCACGATGCATCAAAAACCAGCAATTGTATATCAAAACACCAGCGTACGGCTTGACAAGCTGCTTTAAAGTAAAAAAAAATGCAGAAAAAGGACCCTAAAAGCAGGCTCCAAGGAGGACAGTCAAATTAAAAAATAAAATACAAAACCCAAGGCTTATTGCAGTTAAAAGCATTCTATCCAGGAAAAAGGCAAAAAAGCAAAGGCCCAAACTATGCAGGGTCAGGGAGAACAAACACCTTCAAAACACAGACAGAAAACCTTGAATGCTTGGCACTTAGTTCAAAGACAAACTGGCACTGACTCAGACAACAAAAGGACTAAATACACCGAGAAAGTGAAGCTAATCAGACCCAGGTGAACATAATCAGGCCCAGGTGAAACTAATCACATGTGAGTAGAATGGAGTGGGAGGGACATCACACAGAGGGGGAAACGCACTTTGGCAGGAAGTAAGTGTACTCTACAAGAGTGAAGAAAGAATTAAAAAGCTACTGAGGGTGCTTCTCATTACATTCATTCTCACATCCTCCCTCTACATTTTAAGGGGAGCCATAGTTGTCTTTTTTAATGATTGTGGCAGCAGGAAGACACTGCGGCAGCATAACTACGGCGTGCTAAAAGGGACAAAAAAAACATGTTAATTTTTTACCTTAATCACATCTTGATTTGCACGTTAAAGCTGGGGTTGGTTGTCAGATTTAGATACCCTTTTTGTTATACTGGTTAAAATGGTCTTTATGTCCCGATGGCAATCAATACATAATGTGTTCTTAAAAAAGAGCGAAAAAAAAAGCCACTATATACAGCCAGAGTAAACCTGGGAAAAGACCAACCAATCCCTGCCTTTGTGGGCCAAAATATGAAACCAATCAAATCCCGTCCTGCCGTTCTGCCCGCCTCCTGCGCGTACATTTCATGTTTGTTTGTGTTTAGACAGACTTTCACTATGATAATGTTTTGGTGTTTTCCTACCGCTGAGTGAGACATGAGCCGATGTAGTGCAAACACAAACAATGTGCTGAGCTCGTGCATGTGAGAGGGGGCGCGTTTTGGAGGAGCTCCGAGGGGAGAGGGGGGAGGGGTTAGACGGAGTCCTGAGGAAATGCTACATTCAAATTCATGCTAATTTTCCGTGACTGCCCACCAAGCGGCAAACTCCGATCTCAAACGATGAAGCCTATGCGGAAGTGATATAAACTGCAATACATCGAAAATCCGCTTGAGGCTGGCTGCAGAAACACCGGAAACCACATAGATATGAATGGGAAAAAGACGATCTTTGCAGCATTAATAAACATGTTTACAGCCTGGTTCAAAAAACGGCTTCACCCTACAACGCTAATCTCTCTAATGGCACACACTGTACGGGGGGTGAATTTTTTTCTAACGTGATTGTTAAGAAGATATTAAGATTATGAGTTTTGCCCAAATAAGGATATGACTGACGTGACTCCCGGTCGGGAACACACAGCCATTGGCTAAGAGACTCACACTACGTCACACTCTGCCTAGTTGAGTTCCGCATTACCAATATGGCTGCTGCCGTCGATTTGCTTCAAAACAGCTCTTAGGAACAGATGGGTGACGTCACGGAAACTACGTCCATATTTTATACAGTCTATGCTACCAACCCTAGCTTTAAAGCTGACATCCCAAACTATACCATATATGTCGGATTTATTAAACTTGGAAAATATATATTGCTCAAAATGTAAAGTTTTTATATGACTTTAAATATACATGAGCTAGCTATTGAGCTAAATTCCAATTGCACTCCCCAGACATGTTTCAGATTTGTGCTTGGTAGCATCTACTAACAAGCATTACAATGCCTGACATTTCAGTGCTCATTCTTAATTCTATAGGTGTTATCTAATCAGCCAGGACAAAGTGGGCTTGATAGTGTGCAGGAGTAAAGTTAGTTCATCTCTCTGAAATCTTCTTACTGTAACAAGCTTACGGGATAGTTGTGGTTCCCATTCAGGGCTTTAAATGGCTTGTCAACACTGGACCTTGTGACTGTGTCAGGGACATTTGTCTCCTCTTAATCAAAGGGTTCCTGTTAAAGTTGTTGAAAGGTGTCATGTTACAGTGACACCTTTTACAGTTACAGGAGTGCAGTTCTGTAGGTGCACAGAGTGAAGTTGGGATTAATTGATATCGTGGAACTTCTCACCTGCTGAATTCACAAACACCCTAAAATGTGTCTCCATGCACAAGCAACCCTTTCAGTAGAAGTGTTGATCACAGCTTAATATCTAAATTACACATCTTTCTCTCCACTTAGTATCTCTGTGTCTCCGTCCTCCTATCCGCTTCTCTGCTCTTCTCCCAAACTAGCACCCTCCCCCTCTAAAGCTATTCAAGTGGCACACAGCAGGATTATCCCTCAGCCTCTGAGACACGCTGGTTCTGTCAGACTTATCGTCTTCTCTGGGTTCACTTTGGCCACAGAGGTTAAAGCTGCAATTTTTTTTATTTATTTTTTTGTAACAACTCTAAAGGACATATTTGGACTACAAATTTGTGCATCCACAAGTAGTTATTAAGGAGTGTGTTTGACTTTAATTTTTAGGATTGCCTTTTTCACAATTATGGAGCCAACAATGGTAAGTGACTGTGCAGAAGAATGTTACTAATATGCAAAAGTTTGAGTGTTGGGGTTTTGTCAGTTTCAGACAGCAATACCGCCTCTGCGATCACAACAGACTCTCAAAAGACTGAGAATTACAAAAGTAATGGCTTTGACAGCAGAAAGTGCTGTGTGAGTGGGCTGGTTACAGTTTCAAACTGAAAGATACATCCAAATAGACAAACATGTTGTTTACAGACCAAAGATTTTTTTATTTTATTTTACTCAAGCTGTATGGACTTTTCTTTTTCTGTTTTTGCAGGTTTTTTAAAGACATTACCGACTTTCCCTGTACAATTTTCATGCCATTTGTCATTCTAGAACCTGATTAACATGAGAACCAGTACTCGGTTGTCACCAACTGTCACACCAGTGAATGCACAGGGGACTGGGAGGTGTGTTCACAGCCACTGAGGTGGATTAACCTCAATAGCTGTAGTATAAGCCCTTCTCTACAATGTTTACCACTCCCAATCCCCCCATCCTTTTCTATCTCAAGGGACATATAACAGTCACCCACAATAGACCAAACGTGAGAATTAACTGTGATGTGTTTTCTCTCTGAGGAAATAAGCAAAGGCTGGCTTTATTTTGTCCACACTGGTGCCGGAAAAACAAACCGTGTCTGTTCTTTTAAAGTAAAACTGTATTTTTGAAGTTAAATTTGTCTGCAAATTCAAGTGTGAGAGCTTCTTTCGCTGTCACCCATCATCCTCTGATCTTCATGCTCCTTAACTATATAACTATCCAGGCAACATAGTAATCGTACTGCGATCTACTCTGAGATATAATGTTTTATCCACTATCTAGGAATTATCGTGTGAATCCTAATGCCTCCCAAACATCCATAAATATTATGTTGGTGTATGTAAGTGTGTCAGTGGGGTTAAATTTACCTGCTGGACACTTTGGTTTTGTTATGAGCTTAGATTCTGGCATTGTGCCGGAGCTTAACTGGCTTTGATGTGACTGCAGTCGCTAATTGGAGGACTTGACTGATTGACAGGTAGCTGGTCCATCTGTGTTAATTTGTTGCTTGGATTAATGCATGCTACTTTAAGGGCTGCATAGCCACCTTTCTTTATCATATCGTTGCATTGTTCTGTCCTATGATCTGTGTCTAAGGTTTAAATTTGAGACGGCTGGTGCCTTTAACTTGTGCAGTTTATGAGGCCATCAGACAATTCCACCAGGTTTGTTTTCAGTGCACAAGGCATTCGCTTTTGGTATTTTTTCCTCTGCCTAGGCCAAAACGCAGTTGAGCTCGGGTTTTTTTAGCTAAACAACACATGTGCATGTTGTTGTTACTTCTTCTTAATGTTGTAGTTGTATTCTTAAATGCATATAACGGGTTGCAGCCCTAAATGTGTCATCATCAGAGGTGACCTTAAATGGGGAAGGCTGGTTTCTGGAGGAATGTTTCTAAATTTGGGAAGCACACGAGGACTCTCTATGGTGAAGAGCTCCAGCCAGCAGCCAGTTAGCATAGCTTAGCATTGAAATTTACAGTGCTTTTTTGTTTTCTGAGCACAGCCAGACAAGCTACCCCCATCCCAAACCCAACCTGTTCCCAGTGTTTTTGCCAAGCTAAGCACGTTCTTACAGAAATCAAATCTATCTCTTAACTACTCATTTCAATAGGCTACTGTAAGTCCTCTAGAGAGGACAGAAAGTTGGGTATGTTTGGTGTCCAGTGCATTTCCTGAGCAGAAGTTTGTGTGATCATCAAATGACTCTTCATAGTCATGAAATGTCCCTGTGGATGCTGTATAGGCAAGCGGGAACCTCCAGTCTCAAAATATGAAGCACATGCGGAAGTGTTATAAACAGCAATTCTTTGAGAATCCGCTTGAGGCTGGCTGCAGAAACACCGGAAACCACATACACACCAATTCAAAGAAGACGATCTTTGCAGCGTTAATAAACATGTTTACAGCCTGGTTCAAAAACGGCTTGGCCCTATGTAGTGAACTGCTCTATTGGGACACACTGTACAGGGGGTGAATTTTTTTCTAACGCGACGGTTCAGAAGATATTAAGATTACGAGTTTTTGCCCAAATAAGGTCATGACTGACTTGACTCCTGGATGGGAACACATAGCTGTTGGGTAGGAGGCTCAAACCCCGCCCCTTTAAGTCACACTATGCCTGGTTGAGTTCCGCATTTCTTAATATGGCTGCTGCCGTTGATTGGCTTCAAAACAGGAACAGATGGTCGACGTCACGGATACTACGTCCATTATTTATACAGTCTATGGTGTATAGGACCTGGAATCTGTTCAGTATGTTGTGAAGGGGGCTGTCCCCAAGCACCAACCTCGGGCAGCCTCAGAAATTAAGCCTATGCTCTGATTCAATGAAGGATAACCTTAGCAAAGAAAGTGGTCAAGTACTAATATTAGCTGTCATGTGATGCTAGCAATGGGATATAAAATATGCAGTTTGTGCGTGATATAAATAAGTTAATGTCATGTAGTGTAATGCAAAACTTGCAAAGGCTAAAGTTAGCATTCAGCTCACCTTAGCTAACTGTCATATTTGCTAGGAGATGGCTGAATGCTAACATTAGTTTAACTGTGTGATGGTAGCAGTTACCAAAAATGTAGCTTAAATTAAAATATTGATAATGACAGATGTTCGTGTGGATTTTCCCAATTAAATGCCCGGTTTGTTGCTATAAGTGAGAGAGACTCCAATGCTATTGATTTCAAAGATTCCCCACCATGACTTGACTTCGACTAGAACACAGTATGAATCTGAGGCACCTGTTAAAATCCAAACTTTATAGCAAACTGTAAAAGAGTGATTTTAATGAAAAAACAGTTTTGGTCCTTTTGCAAATGTTCATATTCGTATCCGTATCAACTCTTTGGTGAAGTTCTGACTCATTTAAGTCATCTTGTTGTACATTATAGGGGGTGTGGTCGCTTTGATTGACAGGCCCTGCAAGCTATTTGACCGGCATCAACACAACTAGTGCAGTCACTGAACTTAACTTCGTAGCAATGTTTGTGTTGTGAGTGCCTTTGGGTTTTTTCATTGTAAATATTATACAAATACTATGGCTTCCTGTTTGTTTCTTTTCACTAAGTGGTAGTACAAGAAGTTTGTGTACCGGCTTTTCGGTGAGTGAGAAGGTTTCGGTGTCTACGCCTTAATTATACAGTCTACAGTCTACGGTCTACGGTCTATGCTCGATGATGTGGCCTGTAAGTTTGTTCAATTTTTGTATTTAATTTGGGTTATATATTTCTGCCAGTGCATACGATTCAACATTGTTGTTTTGGGCTTATTATTTGTCGGTCCGTAGAAATGAGCTGACGGTTATTTTCAGTTACCATTTCGTGTCATTTACCCGCTGCCGCTCTAGTGCAGATGGGAAACAAGCTGGATGGGTCTGCTAACTCCCCGAAGCTCATTTAGCGATACATCTGATAAATCTTACAATTGTTACAAGCTTACGCTTATAAATGAGGTATTAGCTAAACCAACAAATCACACCTCGCCTGCTATCTCATTCATTTTACAGTCTACGTTCATGGCTCATTTTTAAGATGATGGACAGTTTTCTCCAGTGTATTTTGAGTCATATGTTCTGCATAGAATGTTGCAGGTAGTACAAGATACCTCTAACAAAGATAAATACAGATCTATCCATCTTTCTTTCTTCATTTTTCCTTTTCTTTTCTTATCTATTTTGATAAGATGACAAGATAACACTCAAGTGTTTATACGTTTTCAGGAGAACATTTTTCCTCTGAATAGAGGCAGTGCAAAGACTCTAGCAGTATCAAACCCTGTAGGTATAAAAGGGGAGTAAAGTGCATAGACTTTGCTTTTATTCCTTTAATAACTGTTGTGAAGCCCTCTTTTCAGGAAAAAAAGATTTTGCTTGTGGACCACTTTGCTGCTGATCCCTTTGCCACTGAGAGGCTCATGTCTCTGATTCAGACGCTGATGTTGAATTTGCCAAATCATGAAATACTTCTTTTGCATTTTCAGTATTGTAGTCACTTCAATAGCCTGTCTCTGAAAGCTTCTACTGTCAAGAGCACCATAGACTGGTGGGAAGGCTGTGACCAAGGCCTTTGATAACACTCAGCTTGGCTAAATCAGTCAATGTAGAAACACTGACTGAGCTAGAATAGATGGCCTGTTCTGCTGCTGAAACCAGAAACAATAACGCTGGGTACAATTGTTCCCCCCATAACGTTTCAATGAGTAGATCCCCTGTGAAAAGACACATTTTGTGTTGCAGGAGCTGCTACTAAAAATATGTCCCCTTTTTAATCTGACCTTGTACGTCTGGAACATCTTATTTTTCTTTGAAGGACAATTATGTCTTTAAATTGGATACGAAGGAAAGTGGGGTCATGCCGGTTGAAATGAGCCTATAACGGAGAGAGTCATTTCTCATGACTCATTCCGGGGATGAAGGATAGTGAGGGAATGGATTTGCACTTGTCTGTGAAGGGAAGTTGAAGGATAAGAACGGAGGGTGCTGGTAATATCCGAACCAAATACTCCTTGTGATGTGTCAGACTGTAAAGTGCAGACTCAGCATATTTCCGAAATGGCCGGTTGAGTCATCCTTCAAATACGATGACCTTCATCTAACACACTTAATTTGCGCTGTGCATGCTAGGAATCAATTCTTACACTGTGCTCTAATTTAACATTTTATAAAACTATTTCTCAGTTTAATTAAAGCGATAAGAAAGATGGGGTTTGCACTGTTGGGCCATGTGCATACTTAGATAAGAACCATAATCAACTGCATTACATTTCGTAGGCTAGAAAAGCATGTTGCAGCTGAAACATTACCAAGACACCCTCAATGATACAAGCGCAGACTATATATTGCTTAAACATGTTGGTTGTTGCAGGGCAATAAAAACCTTTCTGTCAAGAGTAAGCTATTAGTCATGTGAACAAAATGGATTAGGCTTCAAACAGAGCTCAATACCAATAGAGCGCCCTCCAGTCTCTTCTGCTTTAACCAGGGTGGTAAGATATCGACAAGACGTCAAACAAATAAATCACCTTAAATGCTGGAGGAAATCCAGAGGGAACTGTAGCCAGTAGGGTTTAAAAAGTAATAGGTAATTAAAACATCATTAAAGGACACTGTTAGGTGTAAAAGTAGATAGTACATTGTATTTTTTTCAATTCATTTTAGGGTTTGTAATTACATACATGATCCTGTTTCTCTGGACATGTAATGAAAACTTCACAGCTATGATAATATAGACACCAATACTACAAAGACAGACAATGGACAAGTATAAAACACCAAACAGAGTCTGTACACTTGCAAATACGCTAAAACAAACAGCGTACAAAAGGAAAGAAGAGCAAATATTTGGTAATGTTAATAAGGTCGTAAGAGTACTGTGCACACAAGATGCAATATGGGCCGCTCTGCCCGGTTAAGCATCTCTCAGATCTAATGTGTCAGAGGAGTGAGTGTCTGCACCGTGGAAGGATTCAGGGTCAGAGCTGTGTGATGGCGGTGATGCTCCACTCTCTCTGGCTTCTTTTCTAGGACACACCACTATAAGAAGCTCCTGCTCATTCCTCAGGGCACGGCGCTATATGCACGGAGAGGAGAGGGCTATTTTTGTCTCATTATTATAAACGTCTGGAATAGAAACCTCACACTGAAAGGGTTTGCTTCCAGTATGCATAGGAAAATCACTACTTTGCTTCTTCTTACAATGCTTGGCAGTGTCCACTGTGTTGCTTTGTTTCTGTGCTTGTGTAAATAATAGAGAACTGTCTGACATTGTCCTTCTTGTCTCTTTCAGTGCATGAGGAACCCAGCTCTGCTGCAGAGGACAGGTTTAGTCATTAGAGTGCTTTGCCACATCCAGGAAAATGTCTGGCTCCTACGATGAATGTGTTGGTGCTGACGACACCATGGACAGCTTCTGGGAGGTACGCACACATCAACCTGTCTCGTCTGACTGTTTCACAAAAAAACCTCCACCCTTTATTTGCCGTGTAATGATCACAAATGCAGCCAATAAGACTCAATGCTGCTGTAGCAATCAGGTTTCACGCTGATAAAGTTCCAACGTTAAGGTCAGCCTCCTCTGATGTAATTATTGACATTTGTTTCATCAAATAATGAAGGCACATTTTGGTGGCAAGCTGGTGGCCTTTAGTTCCATATTCACCCACAGATAAAAGAGTTGCATCAACCCTTATATTCCCCCTTAAAATGTCAAACCATCACTATCAATACAAGACCTTTTAAAGATGGAATAGCTTCACCTAAAGTGCAAAAGTGCAGCTGAAGAATGTTCCTGTGATTAGAAAGTTGCAGTGTTTGTGTTTTGGACACATCATCACTATGGCCAAAACAAGCTGCCATTATTAGTCTTAATAAAGATGATATTTTTGTAGACATTCAGCTTCAGAATAGGAAATAAATCTGAGCAAAACCAAAAGTCATTTTTCACATAGGGACTTTTGAATTGGCCTTGCATTGTTTTCTTTTATCACGTGAACATGCAGTCATACTTTTTGGAAGTCATTTCATTTATTTTTATAGCTCACCCTTTCTTTCATTAACCCTCCTGTTACCCTCAACCTTTCTCCTGGGGTCGATTTGACCCCAGCAATTTCAACTTCCAGAAACTGATTGTTACCCAGGTTTATGTGTCAGGTACTTTATGTTTTTGTTGACTATCTAAATAACCATTAATAAAATATATTTCAAGCATAAACACAATTTAAAGCATTAAGAAGGACTTAATTTGTAAAACAGAACATCAAACTGCTGCGAGTTTGTCATGCTTTCGTCGGCCCTGCTTTGTTTCTATGTTATCAATTCGTATGACACAGGACACATCATTGAATGTCTTTAGAGACATGGTGGCTGGAAATATTATATCTCAATCTAAAGGTTGCCGGTTTGATCCCAGCTCCTGCAGTCACACGCGGAAGTGACCTTGGTTATAGTGACCTCAATATCATCCAAAACAACCAAAACAAATGTGTGTAAAATGTCAATATTTCTTATGTTATATACAGCTAAAACAGCCCAGGGTCAAATTGACCTCAAGGAACACCAATGCATGCATAACAAAATTTTAATTTAACGTTTTCCCAGTTGTCCCCATTAAATTAGGAAAAGTCATGAAATATGAAGGCAAAAAAAATTATGTTAGTCATTAATGTAGAGACGTTAAACATTGAATTGGGTACAATAGACCCCAAGGATATTAGGAGGGTTAAACAAGGCACAGTCATACAGAACAAAAATACATTTCAATATAGAATATTGTAATGATTATAGGTTTATTTATACAACGTCTTTCAAGAACAGTGGTCACAAGGTGCTCTACAAAGGAAAACAAACAACAACAACAAATATTAAAAATAATAACAAAAAAATAATATTGTCAATATTATTATTATATAAAAAAATAATGATGATGATCATAATCATTAAAAAAATAGCAAGTATTCTTAAAAAGAAAAATAGAAATAAGACTAGAACACAGGCAAGGCGAGCAACAGTACATAACAGATTAAGAACGTAGAACAAATTATATTACGTCAAATATAAGCTGCTAGGTCTTAGCCCAATTATATCAGTAGCAATTATTTTGCGTATCTCATCCTATTTTACAAACAATCAGACCAAAAACTTTGTCACCTGAGGGAAATTCATACCGGACCACAGTACCACAGAAGAGTGCAATCACAATCTTTACATCCATCAGTCTCATAAACAAAAAACACAGTGAATCACAATGGAACAATAAACACAGAAAGTAACAGCCAGTCCACACTGTCACACAAGTAATATGTTCCCTCCATGCCAATGTCCCTGACTGGTTTATATACTGTACACCCGCCTCTTATGGAGTATTATATATTGCACCAACAGAAGTGGTCGCAGCAGCAGCAGCATCGTGTCCGTGTCGCCCGCTGAGCAGTGCCCCCATAAATGGCATTCAGACTATGAATAACTCAATCAAATACTGTAATAATGTACATTATGTTCCCTGAAGGAAGTGAGAAAATGCAAGTTTTTTTGTTGTAGTGAATAGGCTCCTTTCATTTACACAAACTGGCTGAATGAATACGATTACAATCATTCACAATGCTCACTTCTTGATTGTGTTAAAGATGTGAGTGGTTAGCGTGAGCATCATGCAGAAGCTTCTTTAAGTTATTTCTTTCTTAGTTAATAGAGATTTGTTTTTCTTTCCTCAGCGTGTTTATTGGAAATCATATCAGTAGTAAACTGTGTCATCACAGGGCACATCACAACAAATACTAACGTCGTACAAGGTCTGTCTATCCTCACTTGTGCAGAGATGAAGTGTATGTGTGTGTGTTTGTGCGTCCAACAAATTAGCGTTAATGAATTCCCTCAGAACAAAGTCTTCTTTGTGTAAAGGCTCTTAGCCACAGAGACACAGACAAAGAGCCTCAGTCATCAGCGGCTCTGAGGAGGCCTTTCACCACATGCACCTGCCTATAGCATCTCTATAGTAGCATCACAGCACTGCGAAGCTCACGGCTCTCAGATTTTTATCATCAGACGATCACTACGATTGTAAAACAACCGATCTAAGCAACACAACCAAAGCATGACATAGCCACCATATTGTTGAATTCCAACTCAAAAACACAAGCTCATCATGTGTGTTTTCATGTGTTGAATCGGTCCACCTGTGTGTTGTTGTTGGTGTGACTCTGCAGTCTGCCACACAGGCCAACACACATACCGTCACACACCTGTCTCACTGCCTCCCTGCAGCGCCCTCAGCTCAAGCAGTATACACACATGCATGCTTATGTCAGGACCAATCACAGTGCAGCTCTGCAACCACAAATGTATCAAAAACACTCTAGCTGTGTGTGTGTGTATGTGTGTGTGTGTGTGTGTGTGTGAGGATGTATATATAAATATATGCATGTATATCTTCTACGCACGGGGGTTTCTTTGTATTTCCGTCTCTACCTCGTCATCTATCCCTGAGAATCGGTCTGCCTGCCTTACACCACTCAAGAGGATTAAGGCAGTCTCTCTCTCTCTCCCCCATCTCTCTCTCTCTCTCTCTCTCTCTCACAAACACACATATACACACACACACAAACACAAGCCTATGTCATTGCATAACTACACATGCACAGGCACGAGCAAACCCCCCTCCCCCCTTACATCCCTCCCTTCATCATGCACCATGAGCTCACGCCCCCTGCAGGCACTAAAGAGGCGGAGCCACACAGCCTGGCACTGTGTTTTTTTAAGGAGGTCTCCCTTAAGGTGGCGAGAACTCAAAGCAAAGGCTGGAAACTCATTAAGACAGAGAATAACAGAGAATAATAGCGTTTACGACATTGTAGGATAAAGAGAAGAAATACGAAGCTTTGATGCATTTATACAAAAAATATTAAACACGATCTGTTTCAAGCTTGAGGAGAAATTGCCCATGAATAGCAGCAATATAAACAATATATATTACACTCAGTTAAAAACATGTTTTATTTTAGAATATACTCTGAGAAATGTTCTGGATTGGTAATAAAAATTGACAGGAACATATAATAATGATTGAAAAAACACTTAGTATAAATATTGCTCATTTTTAAAAAATGTTGAACTGCTTATAGGATGAATTTGTTGCTTATTATCTTGTTTTGATTGATAAACAATACAATTAATATATTTTTTTTGTTTGCATATTTTAAGATTATTACATACAGTTAGTCAAATGAAGAAAAAAAACAAGAAAAAAACCAAGACAGATGGATAAAGTAATATACAACAACCAATGAAAAGGATACTACTGCTACTACTACTACTTCTACTACTACTACTACTAATAATAATAATAATAATAATAATAATAATAATAATAATAATAATAATAATGATGATAATATTAAATAAAAGTGAAATAATAAAAATGAATTTTCCTTAAGATTGCAAATCTTGATTGAAATTAGAATTACATTGAATTTTGATTGACTTCTTACACTTGTAAAATATGGGAATTTATTAACATTATTAGTGAGAGTGACCTCCAAGGGGGCTTTATTCATATAGTTAATTCAGTGAGTTGATACATATTTGAAAACAAACAAAGTGTATACAATTTCATTTTGTATTAAGCTTTGAAAAGAGGACAGAAGCAAGGGTTAAAGATACAAAAATAAATAGAGCATTTAATAGAATTAAGAACATGTACTACTGCCTACTTATTTCTCACTTATAACCGGTAAATCATTTCAACAATACAATTTAGAGCTGCAACTTTACAAAACAGACACATATATGCACTAACTTGCATGTTAGAGGCCCCTGTTTTTACTCTGCTTCAAAAAGAAACCATATTAAAAGAAACATAATAGACAATCAGTACTGAATATTGTTAAAAGAGAAGCATCATGTCCTTGAAGAGCAGAGAAAAGCAGCATTGTTTTGTCGTTCTGTTTTACATGCTCAAGTATGTTTTGTTGATTTTCCCCTTTCCTTCGAGAGGTTGGATTTATTTTCTGTCACTCAGCCTGATTGTCCCTCTCTTGTCAGGTGGGGAACTACAAACGTGCTGTCAAGAGATTTGACGATGGCCATCGGCTCTGCAATGACCTCATGGGCTGTCTGCAGGAACGTGCTAAGATAGAAAAGGCGTACGGTGATCAGCTAACTGCCTGGTCCAAGAGATGGAGGCAGCTCATTGAGAAAGGTCAGCATTCAGGGAAGAGTCAATAAGATAAATACCTCAACAAATTGAAGTACTTACACTGCTGGTCTGGTGTTTACCGAGCATTTGGTTTTGTTTTATCGGGCTTCCTAGGTCCACAGTACGGCTCTGTGGAGAGAGCCTGGCTGGCTGTGATGACCGAGGCTGATAAAGTGAGCGAGCTGCACCAAGATGTGAAGAACAACCTGACGAATGAAGACGTGGAGAAAGTGAAGAACTGGCAGAAAGAGGCCTATCACAAGCAGATGATTGGGGGCTTCAAAGAGGCCAAGGAGGCTGAGGAGGGGTTCAAGAAAGCTCAGAAACCCTGGGCCAAGAAACTCAAAGAGGTGAGAGGGATGGAGAGAAACCTGCATGAATTATCATGTTCATGCCGTGTGTTCAAGAACATTCCATGAACATTATTAAGTCTCACCTTTCTCTTTTTGTGCTTTTAATAATGATGTGTTGCTTTGGGCCCAGCTGTGCCACATCAGCACTTAGATCTCTCCACACTCATCTTTCATTTTTAATGTAGAGGAAGTCATTCAAGTAATTTAAGACATTATTGGCATATTTTTTAAATCATGTTTGATGAGAAATTAATCTACCAAATAATATAAAACACTAATCTACGAGTTTACTATGTGACAACAATTTAACAGATATATTTTTGGGTCTTTTTCACCTTTATTGGATAGGACAGCTGAAGAGAGACAGGAAACGTGGGGAATAGAGAGAGGGGGAAGACATGCATGAAATGGTCGACCGGCCGGGAGTCGAACCGGCAACCTCTGCGACAAGGACTATAAACTCTATATGTGGGACGCTTAGACTGCTAGGCCACCAGCGCCCCTAACGACAATTTAACAATGTAAAATTATCACTCAAGTCGGCAGCTCCTCTCTGTTTCACACAGCTTTGTATTGAAATCGAGCTGAATTTTAATCTGGATTCACTCCCAGCTTTCTCTGTAAAAGTTTTCAGCAAAAGCTCAAACACAGACGAACATTGAGCAGCTAAAGGGCCAAAAACTTCCCTCAGGAGGTGGTGGAGACCAAAAGTAGAGCTAAAAGAGTATGTTTTGGACTTAAACAAAACTGCAGAACACATTGCAATTTAGTTATCTCGGTCAATGCAAAATGTTTTGATATGTCTCTTAGGGATGCACAATATTATCGGTATTGGCTTTAAAACAAACTATCAGATATCAGCCAACACGGCGATATCCGACGATATAATTGACCGATAAAATACTGGGCTGCTGCACAAATGTTGGGCTCGTGTTTTAGAGTTAAATTTGAATTTAAGCAGCAGTCTGTAAGGTACATATAATTTGGGTTGAATTGCTGTACAGTTGCACTTTTCACCTGTTCCCTGTGAACAGAGGTTAGGTTTACTTACTATGTCAAATGTTAAATTGGCCAAATTTGCCCTGGTTGTGGGTTTTGTTAGGATTGTCTCAGGGAGAGCTTCATCCAAGTTTTAAGTAGGATGTATCTTTTTGTATGAATTTTGTTTGAAAGCAATCATCATAAACAAATATGCAGTTTTAAGTATTATGATTTTTTCTTATTTTGCACAATAAAAGAACATTACATAGCAAAGGTGATAAGAGCATCACATTGATCATTGATGATATCTGCAATTAGGTGTGGGGGAAAAAATATTGGTATCGGTAATCGGCTAAATTAGTTGTAAAATATCGGCATATTGTATATCGGCAAAAAATCCAATATCGTGCATCCCTAATGTCTATGTAGTTTTGCAGCCCTGGAGTGGACAGAACAATCTGTATCTGCTGGTTTCATTATATAAATTTGATCAAATCTGTGTGAACTTTGGAGCCTCTCCATGACACTCTCTGTGACTGCACCCATGGTGGTTTACTGGAGTGTTTCCTGACTCACAGCTCTGAGGCCGTTCATTTGCATGTGAAATTTGACAAAAACTCTATAAGGCAACATAATCAGTCATTAATTAATTGTCAGTGGACCCGGTTTTCCTGCATAGACAGACACTTTGTAGATGCTGACTTCACTGCCTCCAGCAAGAATTCACTCCTACAGACACTGTGCTTAAGGATACATTTTACCTTTATTTGACATTTGTGAAGGGACCTGAGACTCTTTCCTGACAACACACAGCAAATATGAGTTCCTTACCTGTGTATTGATCTACGTTTATACCCACTTTTGTCTTTTTACCCTAAATCGCAAAATAGCTCTTGTCTTGGAAATAGACACATAATAATGTTAATGTTCTGATACTGATCACATTTGAGTGGAGAGCCCAGTCTGTACAAGGTCAGCCCTGCTTTTGACATGAGTGGATGTGACTCTCTCATGCTCCTTTGGTCAAATCAGATCATGTTTTTGGGAGACTGACAATGCCTGCGTTTTGGACATGCAGATGGAGGCAGCTAAGAAAACATACCACATGGCCTGCAAGGAGGAGAAGCTGGCTGCCGCCCGAGAGGCCAACGGCAAGACCGAGGCTTCTGTCACACCAGACCAGCAGAAGAAGCTCCACGAGAAAGTGGACAAATGTAAACAGGACATGCAGAAGGTGAGGAGAGGGCCGGGGAGAGAAGTTATGAGATGATGGTTTGTGTGGTTTGAAGGGAGGTGAAAAACAAACAGGGAGAGAGGAAAGTCGAGGTAAAAGAACAGAGTCAATTTTCCTGGAATGTTTTTATTGTCTGATGTGTGTTCACAACAAAACTCCCTAAATATCGAAGAAAAAGCATATTGTAACATGTTTTTGTTACATTGGTTGATAGATGTAACACACACAAATACATTTTCCAGGCATTTGCTCTTACCCTGCTGACCCAGGCTCTCAGTGCAGGCTTTTAATTGATCAGGCTTTTAAATGAACAGTCTAAAACTTTATGTTATGAAATATGTATGCAGTGTGAGGGCAGAAATAGGCTTTCCCATTTTGAATATAATACTTATGTGATTATGGACACATATAATTAGTATTACTATATACTCACAGTGTCAAAGCACTGGAAAAAATGCCCCTCCATAAACAAGGAAAAAAACCATATTCCAAGGTGCTTTTACCTTGAAATAAGCAAAGAAATCTGCCAATAGAAGAAGTGAAAGTTTGCTTGGTAAGATTTCTTAAAATAAGATGTAATATTTAGAAAACTGTGGTCTTAAAACTTATTTTAAGCAATATTTTACCAGTATTTTAAAGCTTAGTGTCTCAGAATAAGCCAGGAATGCTAACAATTAGTATTTTTTCACTCAAAAAAATATTTTTGCACTGATACATTTCATGTCAACTTCTTCATTTGAGATATAGTCACCTTAATTTAAGCTGTATTATAGCAGCACTTCTCTAGGTTTAAGACTATCTTGTACTTGAAATAAGAGTACAAAGTTTATTTTGAGCATTTTGAGATATAATGTCTTCTCATAGTTGGATATACTAGTCATGTTGTTTTTTAGGATAAGCCAGCTATGCTCAAAAGTAGGTGTTTCATTGAGTGCATGTAGTTTGAGGATGTATATTTTTTATCTGATTTAGAAGAAACAGTGCCTGAAAACTGTAACCCACCCTTAAAAAACAGCTTTTCTTCCTTTCTTTTATCAATGGAGCTGTTTTCTGATAGATTCTCCAATAAAATGCATTTACTTAAATCAATTAAAGTGTTTGTCTTAAATCAAGATTGTCCGTCTTCTAGGAATAAGATCTCAGCTTGAAAAATGTATGAAATGTAAAGTAAACCTTGTTTCTTCTAAATGACAACTCAAAACAAGAACATTTCAAGATTGTTTGACTTAACAAGATATTTAAGATGCATTGTCTTAAAACAAGTCCCTCTATCTTGCTCAAATGTTACTTGTTAAGCAAATGTATCTTAAATCGAGTGGGATAAGACATTTTGACTAAAAATGAGACAATTTCACTTGGTAAGATTTTGAGTTTGCAGTGAGTGTATTTTTAGCATGTAAACTGATTACACACATCAAAGCATTTCCTTTTCAGTCTTAGTCCACTTGTGTTACCCGTTCCAAAGTATATATAATTGAGATTAATTATCACATGGAAAAAAAGAAGATATAAGTAAAAAGAAGATCATCTGTTAAATGGGAACATGAACTAAACCAGTCTTGTTCTCAGGGTCACATTCTTTCTTCTGCTCTCTGTCTCAGGCTAAAGAGAAGTATGACAAGTCTCTGGAGGAGCTGAACAAGTGCACTCCAGCATACATGGAGAGCATGGAGCAGGTGTTTGATCAGTGCCAGCAGCACGAAGTCAAGAGGCTGACCTTCCTCAAGGAGGCCCTGCTGGACATCAAACGCCATCTTAACCTCACCGAGAACCAAAGGTGAGCATTTTGTTATGTTTCAGAGAGCTGTGTTTTCTCTGACAGATGATTTACTACAACACCGTGTGAGGGTGAAGAGAGACCCTCTGTTATCTCATGCTCTTTCAAATTAGTAATCCAATATTCAAGATGTATGGGATCTAATTTTTAAGTGTTATCTAAACTGTAAAGCAGAAATAATTACTGTGTACCCAGATTTGATTTAGATTACAGGTAGTTTGATTTGTCGTCACAGTCAGTGACAGACTGATGGATCTCAACGCTCCTCTCCATCAGGCATGCTTTTCTCATTAGCGTTCAGACTCACCGCACTAATTAATAGATGATTCAGTCAATGACGTTTCTGACAAACTAAATTTTGTCACAGTGAATGCTTGTCAGGTTCTCACCTGCATGTAATAACAGAGCAGAGAGCCATAAATAGAGGTTTTCAAGTCCTTTTAGTGAACCTGCAGCGGAGGATTAAATCCCTTTTCTGCCTGGATTAAACTCTAGTTGAAAAGGTTGGCTTCTTGTTTCCTTTGCAGTACTTTCCTTTGCTCTGCCTGACCTCATTTGCTCTATTAGAGAAGAAAAAACTACAAAGAGGAGACGAGACACATTCGATCCCTTTGTTTTCAATTCTGTTTATCACTGAATCCAGATATCTGTTTTCTCTTAACCATCAAGTCGAGTTTTGAGTACTTAATACAAAAATAGAGAAAGACATGTCTGCAGATATAACTACCACATTTTCTTCGTATAAAATCTCCTTTTTTTAATCTATTGCACATTTTGGAGATGTGGCAACACTGCAGCAACACAAAGAACAATATGTAAAGGATTATTGGCATTATTCAGGCCAAACACTTCAGTCGTTGTGGGCTTATGCTCCAGCACAATACAAGAGGATACACAGGAGTCTTGTCCTGACCCGATGTTGGATCTCTCCCAGCCCAGAATTTGAACTACATTGTGGTTCAAATTCCTATGCCAAATTGGCAGCAACCCGGGTCTCTTCTGGCACTTCCAGTGTCACTATTTGTTCCATTTTTCTCTCCACAGCTATTCTACAATATACAGAGAGCTAGAGCGCACGATCCTGGCTGCAAACACACAAGAGGACCTAAAGTGGTTCAGCAACAACCACGGCCCTGGGATGCACATGAACTGGCCTGCATTTGAGGTTCAGTACTCAACCTTCATCTTTTTTGTTCAATTGGATCTTAAAAACAAATGTATGTTTTATTGGTATTCTACATCTGTTAGATACTTGTGTGTGAATTAACAAGGACGTATCTCAACTCCATTCTGAAAGTTATACACAAAAGAAGACTTTGACGGACAGGCCTCTCTTTCTCTGATAACAGAATAACAGTGGTAAAGACAAATACTTAACCCAAACAGCTTTATTTGTTTCATCCCTTACCCAGTCATATCCCTGATTGTCAGTTTAGAGAATGGGACAAGATATCCTGATTCATTTGGAACCACAGAGGGTAAGATACTAAACCCTGCAGTTGCCAAAACGCAGTGGAGGCATGACCTTACCAAGCCATCAAGACTTATCTAGTGGCACCAACAAGTCGCTGTGTTTACCTTTTCTTTCAACTTTTTTTATTTTGTTTTATTTTATTTCATTTATTTATTTGGATGTGACTGTTTACTGCAGAAGTTCTGTTTTGTACTCTGTTTCCATTAAAAAAAGAGTATCAAAAAAATAACAAAATCCTCTCACAAGATCAGAAAAAATCTCCCCTTTTTATGTGAAATTCTTCTTGTTTTCTGCCTTCATGTGCATCTCTTTTCACCATTAACCTCCAGGAATACAACCCAGACCAGGCCAGTGCTCCTCCAAAGAAGAAGAAACCAGACGGAGCCCCACCCACTCCCAGTACAGACCATGTGGCTCCACCTGGTGACCGCAGCAGGTAAGTTCAAACAGTCAGTTGTTTACCATGACATCAGTCATAATAGATCACTTGGTTTAATCAGGACACATTTTGTGACAGCTCTCATCAATAAGAAGCTTAATATACTTCTGGCTGTCTGGTATAAATTCTTAAAAGATAGGACTTGTTTTATTGATGTCTGTAGTTTTGGTTACAAATGTCATAAAAGGGTAAAACTAACCTTTAATGTGTTACTTCTGTCACTGACTCACTCCTCAGCCCTTTGGTTCTCAGCTTACTCATGCAGTCTCTTGAAATAGGACATAAAAATGTATTTTTTTTCTCAATCATTTGGATTTTTTTTCAAATTTCTCAATTTAAACAATAAACCACACTTCTCATAATCCTAATTTTAAAAAGTATTTAAAATTAACAGATAAAAAAAAAAGTGATGACATTAATGAAATTCTTTGAGTTGTTTTTCGAGACTACCCTCAGCCCCTAGTTTTTTTTTTTATATGACTGTTTATTAACAGGAGCAGGATGGTGTATCCAGGATCAGGTCATAATAAGCAATAGTGCCCTTGTTAATCATCATTGCTAAAATTATCCCAGTGCCATGATGCAACTTAAAGAAGTTTAATAGTGTTAGATCTTTGGCACAGATGAATAAACTAAACAATATTTGCCGGTAGAAACAATTCATCGCTAATTATAAAATCTCTCCTTTGATAATATTTAAAGGGTTGTGTTTTGAGGGTCTCTGCACATCTCATTTCATCCTCTTTCCTCTCTGTCCTCCAGTGTTAGCAGCTATGATAAAAACCAAGCCTATTCGACTGAGTGGTCCGATGACGAGCAGCCCGCTGCATACTCTGGCAACGAAAACGGTGGAAACGGAGGAAACGGAGGAAACGGAAATTCTTTTGAAGATGATTCGAGCACTGGCAAAGGGGTCCGTGTGCGCGCTCTCTATGATTACGAAGGTCAGGAACAGGATGAGCTCACCTTCAAAGCAGGTAAGTCAACAGTGACCAGATAAATAAGGATAAATGATTGTGTTTAAACTCACTTTATAACGCATCACACAGGTGGTCAGACATCACCATAGCTCCCTTCCACTGTGGTCAGCAGCTGTGGTTAGTCAATAATAGCCATGTGGAAAACAAATTGCAGGCGCTTGCCATCACTTAACAGAAGCTCTTTGTAACGTGGTGTGGAAAGAGGCTCTTGAGCCCCACACAGTTGAATTACTAACAATTAAGAGACAAGCAGAAAATATAACTGCTGTAGTAGCCACAGCTGTGAGTCTTTTTCTGTAGTCCCTGACTGTCCATCTTCGTTCTATCTATGGTTTAGAGTAGTTGTTTTCAAATCTAGAAATGACTAGGTGTTGCCTTTGAAGAATTATTGTAACTTCTTGTTCTTGTTTTCTTGTAAACAAACAAGGTTTTTATTGACATTTAGGCCTGATTTATAATCCTGCATCAAATCTATGTCTTAGTATATGCTGTAGGTTTGTGTAGCCCTTAAAGCTAGGGTTGGTAGTCTCAGAAAACTAGCATGAATTTGAATGTAGCATGTCTCCAGGACTCCGTCTAAGGGGCTGTAAATAGAATCAGGGGAAGCGAAGGCAGGGGACGGGGGGTGCATGCTGGGGAAATGTACGAGCAGGAGGCAAGCAGAACGGCAGAACAGTATTTGATTGGTTTAAAATTTTGAACCCCAAAAACGGTGATTGGTTGGTGTTTTAGATAGCGCCTTTTTGTCCCGCTCTTTTTTAAGAACACATTATGTGTTGAATGCCATCGGAACATAAAGATCATTTTAACCAGTGTGACAAAAAGTGTATCTAAATCTGACTACTAACCCCAGCTTTAACCTTTGCATAAGCCAGTTTACATTGGCTGCTATGCACCTCCTCAAAAATGTAACCATGTATCAAAACATCACAGACTACAAACCATGTGATTGATCCACTACGTAGCATCTCCCTTCCTCTCTTTATGATCAACTTCTGTCAGCTTTATCTCCTATATAGTTTGATTGGATTCAGTCGCCATTTTTCTACTATGTGAAAACAAGCAGAGACCGTAGCAGGAACAGAAACTGGGGTTATAACTTGCATAGAAATATGCTGCTTTATTTGTAATTTCGTCAATTTAACATAAAAGATTGGACTTTTTAAGTGTTTCTGTTTTCTTTATAAATACTGTCTCAAGACTTGGGACCCATGACCTGAATATTTCTGATATACTGGACAGGATACAGCGACAAAACTGATATTACATCATGAGTATAACACTAAAAAATTGAGTGGGAATGAATCAGCCAAACAAAAAAAATGAAGCTTTTTGAGTTCTCATCGTTTTAAATATCAATATTCATTCACTGTTGATTGTTTTCTCTCCTTCACAGGTGACGAGCTGACCAAGACTGAGGATGAAGACGAGCAAGGCTGGTGTAGAGGTCGTTTGGACACGGGCCGAGAGGGACTGTACCCAGCCAATTATGTCGAGCCGATCTAGTCACATTACTGGACAAGGACACGCCATTGGAGGCAGCTTGAACTGTCCCGTCCAATCGCACCGCACATAGCCAGAGACTTAAGAGCAACACATCCCTTGCCCAACAGATGCGCCAAGCAGTCTTGCCTAAATAAAAACTTAGTAACCTAAAAGACAATATATCAGTATAATATATTTTATCCAGCATTTGGGGTGGGTGGACTTAACACGTTTAAAAACAGGAGCAGCAGTTATTCCAGTATATACACACTCAACTATAACATCCAAACAGTGCAGGAACACATTGCTTCTCGGTGTGGCTGTAATAAACATATAATGCAGCTTATTTAAACTTGCAGTATACTGCAGTCTTTTCTCTTGTGAAAATGGGGAGATGATATAATATGTTGAACCCATTCTACAAAGATGAGCTTCTTTAACCTGCATTGTGTATATACGGTGTGATGCCATTTTTGTGTAGCATTTTTAATGCTGTGTGTGGTCAGTCGTCATTCTTACATTGGGAATGCTGTGTAGTGTTAAAGTACCACAGACAGTATCCTCTTTTCTTTTTTGTTTGTTTGTTTTTTTTTTGTTTTTTTTGTGATTTGGTCCGACCTCTTTTCCAGTGTGTGCAGTGCTATGTGTTTTTAACTGTTTCTGAACTTGCATAGCAGCATGTGCTATGCAACAACTTGCATTCCCTGAATCCTGCAGCCTCCTGCAGGCTACAACTTGATGCAACACTTCAACTACAAATGCAGAGTTCACTTTTTCAGCATCACAGGCTTTCTGTTTCATGAAAGGAAGCTTGTTCATGAAGTGATTATCTGTTTGTTTTGTTTTTAACATCTTTTTTTTTTTTGGTTTGTTTTTTTAGCATCACAACTTCACACCTTTGACAAAATCATCTCCATGAAACTCATGGAAAGGATATAGAGTGTGTGCAGGAGCTTTCATTCTTGGTTCGGTATGCAGCTCTTACTTTCATCAGCTACAGGAAACCGAGTGATACTTTCCCTCAGAGCAAAGTCTAATCAAGTCATCTTCCTGAGTTGGCCACTGCAGTAGAAGAGGAGGGTTTGAACAAAACCTGTGCCGGGCACTTTTCTTCCAGAGTGAGAAGCTATTAGAGGCATGTTATTGTGATTCTGTGAGACAGACATTTGTCTGCAGATTGAAGCCTCTCAAACAGGACATGAATGTACTAGTGTTTGGGCTTGAAAGAGGGCATGTTGTCTAAACACGCGTCTTTAATGTCAATTAGAGCCCTGCCTAGCATGAAGCACTAGTTATGTGGCCCGTTTTCCTGCTGAGCCAAAGAATGACCCAGTACCATCAGCTATCTGTTTTCTCTCCATGCAATAACCTCACATATCACGTCTTAAACAGCTTCAGTGAAGATCAACTTGTAGCTGCCTCCCAGTCCACCCAGACTTCATTTGTCTGCTAACACTGCATGACGACACAGGGAAGACATTTGTTACCAGTAGTGCACTAAATGTAAGATGACACTTCATCAGTGCAGTACATGGTTGTTTTTAAATCTTTAACTTGCTCCATAGATACGAATTTAAAGCAGAAATTAACAGATCACTTATCAGATGTTGGAAGAAAAAAAACACGTATTTCGCTTAGAGTTGCACCTAAATCTCTGATTAGATTGAATAGATGCTTTTTATAACTTAGTTGTCCTGAAGTTTGAAACTTTCACTGGACCAACAGCAGTCAGATGTGTTTAGCTCTGTGTCTGGAACAGGATTTGACAGGTTTGGATCTCACACATGAGGAGAAACACATCACCAGCTCACAAGTTGTGTCTTAGAGTAAAGCTGTCCAGCATAGCAAAAAGGACTCCTATCATCAAACTGTCCCACATTATCAATGTGCAGATGCTCACGCACCCACACACATACTAATACATGCATTAAACACACAATATACACAACACAGTTCAAACATAAGTCACATTACCAGGTTAATATTTTGGGGTAAACATCTTCATCATCCAGTGTGTATGAGTTGTGTAAATGTATCAGAAAAAAAATGTAAAAAAAAATGCAAGTGATTGACTATTAAGACAAAATGTAGTGTTATACATGTAAATGTGTTTCATTAAAATAACAGCAATGGAAAACATATTAAGTAATAGGTACCATATCGTATGAATTTCATTGCAATGGAATTGTCAGTGTATCATAAAAGCGTGACGTTATCCCACGCTGTCAGATTTGTATATGATGATGTAATTTAAAGATTATATTCTATTGTAACTGTACAACTGTGTTGAGTTGAAAATGAGACCTAACCATGTTGAGACAGTAAAAAGGTGTACATGTAAATGCTTTTTTATGTTGAAGATCTCTTCCTTATGCACACAGGGGACAGCAGCTCACGCCGTGGACTCCCTCCCCCCCTATATTAGCGGTCTAGAAGATGTATGTTCATAGTTAGTGATGTACTTTTATCTCCTAACTGGTGTAGTGCCTGTTCATCTTGATGTAACAAGAAGTTCATTTAAATATGCATAAAGATGATTATGATCACAGATAATAATGACAATAGTGATGAAAAACCCGACTCAAATTTGTTGTGATGGTGTCAATATTGCGATATTGGTTTGAAAGGGAAACAAGTTTGTTGAAAAAACAGAACTTAGTGTCTGTGTGTTTATTGGATGTCCTTCACATGTAATTTTAAATGATCATCACTTTAAATGAAAGCTTTATTGTAGATCCTGAACACAAACACAAAGACAGTCATTTAGAAAGGACTTTCTATGTAGGCAGGTTTGATAAAATGTATTTTTTTATTTTTTATTTACAAGGACCATGCATATTAATGAACATTTCTTTAAATATGCCAGAGTTAGCCAAAAGGCTAGTTTCCATCCGCAGTTCCTTGCTAGATGTAAAAAAAAATAGGCTCCCTAAAAAGGCATTGCTCTGCAACTTCTAAATATTCTTCAAAGAAGGAAAATAAGTGTTGTTAAAAAAGAATATTTGATAGACACTTTGAAAGTTTGGACAACAGTTGGATGTGAAGATCAACGCCACTCACGTGTATGTATGTTTATTAAGCAGTCTGAACCAGCAGCCATCCAGCTTAGGGTTGAAACAGCTTGGCTGGTGTGGTTCAAAGGTGTTAAAACACACCCTCCATTCCTAAAACCTAACAAATTACATTTTTAAGGGGTGAAAAAAAAACATAATTTGTAGTGTTCTTTAATCTTTGGACAAAGCAAGGCTAGCATTTTTGGTCTTAAAGCTAGCTAACCTCACAACTGCTTGCTCCATGTACATATTAAGTTAAAAGATTTGACAGTGGTGTCAATCTTCTCATCTAACTCCTCTCTGAAAAAAAGACAAACACATTTCTTATTTATGATATAAATTTAAACAGGATAGTTTGAAGGAGTGCTAAAAACAATATAGAAAAAAAATTAAATGCAGTTTTGGAAGTTTAAAATGATTGTGATTGTATGATAGGCAGAAGCGCATATAGGCAGACTATACAATTGAAATAGACATAAAAGCTGCTGTAAGGAACTTCCAATTTGTGTTGATTTTGGCATCCCCTATGGACAATCTGACCTTTTGCTGAAATCATAAGTAGAGTTACTCATCTGGACTTTTTAAAACAGTCAAATATATTACTCATAGAAAAAAAGGCAGTTCTAACTGCTTGCTGTTAATTTGTTTCATCCACCTCCTCTCATGCGGCAGCAGCCTCAGACATTAAAATTAACAATATAGAAACAACCCTGTTGCTGATTTTCTTGTCTGCTTTTGTAAATCATAAAAAGGCACAAGTATTGATTGCAGTCTGTTTCATAACCAGTGAAAAACTCCTCACAGGTGCTTTAAATACAACGAGCTTCAGAGTTACTTTTACTTTATGTCCAGCATATAGTCAGTTCCTCTTCAGCTCGTTGGATCAAATAATTTCTCTCTTCATTATACAGGGTTCACAAACTGGTACACCAGTCTTCGTGATACATCAGGCTTTCTGATGATTCCTTTCTTGTAGTACTGGCGTATGGAGCGACTCAGTTTGTCGTAGTTCATGGCCGGGCGGTTCTTCCTGATGCCCCATAGCCTGGCCACATGAGCCGAGTCCTCTATTTTGAAAATCCCTGTTAACAGAAGAAAATATCTCATTCAGTTCAGAGTTAAAGCTGCTGTTGGTAATCGTGATATAAACATCAGTTCTGAGAGAGATTTTTTAATCTCAACATTCCCCCTCCCCTCTCTGCTGTCATAACCCCGCCCACAAAAGATTGTTGTGTGTATAGAAATATAAAGAGTAGACGCCGCATCAACCGCTAATACCTATTGGCGCTGACGAGCCGAGGGGCGGCCATCTTGGTCCGGTCACCCGCTCCACTCAGTGTAATCTGTTTGGCACGTGCAATTAAGTGTCAGCGCATTTAATCAATCATAACTCGCTGAATACTAAACTGATTTTCATGCAGGGTTTTTTTTTCTGCAAACGTCATACATGTAGGTATGATACAGGACACATGGTTCGGCGTATTTTAATATTCATAGTGGGCTTAACAGTAATAGAATATTCTGATATGTGATATATGTGATGTATGGTAGGTATTTTGCCGCACAGGGCTTTGGCACCTTGAAGTCTCTGCTGCTTCAGTTTACGTTTACAGGTAGGATCATGGGTAGGATGGCCGGACCAAGATGGCGGCCGTATTTCTTGCGCCTCCAGCAGCCAATGTGGCATCTACTCTTTATATGTCTATGGTTGTGCGCGTTCTATGAGGAAGTAGTGGCTTCCCAGCCAATCAGGGCGATGTACTGGGGCCACCACTCGACCAATCAGGACGGAGGGTTGGGGAGTAGCTCTGATTGGTCCGTGATAACGGGAACAAGGGGAATAATAACATTACTTTATACAAAGGCATTGGAAAACACAGAGATTTTGCCGTAAACTCAAATTACTTCACTTACAGATGAGGACCGATCATCTATCGCTTTATGAAGCTTTTATTTTAGTATTTCCCCTAGACTGCAGTTTGAATCTCAACATCAGCTAAATATTTAGGATCGCAGAACAACATTTAACATTTAGATTTAACATTTATCATTTATATTTATATTTAGCAATTAGATTTAACATTTATATTTATATTTAACATTTAACATTTAGATTTAGATTCAACATTTAGATTTATATTTAGAATTTATATTTAACATTTAGATTTATATTTAGAATTTATATTTAACATTTAGATTTATATTTAACATTTAACATTTAGATTTATGATTAGCATTTAGATTTATGATTAGCATTTAGATTTATATTTAACATTTAGATTTATATTTAAGTTTCAGATTTAGATTTATGATTAGCAGTGAGATTTATAGTTAGCAATTAGATTTATATTAAACATTTAGATTTATATTTAACATTTATATTTAGCATTTAA
The DNA here is from genome assembly GCF_009762535.1 of Notolabrus celidotus. NCBI lineage: Eukaryota > Metazoa > Chordata > Actinopteri > Labriformes > Labridae > Notolabrus > Notolabrus celidotus. The sequence goes on along the minus strand of NC_048282.1, from coordinate 27,491,602 downwards.
CATTTATATTTATGATTAGCATTGAGATTTATAGTTAGCATTTATATTTAACATTTAATATTTATATTTATATTTAGCATTTATATTTATATTTAACATTTAGATTTATGATAAGCATTTATATTTAACATTTAGATTTATGATTAGCATTTAATATTTATATTTATATTTATATTTAACATTTATATTTATATTTATCATTTAGATTTATATTTATATTTAGCATTTAGATTTATATTTAACATTTAGATTTATGATAAGCATTTGGATTTAGATTTAACATTTAGATTTATGATTAGCATTGAGATTTATAGTTAGCATTTAGATTTAGATTTAACATTTAACATTTAAAGTTATATTTTTGGCCTTTTTGCCTTTATTTTATAGGACAGGTGGAGAGAGACAGGAAATGTGGGGAGTAGAGAGTGGGGGAAGACATGCAGGAAATGGTCGACCGGCCGGGAATCGAACCGGCGACCCCTGCGACGAGGACTGTAGCCTCTATATGTGGGGCGCTTAGACCGCTAGGCCACCAGCACCCCAACATTTAACATTTAGATTTAGCATTTATATTTAGATTAAACATTTAGATTTAGATTTAACAATTAGATTTACATTTAACATTTAGATTTATATTCAACATTTAGATTTAAAAATGGACTCTACATTTTTATGTTTTGGAGCTAAGTGTGGAGAAATGTTGCTGTTATTTTCGGTGCGCACATCTTTACAAATGGCGCCCCATACAGCAGCTTTAAACATGAGAGACATATAGGAGCGCATCTCCTTTAGCTTAATGCCAACCGCCTGTATATGCTAGCATAACAATGCATCAAATTGGCAATGCTAGCTAGCATTACTTACTATAATAACTACTTCTGGTTGGAGTTGAGTGTTTAGCTAAGAAAGCTAAACATATAGGGTGAGGCTGTAGTGTGTTTGTTTTAGAGCTATATTCAAAGTTTAATTAGTAGTGTGATGTGTTTGAATGTCTCTGACATTTTGTGTCAGCCAATTTGCTTTCCTGCCATGAGTTACATAAGACCATTGATAGTGCTATATGCTGACTATGACTGCAGTAAGTGAGTAAGTAAATACATTTTATTTAGTATAGCACCTTTCATGGAATAAAATCACAAAGTGCTTCACAGGAAAAATATTCAATTTCAAATGAAATCATAAAACATTAAAAGAAACAGACAATAGCATAATTAAAACATGAAATATCTGTACATGGTGAGTCGAAGGCCTGTTTAAATAAATGTGTCTTTAAGAGTTTTTTAAAGGTGACAACAGAGACGGCTGAGCGAATATTTACAGGAAGAATGTTCCACAATGTTGGTGCCACCGCTTCAAAAGCATGGTCACCTTTTGTCCGTAGACAAGCTCGAAGGGCAACTAGCAAGCCCTGATCAGAAGACCAGCAGGAACATTTGAATACCTGCTATTTAATTCTTCAAAGTAAAAAAGTCATATTACAGGTATCTTTCATCCACTTCTTACATTAAAAATTTTACTCTAAGATCAAAAATGAAAGATCATTCCAAATATTGTAATTTTGAATATCAAACACAGATTTCAGATTGTGGATGTTGGATGTCAGACAGATATATCAAATATAAGGTTTTTCTTTCTTTTTTAAGACTTCTAATACAGATATCCAAAATTGTCTTTTCTGGATAGGAAGAAAGTAGCTGTGAATGTCTCTAATAACAGTTAAGATGAAACAGACAATAGCATGATTCAAATATTAGTCTGTAAAGGTGAGTCGAAGGCCTGTTTAAATGTCTGTCTTTAAGAATTTTTTTAAAGGTGACAACAAAGACACCTGAGCGAATATTTACAGGAAGAGCGTTCCACAATGTTGGTGCCACCACTTCAAAAGCACGGTCACCTTTTGTCCTTAGACAAGCTCGAGGGACAACCAGCAGCCCTGGTCAGATGACCTAAGTGACCTACTGGTGAGGTAAGGGTGGAGTAGGTCGGCGATTTATTCAGGAGCCTGATCATGCAGAACACTATACACAAAAACAAGGACCTTAAAATGAACCCTAAATTTAACTGTAAGCCAATGTAGGGAAGATGTGATGTTGGTTGTCGGAATGGACTTAGTCAACAGCCTTGCAGCAGCAAGACACTAAGCTGAACTTAACACCAAGTTGTACTTTAAAGCTGCTGTTTGTAGGAATGTTGTAAAAAATGTTACTTTTTTTTTGCTGGGTTTGGAGAAAAGGTCATAATACCCATCAGTACTCATCGGTAAGTGGAGCAATTTGAGACTATTGTGAAATCTCTGTGTTTTCCAGTGCCTATGTATCAAGCAATGTTATTATTCCCCTCGTTCCCGTCATGACGGACCAATCATAGCTAATCTCCAATCCTCTGTCCTGATTGGTTAAGGGGTGGCCCCAACTACGTCCTCTGATTGGTTATGAGTCTGGCACTATCATGACTGCACACGCTGATTATTTCTCTACTTTTCTCTACTTTCTCTTCTTCCTTATTTTTTTATGTATTTATTTTGGTGCCTTGGTCCACAGTATCCTGTAACCTCTTGAGTCCTTTGCCTCCCTCCTCCTCCCGCCACCACAGATAACCATGGACAGAAAAGGGTTACAACACTGTCCCACCAGGCTCAAGAATCACCTTAGCCTTAGCCTTGCACACGCTGATCTGTGTTGGGGGGCTAAGAGGGAATCTGATTGGGAGGGATAGTGTTGACATTCAAAGTCCTACTCTCTGAACAGATGTTTACTCTGTGACTACCAACAGCAGCTTTGAATAAGCATCACTGTAATGAGTTACTTGCACCCATACCACTGTTGTTCTAAATTGCCCTGCTCACTGTAACTGTGTCATCTCACCTTTTTCTTTGTTAAGCCAGCGGATGCAGCGGCTGTAGTTATGAGGCTTGAGCAGCAGCTCTCGGAGGAACTGCCACAGGTGGATGGGCTGGTTTGGATAGTTACTGATCACCTCTGTCCAGGAATCATCATCCGCTGCTGAAGTAGGAAAGGTTTTCAGAAACTACAGGTCACACAAAGTTTCATGTTACACAGTTACCTTCAGCATTTTGTTCAGTGAAACCATCACAGGTAGTCTTGACTAAGAACTCACTAGATTTGTTGTCTTCTGGTGGGCAGTGCTCCCTCATTGCTGCAGCTAAATAAACAGAGAGAATAGCAGTTTACTCCCCACAGAATACTTAAAGCGAAGTCTTAAAGTAACACTTAGTCACAGTGCATTTGCTTCACAATCCGCCTCTTCTAATGTTCCAACAACAGAGAAAATGTCTTATAGGTTCATTTCCCAGTGTTTCTGTTGCTCTTACTTGATTTCCAGATGTCTAGATGAGCATACAGCATGTCCCCAAACTGCGATGAGTGTAATCTGAAGTCTGCTTCTGTCATGGAGCACAGATCCTTCCCGTTAAGCTCCTGGAACATGGTGCTGACCTGTGGCAGCTTGTACAGGTGCTCAGTCCAGAGAAACCACTTCTGGACATGCACGCAGCTCCAGTCCAAAGGGTCTGAGATGGAAAACAAAGAGACAACACATCTCACTTCAGTGGTAGGTTTTTCATAGATTTCTAGATTTTCTGGAAGAATACAAATATCACTGCCTCATCTGTGAAATTTTACTTGCTTAACCTTTTAAAGCACAACATGTAATTTTTGTAGATCAGCCAGTAAAAATATTCATGATCAAAATTAGTTTGACAAGCTGTGCAAACTGTCAGACTGTCACGAAACTGAGCAAGATCAGAGGATATGTGATGAAAGGCAATTTAGATGTTTGACTTTTGACGATCTATTAACCAAAATGAAATCTCACACTGATGTTGACGATTGGAGTTAGTCTTATGCAAAATGAAAACACCATGTGACTTAGTTGTCAAAGTTAGTGAAAGCTCCTGTGGCGAGTTTTTATCTTGTTAGGAAACAAAACTTCACGATGTGTGAAACATTCAACTGTTAAAGAAAGAACGATAAAACATCACTGAAACATGTTTAGGATCAAATCAGCAAAGAGATGAAAGATGCTGCTTTTTCTACAAGGGGGTGCCTAAATCAACACAAACTGAAAGTTCCTCACAGGAGCTTTAACCACACTGCAAAAAAGGGTAGCTTAAATATAGGCTAAAAAAAACTTATTTCAAGATTAACATTTCTTAAAACTAGTGAAATTATCTGTCCATGCAGCAAGTTAATTTCACTTGACAAGACATCTTAAAATTAGATAAATCTAAGTAAGACTTTGAGTTTTTGCAGTGCAATCACAGGAAGCAACAATAAGCCTGGGACAGCAATATTAGGAATCATGGATTTAGTGACTTGAATTAAGTAATCAAATTTGAGTATTAAAGTTCCCAAAAATTATCAAGAACATGCTTTTGTTACAGAGACTGTTACGGCTGTATGTCTTGTTCTGTGTCCCTCCCCCTTGATCACCTTCTGCAGGAGCTTCTTGATTGAGGCAACGAGGTTCACCTGGCTGTGGGCCTTAAAGTTTGCTGCTGCCTGCAGTCAGTGAGAGGCAGTTGAGTTGGGGACTGCTGGCCAGCTGCCTCTCCTTTAAGGGATTTGTGTGTGTTTTTGTTGTGTTGTGTCCTGTCGTGTCCTGTCAGAATGTAGTTAAAAATTTGTTGAATTGTTTAACCCTTTGTGTGGCTTTATATTAAATTCCCTTTTGTTAAATGTTACAAGGTGCTTTTGTGGTTTCTATGGGTATCGTGTTGGATTATTGTTAGCCCCACAGGGCCGCGGCGTAACAGAGACCATCACTGAAAAATCGTTTTTAAATATTTCCAATAACTTCATGTGCAGAAGACGGTGTTCTGTTTTTTTTCCTTCCAGGTTACCTGACCATAGTCCCTTATTTTTAGATGTCCAATAATTTCTCTCTATTTCAGCATTTAGGCTAAAACTGAACCTACAATTTGTTATTTGAAAGTATTCAACAAAGTACCATTAGTTTTATTTTCAACTACAAAAAGGTGACCAGTGTTTCAAGAAAGTTGGCTCTGTGGGCAAAAAGGAGAGCGTAGAAATAGTCCTTAGCTTTGGCTATCATGACAAACTATTCTTTACAGACCAGGAATACAAAACTCTGTAAACCATTCCTCAGCCCCTGGCAGGCTGTCTAAACCTTTATCACTGTTGTACCTTACTACTTTTTTTTTTACCTTAAACCCTGTTATATTAACTGGGTTTGGACAATTTGTGGAGAGTTTTGAAGGCTCCTGGCAGGCAGGGGAATGCACCCAGGGAAGTGTAGGCCATAATGTATGTTTGTCTCAGTCTGCTGCATCAATCCTGATCCTATTTTGAAATATCTCTCCTGTACTCTCTTATTTTAACTCAATTGCTGATAGACTAATTTGAACTATGAGCATCATGCTCTACATGAATCATAAGCAACAATTAATTTGTCCCCTACCCTCAGAGTTAGACAAAAGCAAATATTCAGGAACACGATGTCTGTATGAATTTAAGGCTACAGATAAGGAAATTCAAGAACTGAAGATGATCTTTCAACAGAAGTGTTTGCACAAGGAAGGTAGGGCCCCAGATGCTCACAGGTAACAGTTGTGCCTCTATGTGGATGTTGATGTGAGAGCAAACAAACAAATGATAGCTTTGTAAGGTGAGTTCTTTTTAGACTTAAACTCCTGCCAACACTTTCTGTCAAAGTTTTTTTTTTGTTTAATGTCTCTCTGATAACCTCACATTGACCTTTTTAATTTTTTGTGCTACCTGGTGCGATGTTGAGTAGTTTGCAGGCTGTGTCCACATCCTTCAGCACCTCTCCCACCACCATGGTCTGGACCTGCTCCAGACATCGCTCCCCGGTTTGGCCCTCCATTTCAGAGGAAGGTTCCTGAACCTGACTGGGCTTCGCTGGACTCATCTCCGGGGTCCTGGATGGAGGAGCAGCAGCAGGAGGAGCCGGGGCCTCTGTCATCCTCAATACCCAGGGGTTCTCCTCCACAGCCAATCTGTCCGGCCAGCTGAGCTCAGGAAGCCCCAACAAGCTGCGGGGGGGTTTAACGTCCTCCCCCTCATCTAGCCAGGCGGTCCTGGTGTCGGTGTGTGGGTGGCTGATGTAGAGAGGTGAGTGTGAGGTGAAGCCTGCATGCTCACAGCCTGGAGTCGCCATGCTCAGGGTTGTTTGACACTGCCAGAAGAAAGCACAAAGTGTTGTCATCACATCCTGTGTGACATTTTCAGGAGAGATATTGTCTTCTGAGACAGAGATGCTCTATTGTCAGGCTGAAACCATACCCAAATGCCCAATATTTAAACAGTAACTATCCCAAAGTAAACTTGACATTTGTTGGATGCTATTTACTTTGCCAGGACTTACTTTGAAATAAGCAATCTGTCAACTAGAGCCTTTGTCACTGTCTTACTCAGTGAGGCTATTGTTTGACTTTCAGTTAGTTTTAATGCCACTTCAAATTCAAACTGTTTGCAAATCTTTAAGAATAAATTTCACCAATGAATCCATGAACTGGAAGTACTCCAACAGGTTCAGACTGGGTGAAACTACAAGCTTTATTCCCCTCATACTCAACATCTTTTAATATCTTGAGACAGCAAACTAATCCACCTTTCTTAAATTGAGATACAATGAGAAAGACAGGAGCTTCATTTGAAACTGAAAGTAAATGAGGCTGTTTGTCTGTGTAGATTCAAATGCATGTGCACAGGTTTAAGGTGTTTATCACAATGCAACACCCACAGCCTTTTAAGAGCATCACATTGGTCTGCATCAGGACATCAAGACAGATCAGTCGTTATAGAAAGAAAGCTTGATAGAATAAAGTATAAAGGGTGGGATAACTATGAAGCAGTTTGAGCTTATTTATCAAGAGTAAGACATCAGCTCACCAGGTTCTGAGCGGTAAGAATTCCAATCCGAAAATACTGCACCTGTTTGACTCCCTCAGTAACACTAATGCATCTATTAAATGAGTACCATTGCTGCCTCCCCCATGCTCTGAGCACAGCACCATTGGGTATGAGAGTATGAGGTTTTGTGCTTATGAAGAGGCATTTAGATCGATCTGATCACCACCCTTCTGCATTCTAGAATATTTCCAAAGCAATAGCACATGGAGCAAGCTGTTTGATAGACAAAAGGGCAAAAACTTGAGTTTTGTGATGAAACAGAGGCTATGTTAATCAAGACAATTACAAGGGGGGAAAATGACATTTGGAGGGTTTTTTTAAAGCCTTTTACCATAAAGTTTTAGCATCCTATTAAGATCATTATAACTGATAAAACAGCACACAATCCTGTGACAGCCTTGTTTGGACACATGGTTGAGGTCCCTGCTGTAATTTTCACACCTGCAGGCGTTAGCAGTTTAAATGTTTAGCAGCAGTAAAAAAAAAACCTGCTCTTCTAGAATATTCTTTCTCCCTGGGATGAATGTCTTTCCTACACGTGTGTAGTCTCTTATCTCCAATACAAGCAGCATGCTCATGAACACATGACTGTTTCTTGAAGACGTGTAGGATTTTCTGTTGTATGCCTTTCTATCAAAGTGATATGACATTGACTTTTATAGCTGCCTTTATTCTTTAGTTCTCTAGACCAGGGGTTCCCACATATTTTTCAGCCCGCGACCCCCAAAATTCTAGGTGCCAAAGACTTGTGACCCCCACTGTTTAAATGTTGCTTCATACTTCAGAATGAGTTTACCTACATGCACATGTGGCTATGTTTCCTGTGCTGCTGTGAATTAACCTGCTGAAACTGATCCTTTTGTTAATTAACTGTTAGCTAACCCTAACCCTAACTTTAGGAGTCATCTGGCAACAAAGAGAGGCAGAAAACTAATTAATTGTACTTATTTGCGAGGTTTATTTCAAATGAAACTACTATTTTTTGTCTATCTTTTACCATAATGGCTAAAACAAGCAAATTTAAATTACTTTAAAAAAATCCCCCAAAAATCTGGAAGACATCTAGGGACCCCCCCCCCCCCCCGATTGGTGTCTCGCAAACCTCCAGGGGGTCCCGACCCACACTTTGGGAACCCCTACTCTAGACTAAAGGAAACGTTTGATAATTCACCTTCATGAGCTGTTTTTTGACTCTCTCTATGTCTGAATGTGTTTGCATGTGTGAGTGTTTGTTACAGGTTGCAGGGCGACTGTAACAAAAACAGTGAGGGAGTACAACAAAGAATTGTTATTTTTTTTAAAATCTAAAAACACATTTGAGCTTCTAGGAGCTAGATGTTTTCATTCATCCACATACAGCAAACACAGTCAGTTAAAAGGAAAGAGAAAAAGACAAACAATGACAGTATTTGCTTATTGTTGGTCTCGTACAACTGATTGGAGATTACAAGTAAAAGCATTGGCAGTTCTCACCTTGTATCATTGTGATAACAGCAGAGGGGATAGCGTGAGCTTAAATACATTCAGTGAATTAGACATCACAGCAGCTACAGTACAAACAGTACAGTGACAGTGGGATGGTAAGAGTAATAACAGGAGTAGTAATAATAATAGTAGAAGTCATGGCGGTTATAAAAAAGCGCTGGATAACAACTAAATGAAGTTGAGCTCAGAGTGGAATCTTAAAGCATTAACAGGCTATCTTTTTTTCATTCACCATCCCTAGATGGGCATCAACTCTCAAACACACAGGCCGATGAGACAGCACACGAGGGATAACATACAATGATGGACTTAAATTTGAAAATATTCAATGACAAACTGTTACCTAATGAATATTTCTGCTTTAAAAAACAGTTAAACTGGAGTTTAAAACAACTGAGGTCATGATATAATTTAATTTTGTTCCACATGTTGATCCCCAAAACAGTTTAAAAAACCTCCTTACCTCTGACTTAAAAAAGTGCCTGAGGTTTCAAAGGGCATCAGTAGAAGGTAGTTCCTTCTAGGTCCTGTAGTATTAGTTATGTCAGTATTTTAGCAGTCATAACTCATAGAAGTAGACATAGAGAGACCGCTCTGCAGTCTTACCTGGTCAGTTTCCAATGCTGATGCTCTCTTCTCCTCAACTGATGCTCTGTCTCAGTTGGTGTTGACGAGTGTCAGGCCCTTGTGTAACTCACTTGCCCTCAGGTGAGGATGTGCTGTTTGTAGTTTGTGGCGTGTCCTACCAGCACTCACAGCTGGATCACTGCTGTCCACTCTGAGGCGCCTTGTTTGACTCGTAGTCTGAGCAGCAGTACTTTGACTTGTTTGGCCCCCAGTGCCTTAAAGACTTATCAATTCTCAAAGAACGGGAGTGTCCAGATGAGAGGAGGTTGTTCTTAGAGCGCTATTTAATAATGACTTGAGGCAGTGCTCATATAGAGAGCTCCTTAAGTAAACAGAGCAGGTGAGTCTTAGCCTGGAGGAGAGGCTGTGAGTTTTACAATCATCTCAATGGAGGCAGTTTTTACAGATGGCTTTTTGAACATAAACCAGAACATGCAAATCTAATTTAATCTGATCAGCTAAGTGTCAGAGATTACTTTTTTGTATGATTGGTCTGGAATAATTTGAGCCTATTTTTGAAAAGAAACTCAACTGCAGGCGTAGTCTGAATGCACCCCCTCTCTATAAAAAGTTCAGTCCCTCTCTTTCAAGGCAGGTCTTCCATGCGGTTAAGCTTGAAGGAGATTAATTATGTTTCCATTGAGAGGAAATGCTTCAGAATATCTTTACTAATGTATCACCCCTGAGCTTTTTCATCTTTGAAAGCAAAAATGATGAAATTGGAAGTGACACACGAGCTAACTTTACTCACTAATAAGCAGACGTGTGGTTAGTTCAGGCTTGATTTCAGTTTGAACTCATATGACACCAGAGAGGCTGGCTGCGTAAGGATACACAGGATCTCTGGAGGGTCTATGAAATATCCATAAATCATCCACAGGAAAACGATCAGAGATAAGAGTGGAGGTGTTCTGTAAGGTGTGAAACTATCATTGGAAAAAGTTGAAGAACTGGTACATGCAGCGAGTACAGAAGTCGGCAAGGGAAAAGAAAGCAAGAGTGTGTAAATGTTTGCTTAAACCCAACAGAAATGTTTGTGCGGTTGTGTTGAAATATTCTAAGGAGCTGCTGCCTATGAATCACCCACACAAATAAATCATCTTTCGAGGCCTTTTTTTGAAACGATTACAGCTTAACAGGTCAGAAATGTTGACAAAGTGAGCAGCAGAGGTACACAATAAAGTACAACCACCTGAAAAACAGCAGCTACCTCTTGTAACTGAAGCATTTTAAACTTTAACAGTGAATCATTCAGCAGCTGATTCCACAAATACTGAGCCACCTTGATATTCTTCTGTGCCTCGCTGTAAAACACTCAACAAGAGTAAAAGTCAGATGAGAGTTGCTCCCCTCAGGCAGTTTGGCTCTCCAGACTGCTGCTGGTCAGAGCCGTTGACAGACACAAAGGCTCTAAGAGATGGAGGGGCACCTTTAGACCAGTAAACCTTCAGGCTAACACGTAATCTGACACCACCTTTTAAAGTGCTAAAGGAAAAAAAAACACCCTACTGTACATCTATTGTTTGAGCCTGAACTGTTAATACTGTTTTCTTCAATTATGAATCACAAAGGTCACTTTCACACTTGTTTCCTGAGGCAGCAGAAACCTGTGCGCTTGTCTTGATTTGGCCTTTTTGCTGTATGTGTGATGATTTTGTTTGCAGATATTTCATGTTGAAACGTAGCTTGAGGTTTTTTGGGAATAAATGAGCAGGTAGTGAATGTCTGTTTAGTTTCTAATTCTACACAGAGCACTGCTTATAGATGTCTTCTGTAATAATACATTTAAAGTGTGCAGCAGTGTTGTGTGCATTTTTCATACTAATTGAAATGTTTTTCTCCTTTTTTTTAATTTTTTTTTATAACATTGCCTTCTATGCCTTTACTCGGAGGACAAGGCAGTGGAAAGAGAAGGAAGCTGAGAAGAGAGAGTGGGGAATAAAATGCAGCAAAGGGCCAAGCATTGGAGTCAAACTCGGGCCACCCACTATCCGGACAGGAAGGTACTGCTTCCACATAAACACTGTCAAATCCTACCTGGCTTGCCTTATACATCCACAGACCAACCACTAGCCCATCCTCCCTGGCAGCACATGATCTACACCAAACACTGTGGCCGTGGCAATGGATGGTTTGCCATGAAACAGGAAGTCGTTTTTTTTTTTTTTAAAAGGGCTTAGAATACGTGTAGAGCAAGAGGCAACCTCTGATCTCAAACTATGAAGCCCATGCAGAAGTGTTATAAACTGCAATTCATTGAGAATCCGCTTGAGGCTGGCTGCAGAAACACCAAAAATCACATAGACACCAATTTAAAAAAAGATGATCTTTGCAGCATTAATAAACATGTTTACAGCCTGGTTCAAAAAACAGCTTGGCTCTACGAAGCTAATCTCTCTATCGGCACACACTGTACGGGGGGTGAATTTATTTCTAACGCAACGGTTCAGAAGATATTAAGATTTCGAGTTTTTGCCCAAATAAGGACATGACTGACTTGACTCCCGGACGGGAACACATAGCGGTTGGCTAAGAGGCTCAAACTCCACCCCTTTACGTCACACTTTGCCTGGTTGAGTTCCGCAATTCCAATATGGCTGCCGCCATCGATTGGCTTCAAAACAGCTCTAAAAAACAGATGGGTGACGTCACAGATACGACGTCCATATTTTATACAGTCTATGGCAGGGGTGTCAAACATGCGGCCCGCGGGCCAAAACCGGCCCGCCAGAGGTTCCAATCCGGCCCGCGAAACGACTTTGCAAAGTGAAAAAATGACAGAGAAGACATTAACTGCAATAAAAGTAACTACTATTTCAAATTTGTCCTCTGGGGGTTGCATAAAATCATAGCGCTGAGGGAGCGCACCTGAACAGCGCTTTTTTTTTACCAGGATTTTTTTTTCTCAAAGTGAGAAAATAGATTACTTGCTGTTTGCATAATTCAACAGCTGTTTTTGTAGAAAGATGGTTCATTAAATGTGAACATTTTCAGAATGTACTTGTACCTTTTTGCACTAAAACAAAGGGAAAATTTTGAGTTGTCGTTATTTATAGGTTATCATGTTGTGATTTTACTGGTCCGGCCCACTTCAGATCAACTTGGGCTGTATGTGGCCCCTGAACTGAAATGAGTTTGACGTCCCTGGTCTATGGTGTAGAGTCACCGAACGTTGTACACAGGATTCCAGTGCAGCAATAAGAAGTTTTGAGTGTGGTTTGATCGATGGGCGTGGCCTAATATCTTATGAAGCCATGCCCAAATTTTCCAAAATTCAGCCACAGCAGCATTAATCCTTGAAGATGTGCTGTCAAAGGCATATAAATCATGCCTCGGACATACAAAAAGGTCTGTTGAAATCAAGTGGGAAAACCAAAAGGAGAGGCGCCATGTTGAATTTTTCATATCACCCTGAAACAGGAAGTCGTTTTTTGTACAGCTTTATCTCCAAAACAGTTGAATAAATATCTGCATCGTTTTCTCTTAAGATATCCTTGAGACGTTGGTCTTGATGTGTGCAAAAGACTGTGAGTTTTGGTCAGATGGCATGGTCAGTAACGTGGCAAAATTTTAATTTTGACATCATAAATCACCATAAAATTTGAAAATGGTCTAGTTCAGCCATATATTGAAATTACTTGTGATATTTAATCACTGACCAAACCTCTTATTTAACTAAATTCTGTACATTTTTCCTAATATATGAAATGCTTTAAAGCCCCTGTGAGGAACTTGTATGATTTTGGCGCCCTCTGTGGACCAAGAGACATCTTATCGCTGTGCTGGCCTTGTCCTGTACTAAACTCATCCTGCCTTCTCTAACAGTCAGATGTATCACTCACAGTGAATCTCGGGTGTGGGAAAAGTAAAGAAATAGCTTTTTCTTTGGTGTGCTGTCACTCATCTAGTCTGATACCTACCCCCTCGAGGCATTGGAAAATAACAAATAATCAATCTTGTTACTGATAGTCTTGTTTGCTTTTTAGCTCACTGAGGCATCACTGTTAATGTCAGTCTGTTTCCCTACCAGCCAAGGACTCATCACAGAGGCTTTAAAGATGAATCACTTTAATTGATCATTAAGTAATCTCTTTTTGAATTTAATAGTCAGCTGCTGTAAAAGAACCCTGATGCAGAAACAACAAGTCTTTAGTTATCAGTGATAATTTAATCATACAAACATTCGTCAAACACACAGGGAAAAAAAAGCTTTCATCTGTTTGCACTTCCTCACTCTCATAAATGTGCTGTTGTATGAGTCTAATGCCAACTGATTCATTCTGCAATCTGGCCAGTGGAAACTTCAGAGAGACATTACACCCAGAACAAAATACACTTTGCACTTGATGAACTGACACCGGCAGCGTGGCGAAACAATGATCATCGACAGTTTTGCACAGAAAATGTTGAGTGAAACAGAAAGAAGCCCAGAGATGCACTTAACATGTAGAATAGACTGGCTGGTACTGTCTTGATGTCAGAGCTCTGTTACCCTGGGGCTAACAGTTCACATTTTAATGAAAGAGCGGTGTTTACCTGACGAGGTGGTCCAAACTCAGGACAGATAAAATCACAGAGGTGATAAACCCTTCAGGACTTAACTGTACTCGCTGAGGAAGAAAGCACGCACAGGCCTCGTCATCACACAGTGCATAGATCAGCCGGTTAGTGCAAGTTCATATGCAGTAATGTGGATCTGCCATTGTCGTTGAATTAACTGTTATTTAATGTTCAAACCCAGTTCAAGAACCTCTCAGTGAGAAATGAGAACAATTGTAGGACTAGAATGCAGAACATCAACAATAACAGACAGGATAAATTCAGAACAATAATCACACTGATACAAATATTCAATGCAAATATACAATGATGAATCTTTGGGTAAATTAATATGTTTCCAAATACATTATCATCCTCTACATTCATCAAATACATTCAATCTAATATGATGATAAATGCATGTCTGACAGCTTTTAAATGAAAATTTAGATAGAATTTTTTTAACCTTGTATAATTATGACTCAGCCGCCATTCATATGGCTCCGACACAATGTCTTCTGGCTTATTGTGCATTAATCCTGTTCCTTTTTTTTGTGTGTTTTTAAATTTAGTGCAAGCATGTAAAAATAAGCTTCTTCTTACATTCTGAAAATTACTGAATGAATCTCTAATACTTCTTTATTGCCATTAATAATAATCTGCCTATATTTTCTATAACTTCATAAATGTGTAAATGAATGTGCCAGCAATGATCCTACCTCCACTGAAGGATTTATTTTTGACTTTTATGACAAATCAGATAAATTTTCACTTATTGTGTTACTTCCATAGAGAGTAGTTAGAAAGTTTTTTCACTACATTTAAATTTAAGCCTTTTTTTTTTTTTCATATCTGTATTGTCTTGTTGGTAAGAGAAGTGGTCGACTCCCTCCAGTGGAGAAAAGCGGCACTGCATCTACATTTGCAGGTACCATTACAGCACAGAGACTACTCCTCTGCTTACACAAGCTATTTTTTTTTTTTAAAAACATACTGCCTTTAAATGAGCTTCAGATGTATTTCTTGGGAGAAGTTGCTGTTCCCCTTGTTATAAAAATTTGAAGTTTAAAATGAAGATAGAAAAGTAAATAATGATATCCGATGTTTTGTTTCAGAGAGACCCGATCGATGCACCAAGAGTCAGAGCAGAAACTGGAGAATCAGTTGGCAACATTAATGGCTTTTCCTCCAAAGTCTCTCTTTCCAGTTGCACACACATATACACACGGTTTCACAAATACACACTCCTGTCATTGTTTCATTTTCACTCTTGACACCAAAAAAAATCTGAAAAAAAAAAAGAAAGAAAAGAAGTCTTCACTCAAAAGGACTCAAAGCACTCATCTTTAACTTAGCATTCACACGTGCATACAGTGGGTTGTGGGATGTTGGTAGAGCTGCACGTCAGGAGCACTGGCCTCTGGTTCATCCGGGAAAGAAAAAAAAAAGCTGGACTTTGCATAAAGAGTTTTTGAATCTCCACACACTCTCTCTGCCAGCTGCTGATAAAGCCACTTTCTTTCTCTTGTTGGTGTGGCAGACTCCAGAGGTACGGTTCAGTGCTGCTTCACTGCGACAAGTCCCATGATTTAAGAGTGGCCAAAGGGATAGGGCTCCTGTATACCCTGCAGGGGAAACAGAGAGGAGGGTGAATGACGGAGAAGAAAACGACGGAATGAGGAAAAAAAAGTACTCAAGCACACCGTCAATTTCTCTTTTTTAAAACTTTGTTAACTTCTTTAAATATTCATTAGCTTGTTTGAGTGTCTCCAATGTGGGGATTTGTTGCCTTCCGATGTCCTCACTGACAGTAAACCTGATTATATCTGTGTTTCAGACTATTTCTCATGCAAAACAACACACTGGATGTGTGGCTGTGTAATTTCTCACAGATAATTAAGGCCAATTCTGGCAATTTAAGGATCCTGAAGTGACTTTCCAAATAAAATCATCATTAGGTCAGGGTTTTAACTAATTTATATTTTCTGATTAGCTATCAACTTCCTGAAAAAATAATCCAATTTTGGTCAACCTGATACAATTTTATTGCTACTTAAGAACTTTGGCATCCAACGAGGCTGACATTGACACACCCGGTAAATATTCCTTAAAAAATATTTGCAAATCAGCTTCTAAATCTGTAATCTTGTTTCTTGAGTGTTAAAGCTGCTGCTGGTAGGAATGGTGTCAAATACGTTCCTTTTTTTCTGCTGGGTTTGGAGAAAAGATCATAATGCCCATCTGTACCCATCGGTAAAAGAAGTAACTTCAGATTATGGCGAAATCTGTGTTTTCCAATGCCTATGTATAAAGCAATGTTATTATTCCCCTCGGTCCTGTTATCGCGGACCAATCAGAGCTACTCCCCAACCCTCTGTCCTGATTGGTCGAGTGGCGGCCCCACTGCGTCATCCTGATTACTGGGAATCCACTACTTCCTCATAGAACGCGCACAACGATCTTTTGTGGGCGGGGTTACGACAGCAGAGAGGGGTGTTGACATTGGAAATCTCTCACTGAACTGATGTTTATATCACGACTACAAACAGCAGCTTTAACTATAAAATATGACATGTGAGGAATTGACTATTTTGAAGCTTGACTTTAAAATCAAGGGTAAAAAAGCATCCATTAATGTTTCAGTTGCTCTACTGCAGCCTTGAACGATGTTTTCTGTAGATGATATGATTGACGGACAGACACAGAAAGGACAGACGGAAATGATGAGAGAAGAAAGCAGGATATGATTCAGTATCTCGGAGAATCTCCTTGGCCTTTGGTATATCTTACCTGGTTATAAGAGACTACTGATAAATTGCTTTGTAGACTGTTTGCTACTATATCCACAGAGTTATGTGAGAGTCCGTTCTGATCTTGCTGCAGCTCGGGGCCCATTCCCTGCCAATGTTCCTCTGCCACCATGTGGCTGCTGGCGTCATGGAGGCTGTTGTTGTTGCTGTTGGGGCACTTGCTCTTCTCTGGTGAAGCGAAGGGGTTGTAGTCTCCTTCCAGCCTGCGGTTCGGCTGGGTGTTGAACTCTGCTTGGAAGGAGGAAAGCTGCTGCGTGACGCCGAGGAGGCCGCCGACCTCCACACTCAGGATCACCCAAATTACATCTGTCAGGAGAAAAACAAACAGAATGAGATGATTCACTCCTCTATATTTACTGGAAGAGAAAATAATGTGCGCCTTCGAAGCAGTAGTTAAATCTCTCTTAGTCTAGACCGCGAACACAGCAGACACTAGGAGGTTTTAACAGCCCCAGGTTTGCTATTCTTCCTCTGTTAAAAAAGGATACTGGTGGTTTGAAGTGAGGAATTATCCCAAAGAACACTAATATGAAATATTAATAAAACACTTTCATTTGGTTCCTCCCTGAAGCAGGTTTTGAGGGGCCTCCTGTTGTGATCCATCATACAGGTGAAAGTGCAGGAGACATAACTCAAGAAAAAGAATGACTCAAGGTTTAATCTGTGAACGCTGATAGAACGGGCCCAAAAATGTTAATGGATTTTGCTGGAGGGAACCCATACATACTATCATTAGTGTTGCCTGACTACTGCTAACCATTGCAGATATAAAGCATTAGAGGTGGGCTGTCATCCATTGGTGATGGCTGGCAATCAATGCGGATGAGCAATTCCCCATCAGGTGGTCACATTGTGATTTTAAAAATGTTGCAATTACCAAAACTATTCAGAGAGCAGCAGTGCACAGAGTACAGACTCAAAACTCTCCAGGGGTCTGAGGGAGTGGTCAACCGATATGTTTTTTTCAAAGGCCGATGCCGATGTTAAGAGAGCTGGTTGGCTGATGCTGACATAATGCTGATAACTTGTGGTGTTGCTGTTTTGCATTTGGTAATAAATAACAATTTAATAATTAAAAAAATAAGCAACATTTCTGCACTTTAACATTTTATTAAATAACTGATGTTGGCTTAATATTCCGGAAAGGGACTTCAGGTTTTCTCTCCATATTAAGCTTTGCAAAGCTCTAGAACAGGTATTAAAGCTAGGATTGGTAGTCATGGAAAACTAGCATGAATCCGAATGTAGCATTTCCTCAGGACTCCATCTAACCCCTCCCCTCGGAGCTCCTCCAAAACGACGCCCTCGCTCACATGCACGAGCGCCGCTGCTTAGCGACCATATGATCGTGATTGTTTCAAAACCGGTCTTAAGCACATCGTTTGTGTTTTGCACTACGTCAACTCATGTCTCACTCAGGGGTAAGGAAACACCAAAACATTATCATAGTGAAAGTTAAAAACACAAACAAACATGTAATGTACACACAGGAGGCGGGCAGAACGGCAGGACGGGATTTGATTGGTTTCATAATTTGGCTCCTGATGGCAGGGATTGGTTGGTGTTTTCCCAGGTTTACTCCGGCTGTAGAGAGCAGCTTTTTTTTTCCGCTCTTTTTTAAGAACACATTATGTATTGATTGCAATCGGGACATAAAGATCATTTTAACCAGTATAACAAAAAGTGTATCTAAATCTGACTACCAACCCCAGCTTTAAGTCTAGCTGTTTTTGCTCAGGTAACAACCAAAGAAATCCAGCATTTCCCATAATTCTGCAGCACCTGATCCCTGCCAGTAGAATGCAGAATGGCTAAATGAACACGAGATGCTAACAATGCTCGACAGCAGTCACACTGAAGAAGCTGTCTGCAGACATTATTTGTTTATTTCTTTAATCAGCCTCGTGAGCGCAGGTATTGGTTGATTACTACTATGCAAACATGCCATTAATCTTCCCACCTATTAATCAGTCTCTCTACTCTAAAGTCCTCCGTTTTGCTTTGTTCATTGAACACTTTGCTTTCAAACACATGGGAAGCCAAAAATTGTTCAAAAGCACCAACAGGTGTTTATTAAATGCCACTGTTAAACAGGGGTGACGCCTCAGGGTCTTTAATAAGCACTGCATGGAGTTTGTTTGGAATTGGTCAAACACTTGTTCTCAACACAGAGCAAGCAGGAGAGCTGCACCAAATGGAGCCTGAAAATGGTCCTGATATACTCTAAGAGATGTGCTGCAGTACTGCAGAGGAGATTCAAAGCAATTTTTCAAAAGCTCGGGCACAGAAGAAAATGAAACTGGGGTGAGCAATATTTTTTAAACAAGTGATTTATCACTGTCTGTTTACTAATTCACACAGACTATCAGATGTTAGGCCTATCCCTAACTTGCATATTCCGTCAGAGGGATCAAAGGAACATTTTTCATTATTTTCTTATAAAATAGATATTAACAGCATGGGTTTCTTTTGCATTGTACAGTATCTGTGTTTGTTTCAGTAAAACTGTTTAAATGAGGCTTAACTTAATGATTGTTACACTGATGTTACAGTCATGGTCCAAGTGGTGCAAAATCTGATGCTGCCTTTTTTGAACAAATTCATTTGTACTTCATTGACACTTTTCTATCACTGCTGATTAACGTATCATAGTGGTGTAATTCATGTACAATGTTGATGTCACCCATAATAGTTTACTCACAGCTAGCTGAAAAAACTGAGTAAATTTCTCTATCTGTCATTTATTAAAAAGATAAGAAAGTGTTTGAAGCTAGATGTTGTTATGTGCCACTTTGGTGGACATCACCAACCTTAATTTGATGTTGGCAGTATGATCGAATACAAATGATAATTTACTGGTAAAAGGAAGAAAAGGACAATTATCAAGTGAGTGGTATTTTGGTGATTACACTTGCTGTGTACACAGAAGAACAAGGGTCTAGCATTGGCCCACTTACCCTCTAATTAAGCAGAGATGTTTCAATAGTTACATTTTAGAATGACCTGGTGTCAGCAAATATTAGCTTCTGCAAACATGACCTGAGCACTGCTGAACATTAGGGTACATTAGTCTGATTTAAGTGTTGGGCTGCAACTGATGATTATCACATAAATTATTATTTTATTAAATAAAACACAGTCTCTCACAGCCTGAGTCCAACACCAAAAGATATATTCAGATAATAATGAGGTTGAGCAGAAGAAAAAAAATCATACAATCAAATTCCAGGAAAAGGAACCAGCAAATGTTACTTTTTCGACTTCATTGTGTGTCGGTATGTTCTTTAATAATGTGTTTTTGTTTTATCTTGCAGAGTGAAGTTTGTTGTTCTTACCTCCAAAGTAAAGACCGGTAGCTGTGCACATTCTCCACTGGCCCTGGAACATGCCAGGAGACGCAGTGCTCTGCATTTGTACGCTGACATCAGTCATTTCCTGCGGGTCTAAAGACCGAACCATCACCATGTTTACGTGACCAAACTGATCTCCTCCAACATACTTCAGACAGACTCCAGGAGGCCACGACTCTGCACCTGGAAGACACACAGACACAGACACAGGTAAGTTATAATCTTTATAAATTAGGTCAGGTATCTACTCTGTGTGTGATCAAATGACCTACCAGTGTTCTGTATCCTCCAGGTCTTTGTGAAAGGTGTGTCTGGGGGTACTGATTCACCCTCACCGATCGTCACATCCTTCACTAAGGACATGCAGGGTGCACTGATGTTGGGACTCTCAAAGTCATAGTAGGCTCCGATGGCTGCTTGTAAATTCCTGAGGAACAGAAGACCAACATTCAGGTGATCAGAAGACATTAAGTTCAGAGAGTACACAAAGTACACAAAGAGCTTGTTTCAGCTTTTATGTATTATTTCAGCAGATGCATGCCACAAAACACCTAAATTATCAAAATAAAGATAAGGAAAATAATGTGAATAGTTTTTTAACACTGGATGTATTTAAGGTGTTAGTATAGTGTCAGCAACACCATGGCTGTATTTTTGAAAGCTTACAGTATGAACATTTTTCTTTGAATATTGTAAAATAATGCCAACTCTGTTATCTCAAATGTGGAAACCACTGGAACTACTTTTAACCCTCATGTTATGTTACCGGTCAAATTGACCCTTTGTAAAGTCCATTTTAGGCAATATGTGCCTTCCAAAGTAGCTAAATACAGCACAAAAATCTGGTCAGCATTTAACAGAAGAGGTGTCTCATGTTCATTTATCAACATCACTTCATAAAAAGAAAATGTAAAATAAAATAAACAAAAAATCCATGTTATGTAAAACTATTTTATTTATATTTAGGTATTTCCAATGTAAATTAAAACAAGTTTTAAAATGAATTTTCATGAAAAACAAGCAAGTTATTCTCATTGAACCATGATCTGAGAATTAAAGAACACCAATGGACTAAATGTTGATTTAAATGGTTAGTAATAGAGTTCAAAATGAGATTTAAAATATTGTTTATTGGGATTTTTTGAGGTTCTGACACTTTTGGATAATTGAATATGCTTTGGGTCAAATTGACCCAGGAACATTATTGATGTTACTGAGAAACAAACATAACAGGAGGGATAAGAAACCAAACACAAGGTGACTGTAAAAGGTTTACTGTAACTCCAGTACCTTATATATGGAGAGGATCAGATATGAGTTGTTGGGCAAAACAACTAGATTTGAACAGATATGGCAGCCCTTCCTTGACTACATCACGGCTCTTAGAAGACCCACATGACACCTCAATGCCTTTGTGTTTTAATCACAATATATATTGCACAAAAGGATGCCCATAGCAATATGTAATTTAGAGTGCTACACAGACGTGTTTTTTGTTTTTGTTTGTTTGCTTTTTGTCTGCTTGTTTTTTTGTCGAATAGGATGGGGGAGGGGGTATTGTTCTTCTTTGTTAACCTTCTGAATGATCTGTCTTCTGAAAAAGCTATAAATAAAGTATTTTTTAAAAATAGGTGTACTGTTAAACTATACAAAATATAGTATTTATAATGTGTACTTTCTGAATAGATTCTTAATAATGTCTTTCTGTGGTGTCTGTCCTCGGCAGAGACAGCAAATGGGTTCTTCCTCTGACACGCTCCTCATCCATAAAGCAGAAGTAGTATTTTTAGAAAGCCAGTTGCAGTGCAGCTATTACACCACATCACGTGTTATTACTACAGCCTGGAGACTGTAAACTGTCCCTTTAATCCTGCATAGACTCGCCTTGGCTTCACACTGCACATGCGCAGGCGGGACATACTGAAGGGGAATTCTTAGAATAACATTCCCGTCCATTACACCTTTGCTTTCGTAGTAGTAATCAATGACTTTACAAAATTTCTGGTTTCACTGTATAAAAGTGTCATAGAGAGCCTTATTTTGAAACCAGGAGAAAAAAACGAAAAGCTCGATACTTGTAAAAAAAAAAGCATTTTTTTCCCCTGTAAGGTGAAAATGAACAAGGCTCCTGTGAGCTTTGAGCTGCTCTCTGAAGACTTACGTAATGAACACATTTGCTTCCCGTACTGTTGTAGTGGACAAGGAGAGACAGGCATAACGTTCATGTTTCACCATTTTAGTCGATTATAATGAATAAGTGGCGGCTGTTCACCCCTGCCCTAACATAAAATGCAATAACATGTACTAAATTGTAAGATAGTAGTCATAAACTTTCTGTTGTGTGAGTTCAGTCCTGTGACTAGCTTACCTGGTAGCAAACATAACCCCTGTCTATCATCTCAGAAACACTTTAGTGGACATTTAATCACATTCAAGTCACGTTAGGATACACCGTGGAGTCTTACAATGATGTTGATTTATGTCTGTATGAATTTTAAAAATGTGAACACCCACTAAACAGCTTTCATGCGTCCCTGACAGGCAATCAGAAGTCGGTGACTCAGCTAACGCCTGTTACGTTACTACAGCGTCGTTAGCTGTCAGTGTACCCACGCTAACGTAAACGCTCTCACTGTGGATCACAATGAAGGAAGACACTGCGTGTGATTGAATATCATTGCTTCCTACCCTAAAAGTTGAAATCTACCGAGTAATGTCGGTTGGAAAACTAGCTAGCGCACAGTATCTGTCTGAAGCATACAGGAGGCCAGACGAGTCACCGAGCTCACCAGTTGGTCATGTCCAGAAAGAAGGCGCATCCGGCAGGGTTTAGCTGAAACCCGAGGAGCCTCTGAAATTCCGATATTAAGATGTCTTTGTCTGTTGTTCCCATGCAGCTGAATTTCTGCATGAGCTCCTGGTCCAGGTCCAGGTCCATGCCCTCCATCGCGGAATCGCCTGGACAGACACAAGGGCTATGCTCCTAATTTAGTCCGAGGCCTCGACTTGTCATAACAAACTCAACAACAGGGCCGAGTGCGCATGTCACATGATTGTGTTGTCTGCCTCAGCCTATGAGACTCTGGCCTGTAGGAGACACGATAATACTGCGCCCTCCTTCAAATATACTGTACTCCAGGTTTACTTTATCTATAAAGGTTAGTTGGTATATGATTAATACAAAATATTCCTTATGTATTAATCTCTTATGCTATATCGTCAAAACATTTGATCATAGAAAAATCTAAATCCCCATGAGAATATATCAGAATCCCCTTTATTTTATTTATTTAACCTTTATTTAACCAGGTAAGTCATTAAGAACAAATTATTAATTCCAATCATGACCTGGCAATTTATTGCAGGGGTTCCCAAACTTTTCAGCCCGTGACCCCCACAAAATAGGTGCCAAAGACTTGCGACCCCCACTGTCCCTCAAAGTGAATTAATGTGGCTTCATTAAGCTGGTCTGCAGAATATTAGCCTACCTATATGAGCATGTGGCTGTGTTTCCTGTGACGCTATGAATTAACCAACTGCTACTGATAATTAACTGTTTACTAACCTTAAACTTAGGAGTCATCTGGCAAAAAGAAAGGCAGAAAACTCATTACATTTTCTATTTTCAAGGTTTTATTTCAAGGTTAGCTACTTTTTTCTTGAATATTTTTTACTATAATGTGTAAAATGTACTATTTCTAAGATAACTTAAAAAAAAACATTCTGGAAGACATCTCACGACCCCCCCATTTGTGTCTCTCGAACCCCCAGGGGGTCCCGACCATAGGTCCCGACCCCCACTTTGGAAACCCCTGCTTTATTAAACATGTATGTGCACACTAAAATAATTAATTTTGACTCAGCTTTTTATGCACAGACAAATGACGAAATAGTAGAGGTAAGGAGCATAAAGAACAAATATAAATGTGCGACCAGAATGTGTGTAAACATGGGATAGCTGTAGATGGCTCAAAAAGTATGTAGGCCTACTAGAAAACATATTCAACTCAACTCAACTCACTTTTATTTATATAGTACCTTTCATACATTCAAGCATGTGTGCTTCACAAAAGAACAGAGAGACAGAAACACACAGTAATAGTTCAAAGTGGAAATGAAAGGGATATAAAATACTTATTAAATAAAACCATTACAATCACATCAATAAAATAAGATCAGAGAAGTAACAGAAAAATAAAATATGATCCGTGTAATAAGATCAATAAAATAAAATCAGATGAGTATGATCAAAATGAATATAAAAATAAGAAAAAAATAATATTTAAAACAATGGTCATAATGGTCTCAATGCAGTGAAGGGCTAATATCCAGAGGAAGATGGTTGAACAGTTTTGGTGCATACAGTTGTTCTGGGGAAAATATTAAATATAAAAAATTAAATATAATATAATACTATTATACCAACCAATCCAGGTGCTTTGTGGACTTGGAGAAGGCTTACGACTGTGTCCCCCGAGGTATCCAGACACCTGAATCAAAAAAAAAAAATACATTCTTCTTAATATTTCACATACAGCCTATGGCTATTAGTAGCTTCTTTCTAACAAGCATGCTGTATTTGAATAAAATAAAAACACTGCCCCAAAAATGCATGTAATTACTTGCAATTATCGAAAAACTTCTAAAACCAAACATTGTACATGCTGCAATAACGAACATACAGCCGGGAAATGTAGTTTTACTTGTATGTTTATAACATTCTATCATGATTGGTCATATCTCCGCACCTCCACCCTGCTGTCGTCCCCCGAAAATCCACAAGATGGCGTCTTTGTGTCGTCGAAGCTACCGTGTTTTGTTTGTGGAGTAGTGTGTGTTTTCATGCGTGTGTGTTCCTGTAGGTTTGTATGAGTGTGAATGTGTGTGCCTCTGTGTGAAAGAGGGTCAGCGGCTGTCTGGTATTCAGAGAGGTAGCTGCTAGCCTGTGCTGAACCAGCAGCAACGGCTAAAAGATGCACACCACTAGCGACATGTCCGAAATAGAGATGCCTCGGAGCTAATGTTTGTTTATTTCATTGAAAAGACGCTGTTAGTGTTACATTACAAACACTAGCAGAGATGGCCGGGATTATTAAAAAACAAATTCTGAAGCATTTGTCAAGGTAAGTCACATTTTTGATGATGTGTTAGCAGATTAGCTCAGCTGGATGATGTGTGTAACGTTACAACCTTTAACGGTAGTTGGTTTATATTTGAGCTACATTGATTTCCATGGTGGAAACCCTCCATTAGCCTCGCGCTAACATGTTTGAACAGCCTCAGGAGACGAGAGGAGACTTGACGGGGACAGTGAACGCATCACATCCCCTACCTCTATAATGGCGTTTATCATATCACTATTATTAATAAATGCACGTGTGGGTAAAACTGTTGTATGTTACAGGCTAACGTTGTATTTGCAGTTCTTAGGAACATTTTTGGGTTTAGTGGGCCTAACATACCCGTTGCTGTTTAACCGTTACCCTCAAAATCTACTGACATCTTTTATCCTTGGGGTCAATTTCCCCCCAGCCATTTAAACCTCCATAAACTGATTGTTACCCATGTGTATGTGTCAGGTATCATGTGTTTATTTGTTGCCTATCTAAGTAGCACTTTAAATCGAACATATTTTAAGCATAAACACAATTTAAAGCATTCAGAAGGACTTTATCTCTAAAACAGAACATCAAACTGCTGCGAGTTTGTCATGCTCTCGTCCGTCCTGCCTTGTTTCTATGTTATCCAAATGAAAGACACAGCCAGGACACATCATTGAATGTCTGTAGAGACATGGTGGCTGCAGTGGCGTGTCTAGAGGGGTGGCCAAGGGTGGCACTGGCGCCCCTTGAAATCCAATTGGTCATCCCAGGGGCCACCCCCAAATCCTAAACAGTGGCTGTTTCCGAAACGGCCTGCTACATACTACTTACTAATGTAGTAGGTAGTAGGTATTGCCTACTACATACTGCGTTTGAATTTAGTCTGTAGTATGACTGTTCTGTTCGATCTGTCATGCAGCATGATGAGCCAGACTTCGCTGGATTTCCGGTTTCGGAAAGCGGAAGTAAACAACGGCGAAGCCGATAAATAAAATGCTTATTTAGCATCCATTTATGATTTAAAAAAATTAAGAAGAGGTTTATATGGAATTTAATAATTTTCACAGCACCTAAAAACTGAGTTCCACCCGTCAAAAAAAGAAGAGAAAAGAAAAGGCAAAACGAGCGCTGTGCATTGTGGGAAACAGTACACGAGGCAGACTGGTCCAATGCATGCTGTGAAATTTTTCTGAATCAGTAGACATCCGGGGAGTTTTGGCATACTGCAGATTTTGCTCTTGCTCACATACTACTTACTACATACTGAATTTTGGCCAAATCAGTACGTACTGCTAGTATAGTAGGCGGTTTCAAAAACAGCTTATGATTGGCTGTTTGTCTTGTCAGAGGTGGGGTTTCTGTTAAAATCTATAATTTGGGATGAGTTAAAAGGCTGACAGTAGGTTTCTTCATTAGTGCCAGATTTATGCCACTTTGTCATGTTTTTTTTTTTAAAGTCAAAAGTGATAGAACAACTGTTAAATACTTTAATGAAAGTAGGTTGTGAAGACAGAAAGGGTAAATGTTATTTATGTGTAAATGCCCTGGCCACCCCTGCCTATGTGAGAGCCTCAGTTGGGCCACCCCGGTCAAAAAGTTCAGGACACGCCCCTGGGTGGCTGGAAATATTATATCTCAATCTAAAGGTTTGTGGTTCGATCCCAGCTCCTGCAGTCACATGCGGAAGTGTCCTTGGTTATAGTGACCTCAATATCATCCAAAACAACCAAAACAAATGTGTGTTAAATGTTGATATTTCTTATGTTATATACAGCTAAAACAGCCTGGGGTCAAATTGACACCGATGCGTAAAACATTTTTTATAGGAAATTGGAACATTTCAATTTTGCGTTTCCCAGTTGTCTCCATTAAATTAGGAAAAGTCATGAAATATGAAGCCAAAAAAATGATGTTATTAATTTAGAGATGTTAATGGGGTCCAATTGACCCCAAGGATAATAGGAGGGTTAAAAAGCTTCCCCAATAATGCCTTTATAACATTTAGTTTTCAAGACATTTCAAGAGCTCCAGATTATCTGAATAATCATACTTCTCTTAAATTAGCTCTCCATATTTTCTTCTTCATGTTTGCCCAATACAGTTAGAAAAATGTCATCCTCTAATAAAAATAAAAATTAATTCATCAATTACATACATACAGAGGATTTATTAATGTATGCCAGCCCATAATCTGGAGAAGACTTAGTTTGCTCAGTTGTATTTAACTGCTTTGGCCCCCTGCGCATGACTTAATGAATGAAAATCAGCTTTTGTTTGTTGTAACAGTCTTTAATGCTCCTTACATTTTGTGCGATCACACTCCTTTTTTTTTCTAAGCAACACTCATTCTTATTCTGTCTTGCACAATGGCCACAGACAGCCAAATATTGTATTCCAGTCACCTTCAGCATCCTCTCTACAGCAGGCTGCAGTTATTTCCTCTGTACCTGGTGTTACTTCCTCCACATGTGATGATGCTCCTGCGTAGTCAGGAGACAAAGGGCCTGCTTTGTCTCCCCTAAATGTTTTTTAATTGCAGGATGTGCAGCATTTTCTGTTGCTGTCAGCTTCACAGCACCACAGTGACTTTGACGTTTGTTTGGGTGGGAGTGAAATGTTGATTTTCAAGGCCCTGTGTTTACCCCAGCTGGAAGGGGTGATGACTTGAGGTAATAACAAGAGTAGATGGTAGCCAAATCAGTCAGAGCCCCTTGATTTACCCACTCATATTCTTCCTCTTGCTGTTGTCTCTGTCACTGAATAA
The DNA here is from genome assembly GCF_009762535.1 of Notolabrus celidotus. NCBI lineage: Eukaryota > Metazoa > Chordata > Actinopteri > Labriformes > Labridae > Notolabrus > Notolabrus celidotus. The sequence continues at coordinate 27,464,011 of NC_048282.1, read as the reverse complement.
TTTAAATAGATATTTTTTTACCACACAGAGAGGGCGGACACTTACTTGATGGGCAGGCATGCTTGTTAATGTTGGTCACAGCTTGTTCTGTAGAAAGAAAAGAGGCTTTGTAGAGTACTTGTCTGTTATGTTATCATGCAGCGTGCCGCCTGAAAAAAAACAACCAAATAAAATCTTTACTTCTTCTTCTTCTTTAACTTTTTTAAGATTTCCATGTAGCCATCAGACTCAGTGTAGAATTATCTATACCAGGGGTTCCCAAACTTTTCAGCCCGTGACCCCCAAAATATAGGTGCCAAAGGCTTGCGACCCCCAATGTCCCTCAAAGTGATTTAATGTGGCTTCATTTAGCTGGTGTGCAGAAAATGACCCTACCTATATGAGAATGTTTCTGTGTTTCCTGCTCCGCTATGAATTAACCTACAGCTACTGATGCTTTTAATCATTAACTGTTCAATAACCCTAAACTTAGGAGTCATCTGGCAAAAAGAAAGGCAGAAAACTCATTACCGTTTCTATTTTTAAGGTTTAATTTCAAGGTTAGCTACTTTTTTCTTCAATATTTTTACTACAAATGGGTAAAATGTACTATTTTTAGATAACTTCTGTCATTCAACTTTTCTATTGCACTTTTTTAGTATTTCTTTGTTCACCACAAGTTAGCAAATTTTATATAAATAATACAAAACCAACAAAGAGAAGAAAAAATGAATAAATACAAAAAAAAATAATAATAATAATAATAATGATAATAAGGAAATAGTACAAATTAATAGTACAAACAAAAAAGGAAGATAGACATAACAAAACAAGATGAAAAAAAAAATATATATATAAATTTCTTTTAGATAACTTGAAAAAAAAAACATTCTGGAAGACATCTCACGACCCCCAATTTGTGTCTCACGATCACACTTTGGGAACCCCTGATCTATACAACAGATATGATCAATAGTTTCTTCCTGCAATGCTATCCTGTTCGCTGTGTATTTATCTGTAATACTATAAACTTAAACCAAGATACACACAGGTTACTTCTACAACCACTTAAAGGGCTGTTGGATTTTAACCCGCCTCTTCAAGGCAGTTCATTTGCATTTATTTATTGTGTATAAATCCGAAGCCAAACAATTCTAAAAGTTTGCACAATGACTTCTTTCTTGATGTTAATAAGCTGCAGAAAAATAATTAAGAGAACACCCATGAACTTAATCTGATACTAATCTTTGTAATCAGCCCGCATTGTTGATTTTAGAAACAATGGCACCAAAGTTATCTTTGCTCTGATGTTGGTTTAAATCAATTACAGATAAATAGAAACAACAACAAGGCGACTGTGTTAAAATACTTCATGTACAGTTGAATCATGACGAATCACGTGAACTCGCTCTACGCTTGACGCTTTACTTTCAGAAGGCACTTAGTGCATCATGGCTGCTGTTGTACTATTTGAGTAAAACCTAAATGTGCATGTTTTGGCAGCAATAGTGGAAATGTAGTTATATGTTGCTTTTAAGCTTTGACTGGATTGTCAGGCTAATCGTGCACAGCATGATGTTAAGCATTGAATTGTCATATTTTAAGACCAATTAGACCTCCTCCACACATCCTCATTAGTTTATTTAACATGATTAAGAATCAAGTAGCTCTCCTACGTTACAGCAAGGCTGCTGCCTTTCACAGTCTCTCTTGGTTGATTCCTGTAGTGTAATTGGAATCTGCCACAACCATGTTGAGTCATGTGGTGTGTGTGAAATTACAATACTCAACAAACTGATTTGCTATGATTGCTGCTATATTTACCCTGTTTGGGTTGCAGCTTGTATTCTGGGCATTAGCAGACTCAGGAAGGTTAACCACAGTTGCAGGGGAGCTGCGTGAGTCTGGAAAGGAGGCTGCTTTCTCCTGCTCCCTGAGATGACTCATTCAGCTGCACTACTTCTCGTCCATGCTGCATAATTGAATTTTGTGCGTTTGTGTTTCCCAGATCATCAGTGACGTATTCTGATGAAGTCAAGTGTTTCCCCTGATAAATGCTTAACGAACCTCCAGATTGAAGTCGCAGGCTGTTGTGTTTTTTTTTTTACCATAAAATGTTTTGTTTTCATGCCTTTTATTCCTGGCTCATTTCCTTTACCAGGTTCACCAAGAACCTCTCCCCGGATAAGATCAATCTGAGTACGCTGAAGGGAGAGGGGCAGCTCTCCAACCTCGAGCTTGATGAAGAGGTCCTGCAGAACATGCTCGACTTGCCCACCTGGCTGGCTGTCACCCGGGTCTACTGCAACAGAGCTGCCATCAGGGTAGGTCACTGACTAGTCAAACCTGATTGTGTAGCTTGTCAGACAGGTGATTTCTCCCTCAGGGGACCATAAAAAACAAAAAGCAGGTAAAGAATCAGGTCACAATTCATACCATTTTACTAACAATCAGAACAAACAAAGGCTCCCTGGTTATCGACGTGCTGCTTCTCAGTGCACACAGGGTTACAGATGAAATGAAGAGTGGCAGTAACACAGAGATAAGCACTGCTACAGGCACCGTGGAGGACATTTTGATCCTCCAGACCAGCACTGGTTGTTGATAATAGAGAGGCAAGCAGTGATTCAGAAGGACACGAAAGGCCAGAGGCCAGAGAGAGCCACAGAAAAGAACTGGCTGCTGCGCACTGAGCTGTCAGGATGGTCGGTTTGTGTTTGCAGAGCTCTCGACAGAACTACACGTTGGGACGATTTACGTCACATTGAAATATATTTAAAGATGTACGTTGATACAGCTGAAGTGTGTTTTCACATTACATGCATCTTTTAACATCTAAAAACTCACTTTGAGTTATGAGTGTTTTTTTGTATAGGAAGTATATTGTTTGATGTTGTAAAGTGTTGCATATGATATGTTTGAGTGAGTGCTGACTCTAGTGAAAAGCAGCAACTGCTTGCTTTGTGGTATTCACTTGTTCTTTTTTCACATATTTTCACGAACACCACGAGCAAACCTCACCTATAAAAGCTCCATTGAAGGGCTAAATACATTCTGGTGTTATATTAGTCAGTACAAGCTCCCCTTTGCTTTCAGCCGCATGTATGTGGAGATGTGTGATAAGTATGAGTAACTTTTTTGGTTTTTTTTGGTTTTAAGTTTTTATTCAGAACAAAATTGAAACATGTTTTGCAGCTAGTCAAAGTAACAAAGCATTTTCCAGAAAGTAAAGAGATAAACATTCTTATAAAATGAGGTGGTAATAGTGGTGAGAGAAATAAATATTTTGTAAAAGAAAATTCAAAGCCATTGTGAATAAAAGTAGTGTGTGTGCCGGGATTGATAAACAAATAGGATCATTGTCGTATACATCTATATACATGTATATACCCTTACCTACATGAAAACATTTAAAAACATATACCTGTACACGTACAAACCCACTAACCCATTCAGGCTAACTGATAGATCAGTAAAAGAATGTAAATAAGCTTAAAGTAAATAAACTCTCACGTACACAAGTACCCAAGCTTACAGATTTAAATCTTCACATACTCAGAAAGAAAAGAAAAAAACATTTTGAAAAAACTTGTAAAAGTGATCAGTGAACAAATGAATTAAACCAACTAACTCAAATCAACAACTTGGGACCCTATACACCCATAGGGAGATATACAACAGAAAGGGAAACATGGGGGGGCAGGGGCAGGGGCAGGGTCTAGCTGCTTGTATGTGTTCCTGAATCATGAAAACTTGCATTGACAACAATGAACTATGTACAATGTATGGGTTATTTTGTTTAGACATGTTTTAATCCCACATGAGCACAGGAAGCTGAGACAGAAATCTAAAAGAGACACAGTTTTTAATTGGAAAAAGTAAGTCTGTGGTATAATAAGAAAAACAGTAGCTTATTACGTTGTGAATGATAAAAAGGTGTAAAATATGGCTGTGGCAAGTGCTTCTGACTGACCTTGTGGACTTTGCTGTTCTTTCTAGATACAATGGACAAAGTTGAAAACAAGCCCCATCTGCCTGGTAAGAATTATGTTATTTCCAAACTCCTTACTTTGGAGTTGATCAAGTGTTACCCTTCATATTTGTTTTCCTGTCTTATTCTACCTAGAAGACTCACTTACTCCATAGATTATGTTGTCTGCCTTGCTGTTATTGGTTCATGTTAGCATAAATTTAACTACAATAAATGGAGAAGTAGCCTGAACACTGTTGTTTCCTCTTCCATGCAGTTCTTGGACAAGGTAGAGGTAGAAATGAGGACGTGTGAGGAACCCCGTCCACCTAACGGCCCCTCCCCAATAGCTATTACAGAAGGCCAGAGGTAAGCCTGCAGGAATCTTGTGTTAAGCCAACTCATTTTCAACACTCAGCAACATTACATAGTGCAAACGCAGCGGCTGTTTCCCTTTCTCACGTTTGCGTTGTGTATTTGCAGCGAGTACGGCTTTGCGGAGAAGGTGGTGGAGGGCATGTCTGTGAGGATCAACTCCATCACCATCAAGGTGCAGTCACGTGCCTTCCACGCCTCCTTCGAGCTCTGGCAGCTACAAGGCAACAGCCTCAATCCCAAGTGGCAGCGCAGTGACCTCCGCTACACCCGCGTCACCGACCCGAAGAGAGGAGAGGTATAATGTTGCACTGCACACTTTGACCCCCTCTTCAAATATAGATTTAATGATGCTGGCTGAAAGTTGTATGTACACTGCAAAAAAGGGTAGCTTAAAAAATAAGGTAAAAATCTTAATTCAAGGTGAAAATTTCTTAAAACTAGTGAAATGATCTGTCCATGCAGCAAGTTAATTTTACTTGATAAGAAGTCTTATAATGAGATTGTTAAATCTAGAAATAAGCAGGCTCTGAAAAGTATTAAAAAGGGTTGAAATACATAGAATATGCTGATTTTTAGCTCAAACTTCTTGGAAAACAAACTTCCTACAGCACATTATAAGTGAAATATACTGAATATAAGCAAAGAAAATCTCATGTATTTATTTTGTATACTTAATTTGAGCAAATGAAGGCCTGGGGAGAAGAAAAACAACACCAAATTAAGTAAAAAATGACTCACTATTAGAAAACTATGATTACGCTGTTTCTTGATATAAGCTGACTCATCTTAAAATAAAGCCTAATCCATCTTAAACTAAAATCTTTAAACCAGTTCCTATTCTTAGAATATACCTCTTAAATGTTTCTACAGAAACCGCAACAGCAAGCTGGATTACTGGGAACATTTAATAAATGTCAGGATTAACAACATATAACATCAAGAACACTATTAATAATGGCTCCGGGTTACTTCAAGACATTTAAAACAGTCTTAAGAGCGAAACCAAAACAAATATATTACCATGCACAGCAGAACTATGAGCAATCAATAAGGTACAAGCCGAATTGTGTCTTGAATAGATGCCCTATATGTTATTCTTAAATCAAGCAACTTGAAGTTGTTACTCAATCTTGAAACAAGTTTTATTTTGATGAGACTTTAGGTGAGACAACCTATGTAGCTTATTTTAAGAGTCATTCACTCAATTTAAGATTTCCAGACTAATTGAGACAATCAATTTAAGATTCAACCATACACACAAAGTAACACAAGTAAATAAATCTAAAAATAAGGTCATTCATCTGACATGTCTCAATCTAAGAATGAAAATCTTGGCAAGTGCCAAATTATTTGCAGTGTAAAATCTGCAGTTAATAAACCAATTAACCAACTGTTTGTGTTTTTATAAGCTTGAAAGAATTAACTGGGATGGACCACCATTTAAAATGAGCTTTTGTAATCTGCGTTTAGGAGATGTGTTTAAATATTGTAAAGTCTGATATTCTATGCTGTACATTTCAGAGTGAAAATGAGATCATTGCTTCTCCACCTCAGTTCCATCATGTATTTTAAATGTCACACAGTGTATTTTTTGCATAACTGTGGCGAACTGAAAGTGAGGTTTGGTTACAGAGGAGCTGCAGACTCAGCTTTCAAGCAAGCTCTGTTTCAGTTTTATGCCTTTCTTAATGTTTCATCACAGACATCATGATTACACTGATAACCAGTGACCTCTGGAAACAACATTTTACACGTTACAGATTGGTATCATGATCATACATTGATGATTTAATTTGCTTTTTGTTTCAACAAGGTGTTGACATTTAAGGAAATCAACTGGCAGAGTCTACGAATAGAAGCAGATGCTATTGAGAGTGACGACCAGGATCTTGGTAGCACCCCGTTACGTCTCATCACCAATCAGGGTCGCATTCGCATCGCTCTGAAACGCAGAGTAAGGCTTTGGTGCCACCGTTCTTTCATTGCTCTGTTATGACACTGCCATGAAATCAAGCTAATTTCTCAACTTTTCTCCTAAAGATAAAGGACTGCAACGTGTTGGCATCCAAGCTGCTTTTCATTCTGGACGACCTGCTGTGGGTGCTGACGGACTCTCAGCTCAAAGCCATCATCCATTACTCCAAATCCTTAAGTGAGGCCATGGAGAAGTCTGCCCAGCAGAGGAAGAACAGAACTGCTGAGTCTTTACAGGTCCATTCTACCTCATGCTCATGAATGTTTGGGGCAAAGTAGAATAATGCTATATGTCTGCAGACTTCACAAGTGTCTCTTTATGATGTTTAGGACAAGGTCACATAATTTCAAATATAACATTAGGAATATTAAGGGATAAATTAACAGACTTTGTGTCATCATAAGAGGAGATGGGATACACGTACAATTGTATAGACTTTAGTGCTTCTATGGCCACTACAGGACTTTTTATTAAAATATTTCCACATATTTCGGTTAGTTTTGTGTTCAAGTCTCTGTTAAAAAAAGATGTTACAAGATATTCTGTCTTAAATTTGTCAAATCAACTTGTTTTTTTGGATGTTTAACCTCCTCTTTGTTTACAGACTGCTCCTCCATCACCTGGCCTCCACAACCTATGGGCAGACCCCACACCTCCCCCCACTGGCACCCCCAACAGCACAAGCCAATACTTTGACCTCTATGACGTCAAGGAGTCTTCCTACCACACCTTCATATCCCGCTTGGACTTACACATATGCAACGACAGTTCTTCATTAGATGAAGGTTAGGAGGATATTAATGCTTCTTTGTTTCAGTCCAAATTCAATCCCTGAGTTCTCAAAGGACTCCCTGAAACAGTGATTTGCTAAGCATTACAGGATAATAGAGTTAAGCTGGTTTTAATAGCTATCATGTGATTTTGTACAGATGAGTCCCCCCCACCGGGCCTGCAAGGTGCCATGCAGCTAACATTCAAGAAGCTGGGTTTTGACTACTACCCCGTCCACAGACCTGGTGAGTGTGAAAGCAGGCTTTCTTCAGGCTATGATTTTACCACATCTTACCCAGAGGCTCTGTCCCGCGCCCACCATAACCACAGCATTCATTCAGGCCGAACTGATAGGAGGATTACCGTTCAAGGAGACTAATGCCCGCCGTCATTATTCTTTGAGGAATTTGTGGAAGTGTGGAAGAATGTAGAACAACAGAGCTGCCTCTGCAAGTTATTATGGTCAATTAAAGAAAGACAGAGGAAAAGACAGCGAGCTAAAACACAACGGGTTCATTCAAAATTCAAGTTTTCCAATGTAATCTCAATAGAGGAATGATTTTAAGATATCAACACAATACAACTTTATATAAATATGTAACCACATATAGTGAGTGCTCATATGCATGATACCAGCTTTGAAAAGGGGGGAGATTGTTGACACAAGGTTGGAATTTCCCTGCAGTTCTCACTTTCAGGAACAGATCTACAGTATGGAAAGTTATGCTGAACAAATTTCAGGAGCTTTTACACAAAGACATGAGCTGGTAAATAAACAGTCCATATAAAAGCCACATTGGGCCCTGACCAGTGTTTGTGTGTGTAGGGTCGTAGAGTTCACATCAGATTTTCTTCACAGGAATTTGGTTCAAAGCCTAGAACCATTGCTGAATCATATCTGCCTTCTTGCTGCTTGTTCAATACAGCTGACGGATGTCGACACTGGGAACGCCACTGTGGAGCCATGGAGGCTCAGCTTCAGTGGGCTGCCAAGCTGCTGCAGGAGTACCAGAAGAGAGCAGAGGTTTCTGGGTTCCCTGGGCCGCAAACTGAGACACCCCAGACAAATAGTAACTCCTTTGAAAACTCTGGTGCAGGTAAGGGGCTATAATTCGTACATGAGGTTGCAAGACTTGTTATGGGAAGTTAAATAGTCATCAAAAATACTAACTCAAATACAATCAAAAAACTGCAAGATAAGTGGACACCTGACCACCAAGCATCTGAGCTTGTCAGACATCAACCCCGTCCTCCATCAGCAGCTCCACTGGCTCCCGGTCAAATTCAGAATCACCTTCAAAACCTTCCTGTATACATTTAAGGACATTCACAACCTCGCCCCCCTGTATCTGTCTGATCTCCTCCACATTGCCACCCCCTCTCGCTCCCTCAGGTCTTCCTCCTCCTTCCACCTCTCTGTGCCCTCTGCCCGTCTCAGCACCATGGGGAGCAGAGCCTTCAGTCGCTCTGCTCCCCAACTCTGGAACTCACTCCCACCAGACATCAGAAATATCGACTCTCTACCCCTCTTAAAACTAAGACTCAAAACCCATCTGTTCCAATCTGCAGTTTCTGTTTAATTTCCTCTGCTTAATTTTAACTTGGTGTTCTTTGCTTGTTGTTCTAATTTATTTTATTGTGTTATTGTATTTATTGTGTTTTAATCCCTCTGTAAAGTAGCCTTGAGAGTTGAGAAAGGCGCTTTTAATTTTATTATTATTATTATTATTAGACATCGTTTGGTAGTACGATGCCTGAGTATGACCTTATAGCCCCTCCCCCCTCTTCTCAGAAGGCTTTCCACAACATTGTGGTGTGAGCCTGTGTGAATTTGTGCCCATTCAGACCAAAGAGCATTTGTGGGGTCAGGCTCTGATGTTGGGTGAGATGGCCTAGCTTGGAGTCAGCCCTCAAATTCCTCTCAAAGGCCCTCAGTGAAATTGAGGTCAGGGTGCTGCAGAGGTTAGTCAAGTCTCTGCATGCAAAATGTAGAAGACCATGTATTTATGGACCCTGCTTTTGGTGCAGGGGCAAATCAAAGGCCTTCCCCAGAAGGGTTACATAAATCTTAAAAGTGCCCAATTAGCTTGAATTTATTTGCATCCTTCAGCATCAAGGACTCACTGCTCTAACTGAGAGTGTTTTCCTAAACCCTTAAAAAACAGCCCTAGATTATTATTAGCATCCCTCCACTCCTCCACTAAAACGTTCAGGGCCCTCGATGCATTCCGGTGAAGAGAGTTTGGCAGCCTCAAAACCCTGAATCATCCGCCAAACTGCCAGATAGTGAGGCATGATTCATCACTCAAAAAGACACCTTTCCACTACTGCAGAGGCCAGCGGTGCTTCATGCCTCTCCAGCCTCGGGCTCTGCATTGTGATGAGAGGCTTGAGTGCTACCCAGTTTATAAAGCAAAACATGGCACAATTAATGTGCTAATGTTGCTTCCACAGTCAATTTCAAGCTCTGTAGTAAATGATACAACAGATGATGGATGCTTTGTACAGACAAAAAGCTCAAGCATTTCTTTGCCCTGGTTTGTGTAGGTTGTTTGTAGTTTAAAACCTCATAGCAGAGCTGCTGTTAGCTGCAAGGGTAAATAAAGTAGGGCATAAATATCCCTAGCAGCCACTGAGCATGTTACAACCCAATCTCAATGTTTCTCTCCAGAGATTTTATTGCTACATTCTGGGATTTAGGCACCTGTTAGTAATAGAGGTGGTCAAAGCACCTTAACACAATAATTAATTATAATAATAATGATGATAATTGATAAGATTTATATAGGGCTTTTCTAGATACTCAAAGTGCTTAACATGGTCTGGAAAGCAGATAAAGGTATAAGAGAAAAGAAAGACAGATCAGAGATGGGGAGAGAGTAGAGGTCATGTGTTGTAGTCTTGTTGCAGATGTTTGGAGGAAGAGAGTTCCAGAGAGTTGGGGGGGCGATGGTAAAAGCTCTGTCCCCAAAGGTGCAGTGCTTAATCTTGGTGATGGGGGACAGGAGGTTGGCATCTGAGGATCTGAGGTGACAAGATTGGGAGTGACGTTTGAGAAGGTTGGTCAGGTATAAAGGGGTGAGGTTATTGAGGGCTTTGTCGGTGATTAATAGGATCTTGAAGTGGATTAATGCTGTATGAGGAGCCAGTGAAGGTTTTCCACAGTATGGATGTGACCCCTCCTCAAACCTCATCACAAACCAATATGGGGCTCAATAACAACACAAAAGACACAAATCCTAATCATTGGAAATTATTATGATCTGAATAGAAACAGACAGTTTGTTTTTTTGCCTCTGTAAGTGATTATTTTTGTCCATCACTGATGGTTTCTCTTCTATATTCATACTTCAGATCATCAAGCCAGTCCCAAGGCCAGCCCCCCTGTCTCAGAGGCCGGATCCAGAAGGAGCTCTGCAGCGGCTCCTCCTGCACCATCACTGAAGAGGCTGCGATCCTGCTGCGTGGTGGTCAGGGTGGATGACGTGAACATTCACCAGGCAAGCTTTAATCACAGACTGATTTGATTTACCTGCTTTAAACAAGAGCTGTACATCAGTCAATGGACAGAGGGACTAAAAGCAGCCAGGCAGATTCTCTGATAAGGCTTGAGCTTGCTTTGCTAAATTAAATTTGATCTGTAACAAAGCTAAAGAGTAAAAGTAAAATAAATGAATATAACGTTTCCTAAGCACCAACAACCACTGGTTTTATCAGGATGGAACCCGGGTGAGATGGATGCTTTGTATACATGCATAAAATAGCATGCATTAGTCATCGGCTCCTCTTTAAACTGTAGCTTCACTGTCAGTGAGCGAACTAACATGAGTGTCATGTGCTGCAGTGTGCTCAGCACTTAAAGTCAGCTCAAACCAGATAAAGGCGGGTTGTATTAGAAACCCTGCAGACATCTGTCCAACAGGCCTCACTGTGGGAACAAAAGCCTCTTTCAACCAGCTGTCTGATGGGTTGTTTGATGAGATGTCTTATCTTCTGTGTTGATGTGTGGATTTTTGGAACCAAATTACTCCTCTTGGGAACTGCAACAGCAGAAAGTGCTGCTTGTAGGATAATAACTCCTGATGTTTTAACCCTCCTGTTATGTTCGTTTCTTAGGAACAGCAATAATGTTCCTGGGTCAACTTGACCTGGGGCATATTTAGTTATCCTAAAGTGTCCAAACCCCAAAAAATCCCAATAAACATTTTTTAATTTCATTATTAACTCCATGACTAACCTTTTAAATCAATATTTAGTCCAATGGTGTTCTTTAACTCTCACATCATTGTTCAATGAGGATAACTCACTTTTTTTTAATATACACTATCAGTCAAAAGTTTGGAAACACATTCTCATTCAAGGGTTTATATTTATTCAAATTATTTGAAACACTGTAGATTAATACTGAAGGCAAGAAGAATATGAAAGAACATATATGGAATTATTTAATTAACAAAAAAATTATTAAACAAACCAGAATATGTTTTATATTTTAGATTCTGTAAAGAAGCCCCATTTTTCCTTCATGACAGCTTTGCACACTCTTGGTATTCTCTCAGTCTGCTTCATGAAGTGGTCTCCTGGAATGGTTTTGTAATGAACATGAGCCTTGTCAAGAGTTCATTTGTAGAACGACTTGCCTTCTTAGTGTGTTTGAGACCATCAGTTGTGTTGTTCAGAAGGTAGGGTTAGTACACAATGGATAGCTCTATTTGACTACTGTTGTAATCCATATTATGGGAAAACCAGATTATTTCATAGTTTTGATGTCTTCAGTATTAATCTACAGTGTTGAAAATAATTAGAATAAATAAAAAACATTGAATGAGAAGGTGTGTCTAAACTTTTGACTGGTAGTGTACATTGGAAAGACCTAAATATAAATACAGTAGTTTTACATTACTTAGATTTTATTTTATAGCTTGAATTTTTTTCATTTTATTTACAATTTCTTTTTAGATTTTTGCACTTTAAAATAGGTCATTTTGACCCTCAACGTAACAGGAGGGTTAAGCAAAACAACTCCTTTGCCATAAATGAAAAGTTGACAGTTCCATCTGTGTCACTTCACCTGACTGCTCCACTGCCTTTTATCTGAGGCTGAGAAATCCCCTCTGCTCCTTCATCCTCTCAGGCTGCTTCTGCGGTTTCACTTTGGGCTTTTCACACTCTGCATCATTAAAAATGAAACAGTTCCAAGGTTATTTTAGGTTCAAAGGCTTTTGTAGTTCCCCGGTTTGATAGAGCAAGAATCCCCCAGGGGTAACTCCAAACTTTTATGGGCTCCACCTACACTTTGTGAGAGGAAGTGACCAATTTTCAGACTCCTGTGTTTGGATCTGTTTAGTGCAACATTTCTTTTCTTTCTCTTTTTTTGTGTCTTGAGTGAAAATAAAACATGAAAAAGTCACATCCCTCATTCAGTGATAATTCTAACACTGTTCTAACCTCTACAATTCATCATCCAGGTGTCATCAAGAGGTCGTCAAAACAAGAAGACCCAGTCTTTATTATCCTGCAACCGTAAATCCCTACGTTTCCCCGACAACGTACCTGCAGTTCATCTGCAGTTAACTGAATACTACTTCCCAGACAACCCTACTTTTTCAGGTATCATGCAGCTGAAACCTCTTTGCCTTACGCACACATTTTGCTTTAAGGTTCCATCACAAATATTTTCCATAAAAGCACAACCTCACTATTAAATGAACTAATGCAGATCTGTTTGATAGATTCAGCACTCATCCAGCTACTCTCTGATAAGCAGCTCTTGTCTTATTCCTTCCTCCAGTGCCCACAACAAACCTGTATGCCCAGCTGAACGGCCTCCAGCTCTGTGTGGACCCAGCCAGCATATTGTGGATCAATCTGTTCTCCAGGGGTTTGCTGCACACCCTGGACCAGGTCAAAGCGTTCTACCATTTGCAAGACAGCAGCAAGGCTGAAGAACATATAGATATTTGCATGGATGCAACTCAGCTCAAGGTGATAAACCATCTATTTTTTATTTAATGTAAAAAATAATATTTAATGTGTTGCCTTTTTTATGGATCATCTGTTTGTGTTTCCTGCTGTAGCTTGTGATACCTTTGGATTCTTCCATATTGGACCATCCAGAGCGTCCACAGTCCCTCTCGGTCACTGTACCTCAACTAGCTCTCAGCAACACCCACTACTGCCCCAATGGCTCCAAAGCTGATCTCAACAGCATCTATACCAAGTTTGCCAGCTGCCCTTTCTTCCAGAAAACACCACCCTGCCCCTACCCAAGAGACAGGAGTGCCTTCCACCCAATCCCGTCCACTTTCCTTGAGCTCTCCCAAGAAACAGAGCCCCAACCTCTGGACATTAAGAGGCTTCGATCCCAGGATGTCTGGTCCCTCAGTCTGTCCCGTGTGACCTTAGGTTTTGATGGCGCTCGGCGATTCCCCAAAGGCAGAACTCAACCTTTCGTGGAACCCTTTGCCATGTCTGTTTGGATTTGTCAGCCCACCGCCTTCAGAAGTAATTCACAATCTTCCTCCTTGAGTCCCGGAGGAGACCATCAGGCTTCTTCCGAACAGGAAAACACTCCCCTCGCCTCAGTCCACATTTTGGCCTCCACCGTCACTCCAGTGAAGATGTGGCTCAATCATTACCAGTATGTTGCCCTCTTGAGGATGAGGGATGCCATGGCTCGGTTGGGGGCAGAGCTGGGCAGAGATCTACGAGACGTTAAGCAGGCTCACGGCAAGAAGACAAAACCTGCCACGCTTTGTCTCGCCCTCCTAGTGGACACTACAGAAATGGGTCTCCTGTTGCCTGCAGTGTGCTCAGAGCCTGAAGGCGAGGTCCCTCATACCCCAGAGACAGACAGTCCGAGCATGACAGACTCTGACATGTCTCCCACTCATCATCCTGAAGAAATTGTCCCAGAGGACAACGGGGTGGAAATCGGCTACTCCGTCAGCACAGTCAATGAGAACTTTGTTGATGAACAAGGAGCAGTGGAGGAGGCATTTGAGGCAGTGGAGGGCGTGGTGATTGGTTTGGCGGCAGAGAACAACCCATCTCTATCACCTGTGCTGTCTCCAGGACACTCCCCCGCCCTCTCCCGCGAACCGTCCACCTTCAGTCTGGAGGGAGAGCTGTCCAGCGCCATCAACGTCACCAAGGATGTGACCAAAGATGCCTTAAGTGCCTCACTGGACCTGACTAAAGGAGCATTTTCAATTACAAAAGACGCCTTTAGTCTGCTGAGTCGGGGCTCTGGGATGAGCAAATTGTTCAGTGCACAGACGAAGTAAGTGCTAGTGCTCCCTTGCTGGGCTGTTGGCAACATAATGGTTGTGTGTCTGGAACTCATGCTGTGCACTGTATGCTTTTACTGGCCGATCCTTAACAACTGTCTGCATGTTCATAGGGAACAGGTCCAGCGTTTAGAGGGGCCCTCCCCCAGCCCACGCCACAAATCCATGAAGCAGTCGCCTTCCCAGCATTCCTTTGATAGTGCGATCTTGGACGGCAGCCTGGGGGATGAGAATCTCTCCGTGCATAGTGATTTCAGCGAGACCTTTGTTGTTCTTATGGACTCAGGTACTCAAAAAAAAAAAAAGTTTCTAAAGCAATTCTTCTAACCATACACATGTGACATTTACTGTAAGTTTGTCTTGTGTTTCCAGACTGTATGGGGGCCAACGTCACTACTCATGGTCAAGCAAGTCCAGTTCCAGGGACAGACAGACGTTCATCGGCTGAACTCAGCAGCTCTCTTTCCCACAGTATTGAGGATGTGTCTCAGGATATGGTGGGTATCTATGCTCCTGTCACAGGTTGGAATAAAATGCTCTGAATTAAAGTGATATCTCATAGATTAGTTCAACTCTTGTCCTCGGTGTTTTCAGATAAACTCAAGTTATTATTTAGTATTTGACTGCCAGGGATTGAAATGTGACATGATTGTAATGTGCTGTCGTTGCAGTCGTCAGTCTTGGTGCTGATCTTGAGTGGAACAGCTTGCACCATGGAAGTAAAGGGAGAAGACCAAGTTGTGGCTGTGGAAACTCAAAATCTGATCCCTGTGCAGATGGGCAACATCAGGGTGGCAGACCTGCATGCTGGACTTGTACAAGGTTTGCTTTTGTTACAATTAACGAACACTTGAAAAGTGATTTCGATTTAAAGCTCCAGTGAGGAGGGTTTTTTTTTTGAAGGTCTTGAAATGGACTTGAATTGAAACTGTTAGTGCTTTTCGAGCTACACAAACAAGAGACCAATAATCAACAAGATGTATTACTCCTATTTTCTTATATTCACTGCCTGAAACTGCTGTTGCAGGGTAGACGTCAGATGAATTTATTAACTAGCACATGCCGCCAAACCAGTCTTGGTTCAAACTTTCTCAATGAGTTCTACATTTGACTGTTAAATGACAATCAGATGATAGTTTACTAAAAACACCATTAGTATGCATTAAGGACAAGATCTGAGACAAGAGATGAGAGGCAAGGCAAGGCAAGTTTATTTATAAAGCACCGTTCATACAAAGAGCAATTCAAAGTGCTTTACAGAGTTAAAAACAAAAACCAGAACAGCAACTATCAACAAAAACACACAGCAAACACTTTGAACATTTACATTTTATATGCGGCCAGTTATGTTTGATCTACTCTCTCTGTGTACTTATGTAACTTAACGTACGTAGTAAATAGTGTTGGGTCTTGTTATTTATTTAAATTACGAGGGATTATTCTAAATAATCAGTCCCCTTCACTGCTCTGAAGCTCGTAACTTGCAGAGTATTATTGTCCCGCTAGACACAGAATCACAACTGATCTTGACTTAACCGAAATGAACCCTTTAATTAACAGTTTGTGTTGATTTTGGTGCCCCATTTAGACAAACAAAAAGTTCTTCAAAGGAGCTTTAATCACCTTTGAAGGAGCTTATATATGGACTGAGGTATTAAGGAATGAAAATAGGAAAAAACAATGTAGTTTTAGTTATTTTTACAAGATGATCTCACATAAGACTCTGAGAATCTGCATTGTTGAAAAAGAAACAATGTTGAACATCAAATTCGTTATAATTCTGCATCAAGTTGTAAAAACGCCCAAAAATCAGAATACAGGTACCACTTGATAAAAATAAAGTTCAGAACAAGTTAATTCATGCAGCATTGTTATATACAGCAGTTTGAAGAGCGCTTTGTCAAACAAACATATCACTAAACTTGGTCCACAACAAAAAGAACCCAAGAACCCGGCCAGTGAGAAAAGATAAAGTTGCAGACAGTAGTAAGCAATAAGAATAATTAAGGCAATACAGAAAAATCAAAGCAATGAAAGGAAAGGGGAAAGGATGAATAAAATAAAGGACTTAAAGGAAAACAAAGCAAGGAGATTAATAAGAAATTAAGGAGTTAAAAATGCAATACAAGAAGGACTTGACATAAAAGAAAGTCCTTAACTGAGCATTTAAAGGTGATTTAAAATGTTTCACTATTTCCTTAAGCCTTATCCCCTCTGGCAGGTCGTTCCAAAGCCGAGGGCTTGTGGCAGCAGTAACAACATTTTATTTAGATTTAATCCTTGACTTTGGAACAAACAGGAAGCCTCTGGAGGATCTGAGGCTGTGGGCTGACTCATGAGGTGTCAATGATTCTGTTATGAAGGTTGAAGCCAAGCCCAGCACACTGACAAACTGTCTCAACTCAAAAAAGAGCCTGACTGAGATCTTGTGTAGAAAGCATGCTGGGAAACGTTGCATTTTTTTTCCCCTCCCAAAATACTTACAGATATACTTTTACCTGTCTCAGCAGTTTCAGGTACATCCGTCCAGACACAGAATAACGAGGGCAGCAGAAACACTCCTGCAGTGTGCATGCGATCAGAAATGGGTCCATCTGCTGCCAGACACTCACCTCTGGCTGAGTCCTTAGGCTTCTTGGATATCAGAGTGCAGGACTTCCAGGCGGAGCTGTTATCCTCCACAGTGTCCAACATCGGCCCTTTTCTTGAAGATGAATTCAGTGTTGATGGTCAGCTCATGCAGTTACACTTGAGCAACATCAGAATCACTATTAAGGTTGGTTGTTGAGGTTGTAAAAATGTATTTTACTACAGTTTGTAGATGATTAAATATCTTATCGAAGTGGTCTATCCCAGTGGAATAAAGTAAATTGAGATACACCATAATATTGACTGCTTTCTTACAAAGGTAGTAAATGGTAAAGGATGTTGAACGTATATGCAGGTGGTTAACTGTCAGGATCTCTTGTTTCCTTCAGGACGACAGCCCCAAAATCTACCCTACAGCCCCTCAACCCGTCCCGTCCTCCTTCATAGTAGACATGCTGCTCCTGGAGCGTGGTGAAGATGGCATGATGAGGCTTAAAGGTGAGCAAGAAAACAACTTCATTCATGCACTCATGTAAATCTTGCCAGTAACGTGGTTCAACCTATATACCAGCAAGATATTTAACTATGGAAACCACAAGTCAAATACCATGCAACATCTGCTGTAACACCTCTACCAAAAAGCAGAATAGAAAGTAATCTGCTCTGTTGCTTTTTTGTTATGTAGCTGGAGGTTTGGACCCTAAACTCCTCGCAGGTGTTCCTCTGGATGGAGTGGATGATCTGAGCAAGTTCTACTTGGTTCAACAGAAGAAAGAGGTAGGGGAGACCAAGCAGTTATATACTGTTAGTGCTTCAGGTCAGTGTGTGAGCAGGTGTTACTTCTACATCCGACTTCTTTTTTGATAGGGGAATGGCCTAAAAGTTTCAGAGACAGTTTATTAGATATTGTTAAAGTTCTTTTACCATTTTTTTATTTTTTTTATTTTACATCCCAAATTAGATAGAAAGGACAAATAAGGCAATAGAAAATAAATCCCCGTTACCCTACCAACCCTCACCCTCCCAACTTCCTAAGGTAGTAGCCCATCTACGACCGTCCTATTACACATACTAAAAAACAGTACAAGTAGACACAGAGCCAACATAAGTATACATACACACAGTTCGATAATTACTGAAATTAATAACGATAAAAATAAATAAATAAATACACAAATAAGAAATTAGAAATTATATTTATAAAATAAAATTTAAAAAAAAGGGGGGGGGATTCTCTCTACAGCGCCCAACTCTGCTCACGCTGTGTCTCCAGCATCATCAGGAGTGACAGAGATCCTGTCTCTAATAAGGTTCATCAGGGGGCCCCAGGTCTTGTTGAAGGATGTTAGAGACCCTTTCTGTGAGAACCTTAGTTTCTCTAGTTTTAAACAGTTTAAGACATCTTGCAACCATCTATTGTGAGTCGGGGGGGATACAAGTTTCCATTTAAAAAGGATTAAGCGCCTGGCCAGTAAGGTGGTGAAGGCAATGACGTGCTGAAAAGTAGAGGGAACATTTTCCTTCGGTGGGAGACCAAACAGAGCAGTCAGAGGATCCGGTATTAAAGACATTTCAAGAGATTGACCAAGTGTATCAAAAATATTGGACCAGAAGTCGGTAAGTTTTGGGCATGTCCAAAACATGTGTAAATGGTCAGCTGGAGATCTTTTACAACGGTTGCAAGCATCACTATGATTTGGGTATATTCTAGCCAACCTAGCATTGGTGAAGTGGGCTTTGTGGAGTATCTTGCACTGCATCAGGCCATGCCTGGCACATATAGACGATGAGTGGACCAATTTTAGAATGTCTCTCCATTGGCTGTCTGAAATACTTGTTTCCAGATCATGCTCCCAGGATTCCTTATTGTTAAAGTTCTTTGTTTAATATAACTTCAATAGATAAAGAAGGCTTCTTAAAAAATGATGTTCAAGTATATACAGTTGTCCTCATAAGTTTAGATACCCTGGCAGAATTTGTGATTTTTTTGGGCCATTTTTCAGAGAATATGAATGAGAAGAGAAAAACTTTTTTTCACTCATGGTTAGCGGTTGGGTGAAGCAAAATTTTTATCAAACAACTGTGTTTACTCTTTTTATATCATAAAGACAACAGAAACTACCCAAGAAACCATGAATTCTGCCAGGGTATGTAAACTTATGAGCACAACTGTATTTACATGGACTGTAATATTATGTAGGTGTAAATATACCTCACAGGATAAAATGTGCTACAACTGAGAATTACTTTAAAAAACAAGAGTGAATAGTGTCAGTGATGGTTGTCCTGCAGACCTAAGTCCTTCCCAAAAAATGATGACCGGGGCGCTGGTGGCCTAGCTGTCTGAGCGCCCCATATAATAATTATAATACTAATACTTTATTTATATAGCACTTTTCAATACAAGTAACAAAGTGCTCCACAGTGGGCAATAGAAACAAGAAGAAGTGGAAAGCAAAATGAAGTGATTAAAAAATAAATGAAATATAAACTTAAAAACATACAAACTTATGAAACAGACCCTTAAAATCAGAGTTAAAATTAAATAAAATCACACAATAAAAGCTTTCCTGTAAAAATTTGTCTTGAGTAGTGACATAAAACACTGGACTGACTCTGCAAGTCTGATCTCCTCTGGCAGGCTGTTCCACAGTGTTGGAGCTCTGACCGAAAAAGCCCTGTCCCCTTTAGTTCTCAGACAGGTCCTTGGAACAGCTAGCAGAGCACTGCCAGAGGATCTCAGACTGAGACTAGGTTTGTAGGGGGATAAAAGCTCAGAGATATAGAGAGTGTCATGTATATATACATACGCTATAGTCCTTGTCACAGCGGTCACTGGTTCGACTCCCGGCCTCGACCATTTGCTGCATGTCTTCCCCTGCTCTCTGCTCCCCACATTATCTGTACCAAAAATATAACTTTGAAAAACTACAATAAAATGAACGAAGGCCAACACATTTGCAAGATCATCTTCTAAAATGTGCTGTAGCTGCTCCAGAGAGAGCTTTGGGGCTGTTTGTATCACAGTCACTGCACACAAAAGGACCTCTTTGTTTGCTTTTGTAGTGTGTATGAATGAAAACAAGCACTGTACAGGCTGTGCACAGCTCTGTATTATACTGCCACAAGGCTTCTTGTTTCTTTGTTTTATCTGCAGGTCGAGGTCTTGAAATGAAAGCTGAGTTACACTCACACCTTCTCATCATGTTTAAACTGTGTCTCCTGTGAGTGTTAAATACAGCTGTAATACTAGGGTACAGTTACTGGTCACAAGATTGTGTAATAGAGTTCTGATTACACCTGCTCCTGTCTCTCTGAATCTGATATCTGCTCCGTTTAGCCTGAAGCACCTGGCCAAAAAACTGGAGCTGTAACTAACCAATCCAATAATCTTGCTGTTTCAGATCATAGCCCTGGAGTCCCAGCTCTCTGAAACCAAGTCTGCTCTAAAGAAGGCCCTCAGTGACAGAGAGCTCCTCATTCTGGAAGTCAGGAAGTATGACCCCGCGTTCACTCTCTGAGTCTCTCTGGTTGTGCACATCATATTCACAGTTAGACCACTCCTGCTGGGGAACTGTGCTGGGATCAGGCTGAATGTCAGGAACCAGAAAGACTCATTCATGAAAAAGAAGACGACTGAGTTCCAGCTTTGGATCACTTCCAACTTATACACTGTCCATGAGATTACAGAAGAACCCCTATAATCACTATAACTAAAAAGGGGAACCTAGTGAACTAACCCATAGGTACGTTACAGGTACTATTTTTATCTGGCAGTCTAGATACTCCTCACTGCTGTACTAAACACCAATTATTCTGCTTCTTCTTTCTCATCCAAATCAGTGTGAACAGTGACGTTATTGTGTGATTTCTGTGTTTGTCACACAGCATGCAAGGGTAAATATCACCAAGCTTTAATTCTTTCCATTGTAGTATTTGTGTTACAGGCATTTAAGTTGTGCATACGCCAAAACCTCCTCTTCACATGCACTTACACTGCCAGACAGATGCTCCCCTTCCATAGCGCAACTTTCTGGTCAAGCATGCTTAATGAACAGTGTTCATTTACACACCGCTCATTAATAAAACAGACTCAGTACTATAGACTGCCTCTGTTAGGTGTTTCATTTTAAAGTATTGTGATATATATACATCTGCTGTTAGGAGTTGGTAGGTCGGGAAAACAATGCACTTTTTATTTTGAGTACAGAAAACAGAACACTGCTTTCATTGAGAGGGTAATGCATCTAATTCATCCACCTCAGTTGCTTTATCACCACGAAGGAATGGTTACACACTCTTATCGAGCTCTCAGAACGCGGGTTGGATCATTCCCAGTGTTATTCTTACTTTGAAATGTTGATCATGCTGCTTTTGTACTGTGAAACTGCGCTGTGGCTGAATGTTCACTCATGATGACACGCCTTTGGATTTTCCTCCCTCAGCTGGGGGAGAGCAGGTTGAGCAGCTTATGATTTTGTAACTGGGTTTTCTCTGTTTTCACGCTAACTCTATGGTTTAGAGAAATTTGGAGAGATTACAGCAGCAGCTACCACAGTTTTAAAACTTGATCTCCTTAAACTTGTTTTGTAACTCACTAGGAAACAAGTCCCACTGCTCATGTTTTTACTCCAGTGGACATTTACTATGCACTGCATAGTTTTAAGACATCACTCTGGATATTTTTTTACTTGTTAATATTTATTTAGATTCCTTTTAAGCATGTTTTTTTTTAATATTATACAGTGTTTTGAAGCCATATTGATCAAAGAATATGTCATTGTTTGTTTCTGATTTGTTGTAGATTTTTTCTTGCCAGATAAAAATTTCTGATACCTTCTGATACATTTCCATGCATATATTTGTTATGCATGAATACAAACAATGATGGACTTGTTCATCACAAAGACTGTAACAGTGTAACATTCATGTAATGAACACTTAATGAAAAGTTTGTCTCTATGAGCAACATTTTATGCACAAAGGTTCTATTGTGTAACATTGGTTCAGAGTTTACTCTGAGGTATGGTGATCCATCTTAGTGCTTGCAAAGCTGTTACCAACCTTCACTTTCATTTGTCATGTTCCCACTGTTTGCTCGTGAGACCCCTGGTGGCTGTGATTTGCCATTACACTCCCCATTCCTAACATCATTTGTTCTCTATCCTTCCTTTCTTTTTTCAAACACTGGTTGCCTTGCGAGTGTTGAATGACATATTTACATTCTTGAAAAGGAATGTGGAATATTTCAGCAATAGAAAGACAGCTTTGATCTGACCAAAAATATGTTAAAACAGTAACACTACACATGTTCATGTACAACTCTTCCATTTGTAAGTTGCCTAATATCAAAGAAAAAAAAGATCTACCTGACTCTCATCGTTTAGCTGCATGTGGAATCAATCCATCCTCACTCCATCAGTGTTATAGAGCAGAGATACTGCCCGTTAGCCTCAGTATCACCTCTAGTTGTGATCTATTTCTCAGTTTTTGATGTTGATGTTTTGCATGGCCTTAGTGGAAAAAGACACTTTCATGATATTGAACCTCCCATACTGGGTGCAACATGTAGCTGTTAAGGTTTGTCCCATTTTCTCTCTCCTCTGTCAGGTCTGTGTTAAGTAGCATCCATGATGTGTTGACAAACTGGTGCTCTGAGTTCTATCTGCTCATCACTTTGCAAAATGTGGAGATGGACAGATAATCAAGGAAAGCTGATGTCATGATTAGTGGTTTCTCTCTTTTCAAACGACTGAACGGGCAAAATGTCGCCACTTGAAAGCAGATGCATGTACTGGAGTGATGTATAATTTCTGCCTTGTGAATTATTTGCACTTGTGTGATACATTCACTGGAAATTGCACTTGTTCTCACTTCAGGGATTGCAGAAGAGTCCTTGTGAAATCTTCCGAAGTGATGCAAATGTTGGAGACTTTGTGGACAGTATTTTTGTCAGTTATGTGGAGTTACATTGGATTTTTGTAATGTCTTTATCACTTAATTAAGACTAATTTTAATCTGGTTCTGTGAACCAAAGCTAGTATGTGTAAAATATTTTAAAGATGAAAGAATAAATGATTAACTGCTGAACACATTTGAGTCGTGTTGTCCAGTTTCATTAGAAATGTTTGTCCTTTATTATAAACCATAAAAAAAAAGAATATATTGACAAAAGATTATAGAATCAAAACAAACATGTAAGAGTGTGTTGAGTGGGCTTGAATGATTTTTTTAAGTGAGTCACAACAACAAACATCAATTAGAAAACATACTTTATTTACAACCTTAATGAATGAGTCATTTGACAACACAAGAACTGAGTGACCCACTCAGCTTTTTCGTTCACACAAACAGGTAAACAGCAGATGAGAGCATTGACCTTCCCATCTGTTTCTAATACCACAGTCACTAATTGTGACCGGTAAGTACATGGGAAGTAACCAGGGTCCAGTTAACTACAGTGGTTCCATATCACGTTATGACATCGCCGTTATCCACGATCCTCAAACTCTTCCTGGTGACAGTTTCCTCAATTGAAGAGAATGTTTTTGTGCTTAGAGTTTGGGATCTGATCTCTGCTTTTCAGCCTCCTCACTGCTTCCCTCATATGCTTGGGCTGAAGCGGTGGTGTGTCTCCCCACTTCTCGCAAACATCCAATGCTGCGAGGACAAAAGCATACACATGTAACTACATTGTAGTACGTTTCCAACTCCATTGAAGTGATAGACGTAACTACACATTTGAATTGATCCTTGCGTTTTATTGTCTCTGTTTTAAGTCTGCCACTCACCTTCTTCAACTATTTCTCCGGCGAAAACCTTGGAAATACCAGACATGGCAATCACCACATTCTGGGACACTGATGATCCTGTTATTGACTGGATCAGCTACAAAGAGAAACAACATTAAGTAAATAAATAAGTATCAGATGTGTAAAAACACTGTCTGTGATTCTAAACCCTTACCCTCTTGATAGCAGCCTTAGGGAAGGCAGAACGTCTGTACATCTCGTAACGATTCAGCTGCTCTTCAGAAAACGATGACACCAAAACTCTGGAGGAAAAAAGATGAACAGAGCATGGCGGTGACGTTTACTGGAGATGAGACTAGAGCTGTTTTTTTGGTGATAGAATGATCCTCTGTTACAAATCCTCTTACTGCATCTTTTGTATTTCATCCTCATCAACCTTTTGGCGCTTCTCTTTTTTCTTCTCTGGTTCCACCTTCAGCTTTTTGGAAGGATTACCAGAGGTTCCTTCATCTTCGTCCTCCCCAGCTGTTGCTTCCTTTACAGTGAATGACAAAACATTTATTTAGCCGAATATAATGGTGGAGAAAAACAAAGTGCAGACTGGAATGCTGGATCCAAACCAATCAAGCATATTGAATCTGCACACCAGAAAGCTCCCATTCAGGAATAAGATGAAACAGCCTGTGGTTACATTATCCACAGCAAGTGTTTGTTATGAGGGAAACATTTGATTGTTGAAAACATTAAAGTTGAGAAACACTAGCTTTGATCTAAGAGATGTGGCGTACTTCTGTCCACAGGTGTCACTAAAATCAAAACAAACCCAAAGTTCCCCAACACGAGCTTCAAGATGGCATCGTATTAGCATATTGGTGGTTAACTTGAGCTCCAGGACTCACAGATTTTAGCTCCTGTTTGGGTTCATCTTGCGATGAGGACTCTTTGTTTTCATTTGAAGGTTTTGCTGTGGATGATCCACTCTCAGTTTCCTCTGGTTTGATGTCAGGGTGGTCGTCGTTGGAGGAAGATGTTCTCTCAGGTGGGATTTCAGTTTTAATTCGGGCAGGGTCAGCCATGATCCCTCTGTTACTGTACTGGACGTCAGCTTCAGATTCTGCAATATGTACAAGGCGGTAAATTGATTACATGGATGGCATAGGTAGACGTGTTGATCTGCAAAACGCAGCTGGATAAAAATCAACCAGAATACAATACCATAAAGAGTGAACAGTTTTTCAATTAATCAATATATAAGAATATAAAACTGATAGCACATGCACCTACCCTCTCTGCAGCTAGGCGTCTACAAAACCGCAGCAATATCCAAGCTAACGGTGAGCTAACGTTAGCTTTGACGTTCTGTATTTCAAGTATTTCACATTAGCTCTCGATGAGGCTCCACTAACTCTATAAACTTATACAGCCATCAAAACAAGAGGTCAAATAGAAGTTGAATTCCTCCCACACAGCCTTCGAACACCGTTAGCATAAAGAGGCTACTGCTCTCAGTTTATTGACAGAGCAGTATCTGTATTTCCGGTTCCGGTTTGGAGCGAACTTTATTGATACTGCTAACAAATGACAATGACAATGACACACAAAAACAGTCATTCTTAAAAAGCGGTGCAATCAAAACGATTGGGACATTTTTTTGAACACGTAGATATGAATAATGTGGAACCCAAACCCATTAAGGAGCTATGTCATTCTTTCAAAACACTAGCATGCGTAAAGGAAAACAATGACATACACTTTTAAATTAGTGTAAGAATGTAAACTTACTGAAAACCCAATTGTCTTTATTTACTGTGTTTTCTTCCCTTTTTTATAGTATTTGTTTTTTTATGAATTTTGTTTCAACATATGTATCACTAGTAATAGGATACGAAAGGATAAGATTTATTCTATAACATATTTTATTATTATATTCATCCACAAAAAAATTGCACTCTGGCTTAGGCTAATTCATTTATTTATATCTTAAAAGTAATTCTATACCTTTCTTTGTACAGGTGGTGTTTTTATTTTTATTTAGAATTTTTAAGGTTAGTTTTAAGATTTATATATTTATTGTCCTTACTGTCTTGTTGTGTCCTTACTGTCTTGTTGTTAAGTATTAGTGTTCCATTCACCACGTCAAATTCCTTGTTTGTGCAAGCTCACTTGGCAATAAAGATTTCTTGAGTCTTCATTCATGATATTACTTTAGTCATCCCAGGAGGGGAATTCAGTTGTTGCAGCAACCCAGACATAAGTACAATCAAGAAGTTCCAATTAGTAAAATAAAATAAGTAAAAATGATAATAGATAAATAAAGATAGAATACAATTAGATAAATACTAATGTTACAAATGGAGTAAATAGCAGTAATTACAGGCAGTATTAAAAATGTTTCAGTAGTGACAGCTTGACATGGTGTGATTATGGTTGGTAATGACAGATTAAGCAATATAATAAATATATATGGGTATATAATATGACCATAAGTTGTAGCAAACAATAATAATGTGATATAACATAATATAATATAGCAAAGATAATCATACAATATAATGTAATATGCATTATAATGTCATCAGCAGTCAGAGAGTCAGTAAGAGATGAGAGGAGGGAGTGTGACAGCCAGTGTGTGTGGCCTCCATTACTGTTTAACACTCTTGTCAGAATACATATGAGTTATACTGGAATTTCTCGTCTGTGCCACTCCTGTTATTGTAATGTCTTGTGATGTTTTTGTTGGTGAATGAAAGGTCTCTTCAAGTTTAAATAATTAAAAAAAAAATCTTTAACAGCATCAAGCCCAGCATGTGTATTTTTACATCTGGAAAAACAACACATGAACACTTTTTTATTGACTTAATAAATAAAGCACAAGTTTCAAACAATGTTACAACAGTCTGTAAAATCACTGTTTGTAAATCATCCTCAGTGGACACACAAATTATGCTGTCACCTGATATTATGTGGTGAAATGTTCCTGTCACACCCATAAAAATCTGAAACATCTTCCAATAATTTCCCTTGCTCATTACAGTTGACAGTCACATCATGTTAATTACATTTGATGACTATGTGCTTAAAAATGAATTGTACTTCTTGAGTCATGTGGACGATCAATACTGAAAGGGAATGACTCATTCAAGTAAATCACGTAAGCCCTGAGTCTATGGAAGCCTGAAGTTGGCATGCATCAATTAAATTGAATTACTCAGTTTTCCCAAAATTATGATATTCTGCCTTATCAACAGAGTTACAAAAACACATAGAAAACATAGAAATTAGCTTTTAATGGAGTGACTACTCAAAACAATGTACAGAGGACTAAGTTATGGAAGCCCTTAGTGGACATGCATATGTACATTCGAACCACACCATTTCCCCTTGAAAATAAGATCTTGGCTCTTGAGGTAACAACACATTTTCTTGAGATCTAGACATATTATTTTGTTATCTCAGGTTTTCCCACTTAAATTCATTATTTTAATTATTATTTTATTATTTTATATTTTCTACCTCTTTCAACAAAATGTCAATGTAAACACTGAATGAAGACCATTTTCTCTTTTTCTGTGACTAAGTCTTGTCACACTGGTTTTATTTTATTTTATTTAAAAAATAAAACAATTCAAAATGCATTCATTGTATTTGTTAAATTTAATAGATTGTTACATTGTTAAAATGTCATTTTATTTGGTAAACAGTGCTTATGACTTGTAAGATTCAAAAATTTCAAGCCTATGACTTCCAACTTGACTCAACTTACCTTGTCTTTACTTGAGACTTGACTTGGACTTGCACATCTTTACTTGAGACTTGACTCGAGACATGAGATCATAGACTTGAGACTTACTTGAGACTTGCAAAACAGTGACTTTCTCCCACGTCTGATGGTCACTATGATTGGCCAGACCACAACATGCCATGCTGCCATTAAGAGGTAAGATAGATATACTTTATTTCAGACTCATAGGTCCATAACAGCACAAGAGTAATATAAAAGACTAAAAATAAGTAAAATACATGTCCAGTAAGAAATAAAGAGATCATATGACTACAGTTTACACATTCATTTTGATTAAAGCATAAAAAGGCATTTGTTCCAATGTTTCCAAAAGCAAGAAAAATACCTTGTGTCGCTTAATGTGGGCTGAGTGAGCTCCCTTAAAATTTCATTTTCTGAATCAGCTAAGCGACACATATATCTATACATCAACTTTCTCAGTGCAGCATGAAACGTAGGGACAAGATAAATCTATTCTTGCTGTTTTTTGGGTTGTTTGTGCTTTTGCAACTCAGGGGATATGAGTTGCAATAATGTGACATTAAGTCAAGAGCTCAAGATTGAAACTAAAATGTACTATTTTTTATGGGAAAACAGACAAAATAAAATAAATCAATCAATCAAGCTTTATTTATATAGCACCTTTCATACAAATCAAATGCAACCCAAAGTTCTTCACAGTGATTGAAAAACAAGAAAGAAGCAGAAATAAAACAAAGGCAAGACATATTAGGGGACAATAATAATAATTAGAAAAATAGCAATGATACAAATTAAAAATAGTAACAACATAAAATAAAATAAAATAAAATAGAGACAAATGCACACCAAAAATAAAATGTGTGTAATTAAAATAAGTTAAAGCATCAGAATTAAGAATACAAATAGTTAAAATAAGTAGATTTAAAAAAAAGGGTAAAAAAAGGGTATGGATAAGAGTTGAAAAGTAAAACAAAGGCTAAAAATATCAATACAACTGAGTAGATAAATAAAGATTAAATACATGAATGAATTAATACATAAAATAGAATAAGATAACAGTTAAAAATTACTAAAATAATAAAGCAACATTTAAATCAATATTATAGTAAAAGGTAGGTAATAAAATTGTTAAACCCTACATAAAAGCTAGACTGAATGAATATTTTTTTAGTTTAAGTTTAAAAGTCTATGGATGGTATGGATGTAAGTCCACTTAGGGCTTCCATAGATTATGGTCTTGTAGTAAATAATTAAAAGGTAAGTTTTGAAATTCGCCAGATGTAATACTAAACAGACTGTAGAAGCATTGGATCCTCCTGGAGTGCGCTCTTCCTGTAATCCCACTACAGTAGCCCGACGCCATCTTGCTTGTTCCTATCCACGTTGTTTGTGAATCAGCTAGGGCGGGGATGCTAGGTGTTTTATGTGCGTGTGTTTAAAGGGGTTTGGATTGGAGATGCAGAAAGAAAGGGCAGTTTCGAGGAAGTGACGGACGAGACTCGGGGGGCCTGGTCTGAGGAAGTTTGCTCGGTGATGGTACCGTGCTGCTGAACGAAACTTTTCCACCTTTGCACCGTGGATCGGGAAGGACGGATCCAGCCAGCGGCGTGGGGAGCTTTTGTTTCCTCGCCACACGAGCAGCACTGTGGAGTAACTTGAGGTTGGGAGGGTTAAAAAAATAAATAAAATAGGGGGGATCGCAGAGGAATTTCACTCCCACAACCAAACCCCCCTTTTTCCTCCTCTTCCCTCCCCGCGCCTCCTCTTGGATTTTATTTCTGGGATCCGCGATGGGGAAGGAGCAGGAACTTCTGGAAGCGGCGCGGACGGGAAACCTGGCCGCAGTGGAGAAGCTTTTATCCGGGAAGCGACAGTCGGCTGGCGCGGGCAGCGGCTCGTCTGGGACCGGTGGAAGCGGCAACAGCGGCGGGCACGGCGCCTCCTCTCATCCGCTCTCCAGTCTGCTCAGGTAGGCTCTGGAAAAGGGAAGAGGCGGATATAACTCAATGAGAGAATCCACTCCTGTTTTACTTGTCAAATACTCCCATGCATATCTTCAACTTGTGTTCAAAACATGCTTGTCTGGCTACTTAGAGTCATGTTTTCTTTATTTGCATTGCCAAACAAACCAAACCAGTGCATTGTAGTAGCAGTGGCATGCTTCTTTGTTAGCTCCCAGCTCTGTGTCCATGCCAGCTGTACTGTAATGTGCATAAACAAGCCTGGTAGGTGATCAATTATGCAACCTAACTACAGAAATCTGCAACAAAACAGCCCATGGCCACTTGAAAAACTAATACAGATGCATTATTAAGTGTTTACATACAGTCTAGACCTGAACACTCACTGGTAGCAGAGAGCTAGTCACCAGGAACAGACTCCAATATATATCATCAGCATTATAGTTTACTGTTCTCTAATTTACAGCCTTAGAATAAAAAAAGGACTTCTCTTAATTAAGCTTTGTAGATGGAAGCCTGGCAGACTTCATTATTGTCAGTGGTCTCAAGGGATGTAATGTGTTGTGGTGTTTAACATCAATGACAGATCTGCCATAAAAATGTTTCAGATGTGTACAGAGGTTTGCTTGTCAAAAATGAGTTTTGTCTGTCTCATTTTGCTCTAATTTAGAAAAAAATGCACATGCCTTTGTCAGATATTGATCTTATCTTTCTTGCCTACATGCCACCTGTGCACATACTGTAGTCTGAGGCAATGTTGGAGGTAAAATGTCAAAAACTAAATAAACATGATGGTTGACAGAATAGGATATATCAGTAAAAGCTTTGTGAATCAGCTTGAATCCATTGCCCATGATGCATGTACTTAAAGAAATAAGGTAGCATCCAAATCATCACAGCTTAGCCAGGCCTTCACTCAAGTACTATCCCTTTAATGTTCTGCAGACAGGGGCTGCTGGGTAATATTAATAATTTGATGAAATATAAATGCCATCTGATAAGTTCTGAGTTTCATTTTGTGCTGCAGATGTTATCTGATTTAGAGGCTTACCACAACAAAATTGTCATCCCTGAGCTGAAAGACGTGTTTCTGAAATCATATGATGCAGTCTCACACAGCAGTTCTATCTATAGTTGAGACTAGACAAGAAGGAAAACAACAGCTTTAAGAAGATCTACTCCTTAAGACCACTTAGGATATGTCTGCCTATGGATCACAGTGAAATATAGCTTTGAGACCTGTAAGATAAAGTGTAGACCCAAGCAAAACACTGCATGTAAGAAGACTGCTGCTTTTCTGTACCTTTTTGTTTAATGCTGAGTACATACAGGTTAAGGTCTGTCAATCAAACTGTAATATTACTCCCCTGGGAGCCCTGTGACAGCCACCTTTCTCTGAGGTACAAGTGTCACGGCGGAGCTCAAGGCGATGCATCGCCGTGTTACTTAGCGAAGACTGCAAAATGTACTCAAGGTAATTACATTAAACCCTTCTAATCAGAAATCCAATTCACAGATGTCAGGCAGTCAAGGCTGGCTCAGACTCTCTCGCAGGTCTGTGGGCGGACAGAAGAGACCGTTGTGTCATCTACTCTGACTTGAGTAATCAATGTTTGGCAATGATTGTTCAGGGAAAATATTGGCTGGACTTTTCAGGAAATGAATTAACTAGGGGGTGTATTAGACTTAAAAAGCCTGTTGCCTCCGGACACCTAAGCTTATTATGGGACAAGTTCTTAGATTATAATGCGGTGCATGAGCTGTGACCACGGGGCAGCCTGGGGGATTGTTGCTATTGTGTGTGACTTTGTGTTTATTTTGCATAATTGAAATGTCAATGTGGAGAAATCAGTGTAAATGAGTAGAGAGGGAAAAGTTATGTGTTGGCGTGCCTCTTTTTGAAGCCTTCCCAGAATTGCCTTGTAACTAATTCATCATCAATTGATAGAAAGTTCTGGTCTGTAATCCTGTCAGGGGAGATTTGGTCTGTCAGAACTGATCTGTCTTTCAGTGGATGGTAGGTTGACATGTAAAGGGGCTTGACCTTTTAACACATTTACTTGAAGAAAAGACGTCTTTTAAATTCTGTTCCCACTGTAGCCCAAACAGTAACTCAATTAGACTTGTTTGCAGTGAGGCCTTGTGCACAAATACCCTTGAAAACAACATCTTTGTTGTATAGATTAAACCACAGGTTATGATCTCCCCTAATAGACTTCATAACTATACTTTAAAGGTGTGTTGTTGTGTGTTTCCACTAGATTTCTGGCGTTCTTGCTCTGGAATGGGGCGCATGTCAAGACTTGTGATGTTTTTGTAACCAGGCTGTTGTACAGCTCTCCTCTGCGGAATGTCTACTTTCCCAGGAGGCTGCATCCCAGCGGTTGCCATGGGATAGACACTGACCCCGGCATGTTTAACACTGCCGACGCCCCAAACATTTGTCCCTTGGTGGTGCTGCATTAACACCATAATGAGCTGGGAAGGGCTTCCTATAGTAGGGAGGTCATGGTGTAACCTTTAGTAGTGCTTGCTGGTTGATGCGGATGTAAGGAGTGCCTGACAGATATTGGATTTTTGGGGGCGATATCACCACCGATATATCAGAGGGGGGGGGGGGGGACATTTATTTTGATTTGGTAGTTGGTTAAGGAACCTTTTTTGTCAAAATTAAAAGATGGAATTGAATCAATGGAATTTGCATCAATGGGACTATGCAGGGCTGCACGGTGGTGCAGTGGGTTGCACTGTTGCCTCACAGCTAGAAGGTTCCTGGTTCGAATCCCCAGCCAGGCAGATGCCTTTCTGTGTGGAGTTTGCATGTTCTCCCCATTCTCTCCAGGTACTCCGGCTTCCTCCCACAGTCCAAAAACATGCTCACCAGGTTGACTGATCATTCTAAATTGCCCCTAGGTGTTAGTGTGGGTGTGACTGGTTGTCTGTCTCTCTGTGTTAGCCCTGTGATAGGTTGGCGACCTGTCCAGGGTGTACCCTGCCTTCTGCCCGAAGCCAGCTGGGATTGGCTCCAGCCCCCCGTGACCCCTAACGGGATAGGCGGTCAAGATAATGGATGGATGGATGGGACTATGCAGTGTTATAGCCAGTTCCACCAGATCCGTGTCCGGTTTCGTCTCCTATCTGTCACGGCACCGGATCTGATAGGTTTCTATTCTAGTCAATGTGTTAACCCCCTCTGGATCCACTCCATTGCGTTCCAGCTGCGTCTCTGATCCGGCAGGTCGGAAGGTAATGGATCAGATACGTAATACTTCTATTTTTGCTGGATGCCGGAGCACGACGCATCAACGGGCGAGTCGGACCGCAGCAGATCGGAGACGGACCGGACACGGATCTGGTGGAAGTCCCGTGTTACTCACACTGTTGCTTTTGTTAGATATTATTAGAGGTGGTCAACTAATTTTATTTGTTGTTATGATGCTTCGCTACATGAGCCTCTTTTTATGTTCTGTAATAGTTTTTCCAATAGGACATGTCAATAGGACAATATCAGCTGGCCAATATATCTGTCAAACTCTGGGATCAGAATTGATAAGTTCATTCTGTTTGTTGGTATTACACAAGTCACTTTGGTGCCTTTTTTTAGAGTGCTTATTTTAGTGGATGCCTTTCCGTGCACTCCATCTTACCAGAGTTTTTGCAATGACCCCATCATGACCCATTTCAATCCCAGAGGTCTACAGGAAGAACTCTTCACCAGCACTTCCTGGCCAAAGTTATTCAAACACAGGCAGCTGCTGCAGTCAGACCGGAGGTAAGACAAGTCCCTGGCAGGGAAAGTGCCTGCCCACTGAGGGGAAATTAACAGAGGAATGCATGGAGTTCTGGACAGACGCTGTGAGAGCTTAGCCAGATGAGGGCTCGTCTCCCAGCTTCACAGCCATGTCCTTTGTCCCACTGACAGAGCTGGGAGTGATGGCTTTTCATATTTATATCAGCTCCTAAAGACCATTCTGAGGCTTTTCTCTAGTTTTTAGTTTTACAAAGAAAATCAAGCTGTCATTTGGATAGAACTGGACCACCTATTTAGAGAATTCTACCTTTAGTGTTTCCTCTAGGCTAAAGCAAGTGGGGGTTTCACAATATTATGTAGTACAATTCAGCTCAAACACATCTTCACCGAGCCTTCTTGAAATATTTCTCCCTATAACAGGTTACTCCTTTCTTTAAATGCCAGAAAGGAAAGCATTTCGTTCAGTGGAATGACTTGGTGTGCATTTTCAGAGGCTTGGGCACAACTCCAGATCATTCCAATCCATTACATCCAGAATTTCTGGCTCATCCTAAGCGTGCTATCAGATCGTTGTCAGCCGAGGAAATATCTGCTGTGCAAAAACTAGCACATACTGTCCTTTTTTTAAAAACAGAGTATCCTGGAGCCTCTATGTTATTAGGATTTTTGTGCACGAAGGATTCAGTGAGTGTGAAGGTGCACTGCAGGACTTGGGATGCTGTATCTGCACATGACAGACTCACAGCAGGGGATCTGACACCCTCAGTGCTTAGCTGCATTTCATAGTAGCTATCAAAGTCCATGCGAACTGTGTGACTGCCTGCTCTTAGTGCAGCCAGAGAGTGTTAACAAGGCTGTTTCTCACACTTTTATAGGACTGGAAAGAGTGTCTCCAAAGTAGCTGAACGCTGGGCAAACAGCACGTCTGGCAGTCACATTTCGTCAATCGTTGACCTCTGAACTGACAGAAACTGTAGCTGGTTCAACCCAAGAGGGAGCAATGCTAGCGTTGAAATCCAACACCACCGTGTTAGCATTCCTGGAGCATCTGAGTTTGGGATTCTCTGCTCTGAGCGTTATGTTTACGGCTAGTGTTTGTATAGTCTGAGAGCGCCGGCAGGCACATTGTCGCTGTGATGAATTTCACATATGTCTGTGTGTGTTTGTGTGTGTGGGTTGGGGCTTAAAAATGGAACAATATTTGCATGTAGTATGTAGCCATTTTTACTTAGAACTGATGGTGGTCAATGAAAACAGAAGTTCAAACTCAAGTGGGTCATTGGATTCTGGGTTAGTTTATTGAGCAGAAGTGTCCTCTGTGTCTGCAAAAGAAAATATAATTTGTAATAATGATGGTGAGCAAAGATACTACAATAATGTTGTTGTACTTTTCACAATAAAATATTGTATTCAATAACTAAGCTACATAAGCATCTTAAAGCGTGAGAAAAACAGCATCATCAATCATTATTTATATAGTGCCAGTTCACCACATTGTTATCTCAAGACGCTATACAGAAAGAGCAGGTCTAGATCACACTCGGTTCTATTATTAACAAAGACCCAACATCAAGACAGGACAAGATCCAGTCACATCGTACAGGCAAGACTCAGTCTTATCTCATCTTAGTCCACCATGAGCAGAGCTCTTTGCAGCACTGTTAACAGGCAGAAACTTTATCAATTAATCAATCAATCAGGCTTTATTTATATACAAATGAAATGCAACCCAAAGTGCTTTACAGCTAATTAAAAACAAGAAAGAAGCAGAAATAAAACAGTGGCAAGACATATTAGGGGAAGATAATAATAATAATAATAATAATAATAATAATAATAATAATAATAATAATAATAATACAAAATAATAATAATAATATATATTTAAAAATAAAATAAAATAGAGACTATGCACACCAAAAATAAAATATGTGTAATTAAAATAATTTAAAGCATCAAAATTAAGAATACAAATAGTTAAAATAAATAGATTTAAAAAGGGTAAGGATAAAAGTTGAAAATAAAACTAAGGCTAAAAAATATCAATAAAACTGAGTGGATAAATAAAAATAAATAAAAATAAATAAATGAATAAATAAATAAAAATAGAATAAGATAACAGTTAAAATTACTAAAATAGTAAAGGAACATTTAAATCAATATTACAGTAAAAGGTAAGTAATAAAATTGTTAAACCCTACATAAAAGCCAGACTGAATAAATACATTTTTAGTTTGCGTTTAAAAGTCTCAATATCTCTGTCAGTTCCTCTCAGAACCAGACTCATGCTAAGCAGCCATCTGCCTTAACTGTGTTAGGTTTACAAGGGGATAGAGGGTGATACAGAGAGAGAGAGCTGGATAGAGACAACAACAACAACAACAACATGCAGACTAATGGTTACAGCCTATAATAATAGTATGTACTGTTTACCGGAACAGCAAATTAATACTATGAGACAGATCTCAATATTTATGGCACTTAAAGTCAGCAGGTCTCATATTAGCATTTACAATATTGATGTTGATAATAGGGGTAGGGACGAAACTATCAATCATAGCAGTCGGCTAGGAACTGTTCTAAAATTAACATTAGCATTTTTACAGTGTTACTAAAGGTGAGACTGATATTAGTTATTGTAGCAGCTGGAGTCTGGCACGTGCACAGCAGCAGGCCGTCTATAACAATGATCCAGAGGAACCTACGAGACAAGGGAGCTCAGAGACTCCAGAAAAATCTGTGGTTAGGAACTTTAATGGGACTTGAAGACTTAAAATTAGTATCAAGCACACAGATGGAGGAGAGAAGTAAAGTGTGCCAGTTTCCCCTGGCAGTCTTAGCCTCTGGCAGCATCACTAAGAGCTGGTCCAAGCCTGTGACAGCTCTAACTAAAAGCTTTATCAAAAAGAGGAAAGGTTTAAGCCTACTCTTAAAAGTAGTCAGTGTGTCTGCCTCCCAGACCCTGACTGGTAGATGATTCAAAAGGAGAGGAGCCTGATAACTGTAGGCTTCTCCTCCCATACTACTTTCAGAGACTTTGGATATGATGAGCAGGCCTGCATTCTTGCATAGTGTTCTAGAGGGGTAATGGGGCACTGTGAGCTCTCCTGCCTGACCAATAAGAGCCTTGTAGGTTAGAAGAAAGATTTTAAATTCTATTCTAGAGTGTATGGGGAGCCAGTGTTGAGGAGCTTATACCGGAGAGATGTGCTCCCTCTTCCTCGTTGTGGTCAGTACTCAAGCTGCAGCTTTTTGAACCAGCTGTAGAGTCTTTAGAGCAGGGGTGTCAAACATACTGCCCGCGGGCCAAAACCGGCTCTCCAGAGGTTCCAATCCGGCCCCTGGGATGTCTTTGCAAAGTGAAGATTTTGCAATTTTTCAATAAAAGTAACTGTTATTTCAGATTTGTCCTTTGGGGGTCGCTTACAATCATAGTGCTGATGGAGCGCACCTGAACGGCACTCTGGGACTTTTTTTCTCAAAGTGAGGAAAAAGAATATTTGCAGTTTGCATAACCCGGTGGAAATTCATAGACTTTTTTTAAAGCACTTCATGATCCCATTTTTCATGAATCAATTTTTTGCACTAAAACAAAGGTTATTATATTATGATTTTACTGGTCCTGCCCAATTGAGATCAACTCTGGCTGTACATGGCCCCTGAACTGAAATGAGTTTGACACCCCTGCTCTAGAGACTTATTAGAGCAGTTTGATAAAAGGGAAGTATGATAGTCCAACTTAGAGATAACAAATGCATGGACTAGTTCCTTTCTGTATTGTTTTAAGACAGGATGTGTCTGTTTTTTGCGATATTGCGTAGGTGTAAAGAGGCTGTCCTTGAAATTTGTTGAATGTGGAATTCTGATCAAATAGGACTCCCAGCTTCAAAACGGTGGTCCACTTATTATATGTGTTTCCTTCCCTCTGTGCCTCCTGTAAGAAGGAAAACAACACACATACACACAGACCAATAAACTCAGTCTTTTGTGAGCATGTTTATGTGAACTCTGTTTCACCCATTTCACTAAGAACCATATAACAACAAATGGACAAATGGAAAAGATAAGACTGCTGAGGTGTTTTTAACCTATTTGTAGGAAAAGATTCAGCTATCAGTGACTAAGTCCATCCTTCTTTGTGTGTTCTGGCCTACATAGGTGTAAGCACACAGTTAGCAGCCCAGACATTTTCATTTGTCTGGCCTGCTGGCTGGCGGCTTCCTTTCTCTCCCACTCTGCTCTCTCAGCAGTCTTTATAACCCACCTGCTGGGCCCACGCCAACCTCCACCCCACCTCCAGACTTCAAACATGTTGTACTTGGAGCCGGAGTAATGGCACTGCCCTCAATATGCTCACACAGGAAACAAATTAGCTTAGATCTTTATTAAGATAGAGTTCCAATGATTCTTTGATTTTTGTTACAAAAAACATTTCGGACTTCACTCGTGAGCAAACTGAGCAGTACTCAAAAAAATCTTCACCCTTGCAAACTAGATTAGACAGAAGTTGTGTGCTATTACAAGAAGTGTTTTGTCAGCAGCGAAACTGAAAATAACTGACCATCCGTCCGGCCACATTTTTAGCTTCAGCTGAACATCAGATTGCTCTCTCAAGCAAAACATTCAGGGGGTGCCGGTGTGAAGCAGTGAGGTCTGTGTGAGATCTGTGTTGTTGTGCTCTGGCGTCTGCTGAGAAGTCAGTGTGGGAAACGCCAGCTTGTGTGGAGACAGGCTGTGATTGAATGTGTTTTACTTCCTTTCTCGCCTCATCTGACTCTCCCCTGTCTCTCCCCTGTCTCCCTCTGTATTCATCCCATTTTCAGCCAGCCACCAGTGTTTTTCATGTCATCTTGACTCTGATGGCGCCTCTGTTGGACTGCTCTAATCATAGTCTGTTGGGCAAACCCAGTTTGTTCACACCTCCTGCTGCAGCACAGTTGCTATGTGAAATGCTCACAATGGTGCTTATGAGCCGTGAAGACTCAATCAGGCTCTGTGCTACAGTAGAACAGGCAAATTAGCTGCATCATTGCTGTGTTCATTTCAATACTTTCTGTTCCTTTTCGACTGAAGCTGTTTGCTGAGAACCAGAACGAGGTTCATGAGTTTCAGTACTCTTGTCGAAAACATTTATTGTCAGACACTTCTTGATTTAAAGATGTTCTGAAATGAGGAAGGCTGACAGTTTATTTTTTGTGATCAATTTTAAGAACTGGTGCAAGGGGTGACAGTAACTGTCAGTCCACTATTTATCAGCCTTCTTAGTATCTAGATGAATATTGGATGTATCCTCATGAAATTGGTATCTAGCATTGATTTTATCCTCAGAATAGATTGTAACAACCAAACATTGTTTTGAATAAAAAATGTTAGCATGCTGACAAGTTATGCTAACATTGTAAACAATATACCTACTAATTATAAAGGTATTAGCATGTTGGTGTGCTATTCCTATTCCACAGATATAGCAAAAATCTTCCCTTCAAAAAAGAAGATTCAGCTTTACGAGCCAGAAATTTGAGTCTGGTTATACGATACTCTCAAATATGGATGTGCGTGTTTAGTCGACTAGCCAACAAATGTTTTTAGCCTCACTAGTCAGCACTACAGAATTAGTCAGTTAAACTAATGTTTAATTTTGTTACTTTAAGCCTGAAATGTTGGGGCATATGTTGCCATTGCAGCCACATCCACTAGCTAGGGCTGTAGCGCCATTTGTAGATACCGCCATAATACTATTATGCTCTACTACCAGGATATAAACAAGCCAAGATGAAAGATGGCATCTCATAGCACGTTGCAGTTTGGCCACCTTTTGAGCTTGGAAATTCTATATGTTGGCTCTGTCTGGTTAAACTGGAACATAGTTACTCGACCAGAGCATTGTGTAACCAGCACAGGCATGTGGACGTTAACCTGCTACGAGGACAGAATGCTAATTACATTAGCCACGCTATCCAACATATATATTTTTAAAGTTATGTTTTTGGGCATTTTTGCCTTTTAATAATAGGACAGCTGAAGAGAGACAGGAAATGTGGGGAGTGGAGAGTGGGGGAAGACATGCAGCAGAAGGTCGACCGGCCGGGAGTTGAAACGGCGACCTCTGCAATAAGGACTGTAGCCTCTAAACGTGGGGCGCTTGGGCGCTTAGACCACAAGGCCACCAGCGCCCCTATCCAACATGTTTTACTGCAGAGTCGTTGATCCTGTGTTTAGCTGTGTTGAATAAATTGTGCAAAATGTTGTCTGTTTTCTGATGTTTTCCTGCCTTTAAACCAGAAAGCTAGTCTGAATTTAAATTTCTGTTAAAACGACTGTGAAATTAGATGCTGCTTCAGAACATCCCTACTTCAGAGTACACAGGAATAGACAAAGGTAACACAACCATCAAAACACTATAATGCTATTAAGATTAGATTAGATTGGATTAGAATTTTTTTTGTCCACAATGTGGAAAATTGCCTTCGGCTTCACACATACAAACAGACAATACAACATTTGTAGACAAGAACAGAGAGAGCACTTGGGGTTCTTCCTATACGGGGATGACCAGCAGAATTCCTTAAAGGAGCTGATATAAAATATAAAACATATATATGTACATACACATACCTAACATAGTGTTGAGCAACAGTTGTGTTACATCTCTAATTATTGACTGAATACAAGTTCCTCCATAAAAGGTCAGATGCATGATGAGCCACATGGTATGAAGTTGACTTGTGAAGAAGTTTTGAGACATGTGACGGTCTCGATGAGGCTGTGTCATAGTTGGGTCAGAGGTATGTGACGTTTGTTGCATCATTTGCTTCCTTGTGCTGCTTGTTTTGTAATACTACCCTCATGATGAGTGTTCACTACTTTATTGCAGCAGTTCTTTGGTCCCAACATGGCATCTGTTTGAGATCTCAGCTCATTTAAGCCTGTGAGTGTTGCTCAGTGGGCTCAGAGGATTCTGGCAGGTACTTCAGTCCAGGTTGGCTGTTATGCTGGCAGGGCATCTGGTTTCAGCGCCCGCCAGCAGTATGCATAATTAAACCCAATTTCCCTGACGGTGGCTGACATGCGCCAGTCACTGCTGGGCTCGGTGCCCTGGGATAGACTAATCCCTGGCTGTGTGGTCACACAGCTAATAAGCTGGAGGACAAATCTGTTTATTTGACACCGGGTTCACGCTCACCTGGGTTCTCATTTGCTTTAAGCTGGGGCTGAATTTGGCCCTGCCATTCCCCCAGGGCTCCATAAATAAACATTTATTATAAAATGTTTGTTGGCTTTTGTGAATCCTGTAGGATATGGGCAAAATAGCAACTCTTACTTTAAATACCTACTGTTGTGAATTCTGCAAAATAGTTGATTTTTGCAATGAAACTAGAATTCTGGTCCCAAGCAATTTTTTTATACTTCTCATGTGTGATGCATTCTTGCACCTCATGAATATTAGTGACTGATGCATGATAATCAATGCAAACCTGGACTCATTCAGGTTCATCTATTGAGGTAACTGAGTTGCAGCTTTAGTCATTGTTAAACGAACCAAAGCACAAAAGCTGTAGTGTCCTCTGTTTGTGCATCCAATCACTGAGCTCAATGACATTTAGGTTCCCAAATAAAACACAGTGGAGATTAATGTTTAAACCCACATACTCTGGAAATGACTGTCTGTTCAAAATGTGTGACTAACATCAGCAGACTAATGCAGAGAACACATAAAAGAGAGAAAACGTTATTATCTCTCCTCCTCTCGTTCTGGCTGTGCTTTGTACAACACAGAATTACAGCCCCCCAGAATCTTTTTCAAACTGCAGCTTCATCCCGCTGATATTCCCTCAGGGAAATTAAGGATTAGCTCAGCCTTTCAAATAGGAATTCCTCTGTCAGTTTGTTTGAATGTGCCCCCCTCCCAAACCAAATCCACTCTGTTTTTGCCCAATGCCCTGCTCTGGGCCTATAAGCCCCGTCCCTCGGTTAGGTTGGTTGTGAGCCGTAGTAAGAGGATGAAGTGGATTGTCGAGCACCACTCTGACTCATGCCCTTGAGTGCCATGCTGCCAAAACGCTCTGAGAGGATGTAACACTTTGACTGCACTTAGAGCTGCTACTAGAGACAGATCTGATTTCAGCAAACTGAAATATATGACACTGACAAAATGTAACAAGCAGACATCCTCGTTCCCTCTGCATGCAGATGATTCTGATTGCATTAATTAACATGAATGTCCCTGATTAGAGCTGTGATATTACAGAAACAGATCCCAGAGAGTGACATCATGTTTGGAGCTGCTGTTAGCTCCTCTTTGGTCACGTGGCTGTTGTGACAAATTCTTTGTGTTTCTGGGTCAAACATCTGGCACATCCTGGTCATGACTGCTGTGGACGACTAAAGTGCAAATGCATCAAAAATTTTGCCTTTATTCTAGATTTATTTCAAATTGAACGTGACAGGGAGATCTTGCAGAAAAGTCTGCTGATGCATCAAACAGAACTGAGCTTATCTTACACAAACACTTTCTATGGAGGTACCAATATATTGATGTGGACCCATGCAACGACTCAGTGATCTATGATTCAATTTAAAAGCAATCTGTATCACCACCCTCCAAGTAAGCTGACCTATATGGTAGCCAATATATATTTATTTATGTATGTACGGTGCATCAAATATATTTTCACCATCGTGTTAAAGTTATTGGATTGTTTTCCATTAAATGTCCTGAAGAGGTCAGCAATCAATTTTTCCAATCACAAATATACCTATGTTTTGTGAGTTGACATAAACACACATTATGGTATTATAGGCCTGTGACCTCACCTCATACTGAATGCAAGCTCCTTAATTGAAACAAGGGATGCACGGCATACATCAGGCTCTTACCAACTCAATAAGGGGAATAATATTTTACACACTCTGACAGTAGGTGCTGGTTGTCTGCAGTTACTCACAGAAAAGAAGAACAAGTGCAGCTGCAACATCAGAGAGATGGAGCAAAAAATTGTGTCACCTGCGTGAGTGGGTTGTGCTGTTTCAAAGGAGGATAAAACAATTGCAGAATGCAAAACATCAGCCTCAAGTCTGCCGAGAGGAGGAAAAGATTCCTCAAGTTTTAACACACCGCATATTTTAAACCACCTGTAAAGTTGTCATTGTGATATGTCCAGAGGGTTAAAGAGATATGAAGCAGCTCAGCAGCAGTTAGCAGATATTTGAGAACTGCAGAAAGTTGATCAGAGGCAGCCCTAAGCTAAAGCAGTTAATGACATAAACACTGAAAATATGGCGACCCACCTTTTTCTGGGGCAGAAGATAAAGGATTTAACTAGCTATTGGTGAATTCAGAACAGTATCCAGAGTTGTCTTTACTTTGCAGACGTACCCCCACCTGCTGTATGAAGTGATCTCTGTACACATTCACAAACCGATCGACAACATCAGTGACAGAAGTTTTTATCATTGCCGTGTGGACTTCTGGCGTTAGACAGCCTAATGCCTGGATAAAGACTTAAACATGGCTTTCACTTTGTAATGAATGCTGCACTTTGAAAACAACCTGTGTTTTAATTATTTCTTTTTTTAAAGTCATAGTTTTGGGCGTGTTTTTCGTTATTGATAGGACAGCTGAATAGAGACAGGAAATGTGAGGAGTAGGGATTGCGAGAAGACATGCAGCACGTGGTCGAGGTTGGGAGTCAAACCAGCGACCATTGCAACCTCTGTACATGGGGCACACACTTAAACTGCAAGGACAACCAGTGCCCCACTACCTGTGTTTTATTTGTTATGTGTGATTTGACTCCTGATGTAGGTTGAATTCTTCTTTAGTAGATTGGTGAGTCTTAGTTGACAGTTTGTTAAATTATTAGATATAAATTCCCAGGCAAAATGTCTATATATCTTAAGTATGTTGTTTCTAACTTTTTTGATGTATTTTGTTGAAATAAAATAAAATAACAATTGAAGGGTTATGGTAAATGGTAAATGAACTTGTACTCAAATAGCACTTTTCTAGTCTGTCTGACTACTCAAAGCGCTTTTACACACTGCTCGTCGCATTCACCCATTCATACCCATTCACTCACTGATGGTAGAGGCTGCTATTTAGTGAGGGACCATCAGTGTTAGCTTATCTCATTCGTACACATTCACACACCTCTGAACAACTGCGGGAGCAATTTGGGGTTCAGTGTCTTGCTCGAGGACACTTCAGCATGTGACCGCAGGAGCTGGGATCGAACCGCCAACCTTCCAATTGATAGACGACCTACTCTACCCACTGAGCCACAGTTAATTTTAAATGTTAGCTGTAGATATGTCAGTAAGTATAGGATACTGTTCTCACAGCATATTATGGTAGTCTTTCTTACCGTCAGGTTTGCAGAAACTACACAGTCTGAACTTTTTTCCAATACAAAAATATGTACATAAAAAAAAGGTAATCTTATCGAAATCAGCCATCAGGCACAAATAACTATTAGTTATTGGTGTAGTGACTATTCTGACCTGATTTAGTCACTGTCTGGGTGTGGGAGTGAGGTGTTTTAGATGCACTTCTAAAAGAGTCCAATGTCCAATCCGAGGTTATGGTTGCGTTATTTCTTGCCATTTATTGATTCAAATGATAAACAGGTAAAGATAACTTACTTTGAAGGTAAAATGCGTGATGAGGATAACAGTGCAGGCTAAGACTAGCAGTAAAAGCCGTGTGCTCTTCCCGTTCCCAAGATCACTGCTTCACCTGTGCCCCTTTTGTAGCATTTACCTGCCTGTTTACCTGAAGTGCCCCTTGTGGTGCTTGTGCGAGTAGCAAAACAGAAAATAAAAACAACATAGGTGAAATGGCTCATACAATTGGTTTTGGCTCAAAAAATGCACATCCCACATCTCTAATTTAAATTCGAAATTAATCAAAATTGTAAAGTGGTGATATCAATAAATATTGTTTTATTGTTCAAATATTTATTGTAGTATTGTGAGGCGATCAAACACATGCTCTACACTCTGAAATCGCAAAAAGAAGAAGGGGAAAACAGTTTTTCCATTGTCTGAATTCTTGACTTGGAGCCACTACACTCTACATAATACAAGTTAGGCTGGCTGTACTTCAGCAGAGATTAAATGTCCTCGTGCACTTTTATCAATGCAATGAATTCACTCAGTTATGATTAGCTTCTTATCAAACTCATGACATCCCCTCTTCATTACTCTTGTCACTGATACTGCCCTGTGCCTGAATATGTTAGATTCTCTGTTCGTAGTCGCTGCTCTGTTCATGTTTATGTTAATTTGTTTATGGGGGTTTTTGCTGTAAGCCCTTACATAACTCTTTATCTAGGCCAGCAACTGGAGGTCTGTTTCTGTCTCAGTTTTCCCATTTGATGAGCTCTGTGTCCACACACAAGACGGAGTGTAGTCTCAGCACCCTTAACTGCGGCGTTGGTTACTGGTTCTGCAGGAATAGTGAAGAGGTGTGAATGTGTGATGCCTGCCTGTAGAGCTGACACAATCATAGCTCGCACATTCCCCCCCCTCTCTCTAACACAAATTTATCAATCCCCAGCATTTCCTCCCACCACATTTTCCCGCTCGAGTATTTCCTCCGAGCACGCCCCGGCTTTTGATGTCCCACGTCTTCACGGCTGCCTGCCTCAG
Organism: Notolabrus celidotus; assembly: GCF_009762535.1. NCBI lineage: Eukaryota > Metazoa > Chordata > Actinopteri > Labriformes > Labridae > Notolabrus > Notolabrus celidotus. The sequence continues at coordinate 27,419,184 of NC_048282.1, read as the reverse complement.
TAAGATGAGACCCAGAAGGCGTGCTGTAAGAAATAAACAGCTTAGGTTATGACTAGCAGAGTGGTGCATCCCTGTGTGTCTGAGCTCTGTCAGACCCATTGTTCTGCAGGCTACAGAGCCCTCCAAGACACTTATTTAATGAGACGGCTCTGACTGTGTAATTGCAGGCTGTTCTCAGAGCTATTATGGGAGATGTATTTTAAGTGGGCAAAAGCAGCCATTACTGCGACAAAACTGGGCCGTTTGTGTGAAGCTACAGTCACACACAGCAACACTGAAGCTAATGCTGTTGCACTGATTCCATGCTGATTGAATCATGTGCCGAGTAATATTGTGTCTGAGTGTTTTTAACTCCTAGAACTGAGTAGAATTTTTTTTTTCTTCACTGAAAAAAACTTCTAATTGCCCTCCCTGCTTTTCTTCTTCTTGGCTGACTTCTCTCTGAAGGCTTTCTTCATTCATGGAAACTACTCACTTGTACATAAATCCATTCCAGTCATAATTTATGAAGCTGTTCTTCTGTCTATTTAGTTTTTTTCATCGAAATGGCTTTCTATAATATATCAAAAGCTAAAAAAATATATATAATGATAATATTTGCTCTCCCATTCATTTTTGAATCTCTGTGAGGCTCAGTGGTTTTGCTCCCATTCCCTTTCTGTTTGGCAAATGACTTTGCTCTCAGATATGTGGTGCACTAGTGCTGGGATTTCCTCATCACATGATTTATTTAGGATGGTCTTTCAGAGAGCCTCACATCCCCGTCTTGGCACTCCGTCTCACCAGACAGCCTTTAGCTTCTTAACTCGCTCCCTCCATCTATCTTCAGCCGCCCTCTCTATCATCCGTCTCCGTCCTCCTCACCACAGCGGGGCTTTTTTAGCAAATTAAAAGAAACAAACCAATCTGAGCTGACAGCTGAGTTCACATCCAGTTGAATGAAAGTGCTGGGCCTATACGCTGGCACAGCATTCCCCTTTTACCCTCTTCAGTGCTTTTAGGTTCCATCCTAATGCTTTGTTTGTTGGTGCTTACACCGCATAACAAAAGCCCTTTCTTCTTCAGGACTTGACCTAGAATAATGGGGCTGAGGTTGCATAGAGTTACTGTAAACGAGACGTAATTAGCTCATCGCGGCTGCACAGTAGTGATAGTGTGTCTTTTTACTTCCTGGTTTTCTGGTTTGATCATCCTGCTGGCTTTCATTTCATCTCTCTCACATATTTCTTAAGAAAGAGGGAGAGAAAACAGATGTACGCCTCCACCTGTGTGTATGACAGGTGAAAAAGTGTGGTAAACTTGAACTGTTGTGTAAGAGTAGGAGCCTGAGATAGCAATCAGTAAAGAATCAGTCACACTTACAGGTAGTAACTTAACAGAGGGTCAGGCAAGGCTTGCTTTAGATTTCGACTGATGTGGGTTTTTTTTATACCGATACAGATGTCTGGTTGGAAAAACTTCACAAAGTACCAAACCAGCAGGTGACAAAGTCTTTGTTCTGATATGAGATTTATTTTACCAATACAGTTTTTAAAGGACAAATTGACCAATTACCGATATAGCAGCCAATATTATGAATATTTTAGCTTACATACTCTAGAACACATTTCAGGCCTCCACCTGTGTGTAGGAAGGATTGCTTTGTGATACAATGGGGCCCTTAGATAACAATCAGTGCATGGTCACACCCACAATCGGGGACTTTACAAAGAGTCAGGCAGTGTTTGCTTTAGATCTCGGCCGATATAGTAGTTTCAACACCGATACAGATTTTGGGGGTGCGGAGAAAATCACATATGACCATCAACATGGCAGTAATGTGATTACATGTAAGGTAGTGTTTGTTTTCAAGCTTGCCTGATAATGGAGTCTTATAACAGATGCTTTAACATATTTGCAAATTCTCTAATTACAGACACGGCAGCCGAAATAGTAAAAATTTGAGCTTGAATGTTATAAGACCTTTGTTCGGTGTAGATGTTTTTAATTCCTACAGTGTTGAGTTAGTGAAGGCATCAGGCAGGGGGCGGAGGTGGAGGATGGAGTGTGCGAGCGGGAGAGAGGAGAAGGAGTTTTTCATTGATTCAAAAGATTGATAGTAGCTCTTGTTGGAACTGGCGTGATCACGGCCGACAGTGACTGGTTATTAAAAGCAGTTTGTTACGAATCAGCTAGTTATTCCTACAGCGTCCGGGACGGACGTTACAATACTGATTGGTTAGCGTGACTTGTCCACGAGTAGCATGCCACTTCTGATTGGTGAGCATGGCAGGATGGCAGGGAGACGGCATTCGTGTAAAATAGTTAACACAACAGATCCTGGGTCAGTCAGGAGCTCTGCTAAAAAACTCAGCTTTGGTGATCACATGATCGCGTTGTCTGAAATCGCAATTTTGATCAGGAATCAATAAATCGTTCAGCCCTATATGGTATTACTGATACTGATACAGATTTGGAGGGAGAGAATTCCCAGATTACCAATATGGTATTTGATTTTGTTGGTAGTGTTTGTAATAGAGCCTGCCAGATATGGGATTTATCTTACCAATAAAGAATATTTCAGAAAGATTACACAAATTACAGATACAGCAGCTGATACAGTGAAGTTTAAGCTTCAATTAAATTTGACCTTCTCTGTGTCAATAATGCAAACATGTTGCACCAAAATGACAACACTGAGGTAATCAGAGTGCTTTTTTTCATAATAAAAAATACCATATGATACATAATATGTTAAAGTAGTTTCATGTTGGTTGATACCATAGACTGTATAAAATATGGACGTAGTATCCGTGACGTCACCCATCTGTTTCTGAAGCGCTGTTTTGGGGCAAATCGTCAGGGGCAGCCATATTGCTGCTGCCGAGCGATTGGGACGTAAAGAGGCGGGCTTTGAACCTCCTAGCCAACAGCTACAGTGTCCCCGCAGTCAGCTGTGCCTCTCATTGGAGGACTCATACTCTCAATGTCTTCAAAATTGCTGCGTTAGAAAAAAAAAAACCCATACAGTGTGAGCCGTTCCAGAAATGAGCGAATCAGACTACACTCCTCTTTTGTACCAGGCTGTAAACATGTTTATTTCTGCTGTGAAGATCGACTTTTTTGAATTGGTGTGTATTTGGTTTACGATACTTCTGGAGCCAGCCTCAAGATCCTCAATGAACAGCAGTTTTTAGCACTTCTGCATTGGACTCATATTTTTAGACCAGAGGTTGCTGCTTGGTTGATACCAGAAAACATGTTTATGCAAACATCTGTGTTAGTCTGTATCAACTCAAAAATATCGGCCTGTTGAAATATCAGTCAAGCTCTTGTTTGTTCAGTGCCTAACACTCCTTTCTTTTCTCCACAGCATCTGGAGAGGCCCTAATGTGAATTGTGTGGACAGCACTGGATACTCCCCTCTCCACCACGCTGCCCTAAATGGACACAGGTAGACTGGTGATAAATAACTCTGGGAAATGGGAGAAATGTGTGTAGGAGCCTGTTTCAGGTCCTGTGTGTGTGCTGTATTAAATGAGGTCTGCACTCACAGACAATTGTCCCACTGGGAAGATAAAGCTATTGATTGCCTGTTTGCTAAAGCTTTGTGTATTTACTACTGTGGTTTATAGACTTGGCATTTTCTGACCTGACTTGACCTGTCCCCTCCTTCCTTTTGCAGCGATGTGGTGGAGGCACTGCTACGAAACGAGGCCTTGACCAACATCGCCGACAACAAGGGCTGCTACCCTCTCCACCTGGCTGCGTGGAAGGGCGATGAACATATCGTCAAACTGCTCATTCACCAAGGACCTTCACACCCAAAACTCAACGAACAGGTCTGACCCTGCATTCACCCTTCTGTTTTTCTGTGTGGTTTTTTTTTAGCCATTATGTTTCACTCCTGCTGTTCCTGTTTTCTAACCCATTGACCACTTTGATGGCATCAAGGGTTGTGAAATGACGTCAGCACTGAATTTTTGCTGCAGGTTTTATATTTTTCAGATCATGTGAGTCTCGATTAGGAATGTAACACCTCAGCAACTGCTTCTCTAAAGCAATTTTTATAAATAAAGAGACAAAAGGAAGTAACTCAAGAGCACTCTGCTTTTCAGCACATCTGTCGACCTCTGGTACTTTCACAGTCACATTCTTCATGGTTAAGTCAGCAACCATAAGAAGTTATTTTTCAACCATGAAATGCCACACAGATATTTTTAAACTCTACATCAGCATGGCATGTTTTGTACTGTTTTTGAGTACAATGAATGGGACCAGAGTTCATTAACACCAGTGCATCGTGAGCCTGACTCTTCCTGTGATATTTGAAGTGCTATGACCCCATGCGAGTGTGAAAAGTGCCTGTTCGCCCTAACCATTTTAACTTTTGTTCCATATTTTTTTTGTTTGGTTGCATACTGCAGCATCCAGAAAGCCATCATCTCTGTCTTTTTTGTTTGGGATGAAGAGAAATGACCCATCATGAACACTAAATCACTGAATCCATCAAGAAGATGAGAATTAACAAAATAAATGATTATAATAGTCTCATTTTGTGTCATTTCTCTGCCTGTTCATGACATCTGATTGTTCATTAACTCAACTCTGATTTTTGTTTCTCCTTCCTATTCAGTTTGACTCATTTGTGATCATCATTCATTTGTTCATTGCTTGTTTAAACCAAAACCATCGGCCTTTCTTCTCTTCCTCCCTCCCAGAGCTCTGTAGACCATAAAGAGTTCAAACGCTGTGGGCCCTTTGACCCCTATATTAATGCCAAGGTGTGTACACAGTGCTGCTGAAACAACATCTTCCTTTGAAGTGCTTCTTTGCTTTGTTGCTCCGCTGTGCTGTGTTCTGCTCTGCTGTGATGTGCTGTGCTTGGGCTTGGTTTGTTGCTGCTGCTGCTTGCGGGGCCACTCTGCTGCAGAGATATGGCAAGGCTTTTTTATTTGCTGCTGGCTTTCTGCTTGTGTTTGCTTTGGAGCTCCAGGTTTATTGAGGTGTTTAGTTTGTTATGCCTCACAACCTGGACTCATGCACGGGAGGTTATCATTCTGCAGCATTTGACAATACTTATGCAGCAGCATTTTGATCAGGGTCAGATATAAGAAAACTCCCTGGTGTTTCTATTCCCTTGTGAGGGTGTGCTGTCGATGATTTGTGGGTCTTGATGTTTTTTTCTCTCTCAGGGGTTCATGACTTGAAATAACCAGATTTGAAAACATGTATGATAAGCAGCCTGAAAGGCAGCAGCTTATTGACAGTCACAGCCAGCAAGACAGGAAAATATTGAGCAACCAAACACCACTATCTGTGAAAACATGAAAAACATCAACAACAGAAGGCTGGTGAATAGAGAACCTATCAGGAAGTGTTGGGTAATATTACTGCTGGGCACTAGTGTATGTTTACTGCTCCAAAATGACTCCTTCTGTAGATCTACATTGATGAATTACTGTATTTATTTAACCAGTTGCTTTACTATAAAGTATGCATTCAAAACCATATAATTAAAAAGGTGTAACCTCATGTCATACTGACATGAAGCTGTACATTTTAAAGTTATCTAGTTAAGCCTCAGGCCTTCCTTGTTTTTTTGGTAGTCACAATCTTGCTCCAAAAATGTGAGATAGTCCACACACGATTTTTACTTAAAATGAGTAATGTAGGGGTGCTGGTGGCCTAGCGGTCTAAGGGACCCACATACAGAGGCCACAGTCCTTGTCGCAGGGGTCGTCGGTTCAATTCCTGGCCGGTCGACCATGTCCTGCATGTCTTCCCCCGCTCTCTACTCCCCACATTTCCTGTCTCTCTTCGGCTGTCCTATCAAATAAAGGCAAAAAGACCCAAAAATATAACTTTATAAAAAAGGGTTATGTATTTACCCAAGGTTAGAAAAAATTGTACGACAAGCCAAGTGCTCAAACAGTTGACAATCCTCCCATGCCAACCAATTCCCTCTTCAGGTTTTCATGAAGACCTTCAAGACAGTATGATGGGCATCAGAACCCTTCTTCTTTAAAGCAGGATTCCACCTTTACGCTTTTTAATTAGCACAAAGATGACCAAACCAATTCAAAGAACAATCATATGACCTGATATCTCTCACGTATTGGCTCAATAATCCAACCAGTAACCTTTGATCCACACGAGCAAATTATGAATTACAAGACGCGGTTGAATTTGCAAGTAGACAGCCACATAACCAAACTGCTGCTTACTTACTTACGTGGCAGTTTCTAATTGGTGACCAAGACAGGATCCACTTCAAAATACAGAACTAGTTTTTGCAGGAACATTGGATAGTAAGATTTAAAGCGCAAGTGGCGAGTGTGATCGGCAGGGAATGATGTTCATCCACAGACCCTAGAAATACATTGTGATGGCAATCTCACAAAAAGAGGACCAAAGATTAAGTCTGCTGCAGCCAGGTGAAGCTAACACAAAGCATCTTCTTCTCAGACTGGTACTGACAAACCAAAAGAACAAATGAAGCAAAAGTGTAACCCTTCGGAAGGAAACTCAGAGTTCCCCTTAACAAAGAAAAACTATCCAACTGAAATAAGGAAGACAAATCAACTGAAAGTAACTTCACATCAGCACAACCAATTGAATAATGAACTTAGCCTTTATATTACCAAAGTCACGAGTCTCATGACTACAGTACTATCACTTGCTAAACTTCAGCATGGGAAAATTGACTTTTCAAGTGTAGCAGCTGGCATGGTGTAGTCTCTTAGTCTCGTTTGGTAAAAGGTTAAATATTTGTTTTATAGAATACTTCAGGTATGACTCACAAAACCAGAAATAAGTTACCTTTTATTCACTCAAGGTTTCCCAGTCTTGAGGTTGATGTTTTTTTGAGTTTTCATATCAGAATGAGACTCACCTTCTTGTTTTATTATTTTATTGTTAATTTTATTGTTTTTTTTATATTTATCTGCTCAGTTGATTTGACGCTTGAACTTATTTTAATCACACATATTTCATAGTTGTTGGTGTGCATTAGTCACTATTTTAAAATCCATTTTTGTTTTTTAATATGTCTTGCAATTACTTTATTTCTGTTTCTTTTTTTGTTTTCAATCGCTGTTAATCACTTTAGGTTGCATTTGATAAATATGAAAGGTGCTATATAACTGAACCTTGATACGTTGATTGATTAAGGAAAGTGTAAAGCAAAATCAGTTAATATACTGCTTGCAAATTTTAAGATTTGTATGTATTTTATTGGGTTTTATTTTTGGGCGTTCTGCCTCTTTTGGATAGGACAGCTGAAGGGAGACTGGAAATGTGGGGAGTAGAGAGTTGGAGATGACATGTAGCAAAAGGTCATGGCTGGAAGTTGAACCAGCGACCAAGCGGCACACTGATGTTTTTTCTTTTGAGACTAGAAAGAAGGTCCAGGACATTTAATGTCATTATGTCGGTGGAAGAAAAAGCTCAGTAGTGGTGACATCAATATCATGTGACTCTGGTGTGTTTTGTTTGGGGTCTTGAATTAGCTATTGAGTTCCTGCAAATGCATTCACACTTAAACAATCTTCAAAAGGTTTGGTTCCTTTTCTATTAAGATTAGCTTGCTGAACAAAAAATGAAACTATAATAAACATTTGATCCCCCTCAAAAAATCAGTGGAAAATCCCCCAAAAAATTTCTAGACCATGATTTCCCTTTAACTTAAACTGTCTAAAGTCACTATTGTTGATACAGTAAACAACTTCCTGTGTGCTACCCCTTTTGGATAAAGCGATCAAATTGTTCCTCACCAACATTCAGTCCTTTCATCTGATACTAAATATAACTTCAAGTAAACAAACTCAAACTGAACTCTTGGCAACACTTTCCATGCTGAAATGCTGACACAGTCAAAAACTGTTCTATTCAACTCACGTGTGATTTCAATTACCTGGAGCCTCACTTAATCCACACTCCTTACCAAGGCTGCACCCAGTGTCCTGTCTCAAAATCACACACTATTATATAATACTCTGTCTGGCTAGTGTCTCATATAATAATGAAATAACAACAATAGAAGAACATTTTGGCTCATGATGCGGCGGCCTTCAAAGAAATGCCATCCCTACAGCAGTTTTTTAAAGTTCACTGGGCTACGACCAGGAGGATGGACTTGCGGTTTGCTCTTCATGTCTTATTTATGTGACATATCTGGAGTACACATGTCACTACATCAGGAGTTTTCAGTCAGAGCATGTTCCACATTGCCGTCAGACGCCCAGAGAAGCCCCCCTACCTGAGCCGGTCTACATGAGGAGAGAGACAGACTGGAGCTGGCAGAGTCTCTGACAGAGTCCCCCCTCACAGTTAAAGCAGTGTGAACTCATTGGCTCCTTTATGATTGTATTTTGAGCAAGCAGAGCTGGAAACCCACCCTGCCTGTAGATAAAGCTGCACACTATTTTTGAACATTGTCACATTTCCGTGGGACTAATCTTCTTAGTGTTTGGATGGGAAGGATTGCTGCTATATATTGGATTGTGAATTCCCCCTCACTTTCTGTTGGGGTCTGCTTCATAGATGTAACGTTGACTTTTGTGGTCGCTTAGATTATGGATGATGTCTTAATGTAAACACTTTCCAGGGGAGCATTTGGACCACTACCTGGTCTTGACTCTGAATTATTGAAGCTTTGTTATGAATAAATCACAAACATGGATGCTGTGTGGTCGTGGTTGTGGTTGTGGTTAGGCTTGATGGCATCATGTGACCGAGGCGGGGTGGGGTCTGCCTCCCCTCCTACCAAACTCCAGGACCAGAGAGCAATCTCATGAGGAGGAGGAGGGGAAGGAGGGTAAGGAGGGTGGGAGGTTTTCAGTGTACAAGTCTCTTTGCATCAGCATCAAAGGGAGACCTCCATGCCTGCATGTGTGTTTGTGTGAGTGTGTAAATGGCTGGATTTGCCCCCACCTTCTGGTTTGTGCCCATAGAGCTCTGATGCTGAGGAGAGGAAGGGGTGGGACGTTGTCATAGCAACCATGGAAGAGCTTATTGGACGTACAGAAGTGGTTAGTGACCCAGTGAAGGGATGTGGTGTTTGTGCTGAGTGAGACATGAAAGGCTTGTGATGAAGCTTTGAAACGAGGTCCAGGACTCGCGGAAGATTGGGTCTCAGGGGTTCCTTTGGGTCCAGTTCTCCGTCATTCAGTCCCAGGAAACTGTTTGGACTACTGTTTCTTCATTTAGACTTCTGTGCTCTCTCCTGCTAATAGTGTCCCCAGTGGGTTTGCCTCTTTTTGATGTTTGGATGATCCAAAATGAAAGAGCTAACCACTGACTTCACAATTGAATATTTCAATAACACAGGTTTGTTGTGTCCTTTTTCAGAGATGCTCAGACTGCTGCTGTAATGATGAGTTTCACAACTGATTTGCCAAACACTGAAATATGAAATAAATACGGCTACAACTCAACAACTATGCTATGGGTTAAAATGGCCAACACTTGGTTGATCAGTTGATTGTTCATTTGAGGTGCATTTCAACCAAGAGTTCTGGGGTCTTTTAGCCCCCAGAACTACTTTCCCTGGAACTAAAAGGTTCCTGTGCCCCCATTGTTGTCTGTGTTTCGACCACGAGCTGAAGTCCCGGGTAGATTGTGCAAATCAGGCCAGTGATGTATGGAGAAAAAAAAAAAAATTTAAATAATATTTTGAAATCTTAATAAAAAACTAAACTAGTATGCATTCCCAGGAACTCCCTCTGTGTTTCAACAACTGTGTAAACTCCACGAACACCGTTACGTTCAACCGAAAGTCCCAGGACCTTTGAAGAGTACTACCCCCCAAGCAGAGGCTTTTCATGGGGGAGATTATCTACCACTGATCTAAATTTAGACCCTGGTTCCTCTGGTCGAAACAAATATAGTTCAGGGGTTAAGTCCCTAGTTCCGGGGTAAAGTTCCTGCGGTCAAAAAACGCCTATGGTCTGAAAAATGAGAGAAAACTTTGGTATGCTCATTATCTCCCTTTTTTGTGGTGGAAACAGCCCAACAAAATTGAACAATAGTGAGATTGAAAAGTGGCCAATGGCATGCGGTTACAGGCCAATGCTGGTATACCAGTGGCAGGTCAGATGAGATAGTATCAAAGACCAATCAGTGAATTGATAGCAGATAGAACGTGATCCCCACATTGGATCAATACATGCACCTAAACGACTATGCCAATCATAAATATCCTGATAAAAAGTCTAACAAATTGATATAAATAGGCAAGCCATTCAGTATTTTACATTCCAAGTATTTCCTGAATGCAAAGATTTATTTTCCATTCAATCGAAGATTTATTTTGGGGCTTCTATCACTTTAGCATCCAGAGAGACAGGAAACAAGGGGAGAGAGTGGGGGATGGCATGCACCAGATCTCAGCCATTACTACAAGGACGATATAGCCTCTGTACATGGGGCACCTTCTCTACCAATTGAGCTCATCCAGCGCCCCAAGGCAAAGGTTCTGATGTGGATGATAACACATTGAACACAATCCAACATCTATATATTACTCTGACTTGCTATAGTGGCTAGGTTAACAGGCTAACCCCTGACTATAGCAAGGCTAGATTTATTTGATGTCATCATGGAGGTACCAAACAACTATACTTCAATACACATGAAAGATGGACGAGAGGAACATGAGCATTCCCTTGTTTACATCAGTATGCTGCACATAACAATAAAGACTAAACATGTGTGGTGGCATACCACTGAAGGGACTGGCACAGTCCACGGTCCCTCAGTGGCATACCGAAGGCCAGGCTGCACAACATGTTGCTGATCTGCCAGCATTAGGTGTGGCGTGCTATCGGCCATTTTTAGATCTTGGCACTGGGGACAAACGTTTTCAGAAGTCTAAGAGAACAATGGTTAAAAACAATATTGTTTCATCTAACACTCAGAAAAGCAAAAAAATAACTTCAACCAAAAAAATTATCTTTGATTTCAAAACGACTTTAGATCCTGATTGAATAATGTCTCTGTCATTCTTATCGTTTATTTCTCACTGGACCTGTTTAAGCTCTGAATTCATTCTTCATTAAAAGCATTTTCAAGGAAGTCATAATAATAATGGAAAGCATTATGGCATATGACTCATCAAATTGCTATCATTATCTCATTATCTAGCTTAAGAGATTAAAATGTAGAAATCATATGAGAAAGTTCACTTCATGTAATTGACTCTTTCAATAATGATTGTGAGGGAAGCCTTCCTTCAGTAGAGACTATTATAATGATTCTCCTCATTGACCTCTTTTGATGTTAATTACCACATATTCTATGTATTTCTCTAATGGGATATCGCCCTTAGTCAGCCCACACTCGTATCACGCTACTTCTCACCCAGGCTCCATCTCTTTATATAGGTCACATGTCTAATGCAATATATGTTTGGATGAAATCCTCTGACCCAGGGTCATATATCCGACTGCTCTGGCATTAACTCTATCCTGGTCTTCACATTCTCCTAGAAAAATTCAAACATGCAATGAATTATGAAGAAATGTCAAATGAATGACATTTAGTTGTAGAACTACGAGCATATGTTTATGTTTTTGATGTATGTGTGCTCAGACTGGAGATGGATCATGTGTGTTTCTGTCAGGCTTGGTGTGCAGTATCTCAAAAGGCTGACATCAGGAAAGTCTGTGTTGGCAGCTGCAGGAATAATTTCTCGGACTTGGTCACCTCATTATCAGTGGAGCAGAGTTTCCCCTCCTTCCTCTGGGCACAGCGCTCACAGCCTGCCAGCGTGCTCATTTATCCCCCCAGTCTGTCACATCTGAGTCCACCACCACCACCACTACACCATCCACACCCCTCCCTCCACCTCCCTTTACCTTCTGCTCCCTGCTTCCTCTGTCGTGCCAAGAAAAGGGTTTTCAGAACATTTGACGAGCCCTTGGGGGGGACGTGTTGTTATTTAACACAAGGATTTGGATCTCATGCATTTACATTTGCAAATTTCAGGGTGTGTCTTGGGTGGCAGTTGGAGACACTTGTCTCTGAAGGGAGAACAGACTGAAAGCAGAGATGGTCTCAAAGATAAAAGGGTATTAGTTTTTTTATGATTGAACATTTTATCCCATTTAATCAAGAGGAGTATGAAGGTAAAAGTGATCTTTTATATAAAGGGCTGAAAATTTTGCTGAGAAGTAAATCTATGGCAGAAAGCCAGTCCAACATTTATCTCAGGTCTGCAGAGCCTGTTTTCTCTGGAATGTGTGACCGTGTCCAAATAAAAATCCACTATCAGAGTCAGCCTCATATTATTGTGGGTATTTTGGACTCTTGACAAATGGAAAAAATTCCAAGGGCTCAACTAAACCTTTTTCCGTTGATTAGTTTCTTAAATGAGTACCACTCAATGGTGAAGAAAGCACAAGGCGATGTCCAGTACATTGCTTCTTTTTTATGACTTAAAGTACCAAACACAAAGAAATTCAACATTAATTGATATTAAAGCTCCTATCAGGAGTTTTTAACTCTTTATGTAATAGACTGAAGTAAATACCGGTGCCTCTTTAGGACCTAAGAAGCAAACAATACCATCAGTGACAAGACTGACTATTCCTCTGTTGCAGTACTTAATGCACGTTAACTCTGCCTCCAGGTGGGTGCCAGGCGAGACAATTTACAGCCCACTGCTGAAACGGATAAGAGTTACATTTTCCAAATTAAATATAGATTATGGGAAGCTTTTGACTGCCAAAGGAAGAAATGTGTTTTTTTGTAAGAAAACATTGTCTTCAATGTAAGGGACAAAATCAGCAAAGAGGTAAGACATACAGATTTGTCCACAGGGGGAGCCAAAATCAATGCATGTCCAACGTCATGGTATTACTTATTGTAATCGATTGGAAGTATATCAACATCTAAATGATTTATAATGAACAAAATTTACAATGTAGACCTCCCATATCTAGTTTTTAAAAGCAATGAATAAATTAGTAACAAATGGTTTATAACTCAATGGACAATATTGATTTCCAGTATAAATAAGGACAATTTAAGTGGTTTGATATTCAATATACACACGCACACGCACACGCACACACACACACACACGTATATATACCTATATTATACGTTATAAAGTATTTATTACACATATAATCATTGCTTATAAAAACTAGATTCGAGAGGTCTTTCCATAAAACTTTGATGACTGTTGAATCTTGAGTTTCTAAAACATTTGTAGAGCATTTCTACAATTTAAAGAATTGTCAGCACACCTGCTGGTGCGTGCATGTGTGAGCCGTGGTTTAGGGATTTCAGATTGTGACAGTCTGAGCGGGCATACACGAGCCTGGGCGGCCCTTTGGCACTCAAGCTGCAACAGCTGCTCAGCCCACCCCACCACCACCACCACCACCACCCCATCCAGCAGCGCCATCCAGCACTACTGCTACAGCAACCAGCCGCCAGGGTGACGTAACCGCTGCCTCGCTCTGCTGCCAGCCTGCATGTCACGTGACAGAGGTCGCTAGTCAAACCGTGTTAGCATCTCCCAGCCGCAGGTTGTGAGAACCATACCATCCTCTGTTCTCTCTGTCACTGTGAGGCTCGTCCCCCTCCTCCCTCTGTGACTACTGCGCAGCATGAAAACACAATGCAGTGTAATCTTCAGATGTTTCTGGTTAGGGCGGGCTTTATCAATCACCAGTGGAGATCTTAATCTCTGCATGTTGAACATGCTCTGAAGTCTAAATCAAGACAAGGTTTCCGTCTGCTGCAGAGTACAAATGGATTTTTTATAAATACGTGGTCTGTTCTGGAAGTGCGGCTGTGTTGTATGAAATCGAATCCCTTTCTCAGCCCGGCTGCGAATCATTGGTGCTATTTTGTGTAAAAGCTTTTAGAGCTCTGTCTTGTTCCTGCATGATTGTTTGACTGCTCACGTGGACTGTGGCAGCACAGTGCAGATAAGGCTGGTCCTGTTCTCCCAACAGAGTGAGATGTCGTTGGAGCTCACTGAGTCCTTATGACATAATACAAAAGCTTTGCACTGAAATGGCTTCTTAATTTAATATCATTTTCTTTATTCCTTGCTGCTTGATCTGCCGAATTAAATTAGACCTGCAGGCTACCTATTTTTATTTTACTCTCTGCATTACTTTGTTGATCTCAGTATTGACAGAAGTTAATATCCCCAAATGCTTATTTGTGACTTGAAAACAGTGAAAGCCCTGTGTTTGTTTTTCACGGTCATTGTGAGAAAGTTACGGCGGAGGATTAGGGCCACATAAAGCAAGAAAAAATATTTAACATCTTGAAAATAAAGTCATAAATTGAATTGATTTATTCTCATAAATTTGCTATAATTAACTCAAATACTTAATTAAAGTCATAATACTATGGGGCGCTGGTGGCCTAGCGGTCTGGGCGCCCCATGTACAGAGGCTACGGTCCTCGTTGCAGGGGTTGCCGGTTCAATTCCCGGCCGGGCGACCATTTCCTGCATGTTTTCCCCCACTCTCTGCTCCCCACATTTCCTGTCCTCTCTTCAGCTGTCCTGTAGAATAAAGGCAAAAAGGCCAAAAATATAACTTAAAAAAAAAAAAAGTCATAAATTTGCAGGATTTAATTGGAAAATGAATGCGAAGACTAGAAGTCTTAATCCCAGAACAATAAAGTTGTAGTGTCATGAGAAAGAAGTCTTAATTACAAGATGGTTAATCGATCTGTAAGATAAAACAACATATAAGGTGATAATAGAGCATCCAGCTGACCGTATTTAAAAGAAGGACGTGGATCATCTCGTGAAGCTGTACTCTCAACAGCTGAGGACAAACAGCAGTTATAGAAGTGTGCACAGGCTGCGTATTATAGTCGGCCCCTCTTCAAATGATCCACGATGATCAAATGAACCTGGTCCTTTATTTAAATGCAGGCATCTGGCTGCTCCTCTAATACCACCCTGTGTGTTATTTTAGCTGCAGATAGATTAACCATAGCCTGTAATTAAAAGTATTTCTAATGAAACTACAACTTTATGGTCTTGAGATTATGACTTTATATTCATAGATTTTAAACTTAAATTTTTTTTTTTCTGCTAGTATTTTGACATTAATCCCATAAATTTATAAGAATAAACTCATAAATTATTACTTTTCTTTTATGACTTTATTCCCATAAATTTTCCACTTAAATTTTGTATTTTAAACTTTTTTTTCTGACGGAAATCTCATAAATTTGTCAGTTTATTCTCATAAATTTTATGGATAACCTCATAAATTATTATTTTCTGTCATGACTTTATTGGTGTAGATTTTCCACTTAGATTTTGTATTTTTTAAACTTTTTTTTCTAGTAGTATTTTGACTTTAAGCTCATAAATCTGAGTTTATTCTCATAATTTACAAGAATATACTCATAAATATTTTTTTCTCTCTTTATTCAAAGCTTTATTTTCTATGAGATTAATTTAATAAATGTGCAACATTTTTCGCTTATGTCATCATTTTAGGACTTCATTCTCCTCTATTTATCTTTAAAAAAAATATATATTTTATTATATTATTTATTATATTATTTATTTTATTTTTTATCCTCAAAATCATACTTTTTTCAGTCCTTAATGTGGTCCGAATCCTCCATCAAAATCATCCCCATAAATTATTTTGTGGAAAATGTCATAAATGTGTGATTGAAAGACAATCCACAATCAGAACACAAATTGTTGGTGATGTTTTGGGGGGGTATTTCGGAGCCCCTTCAGAGGCTCTTCAGTGGAAAGTAAGGCCCTGCAGGAGAATGACACAAGTCTCATTGCTCACATCAAAAGAGGGATTGCAAGGCTCAATGTCTCATAGCTGCTTTATTTCTATCAGTGAGTCAAGTGTGTGGTCAGCCCAGTTTAATGTGATCAGATGCTGGCTGACACACAGATATAGAGCCCTGACCATCTCACTGACAGCAGAAACACTGAACATGATCCCAAGAGTTCAGAGTATCAGTCCATTGTGTTTGTCTTTTACTGCACTCGTTGTTTTCATCTCGTGTGAAACGGCCTCATGTTTTACTCATGTTCACAGAATTTCCATCGCCCCGTTGTTGTGGATGCTTTGTGTAAATCCGTGCATGCTAGATTAGCTCAGATTACCATCGAAGCAGCAGACCTGCGTATCTGAGGAGGTGAATCATGCTGATGTCATCGCAGCGCGTACGTTCTCCTGCTGAAGTCATCTGAAAACTCAGAGTAAATCTCTCTTAAGAAGCTGTGGTGACAGCTCAATGGTGCGTCATCGATAAAGGACAGCATGCTCTTTTTTTTCATGAACATTATAACTGTGTGTAGTTGTGAGTTTGTTTGGAGAGGAAACAGCAGAAAGGAGAATCCCAAATTCAGCTGATGAAACCACCCAGGCAGCCAGGGAAAGCTGAGGCCCTTTTATTTACTTCTCAGAATAAGCCTCTTTGAAAGTCTTTTTCTTAATCTGTTTTGTTTAAACAAAACAAGAGTTGGTTTTCTTTTTTCCTTCGCCAGCCTCTGTGCTCTCTCTTTTGATAGGCAGGTGTCGTTTTGTTTCTCTAAGCCCAGCCCCCTCTCTCCCTCTCTCCCTCTCTCCCTCTCTCCCTCTCTCTCTCTCTCTCTCTCTCTCTCTCTCTCTCTCTCTCTCTCTCTCTCTCTCTCTCTCTCTCTCTCTCTCTCTGCTCAAGCTGTGACCTGCTTTGACAGTAAAACACAATACTCCCCTTTTCTCTTTCTCTCACAGTCTCTCTATTTCCCTCTTCCCTTTTTCTCTCTTTCATTTCGTCATCGTGTCTTTTCCTACCCTCCTCTTTGTCCCACGTCTTTGTCTCCTTTGTTCTTTTTTCCCCATTTCCCTTCATTCTCTCATTTTCTCTCTTCCTCCCTCCTTCCTTTTCTCCATTCCTTTCTTTTTCTCTCTCTGTCCTTCTCTTTCCTCCTTTCTCTCGTCAGTCCCTTTATCACCCCATCTTCCTTGTCTCTCTTTTGCTCACTGTCTTCATTTCTATCTCTCTTTCTTTTCTCTCTCCCTTCATATCTCACTCTCGTGTCTTTTCATTTCTTGGCCTCTTCATTTATATCCACCTGTGCCTCTCTCTTCCTTTTTATCCCCCTTTCTTTCATTCATTCATTTATTTTCCCTCTTTTCTGTCTTTCTCTCTCTGTACTTCTTTCTCTTCTTTTTCTCTCACTCTTTCCGTCTTTCTCTCTCTCTTTCTTTGTTCTTCTCTCCTCCTTTCTTCCCTCTCCCTTTCTCTTCCTTGTTTCCCAACAATAGGATGAATACCTGCTGGTCCCATCTGGCTCCAGGTCTTTGTCAGGCTCTCACTGAAGGCCCGACTGACACCTGTCCAGAGCTGCCCTGTTGCCCCCTCCTTCGTGTGACGCCCTGTCTCCTGTGGCACAGCTGGCATGTTTCTCTGGGGGTCACCCAAAGCTGGCATCATGTGTGTCCGTGTGGGGGCCTCTGATGCCAGCTGTCAGTCCTTTTGTAGGTGGATCTGTGTGTCTGGAATGACGGACTCTCAGGGCATGTGGTTGTAAGATAGCTGGAATAATCCGCCACACCTTTTCAAGCACAACATGTAAACAGAGCAAAGGAGCTGCAGAGTGATACAGGTTTTATTTCCTGATTGCTGTGAGTCACAGTTTTGATTCTGTCACACCTCCAGAGATTTATAGCAGTGATTGTAATATTTATTTACACTCTGCACTTCATACTTTCTGTTCTAAACCCAGCAGTTTTAATCCTATTTCTGCTCTGAAGATCAAAAACTTCTACACAAATAACCAAGCACCACGGCCTGAATTATGGCTGTCCATGTTGTGACTGTGTGTCAGTTTGTTTGAATTGGTCAGTGAGTATTCCCACGCCATAACAGCAGTTCAGCTCCTGGATTGCAGGGCTCGCCCCCTGCTGGCTGTTGTTGGTAGAGATGGTGAACAGTGCTGCAGGCTCACAGGTCTATTAGGCATTGATCTTGTTGCTGCCTGAGAGTCATTAGATCAATTAAGCTCCACTTGCTGAGTCAAACTTTTAATTGCTGCTTGTCTGCTTCTCTAATAGCTGGTTGATTTGCCTGTCAGACCACAAAAGGCAAAGCAGAGATGAGATCAATGTAGAAGTTAGCAGAATGAATCAGCATAATGTGTGTGGACGTTTTCATTTTGAAGGATACCACTTAGATATTGGTTTAAATACAGAGAACAATATGTATGCTCATCTTAACTAAATCTTTTCTGCACTTGTTGCATTTATTATAAAGAATTGGGTCAGTTTCAAGACCCCGGGAGAACTTCCTTTTCTGAACTGGTTGACTGAACTGGGCACAGTAGCTGTATATGAAAGGATGTCTTATAGGATGCAGGACAGAACAGAAAAATATCTTCTGAAGTGGGGCGTGTATCTTGATAGCATTAACAGGCCAGAGTGAAGATCAAGTGTGAAAATTAGAAGTGGTTTTGTATTTTTTGTTTTTTTTATGTTAATTGGATCTTATTATTTTTATGTTCCTTTATATGCTAAGACATGGTAGAAGATAGCACCTGCTGAACCCTCTTGGTTAAGGTTTTGTTTGTGGGTGGGGATGGGGTTATTTGTAACAAACAGATGTGTGCCATATATTACCGCTGTTTTGTTTTTGTAAAATAAAAATTGAAAGTCATAAAAAAAAAAGTTTTGTAGTATCTAGCTTTGAAACTTTTAACATCAACCAACAGAACAGTAGTCAGCAGCTGTTTTCAAATGCATTAACTGTTTCTGAAATGTCAGTAAGAAATGTAAGGATCTCCACCTTGTCTTTAGGAACTAGATATTGGCATTTTCCACTGTGCTTTACCTTTAAACAGACCACATTTAAGTAAGGAACATAAAGTAATAGCAATTAGAATATGTTTCAAGTTGCAGCCCCAGTGCTGGGATTGTCACAGAACATTACCAAGTAGTGATATTCTCTCTGCTTCCCACTCTATCATCCGAGGGGTCCTGCTTTCTCAAACTGTGAAAATGCAACATCAATCTCTTTCAGTTGGTTGTCTTATAACTTAAACTTACATTTGTGTGGCCTCTGGGGTTCCCTGATGTGTGGGGGGGGGGGAAATGGCGCTTCACAGAGCCGACAGCCATCTTCTGAGGACAAACCCATAAACTAAGAATGATCTGAAGTGACTAATTTCCTAGGCGCTTTTAAATTCTGACTACTCTTAAGGTAAGAAACTATTCAGAGGCAGTTGATAACGAGCAGAGTTTATTCAACACGGCTAAACACAAGATCACAGAGTCTGCAGGTAAACAAATCTCAAATTGGTTTGCAAAGTGTGGCTACCATTGCAGTGATTATTTGCTAGTTTAACCAGACACAGCCTACATTCGTATCTCCATTTACTATATAAATACTCCCAAAGTGCGCCGCGCTACGAGACGCTGCCTGTCCTTTGTGCTTGTTTACATCTGGGTTGTAGATCATTATAGCATTATGTCTTCTCTACAATTAGCCATCTCTCATTTTAAGCCAGCAATGTTCTCATCTCTTCGCCAAAGTGGCCTCTGTTTCTGCTTATCCCTCACTTGTGTGGGTGCCTCTGACCCTCTGCTAGCACCCTGCCGCCTTTGGCGCCCGCTACCATCACCAACACCTGTCCTCATTAGTCCATGAACCATGAATGTCTGTTGGTCCTCCACCTTCGTACACCTTCTACCCCCTGCTGTCACATATTCCCTCCAGGCTTCACTTTGGTGCTTTTCATAAATGTTTGGGGCTCAATGCACTGATTGGTTTAACCTTGTCTGAGTCACCTGTTCTAACTTATTAACAGATATGATTCAGCTTATGTCCCTTTCTCCTTTTGTTGCTGTTTTCCCGTGCTGCTTCTTACCCGTTCATGCTCCTTTAACAGAACAACGACAACGAGACACCGCTGCACTGTGCCGCCCAGTACGGTCACTCCCGGGTGGTGCGGCTGCTGCTCGAGGAGCTGACAGACCCCACCATGAGGAACAACAAGTTTGAGACCCCTCTGGATCTTGCTGCTCTGTACGGCCGCCTGGAGGTGGTCAAGCTGCTGCTCAGCGCCCACCCTAACCTACTCAGCTGTAACACAAAGAAACACACGCCGCTGCATCTGGCCTCTCGGAACGGACACCTGTCTGTAGTGGAGGTGCTGCTGGACGCCGGCATGGACATCAACTATGAGGTATGTGCGAGCTTCAGTTTGAAAACGTTTCTTCACATGGCTCAAATAATGTTGGGAAACTTAATCTGCTCTTGCAGCACTTCCTCTTGCTACTTCCCATGACAGCAATGAGATTAAATGTGAGACTCTTAAGCTCTCAGTTTGCAGACGAGCTGATGTGGTATCAAAGATGAGCTGGCCTTGCTCCCCCTGGTGGACCCAGTGGCTCTTACTCTAAACCAAACTGTGTCATCTCTCCCCCCTCTCTTTTCTCTGGCCTATTTTCCTCAGTATCAAGTGAAGGGAGTCTAACTTGTGTCCTTCAGGCCTAGCATCCTGCAGGTTTCAATTAGCAGGGCCCCGTGAGCTGGAAAATGATTGTGAGCTGCTTTGACGCCTCAGCCACATGATTGTCAGCAGGGAAGAGGACCCAGAAATCTGGTAGTCATCATCCAGTTTATGTAACGGAAATGTGGGTGCAGGACCAGGACAGCTGCAGGTTTAACTAAGTCTGACTCATGTGGGAATAGCAGGAGGAAATAAACATGAGCTTTAATTTTCATAATATTCATATTCATGTCAACTCTCTGTGTGCCTCTGGTTGTTTATGCTTCTGTTTTGTTTCCTACAGACGGAGAAAGGCAGCGCCCTCCATGAAGCTGCGTTGTTTGGGAAAGCTGACGTGGTGCAGAAACTTCTTGGTGCAGGTCAGTGCAACAGAAACAGGTTTAAAACCTGTATGAGTAAAAAAAAAAAGAAAACACCTAACACTAAACTGTTTCTGCTTAATGTTATTTGCTCAGGTATCGATGTAAATATTCTGGACCAGAAGGGCCTGGCAGCGCTGGACACTGTCAAAGACATGCCCTCCCAGAAGAGCAGAGAGATAGTTGCTCTTATCATAGGTAACAATAAACAAAAAGGAGAGCAGAGATGTGCTGAGAAGTATCCTCTTGATGTCACATGCACCAGCTTAGACACAATCTGCTGTTTGTCTATTGCAGGTCACATGAGTGGGAAACCCCCTGACATTGACCTCCCTCCTCCACCAATCCCACCCCCTCTGGAGAGTCCAAGTCCCAGGAAGAAAGGTAAGACTTACCAGATGTTAGAAAAAGTGAAGCAACATGTGCAACAATCTGCAGCCTTAGCAGAGAACATAAAAAAAACCAATCTGTTACTTACTTAGCTGAGAATTTTTATTTTTTATTTTTTATTTGTATTTTTTTATTTTTTGGGGCTTTTTTGCCTTTATTGGATAGGACAGCTGAAGAGAGACAGGAAATGTGGGGAGTAGAGAGTGGGGGAAGACATGCAGTAAATGGTCGACCGGCCGGGAGTCGAATCGGCAACCTCTGTGACGAGGACTATAGCCTCTATACGTGGGAAGCTTATAACGCTAGGCCACCAGTGCCCCACTTAGCTGAGAATTTTGATTGTCAGTTTCCTTATGCACCTTTTATCCTGTTTCATAGGCGATCTAGAGAAGGTGAGTGAGTTAATCTCTGGGCTGGCCCCAGGTCCTGAAGAGGAGAGCCCGTATGAGGCTCTGTTTGAAGCCACCTCCTGCCACTCTCTGGACAGCCTCACCAGCGGCAAATCCTCTGATAGGGATTCTGGACGGCCGGATAGTGAAGCTGGCAAGGTATGCATGTGCTATAACTCAAGCCTACACACACACGCACACACACGCACACACACACACATACTGTATGTAGGGAAGCTTGTTTTATAAATGAAGTGAATGCAGAACTCCCACTAGAGGGTGATAGTGGTCCTTTGTCTACATGAGTGGGATTGAAGCCCCTCCAGTTGATGCTCTTCTCTTGGTTCAGGGAGAGGATGGAATAAGTTTCTTTACTTCTTGTTATCACAACAAACTAATAGTAGATTATAAGCAACTGTATTAATTGTCTTTTAATTACCTGACTGTTACAGAAAGATCGCCTGGTCCACTCTTCACATCCTGGTGCTGGCCATGATGAAGAGGTAGGTGCCATCTATACTGTGTTAAGCATGGCTTAGTGAGAGTACCTGCTTAACAATTTAGTTTTCTTAAATGCAGTCGTTAGTTTTAATACAATATAACAGGAGCTATCAGAGAACGATTATGTGCCAGCGAGAAAGCTCTTGCTTTTTTTGCCACAAGCCCCGTCACGACTGTCCTCTTCACGGCCGCTGCTCAAATCAAACAACTTCTTCATAAATATTCATGTGAGTGCAGCCTGGGAGGGAGGCAGTTGGGGTGTTAAAGGAGGAGAAGTGAAGTGGAAAAAGAGTGCAGACAAAATCGGAGAAACCTGTCTGGCCTCTTTAAATGTGGATGACCATAGAGGAAGTATTGTTCAAGTTTCACAGAGTTTTGTGCAAAAAGCATGCTCCAGTATTCAGCTTCAGCCGCTGAAGAGGATACTTAGACGTGGAATAACTAATACCATGTCGCCTAGTACTTCATTAAGTTTCCTGATATCCTCCTTGCCTTTACTTTCTTCCTGCCTTTCCTCACTGTGTTCTGTTTCTTCAGGCCCTCTTTACTAACAGCAGCATCGATGAGAGATGCGAGCGGGTGGAGGAGGAGGAGGATCACACATATGAGTTGTTGCTAACGGCACAGACCAAAGTCCCACCGCCCAGCCAGGAGTCCCAATCCAGTAAAGGTAAATGTTGTCACAGTGGTCCAGATAGAGGAAGTTTCAACATGAAATGAAAACATGATTTTTATGTTTTTAGAAGTGTTTCTCAGTAAACTGCACTCCCTCTCGTTACTTGCTCTGCATACCAGTGCCGTGTCAGTCCTGTGAGGATTAAAGCAAAGTTGGGTCATTTTCCAGATAGAACTCCGCTGATGCTTTCCAAGAATACAACAGAAGACATTCCTATCCCAACAAGCCTGACAGCCCACACACGCAAGCACACACATGACCAACCAATTCCTCTGGCTGTGTGTGACGTATGAGCAGACCCTCCTTTGGTTGTGGTCGTTGAATGGCACTGCATGTAATTGGATTAAATGGGATTAAATTAGAAGGCCATTTGAATCCACGGCTGTTGATGTATATGTTTAAAAGCAGCCCCCTCGAGCCCTTCAGCTTAGTCAGCCTCTGTAGCAGCCATTAGAAAACGTCACCCAGCTTAAAGGGTTGGACTTTGATTGCTGATGTCATCATGCCTACACTAAGTGGATAAATGATGAGGTTAGAAAACAGGGAATTTTCTCTGTTCTGAGTCGTCCTGGCACACCAGCGATTCATTTTTCCATCCGTTTCAAAAAGTGCTTCATCACGTCTGCGCTGTTTAAACAGCAGGAAGATTAATCTGAAGTGTCTCTGGCATGGGCCTGATATTTCCCATGCATAAAACATGATTTCATTATACATCACTTTCTCTTGACACAATGTTCCTCCTCACAATCTGAACAGGCTGAGAATTGTGTATAACTAACAGAGAGGAAAAAACGATGGACGACACGGCAGCTCCTACCAAGTGAAGCCAAAACATTTGGCGCTTCCTTAAAGCTGCTCTTTGTAGTCACAGAGTAAACATCTGTTCAGAGAGAGGGACTTTGAATGTCAACACTATCCCTCCCAACCAGATTTCCTCTTAGCCCCCCCAACACAAATCGGCGTGTGCAGTTATGACAGTGCCGGACTCATAACCAATCGGAGGACGTAGTAGGGGCCACCCCTTAACCAATTAGAACAGAGGATTGGAGATTAGCTATGATTGGTCCGTCATAACGGGAACGAGGGGAATAATATCATTGCTTGATACAAAGGCATTGGAAAACTCAGAGATTTTGCAATAGCCTCAAATTACTTCACTTACCGATGAGTACCGATGGGTATATGACCTTTTCTCCAAACCCAGCAGAAAAAAAGCAACGTTTTTACACCATTCCTACAAACAGCAGCTTTAAAGACTGGCTGCAATATAGGTCATAAAACCCACCTCCATTTAAAATCAAAATACATGTCAAATAGAATCTCCGAATCATGATTGCTGTCACTATTTTTTACTTTTGTAGTAACAGTGACAGTTTTAATAGATAATAGTTTTGCATGTGGATTTATTTCCAAATAATATTTATTCTGAGTTTATTTTAAGTTAATTTTGTCGATGCTAAAGATGGGATATGACGCCAGGATTGACAACTCCACTGATAAATGTATCCTGCATCTGCATGTGCACCAGGTTAGTAGAATAGATGAGAAACAGTGGGAGAATTTTTTTCATTTTTATTCAACCAAGTTCGTCCCATTGAGATTCAAAATCTTGTTTCCAAGGGAGACTTGGCCAAGACAATCGGCGACAAAACCCCCCCACAAAGTTGCACAAACTCAGGGAACCAAGGTTAAATTCATAACCACAAGAATTTGCAATGAAAGCGAAACCATTGAATGGTCAGTTATCCAGCCTGGTAAGCTAACGGCACTTCTTTTATTTAGGACTTCAAAACATTTAATGACAACAGCTCCATGAGTTTCAAGTCATGCTGCTATGAATTCCAGATGGAGGGCTTTTTTTTTTCCAATTTCTGTTTGCGCTTTTGGGACAGAGAACATAAAGAAGTAGAAAATGTAACAAACACTTAAACAATTGAAAAAGTCGTTGGACTTTCTTCACCTTGGATTGTCCACTTTCGATCGACACATGAAACTGCTCCACTGTGGACCGTCCAGACCAGGGATCAGTTCAATGTTTGTTTTGGTTAGAGGAAAGTGCAGGATGTTGATACTACAGCTCATAGGGTGAATCCCTACTGTGCTGACTTTTGCTTCACATGTGCAAAATCTCAGCCCCCATCACAAGGAATATTTGGGCATCACTTTGTTAAAATAGAGGGGGATGATGCGTCGCCCATCTTTATTGACAGTACATGTTGAGCAGCTCTGATTTTACCTGTGTGATTTGTCATGCCCTAACTTCTCTTCTGTCTGTTTTTTAGATGAGAAAACCACTACACAGTCCTCCAACAGTGTCCTACCTCAGGTGAATAAAACGTTCTTCTCTTCTTCCTCCTCACATGTTTTACATCTCTACCCCAAAGTCAAGCAAAGTTATACTCTTTATAATGCGTGCCAGTTCTCCCGGTCCTTTTGCAAAACCTCTGCAGGAACAAGCTGTACAGAAATTATATATGGGTGGAGTTTTCACAGTCAGAGAGCCTTACTCCTGCTGCAATTTGAATTGCATATCTGGAGCATGACCATATGACTACAGCAGGTTATATAATGAAGATGAAGGGGTCTTGGCAGTCAGAGTTTGAGTCATATGTCAGCACAAGGCACAAGTCATCATAAACTAGCCCTTGCAACTGGGTCTGCATGTAAACCTGCCTGCTTTGTTTATAGCCCCGCCATCATATCTGATTTGATTGCATTTTTTAATTTATCATGCAGTTAGCAGCTTTTATGATCACTACTGCACACCGACAACCCAACCTGCTGCCCACAATATCTGCTCATGTCTTTTATTTTGAGCTTCTATTGGATTAGCTGTTCTCCTCAGCTGCCTAATCATAATAAAAGAGCGGTATAGTGTCCTCTGTCCTGATCTACAACCCTGTTAGCGAAGAAACAGCACGGCTGGTGGAAGCAAACCGGTCACAGCGGAGGCAATCAATCAGAAGACATCTTTGTATCATCCAAAACCAGCTTAAAAATGACTGTTTGTGCCTCTTTGACTTCCACTTCAACGTTATTGTCCTCAAGGGAACATTTGTTTTAAATGCAGGTTTGGTAAAAAAAAGATAAAACAGATAGAAAAGTAATAGATTGGTTTGCTGTAGATGCTAATGTAATCAGCTGTATAAACAGTAAGTGATTGGGAGCTACTCTTTGATTGACAAATGTATTTAAACTCTTATCTTTTCGGCCCCATTTTAGCGTAAACCCACTGCCCCAAATGACCTCAGAGCCCCCAGCAAGACGAAAGACTCCCTGCACCCTCCTGGACGATCGGGCCCACGAGCCTCAGGAGGTGAGTTTTATCACCGTCTTTTAGATTTGAGTAACCTAAGATGGAACAACAACTGCTCTCTGCAATACTGTGAGAGTAAGGAGAGATGCAGCGGACACATTACACTTGAAAAAACAGCAGCCAAGCATGTCAATGAAAGAGGAGCGATGGGTTGGAGTTTGCAGGGAGATATGGGGCAGGCTTGGATTAGCGCTGCCAGGGAATGCATGACTGGCATACTCAGGCAGCAGAGAGGATTTGGCTTGTCGGGAGCAGGCTGATTGACGCTCCCTGGCAAGTGGGCATGACTCATTTCGTTCCCGATACGAAAGAGAATTCTTGATCAGATTGTGACATTCCTATCTTAGATTCATATCCCGCCTAAAGCTGGATTTGCTACGTCATCCAGTCAGGAGCGGAGCGAAGGTAAGGAGCATGGCCTCTGGGATTAGTTTGACACACATACAGATGTCTTCATTGAGTAATAGTTTCTGTGGCATGCTTACATAATGAACTGTACAGGCAGGCGTGACAGGCCAGCTGATTGGATGGTAGTGTTTACAGGAGGAAAAGGCAATTTTGCCTTTGGGTGGCGTGGCTGTTTAATTCCCATTTTAATCATGTTGCAAGAAAGTTGATTTGTTCCAGAGGATTTATAGATGAACCTCAGCAACATCCATGTAATAGATCTTATCCTTTTTTTAATGGATATGTGAACATCTAAGGGAGTTTAAATCATAGTTTTTGTGAATTTCCAACTGGTGTTGATGGAAATGAAGTCATTTGAGGCAACGAGTTCCTCAGTTTGAGCTATTCTGATGGAGAAAGAGAGTTTTCCTGCTTATTGAGCTTGGACAATATGCACTAGAATGTAATGCATGGAATTTATCCTTGCAAGTAGTAGATGTAGTCCCTCTTCCAGTCCACCAAAGACATGAAAGGATGGTGCTACGAAATGGAAGAATGGAAGTTTTAGCCACAGAGGTACATAAAATATCGTTAAAACTGCTAACATTTTAACACTACGTACTTTACTCGTGGTGGCCAACAAGGTCACTTGGTCTGCACCGGCCCAAATGATCCTCATAAGAAGAGACCTGGTGCAAAAACAGAAATGATGCAAATTCAAAAACACATGCAAAAGTGCAAAAGAAACACAACACCTGAAACTGCTGCATTTTAAAAGGAACATGCTGCAAAAAGCTGAAACAACTTCAGGAACAGCTAACCTGCTGCATACACAAACAATGCTAAATATTTGTAAACTGTAAATGCTGCAAATTGACTTTTTTTGCAGTGTGCTGCTGTTGTTGCATTTCTTTTGGACCTTTTGAATGCAGGTTTGAATTTGCATTGATGAAGTTCGCTCATGCTGTTGCAGATCTTCTGTCTTTGTTGCCCCTTCTGTACTAAAAGAGATGAGGCTTATCAAACAGTTCTTTTAATAAAAAAGGCAGAGAAAGTTTGCATTAAGAAAGTTAAGAGGGATCCCTGAGCATGTTATTACTTTATATTATTGCTTCTGGTGATCTGATGATAATTAGAGGAAAAAGACACAACTTTCATCTTATATTCATTTTAAGACAAGTCGTTTTAAAGCCAAGAGTTTAAAGTGAGCTTTTGATGAGAAAACATTTCTTAGCATCATTATAGAACCTAAAGGTTTGTGCAAATCATCCCCATGAGATGAACTCCAGTGATATTAGATTGCATAAATGATGTTCAATGTTCAATGTTCAACACCAGCATTTGTTGAGCATGTTTTGCTACAAGTCTCATGAGTAACTGAGTCAGTAAGACTGTAGTTGATAAAAATCTGGTGTTTCAGTGGATTCAGAGCGTAGAGAGCCTTTTATTTCTGCCTGTTTTCCAACATGCCCTTCCCAGTAACTCTAAAATAATACTCTGTTTTTCCTTTTTTAAAGCCACAGTAACCACAAGTTTGGTTTAAATGTGAAAACCACTTTGAATTTAGTTTTTTTCTGTCTTTATTTGCACATCTGTGAGTTATGGTCCCCACTTTTACTGTTTGACATAAACCCACACAGCTGGCTGAGCTCAAATGTTTCCTTCTGCACATGTGGATAGAAATGATTTTAGTTTTGACTAAAGCAATCTGTGGTAGGATTTCTCCCCTGTGTGTGGACAGCGTGGGACCAGACCTCAGCGCTCTGTGGCAGGTGGGGGTACATGCGAGCACAGTCAGCAATACCGGGGTGTTTATCATCTGTCAAAAACACATTGCTGCTCTCAGCAGGAATATAGTGTTCCCCCCACAGACTTCTACCTCTGTGTCAGGTTTTATAGAGTTTCCAGTGGAGTAGTAACACCCTGTGATTCTCCACAGGCCACAACAAATCACAAGTACACAGTTAAGAACAGCAGTGGTGATGCAAACCATGAGTTTTTACTTGCTGCCTGTTTGAGTCTTTTACTGGGCATTGATGCCAAACAGCTATTGATGGTTAACCCGAGGGATGTTTCAAAGTGCCAACTGTCCCTCATTGTTTAAAAGGGAACTTTAAATTCAGACTAACTGACTGCACTAATAAGAAGACACTCAGAAAACAGTCAGAATTCTGCTTATTTGACTTACAGTATCTCACAAAAGTGAGTACACCCCTCACATTTCTGCACATATTTAATTATATCTTTTCATGGGACAACACTGAAGAAATGACACTTTGACACAATGTAAAGTAGTCAGTGTGCAGCTTGTATAACAGTGTAAATTTACTGTCCCCTCAAAATAACTCAACACACAGCCATTCATGTCTAAACCACTGGCAACAACAGTGAGTACACCCCTAAGTGAAAATGTCCAAATTGGGCCCAAAGTGTCAATATTTTGTGTGGCCACCATTATTTTCCAGCACTACCTTAACTCTCTTGGGCATGGAGTTCACCAGAGCTTCACAGGTTGTTACTGGAATCCTCTTCCGCTCCTCTATGATGACATCACGGAGCTGGTGGATGTTAATGACCTTGCGCTCCTCCACCTTCCGTTTGAGGATGCCCCACAGATGCTCAATAGGGTTTAGGTCTGGAGACATGCTTGGCCACTCCATCTCCTTCACCCTCAGCTTCTTTAGCAAGGCAGTGGCCGTCTTGGAGGTGTGTTTAGGGTCGTTATCATGTTGGATTTACTGCCCTGCGCCCCAGTTTTTGAAGGGAGGGGATCATGCTCTGCTTCAGTATGTCACAGTACATGTTGGCATTCATGGTTCCCTCAATGAACTGTAGCTCCCCAGTGCCGGCAGCACCCATGCAGCCCCAGACCATGATACTACCACCACCATGCTTGACAGTAGGCAAGACACACTTGTCTTTGTACTCCTCATTTGGTTGCCACCACACATGCTTGACACTTTCTGAACCAAATAAGTGTATCTTGGTCTCATCAGACCACAAGACATGGTTCCAGTAATTCATGTCCTTAGTCGCTGTCTTTAGCAAACTGTTTGCAGGCTTTCTTGTGCATCAGCTTTAGAAGAAATGTGAGGGGTGAACTCACTTTTACTGTAGCTAAACACGAAACCACAGAGTCTGCAGGTAAAAATTGTCAACCTGGTTTGCAGAGTGTGGCTACCATTAGTAGAGATAGCACCACCAGGCTTTTGGTGACTCGTAAGTCAGGTGCAGACCAGTTGGGGTGACAATGCATTAATTGACCAAATGCACACATCCGTATTTGACTTATAGTTCTCTGTGTAACTAGAGTTGCAAAAATAATTATTTGATTAAGATAGATTAAAATGGCCAACTATTTTGATCATTTTTTGACATTATGAAGCAAAAATATTGAAAAAATGCTTGTTTTATCTTCTTGATATACAGATCTGCTTCTTTTCTTTGTTGTGTCAGAAATAATATGAGGAGTCTTTGGGTTTTGAAGGCTTGGTTGAACTGTTGTCTATAGGATTCTGAAAACTGTAATGATCCCTTTATGTTATCTTAACAATAGTAATGGCTAAAAGATAGCATGAATTATAAAAATAATCAGTGGATTCATCGATAAGAACAGGACCATACTGTGGTCTTATTGACAGAGCAGCACTGTCTGTCAATAGAGGTATTTGTTTACTAGCTCTACTACAAAATATCAATAACAAGGCCTTGGCTTCCAAATCGATGTTCTGCATTCCTGACCCAGAGTAAAAAAATGTCTTCAAATCTACATCCTCACTAGAGCAGCGTTTCCACAGGCAGAGCACAGATTGACTTTGGGAGCATGTTGGCATTGGAGTGACAGCCAGCACCGGCTGCAAAACAAACATGACATCATTTGTTTGACATGAAGCCGTTGTTGCCAAATGAAATACACATCCCACCTCTGCGGTGACCTCACCCGTCTATAAGAGCTGCAATAACACCAGATTGTGTCTGTACACATTTTTTCCACCGGAGAGTTGTGTGAGTGGGGGATACAGTGGTCTCAGCGAGGGTTAACACCGTGTGAGATTGTTGGAAGCGCACTGATGTTCTCATAGGGCGTTCACACTCCTCAGCTGCCAGGAGAGGGTGGGTGTTTGGCTGTGGTACAGACATATGTGCATAGTACACTCACTCAAACACTTCGAAACATACACGCACACAAACACCCCCACACACACATTTCTTTTCGGATGAACAAGTGTTTAGAAACATGTGTAAAAGGAGTGCAGGGCGTTGTTTGGCACTGCAAATTGCCCCTGAGACGGTTAATGGGGCATTTTGTTGAACTTGCGTGTCAAACTTTAAAGTGGTATGCTCCCCCTCCTCTTCATGTTTTGTAGATCTGACTCCTTCACAGCCTGATTCTTTTGATGTTTCCACTCCTAGAGCAGCACGTTACGAGACAGCAGAGACAGTCTGTCAGCAGGAACTCTCCTGTGAAGGACGAACAAAGTGTTGCAACAGGTCACTTCTTTTCCTGCGGTGTCTCTGCCCCAGATTCCCTGTCACCAAACACCCTGACCCTGTCACCCTGTCAGAGACAGTCCACACACACAGACTTACACACACACACACACACAACCAACCATCCTCTACATACACACTCCTTCACCATGTGTCACAGAGCTAATTATCAGGAGTCTGGCTCACTGGAGGATAGGGTGATTCAAATTTCCATTCCTGAGCCCCCCATTAGGGTCTAGAATTAGAAGGCAGCAAACACACAGAGAGGGCTGCTGGTCACACAACACGCAGTCGACAACACGCTGTAGCACGGTGCAAAAGGAGAGATGCCTTTAGGACCACACAGACGGATGTGAATTTCTGGAGTCTTTGCGTCGGCGCTGACATCCCGCGTCTGATTTGTTTGCAGAAAAGAGGCTTAGGTGGCAGTAATTCCTCGGGGAGAGGGAGGAGGAAAACCTAATTGTTTTTAATTGCTCTCGCCCGCTCGTTCTCATTAAGGAGTTGTTTTTGTTGGAGACGCCAGCTGATGTAAGTTTAGCTCCTCTTAGTTGGATTTTTAAATCATTTTCTGTGAATATTCCAGTGTGTCTGCCGTGTGCTGTAGTACTTACACGTGTGTTTAGTCAGTAGCTTAGGGGGGACTCTTAATGCTGTGTCATTTTGTTAGAAAAGGAAACACAACAGACAAGTGGGCCTTTCATATGAGGCTTTTTCTAGGAGAACCCCTGCTTTAACTAGCTCTATTCTGAAGCTACTCATTTCCCAGTCTTTTAAACAGAAATTAAAATTCTGTTTGTACATAATTTACTCAACATAGCTAAACACAAGCTCACAGAGTTTGCCGGTAAAGATTGTCATATTGTTTTGCCAACTTGAACCAACAAACTAACAGTAGCAGAGCTAGCACCGCCACCTTTCAGTCATCCTTGCAGGTTAACATGCCCACTTGGGGAATGCATTACTCCAGCTGAGTAGTTATATGCAAGTTCAACCATTGATAGTTTTTTTTAACTGACTAGTAATTCTGGTGCTGACAAGCAAGGTTGATGTATTTAACCTGATAATCAGTTTCACTTCATTTAAAGCTCCTGTGAGGTTCTTTCTGTTTTTGTTGTTTCTGGCATCTCCTTATAGAGTGATACCTCTTATTAGAGATAGACTGATATGTTTTTTTCAGGGCCGATACCGATTATTGGTAGTCAAGGAGGCCGATAACTGATATTTGGAGCCGATATTCATTTGCAGTAAAAGGGGAAATATTGGCGTCAAAATTTTGAATAATACAAACTCCAATGCTTAACTTTGTTTAAATGCCTTTAAGCATGTGTTTATTAAACAGCTTTTCAGATGTGCAACATGTTAAAGTTTTTTTTTAACTTAGACATCTTTGTTTTAAAATTCTAACAAAAAGTGCAGGGAGCTCCCAGGCTTAGCAGCATGTCTTATAAAGTTAAATGAAAACGTAAACAAATAAATAGCTCCCTAAAGTTTTCTACAGTAAATAAAGTTTTCCAAAATGTCAATATAACCAAAATGTTAATCTTTCACTTATCTTTGTTTTATGGGGATATTTCAGTGTTTATTAAGTGGGGTTGTATGAGTTTTAAATCACTAGTAATTGTAGGGGCCACAACAGATGCTGCTAAGCTCGTCTCCTGTAATGAGAAACTGCAGGGAGAAATGGAACGCAAGCTAGGCTACGGTTTCTGCAGACGGTGTCATTTCTGCCACGTGATTTACTGAATTTTGAGCCAAAATAACCCAGTTTTAAATTGATCTCTTATCAACGGTCTGATTTTTAAAAAATACAATGCCAATATGCTTTAAAATGCTGAATATCTGCGCTGACAATCGGCCCAGCCCATAATCAGTCTATCTCTACCTCTTCTCTCTTTGCTGATCTTTGCAAGTGCATGTGTAACTTCTGTTTTCTGACAGGCAACAGTTACAGGCATTTGAAATTACAACATATACATTTTCAACCTTTCTACTAATGGTTTGTTTGCGTTTGAAGCTAATAAAGAGGCCTCACCGTTAATTTCAGTCCTGTCCAAAACTCCCTTTTTAAAGGAGCTTTAAAGGAAAACAAACATTTCTGGTTCCACTTTCCTAAACGTAAGCATTTGCTGTGTTTCTTCATCAATTATAACCCTAAAGAAAGAGCCTTGGAGCTTTGGACTGTTAGTTGGACCAAAAAAAGCAATGTGACGACGTGTTCTGAGAGGGTCAGGGACTGTGTTGGGCTTTTTCTCACAAGTTTTTGACATTTTTAGAGACTTAAAGATTTATCATTGTGTTGTTGAAAACAGTCTGCAGATTGATTGATTAAGAGAATAGTTAGACAAAGCTCTGGATGTAAGTTTGTGTTGTGGTTGAATTAATTAAATGCAGGTCTCATCCTGTTTATGTGTACTTGTAGACTATGTAAAAGGTAGCGTGATAAAGAGGTATTTGCTTCCTGTATTTACTGTAAATGTCAGAGTGCCATTAATCTTTAGCTCTACATCAAAAACAGAGCATTAAAAACATCAAACACTGTGGTTGGCCGAAGTTAATATGTGAGTGTTAGTCAGTAGCTTAAGGCAAACTCTAATGCTGCGTCATTTTAGTAAGAAGGGACCTGAAAGAGAAGTGGGCCCGTAAGATGAGGCTTGTTCCAAAGATGACTAGCTCTAACACCCTGTTATGAAACACAGGCAGTGAGGCACCAGCAGAGAGTCGTCAGTCGGCTGCAAGCTGGGTTTGGAATTCTGTTATTTCTCCAGCCAACATACGCCTTCTCCTCGCTCCTTCTCTCGCTCTTTTTCTCTCCGTCACTCCTGGTAGGAAACAATTACAGATGTGTTTCTAGGCTTGTGTGGGCGGTTTCTTATTAGCCCTGCTCTGAG
The DNA here is from genome assembly GCF_009762535.1 of Notolabrus celidotus. Classification (NCBI taxonomy): domain Eukaryota; kingdom Metazoa; phylum Chordata; class Actinopteri; order Labriformes; family Labridae; genus Notolabrus; species Notolabrus celidotus. The sequence goes on along the minus strand of NC_048282.1, from coordinate 27,385,293 downwards.
AATCTGCCCCTCAGTCAGAGGTCCACTTTCAAACTGTCTCAAGCTTCTCTTTTTCCTCACAAACTTCCCTCTGGTTTTCTCTTTCTGTAGATAACTCCCAGCTCAGCCAGGATCAGGGAGCAGGTGTCCCGGAGCAGTTCACCGGCCTCCTGCACGGATCCTCTCCCGTCTTTGACTGCGGCGAGGAGCCCTTCAGACTTCCAGGTGCCCAACCGGAATCAAAAAAGCCTGCCAAAGTAAAAGGGGAAGTAGCGAAAGCAGCGAAAACAGGAGTAGTGAAAGCAGGAGCAGAAAAAGCAGGAGCAGCTGCACCGCCTCCCAGCCGTCCCAGCATGGCCGCCATCCTGACAGACTGTGATCCAAAAGCAATTTATGCCACTGTGAACAAGGAGCCCAGGGACTCAGGGGCCGGGATTGCTGGTAGGATGCGTCCTCCTGGAGATCTAAAGCTGGCACGCAGCCTCTCCAAGTCTGACTCGGACCTGCTGGTGTCGCCTCCTAGTGAGGAGGACGGAGGGTTGGGGAACAGGAGCGAGTCTGTTTCTAACTGTAGCACTGGGAAGAAGAGGCTGGAGAAGTCTCCCTCTTTCACGTCAGAATGGGACGAGGTAAGTGTTGAAGTTTGGATTGTTGGTGTGTAACTTTGGATGCTTTAGCCTTTCCCAACACTGAAGAATACAGGCCCATACTGATGAAAGTGAAACATTTTTAAAGGTGTTTGATATCTCTAAGTAGAACTCTTTCGTCAGGTATGTCTTTAAAAGTTGTTCCATCAGAGTAAAGAAAGAAAAAACACTTTGTCGCAACCTGGACTTGAGGTACAATTACAGAAATTGCTAAGAAATGCAATAAAATCTAACTGAAGTGATAAATAATGTTCATAAAAAACGTTTCATGAAAAGCTTAAGGAAGGTTACATTATTAAGTTTGTGTTCTTTTGAGCGATGCTGCAATATTTGTTGTAACACACTTGAAATCTGTCTTTTTTCAACAGCAGATTTAGAGCATGACTAAAATGTATGCAACATTTATGTGAACATTGTCTAAAAATCCTCTTATGCCCTCTTGTTGAGCCCAAGTTAGCTTGTACTCGTGCTGAAACAACACAACATTTACCAGAAACAGCGCACAGTGGATGAAAACCTCAGTATTTACTGTAAACAGCTCTGCTGACTGAAGTGACGTTGGATCCTGAGGGGGGGGATTTGCTCCAATTTGAAGTCAACCTTGTCCCCACAGCAAGCACAGGCTGTGATGTAAAATGTGTGGAAGAATTTAGATTAGTTTTTATGTCATCAAATGCTTAATGCTTTATTCCAATGAGGGAATTTACCCTCTGATTTCACCCTGTCCTCAATAGTCGTGTTTTTGTTTCACCACCACGTCTTCTATTTGTCACCATCGTGGATATTTATAGCTTTATATACCCCTCAGTTCGGTTCACTTTAATGCTTTGTCTGGGATATAGATAAAGAGCTGAGTCGAGCCGGTGAGAGAGGAGATTAGACGGGACAAGAGGATGGGGATAAAACAGTTGAGAAGCTGAGAGTTAAGACAAGATTTGGAAATTGAGATTCAGAGGGAACGTAAGAGCTGCGGATCTGTTTCTGTCTCTTGTGAAGGCTCCAGAAACCAACCTGGAGAAAATCACTCTTACAAACACATCAACACACAGCGTTGAATAAACACTAGAATAATCCAGGAGAAAGGATGTCTTAAAAATGTCCTCTCTTTATGATTTTGTTGGATGATGCTGCATGAGGAAGATAAAAAAACATGGCACAGTGAGGTCAGCACATTTTCAACACTGTCTTAATTTAATGTACCATGAGATTTGAGTCCATATAACAATGAATGAGCAGAGGTATACAGAGTTGTGTGACTCTTTTACCATCATCCCATAACAATCCTCTTATGGTGAGTAGGATTAACGATATCCTCCAAGCTTCTCAATTAGTATCTCAGTAATTTGTCCTCGCATTTTTGGTATCCTGCTCTGTTTCTGCTGTCGTGAACACGCATCTTTTAAAGCTCCCCTGCTCTGCAGTGCATCCAAGCTGTCCATGGGAGATGACTTACATTAATGATGCCAGATGGAGAAAATCATGGGCTCAGATAGCCCTCTTAATGCTCTCCCTCCACGGCCAGAGGGGGATCGCATTGCTGCCCAGTGTCCCTTTACACGAGGCTATCACAACATCTACAGAGAGCTGAGATAACTTTGGCTTTGAGGTCGATACCTCGGTCGCTCTGTGCCAGTAGTTTGTACACGGATGGTTAGGGTTGTGCACGTCTACTATCTCTTCAATAACCTCTCCGGTATGATTTGTGGATGTTGTGATTCTGCGCAAGGGATATTGACTGAAATTCATTTTATCTCTACAGAACTTTGATAGGTTGTTTTATGAGGTTCACTGATACTTATATGGGGTGAGCTGAGATTCTCCAGCTCTCAGGGCCCTGAGCTGTCGTTGGCACCACCATCCACAAGATTATTCTGAATAATGTATAGTTTCAGCATTTTTTATTGCCCCATAATTTATTACGACATCCTCATTTTGCATTGTTGTGAGATATTTGCCTTAATAAACCCATTCACTGGAGTCTCAGCTTGAATGGTGTGGGATTTCTGTTTGAGAGCAACAATAAAATCATTCAAGACATTATAATAAGCCAGTAAATGACAGGGAAGGTGATACAGTAGATTTTTGAGCTGGAATGAAAAAACAAATAACTTCATCTGTGAATCAAATTTCATCAAGCTGCTGTTGGTAAGAATGGTGTTAAAAACTGTACATTTTTCTGCTGGGTTCGGAGAAAAGGTGATACCAATCAGAACTCATCTGTTAGTGAAGTAATTTGAGATTATGGTGAATCCTCTGCTTGATACAAAGGCATTGGAAAATGCAATGTTATTATTCCCCTTGTTCCCGTTATCACGGACCAATCAGAGCTACTTCCAAACCCTCTGTCCTGATTGGTTGAGTGGCGGCCCCACTATGTCGCCCTGATTGTCTGGAAAGCCACTACTTCCTAATAGAACGAGCACAACAATCTTTTGTGGACCAGGTTACTGTTGGTGAGAGGAAATCTGGTGGGGAGGGGTAGTGTTGACATTCGAAATCTCTCTCCGAACTGATGTTTATATCACGACTAACAACAGCTTTAACTAATCACTTATAAGGGGTATTAGCTTGGACCTCACAATACGACATATCATGATTCAATACTTTGCAATAATCTACATTATTTACTTACAATGTAAAAGTGGAGCTGAGACTACAGCTTTCTGAGTATTTGAGTTAAAACAATTGGAATAAACGTTGCTGCTGAATTTATAGGAACATAGGGTTGTCACGATACCATAACTTTAAACTTCAATATAATAATAATAATAATAATAATAATACATTTTATTTATAAAGCGCTTTTCTAAAAACTCAAAGACGCTGCACAAAGGATAAAAACATCATATAAAACAACAGAATAATAAAAACATGAATAAAATACATTTAAAAGCAATCATACGTTAAAAGCAGTTCTAAACAGGTGGGTTTTGGTGAGTGATTTGAAGGTGGACAGGTTGGGGCAGTTTCGAATGTTAAGTGGTAAGGCGTTCCAGAGGGTGGGGGCGGTGACAGAGAAAGCTCTGCCCCCCAAGGTTCGGTGCTTGGTGTCAGGTGGTAGGGAGAGGAGGTGGGCGTTGGAGGATCGGAGGTTACGGGAGGGGGTGTGGTGATGGAGCAGGTCGGTGAGGTAAGAGGGGGCCTGGTTATGGAGGGCTTTGTGGGTGAGAAGGAGGATTTTGAAATGTATGCGCTGTTTGACAGGGAGCCAGTGGAGGTTTTGGAGGACAGGGGTGATATGGTCACGGGAGCGGGTGTGGGTGAGCAGGCGGGCGGCAGAGTTCTGGATCTATTGTAGTTTGTTGAGTTGTTTTGAAGGAAGGCCATAGAAGCTGCTGTTACAATAGTCGAGTCTGGAAGTGATAAAGGCGTGGATCAGGGTTTCAGCAGTGGAAAAGGAGAGAGATGGACGGAGAGAGATATATTAGCAGGAACTATAATAATAATAATTTTATTTGTAGAGCACTTTTCAAAAACCAAATTACAAAGTGCCTTACATGGCAGCAGTTCATATAAATTACAGGAATCAAGATATCTCAATAAAACGTATTATTCCCTTAAAATAATTCTAAAGGAATACAATTTAAAAAATATATATTTATTAAAAATGGTTAAAATAAAATAAAATACAGATAAAATAAAAATCAGTAGCTCTTTCATGCACGTTTGTGTAAAGCTGTGCGTGTTTTTACTTGCTCTTTAGAGAAAGGGTCGACTGATCATCAGGGGCCGATATTCAGCATTTAGCCAATTATCTACTACAGTATATCAGTATTTAATTTTCCAAACAACAATAAGATGCATTGGAAAGTGTACAAGATTGGCTCTGATGTAGTTATGACTTTCCCCCAGTGTGTTTACCACCCTATTCCACTTAATGTCCTGCCAACATTTTCTTCTTCTGTTACTTAAGGGAAAAATATGAGCAGCTTGGTATCAACCCTGAAAAAACAACATTGGCCAACCCCTACTGAAGAGTGTAACCGCTCAGTGAAAGTCCGAAAACATTTCTCTAAACTTCCCCTCTATGACACTTGTTCACAGCTACCTCTTCAGACTATGGGCTGAACAGTGACATTTAGAGGCACAGAGGTAGTTGTGATTACATGAATTTAGAGGAAAGAAATTGACATTTTAAATCCATTTCGTGTGTCAGTGTGAGGGCGAGGAAATAAGTGGTCTATTGGGGAAAAAAAAGTTCTGTACTTTGCTGTATTGATACTTTGTTCAGCCCTACTTCTTGCAGTATGAACCCTTTTTTATTCTCTGCAGATTATTATCAACTATGTGTTCTGAGCACACTCTGTTAGACAAATATAAGATGCCACTATTTTAAAACCACTATATATATTGCTGCAGGGGGTTGCTGTATTACAAGTTATGTAAAAAAAAACAAAACAGTTTTATATTGGTGTCAGGAAAACCTTTGTACCCATACCTCTGACAGGTCAACATCGGCCCGATGATATCAGTCTTGCTCTAGCCTTTATGTGAATGTGGTGCAGACATAAAACTGTGCCAGCTGTCTCCCTGATGTCGCTGCTGTTCAGTGCTCACTGATAACAGTCATACCAGCCAACAACAAGCAGGCTGTAGTTTAAGAGAGGTCTATTTCATGGGGCCATTATTCATGACAGTGAATTGACCTGCTGTTTGTTCTGTCTGGAAATACTCCAGTCATCAACCAGATAGAGGTGGTGCCAGTACACTACACCATTTGCAGCAGCTCGTCAAAGTTCAAAACATTTCTCCTGCCTGAAGGCAAAGCACAGCACAACACCTCAGCAGAGTGACTCACTCTCTCCTGTGTACCGCCGGTGTAACCTTGTTTTGGGGAGTTTATAGCTGTGAGCATCACAAGTACATGGAGGGTTTTTGCCTTGATCTCATTCAGCACGGTCAAACATTAGCACGTATTAACTACATAACTTTGGTTTATTGTTTGTTTGAAGCCTGCCAAGAAGACACTCACTGGAAATTGAAGGGAGAATTTGACAAACGTGATAAACCAGAAGTGACCTTGAGTACTTCTCTGTATGCAGTCACTGATGTGCGTTTTAATACAGTGTGTAAAAAACAGTGTTACAATGTAATACCACAGTTTGACTGGCTCTGAGGTGTGGGATTTTCTTTGATACTGTAGTTATAAGAACCAAGTCCACAAATCAGCCAATGACTCATAATGACGTCTAGTTGCAGATGTACTTTGCACACAATGTGTTTGTTAGCCAACAGAAGACAGAAAGCATATGTTGTGTTGAAAACTGTTACTAATAAATAGTTCATCCACCAGAGAGCAGAGACAAGTTTATACTATAAAAAAAAATATTATTCAGGAGTACTTTTGAACTAAATGATGATGCAAACCATAAAAACAAACGGTAATAGCATGAGAGATAAAAACAGAGTTTTATGGCAGACTGATAAAACATTTACAACAATACCAGCAAAGTTTAAACAAGGTTAGAGCTAAATTGAAAAAAAGCAAGTCTTGAATGTCCTTTGAATAAATCCAAATGAGGTTGATTTTTCATCGTCACCAGTGGGAGGGTGTTCCACAGTTTAATGCCGTACAAACAGAGAAGTCGTCCCACCAAATGACTTGTGGGAGAGAGGATGTCTGAGAGAAAGGAAGTGAAAGATCTGAGGGAGTTCTTGTTGGGACATCAAATGAGAAGCCGTCAGAGTTAGATGAAGGTGCTGGTGTGGATTATAGAAAGATTTACAGATGATTAGAGAGTATTTAAAGGTGATGGATACAACTAGAGCTGAGAAGGGAACATGTCTTTTAAGCACCAGGACAAAGGAAGGTGCAGATTTTACAAGAAGGGCTTGATTATGTGAAAATAAATCATAAAATCATGAAGACAATGCAAAACTTAATGCAAAGCAAGTCAAAATCATATACATTATTTTAATTATTATGCATCTTTAACTCTTTAATTTTGTCACAGATTACTTGGTCAACAGATCCCAATGCAGTATCTGTGAGGCCGAGGGTACTGGTATTTAAAAAATCTGATAACTTCTTTTTTTTAAATAGTTACTGTTTTTTATTCATATTTACACCAGAAGTAAACATTTTTATACACATCTTTAAGATTTTACCTTGAAAAATATTCATCATAGATACAATATGTACCAAACCAGATTATTTTACAATTCAAATTCCAAATCAAATTGTTAGTGCTCCCTAGTGGACAAACAACAGAATGATGAAAATCCAAACTAGGGTTGCAAACAATGAGTATCTTTGAAAATGTTTAAAATCAATTATATGCAATTAAAAATGCATATAACAGAGAGTATTGCCTAGTTACAGAACATAACTTGTTTAACATGCTGAAAATCAACATGCAGAGCAGCCTCATGAAAGTAACCTCAGCAGACATTCAGCCATAGAGAGCGAGGCTCAAACTGCTATATGTGGTTTTGCTGCAACAAGAGAACTGAACTAAGAAATATGTCAGACACACAGTGTCCAGTTTTCTACTTACCTGTTCTTATTGAGTAAAATAAGCATGTCTGCATGGTGGGGTGTCAAGAGGGAGTGCAACCATGTAACAATCAGCATGGTAAAGCTGGGATCTCTGCTAAGTAGGAAGTTCTCACCCTCTGTGTCTACGCCATTAGTGGCTGGAGCTGTTGTTACCTGAAGTGAAGTAATAAGAGCCTTCTTTACCTCACATTTAAAGGCCAAAAAACATTCAAAATGTAATGAAACAGCTACAATTTACCAAAGAATGTGACTAATACAGTCTCACTTTGATACAGTCCATCACTTATTGCCTTTTTTAAAAGTCAGAAATACATAAAAGATCCACTTTTAATGGTGGAGGCGTAGAGGATAGTTCTGACACTCCCCTTGAGACACTGTTGCCCCTCTGCTGCAGAACACGTTGCTAGAGCTGGGTTATAAACGAGAACATTTTGACTTCTTAAATCTTTAAACTCTCCTGTCAGACTTTGTGGTCACAGGCCGGGCACTGTGCAGTCTCATTATCCTGTGTAAAGAACAGCCCTCACCTCCTCTGACTGCAGCTGGGGAGGATGTAGTCTTTGAGAGTGTGACAGGACTAACTCGCAGCAGGATGACTTTACTTGGTTATTGGAAGATCGCTGCTCTTCCCCTGGTGCCCTCAGCTGCCTGTTACAACTTCTGTGACTCCTTTGTTGGCCTTCCCCGTGGTGTTTCTGCACAACTGATTGGGTTGAGAATTGATACGGTCGTGAAAGAAAAAAGGGAAAACAGAAGGTATGGCTGTCCTCTTGTGCACACACAGCCTCCCATGTGGCAGGAGAACAGGTTGTATTCTTGAATCTTATCGGTCCGAAAAAGAGATACACTTCAGGCAGTGGCCTCATTTACGGTATCTGTAGTACTTGTGTGTGTGCCACAGGGTGAAATGACCAGCTTTAAGTTCATCTCAGTGCCTGAAAGCTTCTCTGAAATCTTTAAGTAGGCTGCTGGCAAAGAGCATCACAATTCATCCTTAATTATTCATTCATCCCATGGGAGTTGATTTTATTTACTCTCCACTCTGCTGGCCTCAGAGTGAATGTGTTTTGAGATAATATTAGCATGCATTTGACCATGAAAATATTTCATTCTTTGCTCTGGATGTCCATGAGGAATAAATACTCCCCCCCCCCATCCCTCTCATGGATCTGCTGTATGTGCAGATTTCTTGTCATGCTCACTGTCAGACTGTGTGTGGACTATATTTCTGTGTTTAGCAGCCTGACACAAACACATCATACATTCATACAGGGCATCTGCAATGAATCCATAATTTATAAGCTGCAACATATAAAATGTAAGCACCACTGTGGGTTGTAGTCAGAACTTTATACCTTTTAAACACAGAGATTGCAGGATGTAGAATGATCATCTGATGTGTTCAGTTAATGCTTTTTAACAACAGCCTGACAGGCATCTTTGAAGCACATATTACTATTGAAAAGCAATTTCTTTTGTCCAATTTGGCAGCCTGAGTTGATGTTAATGAAGTTGCAGTCTTGTTTCTTCTCACTTGAATAGGGATTCAGATGTCGGGGAGATCTGTGCTCAAAGCGAAAGAAGGAAAAAGGAGCCCTGAATCTTTCTTCGCCCCTCTTCCTTTCAGGGAATAAGCCTGCACTTGCTTGAAATGGAAATATTCACACTGTCGATGTAAAGTGCATAGCAAATGAGCAGAGTGTGTGGGCAAAGTGGTTAAAGTTTGATTGGGCGTAACCCAGCCTGCACTCTCTTTAATAATGCCGGGAGTGTCCGCTGGAAACTGAAAACTCAAGTCTGTTTTCACTCCCTGCTTTTTCCATCTACACTGTTTTTCTGTTTCGCTGCTACTCTCTCTGAGATGCTGCGGCGGCCATTTTTGCCGGTCACGTCTTGATGCCCTGAAATACTCTACTGAGCTGAGTGACAGCACTCTGGCAAAAAGGTCCCAGGATGTAACTAAAACCACCCACTTGCACACACGCACACACCCCTTTGAGAAACATCTTTCTCTTCTTTGAAAATGGTTTGCTAAATATTCCCACACACCCTCGTCCCTGTCTCCCTCCTTCAACCCCCCCAACCTCTCTCCTTTATTCACACACACCCTGGATACTCTGCCTCTCATTTCAAGACAAGGAGATTTGACTTGCATGAGGTCTTGGCCTATGCATCTCTCCATTTAAGGAGCTTCAGCTGAGTGTGTGTGCGTGCGTGTGTTTTGTGCTCTACAAGCCGTGCTGGGGTGTGTGCTTGTGTGTAAAGCGCATGCTAATGCAAGCTTGGTCGTGGTCCTTGGGATCAGACTGAAGATGACAATCCAGGGGGGCACATTGTGTGGGCCAGCAGCACACTGAGCTCCACAGATGGGAGGAGGAGTAGGAAGAGGAGGAGGAGGAGGAGAGAGCTGTAGACACAGACAGAAGGAGAGAGGGCCGCCATCCTCAGCCTCATTTCACTTTTAACTTCGTTTTTGATTCGCACTCTGCAGATCCAGTAGCCACTATGAAACCAGCTTTTGTGAGTATTGATTCCCTTCCAGGCAGCAGCTCCACTGGAGGCTCATTAATCTTTTCTACCTGCCTTGAGTGGATTGAATGAGAAAATAATTGATGCTTTCTAGAATTTCTTTGGGTATTATATTTCATGTAAAGCCAGTTTGATGATTGAAGTTTGTTGCTTTATTTGCTAAATGCAGCACAATAGACTGAGAAACCGCTCAAGCCTCTTTCTCTCTTTCCCCTTCTGCTCTTCAGTATTTTCTCTAAAAACTAATCCTCTGTGGCATTTAAAACTCTGCGGGCAATTCATGCCGCATGTCGTTTTGGCCGTTTTGTATTTGCAACATTTGTGAGCCCCTCATGGATTTGGAGGCGCATTTATTTTCTATAAGTAGGAAAGTGGCCTTGCAGTGTTGTTATGGAGAAGTCTCATGTTTTTGACCTGCTGAGATCAAACCAAACTTGTGGGTGTGTGTGTCACGGCCTGGTGCGAGCAGCAGGGGAATCTATTCTCTAATCTAAACTAGGAAGAAACACAGGAGAGCCACAGGGGGCTGAAACATGCAGCCACTTCTTAATGCTCCTCTGGGTCTAGACGCTGGAGGTAAAGGTTGTTCTTTCTGTTTTGACTTCTACAAAAGATTTCAACTTACTGGAAGAAAATGGGTTGTTTTTGTTATACTTATTTGTGATATGAAATATAAGGCATAATCCCAGATAAACACATTGTTTTAATATAAATCAACAATAATCCTTTTTATCATGCAGAACTTGCTGTTTTTTCTGATAACAAAACATCCCCCCTCCTTCTTTTCCCCCATTTAGTTCAGTCCACTACCAGCAAGTTTGACAACTGTATGAAAATGTAGTCGGACAACAAGTGGAGAGTACTTTTTCCAAATACTTTTTCCTGTCTATACAGTAAAATACTGTGTGCTAGGGCTGCAGGATATAAAAAAATATGCAATACTGGATTAAATTGCTTGATAATGATATGAAATGTGATAAGTTAACAAATATTTAAGAGCGTTTGTGAGCTATGACCCATTTAATATCTAAGATATGTACATAAAGTCAATTAAACGATCAACAATGTTGTGTCCAAGCTGCAGTGCATGGTCACTGCTAAAATGCACTGATGCTCTACTATCTGGATGTAAACAAGCACAGATGACAGATGGCATCTCGCAGTGCAGTGATGCATCCCTCAATTGTTTCATTGTTGCATTTTAATCTAAAAAATGGAGATGCAGTTGCATATAGGCTGTCTGCTTAAACTTGCATATCACCACTCAGACACTTGCCTGGTGGTGCTAGCTCTGCTAACTTTGACAAAGTTGACTCTAAGATTCTATGGTTTAGACTTGTCAATAAAAAATATATCATGCTCAATTTTGAATGTTCTCTAACTTTTAGCAGATGGCTGGTTTGAGCTTCGTCTTTCTGCATCAAAATTATGTGAAAGCATAGCCATCATGCCAAGGACTTCATTAAATGGTTAATTTTAAAATGTATACAAGCAAAATGAGACGGTTTAAAAATAAGCATGTCAGTTTACATAAAATAATTTTCCCTCTTTATTGTTACAACATAAGCATTAACAATAAACACATTTTGAAAAAGTCTGAATTTGTAACACCAATGTAATGGATTTATCATGCAACCCTTAAGAAAACATAGATTGAATGTCTTTTGGGAATGACTTTGCTAAGTTTTCAAGTTGCATTTAAGGGACACTGTTGCTAGCTTAACATTAAGCTATTTCAGAAGGATGTTGATGGAGCTGCTGACAGTGCTTTGTCCCGCTTTACCATTGAGGTGTTGGCACCTGCTTCAGCCGATGGTGTGCTTGTTTTCCCCTTGATGCCATTCACTTGTCCATAGATTTCATCACAGCCTTGTTCCGGTGCCAGCTTACCCATTTGAGGCCGGCGGTCTGGGCACGCTCTCTCTGCAGGAACCTTTTGTTTCACTCTGGACAAGCTTGGCCAGGCGTCCTGCAGCTCTCCCACAAACATCCTCTCTGAGTTTTTTTTACATTATTGTTTGAGATTCTCAAGGCTGACAATCAATGAACACTTTCTCTTTCCAAAGTAGCGGTTGAGTTATTCAGCAGGATCTGGCATCCTGCTGTGAGTGGCATGATAAATGGGCTTATGTGTCTTTAATCTCACCCTGACCATCTCTCGTCGCGGCTAGCTCTTCAGCTGTTGACCTCCACCTTCACCGCTGACTTCTGACCCCCCCCCTCATTGTGGCTCCTCTCTCATTGCCAGTTCCCCTCACAATGGACGCCTCTCCATTTCAGGTCTCTGTATTGATTTCATCCTGCAGCACAAAAACACATTCCTCTCCCTCTGTCTCCGATTAATTCTCATGTCACCAAGCTTCTTAGTCCTCAACCATGAAATTCAGAGACTCTCTCTTGTTGTGGATGTGTTTTACTTTGAGGAAATCACTGGGCCCTGTCTCCTGATAAGGATGCATTTACTCAGCTCCAACACTATATCACACCTGCGTTTCACGGTAGCTGCTTCAAATTCAAATTGGAGCGGCTAGTACTCCCTTTTTCATTATGCTGGACAAGTGAAGCTGATACAAAATGATTGAATGCAGCTGTGTGTATTGTTGCTCTGGTATCCTCAGGCATACTTGCATTGTGTTTTCGTTTAAACCAGCACACCTTCGCATTGTGTGTGTTTCAAATGGCTTTATCCTCCTCATACACTGCAGCTCAAAGCTTTTGGAAAGGTTTCCAAAGGTTGTTGCAGATGCCACAATCGGGGAACAGAATATCAGCATCTCTGCTTTAATGGTTAAAAGAACACAGGCATGTCTCGTCTCTCGAGAGCTAAAGAAATAACTTGGCAGCTAAATTACACGTCAGATGGAGATCGTTGCTCCTTATTGTTCCCTTTCTGGACTATAATCCTCCCTTCAGCATCGACCTCTGCCTCTTTATGAGATGATAACACTGCCCTGTCCTCATTATCACAGAGCTACAGCAGGTCTGTGTGTATTGAATTTTACATATTGTGCCCTTGATTAATACTGATAGTCACCTGGAGCTCTCTAATTGGCTCTATCCTGCTAAGGCCTAATAATTTAGGTCATTATGAGACACATTTAATGTCAACATGTTGAGATTTTGTAATAAATTCAAAGCACAGATAAGAGATGCCTAACATAACACACTAACAGTACCCTTAGATCCTTTTATCTTTCACATCTGCTGCAACAATTTAAGAGAGACTATATTACTTAAGCTTGACCGTTTGTTTGTTCTTTTTTTAATTGAAAACATAACTTAATGACATGGTAATAATATCATCAAATGATCTTTGAAGATAATGTAACAGAGGTGGCTTATAGTGACCAGCCTGTGCAGAATTATCATTTGAATCTGCAGCTTCCCCCTGGCTTTTGCCCCAAAGCAAGTTTCAACTCATTGTGTAGCTGTCTGGTCCAATTTTTAAAGTTTTGGTTCATTCTCCCCCTCTCGTGGGGCTCCTTTTGGGTAAAGTGTGAAAATATTTTAACGGAGAAAGACGTGAAAACTGATGGTTCACTGTCTGCCCAGCACCAAACAGCAGAAAGACACAGTTAATAACTAGCAATTTAAGTTTTGGTTGATTTCACTGTTCTCACTGTGTCCCTTCTGGCTAAAGTAGGACTGTTTTTATAGGAAAATGCTCAAAAGGAGTATATAGGCTGTGTCTGCTTAAACTTGCATATTACCACTCAGACACTTGCATGGTGGTGCTAGCTCCGCTAACTTTACCCACACTAGAAATACTGATTTGACATAGTTGACTCTAAGATTCTATGGTTTAGACTTGTAAATAAAAAATATGTTGTGCTCAATTTTGACTGTTTTCTAACTTTTAGATAAGTCACTAATCAATATCTTGTTTCCATTTAAGCAACTAGGAAATGAGTCGCTTAAGAACATCCCAAAAAATCCCCCATAAATGTTGTTCTATTAGACTCGTACCAAATAATCTGACTGTAGCAGATGGCTGGTTTGAGCTTCGTCTTTCTGTATCAAAATTATCTGAAAGCATGGCCATCATGCCAAGGACTTCATTAAATATTAAATATATTTATAGAAAAATTCTCAAAAGGAAAGGAAAGACTTGATTAGCAACTAGCTAGCAAAGCTTTGAACAGATATTTCCCTGTAGAGTTGGTAGAAAACAAGGAAGGTCCTATTGCACTTACACAAATAATGTAGCTAAAAACACGACTCCCAATGAATAAGTCATGCTTTGTAGCTGCTCAATGTAGAGATGAGCTAACCGTTAGCTAACAACTTTGCTAACTATGTCACTTTTGCTTTCAAAACTTGTTTCTGTGCTGTATTACTAGCTGTATCACTCTAATGTCGGTAAAATACCTATGCTAGCCCCCCCCCCCCCCCCCCCCCCCGCCGCCATATTTTCAAGTTTTCTGTGTAGGATAACTGGTAGCTTCATACTTACTGTATTGACCAGAGTCAAGACCACCAAAAGGTTTATGACCAAAACTGTAGAACAGTTTCTTAAATAAAGTGGAAAGGGCAACACGGAACAAGAGCTAGGACATCACCCACTCGGTGTCATCAAGCTGTTTATCCGACAGTAGACTAACAAGTCTCACAATGTGAGGGAATAACTTTTGTTCTCATCGGAAGTACAAGTACAAGCATGTACTTCAATTACATATCAGTAGTATATATTGTTGATATACTCCCTCAAAAGTATGTCCTGTGTGTTTTGTGTTTGTATAAATCCAGTTTTTCCATCCTCAAGTGTACTTGGAGTACTGACACAGGCAAAGACACTCCAATACAAATACCTTTTTTTTTTTTGCTGACTCGGTTTTTGCTCAGGTAGCAAAAAAGCTGCCAATTCACCATCAACTTTCCTGTTTAATGGCTGATAGAGAGAACATGTGGTGTCAGTAGACAGTGGTTATTCTTCACGCTTGAGAAGAATAATGCTAATCTACCATCTGGTGAATTTGCAGTATTTTAATCAACATTATTGGCCAGATGGATAACAATCATGTTATTCTGACACTGCCCTTGTCTCACATCTTACCTTTGATGGAAATTATGTTTTCCCCTCTGAGGATGAGGGTTATCAGGGGGGGTAGTGTGACATAGTGATGTACTTGACTACATCCTGCAGGGTGTGATGATCAGTTAGCGTGATGCCTGAATGAAATGCTGCCCTGTGAATATGGGAAATGGCTGGCACAGCGTAGGTAGGTGCACAGAAAGAAGTCAAACCAAACCATGAATTTTCTCTTAGCAGAATCAGATGACTTCACCTGCCACAAAACAACGGAGATCTAATTCCTTTGAAAGCGTAAGACATCCACCTTCATTCAAACCTCTCCTGAATCCTTTTCAGGGGTTGGCTCTGTCCTCTTCAGGGGCATTCTTTGTGGAAGTAGATGGGACCCTTTCAGGTTTCCTGAAACCCCTTTTGAAATGATATAATCTCAGTGATTATTCATTTCTTCCTCTAAGCAAGTCTAGAAGCTTTAATTCAGTTTTATTCAGTCTGACAGCAGCTCAGTTAAATAGATGTATCCTTCTTCAAAGTTAAATTTCCGTCTCTGCTCCTCTGACCGACATTTCTCTTCCAATTACACACCATATTACTGCTTAACATCCACATACAGACTGATGATGAAAACCTTACAAATCAGTCCCCTGAAGGCACTTCATTGCCTTTTATAATTATATTAACAGGGATGTACAACCTGTCTGGGGGCTTTTACAGCTTTTAGAGTTTGACATTTAGAGATAATGCTCTATCTGGTGGCAAGACAAGCAGTTTCAGACCAAATATTTGCAAAAAGGCCCAACACAGATAAAGATAGGTAGAGTTGGAGAGACAGAATGTGACAGCAGCACTGTCAGACTCTACCTTTTCATGTTCTGCTCACAATCACCTAGCTTATTAAATTGGTTGAAAAGAGCTTTATTTTGCATTTAGCTGCACAAAGTATTTGCTGCTTCATTGACCTGCCCCTATGGATGCATTGAAGAAGATAACAGTGTTCTGTCCTTGCATATTAACACAGTGGGGCATCAGCGACGGTGCTTGGAGACATCCAACCCCTTGTATGCATGCATTATGTTTAGATGCATGAGATATTGCACGGGAACATGGGAACCAGGGCATGTTTTCGGTTTTACTTATCGCTCTTTCTTTTCAGGTTCTCTCTGTATTTAACTCTGTCAGTGAAACAATAAGGAAACTTCCAGGGTTTATTTAAGAAAAAGGAAGTCCAGCTTCCTGGAAAGCCTTTTTTTCTGAGGGCTTCATAAATATTGGAAAAATTGTAATATCCTGATCCTATTTTGTTATTGAGCTTGCATCTTTGCATCATATTTTGAGAGAACGTTTTTGACTTCAGAAGAGATGCTGCTACCTGCAGCTCATACCTAATAGAAATTACAGTCACCTTAATGAATATAATATAATGCTATGAAGGTGATCAACCATGTGTTTGCTAAAAATGCCCCTCAAATGTCTTATATGTGTTGTCATAAAACTAAATATACTGATTGTTTTCTTGCTAAAGGAAACTCAGCTACTATCACTGACTTCACTTAATATCTGTAACATTTGGTGGTGTATTATTTAAGGCATGGGGGTATTTTACTGTATTCGTTTCTGGTGACAGGTGGAGGCGAAACTCTGTTTGCTCCCTCAGATTCTTATCTCTTTCTTCTTCTCCTATTCACAGATCGAGAAGATCATGACGCTGATTGGCGCTGGAATCGATTTCTCCAGAGATCAGCAATATGCTACACCAGGTAGAGTGTGATAATTACTGCCTTTTCATGATGTTGAATGTTAGAATTCAACACGTAGAAAGGGAGCATATAACTTTTCAGATTGAAATTGCTCAAAGATTGGAGGGGAAAAGTATAAGCTATGCCTTTTTTTTCCCTACATCTTAGAGCTGGTTTCTTATCTGTTTTCTCTCACTTTGTAATGAATTTCACCAATATTGCGTTATCAATCTCCTGTGAATTTTATACCCAGCACTTTTGGTTTGAGTATCCCAACCTTAACTTGTCAATTCAGCTCTAGCCAGAGATTTCAGCTGTAATAATAATTGCAACTCAAAATGTATGCTCCTCAAAACCATCAATCAAGTGTCCTACATGTGATGCACATTGATTTGTTGTCACAGAAACGTTTTCCAAATGTTGTCTGGTTGTGTTCCCCCGCTTCCTCTTGTTCCCCGTGCCTCCTTGGATGTTTTATTTGTATCATTGTGCGGCTCATCTGATCCCTAACAGTGGCCTAAAGGGAAAACAAGATAAAAACAGGAGACATGGTCAGTGAAGGAGGCGCCTGATAACAAACTGCGATTCTGTTAACGACAGGGAATTGGGCACAGATGTGTAATGCAGCTAGACAGTTTGGTTTATGGAACAAATAAGGATGGGGATAGGCAGCTGCAGAAAAACAAGGATGATGCTTTTGAACGGCTTTACTCATTTTGCTGTTATAAAGAATAGAAAGGAGTTTGTTCGTCCTTCTGTCAAAGCAGTATAAGCTTGAAACTAAATGCACAGAATCACTCTTAACTGTGTAATATAGTCCATTTGAAACAACATAAAGCAACTAGTTATTAGTGACAATCCAGTTTCGAAGCTCTCGTCTAAATTGCTGTTTACTTGACAACTCAAATGCGCTGTACAAGAAGGGACAAAGCAGACTCTTTCTGCTCAGGAGACTCAGGTCTTTTGGTGTGGAGGGGGCTCTTCTGAAGTCCTTCTTTGACTCTGTGGTGGCATCAGCCATCTTCTTTGGAGTGGACAGGAAGAAGCTGAACAGACTGGTGAAGAAGGCCAGCTCTGTCCTGGGCTGCCCACTGGACCCTATGGAGGTAGTGGCTGACAGGAGGATGATAGCAAGCTATCTTCTCTAATGGACAACACGTCACACCCCCTCCAGGAGACTATAACAACGCTAGTTAGCTCGTTCAGTGACAGACTTCTTCACCCGCGGTGTCTCACGGAGAGATACCGCAGGTCTTTTCTTCCTGCAGTGGTCAGACTATATAATCAATATATGCTGTAAGATATGCTTATTTTTTACCTCTTTCCTTTTAATTTTGATTTTAACTTTTTAATAATTGTTACTTTCTAGGCCCTTTTTTGCTTTTATATTTTTTTGAATTTCCCCGTTGTGGGACAAGTAAAGGACTATCTTATCTTATCTTATCTTATCTTATCTTTTCCTGATCTTGTGTTTTAATTGGACATAGTTCTTCCATGAAATGTTTGATATTCAATGAGTTCTGCCAGTTAAACAGTATATGATTAGTAACAGTCATTACTGGAGCTCTTTAGCTGTTTACACCCAGAGAGAGCATCGTCTGTAGGGATTATGGACAGCTGCTTATTCTGAGTGTCCTTGAGGAAGTGTAGTTCCTTGATAATCTAGCACGTTTCAAGACACATTTTAAGAAACTTTCAGTTAAAGTGGGCAGGCCAGGCTAAGTACTGTTCTCTGAGCTGAAACTACACTGCTAGTTTTAAACCGAAGTGGCAGAGACACTGGTTTTAGATCTACTCTGTCTCTCTTTCCTGTAACGGTGTTGTGTTAAGCATTTCTGTACCTCCCCTCTTGTTATTCTCTACGCTTGTCAAAGCCCTGTCATCTGGGCTGATGGATGACACCCGGGGACTGTAGCAGCAAACCAAAAAATCGACTCTCATTATTCAACATTCTCCTCTAGTTTACACTTTGCCTTCGCCACATTTAAATATATATTTCAGCAAAGCGCTTTTTGCACAAAGTTTTCTGTCTTCCTATTCTCGCACTCTTGTTTGTTATGCCCTTCACTGGAGGGAGCTGTTTAAATATTAATCGCTACGCATGTCAGAGGATGAGCTCATGTTGCTTTTGAGACTCATGGAAAGCTGAGACCACTGCAGGGAAGAAGTTAGCCCCCCATCACTAGCTGTCTGCTCTAAGTCTGAATCTGTTCCTCTATACTGTACGTGTAAGTCTCAGTGTTACAGCCGCTGTGCCCGCAGCCTCGTCTGAAAAGAACCGTCAGGAGATCATCAAAGAACTTTCTGGTGATGTGAGAAGCTGCATCACTTTTTTTTTATCCCGTCTCTGATTCAGTCCAGGGTTTGCCTCCTCGCTGTGTTGACTGGAGAGCATCTGATTGGCTCTGTGCCTGCACTCTCTTGTACTTTTCTCCTCTCAACTGATTGACTTATACATCAGAGTGAAGGAGAGGAGGAGGAGGAGGAGTGTGAAGGAGACCTAACGAGTGAGAGTAAAAGGCTGATGTGCAGAAGCTGCAGAAGCTGGTAGCAAATGCTCAGAGTAATGAGGGGTGGGAGGTCTGTGGTGGCGCTGACAAAGAGCAGCCACCTGCAGTGAGACAGGGAGGGAGGGGAGGAGTGGAGGAGTGTGCAATGAGGGAGAGAGAGAGAGGGAGTAAAGGAGGAGAGAGGGAGAGCTGGTGGCAGAATAGTGAGCAGCCAGGACAATAGAAGGACGCTACCTTTGCATCTGTTGGATCTGCCAAGAGTGGACTATTGTTGCTGCTGCTGCTGCTGCTGCTGCTGGACGCATCTCACAGTCTGAGGAGAGACAGTTTTAGCGCTTCATTGTCTGCAGGAGAGTTCATTCAGGGAGACAGATATTACCAAAGTGCTCTTTGAAGCAGCTGATTGGATCCTTGACTGCATTTTCTTTCCTTTTTTTTGGACACATTTCCAAGCTCCTGGAGTGACCAAAGTGGGATTATTTTAGCTCCTTTAAACGCAGGATTGGTTTTGGCTGAGAAAGATGAGAGCTTTGAGGATGGAAAGAGAGGCTTTGAAATCTGCATTTAATGCATACATTTAATGTAAAGTTAGCATGCCTGTTGTCAGCAATGTTTTTTTGTTGTCTTAACAAAAAATAGAAGATATGTTTCTTTTATCTTAAGAGCAGAACATTTTTTACTCTGTAAACTTTTAACTGTGACTGAGAGTAAAGAGACTTTGGGAACCTAGTGACCAATGAATGTTCCCAACAGGAGGCGTGAGTGATTTCTGCTTTGGAAGTCAGTTAAAACGTACCAGTAATGTATTTACATTCGTAGACACCAGTGTTTGTCCTTGTAGCGGTTAGCCTCCTCTCAGCTCAGCTGCTGACAGCTGTCAGTGCAGCTCTTTTACTCCATCAATCTCAGCTGGTGACGGGCGTGTTTCAGGTTTGTGTCCGTCTTGCTGCTTTCCAACTCCATCATTCTCAGGATGACTCCTGCTGGATTGTCTGTGGATAATATGCTGAGGAGTTGGGTCTGTAAATATGGGATGACCTTCTTCGGTAATTAATGGCCTTGTATTTAATCCCCTCAAGTTTTTAAAGAAGTTTCCATGGGACTGCAAAAATTTGAAAAGTAAAAAAGCTGGACATTTTTCCCGATCTCATCCTGCTGCTCTCCAAACTGAACTGTCCCAGCTGTGGCTTTAAGTTTTGGACTGGACATGCTATCTCTTGACAACCCTCACATGTTACTATTATAGCTAGTCACCGTGTAGCTGGTAGCCCACCAGCCTGTACCTCTTACCCTCTCCTTCACCCCTGAGATCAGGGGTGCTTGAATCCATATTGGGTGACTGTGGTTCGGCCCCCGCTGCCCTGCGGGAGCTGACGCCCTGTTCACACAGGACCCTGTCTCCCCCACCGTCCTGCTGCTGGTGCGCTCGGCTCTGCTGGCCGAGAATGATGTGGCAATGCCACGTCTCCTCCTCAGAGTGCCGCTGCTACCGGCTCAAAGGTTTCTCCCTCCTGAAGCGTTTTCCCCTGTCGGCAGGTGCTGCGGGCCGGCTGCTGGACCAGCCTGTGGGGGATTGGCTGGAACACGTGGGGCTGCCGCAGTACGAGAGCAAACTCCTCCTGAATGGTTTTGACGACCTGCACTACATGGTGAGTTCTTTTTTATATTATGTCCTAATTGTCTTTAATTGACCTTAATGCTCTTTATTCTTTCCTTCTTTCACTCTTCTGATCTTTTGTCTTGTCTTTCACCACTTACTCCTACTTAACTCCAGTTTGTCTTTGTGCATTAATCCAATTGGTGCCACCCTCCATTAGCAGTGAGATGATCCCATTAGCTTCATCCAAAGTTCAATTAGCTGAAATCCTGTAACAACCCCTCCCTTCAGCAGGGGTCTCACTTTTTCCAGCAACAAAATGTTATTAGAGGAGCTGTTTACTTTGTGTCAATTCAGCACATCATTCCATTTCTCTCATCACACCCTTTGAAAAGTTTTCAGCACTAGTTTGTGCCTTTCTGGTGCTTGACTGTCAGGCAGGGCATGTTTTGCTGGGTTTACACATCCACACAGCAGTTTTATCCATCCTGTCACAGATTTTGTTTACAGCCTCTTTGATATCATTGCGGCTGGTTGGCTGCGTGTTGAATCAGGAGTGTGTTACACCCCAGTATGGCGGGGCTCTAAGTGAGAAATGGGATGCTGTTGCCAAGCTGACACATTTATAGAGCCCACAATGTGCAACGTCACTCTGAGTTGGCTCTGATGCTTTTGTCAGTGATGAAGACTGATGGAGAAGAGGACAGGGGACCCAGCTGGTAGGCTGAGCCAGTGGGCATGTTGGAAATAAGGAGACCATTATGGGTCATGAAGGAAACTCTTTCCTCCTTCATCAGGCCTGTCACGCACCTTCTCTTTAACTCAAGAGGAGTTGTGTTATCTAGCTTTCATCTAATCCAAATGTGACACTTGATTTTACTGAACATATTTGCTTTAAAATCATGAATGTCGATACTATCAACAACATTCACTTTCACCCTCACACGTTCCCATATTTCAGGATGAATGATGGTTGTATTTTAAGGTTTTATACCTTCTCTTAAACTAGACTTTACTGCATATGGGCTGAAAGGATCCCTTTCATTTATACAAGTCAGAACCAGAGTGCTGCAAGTACACTTTCAATCCATACAAAAAATAAAACGTCTATAAAAAAAATAAGGCAATTCTCTTGAAGGACTTTCTTCATTCATTCAATCACTAATGAAAACTTTTACAATGCAATACCGAATAAAGGCTACTGAAGTAGTAACAGAGACATAACAGAGGTATAACAGTCCCATCTTGAACTTGCAATGTAAAAGGGGCTTTAAAGATCAGATCAGAACAATTATTTAACAGGTATAGAGGTGGAGCAAGCAGAAACAAACCTACTTGAGCAGACATGGTTAAAGATATGGGTCTTTATGAATGGCAAATTCAGCTTCAAGGCTCTGCCAAATGATTCTCTTCACAAGACCAAAGTTATTTGCATTTACTATCAATGTGAACTAAGGCTACGTTCACACTGCAAGGCTTAATGCTCAATTCAGATTTTTGCTCAGATCCGATTTTTTGTTTGCTTGTTCACATTACCATCTATAATGTGACCTGTATCCAATTCCAGTGTGAACTGTTTGCGGCTCCGAACTGCCCCGCATGCACAAAAGAACAGTAACAATGACGTCACATGCAGCTGTTTCACAAACGTAAACATGGAGGAAGTCAGCATTTTCACCTTTGTTACAAAGTTTTTGTGCAGTGGGAGCCGGAGAATGAATGACCAAATGGGAGGAGGTCAAGTATAAAGAAAAAGAGAGCCAAATTGCTCGTTTCGGCATTTTGTGGAGCTGTTGCCACAAATACGATTGAAAGGTCTATGTGGATGCGGACACGGAGTCAGGAGTGGTGGGTCTGCGAAGTAAATAGTTTCAGAGACAGAGTTTATTCAAAACTTCCAGGTGTTGAGGGCAACTTTAAATAACATCTGTCAGCGGCTCTCCCCAAGACTCCTTCGGCAGGACACTCAATTGAGGCGCTCCATCTCCTTTTATAAAGTGACGTGAAAGTATCAAATGCACATCAAATCCGCCTTGGCCGTTCACACTGAGGTCGCATTGAAAAAATCTGATCTGTATCTGATTCCGGACCACATATGGAAGTGGTCTAAATCTGATTTGAAAAAATCTGATTTGAATGTTCACACTGCCTCTAAAAAATCTGACCCGGTCACTTGACCCCGAAAAAATTGGATTTGGGCCACTGTTGCCTGCAGTGTGAACATAGCCTAAGTTTCCACTGGAGTACAGTGAGTCTTAAACACCGCTTGAAGCTGAGTACACAGATGACACAAAGAGCCCTCTTCCTTCTCTTCGCCAAACTTGTCCAGGCGTCTCCGCTGCACACTTTCCAGCATGTACTTTATTTTCCCCCATTTGAGGTTAAACACACAATCACTGTGTGTGTGATTATATTCTTTTAGTGTGAAGGATCCGGGGAATAATCTTTGATTGATGGAAAATTTAACCAATGTAACTGTTGTACAATGTGTCTGTTGTGATGCATGAGGTCCACTGTTTTATACTGAGGTGCTTGAAAAAACAGGGGATCTGAATATTACTTTTGTTTTGAAGTTTTGAAGTTGGACACTACATTGTGTTTAATAAGTAATGTTACATTCAGGTCTATTTGTCCATCTGCTACCAGCGTATTTTTGAGCTTGCAATACCGTTGAGGTTGTTCTGGAGAATTTTCTGAGCAGTATTTGTCATTGTTTTAGATAGTTGAAATAATAATAGACATACATTTGCATGAAGCAAGCATATTTGCCCACTTTGTTGTTGATGAGAGCATTAACAATATTGAAAAATATTCCTTTTAAAGTACATTCAGAAGTGATTAATTTGCCAATTAACTATGGACAATCACCATTAAAACATTGATAGTCCTGGTAATTATGCTAAACTTGTTACCTTAATATCTTCAAAACACCAGTTATAAAAAAAAACGCCTACCCCATCACAGTGTACATATAGAGAATTATACCATACACATGAGCTCCTCTTTTGTCCCAGGTTGTAAACATGTTTAATTTTGCTGTAAAGATGTGCGATTTGATGAAAGTGTGAATGGGGTCTCCTTGGCTTTGGAGCCGGCATTAGGTGGACACTTGAGGAACAGCCAGTGTTTGCACTTCTACACTTCAACAAGGAAGGTTGCTGTTTGTAGTCAACTTAGTATTTAGACCACATTTTATCCTCGACCCCTCTAAAGACATGCATGTGATACACATCTAGACTCTGCATCTGTAATCTGGACTGAACATTCCTGTGACCAAGTTATCATCCTCCTGTGACCACTTCTCCTGGAGGCCAGACATCAAAATACCTCCAAGTATATAAATGGAAAGTAATAGTCAGTTCATCAAGTAAACTGTGCTGCAATGTCATTTAAGATTTGCACGACACAATGTCAGACATACTCCTGAATTCGGTCCCAAAGTGTAGCCCACGCAAACCTTGAGGGGAGGAAAACATTTCTTCTTTGGTGTTATCCAGCAGCAGGTTGTATCTTCAAAGGTGTTTTCATGAGCTGACAGATGTTTTCTGTCTGCTTGTGAAGATAACACACCCGCTCGAGGTGAAACCAGTGTCTAAAGCTTCAAACACGGCACAAGCTCAAGAATATTTAAATGAAGGTAAATTACTTCAAAAATCGTGACAACATGAGCACGAGCTGAACCAAACCCCAAGAGGAAAGATTAGGTTACAGGTTACAGTATAAATATTTGGTGGTTAAATTAAGCTCACATAATAATATCAAACATGTTTTAGTGTCATTAATAGTATTACAAAGCTAGAAACTTCACACTGATGAAGACCCAGCATAAATGTGAACATGTGATGCTCTTATCCTATAGCTGTAGTAGCCAGCTGCGTCTGACTTATTTTAAGAAACGTCCACGAATAATCTTTAATCTACTTTGCATAACTTAAGAAAAGAGAGAATCTCCATTTATCTGCCTCTCTCTCTCTCTCTCTCTCTCTCTGATCCTGTGCCATCAACATCCATGTTTAACTCCATGATGAAGCCTCTGAAGTCACACTCAGGGTTTAATCTTCCTACTGTCTTTTAGTCTTTCACACTCTGAGTCCTCCTCTCTCAAAGAAGGATGGGAGCTGGATATTTTTCTATCTTTAAACACAGCTTACTGCCCACCTGGCTCTCTGAAATCTCAAGAGGATTTAGGAAGAAAAATAGCTCTAGCATTTAAACAGTGTGTCCTTCCCTTAGCAAGTGTTGACCCTCTTTTTTAGGAATAACAATTTGGTCACGATTGGAAAAGAGAATTACCCTCTCAGTCACCTTGGCTTTACTAAACTTCTCTTGATGCATTGAATGTGCTCTGGTGCATTGAGTGCATTGGAAAGAACACTTTGCAATACAGGAAGAAATGTCTGTGGCTTTTCTGTGTTCTGTTCCAGGTTTGCATGTTCTCGCCCACCGGGTTATACCGCGTCCCCCCCACAGACCAAAAACATGCTGGTAAGGTTAATTGGTGACTCCTAATTGCTCATAGGTGTGAACCTGAGTGTGTTTGGTTGTCCGTCTTGGCTACTTCCTTGAACCTCCATTTATATCGGTACTGCGCATGTGCAACTCTTGACAAAGATAGGACTGACGTAAGATGACTCACTCTAAAGCTGCTTTGTACATACCGTATATGCAATCCAACTATTTCTACATATATTGGGTTCATGTACACTGGTAGGTTTGGGTCCACTTGAAGGTTACATGTGAGCTGGATTTGGCCTGGAAGCCACCAATTTAATAGCCCAGCCATATTGGAAGAGCAGTAAAGGTAATGGATGGATGGACGAACTTAAAGCTCTTGTATTGAACTTTTGATTCGTGACTATTTTGGTGCCCCCTGTGAACAAAGCTATCAGTCTTGTCTAGTACAATTGAAAGCCATGTTTGCTGATGCAAAATAACATCTTGCTGTCTTATAACATTCAAACGTATCCAATGTTGTGATTGTTGCGGTAGAAATGTAAGCAAAGGCTGATTTAGCAGCTGGTTACAACCACGAAAAAATACAATAAAGAAATGATCAATCTTAATGCAAATGCTCTTGTTTGCTTTTGTAGGTCACTTGACGGCTTCAGTATTGATTTCAGTCTGTTCCATAACTTGCTAAAAACTCCTCATAGTAGCTTTAAATATAATGCCTTTTTTATTAAAAATTTAAATTAAAGATATTATTTTAAAAAATCTTAAATATTTCGAGACTGGGATTTTCCTTGTTTTTTCCAAATGCATTTGTTCATGTATCTATTTTTACTATCTTTAAAGCTAGGGTTGATAGTCACGGAAAACTAGCATGAATTTGAATGTAGCATTTCCTCAGGACTCCGTCTAACCCCTCCCCTCGCTCCTCCAGAACGACCCCCCCCGCTCACATGCACGAGCGCCAATGATTCGCGACCAAATGATCGTGACTGATTCAAAACCGGTCCTCAGCACAACATTTGTGTTTTGCACTACGTCAACTCATGTCTCACTCAGCAGTAAGAAAACACCAAAATTTATCATAGTGAAAGTTAAAAACACAAACAAACATGAAATGTACGCGCAGGAGGAGGGCAGAACGGCAGGACAGGATTTGATTGGTTTCATAATTTGGATCCTGATGGCAGGGATTGGTTGGTGTTTTCCCAGGTTTACTCCGGCTGTAGATAGCGGCTTTTTTTCACTCTTTTTTCAGAACACATTATGTATTGATTGCAATCGGGACATAAAGATAATTTTAACCAGTATAACATAAAGTCTATCTAAATCTGACCACCAACGCCAGCTTTAATGCCATATTAATGAAATTATTTATTTGATATTATGCACTTTTGGGCTGTATGATAGACACTAACTATCTCTAGTCTTTTACCTAACTTATTCTTTGTATTATTGCTGACTAAAAATGAATCAGGAATTGAATACAGCTTGAATAACTACTTTATATTCCAGCAGTTGCAATACAGAGAGTCCAAATTCATGCGAGGACAGCAACAGTTCTATCTTTGTTATCATCAAACTTGAAAATGAAGCAATAATTGAGCAGCAAACTGTACCAGTCAACCGAAATGAGCTGCTTTAATCTCCTCATGCGTATGAAAGGCGTTGGAAAAACAATCACTGAGAAAGAGCCAGAGCCAATGTGCAGCAGATCACTAATTAAACAGTGTTTACTCTGCCATTCAGGCTGCCGTGATCTCTGTCTATCCTGCAGGCTTGCTTTAGAAACGGATCAATAACAGCAGTGATTGTATTGTGTTAAAGTACCGAGGCAGAGGAAGGCCTCCTCTGAAACCAATTAGAAGCTTTTTATCGACTCATGGAGCAAATGTCCCCATGAAACAAGCTCGGTGTGACCGCGCTGTTCTGCAGCGCTCACTGTTACTGACAACTAATGTCTATCAGACAAAACAGCTCATTTTCTTTACAGTCTGCTTACGATTGCCTCCCCTTGCTGCGGTGTCGCTCCCTGTGACGGGGTCTGTCAGACGGCGTTGCTCCAAGTTAGTTTGTATTCAAGACAACTGTGTCACCAATGCACTTCTGAAGGGACATCATTTTGTTTGAAGCTAGCATGGAGCAGGATGGAGGAGGAGAAAAACAAGTGGAAGTTTTGTGTCAGTGGAGGTGTCTCAGTGCATGCTAGAAGGAGTTACTTTGCTTCAATGTGAATAGTGTAATCACTGTTTATGTGGGACCATGTTTTGGTATCAGAAGTATTCTAATAGGTTTTTTTCTACAAATAGAAAAGTAGCCCGTGAACAGCAGAAATCAGGGAGGGAAACACAATCTAATTTGGATTTAGATGATCTCTTTTAACAGTTATTTGCATTCAAGTGCAGTTAGCAGTCCACTCTTAAATGTTGTCTCTTAACTCAGACTCCATTCTCACTTCCCAAATTACTAGATGGTCTGTAAACAATGGCAAACACAGAAAAGATAGTCATTCCAAGAAGTCCTATATTGCTAAACACCAGTGGTTACACTGATAGCCCCAAAAAGTTTGCTATTGTTCCCAAATGCTATGATGTCCAATTCTACACAATAGCCAATGAGTTCTAAGACTGCCAAGCTGAGAGAAGCATCACAAAAGCAACATGTTGGAGCACCAATTTCACATCAGTGTCTCCTTTATAATTATTTTTTGCTGCTCCTGTTGTTATTTTCCCGTCAGTAAACAAATGCAAAGTGACTTTCCGATAGAGTCAATGCCACCAAAGCCTGCAGACATATTAGGTCTTCAGTAATGGCGTCATGCATTAGCAGCTCAAGGATTGCAAATGGATTAATAGATTTTTCTGTTGGGGTAATGGAGGTGATGCATTGTCCATTTATCTGCTTGAAAAACATCGGTGCCGGAATGAAGTGAGTTAATTTATAAAACAGCTTTCTTTGCACCGTTTCCCGGCAGTCTTTCTTCACAGGCCTGTGTGGTCTTATTGACAGCCTTTTTAGGAGGACAAGCTATGATTTCAGTGCTGTTGGTTGGCTGTCCTTTAGAGGATGGAGATGACTGATCCGTGCCCTCGAGCCTCTGGCCTGAATTCAGAGTGCTTTTAAACCAGAGGGACCGCTGTGGCTGTGCTCCGGATCGGCCGAGGAGAGAGCAGCATTTTAATGAGAGAACAGAGGGAAGCAGAGATGGATGGGGAAGTGCGGGCACACACACAAAGCCACGTACCTCTCTCTAATCTAGATGTATTCTTTTCAGCCGTGTTGTGCTGATGTAAGCATTCTTCCAACAATGTATTCTCACTTTTTGGACCTGCTGAGCCGGTGGTGGGGAAAAGGCTGCTCCCCATTTGTCAGGATTTTCCTCACAGAGCTATCACCACAACATCTCTCAGGTCACACTGTTTATGTTCCCAGAGTGTTAGTTTGGGGATAAACAGCTCATCAGAAAACAGCAGAGGTAAATGTTGTGGCAGGAGACAAGAGTTTCAATGACTCAGCTTCTTTTCAAGGACTACATGATCCCTTGTGCTGTTTTTACAAATAACTTGTGAGGGTTAGAATTTAAAGTCCTTGCTTTCAGCAGGGGTGAATAATGGGAGGAGGAAAATGTCGTCATTTTTATTATAGATCATTTGCCAACAAACTCATTAGTTTGACTAAACAGGCAAAACATCTCACATCTGAGGTGCAGAAGGTAGAAGACATTTAATCTTCTTTCTTAAAAAATTACTGAAATTTTCAATTGATTCCAAAAAGGTGACTGATTTATTACCCGTCCGTTAGGTAATACGTGTAAACCTTGAACTTGGAGGAAAACAAAACCTCATTCTTGGTATAGAACGAACAGAATGTGAAAGCTTGTGTTTTCCTCACCCGAGATGCATCACCTCCATCAACCTCACAGTCATACCCTTCATTACTTACAGCGTCCTTGAGGCATTTGCTTGAACAACCAGGATGGCTGCCCCTGAGGTGAAGTGTTTTAAATCAGCTAGAGAAACAGGTATGCATTGCGTGCCCATAAACTATACCAAACTTTGTGGTTTTCTGAGGTTAAAGCGGGGTGAATTGTCTCAAGTTATCACACAGTTACACCGACATCAATGTTCAATTAGGACTATATTTGAATTAGTTAGTGTATGTGATATAAATGGCCACATCTGCAAAGGTGCACAGCACAGCATCTGTGCCATGACTCAAGATGGTTTCTCAAAAAAGTCTTTAGCATAAAATATGGTGTACAAGACACCATGAATATCCATGTCATCTACAAAGTGAGTGAATGGGTATGAATGGGTGAATGTGACGTGTAGTGTAAAAGCGCTTTGAGTGGCCAGAAAGACTAGAAAAGCGCTATATAAGTACAAGTCCATTTACCAATATACAGACAGCAGAAATACAGTTGCAGTGCTCCAGCAAATCATTACAAAGTCATTGCAAAGTTACGTGTTCCTTTTATAGTACAGTCTTAAATTTTGTACCCTTTCTGTCTCTGAGACTTTGCAGATGAAATATGCGACAAAAGGTTCCTCTTCATAAACATCCAGAAAGAAATCAGCATTAACTGAGGGCATCTTATGCAAAAGTATTGTATGTCCCTTAAGTCATTACAGTAAAACAGAAGAGGCATCTCATTCTCAATTTCACCACACACCAAATAAACTCAGTTCTCATCTGGAGTGGCATTAAACCTGCTCTGAAGCTAATGGTAATGTTCCTGAATGTAACTGCACACAGAGGGATCTTTGTCTTCTGGTTAGATATAACTTAACACATGGTTATACACTGTAGTTATTCTTTAGGAGACATTCATTTCATAGTTTTGGTTTGCAGTTGCACCATATATCAACAGACCAGTATTCTCTGTACATAAGAAACATGTTCCTCTTCACAAGTCTATTCCAAAGCTGAAGCATATCACATCTGTGTCTGATATTTAGAGAGGTGTTTAATTGTGTTGCCCAGAAGATGTCACTCAAAGAAGCAACTTTGCTGATCCGAGGCATGCTGGATACATAGCATCTTCAAAATGTGCCACTCTTTAAAAGCCTTTCTCCCTCATTAGGTCATAATCATGCAGTTAAATGAAATGGTGGTATACTATTAAATAAATAAACCATGCAGAGCGCTGGTTTGATTGAGAAAATTCCTTAATTTCAGGCAAAGTGGGGATGGGGCGAGTCTCAATGAATCAATGCTACCATAGGCTGAGCTCAACTATCATACAGGTAGCTATCAGGACGGTGAAAACAGGTGGAACTTGGAAAGAGTTACATACTGTAAACAAAATTACAGGAATTTTCAAAGTTGGAAACTTTCAGTGGGAATTAACAGGAATTTATGGGAATAAACGTAAATAAACCAGGAATTGACTACATTGAAGGTTGGCTCTTATTAGGGAACTTAAATACAGTTTGGAAAAATATATTTTAGCATAATCCTGACTAAAACAACCAGATTTCATGCAAGTAAATTTGAATATCTATGCTATTCCTCAATCACATGCACATAGCACATTGCTTACTGCAGGGCTATTGAGACCACGCCCCCTACATGCACTGTGCATTCCTCAATCACATGCACACATGATTACTAGAATCCTGGACCACACTTTTGAGCCCAGAGCACAAGACTATTGAAGCCACACATTTGAGCCTGTGGACTATACAAAGTAAAGTAAGTTTGGATGATATTATGTGGTAATATATTTAACAAATTCGATGTATGGTACTAACGTTTAACTTGCATCACATATAAATGTATTCATAAAAATGTATTTCCATTAAATTACCCTTGACTCCCAGTTAATTCCCATAAATTCCCATACATTCCCATAATTTCCATGAAAAGTTTCCAATTTGGAATATTTCCAAAATTCCCCAGTTTAACTTCCCATGGAAATATACTGGAAACTTTCCGGAAATTTACCAGAAATGTTCCACTCCTTTGCAACCCTACAAGTACCTCATACAACCCCACTAAAGAAACAAGAAAGATGTTCTGGCTGAACGTCTGAGTAAATCAGGTATTGAAATATTCAGTGATTGATTGCTGGAGATCCGACAAGGTGATTAATGGATGGATTAATCATTTCAGCACTCATGTCACTCTCATGGCCTAACAGATCCGTTCTTAAGAGACGTTGTGTTTTAGTTTAAATTGCTTTTAAGAGTCTGTGCTTTAAAAGAAAAAAAGGATGACATAAAACAGCTGCATTGTAACACACTCACAGTTCTTAAAGAAGTAAAAAGTGCAGAAAGCAGCCATTGTAATGTGGGCAAATAGTGTCTATTCAGGGTGTTGGAGCTCTACTCCTCCCCGCAGAGCCATTTATCAGCTCATCTCAAGTGGGACAGTAATGCAATGATCCATGCACTGTGAAAGTGTTATTATCCATCCAGCTCTCCAAATAGTTTCATCCTGAGCTGGAGAGAGGCAGCGATCAGCGTGTTGCTGCTCCCAGATAATGAGCTCTACGCTGTCAGTTTAGAGCAGAGTATTAAGAAATGAAAGAGGTGAGTCATGATGCTCAATGTGAGCTCCAGCTACAGCAGGGCTCAGCTTCTCACCACACTTAGAGATGATGTCACTTCATGGGATGCACTGCGTTTGGGCCCAACTTTTATTTCTTGCTGTCCATCTGTTTGTTTTCTGTCCCTGTGTCTGTCTTTGTGTCCTTCTGTCTGTCATTCATTTTTTACTGTCTGTCTTTGTTTGCATTATGTTGTCCTTACTTTCTGCCATCATTTTCATTTCTCCCCATTTGTCTTGTCTGTCTGCATTTCTGTCTTTCCTATTCTTTGTCTATTTTTCTTTTTGTCTTCACCTTCCTGTCATATTTTCTTTTCTCCTCTCCATCTGTCTCAATTTCATTCTATGCTAGACTGTCAGTCTTTCCTTCTGATCTTCCACGCTGTCCATCTGTTTTTCCATCTTTCTGTCTTGCTATCCATCACTCTGTCTTTCTTTTTTCTGTCTTTTCTGCCTGGCATACTTCTGTTTTTTCTCTCTCTGTTTTTAGCTCTATGACACTGTTTGGTCCATCATTTTGTCATGCTGTCTTTGTGATCTTCCTCTCTTTCTCAACAAAATATTCCTCGACAGACTGACGCAAACTTTTTACCAAATCACATCACATACTCCCCACTCTACTCCGAATGCTTAACCATCGGAACACAATATATCAGAGGCTTACTCAGCAAATTTGCGAACATTATGATTCCACAGGCAGGTTACTCTGCAGTTTCTCCATCACTGACAGGCTCGCTCCTCCTCTCTGTTCATCTTTTTCTTTCTTGTCTGCATTGACGGCGTCTGCATGAAAAACAGGCTGTCAGCTTTGACCTACAGACAGCTCCTTGTCTGTCCTGTCACCGCTCTGTGTGTGTGTGTTTCTGTGCATGTAAAGGTGTGAGGGGATTATCTTGCAGTTGATATTGGAGAGTCAGCTACAT
This sequence comes from Notolabrus celidotus, assembly GCF_009762535.1. Lineage (NCBI taxonomy): Eukaryota > Metazoa > Chordata > Actinopteri > Labriformes > Labridae > Notolabrus > Notolabrus celidotus. The sequence continues at coordinate 27,352,846 of NC_048282.1, read as the reverse complement.
GTGCCCTGAGCCGTCACAATTTGTTCCTGAGGCAGCATCACAATACTTTAACACATGAGGTTAAGTTGCTGACCTCTTCTTTTGAAGGCACGAAGCAAGCATTTATGGTCAACAAGACTAACTCGCAGCACTTCGGCAGTGTGTTTTTTGTAATAGCTCATTCATTTTGACATTCAAACCCAGATATATGCTAACAGGACATTTATCCCTGGTTGCATCCAAGTGGCATCCCGTGGTGTTGAAAGATTTATCTTATGAAGAAGTGCTTGAAGCTGCAGTTCTTAAGGGTCCACTTCAAGCTGTTCCATAACTAATTTGTTTTTATTATATCATGGTTAAGAGTTATGCTCAATTAGTCATAATAAGGGGCGTGGCTGATTTTACTGAAGAGAGACCTCATAGCTGTTAAACTCTGCTCAACTCCACCTCTTTCCGGTTTCTAGATCAGGCAGAATTTATGATGACCACCTGAGGCAAGCTGATTTAACATCTTATCCAAATACGCTCAATTACTAACTATAATTTAGATATACACACCAACATTTCTCCTTGTCAAAACTGTCCTGTCAACCATAAATGTTATAAGAGACATCCACAGCTTCTTTCTTCCAATCCAGAAAAAACATAATTTTGGATATCTTCATTAGAAATCTTTAAAAAATGAAAAAACTTATATTTAATATACCTGTCAGATATCCAACGTTATCGGCCAGCCATTATATTCGTACCGAGTTTGTACTGATGCCTTCAGCTCGCCGTTTTTATGCACCCATGAGGAGAACTAATCGGTATTCCAAATCTTTTATTCCGTCTGCTGTCAGGCTTTTAAACTCAGACGGCAGTCTTTTTAGTCATTTAAAATAACATTGGTATGACAAGAGATTATATTGTCTTTTAATCGTTGTCTTATCTTAATGTATATTTATTTATTAGATTAACTTATTGCTGTCCTCCACAGACCCTCTGATCCCATGTACAGACCCGATGCTTGACCTGTAGCATGTATATATGATGGATGTGTTGTAAAATGTTAAATGTTGTATGGTAAGCTATGAATGAATTGCCCTTCTTGGGATCAATAAAGTTGTCTGAATCTGAATCTGAACCTGAATCTGAACATCCACAATCTGAAATCTGTTTTTGATATTCAAAATTACAATATTCTGAATGATCTTTCATTTTTTTTTAATCTTAGATTAAAATTTTGAATGTAAGAAGTGGATAAAAGATACCTGTAATATGACTTTTTACTTTGAAGAATGAAATAGCAGGTATTCAAAATGTTCATGCTGAATGGAAAGAATGACATGGCTATATGAAACTGAAAGCCAAACACACATGAATGGCATAAGTCATGTCATTTGTCAGAAGAAGAATGGTCGTGTGGTTGTCTTAAATGCTCGTTTTGATTAATAGTAATTCAATTGCTGTCATCTCCAGTCCGACATAAACGTTATAACAGTTTTCAATAAAAACAGCTGGGTGTGCTTCAAGATGCATCTTAAAAACCACATGGTGACGTCACTAAAATTACGACCAGTCTGTACAGTGCGTTTGTAGCAGAGCCCTAGAATATGGACATCTCTGTTTAAGAGCTCTGGGTTGTAGCACTCTCTGAAAGATGGTCCGACACATTAAATTATGATTTTAAGTTGTTATTTTTAAATTTTGTTTCTCTGAAAGTCTCTAAATCAACATATGAGTTGGCTACAATATACACTGAAGTCTAAAATGTTTCTATCTGCAGCAAAACTAGCTTACTGTGTTAAACTTCTGTTAGCATGAGTTATTTGGCAGATTATTTTAAATCAGAACTTAAAAAAAAAAACATAGTTAACCATATGATATTACTGTCGAAACTAACCCTAGTATATATATATTACATTTCACTCTTTAAACTGGTCGTTTTACAATTTTTCTGAGTTGTATTTTATTTAAGAGTGACAGGAAGTCCTTTCAAAATAAAATCAAAGAGAGTAAAAATAACAACATGGCTTTGAGACATTTAAAAGGCGAAATAGAGGCATTAGATAGAACAGTTCTATGTTACACTCCTGTTTTAACCTCCACTGGGGTTCTCCAATGATGACTGTAGAAAATAAGGCAAGGCAACTTTATTTGTATAGCGCATTTCATACAGGAGGGCAACTCAATGTGCTTTGCATCAAAACATTAAAAGCATTGGAGACATTCAGACAAGCATTAAAGAGCACAATTAAAATGACAAATATAATAAAACAGAAAAGAAAGGAAAATTAGAAATATATTAAAAGTAAATTTAAAATTTTGCATTTAAAGTGAGTTAAAATAAGCTAAGATAGGAAGGCTGTGGCAAATAATAAGGTCTTAATCTTTGATTTAAAAGAGGTGAGAGTTGGAGCAGACTTACAGCTTTCAGGGAGTGTGTTCCAGATATGTGGTGCATAATGACTAAACGCTGCTTCACCATGTTGTGTTCTGACTCTCGGGACTGAAAGCAGACCAGTAGTAGTAGTAGAGTCTTTCCTGACATGTCACATTGTTTTGATTTTTTCCCCCTGCAGCCATCAGTTACAGTCAGATATCGATGTGTCGTATTCTCTCTCTCCATCTCATATCGCTGACCACTCTGTACGTCTGACATTGATTTATCGCTGCTTTCTCTCCATTATCTATTACCTGCCACACAGTCCCAGAGGTGCTGCTGTATGTAACCAAAGATGGGTTTCACCATCATTCGCACACATCCCTGTCGGTCCCCTCCCCCTTACACACATACAGTACACATCTCATTTAAGAGGTTATCGATGAAGCCCACATGCTACAGTCAGTGAGTTTATCCGTAGGGGAGGGTTTTAAAAATGTTGCTCAAGAGAAATTGACCTTTTTCCTGCAATGGTAGCATTAGTAATGGTCGATACTCACCCTGCAGCAAAGACTCTGTAGATTTTTCTTAACTACATGTTACAGTGACACCAAACAGTCTGTGTTTTAGCATTCCTGTGATTTGAATCATAATTCAATATTTATTAACATGACCTTTTAACATATTGTGATGTTTTATGTTTGAAATTCATCTCCTGATTTGTGTTTTCTCGATTGTAACAGACACTTGTGCGTGTTTACTTGAGTACTTTTGCAATTTATAGCCTCATAAATTAAGGCTTTCATAATTTACCAAGAACTGTTTTTGTATTTCATTCTACAGGGGAGCAATGTTATGGAGGATCAGGACCTGAGAGAAATCGGGATCACAGATCCAAGCCACAGAAAGAAGATCCTGCATGCAGCACGTTCCTTACCCAAGGTGACATATCATTGATTGCTTGTTCAATACATGTTTCATTGTAGTATAACCTGATTAATGGTCTTATATTGTATCTGATGTTTGATCACAAGCTGTCAATCTCCCCTTAATAACAAGATAGTGGTGCAATGGTGCTCAAATAAAGTACATTTACGACTCTTATATACAATTTTAAGGTGCTTTTGCTTTTCATAAGTATTTCAATTTTACACCACTTGCTTCCCCTCTTGATTTTCCCGAAGAAAACATTCATCTTAAATATTTACTTTACTGTGATACTAAAGGGCAACACATGGGGAACTGTAAATACCAGAGCTGTCAAGCAAAACATGTTGATCGCTTTTAATCGCTGAATTTCAGTTGTTAATAATGATTAATCACATGTCTAAAATTCCATTATTTTGCATTTCAATACAGCTTTTAAGTCCATATTAACACTATGTGTGGTTACTGTTTTTTGGGGTCCAAGCAATGTATGTTACACAGTTTTTAACTATGAAAGAAAGACAAAATAAGAGCCTAAAATATGAAGAATTTATGCAGCAAAAGCATGTTATTTCATAATTTTTTATCCAATTAATGATTTCATTATTTGTTCCCTTATCCTTTGTTTTTTTCACCAAACTACCAAAATGGTGTGTAGTGTAGATAAAGCAGTTTTACCTCAAACAGACACACAAAAAAATGATGCCCACACAGTTTCATATAGATATTAACAAATAAATAACATGGGATTTAATTACAGATCATTTCCAGGGCCCATCTTTCCTCAGAATAAAAACTTTCAGTTTTATGCACTCAGTATATTTGGCTTCTTTAATAAAAACATTTTTTTTACTTTGTTGTTCTTGTATTTTCCACCTCAAGTCAAATCCTGCAATGTACAAACATACCTTTATTTGATTATTGAAGCAAGTTCCAAAAGTCTAACAGGGAAATAGTATTTAAAGACAGTATTTCCCCAGATGTTATCTCAAAGTCCTCACAGCATTAGTGACTGATTCTGTCTTCTTACAGGTGAAAGCTCTGGGCTGTGACGGCAGCAGCTCCCTCTCCTCTTGGCTGGAGAATCTCGGCCTTCATGAGTACTTGCACAACTTCCTGGCCAGCGGCTACCGCTCTCTAGACTGTGTCAAAAACCTGTGGGAGCTGGAGATTGTCAATGTGAGTCACAGTGACGTACATGGACTAAAGGGAGTATCAGAGGGTGAAATTAGTTTCACAGGGTGTCAAAGAAAACTCAGGAAAGTGGACAAGTTTGGCTTTTTAGTTTTGGTTTGGGAAAGCTGGAGACTCAGACTTTGAAGGGAAGTACAGTAAAGAAGACATCTGTAGTTAAATATTGTGGAGCTGAAACTTCCGTCTGCTGCCTAAACTAAAACAGAAGCTGTTAATTCATGGGGAGTAGCAGTGTCTGATGTTTCTTGGCATGCCTCCAACTTTCTAGGACGACAGTGCTGCTTCAAGTGTTCACCAGATCACTTCCTCTCTCCTCCAGGTGCTTAAGATCTCCTTACTTGGTCACAGGAAACGCATCATTGCTTCATTAGCAGAGAGACCTTACGAGGAGCCTCCGGTGAAGCCCCCTCGATTGTCTCAGATTCGGGTGAGTCTGTTTCACTGAAAGCTTTCAATCTGTCTTTTTTTTACTCTCATTTGCATTTTTCTTTTGTTCACAAATTTTGCTGTTTTTCTGAAAGATGAGGATCGGTCACTCCATCGTTGTTGTTCATGGAACAATTAAATGGGTTTCTCTTTCTCTCCAGTGCCAAGACCTTCCTGGATCTCAGTCCTCGTCCCCCCTCAGTCAGATGGATTCGTACTCTGGGCGCTCGATGGACCCTCTGCTGCCAGCAGGAGAGCCAGGGAGGAAAAAAGTGCCAGAGGCCGACTATGACGTTGTTACCCAAAGATATCACAGTGAAAGACACAGATCACATGTATGTTCTGGTTAACTAGCATCTATAACATTATGTTAAGTATCTCAATGTGATGTTTGATTACAAGTCTGATAATATCCTTTCTCTTTTCCTTTAGGAAAGGTATGAAGACCGGCATAGAGAGCCTCGCCTGACCTTGAGGCCGCCCAGTCTGGCAGCACCGTACGCTCCAGTTCAGAACTGGCATCATCAGCCTGAGAAGCTCATCTTTGAATCCTGCGCCTATGAAGCCAACGTAGGTGTTATGCCCTTTCCCCAACATGATGCAATTAGCACTGAAGAAACACCATTTGAGCATTTCTTTCTCCTGTTTCTCTTTTAGTACCTCGGCTCCATGCTAATTAAGGATCTTCGGGGTACTGAGTCAACGCAGGATGCCTGTGCCAAAATGCGGGTATGCTACAATTTTCTCTGTCTCATCTCAGGCATGAAAGTATCAGAGGATTTAAATATGTTACATGAAGTTCCTTCTTTTTGTGTTTCCTTCAGAGGTCGACAGAGCAAATGAGGAAAGTCCCCTCCATCATCCTCTCGATCACATATAAGGGTGTGAAGTTCATAGATGCAGCCAATAAGGTCAGCTACTACATACACATATTTGAAACTCTATTTTGTATCATGGCATTCCTCTTGTGTCGGGCTGTACGTCAAATTTAACACTAGGCAAATAACATTTAAGCCCATTTGAGGAACTTTCTGTTTGTGGGTGGACAAAGTATTATCTTTTTTTATCTGCCAATCTTGTCCTGTACATTTACATTTACAAGTACTGTTTTATTCTTCTGTGGTTAAATATATCAGTTATCAAGAACTTGTGCTGTGGAAAATGTGAACTGCAGCTTGCCCTTTGTCACTTTCTTTGACACTTAGCCTGCAGCAGCACTTTTGGACATTAAAAATGACAATACAGAAATAATTAATCTTGTCGATTTTGGCCTTGCTTGCTTTTTTAGGTCATATAAAGACATCAATGTTAATTTATGTCCTTTTTGTAAACAGCTAAAGACTCCACACAGGAGTTTTCTGATACAAACACAACACTGCTGCTTTTCTGTAAATTTAAATATCATGTCTAGGAGTTCAGATCAGATTTGTTCATGTTTGTATTTCCTGACAGAAAGTCTGCTCATCATGATGTTTATTTCACATGAGTAAAAAGTCTTAGATAGAGGCTCATTCTAGTTTTACTTCAGCATCTGTGAAACATGATTCATGCTTTAGTGACTCATCTTTACAACCTGTCTTCGTCTTAAATTGTTGTAACAATAATATCAAACATTCAACATTCTAGCCTGTTTAGTCCCCATACTGATTCTTATGCTACCTCTCCTCTCATTGCAGAACATCATCGCAGAGCATGAGATCCGAAACATATCATGTGCAGCCCAGGATCCAGAAGACTTGTGCACATTTGCCTACATCACCAAGGACCTGCAGACCAGCCACCACTACTGCCACGTGTTCAGCACAGTAGACGTGGTAAGAATACCTTGACTGTCTTGTAGGCTGTTTACAACCAAATAACATGCTGCTTTATCTACCACAGAGGGAATTATGTCAGCTTATTATGCTGTATTGTTATGAATACTCTGGGGGTTTTTTCTCACATAAACATGGTGAAATAACTAAGAGAAGTGTTGAAACTTTCCCCCCTTGTAACTTTAAATTCCTCCAACATCACTTCATGTATTTACATTGAGTAGATGTGACACCGTTATCCCAAGACAGCCCTATCTCCACAAGGTGTCACGCTCCAGTTGGGGTTGATTGCCTCCCTTCGCTACTCTGGCCATGATAACTAACCCTCCATTACTTTCCCTGGCCCCCCTGAGGTCTGATTATTATCCTGCTAATCTGCCTCTTAATGCAGGCAGGGACACTGCAGACCAAAGTCAGCCTCACAATGTTCAGTTTCCTGTCTATGGTTCTCTGAGACAATGGGCAGCCTTTAGCAGCAAGTGTTATGAGAGGTTGATACCCATCGAAAACCACATATGTGATGAGATGTGATCAGTTATTTCAAACTGTATTGATCAGTGCTGCTGCTATCAGCCCCCACCTTACACCATCTTCAACACAGAGAGATGACACAGGGCGGATCATGTCCTGTCTGGAACATTAACTAAAGCTACATTCCCACCAAGTGGTCCAGTTCAGTTCGGTACAATATGACTTGTGCATATTAGAATTTCCAAAAGTTGGGAAAGGTATTGAACTACTTTCTTTGCACCCTTCTGTTGGAGTACCACCAAGTGTACTTATCCAACCCAAAAGGGTGGAGCGACACATGCCTCAAAACTGTTGATTGAGAGAGAGGAATGTTTTTTTTTTAAGTTATGTTTTTTGGGCATGGCCTTATTGAAGCAAGTTCCAAAAGTGGCATTTTAAAGACTGCTAGGCCACCAGTGCCCCAGTTTTCTACACATTTTTATTCATATCAGGGAGGTCTCATCAGGAAACGATTTTGTGTAAAAAAAAAAAAAAAAGAAGGTGCTTAACACAAACTGCAACTGAGCGGAGAGAGGGGCACCTAGATGGATGCAAAGGAAGAGGGAGATTGCACAACACCAAATATTTCTTGTAACCTGATGGTATTTAAAAATGGACAGAGCTTACCTATAGTCGACGGTTTGCATGATAACTGGAATTTTTTCTGAAACCAAGAGCTATGTGAGTTACTTCCTTTACCAAATAACTTCAAAATAAAAGCTTTGTGTGAAAACAAGTAGAGTCTCTCCTCATAAAAAAATAGATCCGGCTTTTGCTTTAAAATCATGAAGCGCTTACATACCGTACTTCTCAGTATTTGATATACATGTAGCTGATACAAAGACAACACAGCCTGTATCATTTTATCCGTATTCTGGCCTAGAGCAGCTCTTGGGAATAAAATTTACAAGCCCTCTATTCTCTCGATTATCAGCATGTGAAACATGCAAGACTTGCTGCTCACTCCAGCACAATGAACAAACTAATCTGTTAACATGCAAATGAAATTCAAGTCATTCTGGAGCCGTCACGCAGCCATCACACTTGGTACAGTTGGCTGTGGAAAAACAAGCAAGATGAAGTTGTACTGAACTGAACAAAACTGGACCGCTTGGTGGAAACGCACCATCATTTAAAGTAGCATCAGGGCATTCAGCAAGCAAGAGTATTTGTGTCAAGACTGGGATATACGGGTTATTTAAGAGCTCTGTTTCTGCTGCATGTGATTGCTTTTAAATTTCACAATGCATGTAGAGAGGAGCTTGAATCCTCTGTCTTAAGTCTGAAGTGCTTTGTCATATTTGGAAGCTGTCATGAGTCTTACAAAAGAGTGCAGCAGGCAGCAGCTTTAACACTAAGCTACAGCAGATGAATACACTTCAGGTACTGAGGGGAGCTGCTTGCTGCTGCAAAATACTCAAGAGATTAGTGCCACTTCTTGTTATGCAACTTTGTTTTCAAGAAGTGGGAAAGAAACTTTGTTTTTACATGTTTTTCTGTCTCCCTGCAAACTGAAACAAACTCAAACGATACCTTTTAAAAGTTCCTAATTCTCCTCTTCTTTCCTCCACAAAATGTACAGAATCTGACCTATGAGATCATACTTACACTGGGTCAGGCGTTTGAGGTTGCCTATCAGCTGGCTCTGCAGGCCCAGAGGACCAAACAGCACCAAAGCTTCCCAGTGGGACCGGGTTCAGAGGTTATTGAGACAAAGTCCAGCCGACCTGTGCCAAGACCGAGAGGCAGTGTGCGGAAGTCAGCGGTGAGTGGGGCACAGAAAATGACTGCAACAGATGACATCATATGTTGCAGACATAGATCTAAGATCGCTGTAGAGAAGACGTTAAAGAGACAGGAGTTCTAAAACAACGGGCAGTGTTTTTATTGCAGTCATGCAGCTGATTTGTCCTGCTTCTTTAAAATGTCAGTGTTGGAACAGCAGCAGTGAATGTGACACACAACAAAGGGGGGCAGTGAGGGAACTCTAAAAACCCTTTTATTGCCTCAAAATCAGATTCATCCCGAGAGAAGCATTTTGAAATTCAGAAAGACTTCAGCTTCCCAAGGGAATAAGTGTCATGAGTGACATCATGACTTAAAACTCCTCTTTGAACTCCTGAACTTGCCTTGGAACTATTTTTTAAAAAGTTATCCTCAGTCTTAAAATTTTGAAACTATGAAAATATGTTTTAAAACCATGGGTTCAGGAAATACTAGTATCTAATTTAGCATAATTTTAACAAATCAAAGTTATAAAAAAGGGCCCCAGGCACACTTGTAATAGTGCCTGAAAACTTGACTTTGTAAAACAGAAGCGTATCATTCCCTCTCTGTTTCAATGATTATCTTATTAACTAAACATAAGTCTCCCCTTTTTTTCAAACTACACTTTCAAAACACATTAGAAAGTCTCAGAACAGTTGTATCAGGTCTGCAGCTTATCACATTATTTAGAGTACACAGTGATGATGTTTATTTGGCTATTTGCATTAAACCATTAGTTCGAGCGCCCGTGTTGAATATCAATGAGGTGAAGATGCCTCAGGGACTCATCTGCGGCTGCAGCTTAATGAACTCAGCAGAATCATCCTGTTTACTGTCACTTCTTCTGTGTTTGCCTCTGTTTTCCCCCAACTTAATATTTTCATACAAGTATTAAATCTCGTCTGCACTCTTCAGAAACACCTCGCTTCACACTCCCACTGTTCCGCACATCCGCACTTGTAAGCTGCCACAGTTTTATCTCCTCTGGCTATAACAGACTAGACTCCTCCTGTCTCACGCTTTGCAGTTCTGTGTCAGTTTCTCTCCATTGAATTCTCTCTAAAACTCTCCTTTCTTCCTGTCTGTTTCTCTTGTACCTTCTTCCTTTCTTCTTCCTCTCTATTATTCCTCTCTGTCCTCCTGGCGGTGTTTATCTCCCTCCAGGACTCTCCTCCTCTCGACAGTCGTTGCTGTTACTGTTACACCTGCACCACCCACCGTCCCTCCTTCCTACCGCTGCACTCTGCCAGCTCTGCTGCCCAGGTGCCGCCTCACATCCTGGTTTCATCCTGTCCCATCTTCAGCCTCTCACACTGCTTTGTTTTCTGCTTTTCTACTTTTATTTTCCCCCTCTTAAAAATCATCATAACCACTGCCATAATCCTCCACATTGCTATTATCTGTGTTGTACTGTTCCTTTAAAATGTGTATATGAGACAAAATACTTCTGCTTAGTTGAACTGAAAGCCACTTTTATTTCTTTTGACTCAGGCGCCCCCTAGTGACCATCTGATAGAAACACAAGCATTGTTCATAACCACAGAGAATTTGTTCAGATGAAAACATCTTAAAAGAACTGATGATCTGTTTCAGGACAAGTCAAGGAAGATTCACAAACATTAAATGTAAAAAAAAGTGAGATCTTAGAAATCAATCAGTCCATTCATTTTTTATTGATAAAGCTCCAAATCATAACAGAAGTTATCACAGGGCACTTCACACAAAGGATGGAGAAGAAAAGAGGGAGGAGAAGAAGAGAGAAATAAAGGGAGAGGAGGGACAGATATGGAGGAAGAAAAAGGAGGAATAGATAGAGGGGGGGGGCAAAGAGAGAGTGGGACAGAGGGGAAGGGAGTTAGAAAGTGGGGAAGAAGATAAGGGTGGTTGGAGAGCAAGAGGGGTGGAGGAAAGTAAATAGAGAGGGGAGAGGGGGAGAAAGATATACATAGAGATGAATGGTAGAAGAAGAGGGAGATGGGGAAGAGGGGTAGAAGAAGAAATATAGGGAGAAGGAAAAGAAGGTAGAGGGGGATGGGGTAGAAAAAGAAAGAGAGGTTGAAGAGGGAGGAAGAAGATGAAAAAATGAGAAGAAGATAAAGTGGGAGAGAGAGTGAGAGAAAGGAAAAGGAAAAGGAAAAGAGAGAATAGGAAGATAGAGATGGTTAGAGGGAAAGAAGAGACAAGAAAAGAAGAAGAGAAAAGAGTTGGGGAGAAGAGGCAGAAGGACAGAACCTTGGGCTGTCAGGTCCCAGCAGTCTGAGCTTGTAGCAGGTTAACTTGGAGCTGGTCCAAGCCTGATCCAACCTGAACTATAAGCTTCATCAAAACTGAAAGTTCAAAGCCTGCTCTTAAAAGTGCAGAGGGTGTGTCAGTGAATACAATGGAGTACAGCTGAAGAGTGAACTGAAATGAAAGTGTTGTCTTGTTTTTGAAACATGTTTTCCTGAGGGTACTTAAAGTATCACATGGACCTTGTGGTGCCATGATTTAGTGAACTGTCATATCTGAGGTCAAGAAAGACCATGATAAATGGTCTGAACCTCAAAAACAATCTCTTAAACTCAACTTTGAAATAGAACATCTGCATTTCGCTTTTATCCGGCAAGACAGCTGAAATTAGATCAGATGTAGAAGGAAGAGAGAGGGTATATTTGGACACTTAGATGCTCCAATTTTTCGGTTTATGACCAAACCTTTAGATTAGAGATGTCCCGACGTGTTGGGAGTCTGACATTTGATCCCCTCTGTCTGTGATTACAGGGGGACCTTGTGGAACAGGAGGGGGATTCTCAGTCCCAGGGCAGCACCACATGGCTCGTGGACCCAAAGGAATCCAAGCGCACTATCAGCACTAAGTACGAGACCACCATATTCTGAGTGGACCCCTCTTCCTCCTGACCTTTGACCTCTGGGCCTGGTCTCACCTTCCTCTACTTTCTCCTCCTCTTCCTCCTGTGTGCCTTTCACTGTGACTCTGCCTCTCTCTCTCTGCTGGGCCCCCTGTCCTCCCCCTCGGCCTCCCTTCACTTGTGTCCTCATCTGACAACAACAACACGACCTTGGATGGCTTAACCACCTCGTCTTCTTCACCTCTTATTATCAACTCTTCCACTCTATTAACCCTCCTCCAGCCTGCCACTCACCATCACTGCTATCCTCTTTTATTTACCTTGAATGCTTCCTGAACTCTCCACACAGTGCTTTTTTTTTCTCTTCTCCTCCGTCAACATCCCACTATTGACTCTTGGTGATAAGCTCTTCTTCTTTTTTTCCCCCGGTGCTTCTCCTGCTCTGCTAGGCGACGGCCACTCTGAGACTTTTCACTCTGATCTTTCAACTCATCTAACTTCTCCGCGCGCTGAGAGAAAATCAGTGGAGAGAGACCCTCTGCTCACATCCTGTACCTGGATGGACATGTTTCCTGAGGAAACTGAGATTCTGGTTTCTGTAATTCTGGACTGTAGCAGACTGGTCAGAGGTCAGGGTGTTAGATGGGTTATACAGGATTAACCAAGGGCGATATATTTCCCTGTCAGCTGTCTGCTGAAGCCAAAGGAGGCGATGATCCTAGCACTGTGATAAGGTCCTTCTGGAGCTAATAAAGTAAGCATTTTAGGGGATTTCGTAGCAGATAAGGACCTGCATGTTATTGGTCCTTGCTGCTCCAGAAAAAAAGACCTTCTTAAGACTTGTAGCCCTCCTCTGTCTACCAATCTGAGCAAAAAAAAAAGCTTCTTTTGGAATGAACTTGCTAAAACTAAGCACTTTTAACAGGGTGTGTAAGAATAAGTGCATCTTCCTCTGTCCTGTCTCTTTTTGTCTTCTTCTCACAACAAATGCCTTCTCTGTTCATCCGTCACCATTGCCTTTTGTTTTGCCAATCACACTGGGTTAATAATTCACCGCTGCTGGTGAAGAGAGTAAATCATTGTACTTTGGGAGGGGACGGAGTAATCCATCACCACCATGTTTGTTTATGTCCATGAGTTCAGCGTTATTTTCTTTAACTTTATTTTAACCTCACTGCTTTGTGTGTGTGTGTGCGTATGTCTTGTGTCCCTTCCACTTTAGCTGAACACTGTGGCCACTCCCAACCAGTAAGAAAAGGACAGGACACAATGAGACCTGTTGCATGGTGGGTAGGATGTGTGTTTTTTTTTTACTGGAAAAGTGACCCACTTCCAACGCAACAGATTGCACCGACAGTTGGATCGTGCTCACTACAATAAAACACGGGACCTGGAGACCTGCGAGGTGTATCGCTTCATCTGACCTCACCGACTTCAACACAGCGCACACACACACACACACACACACACACACACACGCACGCACGCACGCACGCACGCACGCACGCACGCACTCCTCCGCTTATCTTTTTGTCTGCTAGATAGGGATGGTTGTCCCAGTCAAATGTAATTGTTTGAGTTATAAACGGTTACCTCCTTACAGCTGTAAGTACAGTGGCTCATGGGGGCAAAAAAAACCTCCAAAGGATAAAAGATTAAAGGGGGAACAGGGCTGCAAATTCAAAACTTAGTCAAATAAGTCTAAAACAGTGACAGCAATGGGCTCAAGATAAAAATGTGTGCCAGATAACATCTTGCAATTCATAAACAATCCAGAGTGATGCCAAGAAAACAAATGCAAGGGAAAAATACAGCAAATCTAGTCATCACGAATAGAAGTGCTCCAGGCCTGTAGGAACATGACATAGTGAAACATTTAATGGAAAAGATAGGTGATATGATTATGCCCTTGTAGGCCAACATACATCAGGCCTCTCTTTTGGGAAATGTAGCTGGGATGTTTCAGTGCAGGTCTTGTGATTTAAAGGGGAAGCGGCTGAATCAAGAAACCGCTTATTGTAACGCTACAACGGTACAAACACACAGAGACCACACACTGTACCTACACACTCCTTCCTGTAGCAACACTCTGTAGCATCTCTATATGACCATCAATCTGTCATCCACAACCTCCACGTATAACTGTGATTAAACGACGTAATCTTGCACGGGATGGACTCTAACCAAACTCAAAGGGGTAGAGGAACTGACACTACAAAGACTGTTTTATAAAAAAGGTAATAATAATGATAATGATGTAACAGGGGGTTAGCTTTTATTTGATATGAAAGTGTTCTCTTCTTTTGTATGTTTTAATTGTTTTGTAGGACAATTGTGTGTCCTAAAGCTGAAACTGGATCAGGTGTGGTTCACTGCAGTGCTCCCTCCTCATCCCTGCTCCCTTTGTTTCATTAATCCGGTCAGAATTAATCACCAAACCTGCCATGCAGGCTGGTACGTCTCTAGATTTTAGCTGCAGAACAAGAACAAGACACACAGCATGTTTCTCTTAGCTAACTCCCTGTACGTTGACTGTTAACGGTACTTTTTGTTCATCTGATGTGTATATGGGTACATATGATTTAACTGTTGTGTATGTGGTACGTTATCAGGCCAGTTCAATAACTCTATGGTACGCTGTCTTCGGCTGGCTGCTGTTGGCACCTTCAGCCATCAGCCGGGGTCCCGTTCTGCTTTTGCACATTGCTGAGGATCAGGAGATATTGTCGGGACTTATCTGATGACGTCAATGATGAGAATGATAATGTACATGAATCTAGCGGTCTGTATTTTGATACTTGAATGATTTTTGCTTTTATAGATATCTATATATATATATGTATATGTATGTATGTACGTATGTAATTTTTGACGTTTGTCAAAACAGAGAAAAGGACTATGTCTTATAAAGTTAAACATATCGTGAATAAATACCCTGTGATTTAAAAAAAAAAAAAAAGGCTGAGATAACAATGACTCAGAAGAGGGACCTCACTTAAGAAAAAAAGATTGTACATAATCTTGGGCTTCCAGTCTTTTTTATGATTATTTTTCATAATTGTACAACTAATAAATGGTGCGATTAGAATTGCTGGTGTTCTTGCCTCTTTTTTGTGCACTCACTGGTCCTCTTTTATCCTGCTGTGAAATTATTTTCCAACTTTCTCAAACTGTTGGAAGAACTTTCTGTTCAGTTTCTACCAACAGTTAGTTCAACCACAAGTCTCAAGGTTTTGCGATCATTGTCTACTAATACATTTAAGTGTCTTGATTTGTCAGAGGGAAAACAAGGTCAGGTAAAATGTTCGTCTCCATCCTATACCTACATTTTTTCAACTTTTTTTCTGCTGAAGATTGGAGATCAAAACAAGTTCAAGAGGTAAAAGAGTTGGCCACACATGCTGACAGCAAAACATCATCAAAGCATCTCATGTCAGTCTAAAATACAAGCAACTGTAAAATATACAGACTGCAGTGACACTGGAAAACCAAGATCCATACAGGTGTTTCTACAGTATACTCCATGGCTTTCCAGCTTTTATTTATTGGATTCCTCTTACATTCACTTGCAAATAATAATAGTAATACATTTTATTTATAAAAGTGCTTTAAAAGTTTATCTAAGACACTTTACAAGAAAATAAATTATACAATAGAAAAGCAAAGGAAAAACAATGCAAAAAACAACAAAAATCAAAACAACAAAACAAAAATCAATCAAAAGCCTTTGTAAATAAGTGGGTTTTGAGTCCAGACTTTCAATACTGCTGATTTTACAAATCCAATACGTCAGTTTTATGTTTCTTTATTGCTGCATTCTTGTCTCATTCAAAGCTCTTGTGAGGAACTTTCAGTTAGTGTTCATATGAGAATGGCCTGTGAACCAAACAGACTCTCTTATCTCTTTGCTGATTTCATCCTGTACGTGTGAAATTTGTCTTCTCTACCAAAGAGAAATCTCACCCTACTTCCTTTTAAAACTCAAATGTGCCTCTCATCAGATGCCTATCCCATGGACAATGGATCTCCTCTTCTCTGTTATCTCCCCCTCTTCCTGTTT
Source organism: Notolabrus celidotus (assembly GCF_009762535.1). Lineage (NCBI taxonomy): Eukaryota > Metazoa > Chordata > Actinopteri > Labriformes > Labridae > Notolabrus > Notolabrus celidotus. Next base: position 27,336,955 of record NC_048282.1, on the reverse strand, counting down.
GTCCTAAAGAGACATCAAATGCTTACAGGGGATAAATAAAAACTGAAAATTGTACATTTTGTAAACTACCATAGCTCCAGGTTGTGTGTATATTTTTATCATTGTTACAAGAGATATTAGTGAGAAGAAAATGACAGCATTCATAATTGTATTGCAACTACCTTTAGATATGTCAGCAATTAAACTACTTAATTGTTGCCTCAAAGCGATCCTTGAGTTTATGAATGTGTAAAAAGGGCATGGCATGTTTAACTAAATTCATGACAGAAACAAATGGAGCTATATTTCCAGAATCTTAGGTTAGCTCATGTTTTTGTTACCTGACTATACTTATGAACTTATATATGAATATATAAAATACAGCAGTGGAATCGAAATGTCGGTGATTTTTTTCTATTTGGGGAAAAGGTAAGTTTTTTTATCTGTGATAGCTGCTGGTAGCTGTTATACTATATAGTTTTCCCCAGTAATCTAAATATGCTGATCTCTTAGCCTAGAAATTAACCAAGAAGAAGTACAGATACGCTGTAACTCTTACATCTAATCATTTTTAAACATTGTTGCCACTGAAAATGTTCACCCTTCTTGTCAGTTTAATGATGTTTAAAGTTAAACCTGTCACGTAGCATAACCATGAAATACCATACTACACAGCTGCATATGTCCTCTGTTACAAATGTATGACTGCTGGTATGGAGAAAATGTACATCTTGTATTTTGACGTCATTAGCCAACATAAAAACATCAACATGGTGATGACTTGCGGGGCAGAAGAGAAAATGAATTTGAAGCTCATTTTCATAGATATGCAGCAGACGTCACCGATGTTCGCTGCTGTTCCTGATTGTTGAGGTTGATATCCGCAGAAAGAACTGCTTTGTTTTCAGAGTTCAACATGTCTAAACTGGCAGACTCTTCAATGCGTCACTCCTGCTAACAATGAAATTATTGAGTCTAAGAATTCAGGCTGTGTTTGCTTCATGGTAGCAATTTTTTACATGTGCACCCTTTATAAGGATTTACAAGTAGTGTCTTTATAAACTCTGTACATTGGTTATAAGCCATTATAGGAAGAAGTTTAACAGGTTATTAGTGATCCACATGGCTGCTGCTCTTTATCTTTACTTGGTAAAAATGCAATTATGAATATATTCAAAGAGAGATTTGAAATGTTAACTGCTCAATTATACAGTCCATCAGAGGGGTCTTCCTGTTGGGCTAAAAAGAGCTGAAATTAAATGAATTAGTTGCCATAATTTACAGTGCAAAAATCCACAGTCCCCAGAAAATAAAGCCATCAAACTGATGTTCTCCTCTAGCATTTTGTCCCCATGAAGATGACAGTTTCAGTTCAATTTGAAATATCTCGACTCCCATGAATGGATTGCAATGACAATCATAAGGCATTTAGCTCTTTGGATTTGTATAATTCCAGTTCTTAGAACATAGTCCCAAGAGAATAAAATCCTATTATATGTTCTTTTTTTAATCAAGCTTTATACCACCAAGGGAAAAATGACTAGTTACTCCATTTTTCCATCATCTAAGTATTGAGATTTTTACCTAGTGCCACAATGTGATAACCAAAGAATTACATGCAAAATCAATTTATTTCAGTCTACACCTTTTATTAGCAAATATTAACATGCTAATGATTAAATCAAATCATTGGCTACATGGCTGCTTTGACATCCTTATGCTAACATTATAGTTTTGAGCTTGTTATCATGCTGATTCTAGCTTTATGTTTAAGCAAATGAAAATAGTTGTAAATAGTAATAATAATGAGGGAATATGAAAGGATATCTACGGCAGAGGATATGGGCCATTGGAAAAAAAAATTAAGGTCAAATATATTTTTTGTTATTATTATTCTGAGAAAAAAAGTCAGAATTCTGTGATAAAAGTCAGAATTCTGAGAAAAAAGTCAAAATTCTGAGATAAAAGTCGGAATTCTGAGATTATCTTATTGTGTTTTTATTATTTTTGTGAAGCACTTTGTTATTTGTATTGAAAAGTGCTATACAAATAAATGTATTATTATTATTATTATTATTATTATTATTATTATTATTATTATTATTATTATTATTATTATTATTTAAGTCAGAATTCTGTGAAAAAAGTCAGAAATCTGTGGAAAAAAGTTAGAATTCTGAGATTAAAGTCAGAATTCTGACTTTTTTCTCAGAATAATAATAATAAAAATATAGATTGGACCTTCTTTTTTCCCCCCAGTGGATTAAAATCAGAGTTCTGAGAAAAAGGTCAGAATTCTTAGATTAAAGTCAGAATTCTGTCTTTTCTCAGAATATTAATAAAAATATAAATTTCTTTTCAGTGGCCCTAATCCTCTTCTGTGTATATCTTATCATTCCAAACACTGGCACTTATCTAGTCCGTAATTGTTTTATACGTCAGGTATTTTAAATCTTAAATCTTTAAATTTTCTTCTTCATCTTTGGAGCATATAGTTTTACAGTATATGGGTTATGTTCATTCAGATGCATACCTGTCATTGGCTCACTCTCAGTGACGCCTGGCTGAGACGCTCGCTGATTGGCCACAAGCCAACCTGTCTGGGCGCTAACTGGCTCACCTTCATATACCTGGCTCCTATTATTTCCCACCTGTTCCGTCAGTCATTTCTCAGCGTGTAGGTGTGTTTCCAAGAACAGAGCAGCAGCTGAGGGACAGTGTGCGAAGCGAGGTGCACCGCCGCAATGGACTGACCGGAAAACAGCTCTTTTTGTGCTCTTTGATACTCAGCTGGTTTTACAGACACTTTCTGACGACATCTTCGGTGAGTTATTATCTTTGTGATTAACGTGCTGAGTAGAGAGGTGTTACAGCCTGAGAGGGAAATATGTTTAGTTGTTTTGAATCCAACACATTATCTCTGGGAATCAGTTGTGCAGTCTGTTATATTTAGAACAAACCCCACACCACTTGAAGAAGCCTACTTTTATGGACTTTTGTTTCAGTTGCTCCTGAACTGACCCCATTTACACAGGTAGAGTCAGTTTGCATCACATTAGGTAAAGGGGAACCAAACTAGAGAGAAACAATCTTGACTATCCCATATACATACATTTCCACATATCACAACCATTACTCATCACATCATTCTTGTGCAATCACACATTTCTTGTCACAAATGGCACATTTATCTGAAGTATTTAACCATTCAACAGTTGGATGCTTAGTGAGGCAGATAAAGTGCAAATACTTGTACATATATGTCAATAACAGTCATTGTAGTGGGACTACAAGCCGAGCTAAACATTAATGAAATATTTCAGTTCACTCCAGCAGGTTTTGGGTTGCACAACATGGTGTTCACCATGAACTTTTGTTTACTGTTAATCATTAAACCAGTTCTCTGGCTGCCCTTGAACACATACTTAACATTTTCAAACACCCTTTTTTTCCTTAACATGCTTTGATTTGTCATCAGAGTGTAAATGATGATTTATTGCATTGTAAATCAGGCTCACAAACTGTGCAGCTGCACTCACAGTAAACACATGAAAGACCTGCAGCTGATCCGCCTCCTCCTCTCATAGTTTAAAGCAGTTTTATCTCCTGACCTGTGGTTCAAGTGGAACGCCCAGGCACATCAGAGCGCTCGACAGAATTTAAGAGTCGTCTTTAAGACTCGGAAGCAAGCAAAGTGACATTCCTGTCACTATTAAATCCTGACTCAGCTGTGGGTGTAGTGAGCCACTCCACAGCTGCATTACAGGTTTGCTGTCTAGTTCAGGTTTGGGAGGTGTTGGCTGCTGTAGTTTTGACATTTGTTTTTTTCTCTCCTAATGGAATGGTTTATGGGAGGGACAGTAATTAGCAGCTAATAAAGCTTTCACTTAGAAGCCTTAGGGTGCCTTGTCACCCAGCTATTGTTGCCAGTAAACATTTGGATGTGGGTGTTGTTGGCGATCATGTTTTGCCCATACTGTCCTTTTCAACATCGTCATGTCAACAAGACTAGAATGTCATCGATGTTTGGATTTGCTTGATAAGAGGTGTCCAACCTGGTAATAGAGGCGTTATAAAATCACAGCATAAGTCTTCTTTAAATGTCCTGTCTCTTTTAATTTAAATCTTTAAACGCGTTTTCACTAAAAGAAGTGACATGAAAATAGTTCCAAATTAGTCAGTTGGTCTCTGTGACTTCTTTAAAGTGTGGAAATATTCTCTTTTCTTGAGAGTCTGTCCAAAAAACTAAAAGTTGCTCCTTTTTTTTTTACTCATAATGTATATTAGATATCAGGAGTGCCATTGCTGCATACACAGAATTTTAAAGGCCATCAGGATGCTCCTCAGTCAATGTTAGTTTTGAGTCCTTTCACATATAAATGAAGATCTTAAAAGCTGAAATCATGTGTGATCAAATAAACCAAAAAACTTAGTTATAAATTCTCCATTATCATTGTGTGATCTTGAGAAAACAAAATTGAATTACTCATGATTTGTTCTGTTGTTATCTGGATCATTTCCCTTTCGTTTTCCTTGGCCTTTTCTCAAGATAAGAAGATCAATGAGCGGTTATCTTCAGAAAACAAACTGGTGATCTCAAGATTAAGGCAGCAGAATGGTTATAAAAGCCCCTCAAATTATTTATTTATCTTCAGTAACTGGAGTTTATTTCACTCAGGGGGTGTATAAACACTATTTAAGTGTGAGTAACTGAAAAAGTAAGCTGCTCATAACTCCAGCCGAGAGGTGTGCGAGACATCACTAAAGAGGCTCTGAAGTGTAGGAACCAATCTGATTTCAGTTCAGGTGACACACCCAATCAAGACTAGTACATTATAATTAACTCGTATGTATAAATCATAATTTAAAAGTCAACCAAGCAAGTTTTCAAGTTTAATTGCTGAGATTTTCTTCTGAATGGAAAGTATTAGTAAAGCCACTGTCTAGCAATTGATGAACAAATCGTTACATCAGTTGTTAAAGGCCCTGTGAGGAGTTTTGAACTGGCTGAGAAACAGACTGAAAATGATACTGATGCCTCTTTATAATAATAATAATAATAATAATAATAATAATAATAATAATAATACTACATTTTATTTATATAGCGCTTTTTCAAAAACTCAAAGACACTTTATGACCTTCAATAGCAAACAAGTCCATCAGCAACGTTGACCCCTTCTCTGTTGTAATTTTTAATGTCTGAAACCACCCTGAGGGGGTAGGTGTCAGTCCACATGATGGACATCTCACTTCAGAAACAGCCTTTATTTGACTGTTTTCATGGAAAATAATCACATTGCTTGATAAAATTGACTGTGGAAGACAACAGGATGAAAACACTACTTTTGCATGTATAGGACAAGAAATAAGAGGTATCACTTTGTCCACCAGGGGGGCGCCAGAATCGATACAAAACAAAAGTTCCTCACAGCAGCTTTGAATGCAATATTCAATTCTCTGAAAAAATAAAAGTCTAATCTACGTAATGACAGGTTTAAAATTCTGGTGCATGAAATTTAGAGATAGATGATTAATAGGTCTGCCACTAAATTACATTTTAAAATAAACAGCATCGGACGATGCCAGTGCCCACAAGGTCGATATCACCATTGTCTTTTCTAAATGATAACAGGTTTTTTTCCATCCTAAATTACATTATATCAAATCTGAAACAGTTGCTGTATAGTGTGTGATATAAATTCTAATATGATGTATAGAATAATACAGTTTAGTATTGCTTCTTACATAAATATCAGGTATGATCTGAAATCTGTAGCATAACCCAGTGTATTTTCTATTTCATTAATTAATTAAAAATACATCTAAAACACGTTAATGGCTAAGATAAAATAAATAATGCATAATAGATTGAAATGTATATGGAATAATGATAATATATATTATTATTATATTTTTTTAAACTTGAAAAATCATTGAGCAAACCCTCATTTACAATGACGACCAGCATATAAAAGAAACATTAAAATGCATGACAAGCAAATAAAAGATGTAACCCTAAAATAATGATGATCAATTAAAAAAAGACAACAATTAAAAGTAATGTTACAACCATTGAAATAATGTTACACAAAGTCAGTTAAAACAGGTGCAATCAGAGGTTAAAAATGTTAAAACTAATGATTTAAAATGATTAAAAGAAACCAGTACATGCATTTTTAAAGTGCTTTGAAGTGAGTTCAGTGCAGATGGTGCAAAAACGAAAAAGGCAGCTCTGCCCAGCTCAGAATTAACTGAGCATTTTACTTTTAAAATCTAAATATTTACCCTCATTTTTTTTCTACTTTAATAATTACAGATGGCAGAAATCCAGAAGTCCCTTGTGGCAATGTTTTACTGAGCCAATTATTTTTCATGACACATTAATTGTTAAAATGTTCATTCAAGTTCTGCAATTTGTTTCTCATTTGTTTTTATTATCAGATTGTTGTATTTCATCAACAACATGATATCGGCATCATTTATTAAACATCAGCTGACCTGCTCTCCAGTTATCGGCATTGGCAAATGAAAAACTAATATCAGTCGACCACTCTAACAGAACCTTAATGATCATTTGTAGGCTTAAAAACTGCTTGAATCTGTCTTTAAATCTTTAATCTTTAAGGAAGATGTAATTATTTAATATCTATCACCTGTCATAAAACGTCTGCAGTCAGTTATGAGAAACATCACAGAAACTTTTGAATCACACCTAGCTTACCCTTGAACTTCCTTATTCTGTGAGTGATTTATTTGAAGTGCCTGTGTCGTCCTCAGAGGAACCTCATACCACAGTAATTACAACCTTTCATGCACATAATGCTTAAAGACTTCATGACATTTTGAAGGCTTGTCCCAGACACAGTGACACCATCATAGAGGTTAACTTTAATTTGAATGTGGTTGCTCTCTGATATCTATGCAAGAGAACAATGAATTTGCTCTACTATGCTTACATAAACACCTCTTAACCTCATAGTATGTGGCTACACCCTGGTCCCTATTCTTGACCTTGAAGGCCACCGTACCTTCAACAGCAGGAAGGGTAAGCAAGGGAGCATTTAAATCTAAAATATATCACAAAATATTCAGATTCTTACTCTGTGTCAGGCTTCGACACACTTTGAAGTACTCAAAAATAATCTAAATTGCCCTTTCTCTCTTTCTCCTTTCCTCTTGAATTAATCCATGTGCTTAGTTTCTAAATTGTCAGTCTGTTAGCGAGGACTCTGAAAATCCCTGGATTTGTTTCCCCTCAGCAGATCAGCAGTCTGTAATGATGCTTTCAGTTTTTGTCTGACATGTTTTCCTCATGCCTGGTCTGCCAGAACTAATATAGACAGTATAATAAGCAGGAAACACAAGTAAGCTGTGGAGCTTCAACACAATACGGTGTGTGAACTTTCTTTACTCTGATTGTACATAACGCAGAGTTTGTCATGCGAACTCACAAACAAAGATGTAATTTTTTTCTTTGAATTGCACTGCCTGGTAAACTATTCCTATTCTTAGACTTCACAAAGCATCCGTGTTAACATCTAGTTACCTGTGCACCATGACCTGAGTGCAACAATGCAAAATAACGTGGAATTTGCTTGACTTGTAATATTTTCACTGACTGCTCGAGAGAAATTTGAGACTAATTTTTTCTACGAATGAAGAACCTTGAATGTTGTTCTCCATAATAATAATAATAATAATAATAATAATAATAATAATAATACATTTTATTTAAAAGTGCCTTTCTTAACACTCAAGGCTACTTTAAAGAGCACAATGAACACCTGTGAAGAACACCTGTTTAAACCCTCCTGTTATATTGTGGGTCAAATTGACACGTTTTAAAGTTAAAATCTGAAAAAATCTTTTAAAAGTATTTATTCGTTATGAAACTTCTTCTGCTTGGCTTAATTAGCGTTATCAACTCATACAATGAAAATGGTTCATTTCACCTATATGCAACCCCCCAATAAAAATCTGGGCTTCACTTCATAAAAAGACAAAAATTCAAAATGTAAATAAAAGAATAAAATAAACCAAAATGTATGTCCTGTAAAACTATTGTATTTATATGTAGGTCTTTCCAATGAACATTAAAAAAAGTTTTAACATGAACATTTATGAAAACGAGTGAGTTATCCTCATTGAACCATGATCTGTGAGAGGTTAAGAAGACCTTTGTACTAAATATTGATTGAAGTGGTTAGTAATGGAGTTAATAATGAAATATAAACAATGTTATGGGTTTTTTTTTGGTTTCTGATACTTTTGGATTATTAAACATGCCCCGGGTCAAATTGACCCAGGACCATTATTGCTGTTACAGAGAAACGAGCATAACAGGAGGGTCAGGTAATCTGATTGTTTTTACGTGACAAAACAAGATTGGTTGCCACATCTACTGCATGAATACAATTGTTTACAAATGAATCCATTAATTTATATAATCACCCGATTAGCATAACTGCTAATGATTCATATATAAGTGTCTGTGACTGCCCATCTTCTGAAATAGGAAAGCTGTTAATAATGAGGATCATTTAGCTACCATGTGTGACACTAATGGAAAGATTTGACATTAATAGTTATTGCTGTGTTGATTATGAACTAATCAGCAGTACTATTTTTAGCCGTAAACTTGTGCTTGCTTCTTTAGAGATAGGTAGTTGTTTTTGATAAAGCATTATGTGTTGCACTAACAAGAATTATCCCTCCATCTTTCTCTCAGATCCCTTTCAAAGACTGATCCTTGGTGAAGTCTGCACGCTCAAAAGAGGACGGTGGAGCCGCCGTCCTGCCCTTGTCCTCTTCTGCGTGCGATGCCGAAGAGTGACACGTGGCCAGGCGGCATTGCCTTGGAATCCTTGAACAATATGGACAGTGCCGGGAGCTGTGACAGTGTTATCAGCATGAACTCCGGCTATGTGAGTGCTGCTGTACTTTATCTTCATCTCTGACCCACTGACTGCTGCTTATCTTTTTGTTGTATAACCCGACGGATCAACACACACCGCGTGCAGACTCTGTCCTTTCTGAACAAACCTACTTTTGATGATGTGTCTGGTGTCTGTGGGAAAAGGGGAAATAAAGAAGTGAGATTTGCGCATAAGGTGGTAAAGACATCTGCGTGGATGTTTACCACCATTGTGAAAAGGTCAGAAAGTTTATGAGAGGAAGTGAATGTTTGAGGTAAACTACACTCATGTTTGTTTAGAGGGTTGCAGAGAGAGTTCTCTTTAAAGATGACCAGAGGGGGAAAAAATCTCAAGCAGTTCACAAACACATACAGCTATCTGGAATAAATTCTTCTGACAGACCAACAAAGAGTGAAAAACAACCGAGTACAGACTTAGAATTGGGTAATCAGTCATTCCTTTGCAGATGCTTGACCACAAATCATCTTCAATCAACTCTTCCCGCCGTGTATCCTATGGCTGCGGTTAGGCTTAAATGGGAAACAGGTATTGCTTATTAAATCTGAATGTGTCTTATTGTATTTGTTGCAGAGTGAAGACAGTATGGAGCACTTATCTCCTGAGGAGAGAGCATGTCTCATGTATCTTGAAGAAACAATTGAAGCACTGGAGGTGCAGGAAGACAGCGGCATATCCAATGACGAACCAGACTCTGGGTTCAGAGTTAACGGTATGATGTTGAAATATTCTGTTGTGCATCATTTCTTAGTTACTTACATGTACTGTGCACAAACACAGTATTCAGAGCCTTGCATATGTATTCATCCACCTTGTATTTTTCCACCTTTTACAGTGTTACAACCTGTAATTCAAAGAGACTAATTATCACTTTGTAACCTTTAAGTAAAGCACAAGAGCAGTTCAAAAAGCATCTGTTAACCTGAAGGCAACACAGCCAGAGGTTTCCCTGCAAAACACTCGAAGTATTGATTATTTTCTGTCAAATGATTGATTTTTTAAATTGCGATTTACTGCTGGATTTCAACAGTTAATTGTGATGAATAGCATTTTTAATCGCCTGCTTAAAATTCCATTATTTTGCATTTCAAAGCCACTTTAATTTCCATGCCAACCTGCCAGCACAGTGGTTAACTTCAATTTAGTTTCCTCCACAGTGGTCCACACACTCTTTAAATAATGCTCTGCCAGCTTTCGTGGTGAGGTTGTCTGCTGACATCAGTCTGTTTAGCTGCACCTGTATGCGTAGCTTGTAGGTGGTAGCTCAAATTTGAAGTACTTCAATTATATTTTAATTAAATTTGACAAACACCGAGCATTTTAATTTTTGATTTGTCAACTGAGCTTCCTGGGAGTCTTTTTTTGTTGTGGGAAATCTTCCAAGCGCAGTAATGTTGTTATTTTCCATCATGGGTGCAGCAGGAAGCAGGAAGACACTGCAGCAGTTCAACTACAGTGTGCCACAAGGGACAAAATAGCTTATTTTTAAACAAGCTCTATAGTTGAGTAAATTAAACACATCTTGATTAATGCGTTAAGGCTGACATACCATTTTATAAATGATGTTATATCATTTAATTAAAAGCTCAGATAGTTGAGCCTTTGTACACATTTTAGCCCCAAATAACAAATCAATACTTTGATACTAACTGTAACAATTGTGCTTTTTTTTATAGACATTTCCAGTTTCAGGTCTGATGAGTCCTCTGGAGATCAGAAATCAGACCAAGCTTTCCATCATGCTTTCAATGGACCCTCCCAACCACAGTCCACTCCTGGCCTTGAAACATCAGAGAACCTCGGCGCTCATCTTGGACCTTCAGCCACTGAATCAGTGTCTGGTAGTGAGATCCACCAACCATCTGCTCTGACCACAGAGTTGTGCGTATCAAAGGATGAAGATGGCAATCTAAGGATCGTCCCAAGTACCAGCCTTTCCCCAGATCACTCTCCTAAGGCCCCTTCTTCAAAGGCTCCTGAGGTATACATGGGTTTTATCCCCCCTCCTTCAGACTTCATGGATGAGCCAGCACCTCATCACCGGGTCCTGACTGCGAAAGACCTTCTCTCACCTCAAGTTGTATCAGACAACAAGCCGGGACCAACTGTTGACTTGGAGCAGCTTCTTGATAACACTTCCACAAAGAGAGCTTCAATGAGCTTCCCTGACAAGCCTCAAGAACTGAGTCTATCAGCCGTCAGCCCCAGTCCCCCATTGAGTCCTCCTCCGCCGCCTGAAGTTGCAGAGCCCAAAAGTCCTCCTGCTGTGGCCCCGAAACCAAAGAGGCTTCCTGCCAACATCATTCTGAAGTCGCACAAGGCAGCAGTGGCTGATGGGAACTCAGGGCATTCTGCACCAACAAGCGGTGACCGGATGATGTTGGACCCTCAGAGGGTTCGCAGGGAGGCTCTCCGAAAGCTCGGCTTGCTTAAAAGCGATGAAGTGGAGTCAAGCCCAAACATGAGTCCTAGACTCTCCCCACAATCTAGGAGGTCATGGGCGGCTCCTTCTTCTCCAATGAGCCCACATGCACCTCCCTTAACACCAGCTTACCCAAGTGTCCACAGCCCATCCCCTGTCACCATCACCGTCCAGGCTCCTGCAGCTGAGTCACCACCAAGGACTCTCACAGCCATTCCAGCACCAGATGCATTCAGCGACCCTGACGGATCTTTGCACTCAGATAATGAACTTTCTGCTGGCTCAGATGTGTCAGAGGTCACTCCCCCTGTTACCCCTCCAGTCCTGATCAAGCAGCTAAGCCCACCAAAGATCCTAGGAGTCAAATCAGCCACCCTTGAGCGCTCCGGCCTAGGTCTAAGCAGCTATATGGCTGCACAAGACTCCAGTGAAGCTGGCATCAGTGGCAAACTAAGCCCAAACCAGCTACGTAATAATCGCCCACGCCCTGCCTCTCTGGGGAGCAGGCAAGAGTTCTCAGGTGCTCAAGGAGAGGGTCTGAAGGTGGGCGGTGCTACTAGCAAAGAGCCAGACATACGGAGGTCCATGATAGCTTCTCAGCCTTTCAGTAACTCTAAGAAGCTGCCTCGATCGGAGGGCGTCAGTGTGCTGATCTGCCCTCGATCTCAAAATGAAGAAGATCGCCGCGAGGCCCTGAGGAGGCTTGGGCTGCTCAGGGACTGAAGCTCTGACAACAAATCCTTCACCTGATCTGACTCCCACAGACTCCCTGTGCAAACTGTATCCAAAGGAACATACCAAACTTTGATTAAGCCTTTTTGAAAACTTAAGGGGGAAGCAGTTTAATCACACATTTATGCATTATCATTTCTACTGTTTTAAGCTACAATATCCAGAGACCGCCTAACATTGAGTGGCATTACATCTGTTTGTAACCTAGATTGTACTTTTAATGTAAAGGGTTTTGTTTCCAATAAAACTGAAAATTGTTGTCAGACTCTCTCCATGTAGCCATGTGTTTTGTAAATTCAACAGAGTTACTTTGGGAGTCTCGAGTCACTTCCTTCTTTCACAACTGATTTGTTCTCACTCTGACTTCATCCTCGGTAACGGCTTCCCTTTTTGGTTCTCTTTTTTTAACTGCTTTCAGGTGTCAGTAGTATTTTCTGAGCAAGCATTGGCCTGTTATTGAGTGTCTGTGTACTGCGTTAAACCTATTACATAACGATTGCATGTTTATTTTTAAATGAATAAAAATGCAAAAGGTATGCCCTTCTTTGTCAGAGCATACCTTAGCAAAAACCAGACTGAATCATCAGCGGCCACTTGCTTAGAAGAATCTGAATAATGTTGTTTGCATGGTTGCATCGTGACGCACACTTCAGAACTAATAAGCATGTCACACAACACTTTCATGAAGTGTCAATGTGGGTCCGTCAGTTGTACACACATCAAGAGATTCAGCTACTTGTTTACATGTTTTGTTCTAAATGTTTGATTTGTTCTACCACTTGTCCCTATGTCCCCTTTCTCTTTTGTTGCCCTGAATTCCCAAAGTCCACTTGTAATGAGTCATTTCTTCTCCTCTGTTGGCCTGTGAGACCTCCATGTGTCAGGTCAAATCCCAAATTAAGGCCCCACTTCTTTTTTTTTGGTTCAGCTTCAGCACCTTTTATCTGATGTGATGCTGAAAGAACCGGGGCAACCTGTTTTCTCACCTCCTGGTTTACCCTTTATGCAACTCCTTCACAGTGCATGAACGAACCGTCTGTGTGTCTGAAAAACATTTTATCTCTTCTGCAGGCTTTCAGAGACAAATAGATTTGCTCTCTCCTGTAATTTGCAGATAAGGTCACCTACTGCTGTGAAAATTGAACACAATTTGAAAGATATTTCTTTGAATGCATGTTAATATTATGTTGGTGCACGGCTCATAGATAACACAGCTACTTTGTTTGAATTTGCAGATTTTTTCCATATTTAGTCTTAAAGCTAGAGTTTGTATCCACGGAAAATTAGCATGAATTTGAGGACTCCGTCTAACCACTCCCTCCCCTCCCCTCGAAGCTCCTCCAAAACGACGCCCCCCTGCTCACATGCATAAGCGCCGCTGAGACTCGACCATATGATCGTGACTGATTCAAAACCGGTCCTCAGCACATCGTTTGTGTTTTGCACTACATCAACTCATGTCTCACTCAGCAGTAAGAAAACACCCAAACATTATCATAGTGAGTTAAAAACACAAACAAACATGAGATGTACGTGCAGGAGGCGGGCAGAATGGGATTTGATTGGTTTCATAATTTGGATCCTGATGGCAGGGATTGGTTGATGTTTTCCCACGTTTATTCCAGCTCTTCTTTTTAAGAACACATTATGTATTGATTGCCATCGGGACATAAAAATCTTTTTAACCAGTATAACAAAAAGTGTATCTAAATCTGACTACCAACCCCAGCTTTAAGTATAACTTCCTAACCAATGTTGGAAGCCTGCTACATCATACAAAGTATAATTATTATCCTAGTTGTAAAGCATTCTGTCCAAGCTGATGATAACTCTTATCTTTTATTGTGCTATTACATCTACACATGGGTGTGTATTCCCTGAATGACTATCAAATGCCAAGTGCATAGTTTTCTTTATTTAGTCTGTAATGTTTTTATCACACCCTGGACTTTCTTGGCATGGATAATCCCTTGTGTAACCTTGTTCTACCTTGAACCATGTTCTATAAACAGAATATTTTCATGTGTTTATGCGTACATTTAAATTCATGTTCCCCAGGAAGTAAATCGCTGATCAGTATCTCTCTGAGGAAGACAAGAGCAAAGTAAAAGAGGAAATTACTTTTGTTTTAATATTTGTCATTAATGATAGAGCATGTGTACATTCTCTGCATCAGAGAAGAATCAGTTTTATTGTACTTTCCAGAAGGCAAAGGAAGTAGTCGGTAATTATCGTTTCATTAGTTATCTTACAGCTAACACCCTCTTTTTACTGTCAAGTCAAGAGAGGAGGAAGTAGTTTCGTGCTGACAAAACAACACAGGCTGCTTTGTGCTCCTCTGTGGCATGTTGGTATGTGGGCCATCTCTCCTTTCCACCTGTGCTGTGTTGTTCTGCTGCCAGCAGACCTGACTGACAAGGCTTCTGTCACAGTTCTGTCACTTTCACTGTTAGGGACCATAGATCAGCTGCTGTGAGCAAGAGCAATATTAGTCGACATACCCGCCCTTTCAGTGAGCTCAGTAGATGTTATGATGAAATTAAACCATAAAAGACAAAGAGATGGGGCGCTGGTGGCCTTGTGGTCTAAGCGCCCCACGTACAGAGGCCACAGTCCTTGTCGCAGGGGTCGCTGGCTCGATTCCTGGCCGGTCGACCATTTCCTTCATGTCTCTCTACTCCCCACATTTCCTGTCCTTTTTACCCTCTCCTATAAAATAAAGGCCAAAAATATATAACTTAAAAAATCATCATACATACATTTATGACAACAATATAACTTTGTGGAAAAAAAAATCTATGCTACAAATGTCCATTAAAGCTGCTGTTGGTAGTCCTGGAATAAACATCAGTTCAGAGAGAGGGACTTCGAATGTTAACACTACCCCTCCACACTAGATTTCCCTCTCACGACATCCCTCTCTGCTCCTGTAAGCCCTGGCACAAACAGATAGTAGTGCACGCTCAATCAGGACGATGTCGGAGGACCAATCAGGAGAGTGGCTCTGATTGGTCAGAGCTGACGGGAGCGGTTGGAATTTATAGATTGCTGGATACGGAGGCATGGGAAAACACAGAGATCTCACCATAATCTCAAAATACCTCATTTATTGATGGCTATTGATGAGTGTTATGATTTTTTTGCCAAACACAGCACAAAATAAGTACTTTTTTTTTACCCCAATCCTACCAACTGCAGCTTTAAGTTGACTATATTTAAAAAAAAAAAAAAAAAAAAGTTGACTTTTTTCTTGAACTCCAGACAATCTATGCTCATGTTTGGGTTCGTAAACCTTAACACACACTGACATTCTATTGTATCACTCTGCAGCAGGTATGTAAAGTTTGAGGTGCGGCCTGCAGGGGGCGCAGCAGAGGTAATGTAACTGTGCACAGGTAACAATGGTGCACGTGGTACTACGTGAGGACGGAAGGGATTTCAACATGTAGCAGAGTTGACCCGGAGAGTCAGCTGTTGGAGCAACATGGAGGAAAGTAAGGTACTCAACGCACATGTCTGCATTCGGTGTTACTTTTCCAATAGTGTCCTCAGAAACATCTACAAACTGGACACTTACCTTCCCCGGGAATCATCGCTTAGGTTTTTTTCTCCTATCGACCCCATTTATTGAAATATTTTTATTAAGTTAATAAACTTAATCAAGTTAACTGCAAACGGGAACTACTGGTGGCGAAATTGGTTAAATGTTACAGCTTTTTTCCATTGTTTAACACTATTTTGAAAACAGGGCCCATTTTGTCAAAACACTACACACAGTTCACACAACCATACACACAAGTAGCAGAACACCTCAGATCCTAAAATGAAACACTCTTGTAAAAACTACACTTATTTATCAACACCATATTTTGTTACCATATGAAACACACATTTCATATTACTGAATTCTGTTTGAACCAGATACACACTGCTGCTGCTCACCTAAAACACTTTTAGCTTCTACTTCTCACTGATAAGAGTACTGTAAGTGAAGTACACAGAGAAAGTGCAAATATACAATACATTCACCAAACACTACACAAGACCAATAATGCAGACTGATGAAAATATAATTTATTTGTCAACATGAAGAATCATAACAAAACATGTCCCAGTTTTCATGCTACTACAGTAGTGTGCATAACACTTTAAGCCCAGCAAATATCAGACAAACATAAAATACTGTATCCAGTTGCAGGTGAACTCACCTGCTGCATTTTTATAGTGCTTAAATCTGATTGTTGTGTCTACAAATAGGCAATCATGTGTTTATGCACTATGAAGGCTGTGTTTAACCAATCGGCTCATAGGTGTAGTCATTTGACAGTGAGTGCTTTGGAATTGCAAGGTAGTGACATCATGATATACTTCTGTATCTAATGTATACAAGTGTGTTTAGTGTTTTGCAAATCCCTGTGTTTACTGTTTTGCAAAGAATGTGAGGCTGACATTGTGCTAATCGTGGCGCAGATATGTTTTGCTCCTTGAGTGTAAAGTTTTGATAATTGTGTAATACTTTTGATTTTAGTGTTTATTCAGTCTTATTAAACTAACTGCTGTCAAAGTTTTGGAACTACAACTCCCACAATGCGAGGGCTTCAGTGGCAAGTCCCTATCAGGTGGCAAGTTAGCACAATTACAGTTTTTTATTTTACAATGAGTACATCTGACTGCTAAGACTAAGGATGCCCCATCAACATAATTACAATGATGTGAACACAAACACAACCACCCCTATCAATACACACAAACAGAAGTTTGCCCCTGGATGTGTGTAATGACGGTAGAGCATTGGTTGTAATCAATATTGTTTTTTTGCAGTCTTTGAGGTCAGGCAGTTGTCTCAGATTCATGTGAGGGGTGTCCAGTGTCACAATAAACCGTGTTACCCAGAATCAATGCCACCACTAGAGGGCAGTCTGGATTCATGTTTGTATGGGAGTACAGATTTAAACACTGTAATCAGTTACACAACATATAAGAGGGACAGTTTCCACACAGATGCTTCTTAGATGTCTTTTGTGTGCATCCTTTTCATATTTTCTGGATGAGTCCTTCCTTTTTCAGTAGTTAATGGGGCTTGCAAGTCTAAATCATGTTCATGTCATCTGAGTCATATATGATGTAATCATAACATTGGATCATTGCTTTCTGGGGGCATTGAAAGCATCAGCTGTAGATCTGGTTTCACAATTTCTTAATCATAAAACTGTAATGAAATACTGTAACTGTATTATCGTCTGTTCATTTTAGTTTCAAATGGTGCCACCTTTGATTTGGCACAAGAGGACTGAGTTTGCAAGAACTCAAATTGATGCTTTTTACTCAATTTCCATTTCATTCTTTTTTTCAAAAAGCCTAGTTATTCAAAATGTGGGAACATTGTGTGATTTAGCCTTTGCAGTAATAAAATTGGGTCTCTTTTAAGTTGCTTTTGATTTATCTTTCTAGCCTTGGAATTTCTCATAAAGCTCATATTGTAAACAAGAATATGAAGACTTCAGAATTTTTTGATTTGCATAACTGACCCTGTTTGTTAAGTTTTGGGAAAGGATAAGTCATTTTTCAATTTTTCTGCTGCATCCCCTTTAAGGTCAGCAGAAGCATGAACCAGCATGACTCTTAGCTCAGTCTTTTAGAAGCAGTTTTTATCTTCTCAAATAAAATTGCTTTGACTTTCAATTCAATTCAATTCAAAACCTTTATTTATTCTCGAAAAGACATTGAGGTTTCCCTCATTTCCAATGTCGTCGAGATCACAGTTAGATTAGAAACAACAAACAAACAAACAAACACAATCATATACAAAATAATAGATTAATTAAAACAGATACAGTTTGAGACACAGTGGTCAGAGATCAAGGTCTTGAACTCTGCAAGAGATGGAAAGGATCTCAGCTTCAAAGTCTGTTGGAGGGTATTCCATGATTTAGGAGCATCAATGGAGAATGCTGATTGACCCAGTTCAGTATTCATACTGAACTTGTTCCTTCCTTTAAGAGGAAATGATTCAGGGCAGAGCATTAGCGAATGATATGAGAACTGAATGTGTGCAATTTTTACTGGAAAATGGTACTGTGTCACAGTGACCCTTTGACTTCAAAAGCAAATGGGAGAAGTTTTTTTTTCTTTTTTTACTGGTTTGAAGATTCAAGAAAGGCCAGAATCTTGCAGGTTTAGTCATTTTTGGTATTTAATGACACATACAGGAGCTGATCCTCCTCAAATCTCCTCAGGGACACGCCCTGGTGTTGCAGTAGCTGGAGCAGGTAGGGATAGCTGCTGCGCTATCAGGCTAGACAGTGAGCTCATGGGACTTCCCCACCATCCTGGTCCTGTTCTACTTACAGAGACTCTGTCTATAAAAGAGGCCGCCAAAAGCCTCGTCCCTTTCTCCACATATGAGTTGATCACACAGGATTAGTGCAGACAAAGTGGCAGGGAGCCACCGCTGAGTGTGCTGGGGTTTAAGCATGCCCTGGCTCAGTTCTGTCTCATCAAAAGAGTTTACTTAAAATATACGGGTATTATCTCTGCCCTCTGTGTGGGCGTGTGTGCATTCAGATAGGCCCTAAGTACTGTTATACAATTTAGTTGTATGATGATGATTGATACTTTGAATGATACGGGCTCATCAGGCTTAAAAGTTGGGATCTGAACAGGACAATGTCTCACTCTCTGTCTCATTTGATGAGTCCACTTGATTGTGTGTGTACACACGCACTCACGCTTACACACGCCAGGTTCAGTAGGTGTACGGGCCTGTATCCCCTCCAGCACCCGCATGCTCCCTCACGCAGCTAACAAGCCTGTCTGTATCATGTCTACCACCCTGCAGCAGCATTAAGACATTAAGAGGTAATGTGAAAACTCAATGGAAACAAGCCCCCATAACCCAGAGGTGATAGAGCTCACTGGAAGTCTTTAGCTCCTGTAGCGTCTCAAGCAGTGTGATATCACACATGCTAGGTAGGTGTCTCTATACCACGTTTTCCCTCCAAATACAGGTTTTGACACCTTAACTTTGGTGTTGGCTGATAATAAATCCCCTCTGATGCAAGAGTGATAAAAAACATTCACAAAACTTGTGGAAAACAGATTACTGTCGCGTGGCTAACATTACACCCCCTGCTTGCACCACATTGTTGTTTGAAAGTCTTTGTTGTAAGAAAATCTACCCCAAATCAGCTAACTTTTTGATGATGGGTTAAAGAACTGGATCAGTGCATTAACAGCTTATACCTGAAACCCAGTATTGCATTTTCAGTAGGAATGCACCGATCCTACTTTTTAGGTCCCGATACCGATACCTGGGCTTTGGTATCTGCCGATACCGATTCTGAACCGATCCGGTTTCTTGCTTCTTTGCAGTAGGCTACAACTGACGTAAACTTCCTCCTTTGGGCTTCCATTATATTTTTCAGCGCAACTGCCATCCGTCGAAGCATTAGCACTGCACATGTTGCAAGTTTCCGGCGGAGTTGTTAGCAAAAGAATCGTGACATGCACCTAAACCGAAGAGCCTCTGTAGTTATCTTCCATCATGCTCTGCCGCGCAAAAGTGCACAGACCGATGGCGCTGATGACGTAGGAGACGCACATGGCTATTGAAAACACAGGAAAGCATAGAACTGAGATAAATAGATCTGCCATATGGATCGGCACTATATATCGGCCCCTTGTCAACGATATCCGATCTAGCTTTTTGAGTCCGATCTGGCCGATATCCGATACCAGGATCGGATCGTGCATCCCTAATTTTCAGCATCTGAGGCAAGTAACATTACTGGTATCGATACTGGAACAACTCTAACAAGTACCTGCTGGAAACTGAAGTGACTCTAATGCCAGTCGGGTCACTTTTATCCTTGATGCTTAAAAGCAGCCTTTGACAGACAGGAGTAAGTCTTTCAGTTGGCCAGAGTGCCCCAGTGTGACACCTCCATATATTCCACCATTATAACTATTTCCTTCTTCCTCTCACCCTCTCTTGCTCTCTGTTAGTGCCAGTTACTGAGGCTGTGGTCAGGAAGCATTCCTGGGACAAGCCCGCAGCATTCGCCCGGATGCCTGCACTGAAGTGTGGAACTCAGCAAGCCGCTCCGCTCCCCTGTGGTGCCGCCATGGTGAGTACCAAGAGACCCCGCTGGGCCTGCGGTGGTGTCAGTAACCTTGCATGTGAAGCTCCTGCAGAGAGGAAGAGGAAGGGGGAAGAAGAGGAGAAACTTTTGAACTGTGCGGTTTGGCATTTTCACACATGAATCTTTCAGACAATTGGGGAGAAATAAATGTCAGAATGGAAGAGAGTAAATGAGGAGTGGAGGTGATGTGTCGCTGTGTATGACCATCTGGAAGAGAACATTAAGCTCTCTGCAGGGTGTCTAACTCCTTCACTCATTAGCATGCAGTATAGGACACTGCTGGCCTCACAACATGCATCCATCTTGTGTTTATCTTACAGGAACAGCTGTTCAGTCATTGTTTGACTTCGAATGTTGCAGTCAAAGTAAGTTGAACAATTGGTTACCACATATTTTTCCCTTCCGGTGACAGAGAAGTGGAAAAATTTGGAGTTTCTGAACTTCTGTTGTTGAAACTAAAACCATCAAATGTTGTATACAAGAAGTGGATTTTAAATATAAAGCAAAATGCCTTCAAACCTGCGCTTTCCAATGACTAGTAGAGGGAGACTCAACTGCTTCCAACTTTTAACTTTGTCTGGAGAAGCATTAATAAACTCAGTAGAGTCTGCAGCATATACGTACACAGCTCTGTAGTCTGCTATTGTTTTTATTGTCCTTTGTTTTCTTAAGATTTCACTCTGGAACCTGTTTTCAAAAGTTTGCCTTACCTGTTGCCCAAAACGCTGTTTTCGTGTATATGAACAACTAAAAGGCAACAATCATTTACTGTGTGCCACTTTGAACAATACCACATGGTGAGATATGATAGAGCATGACAGGATATGATACAATATGATGCAATTTAACAACTTATGATTTGATACACTAAGACACAATATGATACAAAATGACAGGATGTAATACAGTATAATAGGATGAGACACAATATGATACGATATTATTTTATAAGATACGACAGGATATGATATGACACTAAATGGAACAATACAAAGCGATACGATGTAATACAATGTAATAGGATACTATACAATATGATATAATACGATACATTATGATACGATACATTACGGTACGATGCGCTATAATACCATACGATATAATACGATACATTACGATACGATATATTGCAGTACGATACACTATAATACAATACGATATAATACGATACAATATAATACGATACATTATGATGCGATACGTTATAATACCATACGATAGAATACGATACATTACGATATGCTATAATACAATACGATATAATACGATACAATATAATACGATATATTATGATGCGATACGTTATAATACCATACAATAGAATACGATACATTACGATATGCTATAATACAATACGATATAATACGATACAATATAACACAATACATTACCATGCGATACGCTATAATACCATACGATATAATATGACACATTAAGATACGATATATTACAGTACGATACGCTATAATACCATACGATATAATACGATACAATACGATACGATACATTACAATGTGATACGCTATAATACAATACGATATAATACGATACAATACGATACGATACATTACAATGTGATACGCTATAATACAATACGATATAATACGATACAATACGATACGATACATTACAATGTGATACGCTATAATACCATACGATACATGACGATGCGATATGCTATAATACCATACGATATAATACAATACATGATGCGATATGCTATAATACCATACGATAGAATACGATACATTACAATGTGATATATTACAGTACGATACGCTATAATACAATACGATATAATAGGATACAATATAATATGATACATTATGATGCGATACGTTATAATACCATACGATAGAATACGATACATTACGATGCAATATGCTTTAATACCATACGATATAATACGATACATTACAATACGATATATTACAGTACGATACGCTATAATACCATACGCTATAATACCTTACGATATAATACGATACATTACCATGCGATACGCTATAATACCATACGATAGAATACGATACATTACGATGAGATATGCTATAATACCATACGATATAATACAATACATTACGATACGATATATTACAGTACGATACGCTATAATACAATACAATATAATACCATAAGATATAATATGATACATTACGATGCGATATAGTACGATACAATTTAATACGATATATTACGATACGATAGGTTATAATACGATACGATACAATATGATACGATACATTACGATAAGATAAAATACAACATGATACACTTTACTAGGCTACAAGACATGTTATTGCCCGATAGCAGAATTTAGCTTGGGCTCTGAACACATTAAGACGTTTTCTCAGTATAACATCTAAATGAACAATAATCGAATCAAACAACAATGAAAGTGTTAACAGAGTAGAACAGAGCTACCTCACAACTACAAATAAGCCATAATATTTCACATAACACAAAAAAAATGCTAAGCAATGTGAGATAATGAAAACCAGATGCAAAGTGACCCTACTTCCAACTGATTAATGTTTAGTAAACATTGCTCTCATGAGTTTTTGGTTTATAATTTCTAGTTTGAAGTGTCTTCCGGTAAAGCATGATGTTCATATGATAAGCCTGCTCATTGTAAATGAACGGCCAATTTAAAGTGCTATATAAGTAACATTAAAACAGGGCATTGAAGTCACTTTCACAGCTGTCTGTCTACCACCAGTATTGTGTTTCCAAGTATTTCTAAGATATGGTCACCTCCAGTTTAAAAAGAGACCAGATGGAGACGGCAACAATGATGAAGTTGTGGCTTCAAAAGAAGGGTTCACAAAACAACAGGTTAAATTATGGTGGATACATCCTCCTCTCATATACAGTCTATGTGTAAAACTAAAATATTCTTTGGTTTTTTATTCAGACCCAAATACTGCCACGTTTCAGCAATTTAGAAAGAAAAAAGTTACACACTGATATTGCCTTTAAATCCAAAAAGCAAACAGTACCACACACACTCTCTGCAAAACAAGCCCTGGCAGGTTGCGGTCAGCTTCTCTGCAGTGAAACTCATGAACACACTGCATAAAAAAAATTCTCCCTCTCTCTGCAAAGCTACGTCGTACAGCTTCATTTGACTTATTATCTATGAATGATCTTCGCTGCTCTTCTGACACTTTCTACACTCTCCCACTCCTCTTTAGCGAGTGTGTAGCTCAAGTCCTTTTCATGACCAGCATCATAAATTAAACATGGCCTCGGCTTCCCTTGTGTGTCTGAGGGTATAAAAATAGCTCGGTTTGGTGCTCAGTGTGACGCCCGTGCACAGCCCCTCTGTCTTTAATGAAGTGCTTCCATGAAAAGTGTACCGATCTTGAACTGGGGCTCTGTGGCAACCCGTGTGCTGACTTTCTCAAACTCCCCAAGTGACTCTGAGCTCATTTGGTTATACAAGTGCTCACAATTACCAGGAGATTTGGACACAGGGACGTGGGATATTTCCATATCCCTGACGGATGTTATTTTAATTACACCGCGCTGCTTGACTTTGTGCTGTGGATTTACATGTTTTGTTTTGTTTTTGTTTTCTGTGGATGTAAAGAGGGATTCTCAGAAGGTTATTCTGTTTTACAGAATCTCTTATTTACTGAGGCCTCTTAGTCTCTGGAAAAACAACTGTATTAAATTACACTGTTTAATCTTTAAATCTAAGGTAGTTACATTCTGAAACATAATCTTTAAAGAAAAGGCACTGACTAAATTCTGATGAGATGTTAGATAATGAAAAATGATCCTTTCTCCTCCCTTCCTGGCTTTAGCAATAACTCTATTTTCAGCTTGTGCGTTAAATATTCTCTGCATCATCTGAAGAAACTTGTTATCTCCAATCAGCCTCTTTGTGAGGTCCTAATTATATCTGATTGAGAAAAAAAAATCACACATGGGAACGGGCGTGATAATTATAGTGTAGAATCTCCCTCGCACGTTGAAACTCAAACATAAATGCATCAACACAGCTGATTAATTTGGCCGATAATGCCCGAGGAGGCGGCAGGTGTTGGGGTATGCAGATGCTTTTCCTCTGCAGGACGCTTCCTGAAAACAAATGTTTCATGTGTCATCGGCTGTGAAATGTGGCACAGAAGCTTGGCGGGCTGTGAGAGAGCTCTGCTTTGATTCATGTAAGTCCTCGAGCCTCATTCCTCTTCAGATCTGGGTGGTAATGGTGCGAAAATGGTGCCCCATGATCTGCAGACATGGCTGAACACAGGGGTTAAAAGGCCTTGCTGTCTTAAGCTCCAAAACTTTTAACATCCTCATTTTGTGGAGGGAAATGTTGTCCTTTTTTTCCTTTATACTTCACACATTGTTAAGTAGATCTATATAATACTGATTCCTCACAACAGGCAGGGTTTAGTTATTCAAAGCCAGGAGCAGAAATCAATGAGCCAATGTGGCAGCAGAGCTGAATCTCCTGCAGGGAAAAACCCAATAATCAATACAGGCGAGCGGATAATGTGCTGTTGGTTATAGTTTTGGAACCACATGACACAAAACATAATTTGTTTTTCAGGTTTTGTGTTTTTTTCCGTGATGATTATGACAAAGCTTTAATCAGTGTTCCTGTAAACAATTACTTTGTGTTAGTTATCGTACACCAGCAGTTGATTCATCTTCGACAATATTTAGAACAGCTGGAGCTTTTTCATTCAACATAATAACTTAATATCAACAGAGCTATAATTCATTGCATGTGTTTTTTATGAAGTTGTACCTTCACTGAGGTTTGAGCTCTCAATGTGGGTCTAATTCAGGGAGATGAAATTGCTTTGAGCCCTCAATTGACCTTAGAATAAAGATGATATGCAGGAGAATGAGTGGAAGCTTAGAAAAAGTGTAGGTTTCATTTCCATTTTAAAATATTTTATTTTTAATTTAGTGCTCAGCTCTATAAGCTGAACTTTTAACTCCAATCAAAGAGATATAATGAGAATGAAGACTGTTTTGATTCATTTATTTCTCTTCCTTTTTAATTTGTAATCACTTATTTTATAATTGGCTGTCGACTTGATATTTTTTAATGTCAACATTGGTTATTGACGAACTGTTTTAATAAGATCATTGATCCTGCATCAGTGAGATTGCACACATCCTCACATTAACGCTGCACCCACTGTGACCCTGTGAAAATGGGTGCTTATTGGTATGTTAGCGAGACTGGGTGAACTGTGCCCCCCCCCACAAGCCTGCTGGTCTGAGAGCAAAATGCAATCTCCAGGCTATTATTTTTCCCATCGCACTCATTTAGAAACCCATCCGCCCTCCTGCACCTCTTTTCAGCCGTTCCTCTTTTTTTTTTTTAACCACGCTGACGTTTTGGCCACTACTTTTGCGCAGGTGGAATCAGCCAGGTGACATCGCACGAGCCTGACCCAGTGTGCACGTGGTAGCCCTGGTCCACTTTTAGCCTAACCGGCACCTGTGTGAAAAGGCCTGCAGAACAAAAGGAGAGAAAAAAAAGAGGGGAAAAAAGCGGTGAGAGGAGAGCAGGAGCAGCGGAGGAGTCCAGAGCGCAGCGCGCGGACGCTTCCTCTTCTCTCCACCCCCTTCAGACCCCGCTCCACTCCATCTCTCTCTCTCTCTCTCTCTCTCTCTCTCTCTCTCTCTCTCTCTCTCTCCCCCCTCTCTCTCCCTCCCTCTCTTAAATTGACATTGGTCTGGCTCGAAACATGATAACAGAAAAGCTTTCCTCCGCTCCGCGCTGTCGGGCTGTCCTCAACCCCGATCACTTGAAACTCAAATAAGAAGGCGTGAAGAAGAAGCCAGGGGATCGCAGAGTGTCCTATCAGCGGGGAATAACACGAGACCTTTATACCATCACACACACACACGCACACACATCCTTTCATATGCTCTTTGCGCATCGCAGATCTCACAAAGTGCTCGTGTTCAACTACAGTGAAAGTTAACATGTATATGCACGCTTTGATCCGCGCCAGCTTTGGATTTGTAGGTTTCTGCTTGGTCGCCTTTGTCCAACAGTCAGCTTCAGGAAGTAAGACCACTCAAGGTAAGTTTTCACGTCAAAAATAGCCTCTGATTCTTCTCCTGCTTTTTTAAAAATGTGTTATTTTTTCATCCTAAATGGCTTGAGATAAGCTGATCTTTCCAGACTGCTTGGTGCCTGTAATTCATAGATTTGTTTGATGCTTTTTGAAAGCTGTTAATGGTGACACTTCTCTAAAATTGAAACCAGTTGTGTAAACTAATACAACTTGTATTTATGTAGGTAAGAATCAGGAGATTTTGACATTTAAAAGCGCATTAGGGAAGTTTTTTGAGACCTTGATTCATCAAGTTTCCATTCTTTTTAATTTGCTGCTTCTTTTGTTCATCTGTCAGTGAGCTCATTTAGCTCTTCTTGCTTATGCTATGTCAGGAGAGAAAATAACTTAATGAGGCTTAAATTAAGTTTCACATGGAGTCATCTGTCATCAGTAAAAACACTTGTCTTTGATCTGCAAGCTGCAGTGTGAACAGTTATGTTTCATAGCAGATCCTGCAGGTACTTGAAGTGAGACTACCAGGAGGCATTTGTCACAGTCCAGACAAGTATTTGACACCGGCCTGTAACACATGCACACACACGGAGGGAGCCTCAGTCTGTCAGACACACTGCAGCCACAGTGCCGTCCTGCCCAGCTGGCCACCCTCTTGCTCTCTTGTCTTGAGAAATGATTCCGAGCAGACAGGCGTGGCCTGAATCAGAAACTCTTGGCACCTTGCAGGAGCAAGTATAAGACCGGGTAGCGTGTGTTAAACACTCTGATTTCTGATCTGCTCAGCCTTCCCCTGCAGGTTTTCATCACTTAATTTCCCCACAATACAAGCCCAGAGCTGGAGCTGCCAGAAGTATTTGCATGCAAAGACACATCATTGGTTTGTGTGCGAGTGTTGATTGTGGTCGGTGAAGTTTCGCACACACAAAAAGACATCTCTCGGGCGGTCGACGAGGCAAAAAGAGAAAGGGGGTGGGTGACTATTTTGCATCCTGGGTGGTCTGCCCCCACTTGTGGGAAAACTCAATATTTACATTTTGCAATTAGAACTACTTTTTTCTCACTTTATTTTCCACAACATCAATTACACACTTCCTAGTAGCGTGGAATGTGGCCATATGAGTGTAGGTCTGTAATGGCATGCACCTGTTTGTTGGTCACTGAGTGAAAGGCGCTGGACGACACTTGATCAGCTTCTTCTCCTCCAATTCCTGTTTATCAGCAGCTCTGTAGTCAGATTTCACTTGTCAAGTTATTTGTAAGCATATTTTGTGCCCATCTCTAAATAAATATTGCGCCTGGCGTTGGTCACAACTCTGTGGCACTGACAAGTCTCCGTGCTGAGAATAACTCTGAAAAGCTGCAGAGACCGATGAACAATGACTTTTAAAAAGAGGCACAATTTGTCAGCTCAATATTTATTCAACACAGATGTTGGAGACAAGACTCTTCGTCTTTCATCAGTGTCAGACTAATCATGGCACCGTGTTTCAGGCATCAGTCATTACTCTGGGAAGAAGAAAAGCAGAGTGAAAGAGGAGTGGAATGAGGGAGGGAAGATTCAAGGATGTGGTGGAGAGAATGACAAAGAAGGGAAAAATGAGACAGGGGAAGCAGGAGAGATTAAGGGTGCCGAGACAGACAGGGAGAGGGAGAGAAAGAGAGGAGGGTTTTCTTGGTGAGCGAGCAGCAACAAGCGAGGGAAAAGAGAAGGAGAGGAAAGAGGGGAGCCACAGACGTCATGGCAAATCACTTTTCCCTCGAAACAGAGTCAGGAGCTCTTCGTTAATGCGGCGGCACCAAGGCAACAGTTGGTGTGGGGCTGACATGCTGCCGTGGCTGGCTGTGTTGGTGTAACCTCTGCTCTGGGAGCCTGGGGGTCTAAAGACGCAGGGCCGCCCGAGCAAGGGAGGCAGGCCAGATCCAGGCCCCTGGACACAGTGTGGGAACTGAGCTGCCTTGGCAATATGAGGCCCAAGTGACGGGGAGGCTTTTACCTAGAGATGCTGCATGCTTAGAGAGTCTCTAGATGGAAAGGAAGAAGACCCCCCCCACCCCCCCTACCCCCACCACCACCTCCACCACCCCCCAACACTCACTCACTCAACCCTTTTCCTTTTCCTTTTTCTTGCTTTGTTTGCTTTGTCCTCGCTTCCTTTCCTTTGCACTTAATGAAGTAGCCAGGCTTTTTCTCTGTCAGCCGTAAGCAGAGACTGCATCGTACCCGGCATGTCAGGGAAAACCTTGCTGTCAGCCTGTGACTACTATTTTATATTTCTGCAAACCAAAAAAGACATTCACAGCCTTCTGCATTGTCCCCAGTCCTGTCACTTTTATTACTTTGTAGACTGGGCTGAATGTGTTGCAGGTGTGTTAGCATTGCAAGTGTCAGTATGTGTGCGTACATGTAATTGGGACAATAAGAAAGAGCCTGGGCTGTGTCTGTGGTAATTTGGGCAGTTCTTTGAAACAGTATGTGAAGCCACATAAATAAGTGTTTAAATGGGGCTTTTATTGCATCCCTATCCCTTTGGCCTTGAACTTCTCACAGCATTTAGTAGAAAGCAGGAGTGGCACTAAATAAAAGACAGACTGGCAGAGACTGTGGCACCATCGTCCACGGTCATCACACTGTAACATTTCGACTCCACTTGGGCTTTCATCGTTTTCACACTTGTTTTCTCAGGCTGGTTTCTGCATTACCCTCCTGACAAACTCCTGCAGTAATATTTGTTGAGCTGTTCCCCTCAGAGACTGGATGTGTCTTGAAAAAAAAAAAAAAAGCAGACACACAAGTCCCCATTTGCCTGCCAAGGTACAGGAGCAAAATAATCGGCAAAGTAATTTTTAACAGCGGGCGGGTGGAAGAGGTATTCAGGTCAGCCAGGAAGAAAGTCTTTCAGTGTCCTTCTCGGTATGCTCTGTGACTTTGAGGAGTTAAGGACACTGCAGAGTGGATCACCTATCGACTTAAGTGACAGATCACCTCTGAATGACTCCTGTAGTTTTATTTGCCTGTGTAAGGTCAGGCTCTGATCACAGAGGTTCAAAATCCCTAACTGATGTAAAGACAAACTCGACAAATATTCTCCTCCTTTATCCCAAACATGCTCATTTTACAAGAAATAAAAGTAATGACACATAAATCATCAAATATAACAGTATTGTTAAGATTATTAAGTGGTCCTGTATGATCCCATAGGTAGATGTAAACATAATAAATAAAGTGAGCCTTCTGTAGTGTTTCTTGCATT
Organism: Notolabrus celidotus; assembly: GCF_009762535.1. Taxonomy (NCBI): domain Eukaryota; kingdom Metazoa; phylum Chordata; class Actinopteri; order Labriformes; family Labridae; genus Notolabrus; species Notolabrus celidotus. The sequence goes on along the minus strand of NC_048282.1, from coordinate 27,307,441 downwards.
GTGGAAAATAATAACCAGGAGGTGATATATGCTCAAAAACATGCTCAATATGGACTGTTCAGCAAAAAATGAAGGCGCGACTTTAACTGATTGGTCTAATATCTGTCAACAGTCATGTGTTATCGAACATTAGCCTGAATTGCTAGAATGATTGTCGTTGGCAGCACTGTTATGTTTCCTATTAGACTGTCCCCAGTTTTGGTCCAGATCATAGACTGTTTAAAAAGACTGGCGGCAAGATAGCTCTCCAATAGTGAAGCCAAAACAGATTATGTTACCCTTACTGTTTGGCTGTAGTAAAGGTTGCAAGGCCCACCCCTCCATTTAAACAGATGGTGAATGGGTCAAACTTTCACATAAAACTACAGGTTATAAATTTGTTCTTCAAACATTGTTTTTGTCATTATATAAAGTTCTTATCATGATGATTTTGTCCAAGTGTTTATTTTGTCTGTGGAGTTTAGTTGGTTGTTTGATGTTTTAAATAGAGTTTCACTGACAGCTCTGTTGCCAGCTCATGCATCCCTGTGTGCACCTGATTAGCAGTACAGAGAAAAGCAAGAGGAAACTTGATAAATACTGAAAAAATTTGCACTTCCTATGAGTGAGCGTCAGGAAGCTGTTATGGTGTAGACCATGACAACCTGAGGGACCTTTGCTGTTTCTTTGGTTATTGGTTATTGGTTATTGGTTTGAGGAAGGGATATGATGTCAACCAGCCAATCTCTAGTGCACGTCCTCCGACTCCAAACGCCACCAGCAGTGCTATATCAGTACCTGTTGCAAGGGGCATTTTGGTTTAATTTTTAAGACAACAGGAGGAGGTCATGATAGCCCCTCCATCTTATTACGGTCAATGGTCCAGCTTGGAAAGTCCTGACAAAGAGCACTTACTCAGAATTGCAGCCCTGTGTATCATACTAGCCTCATGCTATCAGGGCTTTCTGATGAGTCTATAAGCTCGGGCAAGGTTTCGGGCTGGATTTTTAAAGCTCTCACATTACCAGAAAAACTAGGATGAAAAGCAGTACCAACCAAGGTGCCCAAACAGATTCCTCATGTGACTGCGAAGGGGGTCAAATCTTCTATAAATCAGCCAAAACTCTGGTAGTCTGAGCCAGACCACGGCCCAATTAAAGCAGATGAGCTGCCTTAACCTTTATATGCCTTTCCCTGAACCAGAAGTACTCTGTTCTGATGAAAACAGCCAAGCTCATCTCAGTCTGTCTTCTTCTTCTGCAGCAGGCATGCGGCGTCAGACAGTTGTGTTCTCGTTATGATCAGAGCGCGCGAGGCAGGTCGAGCCTCGGGGTAGCCCTCGGTCACTGGCTGATGGGTGGGTGGAGGGGGATCAATCTAGTGTTCACTTTAGCACTCAGCAGACTCTGAGAAAGTGTCTGCTTGACAAGCGGTGCTGTGGTACCACTGTAAATGTTGTTACAGAGCAGCAGAGAGCGCACAGAGATTATTATCTTGGCATTACTTGTTGAAAACACTTGATAATAATCCAGTCTAAGAGCGCTGCGGTGTGATTCATGAAAATGACTTTGATCTATGGGGATGCTGCAAGGACAATAAAGTGTTTATGAATGTGATGAGCGATTTTAGACGGGATGTTAATGAGTGCACTTAACAAGCAGAAGTGCTTTCACCTCCCAAAATGAGGCTCCATTAGAGACAGGGAATCCTTTAAGTAAAACATTCAGGTTTATTATGCCAGCTTTATTTCTAATTCCCTGGCTGTAATCTGGCAAAGCTGCGGCTTGATACAAACATTTTAGTTTCAGTTTGAAGAAGCAGACTGCAGCGAGTACCGTGTTTACCGGCACATGCAAAGTCAAAGCTGTCCGGCTCAAGCTGTGACCCACGGCGAGCTGGAGGGCCTTCATTCTGGCCAGTCGCTCACTTTCATCCTGGCTGCTTGAATGTCAAAGGGAGACAGTTTCCTCTCTGCAACAGAGTGTCAAAGATTCTGCCGTGACGGAATCTGACTTCTCAAATGATCAATTAATCTATTTCCTCTGGTAGTCTTTGCAGTGTTTGTTTTATTACAAGCTGCATATTAGCTACGATGAGATGTATTCCTGCAAAGAGCAAATCAAATATCATTCCACTGTTTCAAGAAATGAACAGCTTGATTTCTTGCTGGTATAACATAAAAGTTTAACAGCAACAATTCAAGCGAAAAGCCAAACATTGTGAGATCAATACTTGTGCACACTTGTTCGTGTGTGTTAAATAAGAAGACCGCTACATTTGTCTGCAAATTAAAATACTATAACCAGTAGCTGTTAGTGTAGCGTAGCACAATGACTCAGAATATCACATAAAGCTAGCCTCTCATAAAATTGTTACAAACACACCTACCAGCATCACTGAAGCTCATTAATTAGCACATTATATTTGGTTTGTTTAATCTGCTTCCAAGAGTATCTGCTGGTTGCCTGGCAACTGCTCAGAGTTAAGAAATGTCATGACACATATCCCCCCCCACCCACCCATCCACCCAACCACACACACCCCCCACAGACACACACATGCACACGCACACGCATACGCATAAGAATGTTCTTTTTTTGTGCAGATTAAACAAACGTGTGTTTAGAGGTGCTGGTTGGTGGATTATGTAACTTTTTTAACAGTCTCGATGCTAAGCTAACTAGCTGCCAGATGTATCTTTAAAATCTAAGAGACAGATTTTGGTGTTGAGCATCTATGTAATTTTCAACAAGAAAGCAATAAAACATTTATATATGTCAAATTTCTCCTTAAAATATATGCATATGTGTGCATTAAAGTTTGCATTGAATCACTTCTGCATAACTTCCTCTCCCCATCCTCACGCATTTGCTCCAGCTTATTCTGTTTTACACAATTTGTATGCAGCACTGCTGTTAGGTCACAGCAAAACAAAACCCCAACCCGTGGACTCTGCAGATTCCCTGTTGCTCCCCAGGGGATCAGCTGTTTAGATCCTTCTGCCATGGTACCTTTCCCCCCCCCTTCCTCCAGCAGAAAATCACTTTATCAGCAGCCAGCAAGACCCTTGTGACCACAATTTGTCACCTCATTTGGAATGGTTGCAGGGCTGACAAAGCTGTACATTTTTTTTTGTGCAAAAGGAGAAGTGAAAAAATGTAGTTTCAAATTGCCGAAAACTTTTCTGAGAACATCAGCGTGTCTGCTTTGTATGCAGCACCGGTGTGAACTCCAACCCCTCACCCTTGGAGGTAAGGAGTACGGAGCTTGTTGGGAGCCTGTTTATTTCTCAAGGCTTTAATCTGAACAATATGTTCCAAATGAGGCCTGTGACGTTTCTTTCAACTGAGGCATTGTGGTGAAAATTAGAAAATTCTCCTGTGCTCCCATCTCCGTCCCTCTCACCCTGTCAGAGGTCTTTGTTCTCCGTGCAGATGCGGCACAGTGCTGACAACATCCCTGTTGATTTCGGGGGAGGATGGAGTCAGTGTTGACGGCACTCTGACCCCTCCAGACTTAAACTCACCTCCACAGCCCCCTTCATATGCACTGATGGCTTGCTGAGGAACTTCAGTGCCGTTCCTCAGCCAGCTGCAGCGGCTCTTAGATCATTAATCCTCTAAACCCCCTCCTCACAGAGCCTGCATTTGTTTTTCTGCTTCATTACTCAACGATCAGGGATACTGTGACTCAGGGGAAGATTTCAGAGGGACTGTCATCTCTGTCTCTGTACTCTGAAACACACTAAACCACCATCCTTCCTCCTATTTGGCCCGCAACCCCGCTCCCTCCTGTGACCTCTTGTGTGAATAATAGGGCTGCGTCTCCTTTTTTTGAGTGTTTTTTTTTGGGAGGGGGGTCAGTGAGGGACGTCATTAGGCTGGTCTGCAGTGGTCAGTGTTGTCAGAGGGGGGTTGGGGGTTAGAGAGAGCCTTGTTTACAGACTGTGTGTGTTTACATTCCTGATGGTGAGCGCCAGCTTTAGAGACTGCTGGAAGTGAAAGGGAATGCTCTTATTCTGCTTAGTAATGGAAAAATCCAACCCAATACATCAAGGAGTCCAGATGAAAAAAGCCAAGTTATTTATTTGGTGGGTTCTGGCCAGTGCATTCTGGGTAGAAAGAGGGATGACTTCACGGGGTGAATTTGAGACTTCCTCAATGGACAGAGGCATGGGAAAAACCAAAGTACTGTCTGCAGTGTTTAATCACCCCCTGTGAACTCCTTATACAGTATATATTTACTGCAGACTCTTAATAGCCTACAGCGCTGATTAATGGCAAGAACGGGCTGTGCTGTCTTGTTTGAAATTATTACACCATAAATCATACAGACATCGGAGCTACAACTAATGATTATTGGTATCAATCAATTAATGTACCAATTATGTTCAAAAGAAAAGATTGATTAATTGGTTCATAAGATTTCATCATATAGCAAGAAGCCCATCACAAGCTCCCAGAGGGCCTTATGTCCTGAAACGTCCTTCTTTGTTGGAGTCACAGTCTTAAACCCAAAGATGTTTGGTTTACAATGAAAATAAAGAACAAAGGAACCAAGATTTGAGAGATAGAAGCCATAACATTTTGACATGTCTCCCTTGAATTAGTCATAAGAATAAGGGATGCAAATTCAAAGAGTCCTCTGTGATTGATCTTTAGAAATGTTAACGATCAATTATCTTTTAATCTTTTAAAAAACGTTTTTTTCCTATGACAAAATCAATACCAAAAACTAAAGAACATATAGAGGCCAATAAATTGTAATACATGCTGAATATCAACATGCAAGAGCAGGCTCATTAAAGTAATCTCAGCAGACATATAGTCGTATAGCGTGATGCTCAAATAGATAAAAGTGTAATGCTGCAACAAGAGAACTGAACAGAAAAATATTTCAGACTCACAATGTTTCTTATTGAGAAAAAATAAGCATCTCCACACAGCCGGATGTCCCTCAGGAGGGCAACAAGGTCACAATCGGTCTGGCGGCACAAACACCTGCTCAGATAATACTGATGATGCTGTTCTGCAGACATATTTGCATTGCTCATAGATGATTAATCCCCATGGGGGGGTGAATTAAATTTTTTCACTTGTGTTGTTTTTTGATCATGCCATCCACATACAGTAGTTTGATATATATACATAAAAACATTCTATGCCTTTGGAGAGATGTCAGAGTGAGGAGGCTGCCATCAACCAGCACCACCTGAGCAGTTGGGGGTTTGGTGCCTTGCTCAAGGGCACCTTGGCAGTGGCCAGGCAAATGGACCAGCACCTCTCCAGCCACCAGTCCACTTGCCAAACTTCGTCCATACTGGGACCTGAACTCTGGTGACCCTCCGGTTCCCAAGCGAAATCCCTATGGATCCCTGAGCTACTGCCGTATTTTGCCCCTCAAAAAAGAGCTTGAGGAGACCTGGTGCAGTGGCTGGCTGAGCGTCTCTGCTGTGTGAAACACCTTTAACCAGTTGGTTTGCATTGAAACATGATTTTAACTTAAAACCTCACCCTGATCGCTGAATATAATATGAGACCACATGTGTGTTATCCATCACCTGATGGAAAATCACAAAAGAAGTGTGTGCTTGAGAATGTTTTTGACAATCAATTGCTCCATACTCAATGAATTAGCATCCGTTGTCATAATAGTTGGTGATTAATTTCTGACTTATCATTGCATCTCTGGAGGTCTTTGAACATACCTTTCTTTCATGGACTGTATGTTAATTTGGACACCGTGCCTCCATGGTCCACCCATTGTGAGATGTGAAGTCACAATACTGCCTAGACAAGTTCTGACATATTACGCTGGTGGAGCATGTGCAGAAGGGATCTGGCTGGTTCACCACTAACCAAAACATGCATTACAATTTAACGATTAAGGTCAAAGATCCTCAGGTCAGGCTAACGAGGGTTCTGGTCCCTACAGAACAGAAAAGTTAGTTCCAAGTTGTTCGCCTAACAAGGCTTTGTAGATGGGAGAATGGAGTTTCATAGCTGATCCACAAACTTAGAAGCACGTCCTCTAAATGAACAGACAATTAAAAGCTTTGTATCAGCTAGTAATCTTAGTGGGTGTCTGTCGATGGAAAGACATTTTTTCACAAGTTTTTAACTTTCTTTTAAAATACAAAATGTCATCACTGTTATACTTTTATAATTACACAAGCCTTTTCAGAGTTTCCAGACGTGACATGGTGCTGCACAGATTAATTACAGGGTCCATTTTGAATTGAGTCTATAATTCAAGTCATCATACTACCAAATTTGGGGAAAATATGCTGACGGATGGCTGACAGTTTAAAATCTGGATGAAGAAAAACTGAAAGGCGATGTCGACCAAAATTTTACTGTAGCTTTTAAAAATAACGATCATAATTATAGTGAGCGTGATGACATCTTATGAGTGCTTAAGTAATCAGAGGATGGACAGAGAATGAAGAATTTTTCAAGCAAGAATGCAAAAACTTTAAGGACTTTTGAAGTGTCATTTATGATATTAAACTTTACTTTTCAGGGTTACTGACAGTTTTGGACAAAGCAGGAAATTAAGGATGTCAGTTTCAGCTGTGCCAAACAAAAAATTATGGGGTGTTGTATATCATTTGCAGAGATTATATAGACAAAACAATGAATTATGTTTTATCAAGAAAAAACTTCTACAATGAAAATAATTATTGTTTAACGCCCAACATCCAAAATCTCTGTTTATAACTAACTGACTTGTTACAACTCTGAAATAATTTTGGGAAGACTGCAGGCCATTTGACGGCTTATGATCTGTATTTTTCATTTTCAAGAAAAAGTTAAGCCCAAAATGTCCTCACATTTTCACCTCCTTTCTATACGTGGAGTAAGAATCTACAGATGTTATGTTTTCTTCTCTGTCACCCCTTTAAGCAGTCTGAATGAAATACAGTAGGAGTGGTGATGGAGAGGCCATTAAGTATTTAATGTGTCTGTATAAGTGAGATGTTTACATGGAGTGATTGTGCTGTCTCACAGCATTTCAATGAAGCCTACATACACTCAGCTCAGGCCTGCTGAGCTTCACATTTCTGAGCTGTAGTACTTAATGCCTGCTTCACAGCTTACACAGAGAACCATTCACTTTATACCTCCGTTTGACAGGAAACAACTAAAAATATCACACTTGTGCTGTAATTGCTACCTTGCCATCTTTATAGTTGGTACAGTAACTGGTTAAAGCAGCCACCAATGAATGTAATTGCTGTGTGCAGAGGGGAGAGTGTCATGTCAGTTAGCTATGGCTGTATAAATATAAGGTATATAGCTGGACTGGAGTGCCACCCTTCCCGTATTTAAGATATTCAGTATGAGGCCAAGAAGTCATTAACAGTGGAGGACACATGCCATGTATGCTGAAAGATTCCTTTAAAGGTTCAAATGAACTTCCTGTCACTTCGGCTGCCAATAGGAAGCGGTTATATGTTATGCCCAATTTCTCAGTGTGGTATATATTAGACATCTAACACTTAAGACTGTGTCATGTCAGCTTCTCTCTGCACCCACTTAGTATTGCTCCATGATTCCCTTAATTACTGTAATAAGTGTTTTTCTACAGGAGGTGGTCACGAGGTCTGTGAGTCAGAGTCTGTTAAGGCCACACAAGCTTAAGGAAAAAAGCACGGCACCAGATGCTCGCTCTGTGATCCAAATCAGAGAATGTCCATCATTTATTCAGAGTTTGAGCCTGAAGAGATGTTTTATAAATGACACAAGGTGAGGTCATGTGACCACCCTGCAGTCTCCAGGCTCACCACTGTGAGTTTTGTTAAAAATTACATGAAAAAGCAACCCCGAAAGAATTCATGAACTGAAGAAGCAGATACAAAGATCAGATGTTAGGGCATAAGTTGGTAGACTTTCATGATGGCGATGTAACAAATGCGCTTTAGATGCTGTTGGTTGTTGTTTTTTATTGCTTTTGTCTGAAGAAGCTTAAAAACCTTTTCAATTTCACAGGTTCACATTTGCCTCTATACGCTTCTTTTTTCCCACTTTCTCTTCCCCTGGAAATGAAAAGAACCCACAATATACAGTAATGTAAGGTCATAATACTTAGTCAGTCCCAGAGGGGGGAACTAATTTAGTGCTTCTCTTTGTTATAGTGCCAAATCTCTGATTGAGGAAGCTGTAACTGTGTGCCAGAAATAAGAGTTTGATGTTGGTTATGATAGGGTGTTTAAAATAGAATGATGAATTGATGAATAATCCAAAGAAAATGTATTTGTACAGATTGAACTGATTGAACCAAGCAAAAGGACAAAAACAGACTTTGATGTCTTTCAGTAATGAGATGTGGCTGTTTTTCTTGGTCTTGCATCATGGCACAATGAAATGGATTGTTTTTTGTTTTTAAAGGATTTAAAACACAATTCATCAAGAAAATGATACGATAATTAAGTTATAAAAATCATCACAGTCCTGTTATTTTTACTAATTCGTGGGCATGGAGGTCAGCCGTCAATGCAGTATTTCTACAAAGTTGGACCACTCACAGGGAACCTGAAACATAACTTAAAGGGATATTTCAGTTTTTTTGAAGTGGGGTTGTATGAGTTACATTACACTAGGCTCCTGCTAGCCACAATGAGTGCCGGTGAGCTCTTCCCCTTTAATGTGAAAATTCCCAGATGACCGGCAGGCAAGCTAGGCTATAATTCTCTGGGGGCAGGGACACCTCTTTCGCATAATTTCGCTAAAGTTAAGAAAATATGGTCCAGGCACTCATGCAAATGCATGCACCAGTAGAAAAAATTGGAGCTATTCGGTTGGCAGTCAGAAACCCCTTTCTTTTGATACTTTTTTCAGGCACACCTCGCAAACCTATGTTCTTCCGCTGCATGAGCACGGATACACGCCGAAAATAGTGCCAAAAGAATGGGGGTTTCTGATGGCAAACTGAATATCCCTTTAAAAAAGAATGGTCAACATATTTCACAAGTTGTGATTCTATTGGGATAGCTTGATTTGGTAGAAGTAGGGTTGTTTGAGGTGCTGATCTTTTTTTGTTTGTTATTTTAAGGCTTTTATCTTAATTTTGATAAGACAGCTTGAGAGAGACAGGAAATGTAGGCAGAGAGAGAGGGACTGACGTGCACCACCTCATACTAGGAATCGATCATAAGACCAGTGCGTTGAGGACTGCATTTTCTCTCTACTTGCTCTACCAACTATGCTAAAGTGGTGCTCCATGAATGGACTTTCAGAACGCAAAGTAAAACTTTGAAAAATGTCCAAATAGGGCGTGCAATTACACCAACATCAGTGTTAGGGTCAGAGTTTCTTGGTAGAGCTGACCCTGTTTGCAGCAGTTGATTGGCTAGCTTCTGTTCCGCTTTCTAGACAAAGGGGCCCGAGCTGACTAGCATCAGTTGTGGCTAATACAATAACTATTAACAAGTACCTCATACAACTACGCTTTAACAAATCCAATCCATCCCGTTAAGCCCTCTGTGGTAGGTCAAACTTGAAAAACACAGAATCCTAAGTATCCCTCGATTCTACTAAGCAGCATCTTTCATTTCCTGACATCACCAGAGTTTATTTGTTTTTAACTTTTACAAACTGTTTCCTCTCACTCACTAGTTCTACCTCATAAGTAATCTTAATTTGTGAAACACAGCATGGTCAGCCTTATAGTCACTGTCCTATAAAACCCAAACACATACATTTTAACGTGATAGACACAGGTATGATAAAAAAATGAAATGAACATCTGCAGACGTGTGCATTTGGGAACCTGATATTTCTCTGCTTAATTCCGTCTGCATGTTCTTGTTCATTTTCCCTTGGCTCTCAGATTAATCTGAGGCTTGGTGGTCAGTGGACATAAGCAGGGAGGGCCCCGGGAGGTTTGAAGTTTTGATCACAGTTTCTGAAAGCACAGGATCAGTCAGTGGTTATGATTCCTAAACATTTAGAGTGTGTGAAGGATGAGTGTAAATATCCCAAATGGAAGCCGTGGATATTTTTATTCACAACTTTTTAGAGGCCTGCTGGACAGCCAACAGAGTGTCCCTTCATTAGCTGAAGGGGATTTTGGCAAGAGTTGGGAGGGATGCTAAATTTTGTGTTCATGTTGACGTCTGCATTTCATCAAAACCTTTTTTTGTCTGCTTTGCTGCACATCCTGAAAATTCACATTTTCACTGAGTGCTGTGTTAGTGCAGGGACTATGAGTTCCTGTCCTTTCTACAACCTCGTGTCCACTGGCTCCAGATTAAAGTTACATCCATCCAGTTACATTATTATGCCCCATTGTAAGGTTTTTGATGTAGATTCTCATTTCAATGTTGTTATATTGTAAATATTCAAAGAGTTTAAGCAGATTATAGTATATATAGTATAGTATATATATATATATATATATATATATATATATATATATATATATATATATATATATATATGTATATATATATATATATATATGTTGGTACTTATAAATACAGTTGTGTTGATTTTTAAGGCCTCGCAGTTCAGGTTTAGCTTATGTCAGGTTCAGAAATATAAGATCACAACCAACAGATGAAGGCCTGTTCACATTTAAAAGAAGAAAAGGGGAATGATGCTGTTTACTGCTAGCTGGAACTGTAAAACTGAGGAGAGATTTAATGAGTTCGAGCAACAGCTCTATAGCATTGATTGAGCTCGAGAAACAGCTATTTAGATTCTCGTTACTGGAAGTAGAAGTCTAGCACCTTCATCAATAGTATCACACAGACAGAAAGCAGTGATTGGTAGGGACAACTGTAGTTGAACAAAGAAAGTGCAAAGTTTCACAATCTCACTCTTTTTTTTAAATGGCACCACAATATGAAACCAAGGATTAAATACTGACTAAATGCCTGGTGCAAGCCTAAACATTAATTATTCTCAGTAATTAGAACGGGGCGGCTGTAGCTGTGAATCGGTGGTCTATCAACCGGAAGGCAGGTTGTTCGATCCCAGCTCCTGCAGTCACATGCCGAAGTGTCCTTGGGCAAGACACTGAACCCCAAATTGCTTCCTCTATTGTTCAGCTGTGTGCGAATGTGTATGAATGACATTAACACTATGGATGCACCGATCCGATCCTGGTATCGGATATCGGCTAGATCGGACCCAAAAAGCTAGATCGGATATCGGGGACAAGGGGACGATATATAGTGACGATCCATACGGCAGATCTATTTATCTCAGTGGGAAACACTACGTTGACATATTTTGTATTTTCTCATTTGAAGCATTTTTTTTTATACAGAATATTGAATTCCTCTTATCCACTGCTGAGGTTTAAAGTTGTATTGTGATATCTGTTGGTTATGAAGATTAACTCACCAAACTGCTGGTACACATTTATAATCTCTTGACTAATAATACTGTCAGTTTAAAAATGTTTATTTTATTTGAGTTTACAAAGTCAGAAAAGCCTGAAGTTGCCAAACATGATTCTATCCTCACATTAAGGAATATCCATCCATCCATCCATCCATCTTCTTCCGCTTATCCGGGTCCGGGTCGCGGGGGCAGCAGCCTCAGCAGGGAAGCCCAGACACTCCTCTCCCTGGCCACTTCCACCAGCTCTTCTGGGAGGATACCGAGGAGCTCCCAGGCCAGCTGAGAGACATAGTCTCGCCAGCGTGTCCTGGGCCTTCCCCATGGCCTCCTTCCAGTCGGACATGCCCGAAACACCTCCCCAGGGAGAGGTCTGGGAGGCATCCTAACCAGATGCCCGAACCACCTCATCTGGCTCCTCTCGATCAGGAGGAGCAGCGGCTCTACTTTGAGCCTCTCCCGGATGTCTGAGCTCCTGACCCTATCTCTAAGGCTGAGCCCAGCCACCCTGCGGAGAAAGCTCTTTTCAGCCGCTTGTATTCGCGATCTTGTTCTTTCGGTCACTACCCACAGCTCGTGACCATAGGTTAGGGTCGGAACGTAGATTGACCGGTAAATTGAGAGCCTTGCCTTCTGGCTCAGCTCTCTCTTCACCACGACAGACCGGTACAGCGCCTGCATCACCGCAGACGCCGCCCCGATCCGTCTGTCAATCTCCCGCTCCCTTTTCCCCTCACTCGTGAACAAGACCCCGAGATACTTAAACTCCTGCGCCTGGGGCAGAGACATTAAGGAATAGAGATTGTTAAATCAATATCAGGATCGGATCGGCTAGTATCGGTATCGGCAGATACTAAAGCCCAGGTCTCGATATCGATATCGAGACCTAAAAAGTAGGATCAATGCATCCCTAGTTAACACTGATGGTCCCTTACTATATACAGTAGCAGCCTCTACCATCAGTGAGTGAATGGGTGAATGTGACGAGTAGTGTAAAAAAGCGCTTTGAGTGGTCAGAAAGACTAGGAAAACGCTATATAAGTACAAGTCCATTTACCATTTACTAATTAAAGTTCCTATGAGGAACTTATAGGAACACCTCTGTACCCCTGTGGTCAAAACTGTACTTCTCATCTCTTTGCTGATTTTGCTCCATACATTTTAAAAAGTGCTATTTAAAAAAACCCAACCTTATCCTGTTGTCTTTTAATTGTCAAATCTTGCTTGAAAAATGTAAACAAAGGCTGTTTCAGCTACGTGCCGTTAATCACTTCCTCTGACACCTACAGTGGTTTTAGCCATTAAAATATTTATTAGTATTAACTTCAGTCTATTTTATAACTAGTGGAAAACTCATCACAGGAGCTTTAAAGGAAAGAGGTAAGGTGTCATATTGTATGTTTGTGTCAGTGCTCCTTCTCCCAGTCTTCTTTGTCTTGAGAACCGTTGCCACTGAATGACCCAAAATGAAATACATCCTTAAATATTAACATATGAATTGCTATGTCATAAAATCCTTAGGTAAGATCATCAATTTACCCAATCAAGCTCGGTATAGATTTAACTGCTACTAATGGTCTGGTCAAATCACCAAGTGTCAGGATCAGTTTTCCCAGTCTTACGGCTGATGACTTAAGTCTCATTACCTGGATCCATTTTTGGTTTTTTTCACTTAGTTTTTGGTTATTTAACCTGTTGGTAGAGCATGCCACCAAACAAAAGCGCTTAGTCATTTTTTACTTGTTTGTTAGCAGAAGTAAAAGGCTTGGAGCCTCAACACGCAACTCTATTGAGAATCATGAATTGATTTTACTTCCGATGGTGAAGGACTTTATTGACTTTGACTTTCCGTTCCTCAGCCAAGTCACAACAAGAATCTGTGGCTTTATGAATGCCTAATCTGATCTAGTGTAACACAGAATAATAGAGCTGGGGTTATTATAGGGATTAGGGAACAGCTTTGATAGACCTGGGCCCAACAACACATGCTGTTTAAGAGTCGAACATCATCAAGTGGGTCGTTGACAGAAGAAGGATAAAAGAGATGTAACAAGTCTGTTTTCATGCAGCACAGCCAAACAGACTCAGTTACTCTGTGCGTAAAGTAATTATCCTGACCTTAACCCCATCCTGCTCAACCACAACCCCTAAGTATAGTGTAATTGTGGTTCTAAGATAGATAATTACAATAGTTGCTGCTTTGTAATTATACAGAGTACGACATACGCTGTGATCCCATGAACACCTTTTTATGGAACTGAACCCAGCACCCTTCCTCTTCTGCCGCAAGGGACGGATATCGTCTGAAAATGTCTTTGTCAGGAGAGCTTGTTTTGTCTCTCGAGTGTAACACCATCTGTTTAAATGTGCACCAAATCATTCTACCAGGAATACTCAGATGAATACCTTTTTGCCAATTGAATGCATCATTTGGTCCGTATTTTTTATTCTTATTTTAAAGCTGGCCACAGGCAGTGAGAGTAAAGCTACACCTATGGGTGTCCCAGCTCTACTCAGGCTATTTCTGTCTCCAAAGGAAAGGTGATGGGTTGGAGGGGGGGCAGGTTTTGGGCAAAGCAAACAGCGAGGGTCTCAACACTCAAAGTAAACATTACCCTATGTTTGAACTACACACCTCCAGCCCTACAGTTCTCCCACACACCAGCGCTCTCCTCTCTGAGCCTTATTCTGGCTAACACCCCCTCCAGCCGGGCTCAGCTAAATACCCTGCTTATCCCAGGACCTTCCAATAAATTAGAGAGGAAAAGCACCTCTGACAGGGTCTCACCCCCTCGGCCAGTAGCCCTTAGCCAGTAACTCTGACTAACATGTTCAGAAAACTTTGGAATAAACGCACTAATGGCTTCTTAGATTGAATTTCCCTTTAACCTCAAAGGTTGTTTTGTCTGGGAAATTTAATACAATTATAAAAAAGACTATTTATATGCCATTTAACCCTGCAAGCCTACCTTTACAATCTAAACATTAAAGTCCGCTTTGCTGAATCATGAGCATGGGGCAAAAAATTTATGAGTGAGACACTAGGGCCTTACTGATTTTGGACTTTTAGGACTGATATTGAATTTTACAAATATTCCGGGTGATATAATGACATATAAAGTGGCGTTGTCTGTGTAAATGTGCACAGATTTTGCACTGTCTTCTCAAAGAAGCTAAAACACCACTCTGACAAGCAAACAACTTAAATAAAGGATATGTTATGTTATTAAAAAAAAACATCAGGCAGAGGGAATGAGTGCAGTGCTGTGATTCCCATCTGAATGTGCTCCAGACAGGGCTGAGAGTATTAAAAATAATAGAGGTGAGCTGGAGAAACTATATGATGAAACCAATTCCAAATAACCCCAAGCATTTTTTATAGGGATGTACAGAACAACAGCCTGATAAAAGGATCATTTTATTGGTATTTATTATTCCAGTCATTCTCTTTTATCAAATAAGAACAACTGATAAAAGTTGCTTTTGTTTACTTATTAACAAGCCTACAGATTGGTCAGATTGGTCATTACGTACATGGAAGAAGAACAAGTGCAGTCGCAAAAAGCTAACAAAAGAGTAATATGGCGTCACCAGTGTGGATGTTTATTACAGTTTCAGATTGTATTTTGCGAAACGTGTCGCCAGTATTCAGAGAGAAGGAAAAAGTCTTGAAGTTTTAACATGGCACATCTTCTAAGTCACATAAAAAGCGGTCATCACAACCAAGATGTATTGAAGAAATGCAAAACAGTAGTAGCCACAGCTAGCTTTAGTATTAAAAAACTACATGCGCTTTAATGCCATTTAACAGGCATCTGAGAACAGCAGAATTTTAACCAGAGGCAACCAAAGCTAAAGCAATTAATGAAATAATCACCAAATTTACAGCACAGTAATATTTGAAACAGTATCCCAGGTGGCCACTACTGTGCAGACTTATTGTGATGTCGACACACATTCACACTCCGATTGACAATATCAGTGACATGAGTTTTACCAATAAATAATGGACATAGTATCCGTGACGTCACCCATCTGTTCCTGAGCGCTGTTTTGAGGCCAATCGACGGTGGCAGCCATATTGAAAATGTGGAACTCAACCAGGCATAGTGTGATGTAAAGAGGCAGAGTTTGAGCCTCCTAGCCAACATCTATGTGTTTCAGACTGGTAGTCAAGTCAGTCATGTCCTTATTTGGGCAAAAACTCTTAATCTTAATGTCTTCTGAAACGTCACGTTAGAAAAAAATGAACCCTCCTGTATAGTGTGTGCCGATAGAGAAATTAGCTACGTAGATCCAAGCCGTTTTTTGAACCAGGATGTAAACTTATTTATTAATGCTGCAAAGATCGTCTTTTTTGAATTGGTGTGTATGTGGTTTCCGGTGTGGTTTTCTGCAGCCAGCCTCAAGTGGATTTTCAATGAATTACAGTTTATAACACTTCTGAAGCATGGGCTTCATAGTTTGAGGTTGCCGCTTAGTTTTACCACAGACATATGGACTTCTGATGTCATTCCAGTGAGTGTGCATAGTTTGAACGGCCAACATGAAAAAGACATTAGTACATGCACAGGGTTATCTGTATCGGTTATCAATGTCAGCTAAAATATATCTGTCGTGCATGCCTGATTTTTTTCAGCATAATTTGACTTGATTGATCAAAAATTAAAGCTCCTCTGAGGAACTTTTGGTTTGAGTTGATTTTGGTGCCCGCTGTGGACAAAGTAGCACAATCTATCTTGTTGCTGATTTTGTCTTGCACATGTGTTGGTCTCATCTTGCTTTCTTTAACAGTCAAATGTATCACGTAACAAGAATCTTTGCTGTGGAAAAAAGGCTGCAGCTGATTTCTTCTTCTGACACCTACCCCCTGGCAGTGGTTTTAGACATTAAAGATAACCACGGAGAAGTTGTCTACCTGAATGCTGATGGATTTGTTTGCTTTTGTAGGTTATAGAGGTACAACTGTTTTAATTTAGGTCTGTTTCATAACCAGACAAGTTTGTGCAGGAGCTTTAAATAGGTCCATATATTGTTAATACAGTTATATCAGTGATTCTCCAACAGATCTGTTGGTTGGCCTTTGTTTGACAAAGTTTAAGGTTTTATTGAGGTGAATCCCTTTCAGGAGAACGAAAACATTCTTCATTGTTGTCTGTTTCATCCAACAAAATCATTGGATTCAATATTCTGGGAATGTCAGTGGGTTTAAACACAGACTTAAGCAATTTGTGGCTTAATGTGCTCAAGTCTATTAACCAGATGAGAGCCCTAACAGCAGCAATATTCAAAATGACACATCCACCAGAGGAAACAGTTTAAACTTCTGAGCATTGCCCAACATCTCTTTCTTCTGGGGTTTTGTTGTTTTGACTTTGTTTATCCATCCTTGTCTAGAAGCGCCGGCTTCATCCTCTGCTGCCTTGACTTGTTCCCGACAACTGTGATTCCTCAACACAAAAGAATGAAAGAGCCTCTCAAATGAAAAACAAAAAAAATCTTTCATCATGGGCATGAGTCAATTACCAGGGCAGCATTACTGAACACGCTCAGTGTTCAGAGGATCATCGTCTGGAGTGAACAGAAAGGATATATTGATTCTGACATGTTTATTTCCACGGCGGAGACATGTTGGCTTTCCAACAACACCAGCACATTTAGCGTTTGTTGTCCATGTGTCTATTGAAATTCTGCAAGTCACTCTTATGGGTGGATTTTTTAAACAATGCTTTGACAGACGGAGGCTATTGTAGTTTGTGGGCCAGGATTTCTTGATTTGTTTTTATTTCATTTTGTGCAGCTTTTACCACAGGCAAAGGGAATGTGGGTGTGTTATGTGTTTGTCAGGTTTTTATCATCACAAATAACATGTCTAAACTCTTCCCAGAATTTCCGTCTCTTGTGTGAAGGGTTGCACACTATAGGCAAACAGTTTTCTCAGGCTGTGAAGCTGATTTCAATATGCTAATTTCCAGCATGAATGGAGACTTAAGGCTGATTTATACTTCTGCGTCGCCCTACGCAGCAGGGGCTGACGCGGACATGAGAGCCCCTCATACTTCTGCGTCGGTGTGTTTGTGTCGCGCAGCAATTCTCCGCCGAAACGCCTGAGGGCAGTGCGGTCTCTCTGATAGCCGGTCGCCTGCTTCCGGTCCCGCTACGATCTCTGTTTACTTTTCCACATCGATTCAGAGCGTGTTATGTTAATCTACAGCTGATACATGTTGCTGTTTATCATACAGACATGATTACATGAAGAATAGAGAGGAGGAGATGAAATACACGGCCGATGTGTGGCCGATGTCCGGGACCCCGGAAGTGCTGTGAATGCGGGAAAGACAAAGCCGTCGAGCGGACCAATCACAGAGCTTGCGGTCCGCGTCGGCTCTACGCGTAGTTACTTTTTGGAGGAGGTGCACGTCAGCTACGTGCGTAGGCCTCTGCGTAGGTACGGGAGCTACGCGGACCTACGGCGTAGGTTACGCCGTCGATTCGACGCAGAAGTATAAATCAGCCTTTAGCTGCTGCCAACCTTTAGAGATTGAAGTTTGATTTTTGGGGACATTTTCGCACAATTTTGCCTACAGAGTGGAGGTGGAGCAGTTGATGGGATTGTGTAGCACAACAATCTGCGTCTTAATACGACCAAGAGGAATGAGCTCATTGTGGACTTTAGGAGAAAGAAAAATGACATCCAGCCCTTATTCATAGGTGGGGTCTGCATGGACAGGGTGTCGGACTTCCGCTTCCTGGGAGTCCACATCACAGAGGACCTGACTTAGGGCACAAACACAACTGAAGTGGGGAAGAAGGCCCAGCAGAGACTTTATCTCCTCAGAGTTCTCAGGAAGAACAACATCCCTCAAAAACTGCTGGTGTCCTTCTATTGCTGCGCGATAGAGAGCATCTTGGCCTACTGTCTCTGCGTGTGGTTTTCCAGCTGCACAGTGGGGCAGAGGAAAGCGCTCCAGGGGGTCATAAAGGTGGCTCAGAGGGTCATCGGCTGCCCTCTCCCCTCCTTGGAAGAACTTCACAGTTCCCGCTGCCTCAGGAGAGCCCAAAACATAGTGCAGGGACCCATCGCAAACCTGGTCATAATTGGTTTGAACTGCTGCCATCAGGCAGGAGGTACAGGTGCATGAAAACTCGGACAAATAGACTGAAAAACAGTTTCTACCCCACAGCCATCACTGCACTGAACGCTGCTAAAACACAAATCCAGTACAGTGATATCTTGCCTAAGGGAATTGTGCAATGAATGTCCAATGTAGATGTTTGTGTAGGTTGGTCTGTCTTGTGTTTTTTTTTTTCTTATCACATATTTTTTTCATATTATCTATTTGCACTGAAATCAGATTTCACTTAATTTTCGTTTTACTTCTGACAATGACAATAAATATATTCTATTCTATTCTATTCTATTACATAATTTTACAGTTTTTTGTAAAACAAGGTTGTTTTGTTCTTTTCAAATCCCAAATGCTCATCATCTGCCCCCGTCATCATTTGAAATTCATTAGGTATCATAAAATGTCTCTTGCACGATGTCACAGGCACTTACAGTGTTATATTTGTTGTCGCTCTTTTCACCTCAACAACTGCCGGAGGCAATAAAAGCATCAAACTGTTCTGTTTACAAATGAAACTTAATAAAATAAAATAAACAGAGTTGTGCTGGAAAGTAAGATGTACAGTTTTCAGTTTTTCTGCGCTATTTGTGTACCTACAAGTTTTTTTTCTTTGTTGGTTCAACCTATGTCTCAAGCTGTCAATTTTTTATTCCTAATTGCAGTTTGTGTCTTCAGGCATGTTTGAAAAGTGTGTTTGTGAGTCTGAGATTGTGTGTTTGTGTCTTTAAGTATGATAGTGAGACTCGGCAACCTTGCAAGATGAATCGAACTGATGCTCCAGATGGGAACATTAATAACAAAACAAAAAGAGATACTCTTTGAGTTTCTGTCATAATGAATATTAATGACTACAGTGGCTTGGCACCAAGTAACCTGACAATGAGACAGATATTTTGTTGTGATTAATGCCTCCTCTATTGAAAAACACTTCCTCACATGGCCTCTCCTGCTCTAATCCTGGAAGACAGTCTGCGGGGAGAAAAGACCCAGGCTGCTCTTCTTGAGGATTCACATTGTTCATACATAATGTAAATCAATATAGAGCAGGGGGACCAGAGAATTTGCATCATTAAACGGCTTTGTGGAAACTTAGCAGTAGAGGAACCACAACTGTCCCGCACCTTCTTACTGAACGTTGTCCAGCACATAACAATATGTACAGAAACAAACCCGACAGATCTTTATTGAAGGAACATTCAGTTTAGGGTGAGGGTTAGTCAGGGTATCAGGCTTCAAAAAACAGATCTACTAACAATGTGATTCATGTTTTTGGATGTACAACCATGACTCAGGCGTTTGATAGTCTTTGGCATTAACTTTATGGATCTGGGGTTGGCAAGGTCTTTTTTTTCTACCATGTTAGTTCAGACTTGAGTACTTCAAGTCCACTTCAGACAGTGTTTTTTTTTTTACGGCTTTTGGGTTATTGTTTATTTTGAGTCAGAGAATTGGGGTGTGGTTAGATTTCACATGCATCCATTGCCATGATGGACAGATTGCCTTTCTAAAAGAAAGCACTAAAAGGGAGGAGGATTTTTACTGAGATGGACTCCTTGCAGGCTACTGTTCTAGGGCTGACCCCTCAAAATGCTGTGTCATGGTAACTGGCATTGCCGCCCAACTTCCAGACCTTGTAGAAGCATATTGAAGTAACTCTGGTAATCCATGACTGGTCTCCACTGGTCCCAGTCCAAATTCACTCACTGCTTGGCTGAAGGTTGGTTCCAGTGTCAGCTTGACCGGTTTTGGTGATCTGTACACAATCCCAAAATGTGATAGCTGTGTGAACAATTGCAGTCCAGGCCAAAACTGAAACTTCTAGTTAGTCAAAAGTAAAAAGTAATTAAAAAACTCCCCCGGGAAGCTCTAAGAAAAGAAATGAGTTCAGGCAGAGCAGCTGGAGGATATCAGAAGGTGAATCAGAAGACATTGAATCATTTCATTTGATCCTTATTCACCACAGTTATTTGATAGGGTAATAAAGTTGTGTTTTTATAGAGTAGCTAATGAGTCCCAATCCATGGAAATACTCAGATAAAGGGCATGAACTTTGACCTAGACTCAATGGCAACTTCAGGTCGCGACCACAGACTGTACTAAACCATGGCCAGAAAAACAGCAATCCTGAGTGAAGCCAAAACTTTCAAGCTGCAGCATAGGTCTTTAAATCCACCTCCTTCATTACATCAGATGAAACATGGGGCAAACTAGAACATTAAAATACACTTCACATAATTTTTTCTCAAACATGCTTTCAGTCTCAGCAGCTAGTTCTCATCATGCTGATTTATGAGCAAGTGTTAATTTTTCTGAGAAGTAGAGTTTAAATGAGTTATTTATTGTTAAAAAGATGGTTGATCGAGAGCTCTGCTGATGAATGCAGCAGGTTATTGGAAGGGGTGTCACGTCAGTACCTTTGCTCCATCAGCTTCTTTGCATGCCTTGGCTCCAGATATGTCAGTGCCCATCAAGGTGGCAGTTTGTCTTCACATCCTACAATGGGAGCGTATGGAGCTGTGTTTTCCATGTTAGTATACAGTCAGTGCTAGTGGTCATATCCATACACTGTATAAAATATGGACGAAGTATCTGTGACGTCACCTATCTGTTTCTGAAGAGCTGTTTTGAGGCCAATCGGCGGCAGCAGCCATATTGCTGCTGTCGAGGGATTGTGACGTAAAGAGGCGGGCTTTGAGCCTCCTAGCCAACAGCTACAGTGCTCCCGCAGGCAGCTGTGCCTCTCATTGGAAGACTCGTAATCTCAATATCTTAAAAATTGCCGCATTAGAGAAAAATTCACTCCCCCTACAGTGTGTGCCGATCAAGAAATTAGCTATCCAGACTACACTGGTCTTTTGTACCAGGCTGTAAACATGTTTATTTCTGCTGTAAAGATCGACTTTTTTGAATTGGTGTGTATGTGGTTTCCAGTACTTCCAGAGCCAGCCTCAAGCGGATCCTCGATGAACTGCAGTTTTTAACACTTCCGCATTAGACTCGTATTTTTAGACCGGAGGTTGCTGCTTGGGTACACTAAATAATCTTCCACTTTTATGATACTCAAACGCCACATTTCCATTTGGGCGACAGCTAAATCTTAACCCTTGAGTACAAAATTAAGTAAATATCTATAAAGTATCAGGCTTTAGGCCCAAAAATGCTTCCATTGCATACCTAAGTCATTAGCCATTATGTTCTCCAACACTGTTTGAGATTGGGAGATTGGGATTGGGGTTAGGTTGGACTCTGTTTGAGACACTTCATACTCCCCAATATTTATGAAGTCTAACAGAGCTTTGCAAACACTTTTGGTGAAATAAACTTAGTTTATTATAAGTTTGAACTATTTGCTTTGTGCTTTTCTAGGAGTAATACAAACTGTAAAAACCACAATCGTGATGTACTGTGTACCAAAAAAACGCACTGTGCAGAAAAAAGTACTTTAGAACCCTTGTACTGGGTGTATGGGATTCATCGATGTTATTTTTGGGTTATTTTTGTCTTTATTAGGAAGGAAGCTGAAGAGAGACAGGTTGGAATCAAACACAGGCCCTCACTACATGAGGCACCCACACACACACTACCAGCAGTGCCCTGCAAGGTTTAATTTTGTGACTCACATTTTCCAGGGTTTTGAGCATCCTGGGTTGTCACTGCCCTCCTTGCTGCAGCAGACTCCATGTCCTCCAGGAGAAGGCAGATACAGCCAATATGTTAAGCTCATGGGTTTAGGTTGCAGGTCATTTCCCATCGGGATCAGCCGGCTCCTGCAGAGGGATGGTGATAAGAGTGGATATTTGGGAGCTATGTAAACCTTGTTAAGCTGCCCCTTCTCTGTGTGCAGGAGGGTAATCCTAAACACCTGGGATAGTTAACTGGGATTTCATGGGATTTGGGACTCCATGAGGCAAATGTGACCATGCTTAGGGTGAAATCCATTTCCATTCTTATCTTTTCACATTATCTCTATTTATAATTCAAAAGTCAATCCAGCACTTACATAAGAGCTGAACGATGTTATCTCTGATCGCTGTGGCTGCAGAACAAGTCAACATATATGATAAGCTAATGTGAGCTGTAGTGATTCGGTTGATGATCAGATCTTATATCACGTGAAAATTTGAACAGTGGTTTTCTTGATGGAGGTGGATGGCACTAGGTATGGTAATACGTTGGTAGGTCAACCAATTTGGTGTGAAATATGTCATTTCATTCCTACTGGCTGTGATAAAACAATCATTGAAAGTCTGCAAGGGGGGTGCTGGTGGCCTAGCGTACTAAGCGCCCCACATACAGAGGCTACAGCCCTTGTCGCAGGGGTCGCCAGTTCGATTCCTGGCCGGTCAACCGGCATGTCCTGCATGTCTTCCCCCACTCTCTACTTCCCACATTTCCTGTGTCTCTTCAGCTGTCCCATCAAATAAAGGCCAAAAGGCCAAAAATATAACTTAAAAAAAAAAAGAAAATTCTGCAAGGTATACATTTTGAGCCTCCACTGACTTTTGTTCTTTAATAATCATAAGGCTAAAATATTGGTTATTAACCAGATCTTCCAACAAAGCTCATGTGACACAATTATAGTAAAACTGGGTCTAAAATGTGTTGACTCTGGCCTAGCGGTCTAAGCGCCCCACATACAGAGGCTCCAGTCCTCGTTGCAGGGGTCGCCGGTTCGATTCCTGGCAGGTCAACCATTTCCTGCATGTCTTCCCCAACTCTCTACTCCCCATATTTCCTGTCTCTCTTCAGCTGTTCTATCAAATAAAGGCAAAAAGGCCAAAAAAATATAACTTGGTTTGACTCTTAGAAAACGATTCCATCCATAACCGTACTTGATGCTTACTTGTGTTAATGTCATTTCATGCCAAACTTTTATCCTGAAGGTGACAAGCATCATACCATGTTAACATTTGCATGTTAGCATTGTCCTTGCGTGCTGATGTTAGTATGTAGCCCAAGCACTGCAGTCTGTCAAACGGCCACAAGCATGGCTGCAGACTGTGAGTCTGGTTAGTGCTATAAGGCTGTGAGCCAAAAGCCATTGTTCAGTTCTTTTTGAAATAACCATTTTCATTTTTCATTTTTAATTTTTTCCATTAATTGCATCATTCAGGAGACACTGGGGACGATTTATAAAAACAGAAATGGTGATTCATAAATGTCGGTTTTAGGCAATCCAACACTAATTTGTTTAATTCTTTTTTTTTTTTTTAATATTCTACAGGTTTTTCTTGTTTTTTTTCCTCTTGAAGTCTCTTTCATAACTTCAATTATACAAAGATAATTGTCCTCTTTCACAGTTAAAGGTCATGTCAGCACACTCAATAATAATTACAGAGAAAGTTCTTTTCATGATTTGAAACAAATGTTGCCACCAATTTAATCGTGCAGAACCTCACAGTTCTGACAATGATTAGCATCAGATGCCCTGCTCTTTCTTTCCAGCTTTCATATTTGCTCTTTTGAGAAAAACTGTGTTTGAAAACTTGTATTTCACTAACATCAAGAGGGTTGCAGCTTCACCAAATGACCACTTCTTCCCTGTTCCCTCTTTTCTAGATGTGGACGAGTGTGCCGAGGCGCTTGACAACTGCAGCATCGATGCCATCTGCCAGAACACCCTGAAGTCATACAAATGTATCTGCAAGTCAGGCTATAAAGGAGACGGCAAACATTGTGAAGGTAAAAGTCTCACTGGATTAATGCGCTCATTTCCACCTGTGGTTAGAGGCACAAACTCCTGCTCCCTTTCTTTGAGAGGATTTTTACAGTACACTGAAGTAAAAGCCACATTTCTCATGTTGATTTGACTTATCTCTGTGAATGTAAGCCCCCCCGGGTCGGTGACAGGCTCGATAAGAGCTTCTGTCTCACTCAAACGTAACTCATTAGTTCAAGATTCTCCTAGAGAGGGAGGAGAGACAGGGGAGAGAGTGTCAGAAGGAGGAAAAGGGAAAGCCAGGTGCAGAGTGCTCCTTTGTGACGAGATGAAATGAAGCAGTAAATTTCCTACACATGTTGCAGAAGAAAATTAAGATAGCGGCTGAAACAGCAGTCAGAAGGCCTGCCAAGCTGTCAGGGATAATTCCACAGCCAGAGGAAGGCCTCATGGACTGTCAGACACAAGTCTGTTTTTCTAACCTTTTTTTTCAATGTGCCCAAAGCCTCCGGATCATTATATCCCACAATTTTTATTAGTATTATTACTAAGCCATATTTCTCAATGTCAATTTTTTCCCTCACTGTTATTATTCTTTCATTTAGATGACCGAGTGTTTTTCATGGCCTTCTGCCTGTGGGTCATAAAAGTTTGCCTTATTGAATCTTTTGTAAAATATGTGCAAGGTCGGATTTCCTTTCAACTCAGGGTTTGCCGAAGGCTTCTCAGGGCTGAAATACGGCGCAAATTCAGAATTTAAAAGCAATATTCATAAAACTTGGAGTAAATATAAATTTTCTAGTAATTTGTGCTGAGATTTCAGGACATTGCTGTCTGTCTTCTGTTTAAAGAAAACCTTGCACACAGAACTTTAAAGTGCATTGCTCCAGTGGGCTGCCAGAGAACAGCAGAAAGATGATTTTTACTTTGTATTCAGGTTGGCTTTGTTGTCATTAACACGAAAAAAGCTCCTCCACTCTACCTGTCTTTGTAATTTACGGTTCAGTTTTGATTTTAAAGTGTTACTGATCTAAAGGCTTGGTTCTATGTATCCTGTGGGAATAGCTTTGATTATACAAGTCCTTGTAAGTTGAAGCAAAAGCTTTTATCTTCAGGGGAAGCTACTGATTTGTCCTCAGCTGCCAAGGGATGTGTTCATAGTATTTCTTTTGAAGTTAGGTGACTGTATGAACAGTAAAATAAATATCACCAGCTCTTAAACCCTCTTCTGTTCACGCTGACAAGTAAAAAATATATTTCCGATGTTCTTTAACGTTGACACAATCTATAATCCCAGATTTGAATAATTTATCACCATTAAATTCACACTGACATGAAACTTCAGTCAGCTTATTCTGTCAAATCTTGTGTTTGTCTTCAAATATACTGATGTATGTGACAGTGTTTTCAAAGGAATCCAAGTTAATGTCAAGATCCATGCAGGTGATACAAGTAAACACAATAATATCTAACCAACTTGAGCTGAAAACACACAAACTTCCAAATGACAGAAGCTTTGAGCTCTATGTGTGCATGTAAACTTTGCTTTTGAAATATGAAACAGCAGCAGCAGCTTGAAAAAGAGCGCTCCATGGGAGGAACACTCCTTCAGTTAATTCACATACTCATTCAATAATCCCTCCTTTCAAAGGTATAAGATTGGTGCATTATTCATGTGAATAGCTTAACTCCCCTTTATTGAAAACGGTGACTTTGACATTAATAGCAAACCTTTATGATTGTTCTGATTGGCGCATAGTGGCTTCAATTTCTTCTGTCATGGCAATAAGTTTACATTAAATCAACTTTTGATAACAGCAGCATCTAATTTAAACTCATAATGTTACTCACGGGGTACCCTTTAGATCGGCACATCACACCGAAATTCAGTCATTGTTCACTTATGAATCCTCCCTCATAGTCATCACGGAGATCTGAAAGGCTTATATCAGGAAAATTCAAATAAACAAGACCGTTATTTTAGAGCTCACCATTAAACTCTTATCATCAAAACAACACAAAAGAAATTTCTCCTCCTGTTTTCTTGCAATGAGGAGATAGATTAACCTTTTTAAAGGGTCTGTCAAAATTAAAGCAGTAACATGTTGAATGTAACACATTTTTTTAGTACACGATTAATGCATGCACGTTCTGTGATAATGACCCTTGCCCCGCTCCATGTGAAATCAGGAAGTGGTGCAGCAGTTACATGGATGACGAGCATAAACACACCTCCTTGAGCAGAAATAGATAGAGAAATAGGTCTTTTGAATGGCGAGTTCAGCTTCAAAGCTCTGCCAGATGGTTCTTTTGACAAGACCAAAATGATTTGCATTTAACATTGATGCAAAATGAGTTACCACTAGAGTATGGTGAGTCTTAAAATACCACTTGAAACCAAGCATGCAGTTGATGCAGAGAGCTCTCTTCCTCTTCCTCATTCTTGCCAAAGTTGTCCACGCGTCTCTGCTGCACTGTCCAGCATGGTGTTTATTTTCCCCCATGTGAGGTCAGACACATCAACACTATGTATGATTTAAGTGTGAAGGATCCAGGATATTATGTTTGAGTGATGGGAAATTTCACCAATGTAACTGTTGTACATTGTGTCTGCTGTGATGCCTGAGGTCAACCTTTTTGTACTGAGGTGCTTTAAAATACAGTTTCAGTAAAATACAGTGTTTAGTTGTGAATGTGGTGTGATGTGTAGTGTAAGAGCGCGTAGAGTGGTTGGACTAGTCCACTAGTTCTTTTCCAGTTTCAGATCAAACTAGAAAAGTGTTATACAAATACAAGTCCATTCACAATTAACCATTTTACCATTCTTACCTACCTACGTGTGGGACGAGTGAACAGTAAACTGAACATTTCCATTCCCTATGAAGTTAAAAAATAAGCCTGCTTATTTGTCATAATTCACATTAAACTGAACACTGCCATTGAAAGTAACATTCGACAAAGTGAGTGGGGATTCTGCAACAATATGTTGACCTTTCTGTCCTCATTCAGCTCTCTTTCTCAGAGCTTTGCGGCCGACTCGCTTCGAAACACAGATGAGGCAAAAGTCAAAACTTTTAACACTGTTGCTATAATCACTACCGCCCAAGGTCGATGTTACTTTGTAATGATGCACTCCCCTGCTTTGCTCCGCTTTCCGATCAGAGATGGTTAGGGCCCAGTAGCTCCTCAGGATGATCTCATATTTGTGTAAATGTCATTATTTCCTCTTAAGACCTCGTTTACTGTCAAGACCAGCCTGAGACTGAAACTAACGTCTTTGCCACATTGTCAACAGGCAGAGGTGACATATGCCAGACTCTTTTCTGGATGGATTTAACAGGATGTGCGTGATGAGGTTGCTCCTGGTGTCACTTTTGCTATCAAGAATTATTGACCGTTGTTACAGGGTTTTGACCAATCAGGATTAAGTATTTCACACAGCCCTGGTAATAAGTAAGACAGCAGAGTATTATTTTTTTTCTAAGGCACTTTGACTTGCAAAACATGGTAGCAAATCCTGAAATGACCACCAGAAACATGCAGATTCAGTTCATATAATTTGATTAAATCTTAATTTATGCAATGGTTTTAAACATTAGACTTCTAATAACTTTTATGCAGCCTTGTATAACTATTAGAATGTTTTAGAGACATTTCTGCAGCTACAAAAGTAACAACTATTTAGATTTTTTCGTATAGCTTCATAACTTTTCTTCTGAACAAAGAAACAGATTTTTGTTTTTCATGATATAGATGAATAATCTGCAAAAGTATAAGGGAGAAAATTGGAAATCCATCATTGCTGATTTCTTTCTTACTCTTGAAAAAGACTGATTATGTTGTTTTCCACTAAATGTAATCTTGTCAGTATATGTATTTTCTACTTTTTCAAGTTCTCATGGCTGTGTTAGTGTAACAGACGATGCATAGAGAAAAAAATCTCCAGATTGACTCAGAACGATGTGAGGAGAATCAAACAACCAAATCAAAGCAGCTGAATGAAAATCACTCGTAGTGGTTGTTTCAGGTTTAGAGAGGAGCAGAGCAGCGATATGTGATTGTGGCTGTGATCGAGGAATGACAGAGATGTGTGGGAAGAGGAGAAGCAGGGAGCAGGAGAGTGTTTCTTTGTTTCAGTCCCGTCCCTCTGCTGTCACATCTTGTTAAGCCTGGAGTGAGACAGCTTCAAAGAGGAACTGAACAGCCGGGATCATCGGGCTTAAATGGGCCAGTAAGTGCTGGTTTGAAGTGCGCCGAGTTCTCAGCCCACCTTCTGTGGGTCTCCTCAGCACGGATCCTCAATCATCATCATAACCACAACAGACAACTCCACTCAGGCTGTCACACCGATCTGCAGCCTTTCTTTATCCTCCTGACTCTGCTCACTTATTTCTGTGTCACGTTTCTTCAGTTTCAGAGTCATCTCTGATGGTCAGTGTTCTCCTCTTTTATAAGCTATGATCTTTTATGTCTATTATGTAAGTGCTTATTCAGCTCAGATTGCTTTTTGATGGCGTATATTCACATAAATTTCAATTCAATTCCCCTAAACAACTTCACTTCACTTTTGTTTTGGTTTGTGGTGAAACAGACAATTATCTTCTTAGAAATATCCACAAATATCAACACTGACTTCATTCTCTGGATCGCAGTATAAAGCTTTTAGAACCACATACTGGACACAAAACACGGTTTCAGAGGCTTTTACTTCCTGCCAACAATAAAATTCCACAGTGGAAAAGCAATGTCTTGGCATAAAGCTGCTCAAATTATAGGATATTAAATATGGCATAAAAACATAGCGTCAGGGTTTGAAAAGAATAAAATATCAGAGAAGCTCTGGCACACGCCCAAGTTACATCAGGAACAGGTGAGCTACCTTATTGCCACAGCTGGTGTCACATCTCTCTTTATCTCATATGAGCTGCTGGAAGGAAACAGATCATTTTAATACTCCATGTTGCACCAAATTGCCTTATGTCGTCACAGAATTAAAAAAGCTGTTTCTGTCTTTTCCATCTTTTCATATCTAAAGAATTGTTCTTATTTGCTTTCCTGTCATGAGTCAGATGAAGAGATAGACACATTTCTCATATCTGCACTTACAGACTTTCCTCTTTTCAGCACCTCTGGAGATTATTAGCTATCACAGTTTAGCTGTCAAAGCTGATATCTTGTTTTAGCGAGCTGTACGAAATGTCTCTTTCATGATAAACAGCAGTTCATCAACAGTGTAAAGTAAAGTCAGGGGGTTATGTGTCACTTCCTGGAGTGTCATCATCACCTTGAGGTTAGTCTTCGATGATGAGGGAGGTATGGTGAGGAATATCTATTACATTTCTCATCCTGTGCACAGTATTCAGAGCCCTCGTGATACCATATGTGAAATGTGGGTATGACTTCTTGTTCATTCTGTCAGTGAACATAAAAATGACATTCTCAGAAGAATTATTAGAACGATGCAGAGATGAAAAACAGACAGTTTACTCCATTTGGCATACAGTAGTCTGGCTAAGGTTTTTCCTCATCCCTTTATCTCAATGCTAAGCTAGTTAACTGGGCGCACCTTTGGCCGAGCGGTCTAAGCATATGCCCCACATACAGTTATGGATATTCTATCCAATAAAGGGAAAAATGCTCAAAAACAAAACTTAAAAAAATAAAATGAAATGCTCAAAACATAACTTTAAAAAAGGGGAAAAAAAAGCTCAAATACATTACTGAAAAAAAAAAAATTAATGCTAAAAAAATATTTTAAAAAATGATAAAAATGCTCAAAAACATAACTTTAAAAAAATGTGTTCATGGACTTGGCCTAATGGTTAACTTGCGCGCCCATGAAGCGGTGGCCCAGGTTTGAATCCAGCCTGCGGCCTCCTTCCTGCATGTCACTCCCCCACTCTCTCACTGTTACATACACTATCCACTCTATAAAATAAAGGTGTTAAAGCCCCAAAAATTTAAAAAACAAATAAAAATAAAGTAAAGTAAAAAAAGGGGAAAAAAAACTCAAATACATTACTTAAGAAAATGAAAACATGCTCATTAACATAACTTAAAAAAAAAAAAAAGAAAATGCTGAAAAACTTAACAAAAAAAAAGCGCAAATAAACCCCCCCCCAAAAAATCTTACTGTATTAGGCTTACTGTCTGTTCATAGCTCCAGCTGTGTTATAAGAGGTGTTATTGATCCCTTTTTCTCACTCGTGGTAATGAACAGTTTGACTCTGTTTCCCAAAATCCTCTGTTCCTCACCAAACCTTGAACACTTCAGGTTCTGAAGTACATTCTCTCACATCCTTATCCATCCTCTTTTCACAGATGTCGACGAGTGCGCCACTGAATACAACGGCGGCTGTGTCCACGAGTGCATCAACATCCCTGGAAATTACAGGTGCACATGCTATGATGGCTTCCGCTTGGCACATGATGGACACAATTGTCTAGGTGAGTGTGTGACGTTTGGGAGCGTGTGTGCACTTGGTGTGTGACCAACTATATTTTTTCCTCTACATTTCCCACTGCTGTCTAAATTATGCAGGAAACCGTGGTTATATAAGGCTCTTTTGTCATGAGAGTATGTGCATTAAACTGCATGCGTCTAACTCTGGCTGACATTGCCCATGTGGCTGCATAAATTCCTCTCCCTGCATGTCTAATGTCACATCATGCATGGTAATGTATGTGTCAGTGCTGAATTAAGACTGCTGCATTACATATTAGCTACTCCCTCATATCTCTGATCAGGTAGCCTTTAAATGCATTCTCACTGAGGAAAGAAAATACTTTATTTTTTTTAAAGTCAGAAGAAAAAACGCTGAATTTATGAAGAGCTTGACCCTGAGCTGGGGGCTCTGAGTGAGCCGTCAGCCAACCGTACTTTCCCAGGGTTTAATATTTCACCAGTGTGCCATTCATATTAACCTCGCAGAGAATGTATCACACTTAAAAGGTTACGAAATGAAGGGAAAAAACACTCCCCTTCCTGCTGTTGGAAGCAGCGAAACATAGACATCGACCCCCGCTCCACCCTTTCTATCTGTCTTGCCCCGTCTCCCTCATATATCCATCCTACCTTCACTTTTTTTAAACTCCCAAGTCAAACCCTGCTGCTCTTCAGAAGTAATCCCCCCCTTGGTTTCAACCTCAGCACGCTACATTTCACTTGATATTGAGGCTGGCTCACCCTCTTTTAGATGCTGCACGTTTTTTTTTGTAGATGGCGACCTGCTACAGCAGATTTGAACGTTCAGGTGAAGTGATGACAGGGAAACTTATCAGCACTTAACAATGATTCACTATGAAAGGGCTTTTACATGCAGGTACACAAGGCAACACGTTTATATCACTCCAAAATGATCGTGATGAACAGGGATTAAGGAACACTGGAATGTCAAACAAATCTTTAAATCGATAATGAACCTGTTCAGACTCGATGCCGCCCTCTCGAACTCCTGCTGTATTCCTCTCTCTTTCTTGTCTTCCCTCGCTCTGCATCTCTCTTTTGCTCATGTGCTTGTATCTACAGTTTAAAGTGCAGCTATTTTACAAGCCATTTAGCAACAGCGTTAAGCTGTGCTTGGATCATTTGCTTTGCTGCGGATCAGCTCCTGCTCCTGCCTTCCATGCAGGTGTGTAATTGCAATATATTGTGTGACTGCCGCTGTTGCATCAAACAGAGTCGCATCCATCTATCCCTTTGATGTAATCTGTCATAGTGAAACACACACGATGCAAAACAGTGAGGGCTTTAAAGCCATTTCTTCTTCTGCCATGTTTTATTTTGTTGACCTGCATTCAAGAGGGCAGAAACTTCTTTCAAGGCTCAAGAATCTCAACAAAGCAAAGGCATCATGAAGGCGCACCGGATGGTATATATGTAAAGCTGTCAAGCACAAATCCAACTCTTGCCCTGAGACCTGAAAGGACTCCTAAGTCTTCTTTCTCTCAAGAACTTAACTCATGCTAATGCCCTCGCTCTGCTCTGCAAAGGGAATAATCCCCAACGCAAACACAAGAAAGGAGAGGAAGAGCCATAGCAGAGGTTTCATGTTAAGGCCCCCAGCTTCCTCTTCCAGGTTTAAGCTCCTTTTTGGCCCCTGAGAAAAAGATTAGTCCCCTTGGCCCTGGAGTGGAGAGCCTAAGCAGCTGGTTCCCAGACGAGGTCAGACCCTCCGAGCCCCCTTATAGACCAGATGTGCCTGAGGCTGCACAGAAGGAGACGCTCACCTGATCTGCAAAAGTTCACACTGAGTTTAGAGTCTGGGATCCTGAAGGTGTTCCTCTTTGGATTTACCTTATGTTGTTCTTCTGTTTTATATCATCTGCTTTTAAAGCAGTATAAGCCCTTAGTTATGTCCATACCTTCCTGCTCCCTCAGGCTTCCCTTCGGCCTGTGGGCACCAGTGTGTGTGTGTGTGTGTGTGTGTGTGTGTGTGTGTGTGTGTGTGTGTGTGTGTGTGTGTGTGACTGTCAGCTCAGGGACACTCCTTAGACCAGCGCACATGTCTCTCTAGATGTCTTCTTTTTGTGCTCGCCTCCGCACGTGCCACACTGCTCCTTGTAATTGGATGTGTTGGCAGCATAATGACATTGGGTGGTGGCAGGAGGCGGCGGAGCGTGAAGCAGAACGCTGCCTAGCGCGCCTCATCGGGGACGCTCCGGTTTCTGAGGTCTGCCCTACACCCCACAAAGATGTCAGGGAGTCAGCAAGGTGGAAGCAATGCAATATCACAGCACGCTGCCCCTGTCTGCGCAGAGTGAGATGTCACTCACTGTATAATTTACCTCACAGGGGACTATTGTACTCCCCTCAAAAGTCACTGAAGAGAGGAAGCGGCGCATATAAGAAGTTGATTACGTCTTTTATAACAGTCATGACGATTATCTCGCCGAGGTGAGGGAGGGATTGTATTTAATCAGCGCACCTTCTTTATGCTGATGCTGTAAAGGATTTTTACAGTCTTAGGAAAAACAGAGGAATCAATGTCAATTTAATCCAAAACACACATCCTCTTCAGAATGAAAACCAGATGCAGGAAGGCTATTAGTTCCCCACTGTAGCACCACCGTCCCCACATTTATGACCTATGTGTTTTGTTTGAGGTCCAACAGAAACCAGAATTCCCTCTCATCACTGCTAGTTCATTAAACTCTCTCAAGTAGCCTAATATCATACGCATCTGCACAAATATTCCCCTCCTCTGCGACCACAAATTATAACATGTCACTTCTTTCTGGATGCACAAAACACAAATAACCATATTTCTCTTGCTCCCATAAAATAGAAATGGCACAATGGCATGCAGCTTGAGCGTGACTCGCAAAAAAGAGGGCAAACCAGGCTTGAAAAAGACAATACAAATGTGTGACGGAGTGCCACTACTGTAGTATAATTTTAATGTGTTTGCCTCTGCGTTGTTAGCAGTTATTCATCATGCTCGGCTCTGTTAGTCAAGGTGCTGATTTTTGGGGGTCTGGGGCTCTCCTCCTGCAGCTCAACAGGCCATGTTCCTTTGATTTGCATCGATCACCGTGATTTGGTTTGTATTGATTCGGCACTGCTCAATTCCCTGTGCAATCTATAGGGAAATGAATGCCCTTTTACTTTAACCTTGCCCAAAGACATATCATGATCTATAACACAGAAGCAGTGCTGTTAAATCTGTGAAATGTGCCTTTGAGAACAGCTACGTTCCCATCAGGTAATCTCTTTGAGGATTTTGTTAATGCCTTGAATCGTTGAGTGACATATTTTTGACTCATTCAATTGAGTTGTCCTCCGCACAAATCCTCATTAGTCATACAACACAAAGTCTCCTTGCTGCGCCTGAGTCCCTGCTCTTGTAATCCTTTGGGATCGTGTTGCAGGGTTTACTAATCAAACAGGAGGTCTCAGACTGATGTATTATTGACCGGGTCCTGATGGGAGAAAGTAGTCATCAAAGAGCGTCACGCTGATTTGCTCCACAGCCTTTGCCCCGCTCTTAAATACATTCCTTTCAAGTCTATTGCCCACTCTTCCAAGACGAGGTTGATAACCTCCACATCTTTTGCTTCTGCTGAAAACATTTGATTCTTGCCTTGAAAGGCGGCTTTAAAGCCCCACCTTCAAATACTGATAATATGTAGGGTTGATTTGAGAGAGTGGTGATCTGATGACCCCTCACTCGTCAGAACAAGAGGAGTGCAGGATACAACACACCCAGCACTAAACGTCCTCGCTTCTCTCTCTGCTGATGCAAATGTCTCCTCAGTTAGCAGTCACCTCGCTTTTGTTGTGACACGCACAGAGTCGAGTTTGGACAGGAGAATCTCTCCGCTGTTCAGAGGAGCAGAGCTGGAGTGATGAGTTATGGGACGGCGGATTTAAGACTGACACATTAGCTGGTTCCTGAAGACTATATCAGCACTCTCTCTCACACATGTGCGTCTCTCTCAGGATTGTTCGGTCCCACTCACTATGAAATGAACAGTTCCAGCTGAGCCCACTGGCAGGGCTTTGGCTTTGGGGGGAAACTGAAGCCTGAGATTGGGCTTAAGGATGTAAGCATGCAGCAGACTGGGAGCCGGCAGACGTCAGTGCAGGGCCTCTTGTCTCTTTGGCATGAGACTGTCCACCTCAGAAAACACTTATCTTGGGGTTTTAGTTTTAAAATACTTCCAGACTTGTTGTGGAGGAACTGGGAAATACCATTTAGTGTATCAATACTTCATAGCTTTCTATTAAGGAGGGAACTTAGTGAGATCCTGCACTTGGAATTCAAGCATGTGCTCATTTACCTCAATGGTTACCTGGGAGATTTACACAAAAGTTAAACAAAGTAATTTCAGTAAAGCCGATAGTTGTGTTTATGTGATCGTGCAAAAATTAAGCCTCATTGCTGATTTAAGAATGACAGTGAACACATTCTGTTCATGTTTGCGTAGCAGATGTGACTCAGTCAGCTGTATTAGACACAGTGATTCAGGCAGAAAGGAAGTGCTGGAACTAATAAAGTGTTCAAAGCTGAATACTGTAAGTGTTTTCATGCATCAGTTTTTAGTTTGAAAATGTCACACACACTTCTTTGATTTAGAAAAGAGAGCGCCTGTTATGCAGATGAAAGATAAGGACTTCCTGCAACATATCAATTTATAAAACCCCCGGCTGACATGTGTCACGCTGCGTCTGAATGTTTGTTCAAATAAAGACAGATTCAGCAATCTGTCTGTGCACTCATATGTCCTCTCAGAGTTCAAACCTGGGGCTTGAAATGTGCTGTGTCATTGAACTCAATCAGAGATGACTTTTTTAAAAAAAGAAGGGGAAACTCATGGTATCCTGTAGATGTGCCCCTCCTTCTGATCATTTACCGAGCAGCGTGGCCTCTGCAGTCCACCAGCTGTTTTGCTACCTTTTGCTGCACATGGCTCCGATTTGCTGCCTTATTAAAGAGTGTGTGCCTCTTCCACTCCTGTAAATGAAATGCCCAAAGAGGCCAGTGTCAGTCCACTCACCTCCTTGTCTCTGGTCTGTCTAGACCACAGAGACAGTTCTGTCTGATCCAGACAGAGGCCAAGCAGTGGGATGGATGCAGGAACAGGTTTGACAGCAGCAGTTTTTCACTTTCTCTTCTGCTCTTGGTCAGCGATAAATACCCCCAAAGTTTCTGAAACTTAAAAAAAAGCAGAGTAGAAGAGTTGTACATTTCTCCCAAATAAGAGTTCAGGAGTTTCTGTAAGGCAACCACTGTGTTTACACGGCTCTAAAGCTCTGCACAAGGCCAAATGTTATATATACAGTCAAGGCTATCTGAGAAACCAGCGGACATGGCCTCCGCAAACACAACCAATCTCTTAATCTCTCTTCGTTTGAACCTTCCCTTGCCCTGCGCCTCCCTGAGTGAAGCAGGGGTAGAGCAG
The DNA here is from genome assembly GCF_009762535.1 of Notolabrus celidotus. Classification (NCBI taxonomy): domain Eukaryota; kingdom Metazoa; phylum Chordata; class Actinopteri; order Labriformes; family Labridae; genus Notolabrus; species Notolabrus celidotus. The sequence continues at coordinate 27,271,421 of NC_048282.1, read as the reverse complement.
GGACATGTCTCATTTTTCAGAAGTGAGGCAGTCCTTTTAACTTGATTAAGAGATTTTTTTTTTCCCCGTAGTCTCTGGAGAATTTTTTAAAAAGTTTTTTAAGTCCAAATAACATGAGCACTTCTCCAGGCCATGCCAGAACCCCTTTCCGCTTGGAAATATTTGCCTTGGAGGCCAGCCTTGCCCAGCACACAACACAGGCGATTATGGGAGCTATTTAAACAGGCGAGATCTTCTGACAGGCGACGCCTCATTTGGAGGGATGAAGGAATCAGGAAATGAAACCTTCATTGATGCGCTGAGGGGATGGAAAGAGAATCCCCGCAGGAGGACTGTGGCCGGTTGCATTTCTCATGGGTATTTTGTGCATGCGTTGAGGACTTTTGTATTTGTGAAGAAAGGACAAGTTAGAATTTTGGGGGTTTGTGAGTGTAAAGTAAAAGAGAGAGAGAGAGAGAGGGAGAGAGGGAGAGAGAGAGAGTTGTTCTGTGTTGAAGGTTTTTCCCGTTTGATTTGTGGAGTTTGGGTGTTTGGTGCCTGCTAACAGTTTATCTGCAAAGGTGCAGCTGGAGGTTGCTGGCAGCTTTCGTCAGCTCAGAGGTCTTTTCTCTGCTGCTGCCACTCTCATGATGGAGAAAAAAGACCATGAGGTCAACAACATGGTTGAATGAAAGCCTGCCCAGCTGTTTTTTTCTGAACTGTCTTCCCTTGACTCTGACTAAAAGGCGAAGTGTTAACTTTACTGAGCACTTTTATTTTGGTGATGAGTGCACTGCTTCACCTGGCTGCAGAGTGATGCTTTCCCCATCGGCCTTGGCTGACTTGACACGTTGTTTTTAGAGGAAAGAGACAGTTTTGCTGATGGAATGTGGGAAGAGGACAGCAGACTTGGCAAACCAGTGAGGGTCATGAGTGCTACCTGCCACTGACCTACTTATCCACCCCAGAGGTTTTCAGCCAGCTTCACCAGGTGCCACTTTGTGCGCACAGATTGTGTGTTTTTATGAATGTGGTGAATCCACATGTCCCTGTGTTTCAGTGTGGAAAAAGAAGAAAGAAGAGGAGCCAGAAAAGTTTAATTTCAAACTCTGTCGGGCTGAGAATTCCCCAGAAAGGAAACTTAATCTCTAGGCCTTCTCAGACAGGACAAATAGACAGTAAATTAGTTTCGCATGACGGTTTATTAAAAAAACGTCTTGTGTATACAGCGGATTATTGATGCATCGAGCAGAGGGGTGGATAAGGTTCCAGTGTGGTCGGTACAGAGGGGACAGAGCCCAGGTCTCCTGGCTAAGAGGGAATATGGAGAGTCACCTCCAGAGCCACAGAGCAGTCACGCACTGGGGAATACGGGGCCACTAAGTACTGCAGCATGCCAGACGAGTACAAGTGATGAAAATGACATTCACTAGAGCTTTCACTTTGAAAATAAACAAATATATCAAAGATTTATAGATGTTCCTCTGTTGAAGATTAGCTTCTTTTGTGGAGTCACAAAATGAGTTGAGGGAAAAACGTCTGCGCCTTAGATGAGAGCAGCTGGAAGTTCACAATTCATTATGAGTGGAAATGAAGTCAGCAACTTTCATTCGTGGTCAGTTTCCCTTTCTTGCCCCAAAGCAGGACGAGGCCTCAGGCGACACCTCTGGAAATGCCTTTGTATGCACTTGAGATTGATTCACATGGTGGCTTGTTACCCTCCTGCTCCCCCCGACCCTTTCATTTCTCATTCTCTCTCCTCTTTCCATCTCTACTTTTCCTCTCCGCCCTCGTCCTCCTCCACCTCCTCTCCCCCCACATCTTTCCTTTCTGCATTCTTCCCGTCATGGGGCTGACAGACACTCGTCATCAGCAGGTACTCTGGCCCAGGTGGATCAGGTTTCCCACTTGCCAGGAGATTGTGCTGCATGTGCACATTTATGGCTTAGTGCTGCTGCACAGTTGGAGGTTTTCAGTGCAACTCTGGTGTGCTGCCAGGTCAGATAAACATTAAGACAGACATGGCCTCTTCAGGCAGCTTAAGACAGTCCTCTGGCTTTGTCTCATATCTGAAAAGTCCCTTTTTTGTTCCCTTTCTTTGCCTTTTGAATGACATTTGCACTGAAGCCCCAGGCTCTATGGTTGTTAAAACTTCTCACTGATGAAAGTGTGTTGGTTTCATTTATACCAAGAGGAAGAAAATTGCTTCTTTTGAATCTGACAGAGGAAATGCTCATTTAAATTCTTGAATAATTCCTTTCCATTTTATATTAGCTATTACCCCTGATTGAATACAACAGGTTTTTATTAATTACATCATATTCTGTAGGGGAATAAATCTAAAACAAATAGTCTAATTAGTTACAAGCTTTGTGATTAATTGATCCAATTAGCTGCATACATTAATAATGTGAAAAGCATTGCATTACAGGAAGACCTGCTGCATTGTCCCATTTCTACATTCTTATTTTAACCTTCACTGTTTAACTGCACTATATCCTTCAACTTACCTCAGTGTTAATTCACAAACTAGTTTAACCTCGTCATGTTACCCCCCCCCCCCCCCCCAACACACACACGACCCACTACTCTATGCACACAGTCACTTTACCCGCACCTTTCTGTCTTTCTTTCTATCTCACTTGCTCGCTCGTCATCAGCAGAATATTTTATGAATCACAAAAGTTTAATTTCTTTCTTGTTGTTCGTTTTCACGGCAGGTGAGTCATGTGTTACAGAGGATTTTTTTTTTATAAGTTATATTTTTGGGCGTTTTCGCCTTTTAATGGACAGGACAGCTGAAGACAGACAGGAAATGTGGGGGGCAGAGAGTGGGGGAGGACATGCAGTAAATGATCGAGGAATGGAACCTGCAACCTCTGCGACGAGGACTATAGCCTCTGTATATGGGGCGCGCGCTTAGACCAGCGTCTCACAGAGGATTGTTTTTAATGCCTAGTTCCTCTACTGACAGCAGCAGGAGTTCTTTGAAATTGAAAAGAAAAGGTTGCATTTCCAGTTTCAAAATACCTTTGCATATCCGTGTGTGTGTGTGTGTGTGTGTGTGTGTGTGTGTGTGTGTGTGTGTGTGTGTGTGTGTGTGTGTGTGTGTGTGTGTGTGTGTGTGTGTGTGTGTGTCTCAGTAGCAGGTGTGTGCAGTCTTGTGTTTGGGTAAGGAAAGGGCAGAAACCAAGGGTTAGGTGTCTTCTCTCTTCGGTTCCCAATTGTTTATAGAGTAGTGTTGTATAAAGAAGAGATGATGCAACACAATAGTAAGCATGCTCCTATCCCAGCTGTTTTGAAATGTGTTGCTGCCATCAAATTTAAAATGAGCATGGATTCTTTGTAAAGCAATCACATTTTTACTTTAAACATTTGATTTTTTGTCTTTGCACTGCTTTCAATTAAACAATGGCTTTAAATGATTTACAAGCCATCAAGTTCTGTTTTTATCAACAATTTACCCAACTTCTAAATTTATCGGGGGAGATCTGGGGTTGTATTGACTTTCTCCCAATGAAGCTGATGCAGCTTTCTAAATGTCACCACAGGTGTGTTAAGTTTTAGAACCCGTTAGTTTCACTGCATATGTAATGGATTTGGGCAAAAAACGTAAGAAGTTGTACATCGATATGCAGATGATACCATTGTGTGTTAACATTAAAGCACTTCGCCCAGACACTTAAAAATCTGAATCTGGGGTGCTGGTGGCCTAGCGGTCTAAGCGCCCCACATACAGAGGCTACAGTCCTCATTGCAGAGGTCTCTGGTCTCCGGTCGACCATTTCCTGCATGTCCTCCCCCGCTCTCTACTCCACACATTTCCTGTCTCTCTTCAGCTGTCCTATAAAATAAAGGCAAAAAGGCTCAAAACATAAAAAAAATAAATAAATAATAATAATAATAATAATAATAATAATAATAATAATAATAAATAGATACATAAATAAATTAAAAATCTGAATCTGTTCCACAGATCAGTGTTAAGAGATGATACCAATTTGTTGCTACACCTATCTAACCCATCCTTTCCTAAGGGGATGTGTTATACATAAACCCCTCAGCTCACTCTCTCTATCCGTTAAGTCTAACATGAAGCTCTCTCATACACAGTTATAAACCCTCAACACACCATTGTACTCATTATTCTTAATACCACTGGTCACCATAATTCAAGTGCAGAACTTTGTAATGGCCTCAGTAGACACCTGAGAGCTAGCCATGCAGGCAACTTTAGCTGCACTGATTTTACACTTGACTTGCATCATTCTTCTCAATCACCTGACTTGTTAAGATACCTCCCTCCCCAACATCCACCTGCAGGCTCTGGCAAAGGGGTTTGAGATGCTCCGCCATGACTCCTTAGTTTTCTTAACCTCACACACTGTATAGACTATTTCACATATCCATGGCACGAGTATATCTCGCATCCATCTGGGCAACACCCCATGGACAGTGTTTGGAAAGGACAGAACCTTTGAAAAAACTTGGAGGGTGATTGGACGAACGTTGTGTCTGTCACAGTCATAACGGGATGATCAGAGCAACAAAACATACAGCAACCACACTGCTGAGGAGTAACGACATAACTTAAGCTCGACAGGCAGCCATTGTCATGTCAATACGCTATTCTCGCCATTTTTTGGATAGAATATTTGTACATTAAAGGCTTTTGCTCTTCTTTTCATAAAGAGATGTTGCCAAGTTCTGATAAAACTGCGCCACACCTGAATCCATCTTTTCGTGGGCCGCCAGTGTTTACAGGCAGTCGCTTCTTCCTTGCGCCACAACTTAACTACACCTGGAGCTACCACTTGTCTTCTAAAATGACGCTGATTTATCTCATCATTCTCTGTCTGAGAATAAGTGTATTAGCTTTGCGCTTTGAAAGATGGATCCGCCTGATGACAGATATGGAATCTGACCAATCTATTTGCTTTGAAGCTGAAGACAAAAAAAGTTCTCCTGCTGCAATGAACACTTTGAACCATGACTGTCCTACGATTTTCAAATTATTTTCTGGTGTTTTTAAGGGGTTGTTCTTGTATGTATTATTAATGACATTACTACTTTTTCTCCCATCATTTTAATGATTTTTGTCCTTTTTGTTGCCTGTCCCATAAGTCCTGTTTGTGTGTTTAACTTTGTGTGTTATGGCTGCTGTTGTCCTCAAAAGTTCTCTCTTGATGATATGTCCATGCGTTTCAAAAAGATTACCTTTCTGGATAAATGTTAAATGATACCTGATTCAATAATTTATAATAGATTAATATGATAATTGTGTATTCCTAATCAGGCAAAGGATGTTTTTTTTTGCTATTGTCTAAATGCAGATATCGTAAATCCCAAGTTGATTATTTTTTTAATATTGACATCAAGACGGGGAAATCAGTCAATTCTATATTCTTATTTTACGTAAACAAAAGGCAGATTTTACAAGATGGCGTGATTATATATCCAGACTTAACAACTTTAACTCAGCATTAATTGATGTACAAATAGCAGCTGCGATTGCTCCACTCATGTCATCAGAGTAAATAAAGGGTTGACCAACCATCCCCCTGCAGTTGCATTAGTAAACATAATTAAGGTCATCTGACATATTGCTTTAAATCAGTTGCCAGAGATGTCAGCCGACATAGATGTATGCCTGCACGGCCTTCCTGATCTCTGATAAGCATTAAAAACAATAAGTGGAAACAACCTTTTGTGTTCGTGTGATAACAGCTTTTTTATCTTGCTTTCTTAAGAAAGCAAAAATAATTAAATTGTCATCTTGAGATAAAGACATCAAAAATAATTACCAGCGCTGCCGTTCTTGGCTTTTGTGTGTTCCTATCGCTTCTGTTTGATGTTGATATACAGCTACTCATCCTTTTAAATGGGTCATGACTTGATCCCTAACAACCTTCAGCCAAACATTAATCTGTGTAGTATTTGTTCTGTCTTGATGTGATCTTATTAATTTTGGTTTAATGCGTCTGTCTCCCGGCAGATGTGGATGAGTGCTCAGAAGGCAACGGCGGATGCCAACAGATTTGTGTCAACATGATGGGCAGCTACGAGTGCCGCTGCAGAGAAGGATTCCTCCTGAGTGACAACCAGCATACTTGTATCCAAAGGCCCAAAGGTGAATCACGCATACACACACACACACACACACACACACACACGCTCTTTCATGATTTATAAAAAAAACTGCGATACACGATCAGTGAGGATGCGTTTACCAATTGTGTTGAAAGTTTGTAACAATAACTTGATGCAGCTGAATCTTCATATAAAATGCTTATGTTCATCCTCAAGCATTCTTAATGGCTCTGATGAGTTGTTCAGATTTAAACAGAGAAGGGAATCAACCCTAACAGGCTTCAATACAAGGTGAGCAAAGGTAAGTGTCTGAAGTCTGAGGAGGGGTAAAAAAAAAGAGAAAAGAAAACGGGGATAAATCTCTTTGTTGTTTTCCTCCCACCCTTTCAAATTGAACCAATCTAGTGCTTGGCAGCATTTTAAGGTATCGCTGGTATGAGAGTGGCCCTCCGGGGGGACTGTGAGCAGAGAAAACAATTAGAGGAGTAGCCTCGGGCAGACACACCTCTTGTTTATAGAGCATTCCTGTGGGATGGAGACGTGACAGGAGGAGGTAGAGAGCCAACCTGCTCTCAGTCTTACTCATCAGACACAGGAGCACACACATACATACATACATTCATAACGTCATGGCTGCATTTAGAGTTAAGTAAGCTGTCAGGAAAATATCTCTGTTATGCATTTTGTCTGGTAGTAGTTGTCTCCAGGCAAGAAAGAGCAACACAGCAATAGTAATAGTTTGTAAAATATTTACTATGGTTTGTTTAAAGTACGCTGTAAAATATTTTGATATCTTGAGAACGACCAGTTCCTCAGCTTCGCCAGATTTTCACTATTTAGATGACAAAGTGTGTTACAGTAGCTATATGTGTGACTTGATTGCAGGTGAAGTTTGAGCAGTTTTAAAGCATTTTTTCACTGAAACAGATCTAAGGCCAGATGGAGGACTTGTTGTTTTCTTTTTCATTTGCACTGTTGTAAATCTTTCTAGCTTCAGCGTTACAGTTATGAGACCATGGATGTTTTTTGTTGTTTGTTCTTTTCACAAAGGCGAAACTACATGCTGAAATTAGATTTTTTTTGTGTATGTGTCAATATTTTGGGGCATTTTTGCCTTTATTTGATAGGACAGCTGAAGAGAGCCAGAAAATGTTGGGAGCAGAGAGTGGAGGAAGACATGCAGCAAATAGTTGAGGCCAGAAGTCAAACCTGCGACTGCTACGACAAGGATTTTAACCTCTGTATATGAGGCGTGAGCTCAAACTTCTAGGCCAATGGCGACCTATGGATTTGTATTTTTAAAGCTCCCAGGAAGAGTTTTTAACTGGTCATGGAACAGATCAAAATAAATTGCTGCCTATATGCGACCCACAAAAGCAAAGGAGACCATGTTGGATTGAAGATGTAGAATTCTTCTGTGTATAGTTAATTTAATTTTTTGCAAACAGTACCACACATTAGGTGTCAGACAAAGTGAGTTGCTGCATGCTGACGTAACAGCCTTTGTTTACAATTTCCACTAAAAAGATTCATAGTGAGTGATATATTTGACTGTTAAAAGGGTGTAATAATTTCCCTTTTTTGCCACAGGGGGCGCCAAAATCTACACCAACTATGAAAGATAAAAAAAGATGTAACGACAGCAGAGTTCTCTGTTTTACAAAGGAAGATAAAACTCTGTCAGGACATATTTGTCATGGAAAGGCCCATGCCCCATACATGATTCAGGTCTCTTGGTTTGTGTTTCCCATGACGACAGTTGTCTGACTGCTAAGAGCTAGCGTTGAGAAGAGATGAACTGTAAAGTCTCATGGCAAGCCACTGATTGGAGCACGAAAAAATTCTTAGTAATATGAAACATTGCTTTACCCACAGTGTTAGCTATCTGCCAGACTACCTTAAGCTATTTAAGCTGTTTCCCCCATTTACTTCATGGTTTCACTTGTTGAGATGTTAGTTGTCAGATCTTACATGAATAGATAAATCAATGTCACAACATTTCAGAGGAGTGTGTTGGGGCGCTGGCAGTGGCGGAGCAACACAGTTTTGACTTGGGTGGCCAACCTGGGGCACTGACTGTTGAAGGGTTGGCCAGACCTAGGATGGTTACTTCCAATAATCCCACCTACTTTAACTTCTTTTTATAAAATAATTTAACAAATGTTACATTTTTGTAGATTTCTAACGTTAACATTAAAAATGTAACTCAACAGAGTTTCAACATTTAAATCTGCTGAACTGAACTCTTTAAGGACTCAAAATGAAGCTGATTGTCCAAAGTCAAAGCGTCAACAAAAACAATATTCAAATTCACAGAAACTACTGTCTCTGCAGCTTGCTGAAACACAATAGCTGATTTGAATATAAGTAATGCCTCTGAAATGGCAAATAGCCAATCATGTTTGAGAATTTCAAGGTGGACAATCAGTTTTCAGGGCCACCCCTGACCACCCCCTGGCTCTTTCACTGGGCGCTGGTGGCCTAGCGGTCTAAGCGCCCAACATGCAGAGGTTGTAGTCCTTGTCTCAGAGGTCGCCGATTCGACTGCCGGCCACAACCATATGCTGCATGTCTTCCCCCGCTCTCTACTCCCCACATTTTCTGTCTCTCTTCAGCTATCCTATCAAATAATGGCAAAAAAAGGCCGAAAAGAAGAGTGTGTTACTTAGTCTCAAATAAAGAGACTGTCATTTGGACCGATGAGGTCGGGATATAAAAATATATATGAAAAAATGATGTGTTTACCCATGTAGAAACTCAGTCAACATCAGTCTGCACCAAAATGTACTTACTCCAAAGAAGACTCACTAAGAGGCACTACTGTTGCAGAAACCTGAATATATTTTTCATTCAGCCCTAATGTTTACAACAAATTCACAACAGAAATTGATGTCTCAGCAAATATAGCTTAAATTTACAGTTAGGCCGTAAAGAGAGGCAGAGTTAGCTGCTGGCCGCTGCAGTATTGACTCCAACATTTAAATACCATTGATTTTGTTCCCTGCCCTGCTCTGTGTTTTGCTGCTGCTCGCTTGTTGTTTGTCACAATGACCAATGTGTCTGTTTTGTGTTTGCGTACCGGTCCATTGCTCAGAAAAGCAACATTAGAGAAAATGAACAGCTGTTATCACTACTGCAAAACACATTCATTCAAGGAGTAATTATCCAGCTGTCTACTGATTCCTCGGCTCGGGGATGACACTGTGTTGTGGATCTTTTTGTTGTGTGCAGCCCTGACAGCATGGAGGTACAGCAGGATCCCGGAGTCTTTCTATCTCTTGCCTTTTCTTCCTCTCTCTCCTCTGTCTTTATTAGATAACTTGCTCACGCTGGGAGTCATTAGACCGTGGTGTTCCTTGGTCTCCCGGACGGTGAACCAAGGATCTTGGACGTCTGGCTTATGAGATCAGTCTGGCCTAGTGAACTGTCAATGTTTACATTTCATAAACGCAGTGTTATTTGAGTGGAGTGAAGAGCTGGATCGTGTGTTTCAAAGCACGACTACTATATCAGTGCTGTCAGGAGCAGACTTTGAGTAACGCTCCAGTCTCTCTTTCACTTCCTCTCTTCTTTCTTTCTTCACAAATGCCTCTCCGGTTCCTGTTAATCTTCCATTTTCATATTAATTTTGTCTTTATTGCTTCCAGATGAGACCCATTTGGATCAAGGATTAAAGCTTGCCATAAATCTATAAACTTCCTTCACACATCAGATAGCTTCCCTATCATTGTTTCATTACTTTTGAAAGACTAACAGACAGAAAACAGCTCATCTGCTTATTATTACTCCTCTTATTACAACAGTGTGTGTCTGCAGGAAAAATGGAAGCAGTGAGGAATTGGCTATGCGAGTTATTGGACAATAACCCTGCAGAGTTGTTGTAAATTTCACTCTCCTTGCAAACTTAAGCACAAGTGGCTTCGGAAAAAAAATCTCTCTGTAAATTAAAACTGATCTGGACTCCTCACCGAGTCGGTTTAAATGCATCCCTCCATCCATTCTGCCGAGGCTCCTCTTAAAGAGAGAAGCCTGGGGTGCAGTTTGCTCATGAGCTTTATTGTTCTCATTAAAAAGACATCAGCTTTCCATTTCTTTCGTTAATGGGTCAGGTGTTCCCTCGGCAATTTCTGCGAGTCTTTTCCGGGGACAGTGGAGAGCTGGTCACTGCAGTGTGTGGTGCTAACAGTCTGTTTCCCTGCTGGTAGGAAGCCCTTGTTAGTAGTGAGCTTGTGCCAATTAGGCAGCAGGGGTCTGCCAGCCTCTCAGCTAATGACAAGGCTGCTGCTGGCCTGTCTCTTATTAGACCTGCCCCTACCCCCCTGAACAGGAATAACTCCGGCCAAATGAAGGCTCCATCGTCAGGCTGGACAAAATGTAACAGTTCATTTATTCTCCCCAAACATTTCTCCTAGTCAAGAAATAAAGGCTTTGAAATCCCAGCCAAGGTGCTTAGCGGTTGATAGGAATGCCATTTAGGTCAAGAATGGTTCCACTGCTCTGCCTTTGATTTATTGTCTTTCTTATGTAGAGGGATATCAGGGACGTACTATATGTGCGTGAGACGGGATCCAGCACATTGGAATCCCGGAATTTCAAGCTCAGTCAACCCACACATCCATAATTTTAGTCCTGTGCATTCCCAGGTATCCGGTCGGGCAATTACTTTAAGTGTGCACTGATGGCCCGGTGTGTAAGTCACATATTGTTACTTTTGCGATCACTCTTACTGTCTTCAGGATACATAAAACATGATTATGTGATTTGAATTTCAATCATGAGCTCTGCAGAATTCATTGTGAGAGGGTTCAGGAAGTCGAGGCATAGATGTGACTTTAAACAAGCCCTCTGGGTTTCATTTTCCATCAACCTGCCAATCAGTATGGCAGAAATGTGGCTGACATGGAGTGCTGCATGAATGAGGAAATCAGTGAAAGTTTTTTTTGCATTTCTGGTTCCCTTGACTCAAGTCAGTAGCTTTTAAATGGGTTTTAGTTAAATGCCTGTGGTTAACACAAGCTTTAGAGATTATTTGATGTAGTTCTACTAAATTAAATATATAATTAAAGTCCACACCTCCAGAAATTAGATGTTTAAAAAGAATGAAAAGGAATTTGTTGCCCTGGGTGTCACTTTGGCTTAGTGGTTAAATCCCATGTACGGACTGGAGGCCATAGTCCTCAAAGCGCCTCAGTTTGATACTAACTGTCTGTCTTTTTGCTGCATCTCACTACCCACTCTCTCTTTTCCCAGTTTCCTTCTCTGTATTTTTTGTCTCAATCTCTCAATAAAGGTATAAAAACAGAGAAATTAATTCATTGTGGATCGCAGTGTGTGAGAGACTAGTTTACAGACAAACTTGAAGCTATGTTATGGTGAAGCCAAAGACCATATGAAAATTTGTAGTAAAGTTCACGACAGCCTTCTCCTTAATTTTCCCAGAGTTACTTAAGCGCAGGTGCCCTCACAGCATGGATATTGTCTCAGGAGGCAAGGCATGACGTAAAGGACACTATGGTAGTTATGTTTGTAAGATGACAGTTCTTTGCTTTCTTATCAAATGCTATGTGAGGGGAAAGGAACATGCTGGTGAGCAGGAAGAGTATGAAGCAGCTTCGCTACGCACGCAAAAAAGATCGCACCAGTTGCGTTCTGTTCGCATGATATAAACATCATCATCCCTGCCTACTCAAGTGAACAGGGATTTTCTTGAATGTAACCTCTTCCAGCGGGACACCAATGAATGTTACCTCACCCAAACTTCTTGCAGGAATTTCACTTGGGGGCTGGTGGGAGAAATTACAGGTAAAGTTGAGGTGAAAAATTTGGCTGTGTTGGGGTGCTGGTGGCTTAGTGGTCTAACTGCCCACATATAGAGGCTATGGTCTTTGTTGCAGAGGTCGCCGGTTCGACTCCCGGCCGGTTGACCATTTACTGCATGTCTTCCCCCGCTCTCTGCTCCCTACACTTGCTGTCTCTCTTCAGCTGTCCTATCAATAAAAAGCCAAAAATGTAATTTAAAAAAAATTATAATAATTTGGCTGTGTTCACACATGTACCCCATCCAAAATGTCTGTGAAAATTTCAGTAGCATATCTACTGGGGCCGCAACAGCACAGTGGTAGGGTAAATCCCAGCTTCTGCAGTGCACATGTCAAAGTGTCCTTTGGCAGAACACTGAACCCCAAATTACTGCACAGCCGGCGGGCGCTGTGTGAATGTGTGAATGGGATTATTTAATACTGACTAGTACTTTACATAGCATTCTCTTCTGTCAGTGAATGAGTGAATTTGATGTGGTGTGCTAAATCAGAATACTTGAAAAGCACTCTAGAAGTACCGTCCTTTTACCATTTTCTGCTGCTCTCTTCCTGGTTGGCCTTCATAAATGTCAAGTGTGCAGCACTCTATTGTGTGGGGAGCTTATAAGGTCTATTGCAGAGAAAACTTTGGTTATGTGAGCATATTTATTCTTTACTGTCACTGTTTACTGCCGGAGGAAAATCAGTTAATAGGCTACTGCACTCTGATCTCCATATTGCACAAACACTGCAGATCATAACAGATAAACAGAAAGGAAGGTTTGCAGCTTGAGGTCCATTGTGTCAGATATATCTTGTATCACTTTATTTGAAATATTGAAACTAATAAACAATGTTTATGAGTTATTTCGAGTCCACAAAACACACACTATGTTCCATTTCATCTTCACACATAGTTATTGCAGTTATTTGAGCATATTTGAAAAAAGTAAAATAAAAAAAGTAGCCTTGTTGTTTTACAATAATAAGACCTGACTGTGAATGCAAGCGTTGCACTTTCCTCCACAGTAAGCCTCGTATTTCCACGAAATGTTTACTTTGTCAATGAGAAGCTCTTCCTGTGTTTACAACTTTCATTAGCTTCCCAACGGGGTTGTTAGCCCTCGTGCAGCCAATCTCTTCTCTGTCTTTCTGGCGCTCTCCCTTTCCAATTAAAATATGAACACAATGGAAGAGGTGGACACACACATGCACACAAACATATGCATGCAAGCACAAAACTGAGTCATTTTCAATTTAATCCCACTGGAGGCAGATTCAGACATGTTGTTATGACATTTTGATGCAGACCGTGGCATGTTGACTTCTGGATATGTGTTTTCTAAGCTGGTCAGAGCTGCAGCAGCGTGAGGAATTTTCCAATAAACGTGATCAAATCCATAATAAATGGTCCTGTCATATTCTCAGTTAGTTATGCTCTCCATGTATGACATTCCTTCTGAATGAAATCTGGCACAAAATCTTTAAACCCTGTTTTTATTGTGTTTTATTCCTATCATACAAGAATTAAATTATTTTGTTTCCTGCTGTGTAATATCCATGAAGCAGACTGTCGTAAATTTTATTCTAATGTAGTAACGGGCTGCTACATGCGCCGGTTCCCATCATTCAAATTATGTAATAATTTTTGTTTGACTATTAGTATGACTATTAGTATTTGTGAAAGGAGTTTTACGGGCTCATGTATTCTTATCCTTTGCTGTGTATTTGTCCTGCTGCGTAGAAGCCGACATGGTTCTTACATGTTCCCCCTGTTGCTTCCCAGCAGGCCGGCCTGCCTGTCTGTCTGTGCATTGGCCACAGGACTGTTTTTACAAGTGTAGAAGTCACTGCTCCATTGCTCTGCAGCCCAACCGTATAACCAGGCTCTTTTCCTATTCTTGGGAAGTGGAGCAAAGGGAACGCCTCGTGCTCCCTTTGCTACCTATTAAGTCTCTCCGTCACTCCAGTAGCAGGGGCGAGGACATAGGGGACACTTTGCTGTCCCTCTGGTCTCCCTCTGGTTATTCCTCTCTGTGATTATCTTCCCTCATCTTCCCTCTTTGTCCAGACTTTACCAAACCCAGCACCCCCACTGCCCTCACCCCCACCCTTAAACAAATATACACCAGTGGCTTGGGCTTTAGCAAACGTTGGCTGCCTTGCCACTGAATTCTCCACAGCTCATTTGAGATGGGCATCCCTTTTGGTCGTGGGTTTGTTGAAGGCCATCTCTAAGCTGGTTGGCCCAGCATGCTGCTGCGGACTGCCTGTGTGCCAGTGGGGTTTTTCCACTCACACTTGGCTGTCATGGTTTTAACCAGAGGGCCAGACTGAGCTTTGCACAGACAGATGCCTTCTTCAGCTGCCTCTCCCCTTTGATTTTGGAAAGAATGCGTCTCTAATAACACGCAATGCCTCATGTCTTTTGTGTATGCCTTTATTAAAGAGAGCTCTGCAGTACTCTGCTTGCCATGGAGTCTCCTGTGTTGAGAGGATGCCTGTCTCCTTTGGGACTGCACAGTGAGGTGACCTTGATAGAACGAGAGGAGGAGTGAAGGGGAGAGTGGCACGTCCCCAGCAGGTGCTGCACAACTGTCTGTGACACAGATGGGCAGGTGCACATGAATGCGCGTGCAGCATGCATACATTATGCAAATACACCTGTGTACCAATGCATACATATACATTAATTGAAGCACACTTTTTAGCACACAAAATACACACCTTTTTATAGCATTATCTTTGAACATAGAATCGTAGAAATCATAGATATTCTTAAGAACCTAAAACAAGCATATCTACTGTATTTGTGCTTATTTTTACAGAAATACTCTTTAGAAGCATATCCCTCAGGGCAGCTGTAGAACTATCCCTTCTTTTGGTTGGCACAAATGTTAACTAAATATGCTTTTTTCCTCAGGAGCACACTATACTCATATAAGTCATTTTATAAGCACTTTGGCAGAGACGTGTGTCCATCTAGAATCCTCTCTCCTGTCTTTTCCGTTCTCCTGTTGTTTATGCTTTCAGTGGCTCCTCTCTGAGTAAGTGAGTGAAATGAGCAGCCTCAACAAGACCTTGGGGAGCTGAAGAAAATCAGCACTCACACAACAAACCAAACAGTAGCACTTGGATTTACTCTCTCTGCTCCCTATGAGCAGAGTCTGGAAGAGTTCCTTCCTTGACCGGCTGGCCGCCCGGTCCTCCATCTGTCCATCTGCGTCGCAGCTCAGCCCAATCCAGTCCGGCTCCTTTCCCATTCTGTCTATTTCATGCGCTGACATTTTTATCCTCCTATTAAAACTTTTAAGGGCCCATTATCTAGGAGGAAGGAATGCTGCTTTAATAGTGTGGTGGCTCCATGCTTAGGCCCCTTCTTTTCAGTTTGCAACCAACCACCTCTAGCTTTGCTTCTTAATGTTCTCCAGCCAGCGTCGAGCAAAAGAGGGGACCGTCTCCCATCTAAGACATATGACAGCAGCTCAGCGAGGACAGTGAGTCCTCCTTTCACTGCCCCGAGCACTCAGAGCAGACCATAAACCCTTGGCATGCCTTCCACTACTTCAAGCCTATTGTTTCACTCTCTTCACTACATGGTTTTTCAGGTTTAAGAGAGCTTGCAGAGCTGTGGTGAAGAACTTGTGGCCTCTTTGTATCTTTTGTTTGAGGATCACAGGAGTCGGCATCTTGGCTGAAGAGCTCATGTTAACTTTTTTTTTTTTTTAGCAGTATCCTTGTGTGATGAATAAAAGGCATGCCCTATGGTTGAAAGTTTGCTGTTAGTTTAGTTGTAGGCAGATCTTGGCACAGAAAAATAGACATACAGAGCCTGAAGCTTCTGTGCACACAAGGTCCAAACAAAACTTTTTTTTCATGATTAAGATGTACTAAAAGTGTAAAATCTGTAGATTTTTTAAAGTACTGTGAGAGTTCAAACAGCTCTTTAATTTCTAGCTCATCAACTTGAGAGTTAAAATTGCCAGCCATTAGTCCAGTTAGTATTTCCACACAGCTATCCACTTTTGTACCTTTGACATGTTATGCATGTTGTCCTAAACTTGCTGGACTGCAAAATGCAGCGCATGTAGCCCCACACTTAATGTCATGTCCCGCAGGCAATGGAGCTGATCTCACATATTCAGTGACTGACTCAGTGACAGAAACACAAATTGATTCTGCCTCAAAGATCGAAAAATAATTTACTCGGTTCACCTTGAGTATCATGCTTTTATTTTCTTTGTGTGTGAATTGAAAAAGGTAAGCCCTGGGTATTTAGCATTTAGGACTCTGCTGAAACAAGTCTTGTCTGTAGATCCACCCCCCTGCCTTTTTCTCAAAGGCTCTTGTAATAAAACGTATCGATTGAAAAAGATCGTTTTCTGCCGAAGTAAGAACAAGAGATTTCTAGTCTTTTTTTCAACCTTCTCACTTTCTTCTCAATCAGAATCTATTAATAGTTGGTCGGTTGTTTGTTTGAATGCTATAAATCAAACCTGACAACAACACGCCCACACAGTCCTGTTCATGTGGATTTATTTTCTTTGAGTGGCCTTGTTCTGTTCATCTCACAGTCAGAAGCAAGCAGTGAGGCACATGTTCTCTAGTTTAAAACTTTTCCTTTAACACATTTGCTTTTATTAGCAAGTTTACAACATGAAAAGGGGATTTGTTAGCTTCTGGCAACAGGATAAACAGTTAGTGTTGGATACTGGGGTCATGACCTGTCCTGGGGTAATAAAACTGTGGCTCCTGTGCAGAGGAAACACTGCTACTTTTTTTTCTTGGTTAATTGCAGTGTTCCCTTTTTTACCACATGTGCTGTAGTTTTGATGACGCCTGTCTATGTCAAGCCCATATTCACATTTGTTAGTAGCTTGGTAGCTATGTGTGAAGACTCCTTCTGAATTCCAGCAGTTTAGACTCTATTTCCTGTCCAGTTTTGTGCCTACAAAGTGGTCTGTGATCGTTTTTACTTTTATTTTTTTTCATAAAGGGTTGTGTTTTACGGGTCAGCAGTTTGTTTAAGGAGAACACAGCACATGTGATGTATCGTTTTTTAAATTTTTTTCTGGTTTTCTTTCCCATCCACCTCCTCACCAAAGGATGTTTTTCTTTCTGCTCCCCATCATTTGGTAATGATAAAAACTGGAGCCAGTTAGAGGGAACAGCACATAGTGGATGATGGCTCGCCTCAGCCAGCAGAAAAGGGCCATTGTGTCAACACTTAAGCTTTTATTGGTCCTGAGAGAGATGAAGGCCCAGGTTCTGGCCCGACGTGGTATTGATGGATTGGTCTGTAGCATTTGGGTTGTGGGGCTGCATAAAAATAAAGAGGGAGTGAAGTGAGTTTTGGGATGCATAATACAACCCTAGTAAGTAATCTTGAGTCCGTTGGGGTTATCTAGTTGGAAATTCAATCCCCTGTTAAGTTCATAGATGTCTGTTCCTTGCTTTTGCCCTCTGTGGACACAAAGCGAAGGAAAGGGAGCACTGAATTCCACATCCTACTTAAATATCCACATGACTCGCTGTGAAATTTGCAGCACTTTACAGCCGCTGCTCTGTTGCTGCTCATTCATGGTCACTTCACTCAGTCCTGCTGTGCTTTTTTTTCCCTCTCTTTTTTGCCTTCAGAGCAGGAGCGCTTGCCATGTGTTTGTTCTAAGTTGAGCCTTTGTGTGGCGCGGATGGCGGCTGCTTCTGCTGCTGCTGAAGTTGGTGTCTGATAGCTTGTCGTGTCTGCAAGAACGACAAGAGCTCAGGCAGACAGTCTGAGAGGATTGTGTGACCTTGTGACACTTGCTGACAGACTCAAAGTGATGGAAAGTATTTAACCAGGAGGTCAGAGTTGTCTGTCAAACTCGCCTTGTCAGCTACTTGAAGAAAAGAAAACTCAAAATAGATCTCAGCTAAGAGTAGAAATACATAGGGGGCAGGTTGAGTTCTTGGCAAAACATGTGGAAAACAAGAGGGCATAGTTAGGGGAGGCTCAGGTTGAGGTAATTACAGCACATGATGAATAAGTAAGGATCTAATAATGTGAAAACGCCATCTCTGTCAAGCTGATTGTTGCATCTTGTAGCCCTCAAGGCAGGAAGAGAGGAAACATATGATGGCACTCGGTTGTCAAGATTCACTCACTACATTTCCTCTTTAAGGAAAGCGTCCACAGGGTTATTTGAGCTTCGCTAGGTGTTGACATTTCTACACACATATGCAAATTGTTACATTTATAGCAAAAAAAAGTTAGCTAATTAAGAAAGTTAGACCTCCAAACACCCTTCAGTGCGACGGCAGATTTAACGAGACGTTAATGGAGACGTCTCCGTGCTCACTGCCTCCCTCTTCACCAGAAGAGAAGGGAAAGGAGAGAGATGTGTTTGGTTTTTAATGAGCCTGAGAGCTGGGGTTTGTCACTGCGTCTGCAGCCGTGGCATGGTTTCACATCGAATGAGCCGAATATCAGTCTTCTCTCGCAAAAGCGGCGGTGTTATCGCAGAGCAGAGCAACATTGCATTCGTTTTGTGTAATAATTCATGACAGGAGGGTCTCAAGACATGGAAATGCATGCTAGGTTTCTGCTGTCGCTCATCAAGCATTTATACATCAAGCAGAAATTATGCATCTTTGTGTGCCATGTTCAGAAACTTTGAGTTATGAACTTTTTTAAATCATATTTTCGTTTTGTGAGTCAACCGTGATGACTCATGAAAAGGCCTCTTTTGATCTGCAGTTAGACTTTTTTTCCTCTCAGAGTGTTCCTCCTTTCTTTTCTTTATGGGGGATTACCTCAATTAAAATTACAGGTCTAGGGGATCAGCTCCTGCTGGGAGTTTTATCCTTTTTGTCGGCAGCCCTCCTTTTATTAGCCTAACAGAGAGAGCATGTTTAAACAAGCGCTTGAACCTTTGTAAGGGGGTACTGGGCATGTCAGTCACCAGCAGTAGGCATAGATGTTACTCAGGGTCGGGATGCGTGACAGGCATTTGAACATTTTTACTCTTCCTGCCAGCTCTGTGATATCTTATTCAATGTTTTTCACTGAATGGTCTTTGGTTTTGAAGAACGTGTGTAATCTGTATGGCACTTTTTGAAAGATAAACTTACTCTCCTGATGTTGCTGTTTTCTTTGCAGCGCAACCAGAAGGCACAAAAGAAGGACCCACCTGCATGGACAAAAATCACGGCTGTGCTCACATCTGCAGGGAAACACAGAAAGGTGGCATCTCCTGCGAGTGTCGGCCTGGATTCCAGCTCACCCGTAACATGAAGGACTGCAAATGTAAGTAGTATCAGCCTCAAGCATGGTTCTCCTTCTGTAAAGTGCACACATTCACAGGCACACAAACAGGAAAGCCATGAGAGGGAGGATTTATAGTCTCCTCGTGAAAGGTTATCAGGGTAGAAACCTGCTGATGATGGGTAATTACACTCATTCCATAAATGCCTTCCAACAGAAGAAGCTAACTGACATTTATGTTACATTACCAGGCCGTGACTAATCTCCTGAACCATCCTCGTAAAGAAAAACATGTTTATCAAACAAGGAGCGATCATTTACACAACCAGGGCAAGTGTGGAGGTTACACGAAGGGGACCACTCTGATGGACAGCGCACACTTCCTGTTGCTGTGCAACCGAGATCATCCTGTCAGAGCCGGGGCTGGGGCTGATGGGGGATTTGTCTGTGTTTGGATAAGGATTGGAGAAGTGTTATTCTATAGTTTCTCTGTGACAGCCCAGGAAAAGGACAAAAAGGCGCAGGGATGGTAAGGTGCAGACAGGATGGCGGTGGAAGCGTGCTCTTTTTCACTCTGTCATCACAGGTGTGTTAAAATTGCAGAGGTTAATGCTCCCTTCGCCCGTCAGCACATAAATGCGTTTGCACTGACAGACGCACCCATGAACACGCACACTGACACCAGAAATCATACTCTCCTAATTATAAATGTGAAACTGACATGAGTCTGTTTATGTCACTATAAATGATAAAAAAAAATGTATTCACTTTTTGCTCATTTTGCAGAATTAATGAAATGCATGAAAAATTATTCTTAGGCTTGTGGGCTTACACTCTTATCTGACTCATAATGAAGGAGCAAGTTCAGCCTCGTGCTTAAAGCCACCTCAGGAAAGAAAGGAAACGAGCTCTCAGCTCCTCTTAGGAGTCGTGCATGAATTAAGCCAAAGTGAAAGTGAAGCTTGTAAATACAATTAGCAGAGATACACCAATTAATATGGAGCATTATGGTGCAGGGATTTGCCTTTGATCTAACTAGCTGTGTTTTTTAATTTGAACAGTAACCTTGCTAAGAAACTTTTACATGCTGTAAAATATATATTGACCTGTGACTCGTGAATTTATTAATCCAGTTATTTGTCACAATGGGAGGCTTATGTCTCCTTAAAGGTGCAGTCTGCAGAATTTAGTAGGGTTTAGTTGAACAGACTTTGTTGAAATGGAATATGATATTTATAAGTATGTTTAAATTAGTGCCTAATCACCTGAATATGAAATCATTTTGTTTTTATTAACTTCGCTAAGATAGATAGATAGATAGATAGATTGATTGATTGATTGATTGATTGATTGATTGATTGATTGATTGATTGATTGATTAATTGATTGATTCAGATTCAGATTCAGAATACTTTATTAGTCCCTGAAGGGCAATTCAGTTTTACAGTCAACCTGTCCATAGTACAGAATATACAGTAAAGGAAATAAGGAAATAAATAACACGTTATGACATCAGCAACTACCACAACCAGTAACCTTACAGCAAAGCGGGATGCTAGGTCGTTCCCCACTTTGTAGAAATGGAATATGATATTTATAAGTATGTTTAAATTAGTGTCTAACCACCTGAATATAAAAATAATTTTGTTTTCATTAACTTAGCTGAGATAGACAGACAGACAGACAGACAGACAGACAGACAGACAGACAGACAGACAGACAGACAGACAGACAGACAGACAGACAGACAGACAGACAGACAGACAGACAGACAGGCAGGCAGGCAGGCAGACAATAATGCACTGGTTGTAAGAAGAAGAAGAGGGTGGTTATTGTGTGTGAAAGACTTTATATTGATACGCCTTTTTGTTAAATCTTGAAAAATGGAGGATCAAACTTATCATGATGGTTAACAATATTCCCATTTCTACAGACTGTACCTTTAAAGCATTCAAACCACAGATCAAATGCAGCCTGAATTGAGGCTGGAATATTATCATTCTGTAATAAATATTATGTGATATTAAGTCTCCAGATGAGGAGCTTTTGTTTCATGTCATATTTCTGTCCACCCTTTTTTTAATCTTTATTTTTTTTTAAAACTGAGTGTGTTTTTTATCCTGCATGCATCTGTATATTAACAATATAATCTCTGATAGTAACGTGCAACTATGGTAACGGGGGTTGCCAGCACATCTGCGAGGAGACAGATCACGGCCCCAAGTGTTCGTGCCACATGAAGTTCGTCCTGCACAGCGATGGAAAGACTTGTGTAGGTGAGTCATCTCATGCCGATACAACTACCAAGGGCAACAAAATAATAGCTTTGGAATGAGAAAATGTAGAACCATAAATTAACTTGGTGCCCAATTTCCTACAGAAAATTTAATTAACGTTTGAAATTAAGTTTATAGTGATAAAAGTTGGGCTGCAGGCCTTGTGACAGTAGCTGTAAACCTTGATCTGTGACATACAAGGACAAAAGGCTACTACCCTGTGTTCGTCCTCTGCTGCTGCCGCTGCTGCTCCAGTAACCCCTCAGTTCCTGCACCTGCTTCGGCCTCACTTCCTCCTCCTCCCCTTCCTCCACCTCCTCCTCTTCTTCACTGGACACTGTGCATCAGCTCTCCCTGTTCCTCTCCGTCTACTAGCCGTGCAGCCAGATACACACCTTCTATTAGCCCTTGGGTCGATTCCTCGACTGCTTCCCATTGGGGATTAACTCACACACACCTGACCTAACCTTCCACTGACATTTCTCAGTGTTTGCCTCAGTTGACTTAAGTTGAGTAAAAATCATTCAGCTACTCAAGCATATTGAGCCGTTGTGAAGGGCAGTGTGTCATCAGATGTGACCTGTAGGCGCCGTAGAGTCAGAGCACAGGTTTCGATAGACGTGATTGCTTTTAATCATGCAGAATTGCACATTTCATCGACGATCATGGAACACTGACTGTAAAGTTGGTCAGGTGGAAATCTGAAACTGACCGTTGATGCAGGCTGGTCTTTATTTGATCCGCCTATTTAACCAGAGTGTAATTAATAGCTTCTGTATCCACGACAACCACATTTAAACCAGTACTGCAGACGTTTTGAAGTGTTGTTAACGTGGGTTTTATAGCTGAAGCTTCAGTGAGTTGAATTGGACATATTTTCATTAGAGTATTGGAAGCTGCTACATGCTTGGTTTAAGTGGCTGTTAAGTCGAAGAGCCCGGTTTGGATGGCGGCTGATTAGCTCAGTGTTTTGGATCCCTTTATTACCACAGCCCTGATGAGAGCCAGACCTGTGTCAAGGTCTGCTCAGCCAACCTGTCATTATTCCCATACCCTGCTAGGCCAGGGGGATGCCACAAAACTGACCACAGCCAAATTATACGTCTTAGCCTGTCTTGTTCCTGAGGCAGGGCGAACGTACGTTTGGTGTGCCAGATTAGGAGCAGGCCGCCAGTTCAAACCTCTTGCTCACCCCTTTTTAGAGTCTGGGGTTACAGAGGTGGAGCGAGGGCTGCTCTGCGGTTGACGCCGGGGCGCTCCGTTTCCCAGACACTCTGTTAGTTAATAAAACCTCAATAAAACAAACAATCTGCCAAATGAAACACTGACAGGAGGGTGAGTGACAAGGCCGCTGAAAGACCTTCAGTAGGGCAGCGCTACTGTGCACCAGGGCTGTAAATGTTTTGGATTTTAACCATACGAACACATATCAAAGCAGCTCATAATGAAACTTTAGCTGTGTTTTTAAGTCACACTTTAAAAGCTGCATTAGTGTGCTCATGTAACCGCCTTGAAAAGTTCTGTTATGTTTGGATACATTAGACGTTTTTTGCGAAACAAGAAAGCTAAGTGTGCTTTAAAGGAAGACAACAAAAGAACTTTGACTCTAAATACATGAGATCATATAATATTAAATGTCCCAATGTCTCTGTGGTTGATGTACGTTGACGCACTGCCTGCATGACTCTAACATAGTGATAATTACTTCTACCCAGCTCAGAAATAGTTAATGATCTAAAGAGTGTCAAGGGTATCATAGCAGCTACATGGTGTGAAAATGCACTGCAGTTAGCCTCACTTTAGTCGGTTGCTTTAGTTCCATGTGCTGTAGCTTCCCAGTTCAGTTTATCATGTGGGGGGTTTCTCATGTATTCTGACACAATCACTCATTTGTGGCGCCTCTTCTCAGCTATGTTTGGTCTCTGCATTTTGTTATAAAGGTGCTCTGTTTGGAGGTGTTGGTTCTGTATCCCTCTTGTCTCACCTCTGTGGATACCTGTCAGTGGGAGTTGGGCTTTTATGAGCTGTTCTTTCTCATTCATTTACAAAAGCACACACACACACACACACACACACACACACACACACACACACACACACACACACACACACACACTGTTAGAGATAGCTGTTCATTTGTAAAGCCAGGTTGAAAAAAGTTCTTCCTGAATTTGTTTTACTTATGCATAAATGTCAGTGTATCGCATACGCTCCGATGCTAGAGAGGAGCAGCCATCATGTGGAAGCATTCACGCTGTTAGCTCAGCAAATCATAAACACTCACAAATAGCAGGCAGATGCAGACATACTCAGGAGTTCAATCATCTGAAGAGTTGGCCACACTATGCCCGACTCACACACACAAACACACACACACACACACACATACACAGAAAGATAGAGAGCAGGAGATGCCTTTTATTATACAAACAGAAAGCTGTACAAACAACCACACAAACATACAGGACATATTCAGCATGCATGCATCACATGCATGTAAACACATGTAGTCTACATGCATATGACATAACATAAACACACTCTGCTCTCATTTCGGGTGGTCTGTTCATTCATGCTTGTTGTGGCTTCAGATAAATCTCTCAGTCCTCTTGCTGCTGGGCATGTATCTGGATGCTGCATGTTGGGATCAGAAAACATTGGTTGAACTGTGGCATTTGATGTAAACTGTGCATGCTCTGTGGTGCTGACGTCTTACTGTGGGTGTCAAGCATCTGCTTCCTCATCTTGCACCTCCAAAGAGCTCAGGCTCCTTGCTTTCAGGAAGTACAATGTTTAGTTGCAGGGACTAGAAGTTATTTTATTTCAAGTGAGTAAAATAGTGCTGGGATAGACATTGTAGTTTTTAGTGCAATGAGAACAAACTCAAATGGCTGTTTGCCATTTTTTTGTTCTGTTCAAAGGCCCGGACTGTTCATTCCAGCAAAGTCTAAATTCTAAATGTGTGCAGTGTCACACATGCTCACTGAGCACTAGAGAGGGGATTCACTTAGCAAATTTGGCCTGTAGAGTTTGATGAATTAAAAGCAAATCAATTAAAAGTCATTAATTGACATAATTATAGACAGAAACAAACAAACCCTACTGATGCTTCCTGAAAGTGTTTTTAAGTGTCAGCACTTAAATAGAACAGCTGGGCCACTGATGGTGCTTAAAAATTTGACATAACAGCCTAACAGCATTAATCCTGAAATGATCTGACCATTAAAAAGCACCATCAAGCGCAGACATGACTCCGGCTGTCCCTTTCTTTCAGCTTGTCGCACTAACCACCACTCGCTCTGTCTGTCAAGGCTCGCAGCGCTCATACTAACTAGCAAAAGCCTAATCTCACAGTACACAACACAACTTTGCTTTGTTTGCACCGTGTGGATTATTTGTTTGCATGACTGCATGTTGAGAGGTAACACTTTTGCCTTGAGATGTCACCCTATTCATAGAACCTGTCATCATTAGTCTGTTGTTAGGATTTGGAAAATAATCACTGCTGTTTGCTCAGTTGTTTTCAGCAAGAGGCTGTCTGTCATTTTGCAACAGCATAATGTCATTCTCATTTCATTATCAACTCCTGTGGGTGTAAAAAGACATGAGCAATTTGTTTAATTAAGGAGAGATGATCTCCTCTTATTCATGCTATCCACCCTATTCTTAGCTCAATTATACCCTGCATAAATTATAACTCAATTATTCTGAAACAGAACAAGTTAGCAGTATGCTTCGGGTGTCTTCCTTTAATTGAAATATTTTTTCTTTAGTTATTTATTCAAAGTGATCCATGCATAAGTGCCTCGAACTTGCATTGTTTTAATGACCAGCAGGTGGCATCTCAACATTATGCAAAAGAGGCAGATTATGTAAAACCAAGTCAAAGCAAAGCAACCCTCCTTCTTAGTGGATTTACAGCCAAACTAGTGGGTTTATGGTCTAAGTTGCTAGGATCAAGTCTCCTTGATATGCATTTTTCAAGTTTTTGTCTCATTTAAGGTAAAATCAACACATAAATTGGCTATGCTTGAAGTTAAAGCCACCTGTGACAGCCAATTTGCTACAACAATTTTCAAGGGACGAACAGTAATGCGTTTCCACCCTTTCTTCCAGACCTGAGGCCTCATGTACAAAGAGTGCGTGTGCACAAAAACATGGCACACTCTTTTTCAGGGCAAAGTTCAGATGTATCAAGAGTGAAATGACTGTGGAAATGTGCGGTGCCTCATGCCACCTTCATGGCTTGCATTTGCACGTTTGTAGAGCTGTTGATCCTTGCGCACAGATTCATATATCTGGATATTTTTGTGCGTATGACATTTTCTGGATTTGAGAATATGCCTTGTTTCAGTAGGAAATCCATGCAAGTCTTAGTACATGAGGCCCCTGGTCTCTTCTGGTGCCAGAAAAAAAGATGGCTGACAGAAAATGTGCCAAACTTGAGTCTTCAAAAGTTGCTTTGACAGCTTCCATTATACAAAGTACAGTCTATGGTTAATTCAATAAACTAGATATGATGAAATTGAGAGGAAATTCTGAGCCCAAGAAGCTGCCACAAACTAAGTTTATCTAGTGTTTGCTAAAATGCTATAGAGTGTTAGAGGGAGAGGTAGTGCTGTTCGTTGCAATACCAATGGTCAAGCTAAACATATGTGGTTAAAGTAAGGCTGCTTAGGTAGCAGAAGGCAAAGTTATCACAACAACATCTCATTTAAGACTTGACATGTAAGGTTTAAAAAAAAAATCGTTTCACCTCTTTCACCAAGAAGACACTGCAAGCATATTGCTAACTCACACAGATGCTAAAAACTCAGGCAGGGTATGAAGGAGCTATGAAAATGAGCTGAATTAACAGTATGCAACATCAGATTGGTTCTTCTCACATGCTCATGATTTACATTACCCATGAATGCTGCGTGTACAGAGAACTAAAGTGGTGTTTTTACAATGTGTGCGTGTTTGAATGTGTGCGTGTGTGTGTGTGGGTGTGCGTGTGCATGCAGGGGAGAGGAGTGTCCAGTCCCAGGCAGCCCCACAGCTGTTCCCCAATGGTAAATATGTGTTCCTCTGACTCCTCTCTCTGGGGGTCCGTGGGTGTGGGGAGTAGAGGAAGCTAACCTAGCAGCCACTGATGAAGCCCTTCCCCTCCCCACAGGGGCATCATCCCTCTGACCCTTGACCTCTGACCCCACCCCCTACCTTCCTCTTCCTTCTGTGAATGCCCTCTCAATAACAACCACTGCCCAAGTCAAACCACACCTTTTCAAAACACAGCTGCAAACAGGAGCCTCAGACCAGCATGCAAAACATTATATAAAGAGATGTACTGTTTATGATAAGGTTAAATAGAGTTCCACCAGGTTCAGTGCATTATTAAAAAGGTGTTTTGAGAGCAGTAAGTATTGCCATTTTATGCTGAAAGTCCATTTGAAAATTAGACCAGTTAATCTCCTGTGAGGAACTTACATGTTTCGTGGATTTTGGCATCCCCTGTGGACGAAGTGGGGATGACTTATCTCTTAACTGATCAGTCTCATCCCTCTTTATTTTTAGTGTCTAAAATGCAACTCACAATGAAACTTGAGAAAGTAAAATTTTCAAAGAAGCTAATTTTGGCAGTGTGCCATTAACTGCCTGTGAGGAACTTATATGTTTCAGTGATTTGGCGCCCCCTGTGGACAAATTGGGGATGATTTATCTCTTAACTGATCAGTCTCATCCCTCTTTATTTTTAGTGTCCAATATGCTACTCACAATGAAACTTGGGAAAGGTACATTTTTAAAGAAGCTAACTTGTGTGCCATTAACTGCCTCGATAAGTAAAAGGAAACCCATGGATGGACAGACAACTAGCTGCTATTTGAGCGGATACAAAACAGTAAAAAGCTTTTCATAGAGGCGCCAATGTCAAACTCTACCTACCATCCTATCCTCTCAATAAGGACCCAAAAGCCCCAAAAAATCATCTTTCAGAAGAGCTTAGGTGCTAAAAGTGCATCACATCTTCCCTGGAGCAAATCTGAATGGAAGGACTGCTGCTTAAAATGTTGTATTTCTATATTTATCCACTACTTTTTCCATCACTTAAGTTTTATTGTAACTCCTGAATAAGGATTTTTTTAACTCAAGTGTGAGGAGCCTCCATCAAAAAGTGAAATTTAGTTTGCATATATTTAACACTCAGCCTTGTGTTCCAAAACTCCATCGACACAGTCTGTTAGCTTTTGTGAGTGAGCCTGCATTATGTCCTGCTTCGCGCCAAAGTCTTTCTAAACGGGCTTTTTCATGCACATTTAAAGTCGTGTCATTACTTGGTGAAAACAATCAATTAATGGCAACGTGTCCGTGTTACCACAGTCCAATTTCTTTTTCTATTTGCAGCCAGAAGTCATTTGTTTCACTACATTTGCAGTTAATTAAACATTCAACACATTTAGAGGGTACAAAAAAAGAAAAAAGACTGAAACTATTTTACATTAAGATAATACTATTGATGTTATTAGTCCCAATTTACTACATGGGCTATATTTTATCGGATAAGGCAAAGAAGGCAGACAAATAAACTAATTTCTACAAAAATGCTTCAAAGACTAATACATCAAAGAGATTAACAACTAAATTATACCGCGTAAGAGACTGAGGGAGGAAGCCTCTTCTCAGAGGGATACTTCTGTTCAAGGTAGGAGATAAAACAAAAGTGTTTTCAGCTGTAACTACTGTACGTACACTAAGTTTCCAACATACTACGTTAAAACAGCCTGACCTATTTTGAGATTTTGTGTCCTAGTTTCTTTTTTTGGTTTCAGAAATAGAAACATTAAGAGCAAGAGACATACTTTGCATTGTCCTTAATAAACCCCCCCAACCACACGCACACACACCACATACACACACAAACGTGTGTTACTGTAACACATTGAAACCAACTTTGTGGTGCAGTTTTACAGTAAGTTAAGAAACTCGTCACAGTGCTTTTGTTTTCTTATCATGTGGTTCATGTAATTGAGAGAGCATTCACCTCTGAGCTTTAGTCTGATAACATCTGCACCTTCTGAATTACTCTCCTCCAGCTGCATGTTTTCTGTTTGGTCAAGACAAACACAGTATTTCACCTCTTTTTCATAGAAGCCATCAACGTAGTTATGCCAACCACCTCTGAGGGACACTCTGACTCGTACCGTCCTCCTCGTGAATTCATCCCACTCTTCATTCGATGTGTTTTGTTTTGGTCATTTTAAATGCCTGATGACTAGCAGAGATGTACCAGAACTTCTTTTTATTTACTTTCTGATCCGGATACTTAAACTTGTTACTACTGCTAACCCTGTTTGGCATCAGTAGATCAACCCCTAAAACCTGTAGCCTTCCATATTGTACACATGGTTGTTTTACAGGGGGGATTTTAGGTGCCGTGACCACTGCCGCCGTTTTTTGCGTTGGGAGCGGCCATGACCTCAATTTCAGAGCGCTTATCACCAGCCTAAACTGTTGCTAGGTTAAGAAAGTAGTCCCGTGGCAGCTTCCCTCAGGAGTGACTGTTGAGTCTGTTTTAAAATGCCATGTATGCTCCATACTTGCTTTCATGTAATGGCATTTTAACAGGAAAAGGAATAGTGTCCAAGCAGTAGCAGCATCTCTAGACTTGGAAATTGTACTTTTAAAAATACAATTGTGATAACTTATCTCCTTTGTACGGCCCTCCCTCATTTTTATTGACTAATTTTATTTCAGAAGTCCCGCCCCTTCTTGATTCTGATTGGTGGGTGATCAAGAAGTGACATTGATGAGCACGGCACTGTTCCAAAAATTTAACTGTTTTCAACTGAGAGCTATGAGAATGCTGAGAGTGCAGAGGGCGCTCAGAGCGTTGAGAGCGTTGAGAGTGCGGTGACCAAAAACAAAAGATGCTTAGGGCAATTTTGGGCAGAGGACGCTGAGTGCTGGAAAAGCTGAACATCATTGAGTTGAAATAGAAAATAGGTGCTCTTAAACATTGCCAGTTTTGCTGCCACTTTGCTAACTCTCTTACATTTGGAGATGATCGGACATAACTTTTTCCTTTCAAATTCTAAAACCCAGACTTGAGTATTGGCCACTACCAAGTACCCCTAAGACACTATGGATAATATACTGTACATGTAGTATGTGTTAAAACACCATTGATGACACTTTTCCACTTTTTTTTTGTTGCAAAAAAAAATAGCTGAATCCAGTTACTTTTAAAAGAGACTGCTGTACTCTCTGATACCGGGTACATCCTTTAAGGAGGTATAAGAACCATTGTCATGACTTTTTCTGCGAGCACTAAACCACTTTTGTTTGCCGACTTCCCGTTATACGTTTCCAGAAATCTCCTCTCCGCTGCTCTAAAACCGTCTTCGCCAGTAGCAGCAATGATAAATCCATGGAGGCAGAACAGTGCAACTTGTGTTCTCAAGAAGATTAGTTGATTCCTAGTCAAACAAGTTGTTTCTTTTCAGAGAGTAATGATGCATCACAGCCTCAGATCGATGCACAGGCCAGCCTGCTCACTGATATATCACTGAATAGTGTAGGTGGTAACACTTCTGATCCTGGTGTCAGTATAAGAGGAGCTTGAGGTTTCTTATCACTTTTCTGATGACAGTCAAGAATGATCCTTTAGCTTCTGTTCAGAGATCATGTTCACTATCTGCCCCTTGCCGTGTGAGATATAATCTGTACTCACGTCACATCAGAGAATATTTACTAAAGTCTGCCCACTCTTAGTTACTGTAATTGCGGGTCCCAACCTGGTGCACTGTCGGCTGTGTCTGCCGTGCATCCAAAACACACAAACCCACACACATACCAGAGCGTGTGTCTCTCTCTCTCCCCCGTCTTCACAAAACCATAATGTCAGAAATATTTCTTTGCTCTCTTAACACATGATCATTACAGTTTGGTGAGATGGCTGCCTGACTAAGCGTTTTGGAGACATGTCCTGACACTGTCCTATCATCTCGTCTGCCAACTGTTTCTGCTCGCACATTGCAATTATGTGAACCCACAGTGCTGCTCTCTGAAGCCTGTGTTGGGACTTGGGTATTAACTGGAAGCCCCCACCTATGGCTAATACTCCATAAAAAGCTGTCATTATCCTACCGAGGATCAGAGGGAAAATATCTGTGTTCTGCCAGAGACAGAAAAGTATTGAAATAATGGAAACACCTCAAAGAGAAAGATTTCAACACTGAATCACACTAAACCGAGCCGGTGTTACTTTTACTTTTCTGAAGTGGCAATTATGTAACAGTAGACACTTAAATGTAATGCAACAGTAGTGCAAGTACGAAGAGTCCTCTTTGACTGAATGCTTTCAGTAATACAGCAATATTTAGTTGAGGTCTGAACCACATGAACCTCAACAAGCTTTTGGTCATACCAGACCAAGTAAGGCTGGGTGCATTGAATCCAGCAAAGTTATTTTTTTAGTATATTGATTAATGCACTTCCATAAACACAGTGTCAAACGCTGCTTTTAAGAGCAGATTTTTAGTTTGACGACTGTATCAGAGGCTGTTTTTTTTAAAAGCAAATAACTTACATGAGAATCAGCCAAAGAGAAAAACTAAATAATCAAAGTGGATTAGAAGAACTGTCTCATAAAAATTATGATAACATTTACCAAACAAATTTAAAGGGACGTAGAGGGCCAAAAGTTGACACTGCCAAAAAGACACTAGACTTTCAGGGCCTAAATTGCTAAGGATTGCGTGGCTTTTATGCATGCTTAACCTGTGGAGCCCAAAAGGCATAGTCTGATTCACCAAGCATGTGCAAAAGGTTCAATACTCGACAAACCAAACTTGAGATGAAATAGCATCTCTGTACCCCAGTTTTTCCATACATTTATATTATCCCTCACACATTAATTTGGAGCGAATTGCCCTTTTTATTTGTAAATGAGCTTCAATCAAGCGGCAACCTCCGGTCTAAAAATATGAGTCCAATGCGGAAGTGCTAAAAACTGCAGTTCATCGAGGATCCGCTTGAGGCTGGCTCCGGAAGTACCGGAAACCACATACACACCAATTCAAAAAAGTCGATCTTTACAGCAGAAATAAACATGTTTACAGCCTGGTACAAAAGACAAGTGTAGTCTGGATAGCTCATTTCTTGATCGGCAGTCACTGTGTGGGGGGGTGAATTTTTTTTCTAATGTGGTACTTTCAAAGATATTGAGATTACGAGTCTTCCAATGAGAGGCAAAGCTGACTTGATTGACAGGCGGGAACACTGTAGCTGTTGGCTAGGAGGCTAAAACTCTGCCTCTTTACGTCACAATCCGACAGAAGCAATATGGCTGCCTCCGCCGATTGGCCTCAAAACAGCGCTTCAGAAACAGATGGCTGACGTCATGGATCCTACGTCCACATTTTATACAGTCTATGGCCTCAATGCAAAATAGCACCTAATTCAAAAACATGCTGCAGTGTTTATAAGCATTATGATGGTCAAACTTTTTAGCATTCAAAACATCAGTTTCACCTCTTGATGACTTAAAAAAAAAGACATATCTGCACATAAAGTCTGTTGATAGTATTTTGACATAACTTTTATTCTAGTAATCAGGGGTTAAATCATTCTGGAGCTTTCATAGGCTCAACCCTTGCATATACGAGCTGTGCATTTGAACAACCTGCTTCTTGCTTGCTTGCCCCAGGAAGTAAGCTCTTTATAAAATGTGAAATCTGTGTCACATCTTTCATGATACGACTCCTAAATATTAATGGTGAGGACTTCAACTCTCCAATCAGCTCATCATTTATGTGGATGGACTTTAGTGCTGTCAGGAGGAGAGCACATAGTGCAGCTCTGCGCAGCACAGAGTGGAGATATGAAGCTCATCTCAGTCACGATCAGGTGTAAAACTGGAGCAAAGTGCACAGAGCTACAGAACTTTGAGGGCGTTTTTGCGCTAGAGCAACTTGATTGGGAATTAAGGTAACCCTGTAGCCTAAGATAACCCATGTCCTTAATTGTGTTTTCCATGTTTACTCTGAAGTTTCGAAGTGTTTACCTTATTTCTTTGTAGACCTCCTGTGTTAATAACTACCTCAGAATGTTCCATGCTACATTAATGCGTCATGTTCTTCCTTCAGCAACAACATCTTCTGTAATGTTCTGAGCTGTTGTTTATTAAGGGCAGTAAAAATTAAATTACATCACTGTTAGCATCTGTTTTGTTTTGATGCTTTATTCCAATCTGCAGATGAGTTTCTTATTTGAAGACAGAGCTTCAGAGAGCTTTGTAATTGACGCTGCAGGCTGAGTAGTTTCAGATTGAAGTGAAGAGGATGAGGTGTTTCCCCAAAGGCATCCTCGTCCTCTCTAAAAGACCCGTGTGGCTGCAACCCCTCTTTAGAGCCATGTGTGAGCTGCCACCTCCGTTCCAGTGTGAAGACTTTGAGTAGCCCAGCTGTACTCACTCCTTCATTTAGAAAAGGTGCCAGCCAGCATCCTTCAGCCCATTACAGAGAGGTGATGAGCTGTGAGGATGACCAGCCGCCTTACAGAGAGTTAAAGTGATTGTTCCGGATTGGAGAGGTGTTTTTTATTTGTTTTTGTTCCCGACTGTGTGAAGATTACTGCAAAGCTGCCAAAAACCATTAAGGCTCACACCCCTCCACTTTATGTGCGAACAGATTTCCCCTGTTCTGTTGCTTCAAATGAAAGTCTCAGTAAAATTTGTCACTGTCTCCTGAAGAGACCTCAGCTATCCTGTCTTGACTGACTACCTCCCTTTTTTCAAATCAGTTTGACCAACACAGGGGCCAGGTAGCTGAAATTGCTTTTATATCCCCAGAATGCCTGAGAGGTTTTTTGTCCAAACCAGGAAACGTGGTGGTTTCATCAGTATCTGTGTGGAAGTCAAACCTCTGCCCTTATGATGGAGGGAAGACAGACGCCCGACAGTGCAAATTCACCTTGACCAAAGAGGAGCAAACATGCACACACTCATGCTCTCGTACACACACTTCTGCACAGAGAAAAACCTGTGAAAAATATGTTTTGGCTGTTTTGGTTTAATATGTTCTTATCATTTCTCCTTTCATTATGCACAAGCATCTCCTCATTTCCCTCTGTGTTAATCAAATCCAGCTGCTGCATTCATGACCCTATTTCTTGTCTTGTTTCCTCTTCTGTACCGTACTTTTAAAAACCAGAAAGCCTTCTCTGCTTGTCTTTCACACAAAGAAATTAATGCTGAATATAACAGTGTGTCTTCTAAATTTTACTATAACACCAGTCTGCATGTATGCTGCTCTGATGGGAGGTGGGGAGAGAAGTAGGCCAACATAGTGTCTGAGGTGTATTTTTTCTGATTGTGAGTACTTGTTTCCCTGCAGAGACCTGTGCAGTGAACAATGGAGGCTGTGATAGCACATGTCACGATTCAGTGACGGGAGTCCGCTGCAGCTGTCCTGTTGGCTTCACTCTGCAGCCGGACCGCAAGACCTGCAAAGGTAAAGCATCATCATTCAAACAGCACCTGTCCAACCATCACAGAACTAATCTCCCTGTTGTCGTTTTGCCAAACACACCCGAGCGTCTCTCTCCACATGGAGCACACTACTGGAATTATTACACTGTCTTCCACCCTCATCTATCCTGGGATATTTTTCTTTATATGCTTTGTTTTGCACACACAAGTCATCTTACAATGTCGGAATCCTTACTGGTGCCATCAGTATCGCGCCCCTCACTGCTTTTCTGCTGCATATCTTGAGCAATAATTTGACATAGCACTGTTTTTTTGACAGTTTTTCCACTAAATTACCATCATCCTTCGCTCTGAGTGTTGGCAGAGCAACCTGCATATAGTAGAAAGTTTTAAAGTCTAATAAAATCAATTCAGAACTTTAGATTAAAAACGAGAATTAGATCAGAAAGCAAAGTCACAGCTGACAGTCCGTTTGGAGAGAATAAGAGCAATCTGTTTCTCCAGAAAGGCGTGGATAGAAACCTGTCAGCCTTCTATAGCTTGTAGTGGAGCAATAACAATCCTGATAAAAGAACATTGTCTTCCATTAGTTTTGAGACAAAAGGGAAAACAAACCCATGCAGCCCTGGCACAAGAAGACAGGGGCTTGCTGCAGGCCTCACACTTCTGAAGAATAGGGACAAAGATGGAGCAAGGAAAGGATTATTTTATTCCATCTTTGATGCATTTATTTCAACCACATGATGAAGAGTTCCTCAAGAGACAGACGCCTCATTTGGTATGATGATTCAAAGTTAATCAGAGCCGCTGCCAGACTTCCAAAGGAGGAGCACCATCAAAAGCAGGGCTGAACACATGATATATCGATCGGTTATTGGCTGCAGAAATAAAGAGCAGGATAATCTGAGGGAGATGGACAAAGATGATTTAGAGACTGTACTGCCAGGGGCCTCGCTTTGTGAGGGCTGCATCCCATTACAGCCACACGCAAACAGACTTGAGCCTTCCTGAAGGCCAGTATGAAAACAACTGCCTTTGTTTCCTCCTTTTTTAACATAAAGTATTATGAACTTTAACTTCAGCTG
Source organism: Notolabrus celidotus (assembly GCF_009762535.1). NCBI lineage: Eukaryota > Metazoa > Chordata > Actinopteri > Labriformes > Labridae > Notolabrus > Notolabrus celidotus. The sequence goes on along the minus strand of NC_048282.1, from coordinate 27,236,481 downwards.
CTTTAGTTCATCATATGCTCAAAGTCATTGTAAATGAGGGCATTGATCTCAATGAATTTTGAGTCTAAATAACTTAATTATTAAGAGTCTAAAAAAGGAATTACCATTACATTTTAACAATGTATTTATACCATCTAGGATTACATGACTGCTTTAATGCTGAAGAGGTCAAATGTAAGAATTGACTGTTAGAGAATTTTGACCTAACGGCTCTTCTGAGCATTTTAGAGTCTTTCAGCTTATTGTTTTGATATTCCCTATTCTTGGATTCAGTCTGTTTTCTATCCACCACTCAGCAGCTCCAGAAATCCTGCTGTAGTAAGAACAGTTGTTGACTAGTCAGTAAACAAAGTGCAACATGTAGCAGCTAAACAACCAAGTGTTCGTCTTGGAAGTTGGTAGAGACCAAAAACAGAGCTAAAACAGAGTGACTCTGCCAGAGCACAACTAATGCTAAAGGTTGTTTTTGAATCCAACCATTCTGGGGACTCTTCTGAGAGGAGGAACCCCAACATGCTTTTAGGGGAGCTCTCTGAGAGCATACATTTAAAGCCTGATGTTTTTTGCTTACAATTGCATCAAAAATAGGGACATGGAATTTTTCAAGCAGGATGGAGTTTAGTATAGCAAAAAATGTGTTGTTTTCTGCTATTTAATGGGATTCATGCTTACAAAGGAGTCTGAAAGGACACATGCAAAGTTGATCCTCTTTCAGTCCTTTTCTGAAGACTACCTGTTACAACAGTTTCCAGGTTTTCAAAGATAACAGTCACCCATCCTGCAAACTCAGAACATTTAAAGTTAAATGTTTCTCTTTTGTTGTATCTGTTCTGGAGAAGGAGTTAAAAGAATCCCTCTAAATGTCCCCAAGTTGCAAAAAACATGCTGTATTAGAGGTTAAGTTTTCTTCCCTTTTCTTTCCCTGATGGGTGATTTAACATTTCTTTTCATCGCACTGATTTTCTTCACAGATATTGATGAGTGCCGTCTCAACAATGGCGGATGTGATCATGTGTGTCGAAACACAGTAGGCAGCTTTGAGTGCAGCTGCAAGAAAGGCTACAAGCTGCTGACCAACGAGAGGACTTGTCAAGGTAGGTCACAGTTTCTTCTGCCCTTTGCTGTAAAATTATAATAAGTTTATGTGATGGTGTGATGCAGGAATAGTAAACCAGAAACGACCTCCAAATAGCAGAAATGTTTGCCCTTTCCAGCCGGCAGAGAAGCCAAACCAGGCCTCTCTGGCTTGTTTATCTGGTATATTCGGTGGTAGCCATGGCTCAGCAGGACTAGGGGCAGAACAAATATAAAGTTTGCCATGGCTGAACACAGGTGTGGAGAATTAGAGTTCTACGTTTAAAACTTCTTCTTGAATAAATCAAACCACTGCAGAAACATCTGGTGAGCAACGACAGGCAGGCAAGAACTGTGGAGCCAAACTCGGCCTCTCTGTGAGTGGAAAAACAGATGACATGCTATTATTTAATTCTCTTTTCTTTATTGATGTGGTCAATCAATATCCAGCCTGGTACACGTCAGTGTCATGCAATGGGTTTACAATTGCTGCACTAAATCACACTCTTTTGTGCACAGTACACAACATCTTTTGTGGTCAATGAAAGTGTACACTGTCGCTGTGCTTCGAGGACACTTTCTTGTAACTTCAAATCTATTTTTGGTGGGATGCCTTTCTGTCATTATTTGGAGCTGAACAATGCAAAGTTTATTTAGCCAAAACAACACAGATAACTGAGAAAATGTGGTCTTTGCATGTAGGAATGTAAATCGCAGCTTGTTGTCTGTGGCACCATGCCTCAACCAACTCAGCCTTGTGCTGTTTGGGCGCACAGGGGAAACATTGGAACAGTGATATCCTTGTTTGGTGCTGTGTGTTTTGTCTGCAGTGAGAGGGTTGTGATAAAGCTCACCTCCTGTTGACTGAGGTTTTGCCAGGCTCACACACACACACACACACACACACACACACACACACACACACACACACACACACACACACACACACACACACACACACACACACACACACACACACACACACACACACTCTCCACACTTCTGAGTCACCTGTCTGCTCCTCATCCTCTCCTCTCATTCCTGCCATTTCTCTCACCCACGAGAGAGAAGGATGCCTGTCAATAGCATCATTTAGTAACATGATCACACCGATTCACTTTAGTGTGTTGTGTTGTTTTCGTGGCGTGTTTGCTGTTCTGTCATGTTTGGTCAACATGCAAAGAGATATGAGATGCAAATTAGATGCTAGCTAACTTTGTCGCAATCATTTTCATTCTGTGCAGGCCTTGCAAAGTTGAAAAACTTGAAAAATAATCCCTAAAGGCTCAACTTTGTCCTTGGTATCTTATCCCTGGTGTTAGTATGCAAATCTGTGATTAAAGAGGCGCCCAAGGGGTTTCATGTTACACTTCCATAAAGTTGGAAGACTTGTCCCTTATTTGGGGAAAGATCCAAAAAGACTGGATCCTACATCTCCCAAGATGCAATCTCACACGTATCATTCTATATTGAAAAAGTAATTGGGTGGAAAGGATGGATAACTTTTCTATTAAGCATTCTTTGCATCTGTCTTTGTAGAAAATAGACAGCATTAAAATCATATTTAAAAATCATTGTTCAAGTTACCATATTGACCTAATATAAGATCTTTATTTTTCCGTAAACTTAACTGCAAAAAGTGGGATTGATTTATATTCAAGGTTTAGAAATGAAATGCCAATATCTGTAATAACAGTGACGGCGCTACTTATCTGTTAAGAGAGTGTACTCTTCATGACTGTGGCCAGCTTCCACTCACAACTACAGCGCGAGGGGGATGAAAGATGGAGAGATGCAGTGACTGGACCCAAGTAGCACAAAAGGATGTGAAGCACCTTCTTTTATTCAATGTGTTTCTTCTATCATTATTTGTAATTTTTTGTCCCTCAGAAAAACAGAATTTGGTTGAAAAAGTCTTGAGAAGAGGGGATTCAGCCTATCACTAGGGTTGTCTTATATTCAGGCCAATACTGTAATTTATGAAATATCTGTCAAGTGTAAATCTTTTAAAACAAAAGACTGATGTGTTGTAAATTTTTTGTTAATTTTATTATTTCAAAATCATAATTTTCCTTTGAAACATTTTATTTTCAATGGTGTTTTAAGTGAGTCCTCCCCTACACTGTACACGCTCACATCTTTTAAACTCTATGACCCCAAGTTTGTATACAGTACTCATAACTCAAGCCAGTCAGATGTGTTAGTTTAATAAACACAGTTTCAAAATCCCATCAAGCATTTCTCTGATGGGTCCAAATCCAGAGCTGGCAGGCTAAGATAATTACGGGCGAGCTGCAGCACAAACTATGTTGCAGAGACACAGTGCTGTTATGAAGTGCTTGTGCCTGGTAGTGTGTTGTTGTGTTCAGAAACACTTAAGGAGGCGTTCGCTGTCTCCTCAAGGTGTTGAGATGTGTAAACTGAACTCTGGGTTTATCTTGGTTTAAACAGTCATGGTGTTTCCCTGATGTCAGTGGACCATGGCTCATAAGTCAGGACAGGGCATGCCTGCTGAGCCCCTGTCGGCATTCCTCCGCCCACAACACCCTCCTTTTAATCTCCTTCTCACTCCTAATCCACATGTGGGCACTCAGAGGGAGATGCTCATCTCATTTTATGTTGTCTTCAGAGGGAACATGAACGATAGACCTCTTATCTGCTCTGTATAAACAGTAATGACCTTTTTTAAAAAAGTTTAAATCAACCTCATTTGCCTGCATAGTGTTTTTTATTAGGCAAGGGTGGAAACTGAGAGTGATGAATGGAGTCCTGACAATTAGATCAATGATACTCAGAGGAGACAAAATCGATGGAAACTCTGATTTGTTATTATCACTGTTCTGGTTTTATCTTTCCATGGTCCTCTGCACGCACATCACCTTCTGATGATGCCCACCCACTGCATACTTCTCCTTAGCTGCCTGGTAAATAAGGGTTGCAGGAGTCCTCAATGTCGTCACACTTATAGTTTCTAGCGTGGCCCAACACAAAACAATTTAATGACAAGTTGCAGATCGACTTCTGGCGTCACTTATTGCAACATTTTTTTGAGGTCTCTACTTTGTCACCACACCTAAATCCAAGACGCTTTTCAGACTCTTCTATTAAAAGTGCACTGAGTGTGAGTGCACAGTTCAGTCTAAATATCCCCAAAGCAGTCACTTTTGCAATGCATCATACAGCATGTGCAAATCCATGCTGCTCTCATCTAGCTCTGCTGGTTTGAATCTCCAGGGGCCATCATGGGGGGGACAAACAGCGAGGAACATTTGAGTTTGTTCTTGTAGAACCTTAAAATAGAAACACTATGTCAGGCTGGGAAAGATGGGTTTTCTTCAACACATTTTCAACCTGAATTTTACTTTTTATGTATTAGAGGATCTTTTTTTCAAGATAAGGATAATTAAGTGCATCAATCAAACAATTTGAGTGAAGTGTGAGTGGTCCGTCGTAAACTGATAAGCCTTTAATCTTTTGCACATGTTAATCTTTTTGTTGCTCTCACAACAATCTGTCAAGTATTGACCTTGATCACTGTTTTTGAATGACTATGTTCAGCTCTTAAATTATTACACCAGTAGATTACAGCAACAGATAGTAGATGAAATGATGATGTTCATTAGGAAATCCTGGGAACTTTCAGCCAATTATAAACCAGCAAACTTCCAGAACAGCCTCCTCTCCTCCCAACACGAACAATGAATACAATACAGTACAAAAAAAAGGAAAGAGGGGAAACATGTCATGAAAGGAAGACGGAAGAGTCTTCCTTGAGAAATTGACAGATTTTTCCTCAGTTTGTTGAAGTTTCTAACAGCATGTCTTTCTCTCCTCACAGACATTGATGAGTGCTCTTTTGACCGCGCCTGTGACCACTTTTGTGTCAACTCCGCCGGCAGTTTCCAGTGCCTCTGTCATAAAGGCTACGTCCTCTACGGCCTAGCACACTGTGGAGGTGAGCCAACACGTCTGTTCCCTCCTCCTCAGACTTGTCTCTGGAGTAATTTTCCTGTCAGTCACTCTTTCTCTGCATCCCACACCTCTTCACTAACCTTCCATTAGTTGCTCTTATGTTTGACATGAAAAATGTAACCAGGCTAGAAACACATTCTTAATTTTGATATAGATTTCTACTGACAGCTCACACAGAGGTCTTAGCAATAAGCTGTATATTAATGAACCATACCACACAGTTTTGAGCCCATGAATCAAAGAATTTTGTCAACTCCAGATTGCTGCTGATTGATTGGTTTCCTGCTTTTCAGACATCTGTTGTTTTAAGCCAACCTGGTGGCATAGCTTTTGAAAAGGCAACGTCAATGACAATGAAATATCAGAACAAAAATGGGTTGCAATAAACTTTTTACACACATCCTTTGTTCTCTGAGGATGAATTCTGAAGACGGTGGTATCATGATGAACACTGTATCAGTAAAACATCAGCATGTTAGCTGATTCTCATGTTAGCAAGCTGCTGTGAGCAGTTAGTTTCTCCTCCTGTATCCAGCAAAACTGATGATTTTCTTGTCCAGTGAGAAAGTGTGAGGGAATCAACTTCACTATTTAAATTTTGGCCTGGTGGTTAAGTTATGCGCCCCATGTACATAGGCTACAGCTCTCAAGCAGGTAGTCCGGGTTTGATCCCAACCTGCAGCCTCTTTCCCAGATGTCACATTCTCTTTCTGGGTTTCCCGCTCTATCCACTGTCCTGGATTGGTCTTTGGCACATACTGTATATGTTAAAAAAAAAGAAGTTCAACATTTTATAATACAGCAAAGTAATAGTATGGCCACTTTCTTTAAGCATAGTACACACCACAAGATAATCAAGCCTGTTTTTGGCCGGGTTCCCCCTTCCAAGTTCCAAGTCCCTGTTTTCAGAAATTTCTAAAGATTATCTCTGTCAGATTTTCTCGTTGTTTGTAGTGTGTTATGATGTTTTTTATTTATCCTGATCTGCTTGGAAGATGATCGGTGCCGCACCAATTTGAAATCGTAAATATTAAACATGCTCAGTATAAGCGATCTGAAACCCTGTTCTGCGGGAGGAACCCCGAGCGGCAACCTCCGGTCCCAAACTATGAAGCCCATGTGGATGTGTTATAAACTGCAATTCATCGAGAATCCGCTTGAGCCTGGCTGCAGAAACACCAGAAACCACATAGACACCAATTCAAAAAAGACAATATTTGCAGCAGAAACAAACATGTTTACAGCCTGGTTCAAAAAATGGCTTGGCTCTACATAGCTAATGTCTCTATCGGCACACACTGTACGGGGGTTCATTTTTTTCTAACACCACGGCTCAGAAGATATTAATATTTTGAGTTTTTGCTCAAATAAGGACATTACTTACTTGACTCCCAGACAGGAACAAATAGCTGTTGGCTAGGAGGCTCAAACTCCGCCTCTTTACGTCACACTTTGACTGGCTGAGTTCTGCATTTCCAATATGGCTGCCACCATCGATTGGCTTCAAAACAGTGCTCAGGAACAGATGGGTGACGACATGGATACTACATCCATTATTTATACAGTCTATGGGACAGCCAAGCATGCACCTGTCTGATTGTCTCATGCAATAAAATTGATAGCCAATCAGGAAGCAAGTTGAGGAAACGCGAAGCCTTAAGTTAGGTGGACGTTAGAAATTGAGGACGAGCTTGTTGATTGGTGGACACAACATTAGTATTTATGCAGCATGTCCTGTAAAATTCACCACAATCGAACTAACAAGGAGAGGAGTTGAAAAGAAATTTCTACCTAATGGATTTACCAGGTAGCTAAGTAGCTAGCCATATTTAACTTGGAAGCAATCTTGTCGTCTACAATGTTACTTTATTCCACAGTCATGTTTGAGTGCAAGAAACTTAGTGAGGCTTACTTTAGAGAGTGAGGACGTAATCTGTTAGTGCGTGGTGTGTTTGCCATCGTTGCTCTCCACACACTACATCAACTAAACTGTTTAATCTGTCATTGTTTCATGTCATTTGAAGGATCTCTCACATTTTCAACAGGGGCTACTATTTAAAAAATCTTAGAGCGACCTTCTTGACAGAATATTAATCCCACTTTCACAGCACTAGTGTGTTGTGTTGTTCATCTTGTCTCACACTGACTCTTAAATCTGTATGTTACAGCATCCTTGAAAGAAAAAGAAAAGCAGTCTGAGCATGCAACTGCATTCTTATGCAGTAACTTAATATAATTAAATGACTCCTATTGCATATTATAAGCCAAGATCTAAGTTTTAAGTTTCTTTGAGTTGATTTTTAAAGGGACTGAAATGAGCTGAAACAGATTGTAGCCTGGAAGGCAGGAAATCAATCTGAGAAGTTCTGCTGCACTTGGCAGTAATGTAACAAGCAGACAATTTGTCCTGTAGTTAATGGACTAAAACATGAAAACAGCCGTAACTTGAAGGTGGAATATGACCATGTCCATCAGACATTAACAGGTACCAACTGTACTTTGGTGTGAAACAGATAACAGAAACAGCCTTTGGTGTCAGGAGGAGGTGTGTGGAGGTGTGTGGAGGTGCGTCAGATCTGCCTGCCAGGCAGCAAGAGGCCCGCCAGAGCACATCAGGGTGTTTCAGCGTCCCTTTGATGGAGTGTGTATCACCAGTAAGAATCTGCTGCTGTCTCCAGCGCCTCAGGGTCTCACAGTAGTTCTGGGAGAGACGGAGCAGACAGCATATGTACTCGAAATACACGGCTTGGCAGTGATTTACCCTGTTTTTGAGTCTGTCGTTTGACAGGTCGACTGATCAGCAATGTAGCAACAGAATGTAGAATAAGAAACGTTAGTGAGATGAGGAAGCAGTAATGCTTAGATGTATGGAATCACGCGTCTGCAGAAACACATCGGGGCAGCTGGTTACAGCCTCTGACAGAACAAAACTGGATGCAAACCATATTGAAGTTATACCTCTATATCTCTACTGACTGTCTCCTTCTAAGTGTTCAGAATGACTTTAAAAATCTTTTCCATAATGCAAAGGCCTAAAAACTGGAGACTGAGAGAGTAACAGAAACAGTGTATTATGCACATAAATGTTATATTATATTATGAATTGCTCCCTTTCCAATGATGTATAATGCAAAGTGAGGTGTTGAATGCTAGTTGATTGTGTTCGGGTTTTTAATGAGCTGTATTATAGCCACTATGACATCATCCATTTGTTTGTTAACCACAGTTTTTCAGCCTTGAGTTTAATGTTTGTGTTGTTGCCATGCAGTTTTTTTGGGCTGGAAGCGACCAGATTTTCTCTTCCGGTTGACAGGATGTCAATCATAGGTAGAAACACCCCTTGGCGGACCATACCCTATCAACATTTTAACTCAAATGAGACCATTTTTTGCAAGACTTAGATCAGGGGTTCCCAAACTTTTTAGTCTGCAACCCCCAAAATATCACTGCCAGAGACTTGAGACCCCCATTGTCCTGAAATGGTTGAAAGTTGCTCACAGCCGCATATAAGAACTAAGAGCCCAATCTGAAAACCTACATATATCTTTGTAATTTCAAAAAGGCTACAAGCAGCATCATTTCCTCAGGGGTCAAGTAGGAATAAAGTAAAGAACACTAATGATGTTTTTAATTTGCATGGTTTTATCTTAAATTTAGCTACAATCTTTGTAAATAGTATTCCAGCATGGATAAATTAAGCAATTTTAGATCATTATACATTTTTATTGTTTTTGGGTAGGCATCTCACAACATCCCCCATCAGTGTCCCATGACCCCAAAGGGGGTCCCGACCCCCACTTTGAGAACCACTGACTTAGTTCATGAGATTGAGAATACAAACACATCAGGAAAATGTGCACAAAGGTGATGCACAAAATGAAAAGTTTTTTTTTCTCCTCTTCTTCGATCCAATTAGATTTCTTTAGGTAATTACTGTAGTTGCCCCCTGCTGGCCATTAAAAAGATCACAGGCTCAAAGCACTTCTGCACATAGAGGCTACAGTCACTCTTAATATATAGTGTATGAGCTGTTTTCATTTCATTTATGCCCGTGTTTGGCTTAAATTGCACCCTCTGTGTTCTAGATGGCTGAGGTGCATGCGGTCCATTCTCCACGCAGGCAGTCGTATTAGCTGTCAGTTCAGGCAGTAAAAGCCAAAGGATTGGATTTGTAAGGCTTTTACTCTCATGATGGACTGTGATCAGGCCACACGGAGCTGCTGAGAGCAGAGACGATGGTCAGGCATAAATGACTCTCTATACCTTTTGTTGAGAGAGCAGGTGATGAATGATTTCCCCTCACTTTTCATCACCGCTGTCGGAACAGTTAGATAACCCCAGAGATTTACGACGCTCCCTGTTGCACTTTCGCTCTCTACAAGCCATAAAGCCAAGGTTGTGTTATTCCCTGTGCGGTTTATCAGACAAAATATTGCTGCCAAACAATCCAGAAAGCTGTGCTCAGTGTTTAACAATAGACTCACCCTAAACAAACCCAATTAGGTCAATGACCTGCTGTCAAGTATTGTGCAGAGGCCTGTCGACATTCCTCCAAAGTGAGAGTTTCTACAGCCATTCTGCTGCTCTGCTAGCAAAACAGTCTGCTCTTTTTTGCTTATCTGGTAAGAAAATAGAGCCTCAGCAGTCGTGACTAAATACTCTGAGTATTTTTTGAATTTGGCTCATTTGATCCAACCAACAACAGAAATGCTTCCTTCTGTTGCCGACAAATATTTGTACACAAAGATCTAAGACAGAGACAGTTTATCCCTCAAACCACACAGAGTTTAAGTTGATATCTTAACAGTTAAAGTTAATTTGGAAAAACACAGAATGTTCTCAGAGAAAATTCCTCTTAAAAACTCAAATTACAATGTTGTTTGGACTTGGAGCCGCTGATGTTGATGAATAAGCACGCAGAAGCGATTAGAATTTGAAGATTTCCACAAGCTCCCCAACCCATCCCCGAATTCCTCGCCATTACATGAAGCAATTGTTGAGTCTGAATGTCAATTTGTCTTTTTTTATTGTTCTGTCCTTTCTCTTCTTGACTCAACTCGTCTGTAAGAAAAAAAAGACTGATCTGCAGAAAGGTCAGAGTGTGTGTTTGGTTACACGGAGCAAAGAAGTGAAAACAACAGTTGCTGGCAGAAGAGCTTTGCTTCCATCAGATATTCATTAGACGTCTTTATCTTTTTCAAATTGAGTGCTTTGATGCAGAGGATAAGCGGCACATCTCTCTCAACATTCCCCAGCAGCTCTGTACTCACTGATGAAGCCATCATCTTCATCAGTGAGTGCATTGGCACGCAGAGGTTCTTTAGTCAGGGTGAATAATTGGATCAGACGAAGAAGAGCATTTCCTATCAGCAGACCAGATCATAAATCACTGCCATTATCTCGTCTCATGTCTCAGAGTCTCCTGCGCTTGTCCACAGTCTGCAGCATCCTCAGCCCAGCCTGCATCTGGACCCCGGGTGCTTCTTGGTTTTTTTAATCACAACATGTGTTTGAAAGGTGATATTAATTTACTGCTCACCGCAAGTCTTCTTCACCAGAAGACTTTTTTGACAAAGTTGAATGTGGCGACATCAAAACGAGGAGTCACATCAGTTTACACGCCAACATGTTAATCATCTTAGAGGAAGAGTCCTTGATGGGATGAGGCAAGCTGACTTCAGGGGAACCATTTCTTTACAGCTGTGCTCTTTCTAAAGAGACCCGTTTTACTTACTCATTTTATGCAACAAAACCTGCTCCAAATCTTTTTGGACTGACCTCTTTATTTGATTTAAACCTCTTCTATGAAATCTTCTTCTTCACTTAAAAAAAGTCACATTTGTACAGTTACTTTTTATAGTTTATTCATGTCCTCTAAATGCCACTGTTAACATATTTTCCCTCAGATATTGATGAATGCAGTATAAATCACGGAGGTTGTAAATATGGCTGCGTCAACACACTGGGGAGCTACGACTGTACCTGTCCAACGGGACACAAGCTGCACTGGAACAGGAAAGACTGTATCGGTATGTAGCAGCACTGCCCTCTTGTGGTGACTTCACTAACACACACACTTATGTTCTTTTTTTCCCCTCTCTGTCTCAGCTTTTTTTTTTTTTTTTTTTAAACACTAAATGATTGTGTGTTTTATTTACCTCAGAGCTGGTGAGATGTCCTCCGGGACTTGCGGCACCAAAAGCGACTCTAACCTGCAGCAAAACAGGGAAGAAAGAGAGTTGCTCGCTCACATGCGCCTCCAAGGCTCACTATCTAGCAGGTACATCACTCATAGAAAATCAGAAAACAACAAACAAATGTCCTCTTAATTCATATTTTAGAACTTTTTTGTGTGTCTGATTTCTTCAGAGTCTGATAACAGCTACTCAGTGAGCTGTGGTATCCCCATCCTCAGAGGGAAGTCTCCTGCCAGGTTCAACTCCAGCAGCAGTCAGAGCTGCATAGGTTCGCTGCCCGCCAGATTCCCACAATCAAACACTTTTTTTTAAACAATCCCATCTGTTAGTCACAACTCACAGACAGTTGGTTGTCTTTGTTATGGCAGTGTGCTCGAACCCACTGTGCTGTGTTTGTCTGTAGAGACTTTGGCGCCTCCAGTGAAGCAGACGGCTTCTTTCAAGATTAAAAACGCCAAATGTCACCTGCACCCGAAGCTGACCGGCAGGACGGAGGACAGAGGACGGACACTCGGTCCAGGTCAGTCTGAAAATGCTGCTTTATATTAATTCAGGTACAAATTAAGACATTTAAAGGGATAAACTGTAGAATTTGCTGCCAAATCACTTTGTTGATTCTTTGGTAAGTAAATCCATAGGAATTTCAGTGGCAAGGTTTTAGATGGTTTCTTGTTTTTGTCCTCAAACAAACTTTGCAAACATCTGCTGGTGCCAGCATGTAACAAGAGAGGATTTATGTTGTTCTTTGTTGAAGGATTTGATTGTTTTCTCACTGTTTATTGGATAAACAGAGAATGGGCATTTGTGGGGAATTCACCAACAAGACTGCGCCATTGTTCATTAAAACTTTATTTGCTAACAAGATCCCTACATTGGACATAACACTATGCTTCATAAGTAAGACCACATCACTGAACATCAGAAGAAATTATTTATTATACAAACCGTTGTATAGTTAAAGATACTTTATTTAAATTATGCTGGAAGGTTGAGTCACAGTATTTCTCAATTGCTAAAATGCATTTCTTGACATCCACCACGCTTCTCTCAACACTATAAGCACAAAACCCAATTTTCAAACTACATTCACCAAACCTCTGACTCTTCCTGCAAAACCAAATAATGTTGTCAGATCATACCCCAAGTCAATCAAAATTAAAACAATACTAAGCAGTCATTACACACTACATCAAAACACTGAAAATACAATGCTCAGGACATGAAGCTGTAGAAATAATGTTTATTGTTCACAGTAGGCTAAAAAAAATATCTTCTTTGAATGTAGCTCCTGTCTAGAGTAAAATAAAGTAAAATCAAATATAAATGAGAAGCACATTACAGTGTAATCCACAAAATCAAACTGAAGTGCCTACAGTATCAACACTCATTCAGCCACAGCATCAGGTCTATGTGCTGGGTCAGGCCACAGGACTTCATCCACATCACAGGCCACATTCTCCCAACCCTGGCGTGCCAGATCCAGGATTATATTGGTTTCCTCACATCATTAGCCACAAGTGTGATCAATTTTGAGTGGTTGTGTTTAAGTTGTGACACCTGTGCTTCAAATGTGTTGAACTTTTGCCACCTGTGCTTACCATTATGCAACACAAGTGCATCACAGTGCAAAATGTGTTTTAGTGAGTGAGAATGTGTTTGCAAGTTGTGTCTAACAGGTGACAAGTGCTTATGGTTTTGCCAAAAGAGTGACTGATTCAATACATGGGTTCAGGCCACTGAGGAATTTGGTTCGGACAATAGGGTTTAGTGTTTTAGCAATTGAGAAATACTGTAAAGTGGGATGAGTAAATGTTGAGGTAGCCTGGATGATGGGATACCAGGAGTTTGTAGTAAGAGGAGAGGTGAGAAGAGGTCAGAGGAGAGGAGAGGAGAGGAGAGGAGAGGAGAGGAGAGGAGAGGAGAGGAGAGGAGAGGAGAGGAGAGGAGAGGAGATCAGAGGAGAGGAGAGGAGAGGAGAGGAGAGGAGAGGAGAGGAGAGGAGAGGAGAGGAGATCAGATGGAATTAAGGAAGGAAAGAGGAGAAGAGAGGAGAGGAGATTGGAGGAGAGGGGATAAATTGCGAGTAGAGGAGAGGAGAAGGGGTGAGAGGAGATAAGATGGGAATGAAGAGGATGGAATGAGATGGGAAGAGTGGATAAGAGGTGAGTAGAGAAGAGGGGATAAGAGGTGAGGAGATGACAAGAGAGGACATGAGATGAGATGGGATCGAAGGAGAGGAGAGAAGAGGGGAGGAAAGAGGAGTGGAAATGAGATGAGATGAAGTAAGAGGAGATGAGATGGGATCGAAGGAGAGAAGAGGAGAGGAGATGAGATAGGAGGAGAGGAGATTAGATCGGAGAAGAGAAATGAAGAGGGAAGGAGAGAGGATAGTAGAGTAGAAGAGATTGGAGGAGAGAAGAAGATAAAGGGGAGGAGAGAAGAATAGTGAGGTAGTGGGGTTTGGCGGGGGAGGGTCTTGAGAACTGAGACGAACAGCAGTAAATGGTTTAGCACGTAAACACAGGTAATTGCAGAGATAATGAGCTGCAGGTGGGTGAACAGGTTACAGAGGTCCCGTTTCTACACTTTCACCATACTAACTTCATTAAAGGAAACAAATCGCAAAGGAACACCAGTACAATTATTAACAATAACATGCCTTCTATTTGTGACTAATAGCCTTCAAGTAATCAAAGACCTTAACTTCCAAACATTATTAATGTGGTACTAGTCTAGTCCTGATTTATTTTTGACATGTCTAAAACACGGTGTGATGTTGTGTGCTCCACAGGAGGTGGGCAGCCCTGCAGTAACTGCCTGGTGACATTTGTCAACCTAAAGTGTGACTCCTCTAAGAAAGCCAAAGGGCGACGAGCACGAAACCCTTCAAACAAAGAGGTGACAAGGATTACGTTAGAGCTGGAGGCTGAAGTCAAACCTGGAGACACAACAGGTCAGTCATCTCATTGAAAACACTGACAGCTTGTCTATTGCATCAGTCTGAGCATGTAATGTCATATTTTATTTCCACTTGTCTATCCTTTTTGTTGCTGTGTTCTTGTAGATGAAACACAGAATGTTTTATTTTTCCCTATAACCAGGCAGTTGTAATCTCAGCTGCCTTAGACAGCGCATGGAGAAGCAGGTGAAGATGTACATCAAGGCTCTGAAGAAATCTATCAACCAGGAACGTTTCCTGATCAGAGTTGCTGGGTTGGAGTACGAGGTTGCTCAAAAACTTCCCCAGGCTACTCCAAGTCAAGAGAACTGTGGGCCAGGCTGGGAGAGGGACAGTGGGAGATGTGGTAAGACCGTAGAGATGGACCTGGAGTTTTGCATTAACCAAGTCACAGAAAAGTTCAAAACCTAGACGTAAGATTATTTAATGTAAAGGATTAAAAATAAGTGTGTCATCTTTAACCAAAGCTGTGTTGGATATTCTCTCAGTCAGATGCTTGTCAGGGTCTTACTACCACGGTGAGCAGGAGCGCTGCGTCCAGTGTCCACCTGGCACTTTCCAGGAGAGGGAGGGGCAGCTGGCCTGCGACCTCTGCCCAGGTACTGATGGACACGGGCCTGTTGGAGCTCGAAACATCTCCTCATGTGCAGGTAGGGCCAGTGTCAAACGCTGTGTATTTGCGACTGTGTTAAATGTTGGATCCAACACAGCGGACAAATGGCTATGGTACAAGATAGCGTGATACAATACAACACAACAGGACTCAACAGGATATGATACTATAACTTTTCATAGCATAGCACACCACACCATTCCATACCATACTATAGTATAGCACACCATACCGTACCATATAGGGATGTAAGGATACACTCAACCCACAATTTGATTCGAGTCCCGATTTTTGGTTCACGATACGATTCACTCACGATTCTCTAATGATTTTCAAAAAAACTGGATTGAACTCAAAACTTAAATAACTATTATTTTATTTCAATTCTCAGATATGGACAGTTGCAAAATATATTTTTTCTTATATTTCTTTGTAAACAAAGTAATCCTTTTTCATTTTTAAGGTGTGTTGGAACTCAAATAAAACCACTGCACACTTTTTTTCAGTACCTTGCAAAAAAACTAAGAATTACCGCACAAAAATACCTTGTTGGAAAATTTCAGAACAATTATAAAGAAATGGAAAATGAACGATTCCCAGATGAAAGTATTGAATATTAAAACAAATATGGCAAATCTCTTTGAATTAGGGATGTAATTTTTAAGTATTCTTGATCGACCTTTGGAAATGTTAATGATCAATTATCGTTTAATCACTAAAAAAACGCTTTCCTTGTCGTATAATGCAGATAGCGCCTTCTACTGCTTGAAAATAACATCTCGATACAAACTCTGTTGAATCGATTTTAATCCACCCTTATTTGTATTGATTTTTTACCTCTTTGCGATATATCCTTACCATATCATACTATATGTTGTGGTATGATTTGGTATGATACAAAACCAAACAATAAGGTACATTTTGTATAATACAATATGGTACAGTACAATACTATACAATACAATACAATACAATACAATACAATAAAATGATATGCAATTCAATACAGTGTTATTGTTCTGTAAACCCTCTCTCCTTGTGTACAAATCAAATCCAGGTCAATGTCCAACTGGGCACTTCTCCAGCGATGGCTTCAAACCTTGCCAGCCGTGCGCTCAGGGAGCCTACCAGCCAGATTTGGGACGGACTCTGTGCTTCCCCTGTGGGGGAGGACTTAGCACGAAAAGGGAAGGTGCCAGCTCCTTCCATGATTGTGAGGTCAAAGGTCAGTTTTTGCTTTTTTTTACACAGCCGAATAGGGAAACTATAGTCCCTCATCTGCAGAACCTGACCTACTGAATATCTTTTTTTTCTACAGTCCAGTGCTCTCCAGGTCATTATTACAACACCACAGTACACCGGTGTATCCGCTGCCCAGTAGGGACCTATCAGACAGAGTTCAGACAGAACTACTGCATCTCCTGCCCTGGAAACACAACCACTGACTTTGATGGTGCCACGAGTGTCTCGCAGTGCAAGAGTGAGAATGAAAATTACTGTTTTTACGTTTTCAGAATCCTCCCAGCTCTGAGCTAAAAATTAATAAGTTGGGGTTGTGTGTGTGTGTCTAGACAGGCAATGTGGTGGTGAGATGGGCGAATTCATGGGTTACATTGAGTCACCTAACTATCCCGGCAATTATCCCGCTAATGTGGAATGCATCTGGAACATCAACCCGCCCAGCAAACGCAAAATCCTGATTGTGGTGCCAGAGATTTTCCTGCCCTCAGAGGACGAGTGTGGGGATGTGTTGGTCATGAGAAAGAACTGTGAGTGTCTCTGTCAATAAATGCACCTCACAAGGCACACAGCTCTGCAAGCCTGATTTGTCACCCCTGTCTTGTCTGTGCCCCTGTAAGGGTCAGCCACATCCATCACCACCTACGAGACGTGTCAGACGTACGAGCGGCCCATTGCCTTCACAGCTCGCTCCAGACGACTCTGGATTAACTTCAAGTCCAACGAGGCCAACAGCGCCCGGGGCTTTCAGATCCCCTACGTTACTTATGATGGTATGAAGCTCACTAATTACACCTGGTTTATATTGTTGTTGTTGTTACTGTTACTGTTGTTGTACTGTTATTAACTATTATGGCCACAGAATGCAAGCTTGGAAATGAGAAACTTTGAATTTGCATTCTATGAACATTGAGTTTTGATACACAAATTGAGCATAGCTTTAGTTCAGGCATGCCACAAGAACATCAGCTGCTTTTAATTCCAGCCCCTATTAGCCGACAGCTCAGCTGATTACATCTACGCATCTGATTGGCAAATAGCAAAATGGGCATTCTATTTAAACTGCTTTAGTCTGCCGTCTCTTGCTGCTTTTCACTGCTTCAGTGTGATGGGAGGTGTGCTCTACCCACATCAGGCTTTGTAGCATTCCACATGGGCACCTGGAAGGGCAGGGAGCTCCTAGATCAGAGCTCCAAATATAACTTATCGCATGCAAATAATGAATTATTTTTAACAAGAGTGGTGCTGACTGAAAATATACATACATATATCCACTTTTTTCCCCAATAACCTCAATTTAGCTGTAACTAGCAGTGCAGATAGCTTTAGTTTTATGATCGCAATTATTATTATTAATTTTTTTGCCGTTCAACCTTTCATTGCATTTTTTTCAGTATTTCCTTTTCACCACAAGTTGACAAATTATCTATAAGTTATACAAAAACCAACAAAAAGAAAGTAGGAAAAAAATAATAATAAAAAAAATACATATAATAATAATAATAAAGATAATAATAAAATAGCATTCCTAATTTTCTCTGTGATGTTTAGAGGTTAACATTTATAGCATTATGATCGCAATTTTTGAGGGATCCATCTTTGACTTTCCTTCTCAGCTTTGACATAGTGGGGAGGAATATTTTTTGATGTTCACAACAATAGCCAAGCCTAAAACGTGGATGGATATTAACATTTTAATATCATAGGTATTGTCATTATTCAGTGTATCGGCCATGTATTTCACCTATTTTTAGATGAAAGCCTGGAGAGAGCATCTCTTTTCAAAAGGTTGTCACAAATGGGTGCAAAATATTAAATGTTAATCTGAGAAATTATTTAAAAAAGGAGTAATTTATCCCCCTAGTTTTATAGTCTACACTTGAGAAGACAGGTGACCTATCAGAAGCTCTCGGTTCATGTAGGCTCAGAAAAAAAGTCAGATGGACTCATTGGGACATTTTACAGTAAAACTCTTTAGCTCTCTCTGGTGGTCAAACTATGTAACTGAAAAAGCTTCCATATGACTATACAGTTCAGTATTTCTGCCTTGATATCTTGTTACTTACCAGCTCACTTCACACTGATATGATGTACTGTATCTGTATTAGGCTCACACTAGGCTGTTGTCCTCGGTTCATATTAAAAAGAAAAATCCATCATTATTGAAAATAGAAAAGTGACCAAGTTGACCTGAATCATGAACAAGCAGCTTCTAGTGCAACATTTTTTCCACCTACCAGACTCTTCTTCAGCTACTGTCAGCACCTACTCTGGCTCACCTAACTAAATAAGCAAAGACTTATTGTGATTGTATGTTTCTTTTATGAATTTAGAGGACTATGAACAGCTTGTCGAGGACATCGTAAGAGATGGAAGACTCTACGCCTCTGAAAATCACCAAGAGATCCTCAAGGTATGTTGAATTACTTCTTACAGTGTTTATTTCTGTCTGATCACTGCTGGTACCTGAGACCATCTGTGAGCGCCGGTTCAGTTAAGCAGTGAGCCAATGTTAAAATTTGTTGTTTGGCTAAACACAGCTGTTACTGACAAACAAATGAGTACCTGCATGAGTCAGAGAGTGCATTAATTATTAGCAGTGTTTGTTCATTCTGTCATCCAACTTCTGTGTAATTTGTTTACCATCGTCATGCAACAGCTTCAAATCTAGTTCAAACTTGTAAATTGAACACTTGTCTGTTCTTCACAGGATAAAAAACTGATTAAGACTCTTTTCGATGTGCTGGCTCATCCAAACAACTACTTCAAGTACACCACTCGGGAGTCCAACGAGATGCTTCCTCGCTCCTTCATCCGTCTCATAAGCAGCAAAGTCTCCGCTTTCCTGCGACCTTACAAGTAAAGCTCACACAGCTGCTGCTGAAGACTCGGAACAAACCCCCCCCCCCCTGTCCCCTGACATCCCTCTCCTCCAAGACCCCTCTACACCTCCCACACCACATCCCAAAACTCTCACAGGACTTAAAAAAAACAAATACACGAGTTTACCCTCTTTTATTTTTCCACAGGCTTTGACAATAAACACTATGCAGACCTGAGAAACACTGAAAATCAGATGTTTTTATGTTTTTTGTCAGTATGCATTCAGAGCAGGTCTGCAGTCCAGAGCTCAAACTTTAAGTGGGGGTGGAGAGTTTGTGAGTGGGTTTGGTTTCTTTCACCTTACGCAATGAAACCACAAAATAAAAAAAACAGAAAAAAAAGAAACGCCCCTTTCAGGCAGTAGGAGTGAAGTTTGGTGTGAGTGGTTTGAGCCTGACAAAGCTTGTTATTGTGTTTGCTTAAACGAGCAGTCTGAGTCCCAGTCTGACTCCTACCATTAAGTATGACTGTAAGTGTTGTGTAAGTGTTGTAACCCTTGGTCCATCTTCAGCGTCTGTGTGCTGTCCTCTAGGAGGAGCAGTTGTTAGATTCACGTCGCAGCTGTGATCCCCGTCAGTCAAAGCCTTACTATATTGGAGCTCTTAGAGCCGTTTCCAGGGGTTTTACTGTTAAAACAGTTAATCTATGTTTTGTTCCGTCTGTCTAGACTGTACCAGCGTTTCCAACATGCAGAGTTTCTGTTGCTTGCTCTTTTTTTTTTCATTTATAACACAAAGCAAATACTAAAAAAGGTGGTTTAACATTCCAAGATCATAGAGGACATTTGGGAGACCAATAACTAATAATTGTGAGAGCCACAGAAATGAGATAATGTGATGTCTAGAGGAACACGTCTCTGAGAGAGAGAGAGAGAGAAAGAGAGAGAGAGAGAGAAATGTCTGTGAGGGACATTATGTTTGCTGCTTCTTTTAAAAGGTCACTTTAATTCTTCAGTCTCATTGTCTTTCTGATGAACTCTACACGCTAATAGTCTTTAGGTTTAAAGCCTCTGAAATACTTCAGACCTTAAACAGCTAGTTAATCTCACATTGCCTGTCAGTGGACTACTAGTTTGTCTGTTTTTAATTTCAATCTTGTAAATAATGAAAATAAATTAGACGAGGGTTGAATTATTTGATCCTAATTTTCTTAAGCAGGACCCCCCCACCCAAAAAACAATCCCCTCTGCCCCATTCAAGCCTCGTTCAGACGCCCCACTCACACATTGTTCTGTCCCGATGGAGACAGCTCTTCCAAAGACCGCCCAGAGAGGGCGACTCACTTTGTTTTGTGCACTAAATTAACAACACGTCATCCTACCTTTGTAGTATACAAAGTGCAATGAATGAAAAGGACACACCTTGATTCTGGATTCGCCCTTTTATGACCAACAACAGTCTGTGAGACATGTTCGACTCATCGTGTCAAAAATTTTAATGTCACTTTGAGTAGAAGATGTTTCTCTTAGTTTGTCTGTCAAAAAAGGGTAAATAACTGAATTTTTGGTGTGTAGAAATTTTTTCCACACAGCGACCAAAACAGGGTAAAATCATGAGTTTGTATTGAAACAGATTTTAACGGTTAAAAGAAGATGACTTTAGGAATGACATTTTGGGAAAGATTTTTTTTGCTTTCTTGCAGAGAGTGAGAAGAGATTGAAACCACTCATCTCTTCTGTTATATTTGGTCTGATGACCAATAGACTGTTAGCTTAGCACAGATATTGGAAATAGAGACAGAGCTGGCCGGTCTCTTTTCACTAGATGAGTCAGTAGGGTTCTTCCTCGTCACTCACTACTGCTGTGACTGTCGTGGGTCAAACGGAGTGGTCTGTTTTTTCTCCGCAAAGTGTTTCGGTTTCATTCAATGACACCACTTCCTGGAGTCTGTGCTTGCGGAGGGACTCAATGCTAGAAAGGGAAAACGGTTGTTTCCTTTAAAGTCACTATTACCAGACGGCAGTCAAATAGGAACAATTATCCCTTTCCCTTATCTTGTATATTAAACCTGATTCTTTTCTTCTCCAATATGTTATTAAATTTAAAGATAAAACAGTTGTCCCCACTTGTGTAAATAAAATAAGTGTTTGGTGCACTTATAATTGTACCAGACTGAACTTTAAGTATCCAGAACTTGAGGATGACACTAAAGGGATTCTGACCCCATAGGAAAAGTTGTGGATGAAGCTAGGCCAATCTGCAAGAGCCTTGTACTAGATTCAAATTCCTCTTCATACATGTTTTTAACTTTAGCCACGGATCAAATAAATCTAATATTTTGTATTCTAATAAAATGTACGTCATATAAACAGTCGGCATCCTAGTGTGCTCACTAAGCCCAGTAGACCCCCTCCAGAATCAGCTTCTTTCCTGCAGCCTGTTTTCTTTTTTTTGTTCTCTTGAATTGTTGCCTTTTAACGAGAGTTTGCTATGATGTATCATAGAGTTGATAATGATATTTGCACTTGAATTGTTCTTGCTCATGTAAAGAAAAATTGTCTGGATTTTTGTATTGTCTTTTTAAATGAATGGAATTGGTGTTCTTATTTTTCTTGTAGCTTGTTTGTTTCATGAAATGCTCATTCACCGTTTAGTCTATAGAGATGATACACATAACATTATCGACTGTAAGAAATAGAAACTATGTACAGAGGTGAATGAAACAAGTTTGTACTTGTTACTGCCCAAAACACTTATCAAAATAAACATACTGTACTTCAGCTCCATTTCAGGCACATTTTAATGTCTGCATCATGAATTCATATACCTTTTTATGAGAAAATATGACTGAGTGCGTTAGAAAAAGCGGGTAGAAATACTTTCAGAAGCCAGAGATTGCTTGTTTTAATAAGATGTCTCTATATTTTGTCGTCCTCCACTGACTGCCGGCGTCCAGTCTGGTCAGGTGAGATTAAATATTGTGGAGTTACATATCAGCCGCTGCATTAGCCTCTGTGGAATTTCGGATGTACTGGAATTACAAACAGAAATCAGATTTAAAATAATTCTACAACTTATGGCATTAACTCTTAATAAAAATAACTGATACTTACATCTGAGTTCACAGTGAGGTGGGGAAGGATACCATCGGCCACCAGCACCACAAGTGACACTTTTCGGGCCGCGCTGTGTGTAACCGTGATTACATTCAATGTATAAAGTGTCTCGTGGCAGATATTTCGCCTGTATGGCCCTTGTCCAGGAGGCGTTGGGCACTCTTATACGTGGACATGTAATCTCTGTGGAGGCGAGAAAGCTCAGTTTTTATTCCAGTCAGGTTTAAAGTGCATGAAGTGTGTTTGTGTCACTAACAGCATGCAAGACCTTTGCATTTAGGAGGAGGATCACTCCACGTCCCCTTCTCCGTGCACCAGATCTCCCTTTTTCCGATAAGGGCTCCAGCCCGACACTGGAAGCGAATCACTCTCCTGTACTCGTATGTTTGCTCAATCTCACCAATCATGTATGCGTTTCCCACTGGTGGAGGAGCTTCACACGTCATAGCTGGAAGAAGAAGCAGCAGTGCTGGCTCAGTTTAAAAAGGCGGGAAAATAAAGCTCACACAACAAATGATGTGATGGTGAGTTCACTGCACCTTCACAGACAGGAACCCGTCCATCCCAGCCTCCACTCATGCAGTGTCTGTCTGCTCGTCCTACAAGGTTATACCTGATGAACGTGGGGACATTCCCAGTGATTTAGAAAGGACAATTGTATAAGTGATGTTTAAAAAAACAGCAGTGCAGTGAAAGAGGTTTTAAGATTTCTTACCCTTCATCACAAATTGCGGTCGCAGTGTCTCCAAACTCAACTCCTGTGTATTTAAACTCTCCGTTTGGGATCTCTCCTGCAGAGCCACAGAGCTGAGCTTTATGAGGATGAGAAGACGTCAAGAGCAGTACGAGAAATAAAAACATAAAAAGCTTTTAAAAATAAGATTCTAAAAGTTCTTACGTTCACATATGAGTCTCAGAGGAGACCACTTCCCCTTGCTGCAGCTGCGATATCTGCTCCCGCCTGCTGGAATGTATCCCACATCACACTTGTAAGACACTTTATCACCAGAGGAGAAAGACCTCACTGTGATGTAATTGTCAGCCAGGTGGGCGTTGGAGCTACTGCTGACTTTTGGCACATCACATCCACCTGCTGAGCAGAGAGAAAGAAGTGTTAGTTTAGGAACACATTTTTCCAGCGACTCCACAATTTGCATTTTCAGTAACTCGCCCTCTTTATCCGGTAGCTGAGTTTCTTCAGGCGACGGCAGACATCTGGGAGGCGCAGGCTGCCACTGGCCGCCTGGACCACACGTGATCTTTTGAGCTCCGTCTAGCTGAAAACCAGGACTGCAGGTGAAGTTGAGACTTTCTCCCAGCTGGTACATGGAGACACTTCCATTGTTGCCCACTGAGTTCTCTACAGCCGGGGAGGAGCAGCTGGGCTCTCCCTCTGAGGATAGAAACATTATCCATCTATTAACAGGTTATTATGTTATTGGTCCTGTGAAAGCACACTTTAATCAGAATCCTGATTTCCACCCATCAATAACTTAATGATGTGTATTTTTTGAGATGTGTGATGTCACTTGTTATATCTGGTACTGTGTCCCTCGTGCTCTTATTTTATGTATTTCTTAAGAAATAGCTAAAGAAAAGCAAAAATGTTTAACATAAAAAAATGATTAACTAAAATATTCAACATAAAGCAAACAATACATGTTTAAAAGAGGAGTAGGTTAAGTTGTCTTACCCCTTCTCTACTTTTCAACAACTATAACCCAAATATGTATGCAGTTTGCAGCCATTGTCTTCCTCCAAGGCACTTTTCTCCCTGGTATGGTGGCCCAAAGGGTCAAAATGCAACAAAACTACATTTAACAAGACAACCAAAACCTCCATACCATTAGGACGAAATAAATTGACTCTAATTTAAAAAATCTGCCCACTGCAGAGATGAAGACAATGAAACTCAGAGTCCTGTTTTGCGTGGCTGACATTGTACTAGTAGATAGATAGATAGATAGATAGATAGATAGATAGATAGATAGATAGATAGATAGATAGATAGATAGATCTTTATTTGTCCTTAAGGAGATTTGTTGCCACCGTCTGTACAGGAATACATGTATGAACACAATAACCATAAACATCCACCCAGCCTCACAGCAATGGTGCCCCGCATCCCACAAATATACACACCAGACACATATGCACACACTGGGCACATATAAAACACACCAAACACATATGAACACACTGGACACATATATGCACACCGGACACATATAAACACACCGGACACATTACAGTTGCATTCTGTTTAGCAGTGCTATGGCCGATGGGACGAAGCTTCTGCCAAACCGGGCTCGCCTACAGTAAGGGGATCTGTATCTGCGACCGGAGGGGAGTAGTGTGAAGACCGAGTAGAGGGGGTGTTGGGGGTCCGGTGTTGTAGTGCGTGCTCTGCGTATGATGGCTCTGTTGTTGAGGTCAGACAGGTTGGGTATGGGGAGGCGGAGGATTTTGGTGGCAGTGTTTGTGGTGTGTATGAGTATGTATTAGGTCGATTTAACTCTGTGTGACTTACTCTTACAAATCCCTTTAACTCTGCCCCACTTCCTGTTAAACCTGAACATCTAAATAAATAAAAGGATTTAATAACGTCATATTGAGACGGCAATTACGCAATCTTAACACGACACCACCTGCCCGCGATCACCTCTGAATGCAGCGTGTAGGGGTTTCAGATCATGAGTAAGAACGCAATGACGTACGTTACTGTTACACACCTTCACATGTCGGGATTTCACCAGTCCATCCAGATCTCTTACAGATCATGTAGTTGAGTCCTTTCAGGGTGTAACTGTCACCACAGAGATAAAATGCACAGTCAGTTCAATAACGTATTTTCTCCAAGTATTGCAGGACTTCTGTCAGGCTTTCACTCACCCCTTGTTGCACACAGCATAAACTTTCTCCCCGATGAATGCACTCTCTTCATAAACAAAGATGCCATTCGGTAGATCCCCGGCATTACCGCATGATCTCTCTATCGGAAGAGAATAAATGGTCAGAATGGGGAGAATGTGTTTGAGAGAAAAACTAGCCCCCATTTACTGTGAGGTAATTCAGAGTATTTCTGCTACAAGCCTCAGGTTGAAGATCTCTGGTCTGCTTTGGAGTTAGAGATTCACATTTTAATAGTAATTATAAGTTGCTCCTGTCCAGCAGTTATTATCATTATTACAGTTATTTGGTGGAGAAAACGCCCACTAGTAATGAGATGAATGTGCCCAAAGTAGAGGAGTACACAGATCCAGTGTTCCTCTTAACCAGTAAATACAAAGTTTAAACTACAGTACATGTAGTTCACTTTCAGGGATTTTAAAGCACCTGTTTCTGTTTGTATTTTACATTCTAGATATCAATATTACCTAAAAAAAATGCTTTGAAAAACAGTTCAGATAGAAAAATTCAACATACCATGGGTGATGTATTTATAAAGCATATTCAAACAGGATTCACTACATAACAAGGTGCGTGGATTCATAAACGTAAAGTTTCATTTGAATTAATTGATGAGTTATATAAAAACAAAATAACAGAACGTTGGTAATATTTATTAATAAAAATGACTGGGATTGATGTAGGGCAACTGCATAAGATAATATATTGCCTGACCATTTTATAAACATTTATTTTTGAAAAAATGATACCCCCAAAAAATGTTGAAAACACAATCCAGACAATCAGACTTGTTTTGTGGTTCTTTGACCCTGGTATGTGTGTATGTATAACTTTCAGGATTCATCTTTTTTCAAAAATATAATTGGGTCGTAATTGTTAAGCATATTGTTGCCTTGTGTATGAAAAGTGCTTTAGGATAAAGTCTGGCTTGACTTGACTAATGTCATGTTTTGGTCTGTTCTTTGTTTTCTTTTAGTGATGTTTGGTTATTTGGATTTAGTTTCTAGGGTTTTTTGTTTCATGCGTTGATTTCCTTTAGTTTTATGGTCTCCTTTTTAGTTTACTCATGTGTATTCCTTACCTGTGTTTTTGTCTTGTGCTTCATGTTGTAGAATCTCCCTGTGTGTTAGGTTTTACTTCATGTGTTTTTCCTCCTTTATGATTGTCTTCACCTGTGCCTTGTTGGTCTCACCTGTGTCCCTTTCATTACCCATTGTGTGTATATAGTCTCTGTGTTTCCTCCATTCTGTGTCGGTTCATGGTGTTTGTGATGTGTCATGTCAAGTTGTCACCAGTGTTCCTTCTTATTGCATAGATTTTGAGTTAAGTTTTTGTTTATTTCTTTTGTTAACCTTCCTGTTATGTTCGTTTCTCTGGAACAGCAATAATGTTCCTGGGTCAATTATATCCGGGGCATATTCAATTATCCAAAAGTGTCAGAACCCCAAAAAATCCCAATACACATTTTTTAAAATCTAATCTTTTAACTCCATTACTAACCATTTAAATCAAGATTTAGTCCATTGGTGGTCTTTAATTCTCAGATCATGGTTCAATGAGGACAACTCAATCGTTTTTCATTAAAATTAATGTTGAAACTTGTTTTAAATGTACATTGGCAAGCCTTAAATATAAATACAATAGTTTTACATGACAAAGATTTTTGTTTACTTTATTTTACATTTTGAATTTTTTATATTTTTATGAAGTGATGTTGATAAACTAACACAACACCTCTTCTGTCACATGCTGCCCAGATTTTTATGCTGCATTCAGCTGGTTTGGAAGGCATATATTGCCAAAAATAGACTTTTAAAAGGGTCAATTTGAACCACAACATAAACAGGAAGGTTAATTAAAACTGGTTTATTTTTTAAGCCTGCACTAGGGTCCTCCTTTTGGTTTTCTGACACCGTGACAATGAAGATGTGAGCATTTTCCCTTTTACTGTTTGAGGATAATTGGTTTGGAAAAACTTGAACCAGTCTTTAAATCTTGTGTAACTGTAGCATATTTCTCTTAAAATATAGACAAAAACTCTGTCTCTTCTTTTTGCTCTATTGCCTGCAGTTTCCACACGTGGCCGCCAGGGGGCTCTCGGCTTCTTCTGAGCTTCACTGTCGTCGCTTTAAATAGAATGACCTCAAAATACCTCCGTAAAATCCTCATCTTTAATAAAAACAAAACATTGTATCGTCTCGTTGCCCTCTCATGCTGAATGAGAATGCTTATAAGTTCTAAAAGTACTTACTATCGCATTTCAGAGTCAGCTTAGTCCATGTTCCATCCACACACTGAACTATGTGGACTCCTCTGGACGGACTGAAGTCCTCCTCACAACGATAATACACCTTCTCTTTGTGGCTGAACTTTAGTCTGCTGCTGTACCTCGGGTCCAGTCTGGTGTGAGGGTACGCCCCGGGTGTGGAACATGTCTTCGGCTCTTGGGCTTTAAGAGATGAATATCTGTTAGCAAACATTTCAAAACAATCACAGTCTAAGAAATATGCACGCCACGTCTTCATGAATTTACCTGATGCGAGTAAAAAGTATGATAAAAGCAGAAAAATCCCCTCGGTGTTCTTCATGCTGCTCGTCTTTGTCTCTGTTGGTAAAACGAATCCTCAGGCAGATTACAAGTGGCAGGAGGATCACATGAAGCAATTTATATAAGAGGAGGTGCTGACCTGAGACCAGCTAAGAGACATGACACCATTACATTGACACAGACCAGGGAGGAACACACAGCAGAGCACACGTGCAACAGGCAAATACTACTACTACTAATCATATCTGCAGCTGTTCTGATGATTGGAGATAAACCTCAGTGACTTTTAAAATCAATCTAAACACCAACAGAAAAAAAAAATCACACAGAATTGAAACCCCTGAAACAACTTTATATTTTAACCCAAAGACTGAAAAGAAAATATTACAAGATTTAAACAAAAATACAGTATAAGATAAGATGTTACTTTATTGATCTTTATTGATTCAGTTGTTACAGCAACCCAGACATAAGTACAATCAAGAAGTTTCAATAAGTAAAATAAAATAAAATGAAATGAAATGAAATGAAATAAAATAAATAAAATAAATAAAATAAATAAAATAAATAAAATAAATAAAATAAATAAATAAAATAAAATAAAATAAAATAAGATGAGTAAAAATAAAAATATATAAATAAAGCTAGAATACAATTTAGATATATACAATGTTACAATGGAATTTAGATTAAATAGAAGTAATTACAGGCAGTATTAAAAATGTTTCAGTAGTGACAAGTTGACATGTTGTGATTATAGTTGGTAATGACAAATTAAGCAATAAATAAAAATAAATATGGGTATGTAATATGACCATGAGTTTTAGTTACAATAATAAGGTAATATAACATAATATAATATGGCAAAGATAATTATAATACAGTATATTATGCATTATAATGCCAGCAGCAGTCAATGTCATGTTGGACACATATAAAGGACTTTTAAAAATAAAGCAAGTGATCAAAACATAAGCTGCACTTTTTTTTTTTCTTTTTTTTTTTCCAGTCAAGGTATTTTACACACATGTATGCATGTATACACATAATAAGAATATATAGATAAATAAGTACAAAAATAAATAAGATAATTTAAATAAATAAGAGATTGCCTGGATTGTCGTGGGTTCATCAGCTCTAATTTATAATATCCATAACGTCCATTTTCCTATATAAACGTCAAGAAAGGGTGTCAGATGTCATAAAATTTCTGGGCATTGCCTCTTGTGGTGTATCATATTTTCTCAAATGTCAAATGATGAGTAATATCATTTATCCATGATTTAAAAGTTGGAGGATATTTCTCTTTCCATTTAAATAGTATCTGTCGATGTGCCAGGAGAGACCCAAAATCGACATAGTTTTTTCCCCGGGTGGTCCAACTCCAAAAACTGCTGTTATAGGAGAAGGTTTTAAGGATGTATTCAAGACATCTGTAAAAGTTGTTAATATCAATTTCCAAAACCTGTGTAGTTTTGGGCAGGACCAAAGCATATGTGAGAGGGTGCCAGATGTCTTGCACTTTTACCCATGAAAGAGTCAAGAAGTCACCAGATCCCACATGTCTATGTCTAATAAATAAAGTGAATAATCTAGATTTATGGGGGAAAAAATATGCTCTTGGCTGCCGAGGCAAAACTAGCTCAAACTAATGTCAAGCAATATAACAATAGCTTTGAGAAACCTTAGGAGACTCATCACAGTAGTTTTGTTTGCATTGTTTTAACAATCTATACTGTATGTGCAGCTAACAAACTGGAGTCTGATTGAATGTTTGAGCTTCTGCATTAAGAGTTCATTTGTTTTAATGCATTTCCCCTGTTTACATCATGTCTCCTTCAGTCATACACTCCTTGTCCCTCAGGAGGGTTTTTGACCCAACCTTAAAGTTTCACACTGGATTTATATCTGGATATTTTTAATCCACAAAGCAAACTTGATGATATTACGTTAGTGTTTTCCTGAAAAGTCATTTTTTTCCAGCATGTTTCTGAGTCACTGTGATGACTGTGATTATGCACGTGAGTGGCAGAGGAACTAACAGTCATATATTTTATTTTAGGCAATACCACAATGTGAAAAAAATGAACCACATATTACAACTGAAGGTTCTGATTTAACTTTGGTATACTCAGGGGTGTGTCTAGTCTCTGGGTAGGCCGAGTCAAAATTATTTATGCGTGACATTAACTATGTGCACAAACAAGAATAAATAACATTTGTTCAACCTTACTCATTTCCTTTTTGACAACATCAAAATGTTACATAAAAGTTGTACCCTCTGTGTTATTTGTAAACTTTAAAAAGTAACACAACAGAGTGAATCTTCCAATTCCTAATTTCTAAGGACTCCATCCATTATCTTGACCGCTTATCCCATTAGGCTGGAGCCTACCCCAGCTGGCTTCGGGCGGAAGACAGGGTACACCCTGGACAGGTCGCCAACCTATCACAGGACTCAAAAAGGAAAATATTTTTGTCCAATGTCACAGTTTGAAGAAAGCTACCAGGAGTAACCCAAACCTAAAAGTTGATTTCAACACAAGTGTCACCTCTGACAAGGCAAACAGCCAATCATAGTTAAGGGTTTCAGGGTGGCAACTGGGGTGGCCAGGTTTCAAGGGGAGCCCATGCCACCCCTCACCACCCCTCCGGACACGCTCCTGGGTGGAAGCAGCTAAATGTAAACAAGTATTAAAGTAAAGTTAAAATTAAGAGCTGTGCATCAAGGATAATCAGCTGTATTATAAGCAGTTACAACAAGTTGCTGACTATGTATATTTGTTTACTTAAATTATAGTATGCAACCTGTGAAAAGGAGTCACAGGAAAACAACACTTGTCCTCAGGGAAAACAGACCTGCTGTTAGTCTGAATATAGATTTTAAGCACTGAGTAGCTTTGGGCCACACAGGGATTAAATAATGTTAGTGAGTGATAAGTATAGAAAGTGCAGTATGATCATAAGTTTCACATGTTGTTACAAAAAGTTGGAAAAGCAGATCAAAGACATTACTGCTACTTCCATCTCTGCACAGCATTTACTCATTTTTAGAAGGTTAAAAACTATTTCAAATATTTCAGGACAAATTCAAGTTCTAAAAGTATCTGTGACACACAGTGGACTCACTAAAAACTCAGCTTTTCTGTGTACAAATCAAGAAACTAAAAGTTCTGTGGTTGTTTAAAAGTATCTTATAATGTGACTAACAGCACACTTCTGTTCATCTATTTTTCTAAATATCTGTTGCCTGTTTTTTTGTAATATATTTAATCAGTGTAAAAGTTAATCAGAGCTTTTTATCTGGACGCATTCGTTCAAGGATCCTGTCAGGCGTCAAAACAACTCACTGATTAAATTGTTAAAAGAAGACTGATAATTTGCTGTTTCCCTGATGACTCTGTCTGTGACTCATAACAGTAAATCATAAGTATTTAAAGAATGTTAGAGAGATTTATAAAGTCACAGAGGAAAGCAAATAGCGCTTCCTACTTTGGGGCTTTGAAAAAGTCGCCGTGACCTGATGCCTGGGTTTGTTCAATTTTAGGGGCAATTTTAGAACAGACTTTCAAGGGTGATCAGCCCCTTGAGCGACTGGGAAATGAAGAGTTGCTTGAAAGAGTTGAAACATACCGCCAAACCACTCAGTCCACAACAATAGTACTAAATCATTTAAGAAAATTTAAGATAGAATATGCTGTGTTTGCAAAGGTATTAGATCTGTAAAGTACCATTAGTATCACAGGTATGATTGTTGTTTGTACAGGCATGAAGCTGTTAAAGAATCCACACTGGATAAAAAAGTAATAAAAACATGAATGCATGGGTCCTAATCCTAACCCTAATCATAACCCTAGTCATAACTCTAACCCTAATCCTAATCCTGACCCTAACCCTAATCATAACCCTAACCCTAACCCTAATCATAACCCTAACCCTAACCCTAACCCCTAACCCCTAACCCTAACCTCTCCTAACCCTAACCCTGACCCCTAACCCTAACCCTAACCCTAACCTTTACCCTAACCCTAACCCTTACCCTAACCCTAACCCAAACCCTTACCCTAACCCTAACCCTAACCCTTAACCTAACCCTAATCCTAACCCTTACCCTTACCCTAACCCTAACCCTAACCCTAACCCCACCCCTAACCCTAACCCGGTCCCTGACCCCAACTCCTAACCGTAGCCCTAACCCTAATCATATCCCTAACCCTAACCCTAACCCCTAACCCTAACCCTAGCCCTAACCTAACCCTAACCCTAACCCTAGCCCTAACCCTACACTGAACCTAACCCTAGCCATAACCCTAATCCTAGTCATAACCTTAACCCTAACCCCTAACCATAACCCTAATCCTAACCCTAACCCTAACCCTAGCCCTAACCCTAACCCCTGACCCTTAACCCTAACCCTAGCCCTAACCCTAACCCTAGCCCTAACCCTAACCCTAGCCCTAACCATAACCCTAACCCTAACCCTAACCCTAGTCATAACCCTAACCCTAACCCCTAACCCCTAAACCCTAACCCTAACCCTAGCCCTAACCCTAATCATAACCCTAACCCTAATCCTAACCCTAACCTTTACCCTAACCCTAGCATAACCCTAACCCCTTACACTAACCCTATATCTAACCCTAACCCTAACCCTAACCCTAGCCCTAACCCTAACCCTAGCCAAAACCCTAACCCTAATCCTAGTCATAACCTTAACCCTAACCCCTAACCCTAACCCTAATCCTAACCCTAACCCTAACCCTAACCCTAGCCCTAACCCTAGCCCCTGACCCCTAACCCTAACCCTAGCCCTAACCCTAACCCTAGCCCTAACCGTAACCCTAACCCTAACCCTGGCCCTAACCTAACCCTAACCCTAGCCCTAGCCCTAACCCTAACCCTAACCATAACCCTGACCCTAGTCATAACTCTAACCCTAATCCTAATCCTAACCCTAACCTTTACCCTAACCCTAGCACTAACCCTAACCCCTTACACTAACCCTATATCTAACCCTAACCCTAACCCTAACCCTAGCCCTAACACTAACCCTAGCCAAAACCCTAACCCTAATCCTAGTCATAACCTTAACCCTAACCCCTAACCCTAACCCTAATCCTAACCCTAACCCTAACCCTAACCCTAGCCCTAACCCTAGCCCCTGACCCCTAACCCTAACCCTAGCCCTAACCCTAACCCTAGCCCTAACCGTAACCCTAACCCTAACCCTGGCCCTAACCCTAACCCTAACCCTAACCCTAGCCCTAACCCTAACCCTAACCATAACCCTGACCCTAGTCATAACTCTAACCCTAATCCTAATCCTAACCCTAACTCTAATCATAACCCTAACCTTAACCCTAACCCCTATCCCCTAACCCTAACCCTAGCCCTAACCCTAACCCTAATCATATCCCTAACCCTAGCCCTAACCCTAACCCTAACCCTAGCCCTAACCCTACCCTGAACCTAACCCTAACCCTAATCCTAACCCTAACCCTAACCCTAGCCCTAACCTTAACCCTAGCCCCAACCCTAGCCATAACCCTAACCCTAATCCTAGCCCTAACCCCTAACCCCCCCTAACCCTAACCCTAATTCTAACCCTGACCCCTAACCCCCCTAACCCTAATCCTAACCCAAACCCTAACCCTAACCCTAGCCCTAACCTTAACCCTAACCCTAATCCTAACCCCTAACCCCCCTAACCCTAAACCTAATCATAACCCTAACCCCTTACCCTAACCCTAGCACTAACCCTAACCCCTAACCCTAATCCTAACCCTAACCCTTACCCTAACCCTAGCACTAACCCTAACCCCTTACACTAACCCTAGCCCTAACCCTAGCCCTAACTCTAAACCTAAACCTAATCCTAACCCTAACCCCTAACCCCCTAACCCTAACCCTAACCCTAACCATAATCTTAACCCTAACCCTAGCACTAACCCTAACCCCTAACCCAAGCCTAACCCTAACCCCTAACCCTAATCCTAACCCCAACCCTTACCCTAACCCTAGCACTAACCCTAACCCCTTACACTACCCTAACCCTAGCCCTAAACCTAGCCCTAACCCTAACCCTTGCCCTAACCCTGACCCTAGCCCTAACCCTAACCCTAACCCTAGCCCTAACTCTAAACCTAAACCTAACCCCTAACACTAATCTTAACCCTAACCCCTTACCCTAACCCTAGCCCTAACCCTAACCCTTGCCATAACCCTAACCCCTAACCCCTAACCCTAGTCATAACCATAACCCTAATCCTAACCCTAATCCTAACCCTAATCCTACTACTTGCCATAACCCCTTACCCTAACCCTAGCCCTAGCCCTAACCCTAACCATAGCCCTAACCCCTTACCCTAACCCCTAACCCTAACCCTAATCCTAACACTAACCCTAATCCTAACCCTAATCCTAACCCTAACCTTAACCCTAACCCTAACCCAACCCCTAACCCTAACCCTAACCCTAACCCCCTAACCCATGTCTCCGGAACCGGAAGTCCCACAGATTCGGGACCAAGCTCTACCCCACCATTTTCAGCCATGGGCTTTCCAACGGTACCACCCATGACTCTCTACGACCTTCCCTAACCCTTACCCTAACCCTAACCCTAAACCTAGCCCCCCTTAACCCCCCCTAACCCTAAACCCTAACCCTAACCCTAACCCTAACCACCTAACCCATATCTCCGGAACAGGAAGTCCCACAGATTCGGGACCAAGCTCTACCCCACCATTTTCAGCCATGGGCTTTCCAACGGTACCACCCATGACTCTACGACCTTCCCTAACCCTAACCCTAACCCTAACCCTAATCCTAACCCCCCCTAACCCTAAACCCTAACCCTAAACCCTAACCCTAACCCTAACCCCCTAACCCCCTAACCCCGTATCTCCAGAACCGGAAGTACCACAGATTAACCCTGTGGTACTAACCCTAACCCTAACCCTAACCCTAACCCTAGTCATAACCTTAACCCTAACCCCTAACCATAACCCAATACTAACCCTAACCCTAACACTAGCCCTAACCCTAACCCCTGACCCCTAACCCTAACCCTAGCCCTAACCCTAACCCTAGCCCTAACCCTAACCCTAGCCCTAACCATAACCCTAACCCTAACCCTAATCCTAGTCATAACCCTAACCCTAACCCCTAACCCCTAATCCCTAACCCTAACCCTAGCCCTAACCCTAATCATAACCCTAACCCTAATCCTAACCCTAACCTTTACCCTAACCCTAGCACTAACCCTAACCCCTTACACTAACCCTATA